>NC_065535.1:62814861-65214861 GCF_932294415.1 Quercus robur | reverse complement strand
GTTTCATACACATACAAGTGGACATTCACATATACAAAACACAAGACACTATTATAAGAATGGAAGTACTCACAGGAATTTGAATTACATCGTTCCTCTTCCATCCAAGAGAATTGTAGACCACGACTACCTACAAAGATAAGAAGACACCAAAAAATGGTATTTATCTAAATGGAATAGAAACAATCATAATTATTGCAAGGAGAAAGAACATAATATGGGAAAAATATTTTCCTTACCAACTTTTTTCCTTGAGACAGATCAACTTCTGATCCAGGACAGTAACTTATATTCAGAAGTGGGCACTAGAAAAAGAAAAGAAAAATAATAAGATAATAAAAGGAGAGAAGAGTACAAACACAATCCATATGTCAAAACAATTTTTAGCTTGATTTTCAATTTTTTTTTTTAAATGTTTCCTGCAAAATTATTCTTTGACAAGAATGTCAATAATTAAATCATTAAATGCCCTGTTAGTTGTTACAAGCATTTATGCCCTAAAGAAGTTAGCATTATGTAAAATTAGCCAAAAATATACAAATATTAGAACAAAAAGTTTCAAGACAATTTAATTTTCAGTTTAAAATTTTAAATTGAACAGAATTTTCAAACTGCAGAGGACATTTTGCCCATTATCAATCAATCAGGACGGACATTGCTCATATTTAGAGTTAGTGTGGAGGTTGAACTGGACCCTATAGTTTAGGGGGCAAATTGCAATTAACCCATAATAATACAAAGATAAACTATCCCTCTAAACATTACCATCTCTTAGCCATTGAAAGAAAAATGCAAGGATAAAGGATTTCGGCCAGATAGTACCATAATAACAAGAGAACTAATAATGTACTCAAAATTTAAAGAAGGTAAATCAAGGTACTACAAATGGCTATACAAATGCCACAATAAAATGAGCCCTTTAAGCAATGAATTAAAATAGCTCACTAGCTGAAGATCATAATACTTTACCTGTTGAAACTTCAAAGTTGGGTTCTTGCATCCAGTATTTGACGTAGACTGAGCCAAGCTAGAAAGTGAAGATGCAACTAATTCCTCAGCCTACACATAAATTTTGAAGAAATGAATGAAACTTGGAAGAGAGAGAGAGAGAGAGAGAGAGAGAGAAACTTTGAAAAAAAACATATGGTTGAATTGTTAAGCCAAACTCACCTCTGTGTACCCTATTGACAAACGTTTTGCATAATCATTAGCCACATGTTGCTTTTCTGTACCAGTAACTGCATCATGATGTTGAGCAATTGCTAAAGCATCTGCCAGTGAGTTTGTATTGGGCCCAGAATTACTCCTCCCTTTGAAAAACTCTAGTTGCCTTGCAGCCTAATTATTCATTAGAGATAAATAGATCTCAAACTCTAAAATTGTCATTAGACTGTTCAAATAAAATCCATCAAACAAACTAAAATAGTCACATAGATGATACCAGATAATAGCCACTCATTATTCTGACATAGCGCTTCAAGGCTGGTCTACTAGTAAAGTATCCTGTCCAGAATGCATTTGCACTATCTGCATAACTGGCATGGTGCACGCTTCAAACTTTAAGAAAAGGTTGAAGTGAGAAACAACAAGAAAATAGGTTATATAACATCCAAATGTTAAACTTACGGGAAAAAGTCATCAGTCTTGGTTGGCCAGGATTCATCTGTAGCATACTTTGCATCAGTATATATGGATGGGGTAGAGTATAGAGCATTGACACGCCCATCCTAGAAAGCCCATTAGAACCAAAAAACAATTCAGAAAATAAAAGCAGCATGTGAAATGATGAGGCAAAATTTACTGACACAAGAAAAATTCAACATTAAAGAGAGAGAGAAGAAGAAATACATGTATGAACTAAATCTTATTTTAGAATGGCATGTATTAATGAGATGGAACTATTAACTCATTTAGCATGACTATAGCAAGTTTGATTAACGTTAAACCCTATTGGCCAAACCTGAATAATTATGCGTAAAGAAATGGGACAAATAAAATAAAAATTCTGGCACAGCTTTTAAGATTATATATCCTGCATATTTTATCAATCCTAATAAGTTTTAAGGCTGATATAATACAGGCCAAAATTGTGCACAATTGCATATTCCAAATGCTATAATTCCATATTTTAATATGAATATAAGCAGTATAAAGTATTTCAACGAGGTAGAATCTCCGTACCATGCCATTTATTCTTCAGATTCAACCTAAATCATGTTTGAATTTTCCAAACAGGAAACAAAATCAATGCTTCCTCAATTCTTATTGTTAGAATTATGGTTAAGTGATTAAATTCACCATTTCTTAAAAGTTTAAGCTTTTGGGAGAATTGTTAATTTAACACTTACCTTTTAGTAGATTACCAACATTATTCCATAAATTATTACCAGCAGCCTTTATCAGAAATACAATGCATCTTAGTTGGAATGAGTATCTTATCATCTAATTTTCCTTTCTTGAATAAACATGAGACACGCATATTAATTGCAGAGATTATTACTTAAACAATGAGTCTATCAATCAATCCTCAACTAAGGACTTCGTAGAGACATGAAAGGAATAAGATTATAATGCTGAAAACCATCTTTGCAGTTTTAACAATCAATCACCTCATTGACATAATGAATGAGTTTGTCCATCTGTTGAAACCATGTGTGTGCATACTGATACTTAAAATCCGTTCCCATAGTCCACATTATATGATTTGTTCGAGTTATATTAGCCTGAAAAAGAAACAATTGCAATTAGAAACTATCTGAGGCCCTTGTAAATGGGAAAAGATAATTGCTTCAATGCTTAATTGGAGTTCAAGTTCATAAAACGTAATTCTATATTCTTTAAGAACAAGCCACGTTGCTTTGAACACAATCTATTGTCATATTGATGCATAAGGGACATCTCCTAAAATAGCTGTAACTCCAAATAGATAATTTAGAACTATGGTGATTTCGCACTTCCAGAAATCAAAAGGAGCAGTAAAAGATGACAAGGCAAACTCAAAACTTATGGTGCAACACCTATGCAAAGTCCAAGGTTGAAAAGCCTTTGAGCCTCTAGTAAAAGTTCCAAAAGGACACTTGGTTGTGATGTCATGTTTAGTATAGATTAGCATTTACCAAGATGACAAATAAGTCATGATTCATGGTAAGAACTGGCCTTAAGCAGAAACTTACTAGTACAAATTTAATGCATTGTCCCAGCAACCATATAGTTTACGATGTGAAAATTCAAATAAGAAATAGGAGACCTCACCAGTCACGATGGAGGAAACAAGATATGCAAACATCAAAATTGAAGATCATTTGAAAGCAAATGTGAAAAATGTATAACCAATTCCACCAAATAATGGGAACGCAAATAAAATAATCACATGCAGGGTAAATACTGAGCTTTTCACATTTACCTGTGATACTGCAGCAGCAACAAATGCATCTACTCGTTCTTGAACATTGTAATCGAACAAATTAATGTCATCCTTCATCAAAAGAGGAAATGAAATTTAACTTTGCAAACAAGTAAATACTCAAAATGCTGATAGCATCTATAACAAGTTTTCATCATTTTTACTTGAACTATTGGGGAATCATCGTTAACTTCATAGTAGAAACCACCAGGTGGAGGTTCATAATTCTTCGGAAACGCACCAGCAAAAATCTGCGCATTTAAGAAAGAAACTTACAAAAAGTCAGAAACAATGCAAAGGAAACAAAGAAATGAAACTAAAATAAGTAAATACTGAGAAACCAGCCCTGTACCCCCCCCCCCCCCCCCCTCTCCTCCCCCAAAAAAATAAATAAATAAATAAAATCACTCTTTACCTGAGCAGATGAACCAAGGCTCTTGGAACCCTGCCAGACAAATTCAAGACTTTTCTCATTTATGCGTTTAGCCCGGTCTTGGTAATCTATCCGACCAAAAAAAAGTGAGTCGAATCCAAGCTGCACAAATACCAGAAATTGACCAATGTTTGTGAGAGATGTGCATATGGAAGTTCTTTCAGTCATTTGGCTATTGATTAGTTTTGACTTTATACATTGTATATGCTTTGAACAGGAAAGGGAATATGACAAAAGAAGCTTCAAAGCTAAATATAAAGAGAGGCTTACTTCAGCTCCCAACAAATAAGCTTGCACAGCAGAATGTCCAAAGGGATCAATTTGCCAACCAATTCTTGGAACAATACCAAACTCCTCTTTGATAAACCGATGCCCAAGGGTTGTCTGATCAATCATGTCAATGTAATGTGTTGCTGCCTCATCATGCATACACATACCTCCATTTCTGCAATATATATATATATATATATAAAATAAAAATAAAAATAAAAAATAAAAAATAAAAATTGAATAAGAATCAAGGGGGTAAAAAGATTTTTGAAAACAATCCATGTTAGCAAACATGAACGAATGATTTTATATCCTATTCCAATGAGCACTAGCTCATGTTGAACCTCCCCCTTGCATTGCTAGGAAGGCCTCCATAGAAATTTAAGAAAAGGAAAAATAGCATGATGTATTTGTTAACTTAGTATGTTACATGAACTCTAGTTGACCCGAGCTCAGTAGCTGCTTGACCACATGCTGGATTTTCTCACCCTGATTTCTCCACCAGCGCTGGAAAAATGCCTGAATTTATGAAACACGAGAAAAAGTCATAAAATTTATATGTTCTGAATATAGGACAAAATACATATAGATGGCAAGAATTGAACACATGGCATCATGTAACGGCTGGTAGGTAACACAGTTCATATAGATATAGGTACCAGAAAACTAACATATGATGGTACCAACCATGTATATGAAAGAGAATTGCATTGGCACTCAAAGTGTCTTCACACCAAAATACCAAAATAGACCAAAGTTCAACCAATTCTTAGCACTTAGTTTCTTCACTTTTAGTTTTTAATGACAAACTAGACATTTGATGTAACACTGTGATTCAATGAACTGCAAATTACAGTTTGATTTCAAGAACAGCAGAGAGGGCATTGGTGAGACTGAGATGGGGCATAATTCAAAGGCTATTAAAATGGTTTTATATTATTTTTTATAAACTTTCACAGTCCCAAATTCAGATTCTCCTATTCCTATGTGCAAGTTCAGCATAGTCCCCTGCATTCTTCATAGTCTCTCCACCAACCAAGCCATGATGCTTTGTTTGTTTACCAGGACAATGTAGAAAAAGAAATAGCAATTTTAAATCTTAGATTATCCATCAAATAGGACCCAAGTAAGAAAAGCCCAACATAATTACTAAAGTGTGTGGAATTTCATCAATTAAACCGGTAAAGGTTAAAATTTTAGTTTCCTTAAAATGAGAAATATCAATTGGACCAACAAACTTGCCTGTTCAACATAGATAAACTTTCGATTCGGGTCAGCCAATAATGCAGGCACTAGAGAATCCAATACATTTTGCACACAAGCCCCCTACACAGCCAAAAACAACATGTTTAAGTTTCATCTTCAATCAAATTCATAACAAAGACAAAAAGGGAAAGAGAGAGAGAGAGAGACCTGGATGGAATTGTTGGAGCCAACGTAGTACTGATCAACTGTCTTCAACCAACCAACATCATCGTGGGTGTGAGCAACCAAATGGACATTGAGCTTTCCGGGGACTATGCCTTGGGAAGTATTGTACACCATGAACTTGGATTCAATACATAAAACTCCTGCCAAAAGAACCAGCCACAACAACACCTTGATCCCCATTAAAGACACCAAATTTCTCAGTTCTTGTCACAGGCTTAAATTGCTGCTGATGCTACTAATTTGGGTGTGTGATTTTTATCAGAAAAGGTGGGTTTTTGCATGGATAATAATCCTTTACAGATTACAAGTGTCTTTTAGAAAGGTTTCGAATGGGGTTTTGTGGGTCAACTTGCCCAAGTTGAGTTGGTTTTGGAATGGAGAAAATTGTGTAAAACCGAAGCTGTCAATGTCATTTTGAGTAAGAGTACCACCCTTTTTTTGTGTCTGACTCGGTTTTTTTTTTTTTTTTTTTTTTAAGAAAGCGGGGGAGAGTAGAAGAGGGAGCCCTCATTTGTATACCATGAGGGCTAGCTTCAAATGTGGATCATAGAATGAATGCTGGGATTGATTTATTATATGAATATTTTTTTTAAAATTAAGAATTGTATGTAATATGTTGTTGATTTCTGATACGAATTACATTAATTGGGATTAAGTTTATATACATTTTGCAGTAATTGATAATACCTCATCTTTCATGGATCATGTGGGAAAGTAGAGGAATTTTAACTAAGAATACATTCTTCAATTCCTGTACTTTAGAAAAATACTAAAATTATTACGAATTTTACTATAAAAGACAATTAATGTGATTAGTGTTACTTCAATGACATAATAAGTAAGTATTTAAATTATTTTTCTAGTAATTAATGACAAATTTTGCAAAACTTATGTATAAAATTTGGATTGAGATAAAGTATAATACCTTAATATAATTGGTGTGAGTGACTAAGATTTAAAATTACAAAATGCAACTTTAAATCTCAACCATTGAATAAAAAAAATATTTTAAAAAGTAAGATTAGTAAAAAGATATTGTGAAAAAGAGTGGGGTTAATTGCATGGTACAATCTATAAAATTTGTAGTATCTTATACTTCATTATCCACCAACATAAAATGTTTACTCTATTTAAGGAAGTTGTAAAATATCAATTAAACTGGAGTTAACTTAATGGAATATTTTTTATTAATTGGGATAGCCAAAATAACAATCTCTTATATATATACTAAGGGATAATAAATGCACAACTCAACATTGGAAAGATTGATTACTACTCACAAGGAATCAAGGAGATCCAGGTGTCTCTTTTCAATTTGACAAAACCGTTTGAATTTCTTTATTCCTTTTCTTCTTCTTTTTTTCTTTTTAGCAAATAAAAATGTGGTAGCTGTATTGCCATGTAACTCATCAAATTGGTCCATAGCCTTGATGAAAATTTTCTTTGAGACTCCCCGGTTTTAAAAACTAATCAAGGTGATTACAAGAAATTTAGGCACCTTCTAACGTCGTTTTACTTATGATCTAGCTATTATTTTTGAGTTATGTAAATGAGTATTTAAGTACATAAATTAAAGAAATGTAAATATTTATTATGAATTACAATACACAATTTTCAAATTTAAAAATACCCTTGTTAAAATTGATTCTTAAGTAAAAGTACCATATTTTTTGTGTCTGATTCTTTCTTCTTCTTATTTTAAAGAAAGTGGAGGACAGCAAAGGTAGCACTAGCAAGTGAGAACCCTCATTTGTATACCATGAGGTCTAGCTTCAAATGCGGATCAGAGAGTAAATGCTAGGATACTATCAAATATTCACATTTAAAAAAAAAAATACTATCAAATATATTATGTGAGGCCCGGCCCAAAAATGATGGGCTATTCCAAACTCAGGCCCTTCCGAGGAGCGTACTGTCCAAAGAGAAGCCTCATATGAAGCGCTATTCAACCCTAATAGCGCCAAGGAAACCTGTCCGAGGAGTAACTCCTCCTCGGACATCACGAAGCCCAGACGAGGAACTTGCCCCAGCCATTTCAGCTCGTCTTCCCAACATAAAATGAATTAAATCCAAAATATCTCACGGAAGGCTACCACCACATTAATTGCGCCCCAACCACTCTCTTGGCCGCATTAATGAGGAAAAGACTCCTGAACAGTACCACCTTGGCCTCTGCAACTCACAAAGGGTCTGATGAGGGCGTCTGATGGGACAGGTGCTCAAGTGGATGCTTGGATGATTAACAGGTGTAAGGCTGAGATGAAAAGAAGAAGAATATATAATGTAGTGGAGTCCCTCAAAGAAGGGGACGGGAGAACTGTATCAGGAACAAAAAGAAATAAAATCAGACTTGAGAAAGATCCATTCTGGTGTTTTCTATTTTCTTTTTGCAAACCATACTGTCCATGCATTAGACCGAACAAGTTCACTGAGGCCAAGTTCTTTGACCCATCCTCTACAAATAATTATTGTTGGTTGCGCTTTGGGCCAGGGCCTAATCAACATAAGTTGGGCCAGGAAAATCGTGTAACCACATATTATATAAATATAAAACAAACAAAGAAATTAAGAAATTTGTTTATTAAATTGTTGACATGATACTACCCACATTATTTATCAGTAAGTTTTATAACATTTTGTAGTAAAATTGATAATACCACATTTTTTTATATCATAGATGGGAGAAAGCAAAGGAATTTCAACTATCATGATGTCTATACATACTTTAGGAAAATGTAAAATATATTGTGTATTAAAATTTGTAATATCTTATTCTTTATCACTCGCGAACATAAAATTTTTACTCTAATTAAGGTCCTCTCAATAAAAATAAAAAAATTAAAGGAATTTTTATTTTAATTTGGCTTAAATGGGAGTTTACTTTATGGATTATATTTGAATTAATTTGGATACTCAACAATGGCTTATCCATAAATTAACGGTGTATTTGGTTAGGGTGAAAATTGGGAGATGAAAATGGGTGCAAGAAAAGTGGGGAGAAAATGATAAGAAATGGTATTTGGTTGAGGGGGCAAATGAGAGAGATTTTAACAGCACCAAATAGTTTTTTACTCGAGTCTACTATTTGAAATGATTTTGGAGTCTCCCAATCTGAAGAGAAAATTGGGGAGAGAGGACATTAGATAGGAATTTACCCATCTACCCTTTCCTCTCTCTCAAATTGTTTCCTTTGTTTTTTCCTTTATGAAAGTAATGTTTAGTTTTTTATTTTCTTACAAATTAATAATTTTTTTAATGTAATAGAGACATGAAAGTAGATTTATACAAACTACATTTTTTACCTTTATTTTTCTTTTTAACCAAACAAAAAAGAAATTACATGAAATTCTCTCCTCAACAGCAGCAATCAGGGATGTAGCTATGCTTGGACTAAGGGGGGCAATGGCCCCCCCTAGCCCAATGAAAAAAATCAAAATATAAAATATATAAAATGTGGTTTTGAATTTTCATACTCTATTTTTCTTTATTCAAATTTTCATTGAATTTTGATTCTTTTTGTGAGTTTTTATCTGGGTTCTAAATAATTTATGAAATTTATCTTAAAGCATTTGTATAGGATAATTGTAGCTTAAGTGTTTGACAAAGTTCCCCAAAGAAGCTTGGAATAAACACACACACACACACACACACACACACACACACACACTATATATATATATATATATATTCTTTTATAAGTAGTTTGGATTAAAAAAAAATGGTTGTCTTTGGGTTAATCTATAGCTAGGATATGAAGATTTAGGCTATAACAAATTTTTTATGCATTTGGGTTTGAGTTTATCTCGCCCCCCTCACTCGAAATCCTAGCTCCGTTCCTGGCAGCAATCTTTAGCCCAAGAACCTCTACCAATTACAAATTTACAATTAGCCCACCAAATTAAGTGTAATGAATTGAAATACAAGCAAATTGGTCGGAATAAAGCCAACACAAAAACAAGTCATAACACAACTCACAAGGAAACAAAGGAGATGCAAGCCTCTTTTTAATTTGACATTTAGGTCTTTTTATTTATTTATTTATTAGATAAAAATGTGGATGTAGTATTCCTATCATCCTACGTATAACTCATCAAGTTGGTCCATGGCCTTAACTAGAATTTTCTTTTGGGTACCTTAATATCTTGTTTTTTGGGGGGCAGGGCTTAAGAATAGTAAATATTTAATAATAAATTTCAGTGCACTATCTTCAAAAATAAAAATATTCTAGTCAATAAATCATGGATTTTCGTGCACAATTTCATTAGAGTTATGTGTGTGTGTTTTTTTATGCACAACTTGATTTTTATTTATTTTATTTCATATATATATATATATATATATATCATTTAACAAAGTATTAAATACAACTTAACTTGTTCCTTTAGGATACTCTTTTAACAAAAGCCATATTGTTATGAATTATGATTTTGTTTCCCAGAAAATACATCAGGCAAAAGCATTATTATTGACTTCATTCCAAAATTTTCACATCCCTCTTGTTTGAATTTCAGCCCTTTTCATAGGTTTATTATATTATAGAGTAGAGGCTGCAAGAGGATAAGTCTAAAATGGTGATAGGTGTTGACATATTGAAGAGGTAAGGACGTGTACTGCCTACCTAATGTATCATGAATTATATCCGGATTTGGTGACTCAATAGGGCCAATACAATATAATAGAGCCACAATGTGTGGGTTCCCATTGCATATTAATCTTATTAGATTATCCTTCATATTAAAGATAAAGCAAAATCTATGGTCATAAGTTTTATGGCAAGACTCTTATCACAACTTTGATATGTTGGACGGTGAATGATACCAAAAAAGTGAACTTCTGTAAAAGTGATTGTTTATCAATTACAATTATACATGTTATCAAGTTATGGCAAAAGTTTTATCAAAGTGTATGTTGAGGGCCATTTGTGGAAGCCCAGCAGACAAAAAAGCCCAATAATGAGGGCCACAAAGAATTGACAAGATAAATAGCAAAGAACCCATTAGGCCCAAGCGGCAGGAATAATAGATCACAAGCCCAACAAATGAATAAATGGGTCTTGAAAAGGCAAGCGGGCTCAAAGAAGTCAGGAAAGAAAGAAGTAGCATCCCATGGGCAGAGTATAAGGTAGAAAAGTGAGAAAGGGCCACCGCAAGCCCAAGGCAATTGTAAACTAAGAAAGTAAGGAGTTTATGGCAGGCCCATGAACTCCAAAGATAAGGATAAGGTTATTGGGCCGGGGAAGTCCAATGAAGTTAGTAAAAAGCCCATGGAAGTGTGGAATTAGCAAACGGGCCGAGGAAGCCCAAGAAAAGCAATCGGACCACGAATGTCCAAAGGAAAAGCCCAAAGGGACATAGGAGCCCATGAGTAAAAGCAAAACAGTGCCCACAATAGGCCACTAAGAAAATAGATAAACGGCTGGCCCAAAAGGAGGTCCAGCAGGATTGAGTTATTACGGCAGGAATAACAGTTCAACATGGCAGGCAGTAAGGAAAATCAAAAGTGGGCCAAGGAAATGTGAAGCCCAAGGCCCAGCTCCTGAATGGAGCGAAAAAACCAAAGGAAAGCCCACATGAAAGGCCAAGAAAACGCAAATGGAGAGTCTCCAGGTCACGGTAGACGCATGAGTAGCAAGCAGACTCTTGGACAAATTTGAAAGGGAAGCACGCGCAAGGCCCAGGCACCACCAGCCTGTACCCAGCCAATATAGGACATGGTGGGGCCATGGGCCAGAGATAAGAGGTAAATGGGGTGTGGTTTGGTGGTGGGGAGGGGGGAAAAGACCTATTTACGGCTCCTGCCCAAGCCTCTTTTGGGAGGTACGTCCTGCTGGGATGATAGACCACCCAAAAGAGGCAAGTTTGAGGGGGAAACCGTTGGTGCATGCTCTGAGAGTAGAGAGAGAAAGCATTTATACCGTAGCAGGAAAGAAGTGCTACGGCAGGGGGAGAACTGAAACCTGCCTCTGTCTGACAAGGGTGAGTGGCACACACCTCTGGTGGTCGGCAAGTACGCCCAGACCAGACAAAGACGGTTAAAGGGCAAAATGGTAAAATCATGGTTGCGGCAGGCACTATAAAAAGGCTCTTGCCGTGCCTTGTAATGAGGATCGAAAAACATAGTATATTTTCTTGAGTAAAAATGAGAAAACATAGCAAGAAGAAAGAAAAAAAGATAAGAAAAAAACTAAGAAAAACGAGAGTTATTTCAAAGAGGGCATGCACCTATAGATCGTTTTCTCCCTCTCCCCCTTCAAATCTTACCTTCTTCCAAAACGCAAACAATGACTTTTTCTTTTGGGTAACAACCATTTAGGTCCGACTCCCTCAAAGCCATTAATCCCCATGGCAGGATCCTTTTCCTGAGGGGGTTATTTGCATTGAGAAGAGGCGTTCTCCCCTCTTTGGCTTTGCTGCGGCAGACTAAGCTTAAAACTTAATTTATGCCCATTTAAATTAACCAGTATTATTTTCTTCGTACTTCTCTGTGATCGATATCATTATGACTGTAATCATGCTTTATTAAGTAGGAAATACATAGATGTTTATTTAAATAAGTCAAAATACTCTGTTTTAGTTATTATTATATCTGCCTGCCGTAACTCGTCTACAGCAGTTCCGCCTGCCGTAATTCATCTGCAACAATTCTGCTTGCCGTAAACTTGCTCCTAGCAGACAAGGCATAAGTTTGTGCACAAACCGGCCCAAGTTGAGTTACAATTGGACCGGCCCTAACTCCCTTACTCAAAAACAATAGGGCCCATCACCGCAGGAGGCAGCCCAGCCCATTACCGTAGGAGGCAACCCAACATACCATATCACACAGAAAAGGCCCCTACAGTGCATTACTATAGTAAAAGAACTAAAAAGAGTAGGGAGAATGAAGAATTGAAGGTTATTTCTGGTTGTTACAGTTGGAGAGTATTCTAGAGTCTAGACAGTTGACACTTCTGAGCAGTGTTAGATTTGCTAGATCATGAGGCAATTGCAAGGTGTGCAGTTTAAAGTGGTTGATAAACGAATTCTTCAACAAACTCTCCCCATAGCAGTAACTGAAAGATCTTTCATGCACTTAAGTTGAAACTATCATAACTTATTCTCTTGAGATAATAACTAAATTGCGGATTTAAATCTGGTGCAATAGCCCATACCAGGGGCGGAGGGAGGGGGGGCACCTGCCCCCCTGAACTTTCAAATTTTTTTAACTAATATGACCTAAAATACCATCTTTGCCCCCCCTACACAAAAGACAAAAAAAAAAAAAAAAAAAAAAAATCTCAATTAAGTAAATTCACATTACCTTTCCAACTTTCCTAGTAGCAGTTGACTTCTACTCCTAATGGTGGTACAATTCTATATATAAAATCAATGGGCCCCACTTAGTAAACTTGATAGACTAGACCAAGTTGCCAGTAGAATTTTTTTTATGCTCTACCAAGCCGCCTGAAGAGATCTATTATTAAATGAATTCACCTTATTCAATAAAACCGTGGGTCCCACTTGGTATTGATTAAAAAAAATAATAATAAAATAACAACTTTGCTACCTCTACACGGAATAGGAATCAGAACTAGCATAGAACTCTTAAAAAATAAAAAGTATATATAATGCAAAGTGCAAACAGAGCACGGCCTCCCATCAAAAAGAAAAAAATTTCTTTTCAAACCAGTCTCTTTCTTTGGATCTCAGAGTTTTTGTGCAGTTTTTAAAAGCATTCAAGTTGGGTTTTTAAGTCACATTCAAATATTCATAGGTATGTATATTTTTAATACTTTTGCTTTAATTTATTTGTTTATTTAATTTTTTAAAGAATTAAATTATATGTTTAAACTATTTATATTTAGATGAATTGATTTGACTATTTTTAACCATTAATTTATAATTCAAATTATATATTTAAACTATTTGTATTTATAATGATCTCTTAATTTGATTATTCTTAATCATAAATTGTAATTTTTTTTCTTTATTTTAATGATATGACATATATATTTGTAGTTAATTGAGATTATGGAGAATCCTGATCATAATAATGAGTCCGGATCAAATCCTAAACGAACTCGTATCGAAGTGGATGTTGCAAATCTTCCCACGGATCCTGGTTTAAGAATAAAAATTTCTAACTATCATCCTAATGAAAGAGATCAAATTAGAAGGCATTATCTACAAAATAAAGCTTGTCAACCAGTTAACCATGATTTTCCACAAAGTCAATTTGGCAAAACAAAGCGTCGATTTAATCCAGTGTGGTTCAAAGAATTTGAAGGTTGGTTGGAATATAGCATTACCAAAGATGCTGCATATTGTCTATATTGTTATCTATTTCAACCTGATACTGGTGATCAAGGAGGGGGAGACTCATTTGTTACTGAAGGATTCAGAAATTGGAAAAAAAAGGAGAAATTACAAAATCACGTTGGGGATCGGGGATCACAACAGTGCACATAATATAGCTCAAAGAAAATGTGAAGCTTTGTTAAACCAGAGACAAAGTATTCAAACAGTTATAAACAAGCAATCAGATGTTGAGAAAAGGGAATATCGAACTCATTTGAATGCATCAGTGGATTGTATTTGTTTTCTACAACGACAAGGATTAGCATTTCGTGGCCATGATGAATCTAAAGACTCCAATAATCAAGGAAATTTTCTTGAATTATTACGGTTTCTTGCAAATCACAATGAAGAGATTGATAAGGCAGTTCTTGAAAATGCTCCTGAAAATCATCAAATGACCTCTCCTGATATCCAAAAAGAAATAGCTAATGCTGCAGCTGTTGAGACAATAAATGCTATTATTAAAGATATTGGAGACTCATTATTTGCTATTATAGTTGATGAATCACGTGATATGTCTACTAAAGAGCAAATGGCAATTGCTTTGCGCTATGTGGACAAATTGGGACATGTGAATGAGCGCTTTTTAGGCATTACACATGTTAATAATACATCAGCAGTGACACTAAAGAGTGCAATTGAGGAAGTATTTAATAAACATAGCTTAAGCATTAGTAGATTGCGGGGACAAGGCTATGACGGGGCAAGCAACATGCGAGGTGAGTTAAATGGACTAAAAACTCTTATTTTGAAAGATAATCCTTCTGCCTATTATGTCCATTGCTTTGCACATCAGCTTCAACTAACATTAGTTGCAGTAGCAAAAAATCACATCCAAATTGCAACCTTTTTTAACTTGGTTGCAAAGGTATTCAATATTGTTGGAGCATCATGTAAACGTCGTGATATTCTTCGCGAAAAACGTAATGCTGAAGTTATAGAAGCACTAAAAAATAATGAAATTTCAACTGGTCGTGGCTTGAATCAAGAAATGAGTCTAAAAAGACCTGGAGATACACGTTGGAGCTCTCATTATGGTGCACTTGTAAATCTTATTCATATGTTTTCTTCTGTAATTGATGTGATTGAAACTATTATAGAAGATGGTTTAGATTCTGATCAGAGAGCAGAAGCAAATATCTTAATCGGTTTACTCCAGACATTTGAATTCGTGTTTGATTTACATTTGATGAAAGGTGTGCTTGGCATAAGTAATGAGTTGTCACAGGCATTACAACGAAAAGATCAAGATATTGTGAATGCTATGAAGTTGGTTGACATTTCAAAGCAACGTTTACAAGCCATGAGAGATGATGGGTGGAACACTTTGCTAGAGGAGGTTTCTACATTTTGTGCAAAAAATAATATTGATGTTCCTGATATGGATGATTTATATCAACCTTGGCCACGACGAAAAGCTCAAAACATGAAAAATTCACATCATTATCAAGTGGAGCTTTTTTATACTGTTATAGATATGCAACTTCAGGAACTTAATAGTCGTTTTGAAAATTCTGAATTATTACTTTGTGTTGCGTGTTTAAACCCAGATAACTTATTTTCAGCATTCAACAAGGAGAAATTGATTCGGCTTGCTCAGTTTTATCCAAGTGATTTTTCAACAGTTCAAGTTTCTTTCTTGGATAACCAACTTGAGACATACATCCATGACATGCGGTCCACTGAAGAGTTTTCAGCACTTAAAGGAATTGGACAGCTTGCTGAAAAGATGGTAGAAATGAAAAAGAATGTTTCATATCCATTGGTTTACTCATTAGTGACTTTGGCATTGATCTTACCAGTTGCAACAGTTACTGTTGAAAGAGCTTTTTCAGCAATGAACATAATTAAAAATCGATTACGCAATCGAATAGGAGATCAGTGGATGAATGATTGCTTAGTCACATATATTGAGAAAGATATATTCAAAACTATTGAATGTGAAGAAATCATGCAGCGGTTTCAAAATATGAAAAATCGTCGAGGGCAATTGAGTAAAATAAGCTAAGTGTGAAAAAATAAATTAAAGTTTACATTTTATGTTAGATTCTGTATGACAATTACATTATCATATAGTTGTTTATTTATTTTGTTATTAATATTGATTAATTTTTTACTTCCAATCTTGTCTTTTAATCTTGCCCCCCCTGATCTAAATTCCTGGCTCCGCCACTGGCCCATACAGTTAACATTTGTTGTGACATATAAAAATTAAGATGGTAAAAAGGTATTGAAACAAAAAATCGAAAGAAATTAAAATTAAAAAGTACGTAAAAGGTTAAAAAAATTATAATTTTAACTTTTATATCTAAAAAAAATGGTAATTGCATGGTGCAATACCTTGAGTTCTTTCATCAGAGACTTTTACTTCTAGGTTAACTTTTTCTCCTCAATCTCAGCTATTAATTTCTTGAATGGCAAACAAACTCTTCGCTGTGACTTCACTTATCTAAAAAGAATATGGAAGGAAACTAAGAATTATACATTCGATAAGAGCAAGTTAGTCATGTACTTATTGTTCTTAGTTACCTACCTACTTACGCTCCATGTTAATTTGGAAGCAGCATCTTCAAATTCTCTCTTGCCATTACTGAATAGTACTTGTCCTCTCCAATCTCTGCACGCTTCAAAAAGCCACCAAGTCGTGTTTAGGTTATGTTTGGATTGGGCTGAAAACCCACGTTTGCATCTGTAATTTTTTTTTTTTTCACGCCTTTGTGAGACTTGCGGCTACTGTTCATGCACTGTTCAATAAACAGTAATCGCAAAGTTTGACTTTTCTCACTTTTTTCAGCCAATCAGTGCACATTGTGTACTATTTATGGACCCACAAATTTCACTTTTCAGCAACTTTTTCATTAAAAATGGGTCCCACAGTACTATTCACACATTTAAAAATTATTTTGCTATAGTGTTTTTCAGTTTTCAGTTTCAGTTTTCAATTTTTAGCTGTATCTAAACGGACCCTTAGAGTATTTGGAAACCAAAGAACAATAATTGATAAATCAGACTATATATATAACGCACAATTGCACAGGTTAGGTGAATTAAGTTCCAAACAGCAGGTCTTTTAGTTGCCGTTTAATTTTAATACTTATGTTTTCGTTCCAACTTTGGGTGCTCACGACCCAAAAAGAGAGTTCACCTATGGGAAGCCCTTTAATTTGTTTTTTGTTTGACCTAAGGGAAGCACTTGAAAATGGTTCATTTTAGCATAGTTCATAGCATATGATCAGTGATAATAATAGCGCTATGGTTCAGACTTCAGAAAACTAATGTTAGTAGCCATTTGCCCCCAAAAAAAAAGTCTAACAATTATGATTTATAAATGAGCCCAAAATATATATACTATAACAAAAAGGCATAAGATGAAATAGTTCCCAATTAAACAAACTGAAATCCTAAAGGAATATCAATTATTGCACCATGGGTGAACATCAAATTGCAGGGTAAAACAATGTTCACTACGAACCACAAAGACCACAATATAAATGAAAAAGATAGTGTAAGGCTAGCAACAAAAAACACACACTACAGCATCTCAGTGATGTAATAGGTTGCTCCGAAAAACAAAAGTGAGTGAAATAGACTTTTGTTTTGATCCTACCCTTATTCACACACAATATGTATGTACGCATTTAAGGATATAGTTTATGCATAGGACTATTATATAATATCACAATCCTAGTGAAAAATTTTATGATTTGAATTCATTGAAATCCAAATAGAAAACAAATGCTACTCTGTTTAGAAATTTGCATTTTCACCTTAACTAAATCCCCCAAAAAATTATAAATTAATAAATAAAGCAAAAATCTATTTCTCTTTGGTTTTATTTGCCATTTCCGGTCATTCACTAAACTTACTTAGACGGTCAAGGTTTATATTATTAGAAATGGTTTAGAATTGAGTGGTAGTTGACGTAGCATGAGTAGGTGTTGTGTTGGGATTGATCCCCTCTGTCATGTAACCCTAAATTTATATATATATGACTATTATGTGCAATTAATTATTTGTAAAAATTTGACTGTTTCTCAAAAAAAAAAAAAAAATTGTAAAAATTTGACATGACACAATATAAGTGTATGGTATATATATAAGCTTTTACACTAAATTCTTATTGAATTTATCCTCTTAATATTTTAATATTTTCATTTTCGTTCTAACTTCAAGTACTCACAACCCAAAAAGAGAGTTCACCTATGGGAAACTCTTTTGTTTTTTGTTTTCGTTCCAACTCCAGGTACTCACAACCCAAAAAGAAAGTTCACCTATGGGAAACCCTTTTGTTTTTTGTTTGACCTAAGGGAAGGACAATTAATAATGTTATAATAATTAAGGTCTAAGTAACTAAGATCTACCTACAAAATGGTTTTGAAACCCGGACCATTCAATAAACCGTAAAAGAAAGAGGTTCAAGATTTTTAAGGTTGAACCGAAGTCAAACCGAAATCAAACCGTGATGACGTCATAATTAAATTATAAATAAATATATTAGATTAGTAAAAATTGAAATTTTGACTAAAATAATCCAAAACAAATATAGATAGTATTTTTTATAACATAACTTTCATAATACAAATAAGAGTTATTAAATTCTAAAAAAACATAAATAGCTATTGAGTTTCTAAATTATTTTTAAGTCATGACAAAGCACAGTTTAGTACCCAATAATTTTTATTTTTATTTTATGAGACCCAATAGAATATTTAAGAGACAAATTAGTTTGTTTGCTCATGGCCAAGCCCATTTGACTACCAATCATTTTTTTTCCCAAGCCCATTTGAATAGTCTACTGTTCACCATTTATTATGAATTAAAAAAAAAATCAAGGCCAAAATACAAAATTCACTCTCTAAGTTTCATCACTTTTCATTTCAATTTTCTAAGTTTGCATTTTGTCATTTCAGGCCTTTAAGTTTCAAACCTCCTCGATTAAGTTCTCCATTAACTCACATCCATATTTGCCGTTAACTTACCTAAAACGACGTCATTTTGGCTATAATTTAATATATAATTATTTATTTCTTGATTGTAAAAAATGTTAATTAAAAAAAACATGAAATTAAAATAACCCATTTACCCCACAGTCCCCACCCAACCTCTTCTAAAGAACAAAAAAATCCCTATAGCCTAACCCAAATGTGAGAGACTAAAAGAGGGTGAAAGAGAGATCGAGAGGGAGAAGGAGGTGTTCAGTGGCTCTGCTCTAGGGTTTCTCAGTGGCTCAGCTCCACTCCAGAAGGTCTACTTAGCGGCTCCAACCAAGAAGAAGAAGAAGCAATAGATGGGAGAATATTTTATTGGAAAAAAAAATTAATTAAAAAAAAAAAAGCTTTAAAGTGAAGAAAAAAAAAAAATAAAAAAATCATAACTCTTTGAATTATCATCTTTCATTTATATTTTCCTCAAAGAACAGTTTTTTCTTTCTGGGTCTTCTTTATTTTATCTTAACTATTAGTATTGTTATTGTTGTTGTTTAATTGTATTATATGTATTTACCAAAAATTTGGATGAAAAGTGAGGCTTTGTGTTGTTGTATCCAGGAAGTCTTGGGATCGTAATGTGTTTAGTTTGGAGAAGTTTGTGTTCTTGTGGATTGGTTGGTGTCTCCAAGCTTTGTTGTTCCTCACAACTGCTATGGGTTTCTAGGTCCTTTTTTATTCTCATTTCTTTGACTATTAGTTTGGCTTGAATGTTCGGAACTCATTGATTCATCTGTGGGAAACCCTTTTGTTTTTTTTTTTTTTTGTTTTTTTTGTTTTTGTTTTTTTTTTTTAACCTAAGGGAAGGACAATTAATGATGTTATGATACGCAGGAGTGTAGTGATAATAGCTTAATATATTTTGCATATTTATATCATTATTAGAAAGCATTATCATACTTATTTTTGAGTTATTTCTTGCATTTTATAGTTGGTTTTGGAATAATGCTAAATAATCAATTTTGTGCTTAATTGAATTTTGCATGAATTTATCTTTTATAGGATAATGAAATTAAATAAGTGAATTTGTGTAAAGAAGAAAGCTAATGGACTTTACTTTTACAAGGGCCATGATGAAGGCAAAGAAGGCCAACCCAATTAAATTCGAGTCCAATTGGAGCAAGAAATCAAAGGAAATTTGCACCAAATCAGTCCAATTAGAATTAGGATTCCAACCTATGCACCAATTAGTATTTGGAGCATAAATTTCGGCTCAGATGTCCAATCGAGATGATTCAAGTTAAAATGTAAAGTTAACTTAAAGAGCTACAACTTTGTAGTTTACCAAAAGTCCAAATTATGAAGTTAAATTGGCCGAAAACGTTGGTTAAGTGAAGCCTAAAAACCTGGAATTTTCTCCAAACGGGAATTCAACTTGTAATAGGATTCCTTGACCTATTTAAAGGCTCTTTAGGGTCAAATTCAGGAGGGAGCTGCTGTAGAATTTAATTTAGGTTTTCTTAAAATTTCTTTACAATTTTTAGAGTTTTATTTGTATTATGGCTTGCTAGAAACCTTGTTAAGGTAAGGAGTGAAACCCAACTGTTTATTGGTATGTTCTTAACAATTATTTTATGGTTTTAATGCTTATGTTATTATGTTTTTGATTGATTTACTCATCTAGAAAAGTGTTTAGCTCTGTATAATTCTTTGATTTATCATAGACTCCAGGCACGTTAAATGCTTGGTATTTCCTGCGAACTAATTAACTTGTTTTGTTTTGCCTAAAATCAATCAATTTCATGAAACTACCTTAGACAATTAATTCTTGAGTTTTTATTGTTAAATCATCCAACTAAGATCTTCATTTGTATGAATTTTAGTTGAGTTATAAAATAAATATTGTTAAGACTACCAATTGATGTGTTGTGTGTGGATCCCTAAACCTTAACACCTTAATATATGGTTATTTTTACTCAATTAACTTTACTAAACCAAACAAAAATCTCTTCAATCAAACTTTATTATTTTAGTTTTATTTTCTTGTGGTTTGCTAATCAATTCCCTTTTCCCAATAGATTCGACTTTGGCCTTACCAAGTTATTACTTCACAACAATCCTGCACTTGAGAGCATTATTTAAGTCGCAGCATGTAGCTATGTGTAAGGGTGGGGGGCTACCCCCCCCCCCCCCCCAACAAAATTTGAAATTTTTTTAAATATATATAATTATTTTAATGTTTTCAAAATTTAGTCTACAAAAATAAGAGTTGGCCCCCCCAAATATTTGATTTAGTCCAATGATACTCTTAAAAAAAATAATTGGTCTAACCGTTATAGAGATATAACATTATTTTTCGTAATTCTATTTTTTATTATAAAATATGCTCTTATATTTGCTGAATATTTGATAAAATTTGGCATCAAAGATATTTGAATCTATATCTTTTTCAACCAGTTATGTGGCAATTAACAAGTCATTAAATCATCAAAAAAATAATGTCACTAAAACTACAAATGAAATGTCTCTTTAGTTGCCACATAATGGGTTAGAGCAAAATAGTTTCAAATATGTTTGGAGCCTACTTTATTCCTCCAAGTTTTCGATTATTCATGTTTTTGAAAATTTCATTAGTTCAATTGAAAGATTTTTTTACTTACTTTAGTATAAAATTTGATAATTTGTATCAAAAATGAAATTTTTTAGGAATTTCACTATAAAAATGGTAAAAATGAATTTTATTTTATAAAAGATCGCCATCAAACATAATTTTGATTGAAAATACTAAGCTCTTTTTTCTTTTTTCTTTTTTGATGTGTGTATATATATATATATAACTTATCAAATAAAAAAGTGTGTGTATATAATAAAAAAACGTGTGTATATGTGTATGTGGGGGGTTGTCTTGATAAATATATCAGTGCTACAACTTGGCCCCCCAAACAAAAATTCCTGTCTCCGCCCCTAATGATACGTACATGTATTTAGAATTATTGGTCCATTGGACTAATTGTTGGAGTGTGGTTTTCTATGAGGACTTGTGTTTGTGTAGTTGGTGTCCATATGGGTAACACTAGAAGAGATGGGCTGATGGGAAATAATAGGAGCCAACAACTAAGTGATGTGAGAAATAATATCCATTAGTAATTTAGTTTATTTACTATGAGTATTGTTTTATTCACGTTAGAATTTGGTATTTGTTATTGTTGTTATTATTTTTTATTTATTGTAAAGTTGGAGTTTATTTTTAGTTGTTAGAGTCCTAATAGGTTGGGTAGTTGAGTCATTGTAACTCACGTAATGGGCAGTTCCTTGTTTTTAGATCGTGAACATAGTAGAGTCTTTATTTTTCGATGATTAAGTTGTAGCAACTAGTATAAAATCAGTCAAGTTTTATTCAAATAAGTTTAATCAAATTCCCAAATCCAAACTTTATTCCTTGGTATACGTATCATGTTATCTTTATATATTAAGAAAATTCAAAAAGTTAGTTATGACTTCAAAAAATATCAAAAATACCCCTAATCTAATTAGATAATCCTTATTTTTAAAAAAATATATATAGGGTTAAATTTGTAATTCAACAAAATTCAAAAAAAAAAAAAAACCATTAGATAAACTTTTTTTCCTAAAAATTAGTCCACTCTCTATTTGAATATATCTCGTTTAATAATTTTTTTTAAAAAAAACTTACACACACTAAACCTATCCGTTAACTTATTTTCAAATCCTAAATTTTAGTTTTTTAAAAATTCATTCCTGAGTAACCTCACTAACAATGGATAAATGCAAATTGAAAAATTACATTAAGTTCAAAATAATAATAAAAACATCATCGCACATGCGGAGCGCATGTGATGAGATTAGTAATAATTAAGGGCCAAGTAAGATCTACCTACAATATTTATGAACTACTATGTAGTATCTGCTGATATACGAGTAAGGAGTAATAATGTTTTTATTATTTTCGTTTCTCAAAAAAAAAAACATTTTTATTATTTTTTGTCAGTGAAAAATTAAAACTGTACCTCAAGAGAGCACCAGACGTGATCAGATCGGAGGAGAAGCCTAAGCTACCTACAAAAGGTTTTAAGAGTAGGACTAGAGAGAGAGAGAGAGAGAGAGAGAAACGGTATGTGTAATTTTTTGATTTGTGATTGTTTTGTGGATAGTCTTGATTTGACCGGATTTTTATTTTATGTTTTGAAAATTTTGACTAATTTTGGAATTTTTTATTAGTGATTGTTTTGTGTCTAATTTTTTAGATCGGATTTTTATTTTATGGTTGGATTTTGGTTGGTCTAGTTAAAGTTGTTATTTTTGAGCTAATTAATTTTGTTTAGACCGAAAAGGTATTTTGGATATCAATGTTTATCGGAATGTACTAGATGTACCCTTTGCTTTCCAGAATGCACCCGTCAAATCTGTCAAATTCAACTTTATCCCCCTGAGTAAAATATATATGAACAATATTTTTATTATTTTTGTCGGTACTGTGTATTGGGCTTGGGCCCTTCTCTCAACTAACCCTAAATTATTTTTTTGTATATATATGCGCGACTATTACACGTTATCTGTATATTACTGTGTTTCAGATAGTCAAGCCAAAGAAGAAGCAATAAGAACGATGGAAGGAGGCAGCAGTTACGATTCTCTCCCACATGATATCATCCTCCATATATTCTCATATATATTCTCACTGCTTCCACTGGATTGTGTGTTCAGATTGAAGTGCGTGTGTAAGGCGTGGTCTGCGTTAATCAGTGACTTTGAAGCTTTACACTTGAAGCGCTTGAGGGAAACATCTCGTGGGATCGTCTACTTGCACACCCACCGTGATTCTTGTGATTCTGGTGATTGCAAGATTTCCTTTGAAATACGTTCTTTACAAGTAGGAGGTCGGTTTAAGACTCTCTTGAAAAAAGAGGTATTTAGATCAAACATGTACTCGCGGTACTGGAGTATCGGCCAAGTACATTCCTTGGACGGTTTGATCTGCTTGAACGATGGCCAAGATTTTGATGTATTCAATCCCACCACAGGAGAGTTTGCTAGTCTCCCACCTTGTCCTTGCGATGCTTTTCCAGCTTTTCCAGATTCGCGAAGGTCTGTTATATTATCTGGATTTGGATATTGTCCTCTGACAAAGCAATATAAAGTATTGAGCATCTTTCACTATGTGTATGGAGACGTGTTTAATCAGACTCCACTTTCTGGCTTCAAGGCTGCAATAATAACCGTGGGTCGTTCGAATTCATCATGGAGGATTATTGACATCCCATCGTCCTATCCTTTTTCTAATAATATAACATTCTGTATTAATGGCACTTTCTACTGGTTGAATTACTCCAAAAACCAAAATCAATATCAATATCATCACATTACAGCATTTAACGTTAGTGATGAAACATTCCAAGAAATCGGTCTACCTCCACAAGTTGACATGAGCCCTTTAAAGACTTTGTATTTGGCAGAACATGAAGAAGGGAGGTTGTGTTTAGTTGACTTCGTCGAACACAATGGGGAACACTTAGATGTCTATATCATGCTGGAGAATCATCAATGGGAATTTCGATTTAGAGTCTTTTTTGAGGATTTCCAACAATATGAATATGATGCTTCTGACTCATATCCAGAATGTGTATCATGCCTCAGGATAGGGAAAATACTAGTATTTTCAGACGATGCACAAAGATGGTATTTATATGACATCAAAAGCAAAGCTCTTGAATTTTTTAATCTAAGAAGCTCTCCTCCTATTAATATGTTCCGAGGTGTTAGTATTTTTGAAGAAAGCTTCACCCCTATCTGTAGGAGCTAAGCAGGTATACATCCAAGTCTCCAAAACCAAACTATTTTGTCTTTCAAAATGTAAAAAAATAAAGAACACCCAATGTGAGAAAAGGAATCCATATTGCCAAGATTTTTGTAATTTTGTGTTGAATAATCATAATAGAATTTTTAAATTTTTTTTAATTATATTTGGGCATGTTTATGTTCTCAAAAAATAACTTAGAAGAGCATTAATTATCAAACAGGGCCTTAGCATTGGAGTGTAAAAGCCCCAATTGCTATTTTACACCCTCACACACCAAAAACATGTTTTATTCGGTTATGTCACATCACTGTAAAATTGATTTATTTATATTATTTGTTGGTATAGTTTATATTATTTTTGAGCTGTATGTAAAGTATAGTTTATATTATTTTTGAGTTTTATGTAAAAATAAAAATTGAGATGTTGGGTGAGTTGTAAAATGCATAAAATAAATTGCAAAATGGGACAGTAAAATAAATAAAATAAGTTTGAGAATCAAAAATAGATAATTTTTGCATCTAGATGCGAAGAAAAGGAAAATAGTATGTAAGTTAGAAAATAATTTTCTTAAATTAATCTTTTGTAGTTATCTTTGCAGAATGAGTAATGTCATAGACTATTTTTCACATAAATGACTTTCCTATTGGATTTAATTAGAAGGATCTCACTTGAGGAAGGATCTCGTTACTATTTTCTCTCACAAAGCTAATAAAATCTAAATGGACTAAGAGAAATAATTTTATTTTCAAGAATTGTGGTAGTTTTTTTTTTCTTTCTCTTTTTTTTTTTCAAAAGTAACATATATATATATATATAATAAATTGTAGTTGCACTTAAGACTATTTTTTTTTCTTTAGAAACATAACCGGCTTACATGTCGTGGAGATATTTGATGAAATCAAGAAAAATGAAAAATTATTCATTTTATATGTATTTTTTTAAAAAAATTATAGATAAATAGTCAAAACTTAAATACAATGTCTGAGATAGTACAACAACTGATAATAACAAAATCCCATCTTTATATATATATTTCCCTTCCCTGGCCCGTGAGAAAAGAGATGTGTACTTCTTCAATTCAAATCTCTCCAACTTCTTCCCATCCCACACGTTCTCTCTCTTAGAAAATTTCTTCTTATTGTTGTTTCTTTTTTTACCATCTCCAAGAACATTTGTTTATGCTCTGGTACAGTAACCATCTGGTTTGAACTCTATTTGGTTCCCAAGAAAGCGTAGGAAAAATTTTTTTTTTTGAAGGATGGTAGTTTTTACTAAATTTAGATTTCTTCTTGTGAGATTTGATGGGAGAAGTTAGAAAGATTGATACAAACTCATGGGTAGAACCCACTCTTAAAAATCAACCGACTTGTAAGAGAATGGTACTGCCCAAGGGCTTTTATACAAATGGTTAAACTAGTACTTAAGTCATGTGAGACACTTATATTGTAACAAAAATCTGAACTGAAGCCATCTAGTTTTCTTCTTCAATGATTTAGTGGCTGAAATTTAAGATCTTCTAAGCACTTTTTTGAATTCACAGTTTCCATTTGATTTTCTTTTGTCTTGATCTTTGATTTACTTGCAAATCAAAATCAAAATCCCCCACTTGCTAAGCTATTAAAATAGATAGATGGCTAAAATTTAAGAGAGAAGTTTAAGAGTATTGTATCTAAGTTTAGCCCATAGATAAATGCAAGGCAATTGTGTGTGTGTGTGTGTGTTTTTTTTCGTTTCTTTTATCAATCATTTAAGCCTTGTTTTATGGATTCTAATTAGTTGAATTGGTAAAAGTCTCTTGTCATCAAATAAAAGATCTAGAGTTCAATCCTCGCATACTCCAAAAACTAAGAACAATCTTTAAGAGTAGACATCATAGATTAAAAATAATTATTAAAAAAAAAAACCGTGCATTATAAAAAACAAAAGATATTTTTGGTAGGTTTTTTTCAGCAATAATTTAATGAGTCATTTATGATATCAACAAAGGAAATATAAATAACAATATGATCAAATTTTGGTATATGATTGAGTGGGATGGATTTTTCTGGAAAAACTCATGAGAAAAATGGGCTTTTGTTCAAGATGGTTGGATCTAATGATGGAATGTGTGAGAACAGTTTACTACTGATGAAGTCCAAGATGGTTGGTGGGATGAGCTTTAGAGGCCTAACCTTGTTTAATGATTCTTTGCCAGGAAAACAAGCTTGGAAGGTCCTAAATAACAAGGATTCTCTCTTTAATTTACCGAATCTTTAAAGCTTCGTTTTTCCCTATTTGTTTAGGTTCCTATGGTAAGATTGGAGGTATTTTTGTGCCTGAAGAAGCTAATGCAATTAAGAAAATCCCTTTGTCTCAGGTTGTGGTGGAGGACTCTCTCTTCTGGCCCATGGAGCTAGATGGGAAATACACATGTAAATCAAGCTATCGATTCTTGAAGGAAGAAGCTACTGTCAACATCATAAAAGAACCACCAGGCTTGGAGAAGGACTTATGGAAAGAAATCTAGGCTTTAGAATATCCAAATAAGGTGAAGAATTTGATCTGGAGGGCTTGTATAAATTCTTTGCCAACGAAGGGTAACTTAGTTCGACGAACTATAATTTCATACCCAATTTGTGATCGATGCGTAGCAACTACAGAGAATCCATTGTATGCCCTCTGGTCATGCTCCGAGCTTGATATAATCTGGACAGCCGAGAAAGACTCGGATTTTCGAAGTCAAGTATATTTCCAGGATTTTAAAGCCCTCACTGCATGGATTCTGAAGAAAAACAAAGGACCTGAACCTTTTGCCACGACAGTTTGGTCTATCTAGAACTAGAGAAACCAAGTTCATCTCCATTAACCTAGTTGCCCCATGGACCACCTATCTCAAGTAGCTAAAAACAAATATGAGGAGTTCAAAGCATTGTTGCCACCATTCAATGAAGTCGCGATGGCAACAACATCGAGCAAATTGGCTGCCACCCCCAAAGAATTATTTTAAGTTTAATTATGACGGGGTTGTTTTTGCAAAGGTGAACAAATCAGATATTGGAGTTGTTATCCGGGATAACCAAGGGTTGGTTATTGCTTCCTTGGTTCAACAACTATCCCAAGCCTATCAAGCAGTTGAGGTCAAGGCCATGGCAGCAAGTAGAGCCCTCAAGTTTGGTTTGGAGTTTGGCATACATTGGCCTATTTTAGAGGGAGATTCTGAGGTAGTATTAAAGGCCTTGGAAAACGAGGAATCAGGGTCAGCGACTTTTGGGTTATTACTTAAGGATGCTAGCCTCTTCTCTAGTTCCTTTTCCACATTGTCTCACTCTCATACTAAGAGAGATGACAATAAAACTACTCATAGTTTGGCAAGACTAGCAATAAATTTTTCAGACTATACTGTGTGGTTGGTGGATGTTTCATCCCAATCTTTGAATTTTGTTCAGGCCAATATGGCTAATTTGAGTTAATAAAGCTGATAGTCTTTCTTCTCTCTTTATATATGTGTGGGTTAGAGTTACCTATAAAATAAAAAATGACAACATTTAGTTACAAAATTGGTTATAAACTTATGCTACAATCTTACTAAATATTTTTTTTATTAAAGATTAATTTTGACAAATCCACCATTAGATTACATTTTCATATTATATTCTCCATACTTGCAAAATTTTTAGAAAGTTAAAAAAAATACTCTAAGGAGGTTAAGAAAATAAGTTTAGAAAATTTTTATAAAAAAAAAAAAAAAGCTAACCTTTTTGACAAATTTTTATATTTTCCATAAAAGTAGTAGTATTAAAATTTTTCTAAATTCTCTAAAAACACCCATTAACTGGATCAGTACTACATTATCACTTGTGTGGGTTAAATAGTAAGTCTTATTATGGTCAAACTAATTGTTGGCCCACACAATGTGTGAGAGAATTCGATATTCTTTAAAGGAATATGATTAAAAAGTACAATGATATTACATAAATTTTTTGGATCAATATTCCCAGTATGAAATGTGTTTTTTTTTTTTTTTTTTTAATTTCCAACAGAAACATAATTTATTTGGAAATAAACTATAGTATAAATTGAAGTATGTATAAAAACACAAGACATTAAAAAGCTAAAAACTTAAAATTTTGGTTAAAATATGTAATAACAAACAAGAGCAATTGATCCAAACAACAAAACACTGACATATAAAGGCCTAACATGTCAAAAGTTTCATGCAAGTTGGTCTTAAAAAGTTAAAATAATAGAAGTGTGCCTTTAAGTATATCTAGTTTGGACTTTCTCCTATATTTTTTTAGATCATAGAATTTAACTAAAATTCTACTACCTATCAAAGTTTCAGGTGATTCCAAATATATCTTCTATGATATACTTTAAAAACGTGCATTCCATATCTTTTTAATGATAGATTTGTTTTAGTTCAAAACTTCAAACATCACGTGACTCTCTCTCTCTCTCTCTCTTAACTCAACTTCTATTTTTTAAAATAAATTTGGATTGTTTTTAATTATTGAATTGGAGTTTCGGCTTAACTCTACAATCAAGTTAAGTTTTTTTTTTTTTTTTTGGTTATTGTAGTGAAATTTCTTTTAAATTTAATTAATTTTCTATGTTTATAACCCTTCATGTAAATGTGTTTGGGTAATTTCTTGGAGTTTAAACACAAAGTTTAATAAAGGGGTATTTAATAATTTTTTTCTTCTTTTTTATTTAAATAATTGCTCATTATCATAGCTAGGCCAAGGCACCAATAGTTTTTGCTTAATAATTTTCTGAAAGTAAAATCTACTTTCAGCTTCTTCTTCTTCTTCTTTTTTTTCATTTTTATTATATGGAAGTTCTTGTTAGGTTCTAAATGTTTAGAACAATTGGCAAATCGTAAACACAAACTTGTCTAGATATAGATCTTAGAGTCTATAGGTTTTATTAGACAATGCTCAATGTGATTCAAGTCAAGATTCAAGAACATACAAGCTGCAGGAAGAAGATTTCATAATCTGTCTGGTTCGATCAATCGAAAGACAAGCTCGATCGATCGAAAGTCATATCTGCAGAATTTTAATTAAACCCAAACAGCAGTTCAAGCCCATTAAGGATTAGGGTTTCTAATCTACTTCTCCCAGTATATAAAGGAAACCCTAAGCACGTTTTTATGTGGCTTTTCAAAGAGAAAAGAATATGCCTCTTTTGTATTTAGAGTTTTGTTCCTAAAAAACTCTCTTATGTCTTCTACCGGTGCTATTCCTTGAAGAATCTTAAGATTCGGAATTGTAGAAGTTGCTACCTTCTCTTGTCATCAACATCAAAGGTGTTGATGATCTAAACCTTCAAGGGTGGTCTTGGAGTCACAAACATGAGAGTTTGTGTTGCTAAACCTTTGAGTGGGATCTCAAAGTCGCAAACGAGGGTGTTTGTGTTTTGCAAAGGCCAAAGAAAGAAGGAGTCCGTGGATTCGGAGCTTGCACGTGGTCGTGTCAGTAAGTTCTACTGGTGGGTAGCAATAAAAAGTCAAGCATGGGGCCTTGTAAGTCTTATTGTATGAACTTCGATTCTTTCTGGTGGATTTGTTTTTTACCTTGAGGATAGTTAGGTTAAATCATTCTCAAGTTTTTTACCAGTTTGGTTTTCCTGGGTTATCATATCGTTGTGTTATTTATCTTTCCGCTGCTATGCATGATATGATTGTTTGATTGTGATAACCTAGACTTGTAATTTGGACTAAGTAATCACTTGGCTAATTACCTAGGTTAATCTAATTGTGTTTTTAAAGGGTCTAAAAACTATCAAGTGGTATCAGAGCGGGTAGCTCTTTTGTTTTAGATCTTTTGATCTATGAGCTGATCCTTGACCCCTATTGTCATGGATAATTTGAAGTGTCTTTCTGATCATGTTTCTGCTCATGCTTCTGTTGATTTTATTAATACCTGTGAAACTCTTCGTAAGGAATTATTAAAATCTATGAAAATTGCTAAGAAATTCAAGGAAGAGTTAAAATTGGCTAATCTTGAAAAGAGGAATTGATTGTTAGATTAGATGAATCTAATAAAAAGAATGAATTTTTAAGAAATCAAATTTCCTCTCAAGATGAGAAGATGAAAAGCTTGGAACAAGAGTTAGTTGAATCTAAAGCTAAAATTGAAAATTTGACTAGTACCAAGCCTGTTGTTGATAATATAAGTGTTTCTGTTTCTCTTAAGTCTAAAACTGAAAAAGTTTATATCCCTCCTTTCAAGAGGAATAATAAAGAAAATGCTTATTTTGCTAGGTTAGACAAAGGTAAAAGTTCTGATGTAAACGCTGAAGTTTCTAAACCTAAGTCTAAACCTACTGTTAAAGAGTATAATAAATCTGTTTTTGTGCCTACCTGTCACCTTTGTAGTGTTGTTAGTCATATTAGACCAAATTGTTCTTTGTTGAGGCAAGAACCAAAGCCTGTGACCGGAAACTGCACTAGGAATACTGATATTCCTAAATTTGTTCCTGTTTGCCACTTTTGTGGTGTTTATGGTCACATTCGTCCTAATTGTTATAAACTAAAATTTAAGCATTCTGTGTTTCAATCTAGGATTTGTGATGATATTTCTCCTGCCATAAGTCCATATAAATTGTTTCATATTCTTTTGAAAAATTTGAGCTTGTTGGCTTGTGAAAGGAATTTACAGGATTTTAGTCTTTCTCAGAAGATTTGTGTAATTCCTAAAATACACTCTGTTTCACATGGATTTTCACCTACAAAGCCGAAGACTCGTGCTATATGGGTGAGAAAAGATTCTTTAAGGTGAGTGTTGTTGACTTGTCCCTGATTTAATTCTTTTAATTGTTTGTGGACATGTTTTGTTTTTGTTTTTGGTTGTTTTGTTTTTTAAGTTTTTTTTTTTTTTTTTTTTTTTTTAATCCAAAAACATTGAAAATTTTTCAAAAAGACAAAAATATTTTATTTTGTGTCTTGTTTTATTTGTTTTGAGGATTACATGAATTATGATATCTCTCTTGATTTAGAACATGCTTGACATTGTGGAGAAACTTGAATAGTATGTGTTATATAAGTGCTAAGCTATTTTTGATTTTATGTGAGTATGTACTAAGTTGTACATGAACTCAAGGATTAATTAAGAAATTAATATTTTTTATTTGTGTACCCTCTATAGCTTAGTTAAGCACTATCATGCATTGCATTTGCATTGTTCATTTAGCATAATGTGTGCTTTTTGTTTTTTGGTCATAATTTTTTTTAAAACCAAAAAGTTTTTTGTGTTTTGTATTTCACATCTTGGATTTATAATCAAGGATTGACCATATTATCTTTACATAACAAGTTTATGTACCTTGTTTAGCTTTGATGAGCTTACTTATTATACTTTACTAGTTGAAACTTTGTAGTGCATGTTGTGTGGGAAAGATGTTTATGGTTTTGATCACTTTGTTTTGATCTTCAAGTCACATGTCTTTGACTTTCGGACTTGAACCTTTAGAGAAATGCATAAATAACAATCTCACCACTGTTCACTAGCCAATCATGAACACCTTAGTGTATATCATAAGATTTTGTACTCGAGAAAGTGTAGCACATACACAAAAAGAACATAAGGTGTAGCCTCGGTTTAAATGTTAAAATTGGTATGTACATTATTAGACTTAATGTTAAATCAATCAAATAAAATTGGTGTGTACATTATCCCGGCTATTTTAATAAGTTTCTACTCAAATAAAATTGGTGTGTATATTATGAGGCATAATTCAAGAAACTTACATAATTGCAAGCTTATGATCTAGGAGATGTGGGAATTATATGATGTAACTCTTTAGGTGATAGTCTCTTTCAAATTCTATGTGATGAATTTTGTAGAAATTGCGATTGATTTCTATTTACATATCACCTCACATGTTTTTCAAGCTTTTACTAGTTGCACACACTACACAAGTTACTCTTTGCTAAACTTGGTACATTATATTGTGTGTGATCTTGTTGTGGCCATCCAAGATTACATGTTCCTTGATTTTGATGCAAAATGTGCTTTAATATTTGAGATTTGAGGACAAATTGATTGAAAAACTTGTTTTTGGAAGATCTGGGTTGAATTCAATTTTTTTTTTTTTTTAACTTTTAATCTCATACTCATGCATTTCATTCATGAAATATTGTGCTTTGAGGAGTTTCTGCATTAAATTGATCTGTTTTTTCAAAAATTTGATTTTTCCATGCATCATTTATGTTTAGGATTCACATGCATTGGATTGTTTTCTGTATCCATCTTGCAGTTTTGCAGTCATATCTCTCATTGTTTTCACACATAACATGCATACACTTTGCTAAATTGAGAACTCAACTTGATTTAAAAATTGATTGATTAATTTTTGAGTTATGTACTTTCTAGTATATGCTATTTTTATGTGTGAATTGTAGAAAATTATTTTCTTAAGAGTTATGATGGATAATCAATGTGCAAATATTTTCTCTACTCATGCAACTGTTTATGGGTCACATAGTGCCATGTTTGCATTTTATTGAAAGAGATAATATTTTTTCTTCATGTGTATCCTCAACTTAGTTTTTTTTTAAACTTGGATTGTGTCTTTTTATTTATCCCCACCCCCTTTATTTTTCCCCAAAACTGTTTTTCCCAAAACTTATTGTGTTTTTCCTATTTTTATAGGGGGGAAGCTTGTTTTTAACCCTTGTTGTTCATAGGGGGAGTTGTTGCTCTTCGTAGGGAGAGTTGTCTCTATTTTCTCTTATTCTCTGTTGCGTATGTTTTCTGTCAACCTTCTGATTGGGTTGATTTTGTCAATACATGACAAAAAGGGGGAGATGAAATGTGAGAATATGTGGGAATCCTGTTTGTTTTGTTTAAGGGGAGATAAAATTGTTCTTCAAAGGGGGAGAATATAAAAACTTTTTGATGTATCTAACTTAGGGGGAGAGTTAGAATTTACTTTTGTTTTTTATATTTTGTTTCATATTATTGTTTATATGTCTTTCTTTCCACACATGCGGTGATGTGTTTGTTGAGTGTTTCAGGAAAGACAAGTACATTCTGATCAAGACTTTCTACCTCTTATTGGCAACTTCTAGGTTAGGAGTCTTAGATTGGGATTTTTGATGTAATTGGGCATTTTATTATATTGGGTTGTTCTTGTATTTGAGCATTTCATTTTGTATGAAAGTTTTGTCACGAATTGCCAAATGGGGAGTTTATTAGGTTCTAAATGTTTAGAACAATTAGCAAATCATGAACACAAACTTGTCTAGATATAGATCTTGGAGTCTATAGGTTTTATTAGACAATACTCAATGTGATTCAAGTCAAGATTCAAGAACACACAAGCTGCAGGAAGAAGATTTCATAATCTGTCTGGTTCGATCGATCGAAAGACAGGCTCGATCGATCGAAAGTCGTATCTGCAGAATTTTAATTAAACCCAAACAGCAGTTCAAGCCCATTAAGGATTAGGGTTTCTAATCTACTTCTCCCAGTATATAAAGGAAACCCTAAGCACGTTTTTATGTGGCTTTTCAGAGAGAAAAGAATGTGTCTCTTTTATATTTAGGGTTTTGTTCCTAAAAAACTTTCTTATGTCTTCTACCGGTACTATTCCTTGAAGAATCTCAAGATCCGGTATTGTAGAAGTTGCTACCTTCTCTTGTCATCAAAGGTGTTGATGATCTAAACCTTCAAGGGTGGTCTTGGAGTCACAAACAGGAGAGTTTGTGTTGCTAAACCTTTGAGTGGGATCTCAAAGTCACAAACGGGGGTGTTTGTGTTTTGCAAAGGCCAAAGAAAGAAGGAGTCCGTGGATTCGGAGCTTGCACATGGTCGTGTCAGTAAGTTCTACTGGTGGGTAGCAATAAGAAGTCGAGCGTGGGGGCTTGTAAGTCTTATTGTATGAACTTCGATTCTTTCTAGTGGATTTGTTTTTTACCTTGAGGATAGCTAGGTTAAATCCTCCCCAGGTTTTTTACCGGTTTGGTTTTTCTAGGTTATCATATCGTTGTGTTATTTATCTTTCCACTGCTATGCATAATATGATTGTTTGATTGTGATAACCTAGACTTGTAATTTGGACTAAGTAATCACTTGACTAATTACCTAGGTTAATCTAATTGTGTTTTTATGAGGTCTAAAAACTATCAGTTCTGAAACTATGTAATAAATTTTCGCTTAATTTCTTAATAAAATAATATTTTTCGCAAGTTCATAACTAAAATATAAAACCGAAGTGTTTAACCATTTGTTGACATTCTAATATTTTGTCACATAAGTTTAGTATTCCCACAATTTTACACATCTTTTTTTAATAATTTATTTATTATGTCAAAAAGAGAGGTTTAAACCAACTACTGCTTAGCAAACTAAAGAGTTTTAAGCCAACTACTACTGAATATCTTCATATGTGTCGAATTGTGGGTAATTCTTAAGCTGTCATTTGTGGTATGCTCCATGATCTTCTTCATATATAAGTGAAAATAAGTAAAGAAAACATACCAAAATTGAGTATAAATAAAGAAAATAAGTCAACGTACACAGCTAAGAGAGTGTTCATATGGACATTCCAAAAAACTTAGGTGGGTGTGCTAGTAACAATGGCTGGTAGAGGGGCAATTTGTTTGGCAACTGAATGAAGAAACAAAGAAGAATGTTAACGAAATCAAAAGAACAATTTTTTAATCTTAACAGGAATCTTTTTTTTTTTTTTTGAGAAACAATAGGAAGCTAAGAGTCCGTTTGGGTTTTGTTTATTTTCGGTAGTTATTTGCATAATATTTATCAAAAAGATATAATTTTTGGTAAGTTTTATGTTAAAGTGTAACAAATAGCTAAAAACTAGTTTCGTTCCTAATAAAACCTAAAAGTTATATTATTTGAAAAAACAGCTAAGACTAAAAAGGTAAAAAGAAAAAATCTTCTCAAAAAATAAAGAAAAAAAACTATAGCCAAACTCGTCCTAAAAATATTAACCAATCTAGAAATTGCATTATGATTAACTAAAAATATTAACCAATCTAAGTGATAATTCAACATTGTGAAATAACTAAAAATAAAATACGTAAATGCACTTTTAATCCCTACATTTTAGTTTTTTTCCATTTTGGTCCCTACATTTTAATTTCACCACTTTTAGCCCCTAAATCAATTAGCTCGTGTTATTTTGGTCTTTTCTGTCAGTCAATAGCCAGAAATATCTGACGTAGCAAACGGAGTGCACTGTTGACACAGTAAATGCTGATCAAATATTATATCTAAATGCAAGAAAGAAGTCGAGCAAAAAGATAAAAATTTAACTACACTTTTTTGTGCCACAACTCTTATGTTGCAAATTGTGAGAGTTGGAGAAAAAATGTTGAAACCATGTATAAGTAAAATGGTAGTCAGTCACAATCTATCACGTAGGATAATTATAAAAAATAGTGCAGTCCTAGAATTACTCTCGCACGAAAATGGTGGTGATCATGTGGTACCTGGGTGCTGAGCTCTTCTTGCTCTTACTCAGATATCAATTACACACGAGGGTCAAACAGGCATTTTCTGGTGCTTACAAATTGAATGATATTTCAACTTCAGCCACTAATGAATTACAATAATATAAAAACTGATTATCAGTTCTTTTATCTTTCTTTTTTTGAAATTATGGGTACTGTACAGAGGTATTTCCACACTGTGACATTAGCACATACAGAAGTGAAGCTTAGCAAAGAGTTCACCTTAGACCAAAATGCAACTTAGACCTAAGCTTCTCTTTCAAGAACCAAACATTTGGAGATAATCGAAGTCAATTAAGAAAGTCCGAATTTCCATTGGGGCAAGCTCCGCCACTAGCTTTACTGGATCTACAGGCCCTCCCCTTACCACCTTGGATTCTTCGGCAGGGCCTTCTACTTCCCAGACTAACCTTTTCTTCTCCATCTCAGCTCTTTCTTGATTGGCAGACAAACTCACCTCTGTGACTTTACTTATCTGCAAAGAATATGGAATGAAACTAAGAATTATGATTCAACAACGTATTTGCCAATGATAAGAGTGATTTAGTCATGTACTTATTATTCTTACCTCCTTCTTTGGAAACAGCTTCTTCAAATCCACACTCGCCATCACTGAATAGTCCTTGTCCTCTCCAATCTTTGTACACATCAAAGAGCAACCAAGTCGAGTTTAGAATATATATTGATTGATGCGTATATGTAAACCAAAGGGCAATAATTGATAAATCAGCTTTAAGAGTAATGCTTAAAATTTATCAGTCACTTGTTAAAAACTCTTCTTAGATGATATTCAAGTTGGCACATAAGACAACAGACAAATGCCAGGAGTTCCCTTTTTTGGTTCTAGAGCAGGACTTGGGCATTTTGAAAGCAACCGATTCATAATGCAACACTGCTACTCTGGTAAGATCATTGTAGATTGCAATGACTACCTCCATTTCCAGCGATATCCGATTCAAAATTACTCAACAGTAAATTGCAAAACAGTTCTCAAAGAAGCAGAAAGAAACTATAGAAAGATGTTGGGAATAGATAAAAAAATTTTGACCATGGCAAGATAAACTAGAAGCTAGCAGATATGTGAACCCATCACACATTGACAGGCAAACATAATTAAATATGCATGAGGAAGAAACAAAGTTGGAGAAAAAGAAACCAACAGCCAATCACAGTTTGCATAAGAATGTATGTCTTGACTCATTCCACAACACACAGAACCTACATGAAGAGCAATGTGATAGAGCAACCTAAAATGTAAACCAGTTTCTTGAATTTGTACTTCAAAATACTTAAGGCTAAGGGTAGCCCATACAAATCTTTAAAGTTGGTATCCAGAATAACCACTTTTAGCCTTATAAGCAGATAAGCACACCTCATACAAGTGAGCCAACCGAAGAAGCACTTTTCCATTTGCAAGTTCCTACAATATCAAGAAAAATAAAAAATAAAAAAATTTATAACCAACCTGTCCTCATTAACATTAACGGGGCCCAACTTAGAAGAAATATTCATAAGGAATTTACCCATTACCTGGAGGGTTATCACGGCAATGTTGTTTGGTAAAGCATAGGAAGGATCAATTGCTGAGAAAGTAGGTACATGGGAATTTACCCAATTATTTCCATCCTGAAAAAAGGAAAACTAATCACCTGAGTATTGTGACCCCATGGCAACAAATCAACGTCAAGATTTTTCATTCACCTGCTCTGTGAAGGCCAAGAGAAGTGGAGAATAAATCTCCTGGCCAACTGTGCGGCGCCACTTGGCACCTTCTCCTATATTATCAATTTTGAGATAAAATTTTCCTTGGACCTGCAATATAGCCATAGATCAATAAGAGGTGACAGCTGCAGTAAAAAGAGAAATAGCAATATATGGGTTTACGCTCAATCTCTATTACAGTGCCTTCAAAAAATGTTAATGTGTACTGTAGCAAAAAAAAACAACCATAATCTGATGGTCTATCATCAAATAAAGGACAATAAATTAAAAAATAAGTTTGATATTTAGTAACAAGGCAGCAGTAAAAAGGGAGAAGAATAGGTTTAAGAAGGTAAAAGCCTTGAGGGAAATGGGTATTAAAGACAGCCAGAAGCCAAATTACACATGTACATCATATGATCTTCTTGAATATTTGAAAACTGACCACATGATCAGGTAGAAACATAGTAACGATAGAACCACATGTTCTTGTATGTGACATGGTAAGGGATGGTTACAATTTTTTTTTTTTTTGAGAAAAGGATGCTTACAGTTAAACCTTCACATTTAGCTAGGACACAAACTGTTTCATTTAATGCCTCACCAACACCTCTTGAATCATCATGAAGCAACCTCCTATGAAACAGAGAAGCACATCAGAGATCATGAAGGAACAAGAAATTCTCTTTATACAAGTGAAATGGATAAAAACAGAATCAAAGTACATAATAATTGATTATAATTGATTATCATAGAAAGCAGTGAGAGATATAAGAAACCTATGCAGCATCAACTCTATTTGACCATCCACTAAGCTAGTTCCTCCCACTGAGCGGTCCACCAATACTGAGAGTTCCATGCTGCTATCTTGTACATAAATTCCAAGATTGATCTGAAGCAATGGAGTAAAGGTAAAAGAAAAAGATTTGCTATGCAAAAGAATTATTAAAAATGAACAACATAGAAAACGAATTCATTATAAATATGCTTGACAATAAATGCTAAGAGAGATCTCCTTGAATGCTTTCATAAGAGGCTTGCCATCTTTAAACCCAATATTCCTTAAAAGGCAAGTAAGCAAGTGCTTCTAAAAGTTGGCTTGCCTTTAGTTTCTGGAAACTCTAGGGAAACACCCAAACTCATATCCAAATCCACAATATGCTTTAGTGTCAACTTGTAATTGGTTCACCCAAATCCACTTTTTCACTAAGTACCAGTGGTAGTTCCATGTGTAAGTGATGTAATCCAATCACAAGTTGACACCCAAACATGTTGTGAAATTGGGTGTGGATTTGGTGTGTCCAAGCGGACTGGTTTCTAGTTTCCATATAATGCCTTTTTAGGGACAAAGTGAACAACTGTACAACTTAACAGGCTTTATATGCAAGGGACACTGAACCACTATACAACTTAACATGCTTTATATGCAACATAAAACTTTAAACTGGTGGTGGTAATTGACTGGCTTTTGGGGCTTACCGGACAGCATCTGAGTGCCATGAAGTAATGTCAACACTTAACAGTAGAATATACCCGATGAAACATTTTTCAATTGATACTTCTTTCAATTAACAAATTTTGCTTGATATGCAGGACATTGTGGAGACTGCTAGACATCACATTTGAGAAAGAATTTTTTCTTAAAGAAGAAACTAATAGCATTAACTTAAGACACCACTTGTATCAAAATGATATATTTTCTGTCCAAGAAAAGGGAGGGGAAAAATGGGGTGTGTGTATCCTGTAAGGCGCATGAATATATAAAGATTGGAAAAGTAGAGAAAAAGCTGGAATATGAATATAAGAATTCACATAAATTAAAAAAGCTCCTAACATTTTATATCTATCAAAAGAATAGTTGCCAAAATATTTCATGCAAAAGAAAAACATACAGGATAATAATTTCCAGCAACTGGTTGGTTCACTTGCAGGTTCCAGTCTGTCCTGAAATCCCGAACCTGCAAATCAATTAGAAGTATGAGGCCAAACCTTGAAATGAAAGTCAATACTATAATTAATACCCTGAGTGCAATTTTTTAATCAAGCATATCATGTATGTTTCTTTTCCAAAATATCCCCATTCAAATTTTCATCCTTAATGATAACGATAATGCTGTCTTATTTAAGCTATATGCCCAACTCCCCACACCCCCCCCCCCCCCCCCGGGGTGGGATGCCATTTATTAAAATAAAAAAAATTATATATATATATAGAGAGAGAGAGAGAGAGGAGAATTTCACCTAAAACATAGCAGATACAACAGTCGAAATCATTCACATTGTTCCAATCATAAGTAATGCAGCTAAATCTTAAAGAAACAAATTGTAGAAACAACAGTTAGCAAGTATTGCCATACCCTTTTGATGAAATCACGTCCATTAGAATCAGTGTAGAATGTCTTATTGGTCTTCATTGTTGTTGTGATTTGAGTTGTGATTTCTTTCCCAATCCCATCATCAGCAGGTATAGGGCCAATCTACAATTCATGTAAATAAAGTAAACAAATAAAGCCTCAAAGTGATTTCTCAAACATATAATAACCATGTTGCTTCAGAGGTCTTTTTGGTTAATATTATTGACCTAGCCCTAGTAATATTTGGACCTCTACTAGCCGATTCTATTAGGTCTTCTTTAGTGATACAGGGAGCACCTATATACATATCTTGGTTGTTTTGAAAAAGAGGGTTCAAGCTGTGGCATTAGCTTAGAGAAAATAAGGATTCTCTTCTTGTGTGCTTTTGAGAAAGATAGCTCTTTGGGTGTATTTGGGGTTTAGACTTTGTGAGAGTCCTTTTGTGCCACCTTTGTAATCTCCTTATTTTATTAGTGAAACTTTCTCATTGACGCTGCCCATGGGCATTGGCCTAAGGCCTAACCATGTAATTGTTTGTGTTCCCTGTGTGATTTCGTCTTCTATTTTTCTATTTCTATTTTGCATAAACGCTATCTCATCAAACCACAAAAGGGAGGAAAAGTAATCGCTTAAATAAATCAACATACAAGAGAAGTTAACTTACACTGAACTCAACTTCAGCATGCTCTTTTCCCTTGAATACTCTGGTAATCTGTCCACACAACCAGCATAATATTATGGAAGTAGAAGTAAAAAAATCTTTTCTTTTAGGGGGTGGGGGAGAGAGACAATAGATTTTACACAGCATAAAGTTATCGTTCAAAAAGAGATTCAGCAGGAAATTAGAATATAACCGCCTCAGGATCTAAGAGAACTGTTTGATCTCACTGCTTCCTCTTTTAAAGCACTATCTATTTCATGAAGTGACACTGATAAATCTAAAAAAAAGATTTCAATAAGACTAATTAAAACCAACACATGTCATATTTCCACAATTCCTCCACAACTGCAAAGAAATTAGGTAACAGGTGAAAGCACACTACATGGAATTTTCATTAGCAATGCCCACATACAGCATTCTCAATGGTGGCTATCCCGATATATATTCATAATCGTCAGCCTCTCTTGTCTGACAACACTCACCTGTGACCCTCACCAAAATTCAATTCAACGGGGCCCCATAGAAGTTGGTGCATAATATTGCATCCAGCACAACCTAGGCCAACACCAAATGCATCCACGTCCATCCTCAACCTACTTCGTCACATTTCCACCAACAGAAGCAATACAGCAACAGTACCTATAAACAATTGCTTTGGTTTCTCTCTCTCAGCTCAATCACTATAGCACAAAACATATGCAGCTTCCTCTTTATGCATGTGACACCATCACAAATCTCTTGACATATGCATTCAGAAAGCTTTCTTGAATCAAGTAAATGATTTATCGATATAATTTTAGTGGATGAGAAAATCAAATTAATCTTTTTTATATTACTGCATTAGAAAATGTAAGGTTCAGTACAAAAGTTGGTGCCTCTGTGTGTGTGCGTGTCTGTGTGTTCTTTTGAAAAGCAAACAACCTGAGATATCCATGGGTTGACTTGTTGGTGTACTTCATCCAATACTGGACCCCTGAGAACTGTTAAAGGCTCCTGGAACAGAGATGCATATTAACTTGCAATCAGGCACTCAAATTTTGTACGCAATGAGTTTATAGTGAGAGAGATTTATTGATGAATTTTGGAAGATCTTTGAAGAACATGATTACCTGGTGTTCAGATTCAACCAGAAACGTAGCATTTGGGCGGAAGACATATGCTCCAGAAGCCTTCAACAAAAGGAAAAATTATAAAATGGTAATAAATCTTACAACTTTCTTTCAACATTTGAAGCAAACAGAAATTTTGATGCAAGTAATATAAAAACAGTGGAATAATGATGTTTCACAAGACATAATAAAGCTTTGATGTATACAGATTTGACTACCTGAGGATCTTTATCAGTTCCATTACTTCCAGAATAATAACTGTATGATTGCTTAGCAGATGCTGTGACCTTCAGTAATGAGAAAAAGATTGTCAAAATGTAAGCATTACATTCATCATTCTAGAATATATAGAGAAAGGCTATGATTGAAGATCATTAAACTATATATTCCATGTTTAATTACTTGATCATAATCTGAAAGCATATTGGGATTCAACATATCCCAGGGTAAAGATAAGTCACATGGACAAAATACAATAGAACACTGAAACTGTATCTTATACAATATAGCATACCAGATTTCTGCTATTAACAAAATGAGTAAGTTTTCCTTCATCTACAGTAAAAATTAGCTTTAAACTGCCTTGCCCAACTTCTATGGTATTGCTTGTGCTTCCTTCTGATGTATAAACCATTGAGATGGTGGAACTAGGACCTTTATTTCAATAAGTGGAAAGATGGAAATAATATTTCATGTCAGCAACTTGGTACCACTGTTTCCTTATAGTTCAATGTTTGTAGGAAGTGTAAATGAAAAGATATTCCTAACCTGTCTGTTTTGCATTTGAGACAATGTAAGTGCTGAAACCAAGAGGAGGCACGGATGCTGAAAAAGCAAGCCAATACTTAAGTGATCCATTAGGGGATGTACCCATATATGCTTTAACGTAGTAATTTCTTATGCTCAAAGTCACATTTGACAAAGGTAGAAGCTGAGATTCAATTTCTCTCCCATCAGAATCTTGAACAAAAACCTTATCAGAAGAAACCTGTAGCAAGTTCAATTTGCAGTAAGCTATTTGTAAGTAAAGTTAATTCTCTTTTTTTTTTAAGATTTGAATGACTTCTATAAAGTATTATGTAAATTCTAACCCTAACAAAAGGATAGGAGCTTTTTGATAACAACAACCACAATCAAGTCTTAGTCCCAAATTTTGGAGTCAGCTATGGATCCTCAATAGGCTAGTCCTAGGTCGGCCACATATATTCTTTTCCACCATTCTATTATGTCCAAAGTCATACTATTTTTAACATCCTTAATTGACATGTCTTTTTTTACTACTTCTAAAAGTTATTTTAGTTATTTCTCTATCTTTTTATGTGCTCTCAACTTGAATCAACTTACCCTTTTTCAGTAGTGTATTAATTGCCCTCATTTGCACATGACCAAACTATCTCAGGCAACTATTCCTCATCTTTTCATCAATAGAGACCACCTCCATCATTAAGCGAATATCCTCATTACAAATCCTATCTTTCCTTATATTTCCAATTATCCATCTAAACAATCTCATTTCAGCTACACTAATTTTATGAACATGTCACTTCTTAATTTAGTAGCATAGAGCATAACAAGTCTTATAGGAGTCTTATAAAATTATCCCTTTAATTTAATAGGTATTCTACAACCACATAATACTCTTGATGTTCACCCCATCCACCATGCTCTTATCTTACGATTCACATCCTCTTCTATGTTCACTCATTTTAGGTAATAAGAGGTTACCTTTCTATGTAGATGAACTGTGTGTCTGTGCAAGTGAGAGCATACATGTTTATAATACAACTTATGAGACAATCTCAGAGTTTGATTTCTGGATGGTCAAATAAAATAATGTTAATTTATACTGAAACAAAGGTTTATTTTTATGTAATTTGAAAATTATTACAAGGTTACATCATAAGCTATGCAGAGTCATTAAAAGCAATGCTATTCAGGGTGCTCTAAGTGGCAGGGAGTAGTATCAGAAAGGCCCAGAGATCGGAATGAATAAGCAATGATTAAACTTATGAAAAAGCAGTTTACATGTAGATAATTACCATTAGATAAACAAGGGATGAAGAAAAATCTAAACAATATGATAATAAATTTAATTTTGGAGCATGATAACAAGTGCTGGCTATGAAGCATTGGTGAAAAATATTCATTCAATTACGTAAGAAAGACTAAGAACAGAAACACTCACAGGAATTCGTATTACTTCCTCCCTCTTCCATCCTAAGGGATTATAAACAACAACAACCTGCAGGGCAAATGAGAATACAAGACAATAATTAATATATCAAACTGCAAGATTTAGTTTTAATTTTTAATGAAGGATAAAATCAAAATGTTTAAAATAAAATGATGACCTTACCAAGCTTTTATCATCTGACAATACAGCTTCTGAGGGAGGACAGTAACTTATATTAAGAAGAGGACACTGCCAAGTACCCAAAATTTCCATGAGACAAAAGTCAGCAGAACATTTAACTCTGTTATTATTTAAAATTAAGAATTGATTACAGAGTTCATATGAGATACAAAATGGTCAGGAAAAGGGTGAGCACATGTAGCCTTCACCAAATTTTCTTACAAACGCTAAGCAGAATAATATTTCAATGATTTTTTTTATACCTTTCGTGAATAAGTTCTTAGAAGACAACGTAGCACTCTTACACATGATAAATTAAGGGACAAACAAAAACACCTAAACTTCAGATCTTGGATAGTCTGTTGTTAGATAAGACATCATCTTGAGATCTTACAACAGGCTATAATTTAGTATGAAAGTGCAGTTCACCAAAATTTGAGCGTGAAACAAACCAGAGTTCATGTTGCAGCAGATACAAAAGATGACATGTAACATGATCTAATAATCATATTAGTCATATGAAGTTTAGTGTCAAATGATTTGCCACCATACCAGAAAGAATAATTTATAGCATGATCCTCCTGATGTAATATAAAGCAGAGAGTACATGATATACAAAAATAAAAATAATAAATAAATAAAGAAAATAGTCGATATTGTATATTGCCTGCTGAAAATTTGTTACTGGATTTCCTTGTCTAGTACTTGATCTCAAGTCTGCCAAGAAACCAAGTGAAGAGGAAACCACCTTCTCTGCCTGCAGAGAAATATAACTCGGCAGTATTAGACATTCACATAAAACTTTACAATGTCAACAATCATAACTTATTGTTGGAAATCAAACTAAGTTGCACCTCTGCATAGCCCATCGACAATCGTTTTGCATAATCAGCAGCAACATGCTCTCTTTCTGTACCACTAACTGCATCATGGTGTTGAGCAATTGCCAGAGCATCAGCTAGTGCATCGGTGTTTGGCCCAGATTTGTTCCTGCCTTTGAAGAACTCCAATTGCCTTGCTGCCTAATCGTAGAACACAAAAGGATTTAAATGTTCAAAGCATGCCAAGATAGCCTGACAGGACATAATAGAAGAAGTAAGGACCAAGATCTTACCAGATAATAACCACTCATCATCCTGACGTAACCTTTAAACGCTGGCCTACTTGTAAAGTAACCAGTCCAATAGGCATTTGGATGATCTGCATACCTGAACATGGTTTATATATTTAAATTCGAAGTTCGTAAAACAAAGATGAGCTGAGTGCCAAAATTATAATATCAAACTCACGGGAAGAAATCTTCGGTTTTGAGAGGCCATTTTTCTTTTGTTGCATATTTTGCATCAGTGTAGATGGACGGGGTTGAGTACAGTGCATTAACACGCCCATCCTGAGAATATTCCAATAAAACTTTTTAATAAATTTACAATACATATAAAACAGTGACAGAAATGACAAAAGGACGTAAACCTATGAAGCCATGTAATCTTAATCTGGTAATCTTTGAAAAGGCTTCTAAAAATTAAGTACCTCATTGACATAATGAATGAACTTGTCCATCTGCCTGAACCATGAATTTGCATATTGATAGCGAAAATCTGTCCCCATGGTCCACATAATATGCTTTGTCCTGGTTACATTAGCCTAGAAAAGAAGAAAGTCTATTTTTTATCTGTAATAATCATTGAGCTAAAAAACTTCAGTGGGATTGAAGGCATTTCTTTCCATGTGCATTTGGTGAAGTACTTCAAGTTCAATCACTTCCTAAACTTGAATTATTCAAATTAGTCATTACACAACATGGCCATTTGAAGCTATGAATTAACCTTCACGTTGTGCAAACAATAAGGAACATGAATATTGATGAGATAAAAATTTCTACTGCTTACCTGTGCCAATGCAGCATCTACAAAGTCATTAACTCGCTCTTGAACATTATAGTCAAACAGGAGAATATCATCCTTCAATCAAAAATATCATTTCAATAAGACCTCTAGAGCAAAAATTCAGGAGAACCATATGTATGTTTTTTACCACAAAAAGTTTTACCTGAATAGGAGGGGAAACATCATTAATCTCAAATGTGAAGCCATCAGGAGGGTCATAATGCCTAGGGAATATCCCAGTGAATATCTGCATATGAAGTTTGCAAAATGAGTCAAAAGAGTACATAAAATATCATCAAAGTAGAACACATAAAACAAGTAGTAAATTCTCAAGTCGAACGCTTTGAATAGGTAAAAGAATATAGACATCATGTCCCTCCCTAACCTGTGAAGATGAAGCTAGAGACTTGGAACCCCGCCAAACAATCTCAAGACTCTTGTCATTTAGACGCTTAGCTCTATCTTGGTAATCAATTCGAGCAAAAAAGAGAGAATCAAATCCTAACTGCAACAGAAATTCAGACACATTAGGACGATAACGCTCACACAAAAACTATAAAAATCTACCACATGACCAGGTCCTTGATTCAATCCATGATAACTTTGATAAATACCCATTGTTAGATTGCAACAGATAAAGAATTTCTAGCACCAAAAAGAACACAAAAGAGAGCTACAAATTTTTTTATAGGCATACCTCTGCACCAAGTAAGTAAGCCTGCACAGCAGAATGCCCGAAAGGATCGATCTGCCAACCAACTCTAGGAACCTTACCAAATTCGTCTTTGATAAATTGATGCCCTAGAGTGGTCTGATCAATCAAATCAATGTAATGCGGAGTAGCCTCATCATGCATGCACATACCCCCATTTCTTCAAAATCCAAAAAAATTGTAATGTGCGAAACAAAATCAACAAATTACTCAACTCACAAAGAACTAGTACATTAATTAGTTTATGAAATTAATCAATCATACATGAATTCAAGTTGACCAGAGTTGACAAGCTCCTTGACTTTAGCCTTCCTACCCTCACTTTGCTGCCTCCACCATCTTTCAAAGAATGCCTGAACAAATTTTTCAACCATAACTACTTTAACCCCTAGTCCTTCACATGCACTATTTAAAAAAAAAAAAATACCCATATCAAAAAAACACAATTTAAAGAGAAAACAAAAAATGGGTACCATCTCAACATAAATGAATTTGCGATTACTATCATCCAACAAAGCCGAAATTACAGAGTCTAACACGTTCTGCACACAAGCTCCCTATTCCACCAAACAAAAACCCAGAAATCAGTCTTTAACACAAACAAAGATAAAGAGTGTGAGAAAGTCAAAAAATAGCAATATGGGAGTACTCGAATGGAGTTGTTAGCGCCAACATAGTACTGATCGACAGTCTTAAGCCAACCAACATCGTCGTGAGAGTGAGGGACCAAGTGGACGTTGATCTTATCTGGGACGATTCTGTGCGTGGTGTTGTAGGCTATGAACGTGGATTCTGATGAAGCCAACAAAATCAGCGACAACAAGAAGAACAGCACGAACGCCATGGCCGCTGATGGGATTCTGTTTCTTCTTCAGCAGGGAAATCAAAGAAGTGGATTGAAGAAGAGTTACTATAATAAGTAAAGAGAAATTGAGTTAGCAGATAAAAAATGTGTCATATTCCTATATATAGTACAAGCTAGCTAATTCTTGACTTTTTGATCAGTGATCACTTTGAGGTTCATTATTTTTTCTGTATAGTGTCTTTTGCTGCCTCTCTCTCTGTCCGCGGATAATAACAGAGTTTTCTTGACTTCAAAGAAATGTGAACTGATATGATAATTGGGGTTTGAGAAAGACAGTTTCACTTCTTTATTTTTCTGTTGTCTTTGGCCAAACTAAACTAGTATACTATACTCAAATTTCAATTACAAAAGTTTAATTGAAATTTATTTTTATTTAATGATGTTTTTAAGATCATTTTATTCATAAAATTAGTGGCTGAAATCGAGGTTGATTTCATTTATAATTAACCTTTTGTCTTGAAGTGATATTATTTTATAGGGTAATTTTGTAAAAATAACTCAGACTCTTAAAATTTTAAGTTTTTTTTTTTTTTTTTTTTTTTTTGTTGTTGTTGTTGTTGTTGTTGTTGTTGTTGTTGAGAAACTTAACATTTTAAGATTAAATTGACACAGTTTCTAATCAAATTTTGATACATAGTACTATAATTTTTTTTTTTTTGAGTGTGTTTAAATGAAAAAAGATAGTAAGATATAATTAATTTTAGAATTAAGTTATTTTCAAGATGAGTATGATCTCTTATAAAAATAGAGTATGACCTTATCCTGTGGTTTATTTTTGAGAAAAGTGAAGCATACAAAATATTGATTTTAATTTTTTGAAGAAAAAAAATTATTGATATTTTGGATTGACTGGGATGAGTGTAGATTGGTCTTAGTAAATCTAAAATGTCACAAGGTGTTAGGTGGATGATACCCCTCCATGTGTATGGGGAAACTAGTTAAAAAAATTTCACGTGTGAGTGCTTAGTTGGGGCTAAGGCTGTGTTTGGTTGCCGTAAAACGTTTTCCGAAAAATACATATTTTCCGGAAATGCTAATTTCTGGAAAATGAAAATATTTCTGTGTGTTTGGTTGTATTTCAAAAAATTTTCCGGAAAATATTTTCTAGTGTTTGGAAAAGAAGAAAGGAAAACACAAATCAGAAAACACAACCCAGAAAACACAAATCGAAGGCGATCTCGCCGGCGCGATCTCGCCTTCACATCCAGAAAACCTAGAAAACACAAATCGAAGGCGATCTCGCCGGCGCGATCTCGCTAAGGCGAGATCGCGCGAAGGCGAGATCTCGCGAACGACGCTTCGCGAGATCGCGCCGTTGATCGCGATCTCGATCCAACGCGATCTCGCGAAGGCGAGATCGCGATCGACGGCGCGATCTCGCGAAGGCGAGATCGCGATCGACGGCGCGATCTCGCGAAGCGTCGATCGCCGTCGTCGGACTGGTCTTAGGACTGGAGATCGGCGCGGACTGGTCTTCTCCCTCGCGCGCACTGGTATTCTCCCTCGCGCGCGCGCGCTCTCTCTCTCTCTCTCTTTTCCGGAAATCCTTTGAAGTGAAAATAGAGCCGGTAATTGATTTCCGTGGTCAAAGGCCTTTTTTTTTCGGTCAACGGATTTCAATTTCCGGAAAATAGAATTTTCCGGACCAACCAAACACACCTATTTTCCGGAAAATCATTTCCGGAATGCGTTTGAAGTCGATTCAAACGCAGCCTAAATTCCAAATTACAAAGGCATGATTCTACTTAAGGTTTTTTTTTTTTAAGTTCATTCCAATCCTTTTATTTTTGTTCATTTTTAATATAGTCATTCGGTCTAATCCCCATCTTAACTCTACCAAAACAACCTTGTTTTGGAACTTGAAAAATACAAACAACAAGGTTGGACTGAACTAGAGAGAATAACTAAATTAAAAATACATTATAGTTTTTTTCATCCTTCAAATCAACAGAAGAATAACAATATGCTGAAATTTTTTAATGAAATAAATTCAATGGCTAATCTACAATAACCCTACATGCCTAGAGAGGTATTGTTCATGAGCCTTTTTTTTTTTTTTTTCTTTTTCTTTTTTGTGAGATTTATAGAGACTGTTAGAGCAGTGTTTTATGGTTTCACTCTTTATTATAAAGAGTATTTTGTGTTTAGCTAGACTGTTGAAAATGATCTTAACTTCCTAGTTACAATTTAAAGATGGTAAAAATGTTTTTTAAAATATAATGGTAAAAATAAGTTATCCTGAGTAAAAAAAAGCTTAAAAGGGGCCAGTAACGAAAGAAATTAGCTAGGTATGCATATAAAAAGTTATGCTAAACTACTCAAGGAGGAATATGATTCCCTTAGAAAAAAAAAAATGAATATGATTGATGTCTTAAGCATCTAAGCACTGTGGTAGATGTTAATATGCTATATTAATATTCTCTAGTTAATCCTTTTTGCAGGTATCTGTTCCTCAAATTATTCTACAACCAACTGCATTATCAACATAAAATTGAAAAAAAAAAATCAAATAAATAATTAAAAAACGCAAAATTGTAGTTTTTTTTATTAAAAAATTTATTTAGACCTTTTCTTCTAAAGCACACAATTTGGTCCTAGTTAAGAAAAATTTTAAAATTAAAAAAAAAAAAAAAAAAAATTCATTCCTGTGCTGCAAAAAATAAACTGAGTGGCCAAATAAAAACACAAAAAATAAACACCCTCCGAAACTAAAGAAAAATGGAAAATTAATAAGCCTTTAAAATAGTGACGAGTGTCATTATAATTTTTTTTAATTTATTAAATTATTAATTATGTGATAAAATTAATTAATTTAAAAATGGATGGATGAGATTTTAAAATTTTCTTAAATAATTTGTCCTAAAATATTAGATATTAAGACCAATGCATGTTGACCCACAAAACAATATTGAGGTTTATTTTAGCTAGAGGGACTTTTTTTCTTCTTTTTTTGATACAACAAGGTAAATATCTTGAAAACACCAACAAGTGTTAACTAGTTAAACTACAAGTCTCGATGAATGTTACTACAATTAAATTGACTATAAGTAATTCTCTTATTTTACAATACGATTAAATTTCATAATTTTTTATGTAGAGTTGACATTTAGTAATTGGTGATTTTTTTTTTTTTTTTTTGGAGAAAACTGAAAAGTAATTGAAAAATAATGAAGTGATATTAATTGGGAATTATTACGAAAAATAGTATTACTCCAATTATACACTTTAGTATTATTGGAAGAAACCCCTTTTAAAGTGACCATAAGATACTGACTAGAGGCTTCGAGGACTTAGAATCTCGTAAATATCACGAGTGACGAGACCTCAGCTCAGATTCTACGAGTGATGGTTTAAATAAAACGACACGTCGTATAACAGCATCCAACAGACTGTAGAAAAAGAACGGCGAAGGCTGGAGTAGTGGGATTTGCAGCCAGACAATGATAAAAATAAAATAGTCGAAACTCCAAAAACTTCTCATTCTCAAACCCCCAAAATTGTGTAACTTTTCAAAACCCTGATTCTTTCCTTCCTTCCTTAAAACCAGTAGCAGCTATGGACGACAGCTTCAAAGTCCGAGTTGATAAAATCTTCGGCTCTCTAGCTTCTTCTTCTTCTTCTTCTTCTTCAGCGTCAGCTTCAACCCCAACAGCCACAACTCCATCTTCGTCTCTGTGGTCTCTCACAGACGACGAAATCGAAAGGAAAGAATGGGTCAGAGACAAGACCATTTCCGAACCCGACTCCCATTCCTTATTGACAAACCATGATCACAAGCAGCAGGAAAATCGTTTGGTGGATTTGAGTTTGAAGGATGAGCTGGTGAAGGACCTCGATGACCTTGACGACGACGACGACGAACCCGGTTCACTCGCCTCCATTAAACCGGAAGACTTTAACGACGAAGAGTGGCAAATTAAGTGCTCTATTGGCCAAGACTGTACTTTGGATTACGAGGTATTTGGAATGTGGTTTTTATAATTTAGTATTGTCATGTTATTACATGGTCAAAACACTAAAACTTGACATGGGTTTTGTTTTGCATAGGTAAGGAAAAAATTTTATTTTGCAAGTAATTCCACTTTATGCAACATGTGTGATTATGGGTACTAATTTTGTGTGTAATGTACTGTGTTAATTTTAATGGGGTTTTAGTTGTTATAGTAGTGGTGTGGGATTTGTCTAAATGGATATTGGATTATTTGGTGCAGGAAGAGGAAGATGAATATGACAAACTGGCTGTTAATAGTGAAAAGCCTGAGGAACGGTTGTATATGAAGGATATAAATGATTATGGTATAGCTATAGATTCTAATTATGAGCTTCCTGATTCGATTGAGGAAGTTGAGAGAGACCCACGTGCGAATCACTTGGCTGCGAAAATTAGGCTCAAAGAAGATGCCGAAGCAGCTCAACAAATTGATTCTTTGCGAGTCTCTGAGAAAGATGCACCGGCGAGAGAGGATGAAAGTAACACGTCTGAGGATGGTGTTAAACTGAAATCTATTCTGAAGAGGAAGGATGGTCCATCGGATTCCAAGTCAGACAAACGTGTCCGGTTTGAACCTGAATGTAAAGATAATTGTAGTGGAGGTTCTGAAGGAGACAATGATATCCCAATGGATACCGGTTTTGTGGAAAATGCTATGGTTTTAAATGAGGCTAACTTTTCTTCTGCAGTTCCGGATTATATACGGAATCCTTCGAAATATACACATTACACCTTTGATTCATCTAGCGACATGGACGAGGAATCTAACAAGCAAGCCTATATGGACTTTTTAAAGCTGCTGAATAGGTCAAATGATATGGACTCACAGCAACAGGATGCTTCCAATGATCTTCCATCAGTCACCTTTATACCAAAAAGGAAAACAGGTGATACTATAATGGTAGACAATGCTACTGTCTCAAAGCAAAACAGGGATGATTTGGGCAAGGAATTTATGCGTAGGAGAGGCTTGCCTGTTAGAATTGCAGCTTGGGCCATGGAAGACAATGAAGTTTGTGCAATGGAGGAAGATGAAATGAAACCATTAGAAGATGGAAGTAACAGCTCACAGAGACTGGGCCGAAAGTATAGGATGAAGTCCAAAGTAGAGTCGGACGAGTCTATTGCTTGATTACCCGATGAACCCCAGCATCTTGTAAGGCACACTATGCTAGCTTCTCCATTTCTGTTGAATCTTGATTCTTGACTTCTTTTTGTCTGTATGTACTTGCACTTCTACCTGATTTTTTTCCTAGTGTACTATTGAAAAAGCATTAAGGAAAAACTGAAGATAGTCAGACCACTGCACTGTGAATATGCATTGTGCTTCGGCTGTCCACTCAATCACCTAGTCAATGTGAATTTTTGTGTGCATGCATGATGCACCTGCAAATTGTAAATTGTATTTGAGCCCGTTTCTATCTTCAGCTACAGACTGACTTGTAGTGCCATATACCTTTCAGTATCCATAATTTGTGTTAATATTGCCTTGACCTGCCCCATTCAGATCTTGTAAATCTCTTGTTCTCTCTCTTCTTCCACCCAAGAATGAGATCTTCACAAAGGCAGAATAGTTATTGCCATTTTGAGATCGCATGTTTTCAAACATTATGCATTTATTTCCCCCATTTCTCGTCTCAAAATGATTCATCATTCTTTGTGTGACCTTTTTGATCTTATTGTCCTTGGCAAAGATAGAATGATCTTTTATGCTGCCAGAATGCAGATTGATCCACGATTCAAGGTGACATTTGCACTGAACGAGATCAGGGCCCAGCTGGGATCAAAAGGTTTGACTCATGAGTCATATATGCCCTGAAAAACCCCTTGGAGCTGATTCTTGCCAACCTCATTGGCGGTGGCATCAACATGTTTACAGCACTTAAAAAGAACAATTATGTTTAGAACATTCCATATGTTGCCAAAACAAAAAGGAGTTGGTGGCAATAATGTTTCTTAGTTTGTTTTTGTTGATCTTATCTAGAAAAGCTAACTTTTTAAGGGAACATTTAGTACATTATCTATCATATGTTTTAAGTTTTCAAAACTGTACTTGTCGCCTAGTTATTAAGCAAGCCTGGAGAAATATATTTCAAGGTTCTCTGTTCCAAACTGAAGCTAGTAAAAGCTATGCTTTAGGAAATGGAATAGAGATATATTTGGCAACATCCACTTCTGAATATAGTAAATTGCAAACTGAATAGGTGAAGTTCAAAAGGTAGAATCCAGTAACAATAGTCTGGAATTGAAACTGCAGCTTACTATTGAACTCAATGAATGGTTTATAAGAGAGGAGTTTTGGAAACAGAAATTTAGAGTCTAATGGCTTAACGAGCTCAGACTTAAATATTGGTATTTTCACCTCTCAACAATAATTACAAGGAGAAAGAATGCTACTGATTTCTTAAAAGGATAATGGAAATTGGATCTCTGGGTAGAGAGGCAATTAAGGATTGCTTTGTTAATCACTTCTCTGGTCTTTTCAAATCCTCAAGAGCTTCTTCCTCACCTAACTTAAATCTAGAGCATTTAATTCACCCGACCGTCACAGAAGAAGAAAATCAAAACCTCTGTATGGTCCACAATGATGTTGAAATCAAACAAGCCATTTTCAACAAGGGAGCAATAAAAACTCCAAAGCCTAATCTGTTTGTGATCTTTTTACTAGCATTATTGAAGTATTGAGGTGGTTCCCGGTGTGACCAGACTTTAAGTATGCTTTCTTCACCAGTGGTCTCAAAGAGATGAATCACACCTTCTTGGCACTAATTTCTAAATTTAATCGATTTGCAACCTTCCAAAACTATCGTCCAATTAGCTTATGCAATGCGATTTTTAACACCATCTCAAAGATAATATAGCTAACAGAGTGAAAAACTTTACTCCCCGAACTTATTTGAGGTAGTCTTCATAATAACTCCATTCATGATTCAAGCATTGTATGATGCATTGCTCCACTAATCAGAGAAGATAAATTCATCTGTTTTCCCAATACCAATGGTAGATTCACTACAAAATCTACCTAACTAATAAGCAAGATGATTTTCATTCCATGGTCCATTTCTCTCAACAGTAAACTTATGGAATACAAGTAAATTCTAAATTAACTAGTACCAGACCTAAAATCTAAGTAAGATCCAATGCCATTGATTCACAGGAAGCTAAGTTTCATTGCAAACAGAACAGATCAAGGCCTAATTAGTCTAAACAATAAATAGATCAAATGATTCAGTACTTTGCATAGGAAATAGATCGAAGCCTAAATAAACATTCTATACATCAAATGAGATTGATGCATTAAAGATCAAACAAAAGTAACAACTAAGAATTGAGATCAAACTAAGGTTGAGGATCCATAGAAACAAGATTAAACAAGTAACAAGTTATAAGGAAGTAACTCGCATGAACAACTTACAAAACCTTACTAAAGCAAGTTTATTAGTAGAGAATGGTGTTTTTTTCTTAAGAACGTGTCCTCTATTTATACTTGAGGCTCAACAGTTATCAACAATTGTTACTTCCACTTCTCTCTCTCTCTCTCTCTCTCTCTCTCTCTCTCTCTCTCTCTCTCTCTGCTTGAATGACACTTGTCATAATGTAAATGTTGTTTGTAACTTTTTGAAATTACTTTGATGTCACTTATCTTAACTGTATGCACTATTACATGGATAATAATGTCATGGGAACTATCACTTCTGCTTCCTACGACATTATGGGGCTTTTACAAGTGTAATATCTCTAATTACACCACTTGTCACTTCCATAGTAACTTGGAATATTTTAAATTAATGCCAACATAACCCAACTTCTACAGGTGAAAAATCAATTACATTTGTTCAATTCATCTGTTTGAATTTCATGCTACAACTTGATTCAGTGAACAAGACTTTTGAGAGAATGTGCAGCCATACAAAAGTTTGCCTTAAACTTACAAATAGGTCGTGCTCTTGTATGGAATTTGCTAAATTCTTGTGCCCTTGCATTTGGTTTCATTTCATTTGCGTGCACATGTGCATGCAGCTACACGAGAAAATAAAAAGCTTATGAGCTGCAATACCTTATACCACATGATCTTCTCCGTTTAAAAAACTATACATTTCGTCTATTTCATTATTTAGATTTTATTTTTGGATCTAACAGTGTATAAACCGTCATCATTCAAATTTTTGAATGATCTGGCATATTGTACACCTTTGCTTTGAAATCCATATCTAGCTCGTACGGACAAGGTAGATTAATATTTGATAGAACCATGGAACAATACTCTGAGCTTGTTGGTTCAGAGAGATCAAGGTATGTAAACTAACCAATAAAAACCAGTCGATCACCACAGCTTGAAACCAATAACTCACATTCTTTGGTAATGTGATGCATCAAAATTTACTCTCCTTAAGGCATTCACACTACTTATCACGAAAAATAAAATAAAGGAAGAAAAAAAGATCTATAATTAAATACTCTTACATGTTGCAAGCACAGAAAATGCCCAACAAGAGAGACAAATCAGCTGCATAAAATTTCCGCTAATAAGCAATTAAAATTTTTGATCAATGGATCTCCCTCTGTAACTTGTGCTGATCCCAAAACCATGCAAATTGATTGTTGGACTTTCCCCCCAAAAAAGAAGACAATTCAGGTGCATGCTTTGTCTAAAACAAAACCTTTCTGCTTTTATATCTACATGAATTGAAGAAGCTTGTGTTCATGTTTTCGCATCTTGAGAAGACCCTCCATTTTGGGTCTTGCCCTTCTGATCCTGCAGGGAAGCTTCAGGAACCTGTTCTCGGTTCCACAGGTTCCTGTTTATTGAGATGATCTTTACCTACAATATTGCTGGGTTCTGATCTACTTTTGGTGTTGGTTGGCTCAGTGGCAAGATCCTTTTTCTCACTACCCTCTTTCTGATTTTTGGCTAGACCACTAGCAGGTTGCTTCTTTGTTTCAACCACTATCTCCTTTATAGCCTCCTCAAGTTTATCCAGTCTCACTTTCACCTCCAAAAGCTCTGAATCAGATCCTGCTTCTTTTTCTTCTGTGGCATTTAACTCCATTTCTTTTGCTTTCTTTTCTTCTTCTTGCTTCTTTTTCTGCTCCAGTTCCTAAGATTTTGTATTTTTTTTAAATAATCTAAAAGGAAACCAACTAAAATCCAAGCAAAACAGGAGGGGGGAAAACCTAAAGAAAGGGGTATACTAGTTAGTAGAAAGTTATCGATTGCTGACAAACATCCAGCAATTGATCCCCATTAAAATGAAACTGCTTGATCTCACTTAAGATAGCATTCTTCTTACATGTTGAACCTTACAATGCTACTTCTATGAAATTAAGGATTAAAAATAAATGAAGCAATCTCAAAAACAGATATCATTATTCCAATTAATACTGCAGACTAATTGTATAGAGGAGTGTCTGCAATTTAAAAAATTAAGATCATTTTAGTGACTTTAACCTTTTTGTCAAATTACAGCCATGCCATCAAGATCTTGTGTTTTAAATAAGCTATACAATGGCAATAGATTTTATCCAAACTATGATGCATGCATTATAATAATTTGCACGTAGTTATGTATTACTCCTCACGTTTAGGGGACAAAAAAGGGAGAGTTTTAAAGTAACATATATTGATACTTTCAATTTTCAAATTACAGCCTAAGGTCAATAAACAAAAAGCATACAGATTAGCCATATTAGCAGTTTATGAGGCTGTGTTAACTGTTAGTTTCTGCACAAACGCTGATACTATCTGAGTTTTTGCCTATGTTCAAAATATTTCATGTAAAATGAAGTGGTTTAAAATGCTTCCAAATGTTTAACCAAATACTAGTTGTGTACTTCAGTGTGCAATAGAAGCATAGTGTCAATTCCAATCTTGCAAATTGATTCTTAATTAGGAAGGTTCTAGATAATTCAACTGGCAAAGTCTTATGGTGTAATATTAGAGACTAAGCTTAAACCCCCACCTTCGAGTTGAACAGTTATGGGCTTGCTTTGCAGAGTGAGAGCTAGAGAGCAGCAATTTTGAAACCATTGTAAGGTCAAGAGTGTCAGAAGAGCACCTATATATTTATGTAAAAGATTTATGTGGAATGACAGTTTTTACATAATTTTTGTTATTAGAATCAAATAAATATATTTTAAATGTCATATCTTGTAGTAGAGTGGTCCAAGTGCTATAATTTCAGATATAAAAGTACTTGGTCAATGTTCACTTGTGCCCATATTTCCAAAATTATATGTATGAACTTAGGCAAGGAAGGAATTTGTTGTCAATTCCACTCTAAATGCCCCGATTGCAAATTGGCTTGAAATTTGCCACCTCTAATGGCAAGTTATGTATAGTGGTTATAATGGGAGAGAACTACCCCCAACATTGTTGCCCAACCCTTGGAAAAGTTGGGGGTGGGGGGGGTGGGGGTGAAATTCTTACTGTCAAAAGAAATACTTTTTATCCAACAGCTTCCACATGAATTTAGTAGTTTGCTTGCTCAAAATTTGATCTTTTTGTTTTGGATAAGACTGTAATTTGAGCTCGTTGTCCTTTACTTATGGACAAATTTAAATTAGGAATCTACTTTCCACACAGGAGTAACATAAATTCAAAAATTATTTGAAACAACACTACTAAAGTCATTGAATTTTTATGAGAGGGAAATAAAATGTGTTTCAAATTCGACTATGGTTTGTTGACTAGAAACATTTAGGAAAGATTGGATTTGGATTTGTAATTTAGTGAATTGAATAAAGATAAGAAGTTCAACTTTTTTCTCTTGATGAAATTTATGGATGAATTGGAGCTTAATTAATAAGTGGTTTTGAAATCATTAGACGTAAAATGTCATTTTAAATAAATAACATCACAAGTGTCTTTGTTTGAGAAAAATCCCCAAATCTGAAATTATCTTGTGTTATTAAATTAATATTAATAATTATTCTTCAAATACTTTGATTGTTAGTCCCCATATCCAAACACAACACTAATAAATTCAAAATTTCAAAGTAGTCATTAATCCCCACTAGAGGTATCATTAGAAACTTTTTTTCAGTAGTCATTAATGATTGAATAAAGCACAACAATAGCATGTGGCAAGCGAGATGTGAATGAATGCCACAAGGTGATATCATCATGTTTCTTAGAGAGAGAGAATGATGTGGGGCAAAACTAGAATGTTACAATAATAAAATCGAAAAACAGAAAAACAAATGATATATAACCTAGGAGTCAACACTAAGGAAGAGAGAACCTCTATAAATCAACACCTAGGGTTGGTTAAAGTCTCTTTGAGGTAGAGGATGCCACCAGAAATAAATTTTGGGTGGATGTGTGATGACAAGTGATAAGGAAGCTCCAGTAGCAGACCATATGCTACTTCGTAAGGACTCTATTAATATGGTGTTGAATTTTATACATCCAGTACTAGATTGTGAGTTGGAGCCCTTTTCGTCTGTTTTGGATCTTTTACTCAGTTTCTATGTGAGTCCATGGAGAGGACAGGCATTGCTTTCTTCACTTAAATTGTGTCATTGTTGGAAAATCTAAATAGTGGATAATTTGAGGAAAAAAAGCATTATTTCAGTGAGTTTTTGTTGTCTGTGTAAGAGGGAAGAGGAGATAGTTGATCACTTGCTTCTTCATTGTTCGTTTGCTAAAGTGGTGGAATATGATTTTGCCCTTTTTGGGGTTCAATGGGTGATGCCTAGAGGGGTTGTTACTTTATGTTTTGGTCGATATCCAAATAGTGGGATTTGAAAGGCCATCCTTCATTTTTTTTTATGTGGTGTATTTGGAGGAAGAGGAATGTGCAAAGCTTTGAGGGATATGAGCAAACAATCTTATATATGAAACAACAACATATTAGAACTTTGTTTGAATGGATGACAATGACAGGATTTTTTTTTTTCTTTCTCAAGCTTGTTGGATTTTATTGATTATCGTAACTTTAGCACTTAGTTAGATCTTTTTCTTTTTCTTTTTCTTCTCTTCCTGTTTTGATTGATCATTGTTTTTTGGGATCTTAATTGTATTGCACCCATAGTACATTCTGTGTAATTGGGTCTGTTATTTTGATTGCAATAAAGTTTTATTACCTATCCAAAAAAAAAAAAAAAATGCCCTTAGTTATGAGCTCAACTTAAGTATATGTCCTATGTACTTGGTGCAATCCAATTGTTAATCAATAAAATTTATTAAAAAAATTTAAAAAAAAAAAAAGTCAACACCAAACCAATGGAAATTTTCCAAAGAAATTTCATTAATCAAGCAAACTATAATTTAGTAATGAGTACAATTCTACCCTTATTAGTTATATAGCCTACTAAACTCTAATATCAATGACTTGGGAAATTTTAATTGGCTTGGGAAGTCCCATTTATTGAATTACAAAAACAACCTCAACTCTAGGAAATAAAATACCATTAACCTAATTAACTAATAATACCTAAAAAACACAATTGACTTTTGTAATTAAATAAAAAAAAATATTTCTTTGTGCTTCCTGGATGAGAGAAGTTAACTATAAAAAGGAGGTGGCTATTTTAGAACATGATGTCTCCAGTATTTGAGCTAAACTATATGTATATTATTTCCTTCCAATAAGCATAAACTACCACAGTACTGAAAGTGCTGTGTCACTGTTGATATCAATAACTGAGAGGAAGTTCCAAATTACACGCCCAACAAGGCCCCTAAATTAAGGGTTCTCACATCAATATGGAGAATTAATTTAGGTTACTTACACTAAATGTTTCATCAAGAGTTTGTCACTGCCATCAAGAAAGAATACAATGAAGAATAAACAGGGTATAAATTCATTTTTCTTCACAAGCTTTGTGGAATACAAATGTCCTACATGTAGAACGCTCCTTTGTTTCAAATTCTCATGGTCAGTTTCTTCACGAGTAATTTGCATGATTTCCTTATAAAGCAGAATTGTTTCATGCCAAATGTTTAACTAATGCGACTCTGTGATATTTTCCCTTCCACAAGAAAGGTTTCCATGAAAGTCAGCCCAATATTAAGACATATGAGGTGGAAAAGGCAGAGTGCGTACAAAAGTTGTACATGCTGGCTCCTCACATTCTCACAATTTATTGTCAAATGAAAACTACTGTCTAATCTATAGACATCAATCGCAGAAGCACAATTTATAAAGATACAAGAATCAGAATTTGATGGCATAGAAGTTTTTAAGTTATAATTAGTACCCTACAGTAATTATAACGCATTAAGGTTTTCTGGCAGAGAACTTGCTAAGTGGATCAATATGCACCATGACTGTCCTTAAACTGTTAACAAGGAATTCCAATGCATATATGAAAGAACTGAGGATATATAGTTAAGGAAAGAAACAAGGATCAACAGTCTATAAACAAAGAGGGAACAAATGAGAAAACAATCCAAGAAAGGCAAATAATCTTATTGACTTCATTGCAGGCCTGTAAAGAAAAGAGGGAAAAAACAAACTTTACTTACTGCTTCCATTTTTCTGATATCATAGCGAGCATATTGAGCCACCAAATATACAGCTGTCACAAAAAATAAGTATTTTTAGATAGTAGCACCAACCCTAGAGACATGTCTAAAAATAAATCCCAACAAGATATGTCTAAAAAATAAGTGTTTTGTATATGTTAAGATGTATAAATTAACATACCCAAGGAAGGCATACAGGCAAAGAAGAATTGTACCAGATGGAAATCAAACCTGACCATGGAAGAGACATGTAAGAATATGCATTGATAATAGAAATGAAAATGCAAAGAGGGTTTTAGATATAGACAATATGACTAATATATCATTCCTCTGGGAAATAATTTACAGTATAAAAACATTGACAAACAAGCACGCAACATTTCTGTAAACACTTAAAAATGAAATGTTGCTCATTCCAGGCACTCAAAAACATTAAGTATGGATATGGAACATGCAGCCAGAACATGAAGTAGGATACATTCAAAAGTTCAGCAGACAAAAGCAGATTTGCAGTTTACTTTACTTTCCTCAAAATACATTCTCAATTTATTGGTCAACTACATGGATATCTCAAACAATGTGGAGTATTATCATAAGCAGAGAATGTTACATATTTTATTTTACCCATAGGGTGCAGACTAAGAATCACAAGGTGCCAGAAAAGGCACTCTTTCATACAATATCCTAGATTTTGTGGAATGAATGTAGCATATTGAGCAATGAACCAATAGATTACATTAGAATAAAACCCCTAGGATATAAATGTGGATCCATTTTGACAAGTATGAAACCAACTGAAAAGATCAAAATTTATGACATTCCAGGGTATACACATGGTATGATGCAGAATGGAAGGTGTGAGCGGGCTAGATATTGTTTTAGCTAGATGCTAACTCTTGTGGAAAATGATATTTGATGAATATCATGGATTATTCACTCTCCTATTAGGATGATAATTGTGCTGATGAACAAAAACGTCTATTAGAAGATGATATACAAAATACATACAGCATAGGATCCATATTAAATATGCCTAAGCCTACAGAAAATGTAATCCAAATATATGTGTGCGTGTCATAGTAGAGATTACATCTAGATAAGAGGAATGACAATGAACCCGCCTCTTATATCAACATTTTGGACAAAATTAGTTTTGTCATCACTCCAATTTACCTTCCAACATTCAATTTTTAAACATTTTACATACTAAGAAACCATCAAGCTTACCTCTCCTATCCATCAAACTTGTAACAAACAGTTGTTAAGAAACTTCTTTTTTGTTACAAATAGATTTTTAAGGGCACTATGCCCCCACATATCAAAACTACAATCTTTCCATCAGGGAGAGGCAGAGGTACCAACAGAGCTATAAGGCTTAAGAAACTATTATCAGAGTCAAAATGAAAGATAACTAAACATTGAAGTCTATACAACCTTAATGAGTTTCACTATCCTCAAATCCAACTGGTACCACTCTAATTTTCACTAACTTTTCTTCTATTTGTCCAAATTACTATCCTCATTCCTAAATTTCATCGCATTCACAATTCATAATTATCAAAACACAAATGAAGCAAAAGCGTTTGACGAAATGCCAAAAAGAAGCTTAAAACCGAAGAACCCAAAAGCAGTTGCTACGACATGAAGTAGCTAAAAAGCAAAACAATACCCGAATTTCTTTTTCTTGGGAGGATCCGTGAAGAGCATCTTAGCGGCAGTGATGATGTCCAGCTTGTCCAGCTGCTTATACGCTTGGTGGTAATCATTACTCACATTGGATTCAACAGCATTGTTTTCACTGACACTGATACTGTTATTGCTTGTGGGTTTGGTCGTCTTGTTGTTGTTGGTGCAAAATGGTCTGGTTTTGGAATTGAATAATGGCTTTGCGAATCGGACCCAAGTGGCTCTGGCGCGAAACATGGTTGGTTACCTTTTTTCACATTTTTGCTTAAACTGCATGTAGTAGCTATTGGGTTAGGATTGATAGTCCTGCTCAACTATCAACAAGTAGGGTCCGCTTACTAGCTTGAACAACAAGTAACAGATAAACTAACACGAATCAGAATAATGCATCAAGAGAGACCCAACTTGAACCTTCAAATCTCTGTGCTTCTCGCTCGCTCTGACTTTGTTTCCCTCACTTCTCTTTGCCCCTACCTCGGCTTTGGAATATCAGTGGTGCTGGTGCTGGTGCTGGTGGTGGGTCTAAATAATTACGGCCCGCCACAGATAATTGGCAGTTAATAGGCTTGGGCCTCTGCAGGTTTTGTTTTCACCAAAACAGATAAAGCTTTTTTTTGGCTGATTGTTAAGGTAACTTAAATTTATTAAAGATTAAAAATAAAAATTTATTAGAGTAAGGTGGTGTTTTAAAAATGAGATGGATTTGGTTTTTGGAAACCTCAAAATGCTTTTGAATGACCAAGCCATATCGATATATGAGACCAACCCATCTACGAAAACCAAAAATTGAAGATAATCACATGCTTGAAAATCATGTCCAAGCTCCATCATTCAAATCATATTCAGGAAACTTAATTCAATCCACATATGCATGTTCATGAGCATCAAGGATTAGTGATAACATGGTATTATAAGGGTAGACTTGTTTTCAAAAATGTTTGAATTTGTTTATCGAGAATAGGCAATCCGATGGATCTAAAGGACCTCGTGTGTCACCCAAGTCATCTGTTACTCGAAGCTAAGCTCGAGGAAAAATACAAATAGAAGCAACCAACATTACACATTCAGCTCTTTCCAGAAAACTGGAGTGCAGCATCTACTACGACATCATCTTTAAATCCATCTATACACCTCTTACAATACATAAATTGCACAAAGATGAAACAAATTCCATGCTAAAATAACCAAAAAGAAGTAGATCAAATTTCCAAATAAAAGAAGTTATACCAGGAATGTGAGAAATTAGGTTTTATGCTACATGCCCGATTAAATACTAGGAACATCTGAGAGGAATTAGATGGAAAGATCAAACACATTGGTTGCAATCCAATACAAAAGAGGAATTATGAAAATACAACAAAACATCCTGAGAAAACGTACTTTAATGAAACAGTATAGATTAACATAATTTAAGAAGCCTCAGCGGCTGGTTGGGTCACCCCAAACTTCACCAACAGCTTGTTCAGAGTCTCGGGTGAGCAAACTTGATACTTCACATTGCCAGTAGGAGAGAGGAAAACCTCAGCTAATTCAAGCTTATCTGAAGTTAGGCTTGTGCTGTCCATTGTTTTACTGAGCACCTTCAGTGCAAGCTGGACCCCCTCTTCCCTTGTCATATCATCCTTATAATCCTGTTTAAGCATTGATTGTGCAGCCTGGTTGTTTGCACCAATTGCTGCGGCTTTCCAACCTCCATAGTTTCCACTTGGGTCACTCATATAAAGCTGAAACCCAAAATTTTTGTCCCATCCTGCAAAAAGAAATGAAACGCCAAAAGGCCGGAGGCCACCAAATTGTGTGTACCCTTGCTTTGTATCACAGAGAGATTGAACTAGCTGCTCAACAGGCATGGGCTCTTGGTAAGCAAAAGTGTAGCGTTGGGCTTGGACCCTAGCAGTGTTAATTAGGATGTTGGCATCAGACATTATTCCAGCCACAGCACATGCAACATGATCATCAATCTTGTACATCTTCTCAGTGGAAGCTGAGGTTTGCAGGAGTTTGGAAGTAACCTTCTTTTCACCAACCAAGACAACCCCATCTTTTGATAATATCCCAATTGCGGCACCTGCATTTCCAATAGCCTCCATTGCATATTCAACTTGGAAGAGACGACCTTCAGGAGAGAAGATTGTTGTACGACTGTCATATCTCCGAGACATTTTGAATTAGACCTGGACCAATAAAAAAGGAAACTATCATGACTTGAATGAGCAAATAACCAAAATGAAATAACATTAACAAGGCTAACCTACAAAAAAATTTAGAGTAGAGAAAATAGGACAAACCTAGAAGCCAAAGCACACACAAACAGGCAGAAGACCCAACTTAAGCACTTGAAGTACATATGTTGAGATATGATAATCAAAACATATTTAGAAAGCATCCATGAACATGAATCAAAAGCATACATATTTGCAACTTTGAAGAGATTTAGAAGCTATTTCAAAATGCTAACAGATGATTCAGGTAATATATAAAAAGGAAAAAAGATGTGTACACATACAAAAACACACAAATATATGTAGAAATAGACATTAGGTAATAGAAGGCTACAAGATGGGGGTAGCTTTCCCACAGCCAAATCCATCTACTCTCAAGGATTGAAACCAGACCCCACCAATATTTTAGGAAACATACCACTTGAGTATGATAGCCATTGGCATAATTTTTTTTTTGATAGATAATAAGAGTTTTATTGATGAAAAAGAACAATGTGTTTACGATTGTAAACACACTGCCCTTGAAACAGATACAATCAAATCATAAGGAAAGACTAATAGAGTTAAGGAAATCAAACAAGGAATTGCAATGCGTAAGCCCCCAAGTACGAGACCACTCAAACAAAGTCCTAGCAAGCAAGGTCTTCAACTTATCTATAGGACTCTCAACGCCCTCAAAAGTTCGGGCATTGCGTTCCTTCCATACCAACCATAAAAGGCAAGCTGGCACCAAATTCCAAACCTTTGAAGAGTAAGTTCCCAACCAATTCCTCCAAGCAAAAAGAAGAGAAACAATAGTGTCCAGCATCACCCACTGAACCCCAAACATACTAAGGACCTCACTCCACAAAGCAGATGCAAACTTACAATGGATCAAAAGGTGATCCACAGTCTCCTCATCACACCTACATAAACAACACCAGTTGACAAGGGGCAAGTTTTTCTTAACAAGGTTATCAATTGTGAGAATCCCACCCCTAGCAGCAGTCCATAAAAAGAAAGATACTCTTTTAGGTACCTTTACACCCCAAATGATCTACCAAGGGAAAGAAACAGAAGGGGCTTTCAAAAAAGCAATATAAAAGGATCGCACATCAAAGACACCATTACGATTCAGCTGCCAAATCAAGATTTCCTCCCCCTTCCCACTAGGAATCCTGGCAGAAACATGCCCATAGAAAGAATAAAACCTCCTCAACTCCCCTTCATTAAAATTATGTCGGAAATGGAAGTTCCAACTCCTACCTCCCCCATCTGGTGCAAAGATTAACATGTCAGAAATCAGAGCTTCCTGAACCACAGCACATGCAAATAATTTCGGGTATAATTCCTTCAAAGGAGTAGGACCACTCCAAGGGTCGTGCCAAAACCGAATATGATTGCCAAAACCGAATATGATAGCCATTAGCATAATGATTTGATGATAATAATAAATGGTAACTAGTAAAAGAAAGAATCAACACTACAATGTAGAATTGCCCTTTCCAAAATACAGAGGAAAAATAATATATTTTATATTTGAGATTACACTTCCTTTTTTTCTTCTTTTTTTGATAGGTAATAGAGATTCACACTTCATTTGATTTGGGATAATCTTTTAGGATTCCTGAGAATTTTAAGTGAATTCCTCATTCCAGAGCATTCCTAGTTCTGGTTGCAAATAGATCAAGGGATAGGCACAAAACCCCTCACATTTGTAGGACTGTGAATTTACTTTAAATTATCCACATTCCCATAACTTGGGAAAGTTCTTCTTTTTAAAAGTGACAATTACACCCCCAATTTAATACCATTTGACTAACTAAAACAGAATACTTTTCTAATCAAACATCTCTTCTTTATTCTCAGGTGCTTATGGTCTTATGCTATGCATTAAATTTCCTTTATATATATTCACCTTTAACAATTATTGTTAACTTTGATTTTTTTTCTTTTTCTTTTTCTTCTATTCAGAACTGATTAGTGTTTGAACAAAATAAATCAGTTTGATAGACAAGGCCTGATCCCCCCTGATAACAATGAAACAAAAGAATTTGAAATAATTATTTTAGTCTTTTATGTGTCAATCAGAAATGATAAACTTTCACTTTAAGGGATTTGACTTAATTCACAGTTCATACTATATTTTTCATTATTTATTTGTAGAAGCCATGTATAAGTGATGGGTAATACGCTTGACATTTTGAGGAGAATAATTAATTTCTAAAGGACTAAGAATAAACCCAACATGGTGGCCTCATATTCTCCTAACAAACCAAAAGTGGATATAATTACATTTCCAATCATCTAATTTATAAGGAATCATATTCCTAGGAACTGGATTTTTTTTTTTTTTTTTTTTGGATAAGTAACGAAAAAAATTTATTAAAAAGAAACATACCAAGTACACCGAGGGTGTACTCAGGGAGAAGGAGAAGTACATCAATTCAAATTACAAAGCTCAAACATATCTAAAAGAGTAAAACAAGGAGGAGAATGAAAAGCAAAACTCCAATCTAACAAAGTACGAAAGAAAAAGGCTTTTAATTCAAAAATAGTCCATTCACATCCCACAAAACTTCTAGCATTCCGTTCTCGCCAAAAACACCACATAATGCAATGCGGCACAGCTTCCAAAAAGTTATGTTTCTATGCCTGCCAAAACTTCTAGGAACTGGATGTTGAGAGTACATTAGATTCCACGAACCAAATGCTCCATTAGCTCCCTATTCATTTATCTACTATCAATCTAGAACTCTTTGATGTAAAAACTCTCAAACTTAACGACATATTCCATAGCCAAGCTCAGTAGCATAAGATTAAATAATAAACAAGCAGGCGCTAAGTAGTTGGAGGGCCCTATTGTTTGAAAGATATCCCTACTCACAATTGATAGGTAGCAACCTAAGCACGGACACAACAAAAACTTCTCCACGTCCGTCACAATACTGACACACCTAAGACACAGTTTCATGTGCCTCAAAGCAGCAATGTAATTTTTTTTTTTTCACTTAACTTTTCTTTTCTTTTAGTGTTGATGTTAAATATAATTTATTGTACTTGTTCTTATTTTTTACTATGCCATATCTATTATTACTTTTAATCAAAATATAAAAGTGGAAGCTTTGTGCACAAATAATTCAAGGAAAATTGAATATCCTAATCAATTTAGTGTATAAACAATTCAAGGGTTAGCGCACCCTGCCAATAACAGCATATACTGATCAGTTCTAGGGTTCATGCAAAAATTGAATGCTGTTATTGCAAACAAAATTAGGGTTTTTACAACAACCTAGTCTAAGTATAAGAGAGAGAGAGAGAGAGAGAGAGAGATCAGAAATGTGGAGGAGTGAGGTTTAAGAGAGAAAGAGATGTCGAGAGATATTTTGATTACCAGATGCAGATCGGACCAACTGAAAGCTTCGATCGTTCACTGTTTCTTCCTGGGTGAAAGCTTGTTGAATAGCTTCGCTCTCTCAGTCCCCTCTGCTAAAATAAATCTTCTTTCTCTCTCTCTCAATCTGCCTTTAAAAAGAGAACCAATAGCTCTGCTTCTTTCTCAAGAAATCTGCACATAAATAAACGCTCCTTTTTTTCGTACGCGGCTGTGCCTTGTGATTTGGATGGGCCGAGTCCAACACTTTTTACTAACATATGTGGGCCAACACCTATTCGTTACACTTCCAACCCAAGCAGCCCACTTTAACTCTCCCTTTTTTTATTCTTTTTTTTTTTTGGGTGAAACAATGATTCCTAGACAAGAATTATAAAATTAAAAATGTAATGAGAAGAAGCAACCTTTTTTTTAGATTTTTTTTTCTCATAAAAAAAAGGAGAAGTAACCTTCACTGAAAAATAGTTAGAAAAGTGGTGGAACATTTGAACACAATAAAGAGACAATTGCATATCAGCGTACGTAATTATAAGAAAATTATATAATCAAAAAGTTAATCATAAGTCTCTTAAATTGAAAGAGATAAGATATGACAATAAGATAATGTGGTGTCATTCGTGATAAATGTTTATCTACTACAAATACAATAAGGAGTATGATTAAGTGTTAATATACAATCATTGTTTTTACCATATAAAATTTCTATAATTACATACATTGGTGCACAATTGTTCATTTACTGTTTGCAAAGAGTTCACCACACTAAGCAAATCCTTGAGTGGAGCCCATACGAGATGCTAGGGTTTTTTTTTTTTTTTTTTTGAATTTACTAGATGCTAGGTTTAAGCCCACATTAATGTAGCCATACAATTCTCTGTACATTTGGTGTATTGTACCAATTTGTTAAAGCAAATCACCTTCAATAATTTCAGAACTCATACAATTTATAAAAGTCTGTTATCAAGACCAATGACGACTTGGGGTAATGTTATTGAAAAAAAAAAAAAAAAGCAGCTTATTACATATTCATTTCATTTATTTTTAGTAATTTTAGAATTATTAAAAAAATTATTTATCACGGCTTATCACATATTCATTTCAATTATTTTTAGTAATTTTAGAATTATTAAAAAAAATATTTATCACGGCTTATTACATATTAATTTCAATTATTTTTAGTAATTTTAGAATTATTAAAAAAAATTATTTATCACGTCGCTGATCAATCCAGAGAACCAACAAGCAATCTCCTTTCCCATTAATCGTCCGATTCAATTTTCAAAGTCCACTTGAATGCCTAGGTATTCCATCCACACAGCCCCATCCAATGTTGAAACAAAATCAAGTTTGAAGAGGTTTGGAGAGATTCCAAAGGGAAAATTCTCCAGGTCAGCAAAACTAGAGATGTAATTGGAGACCCGATTTGAGTTGATGCAAGGGTTACAAAGCTTCATTCTGTGATAATTGAGGAGACTGCAAGATTGTCATAGATGCCATTCTCAACGGATATTAATCGAACATACAAGACCATTGGCATTTAAAAAATTCTAATAAGCTTGAAAAAACCACATAAAGCACACAATCAAATAAAATCACGTCTCACGTCTAATTAAAATTTGGAACTGAAAATTTTAAACGGGAGGTATATTACATAAAAGATTTGTAATGAAAAAAATGATATGTAGAAATCCAATAAAAAGGAACGGAACGAGTAATGAGAAAAAAAGAAAAAAAGGCTCTACTCATCAATATCGAAGTAAAAAAGATCATCCAATTTGTTTAAGCGGAAAATAAATAGAGACCAAAAAAATGGTGTCGCTTCCATTTCAGTCTTCTGCCAAGAGCCTCTGAGCTCAGGCATTTCCGGCCCCATCAGGATGAGTTCAGATTCGAACTCCAGGTAAAAATCCCTGGAGTTAATTTCATTTTGCAATAGGTTGGGATCAGTATCCAGTCTGCCACGTGGTTTGCCTCCCTCTAGGCCTGTACATCATTTGAAAGACAAGTTTCTGTTGAAGTGCAAGGTTACCTGTTTAACGTTTCCAGAATAACCCTTCTCCCCAAAGCTATTCTGAGCATGAAGTCATGTTCATGGCTTTGGTTGCCTGTTGGATTGAAGCTAAATGGCCATTACCTTCAAAGTAGGATAGCTACATATTACAAGGCATTTTCTGTTCAGCAGCAATCAAATAAGATCATATATACTAAAAGATAACATGTATATAGCTTTGTAATCATATAGGCATATGGCAGCAGTGCAGAGGATGACGGTTACTGCAACAAATTTGGCAACCCTCTCCATATTCTACACTAGAGGTGAAGAAAAATCTGAAAGTAACAAAATATAAATGAAAAAGAGAGAAATCTTAAAATCTAATTAAATTGTATGTAACCACATTTGTATCAACTTTAATGTTTTTTCATTGATTTTCATCAAGAATTTCTATATCAAGAGTTTTTTTCTTAGTCCCTCAGTTACAGAATCCATATATAGGCAACTTGCTACGGACGCAGGGGAACCTAAGAGTAAAAATGATGTACGAACCACCAAAAAAGGGGACTCAGGATGTAGTTGGTTACATAATTCAAATCAGCGAACAGTCACAGTGTACAAAATGTTAGGGCAAACCAATGTTTCACCAAAAGAGCTGACAGGAAGAGGTGTTCATCACAATTAAGCACCTAGAATAACCGCTTTCTACAATCTGGCGCACCACAGTAACAAGCCATCTGTTTTATCTTTCCATCTGGACCATACACACTATCAAGGGCATAGCCATAGTCATACGTCAGTTCCTACAAGAAAAAAAAAAAATGGTTGGTCACTTCAAATATCAGTTGAAAAAATACTCTTTAGTGCAAGATTATCATAGCAGTGCAACAACAACAAAAAAGACTGTTCGAACAAAATTATCATAGCAGTGCAAAAAAAAACCCACAATTAACACGTCAATGAATCTCACCACTTTGTTTTTCTACCTAGAGGCTCTGCTAAAAAAAGGGTTGAGAAAACAATGAACATCACCACCTTTGCAAAAGACTCTAAAAGTAACGGAAGTCCAACCAAAATATCAAGTGCATTATCAGTCCTAAGTAGCATGTCCACTTAACATAAGCAAGCATACACCTATACTTTCTTCCAGCCTTACTCATCCTTACACATATGCAATGTTTCAAATCTAACCCATTCCTCAATTCATCAAAGGAATGGATTAATGGGTTTGTAGTTGAACAATTTGCTAAACACGTGAACCACTTTCTAATCAATGATGTTAGCATGAAAGCATATATGGTTATTATTTTACAGCATAATATTAGACTCATAAAAAAAAGCTCAAAATCAGTAAACCACTTTCTTTTTAAATTATGGTAGATGGAAATATGCAACAGTTCAACAAACCAATCCAATAGAAAACTAGATCTTATCTGGACAGAGAATCTAGCAAAGGTAGACCTAACAATCAAGACAACAAGCCTAACAAGTTTGGAAAAACTTCATTAAAAACCGCACCGCACCCCAAATGGCACTCACACTCACACTCACACACAGAGAGAGAACCAGTGAAGAACCTGCAAAGGAGGTATGTTGTCTGCTGCAAATAGCATTACTCGAGCAAGCTTGATGTCATGGTGTGAGCTCAAAACACATTGGACAAAAAGATTAGGCTCACAACTGTGATTAATAAACCTGGCAATATTTCCGGTTGAACCTGCATCGATGCAAAACTCTGGCACACTTTCTGATCTCAGATCATCATGTCTGTCTGAAGAAATGATTGTTGGTACAGATACATCTCCAAATCGCCTCTGTTAAGGAACAAATATCAGACAATATAAATTCAGTGCGACTTGAAAGTAACAAGGATAAGGAGTACATTAATTCATACGTAGATGAAGGGCAGCAGCATAAATCAGCAGATCATAAATCAGACATTTAGTTTCTCACCATAGAAAAATTCACATAGTCCCATCAGTTTCAATCATGATTTTGTTTCTTCGAAATTTTTAAATAAAGTTTTATACTTTCATTAGTAGCAAATGGAAAAATGGAACACAGGAACAAGTGATACAAATGTCCATAAACTCTTATCATATGGACAATGAAACTATTTTAGACTTGTTCTCAATCAAGCAGAATTTAGCTTCTTGATTCATACTTCAATTTATCAATACAATCCAAAACTTTAAGATAATACACCTACTTCATTTCAGGGGAAATGCTGCTGCTTGATCTCAAAGCACTAAAACATTAAAAAAAAAATTAAGAGGTTAAAGCTTTGGCAGGACAAAGACACCTTTATGTAGTTTTATATAGCACATAACAGCAAATGAACAGCTTGATTTAGTAAAGTAATAAATGCATAATGCAAATTTATTGAGGTTAAAATAGCAATACCTCTCTTCCACCAAGACCCCTCATTGTTTGCAAGCAATCAATGTCAAAAATATAATTATTCTCAGAGACACTATCTGTATCCTCTGTGTGCATAAGTATTCCTGTGTACTCACAAACTGGTGCCCCAGAAGGTATGAAGTCCCAAGATCGAACAGCCCACCCTTTCTTTGGAGTGCGGAAAACCTGTTAACACCACCAAAAGATTTTCATGTATCATTTAAATTTGTTGATAGTCTTAGATCGATAGTGAGCATTTTAGGAACTTGAGGAAACAAGCTCTACCTCAAGTCGATACTTCAGCCCTCTCTGAGATGTACGGTTCAAACAATCTGGTCCACAGCCACAATTTGGACCACATTCAAAGACAACATCCTTGGCTTCAATTAATCTGGGAGATGAAACAGATGCAAGGACACCATTAAATCATATATTAACATATAAATTCTCTATAACTCAAGCTAAAGTCCTCCCACCTAAAACATATTTCAACAAATTCAATCAAGCCTAATATTATCAATTAGCTTCTCACCTGCCACCATCACGAGATACGTAAGGAAAGTCTGAGCCATTAAGCCTAGCACAAGCACAAGTCCTGGGGTCCACACATTTTCCATTGCAGTTGCACCCAGGGACATTTGTGGGAAGCTTCACATTTTTTGCAACTTGTATAGACTTGCAATACTTGTAACCTGAAAGTTAAGTATGTAACAAGCATACCAAAGAACTTTATTACATTCAATCTGAAAAACAGTATTAGAAGCGAGAATGCAAAAGGAAAATACAATAACAAAGCCTTAACAAAAGAAATGTTAGAGATGGCTCTTGGTTGTAATACTCTTCAAGAGAAGAATGTGCTAGGCTTGTAAAGATGCTCATCCAAGCTTCTTTGTAACACACAAAAATAGAGCTTGAACTTAAGCTCAATATTTCAGCCCATCTGAACACCTTAGCAATCCCAACCTCAAGCCAATACACATCTCCCTCTATTTTATGTGGCCCTCATTTTCTATGCTCCTCCTCCCCATCATCTCTTCTGCCAACCTAGTGTCTTCAGAAAGTTTTCAGAAACCTAAGAGCCTCATGCCAACATCGCAAATTTGGACGTAACAACATTAGAAAAAGAAACTCAACCTCACTTTCCTTAATTGGCAAATAAGCCAAACAATGAACTCAATGAAGTGCTTTAAACAGGCTTGTTGAGGATAAAAATCAATTAAATAAAGCCAATCTAATCTCATAACCATTAGCAAAGAACAAAACTGAGACAACATGGCAAGCCAACATTCTCAAAAAAATTCCTAAGATCAGGGAACCCATCATAAATGTATCAAAGCTACTGTTTAACTTGCCTGCGGGTGCAACAGGTGGATCATCAACCAAATTTGTAGCTGGAATGGGAATATCCTCTTGACCACCAGTGATGTCCTCACACACCAACCTTAGCCATAAGATAATAAAATTTAAGCACAGTTTAAACTTACAATTTAGAATATAAAATCTTTGATTCTTGATATTTTGTTCTTTACGTACCCACGTATTTCTGAAACAGACTGCGGCACACGCCCATAAGAAAACTGAACCTGCAATTAGAGAACTTTTATAAACTAAAGATTCATTAAAGGCTCACTGGCTTGCCAAACAAGAATAGTCTAAATGAAGATGGAATCCAAACTTTTCTAGAAATTAGAAAGAATACAGTTCAACAGTATACATCATATCTGAGATTAGCTTGGCATCTGACTCATTACAGAAGGCCAACCATGTAATCAAAGACAAGGGTAAAATTTCAGATCATAGAAATTTATTAAAAGTAACTACCAGCTAGTCTTCAACAAACTCCAAACAGAATTCAAAACATGTGACATGGCTCCACACTGTCAGAACAAGGCCTACTGCAATTAGTTGCTCAGAAATGACTGTTTTCATTTGAGTTGCTAGATATTCCTCCACAAAAAGCAATAGAGAGGTGGTTGTGTATTTAGTGTACCTTGCTTACTCATAATGCTCCATTTGGTTGGGTGGAAAAAGTGTAGGATGGAATATGAGAGTTAAAATTTGTTTGGTGTGGTGGAAAAGAGAAAGAATGGAAAGGGGTGACAACTGGGTCCATCAAAAACCATCCTCCCAAATTGGGGATACAATGATTTTTACTTGGAATTTACTATTTTGCCCAATATTTTTTATCCATTCTTTATGTAATAAGGGTATAATTATAAATTTATTCAAATTATAGTTTCTATCCTTTCACTTTTCCATCCTCTCCAAACACACTAAGGAAAACTGGAACATTTTCTATCCTTCCTACAGTTTGCATCCTCCCAACCCAAATGGACCTTAATGGTATAATTTAGTTGACATGAGTAGCCAGGACTACGACATACAAACATTGTCATATCACTTGGCTGATATTCTCAATTATTGTTTTTTGATAAGTTGATATACTCAATTATTGTTGACACATAACTAGAGCATAAAGTGTATCTTCCTCTTTCAGAAGCAGCTAACTAAAGATAAGCTCCCACCCACAATATGTCAATACCTCGGCTGTCTTCAACGTTTGAGATTTCCTAATCAAACAACCAAACAAATGTTCAAAGGGCAATTCTAACAGCATTCCAGAAAACCATTGGCCAGGTTCCAATAAGACCAATCACTCTCCAGTCAGTATCATACTTGACAGACACAGTGTTCCACAAAGTTGGGATAAAATCTGCTAACTCAATTTGCTGTAAGACGCCTAGAGTGACCTTTTGTTTTCTTCTTCCCTTGTAGTCACCCTCTTCTTTCTTCCTCAAGGGGAGACACAACTCTAGAATCCGACATGGGAATGCCATTAAAAAAAATTATAAAAAAAAAAAACCCGGGCTGGCCTACTCTCCAATCAAACTAATCATCTATGCCAAACTCCTCTTATCCAGAAACCAGAATCAATATTGGAACAATAGGCATGTCTGTCAGACAATCAATGAAAATATGCAAACCTGGTTAGTGGTCAATAGTGGCTGCCCGTCTTGTCGCCTTAGGCGAAACTTAAATATGGTAAATCCAGAAATACCCTTCTCTGCCCAGTAGTGAACAACCTGTAAAGAGAAAGCAAATTTGATTGAAGAAATGGAAAGTTATAGTGAATTGCGTGCACTGGAAAATCAAAAATTCATAGATCTCTCAAGTTTAAGAAAGCAAAAAAAAAAAATTTAATATCAGAATGCAATCAATGAATAGTTTTCAAAAGATCCCCCACCACTGAAACGATTGGATCAAATATATGTTGCAAAAAAAAAATTTTATGACGTGTTCGTTTGAGAACAGCTTATTTAGTTTTTTACTAAAAGTGTGCTAAAGTATACTTGTACCTCGAAAAATTTTGAAAAAGTGAGAAAATACAGGAAAAAGTGAGGTCTTAAAAAGCGATACATAAAAATTAAAGGCTAAAGCTAAAAACTGAAGCTGATGCCAAACAAGCTCTAATGTGGAACCTCACCAAAACCATGTATTAGGTAATCTAGGGAAGCTCTTAGTGGGGATTGAATCTAAGATGTCTAGGTCTACAGTTCATCCCAAGCCTCCAACCAACTAGGCTGCAAACATTATCATCAAAATTATCAAAATCTCATCAAAAGTAGTACAAACCCGGGAGAAGCAAAGGCCTTGTGCACTAGCTATGAAATTTTTCTTTTTTTACATCATAAGCGGTACAAAGAATTCAACAAAAATAACTCATTCTATCTCCCATCATTTAATCTCAAAAATTGCAAAGTTTCATATATGAATTATTTGTGCCCAAACAAGGACCTTCACATAAAGATTAGACAAAAGAACAGATAACCAAATGCTAGCCCTAACCAAAATAAATTTCTGCTTAAAAATTGACTATCAATACAATAAAATTATAAATCTTGGGCATCATCATCACTAACATTGTCATATGACAAATTCACAACTCTACAAATATAAGACAAATGAACAACAAATGAAACCAACACATGAAAGCCATATCAACCATCACACACTGTTCAAATCTTAGAAACTAGCTGAAAAACTACTGTTTGCCCAAAAATCTTAAGCAATCAAGAAAGGGTGATTTAATCATTATTCTAACACTCTCCCTCATGTGTGGGCCCAAATTTTCCCTTTAAAAGTGGGGCACATGTGAGATTTTAAAATTTTTTAAATGGGAGTTAGAGTAAAGACAAGGTTTGAACTTAGGACTGTATTATCTAAAACCCATAAGCTACCGGTCCCAAAAGCTTAAACTGTCAAGAAAGAGTGAATTTGGTCATTTGACCATTATTCTAGCATTGGCTATATCTCCATCAAGACCGAGACCAAAAATAAAAAATAAACTTCAAATATTATAGTGGAAATAACATAAAAAGGCAATTTTAACCCAAGAACACATTCACAAAAGAAAATTCTGTAGGAATTATTTACTTTTACCACGTAGAGTCTTTTATTTTGAGTAGTGCATATTCAGGATAAAGCCAACAATTCATTGTCAGTGAAACCATGAGGTGCACTTAAGCACAAAGGCCTCCAAGACCCTAGGTGCAAAGTAAAAATATGTGCTTGATTGAAGCACACGTTTTACAAACATAATGTAGTAAATTTTTAATGGACAATATAATAATCAAGTGATCAACTACAACAAATCACTAAAATTTAAACATAGCATTTTATATAATTATTTTGTGCTATACAGTAACACAACTTTAATATTTGATAAGCATAGTCAAAATGAAGTACATTGTTGTATTAGATACACCAAAAAGCAAAGACCAAAAAGCACTAGAATTGTAAGTAGTGACTTCTATGCCTAAAAAAAGCAATGCATTGCAAGATCTGTAACCCTCATCATCATCCTCATCTAAATACCCCACCCCCACCCCAAAAAATATCCAATGTCAAGTAATTATCATCGAGGACAAGCTCATGTTCAGCATATTAATTGGGTTCTCTTCTCCATTCTCCTGATCAACCACTAATTGTAATCTATCTTTCAACCATACTAGATCCATCATGTAAAAGAAATAAAACCATGGGGCCCTCCAATATTTTTCCTCTTCTTATAGAAATTATAATGAGGAGAAATCTTATTGTGTAGTGTATCACTATCACACCACAAGGTGACTATTTTTCAACAAATCAAGGGCCCATGCCAATAGTGTGCTTTACAAAGAAATTGCATTTTAAAACCCAAGAAAGGTGCAAAAAAAGTGTGCTTTACAAAGAAATTGCATTTTAGCCACGCTTTTTAAAACACAATTCACTTTAGGTGTAAAAAGCACTTCACTCTTCATGCTTTGCACTTTAAGAACACTTTAACCAACTGCAAAATTTTCAATTCCAAGTATGATAAAGTACCACATGCATGTTGGAAAGAAAAATATATCCCCCAATTAGTTATCTTTGTTTATATTACTTAATTCTTCAAATTAACTATATGCATCCAGAACTTAGATCAGTGTTGTTAGAAGCGCGCTTAAGCGCAAAGCCCTTGGGGCTTTTTCCCTCTAAAGCGAAGCTCCCTCTCAAAAGCACGCTTTAAGCGTGCTTTTTTGAGCTTTTCGTATATTTTTTTATAAAAAGTCTTGATTTAATTTTTAGCCATTAGATCTAAATATTTTTTATATAAGCCATTGATCTAATCTATAAAAACTAATAGTGTGGTGTGCTACCATACACCTAAGCCTATCTCTTTAGATATTTTTTAACTTTTAACCACAACCACTCAAACGAACACATCAGACACTCCCAACCCCACTGCTCCCTCCCAATCACAGTGCTCTCTCGGTATCAAGCTCAAAGATTCAAAGGTACGTCTCTCTCTCTCTCTCTCTCTCTCTCTCTCTCTCTCTCTCTCTCTCTTTTATATTCTTCCTTTTTAAACCTTTCTTTTTTTACCTTTTTGAAACCCAGACCTCAATCTTCTTCTCTTCCTCTCTCTCTTTTTTTCCCCTCATTCTGAAACCCACGACATAGTCACATAGCTCCTCTTTCTTCTTTTGTTTTTTTTCTTTTCTTAAACCTATTCCATTCTCTCTCTCTCCTCATTTTGAAACCCACGACCCAGACACACAACTCCTCTGTTTCTTCTTCTTCTTCTTTTTCTTAAACCTGTTCCATTTTTTTCCCTCATTAATGAAACCCAAAGCTACTCTCTTTCTTAGTTGGGTCATTCATGAAAAAAAAAATGTATGAATGTATGAAATTATTTATGTGTTTAATTTTTTAGTAACTTTAGTCACTTTAATATATGTCAACATAGCACTTAGACTCATATTGAATTTTTCTTAAATTTATTAAGTGATTAAATTATTAACTAACGTTAGTAATTAGTTATAGGGCAGTAATGCATTATGGCTACTGGAGATTCAAATTCAAGAAAAGATATTGCATGGAAGTATGCGTATCTAGCTAATCAAAACAATAAAAATGATTTAACTTGCAATTTCTGTGGGAAAGTTGCAAAAGGAGGGGCTTATAGACTTAAGCAACACTTGGTTGGAGGTTATAGAGCTATTGTTGGCTGTCAAAAGTGCCCTGAACATGTGAAGGAAGAAGTTAATCAATATATGCTGAGAAAAAAAAAAAAAACAGAAAAAGAGCAAGTAAATTTGACGGCTGAATTTGATGATGTGGCTTTTGATGAAGAGGAAGATGAGGTTGCTGAAGTTGATAATCATGGCAAACAAGTGCAAAATGTAGGTGGCAGTGGCACTAGTAAAAAGAAACCAAGGCATGTAGGTCCTATGGATGCATTTGTCTCTCCTCCTAAATCAACACAAATGGGAAAGAGTGGAAAGGGGGTCCAAACAACAATTAATGATGCTTACAAGAAAGAGTTAAGAGGAAAGGCTTGTGTTGATAAAGCAAGGTGGATGTATGAAACAGCAATTCCATTCAATGCTGTTAATTATGATAGTTTCAATGCTACAATTCAATCCATTGGACGACATGGAATTGGTATGAAGCCCCCAAGTTACCATGAAGTGAGAGTTCCTTTATTGAAAAAGGAAGTAGTCCACACCAATGATATAACGAAGAGCCATAAAGAAGAATGGGCAAGAACTAGATGTTCCATTATGTCGGATGGATGGAAAGATAAAAGTAATAGATCTTTGATAAATTTTTTGGTGAATTGCTCTAAGGGAAGCATGTTTATCGAGTCTATTGATGCGTCTTCATATATGAAGACCGGAGAAAGGATGTTTCAACTACTTGATAACATGGTGGAGAAAATTGGAGAAGACAAAGTTATACAAGTTATAACTGATAATGACTCAAGTTATGTGATGGCAGGTAAGAAGTTATATATAGAACTATATATCTTAATCTCATGAAATTAGAAAATAGTATTCATATTTTATTTTTCTTTTTTTCTTTTTTCTTTTTTTGATAAGTAATAAGAATTCATAGATAATAAAAAAAGATACACCCAAGCACACAGGGAGTATACAGGGTGGAACAAGTCAAGAACGAAAATTACAAAAGTCAAGTAAATTCAAAATAGAAAAAGGATGGTTTCTCCACACAGAGAACCATTCAAGTAAGGTTCGGATGAAAAGAAGCTTGAGGTCAAGCATAGCACGCTCAAAGTCTTCAAAGCATCTACTATTCCTCTCCTTCCAAATACACCACATCAAACAAAGAGGAACGACCTTCCAAATAACTCCATTGCAGTGGCGACCAAAGTGCCCTTTTTATTTTTTTCTTAATTGTTACTAATTGTCATACTTATATTTTTACATTATTAGGACGATTATTGGAGGAAAAAAGACCTCATTTGTATTGGACCCCATGTGCTGCCCATTGTTTGGATTTGATGTTGGAAGACATTGCAAAGCTTCCTACAATCATGAGAACAATAAAAAGGGCAATTGAGCTTACTGGGTATATATATAACCGTACTGGTCTCATAAACATGATGAGACAGTTTATAGGGCAAAGGAACTTGCTTAGGCCCGCTAAAACTCGGTTTGCTACATCCTTTCTCACATTATCAAGTATATATAAGCAAAAGGAAAACTTGAGAAAAATGTTTACTTCAGAGGATTAGACCCGTAGCAAGTGGGCAAAGGAGCTAACAGGAAAAAGGGTGGCTCAAACAGTTCTAATGGCTACATTTTGGAACACTGTTGTCTATAGCCTTAAAGTGTCAGGTCCTATTGTTCGTGTGCTTCGATTGGTTGATGGAGAGAAAAGGCCTGCCATGGGATACATTTATGAGGCTATGGATCGAGCTAAAGAAGCAATTGAAAAATCTTTTAATGGAAGGGAAGAAAGATACAAAGAAATCTTTGAAATAATAGATCAAAGGTGGGATTGTCAACTCCACCGGCCTTTGCATGCGGCTTGCTATTTCTTGAATCCAGAATTTTTTTATGATAATCGCTCTGAAATTGAGCAAGATGAAGAGGTGATGGCTGGCCTATACAAATGCATACAAAGGTTGGTTCCAAACATTAATCAAAAAGATAAGATTCTTGAAGAGTTGACATCATATAAGAGAGAAGAGGGCCTCTTTGGGTTGGAAATGGCTAAGAGGCAAAGAAAGAAAAAAGCACCAAGTATTTGCTTTGTTAGCTTTTGTTAGTTGTTACTTATTAGTTTGCCCATTTTATTAAATGGAAAAATTATTTAGTTCTTATAAAGTTTGAGTTGAGGGTTAAGACTTAAGAGTTAAGACCATTTTTTATTTTCCTTAACAGCTAATTGGTGATCTGCTTATGAAGCTTCAACTCCAAGTTTACAACAATTTGCTGTAAAAGTTCTTAGCCTAACTTGTAGTTCATCAGGGTGCGAGCGGAACTGGAGTATGTTTGAACATGTGAGTGACTAAAAAGTTAGGGACTTAATTGTGAAATTTATTTCATAATTTAATTATCATGATATCATCATCTATGCATATTAATATATGGCTATATGGATTGTGTAGGTGAATAGCAAGAAAAGAAATAGGTTAGCACAATCCCGAATGAATGATTTGGTATATATCAAGTACAACAAAGCCTTGAAGCGGAGATATAATTTGCGTGACACAATTGATCCAATCTCCTTGAAAGATGTAGATTATAGCAATAAGTGGTTGATTGGAGGAGTAGAAGAAGATGAAGTAGAAGAAGTTGCTGAAGATGATCTTGTGTTTAATGATGATATTTTGACATGGAGCAATGTTGCTAGAGCTTTTGGAGTTGAAGAAGAAATATTCAACTTCAGATCAAGAATGGAACCATTAGGACAAGCTACAGGTTCAAGTTCTAGTTCACAACATGCTCCTCATGATGGAAATGAAAAGGATGAGAAAAATGATGAGGGCTACAAATCTTGTGATGAAAATGATGATGGTCCCTTGCTTGATGAGAATGATGATGATTATGTAGATTAGGATTTCATTGCATATTTGCATTGATTTTGTTAGGCAAAGATAACATTACTTAACATTCTAGTACTTTTTAGCCTTTGCCTTTTTGGTTCTATACTTCTATTTTGATTCAACCATATTTTGTAATTATGGCCATCAAATATCATGGTTGCATATATTTTGTAAAGCACAATAGAATTATGTAAATGTTATATAAATTATATAAAACGATTTATTGTAATCTATATGATTAATTGATCACTTGATTGTTGTATTGATCATTAATCATTTTTTTTAATTTATTAAATTTTTTTTTTTAATGTGCGCTTCACATCGATCAGGCGCGCGCTTGCGCTTTGCGCCTAGGCTCCAGGAGGCCTTTGCGCTTAAGTGCGCTCAGCGCTTTTAACAACACTGACTTAGATATTTCAAGCAAAGAAACTCAAAAAAATTAAGAGGTAAATGAAACTAATGCAAGATAGAAGTCAATGGGGACCCAAGAAATAAAACAAATTATATAGAGATGTTTTAGAAAATCACCTGGTACAAGCCATCATACGTGTAAACTTTGCCACAGTAACTGCTTTTAGATTCATGGCCACGAATGACTCTTACAGCAACTTTCTGTTCCACACAGTTCTGCAATTGAATGCACATCAGGTAGAAGTCAAGTAATATTATTTTAAATTCAGAAGGAACTTCATACACTCTCACTAGTTCTTGTGGCAAACTGATTTCCCTCATTAGATCACACTGAACTTCTGGCTAAAATCAGGACTAACCCAAAATATAAAAATTAAAATAAAAGAAGAATGGATCAACTACAGAGTGTATCTCGAACTGTTGATCCAGTCCGCACACACACACACACACAATGGTTAATGTAAAGATAAAGTCACTTTGGTTATAAGGAGAATCGTGACAAGTTCCATGCAAGTGAGTTATAGACAGAAAAATGTTCAAACATGGGAGAGCTTTAAAATACACACCTTGAGTGCCAAATTTCCACGTTCCATTTTTTGATCCTGAATTTGACGTTTATTACCAGTTAAATCATGTCCACCTTGACCCGTATATAAAACATCCTCAGCATTATCCAAGTCATCCTCATACATGCCAGACAAAACAATGGCAACTGCTAGTGGGAATGTTTTGCCCTTGTGCTCCTCCTGTTTCCAAAAAGAATATTTTTCATGAATTTTAATTTGGTTTAGATTCCTAACCACATCAACAAGAACAAATGCCATTTCGTCAGGGATTGCTTTTAATTATTTAGTCCATGGTTTACAGTACAGCATCTAAACACATAGCATAGCATATACAAGGTTATACCACTAAAGAACAACAGAAAAACTTATAAAAATAGCAAAACTGTAAATAGTTGGCATTCTCTTTTAAATATATATGTATATGATAATTCCATAGTTGGGGGAGGGAGGATTTAAATCCTTGATGTCTCCATTGAAAATATTAGGAAGTGCCAACTAGTTGAGCTAATGTTATCAATACCGTTTCGGTGCCAATTTTGGTTTGTCTACTGGAACGAAATATTTCGGTACCGGTCTATTTCGGTGTACCATTTCAAAATTGCAGTTCTATATATATATATATATATATATATATATATATATTATTGGTCAATACCCATATAAATTACAAAAAATATTAAAATAAGTCCATATTTTAACTAATATATCAATCTCAAGTTCAATAATCATAATCACAATAGTAATAACAATAATAACAATATTTTAAAAATATAATAACGATAGGATTTATTATTTACTAGATTATGGGAGAAAAAAAAAAGGCCCAAAGAGTATCAGGTGGAGGCTACAAATGAAAAGACACAAAGGCTGAAACATTTACTCTACTTTTCAAATTCCCATGTTAGTCACGTGTAGTGGCTCACAAAACAAAAAAGTGGAATATAAAAGTCAAAAAAAAAAAGCAAAAAGAAAAAATTGGAGGAAAAATGGACAGACCAAAAAATAAAAAGAAGTGAAGGAGTGAAGAACAAAGGTTGAAACACAAAGAAGAAGCCAAGAAGGGGCAAGCTGCTGGGTGTGTTAAGACTACCGCGAAGCGGTGGTGAGTGCCGTGGGTAGGTTTATTCATGTAAATAACAGTCATTAAACTTGAAAGTATCAAAAAAAATTATGCATTTTTCAATACTGGCCGAAACTGTTCTACCAACCAAAATTCACCGAAACCGGCCGGAATGGCCGGAACAGGCCAGCATGAACCAAAATTCAGTTCGAAGTGGAACAAAGGGGTGATTCGTTCTGGTTGAGAGGCTGGTACAAACTATTCTGGCCATTCCAGACAGAACAGAATGGTATTCATAACAATGCTTTTAAGTATAATATGCAGACAAGTAAATAGCAAATGGCATGCATTGGTAGTGTGGAACCAAGAAACTTAAGACCTCTAGTTCCCAAACTACAGCCTCAACTAACTATGCTACCTGAGTAGTAAATGGCTTAGTATTCAAAGATAGTGCTTCCAAGAGAATAAAAAATTTAGGTATATAAAACATAAAGCTATCGAATGCTAAGCATATGAGAATAAAATGTTGAGCGATACCATTTCAAACCTAAGACCTCTAGTTCCCATCAAGAACCCCAACAAACTTTGCTACCCGTGCAGGTTGTATTTAGCTTAGCATCCCACAATAGATTTCTTCTAAGAGACAATAAAAATTTAGTTCTATAAAACATAAAGCCACTAAGAAGATAGTGCTAATGAAAAGCCAATTAGCTCAGTGTTGGTATAACAGTGAGGCACACCTAAGCGCAAAGACTTCTTGGAGCCTAGGCGCAAAGCTTGTGCAAGCTTGATTGAAGTGAAACGCACATTTTAAAATTTTGATTTAATAAATTTGAAAATAATTATTAATGGACAATACAACAATCAAGTGATCAAATAATTATATAAATTGAAATAAGACATTTTATATAATTCATATAACATTTATATATGTCCTCCTTTTGGAGTTTTACCACAAAAATTGCAAGTCAAGTCATTATTATTTTTTAGATCTGCTAGATTTGAGAACTTCCATGCAATATCCTTTCTTGAATCTCCAGTAGCCATAATGCCCTGTTACTAATTACTAATATTAATCACTAATTATACGACTTAATGACTACAAGTCTATAAGAATTGCTCAATATAAGTAGTACTATGTTTAACATCAACTACCAAAGTAATTAAACGATTAACAAAAATAAATTATATCATATTTTTTATTTTCCCACAAATGAACTAAGAATTTCAGGACAAACCAATTATGGTAATTGGTACCAAGCAGATACTTGAAGGGGAAAAATATAAAATAAGAAGAAGATGGATGGGTTAATGTTTCAGGGAGAAAAGGACAAGCATAACAAAAATAATAATAGAGGACTATAGGGTTGTGAGTTTCAAGACAAGTTTCACTAAAAATATGTCAAATCAATGGTTTACGTCAATAATGTTAGGATCCAATGGTTACAGTTCAGTTTTGGGTTATTTATCTGAACATAAAAAAGCACAAAAAACACACTGAGCTTTTTTTTAAAGTGCGCTTTGCTTTGGAGGCAAAAAGTGCTAGAGCCTTAGCGCTTAAAGCGCACTTTTACCAACACTGAATCAGCTTGAGCAATATCATTTCATAAAGCTTTTAAAAACATAAAAGAACATTTCAGTACAGCCTATTTTCAAATTTTCAATATCCTCCATGAGTTACCTATTAAAATAAACTCCATGAGTACCAAAAGAAAAAAATTTAAAAAAAAAAAAAAAAAACCAAACAACAGATCCATCTGCATGTCAATTGATTAAATTTTAGAAGACTATTTATTTAATACGACAGCCTTATATTAATTATACATCCAATCATGATACTTGTCATGAAAAATGAAAAACTATAGGAAGAAAATGTATTGCTTGCATTCTCAAACACCCATAACCAGATTAAATTACCAATTTGCTGTAATTCTGCCCCATATAATCAATGCCATTCAGCCAGTGACTATGAAAACCAACAGCAACCATTTCAGCCCGTGAATAGAACTGATGCCCAACCCTAATGCCTGCCATCAAAAAAGCATTTATCAATACCTTCTAATAAAAACTAATTACAATGTAAGTGAACAAGTAGATATTAAAGATTATAAGCTATAAACTAGTTCAAACAACAGCAAAACACAAATTACCAAACACAACAAAAGAGCTAGCAACCGACCTGGAATATTACCAATTCTTTTCTCAGAGTACAATATTTCACCATTCTCCATCATCTGCCAGAGATTTTCATTTGGAAAAACAAGGGGTGGATTTTATCAGAACGTTGTAACTGCAACCATTTTAATACCATCATATTCTCCACAACCAACATCATTCACCATTATCATAATTCAGAAATATGACCATAGACAAAGAAGATGGATTCAAGAACTTATGTCATTCCCACATTACCATCATCACCTTTAATACCATGAAACACCATGTTACTTTACATGTTTCACACAAAATATTTTAGTGCCTATTTAATAGAGCAAAAGGGTAAAACTAGATTAAGAGCATGAGTTGCTTTAAAGTGGCTATTGTTCAGAATGTTTCAGACTAAGGTTTAGTACAAAATATAACATAAGAGATAAACCCTTCAAAACAAACAAGAGGGAAGAATGTAACATCGGTCCAAAGGAAAATGACGTAATAATTAGTATAAAAAAAATTAAAATTAAAATGTCATGTTTTGCAATCATTATTAGTGAAATGGATGATGATGATTTACCGCATAGTAAAAAATTATTTCTAGAAAGCTATAGTGAAGATTCTAAGAAAGAACCATTAGCCCTTCAACTCTCAACTTGCCTTAGATATGGCCTTCAAATCAGGTCGCTTGGCCTTGCTCTTTGTATCTTCCGGAAGGACAGGGACAACCAGTTTCTGCACAAATCAGTATGTTAACATAGCACATAAACATCACAGCAGTTAAAAATCACAATATACAACCCATAAAGCTTCAAAATGCAACATCAAAGCAAAACAAATAAAAACCCTGGTGATAAAAATACAAAACACACCATTGTACATAAAAATAAAGCCCTAAGAACATATAACTAAAGTAGATGCTAACCTTAGATTTCGAGCCTTTGGTTGCTTTTGACTCTTTTTTCTGCACAAACCCATGTCTTAATATAGCAAATAAAACAATAGCAAACACAAAATCACAATATACAAATAGAACCCATCAACCCCCTTCACCCCAAAATCAATTTCAAAGATATAAAAACCCTAATAAACACCAAAATCCAAAACCACAAAAAAAAAAAAAAAAAAAAAAAGATAATGTTAACCTTAGATTTTGAAACTTTAGAGGCTTTCTTATCGGCTTCGACTTTTCTGCACCTCTTTTCCTCTTCCTACACACCCAATCCAAAATACATATACGCATTTAAAACAAACAAAACACAAAATCAAACACAAAAACCAAAAAACAAGAGAGGGCAAAAAAAGTAACAAACCTGAACAAGAAGGAGGTAGTACTTGTTGAACAATCTGATAGTCTCCTTGACCTTAGCAATGTCACTTTTCTCAGCCACCACGCTTTTAACGGCGCCATTTCCGGCCTCGGAATCTTCGGCGCTCTTCGCCACCTCTCCATTAACCTTCTTCTCTTCCTCTTGATTCACATTTCCACCAATACACCTCCTTTTATAGGTCTTCTTCTTCTTCTCGCTGCTTTTTTCTTCGCTTCCTCCTCCTCCTCCTCCTCCTCCTCCTACTGCTGACGCTACAACTTCTTCGTTGTCATCCAAGAGCTCCACTCTTCGCCGAACCAAAAGCTCCTTCTCGACTCGCTGCTTCTCCTTGAGCCTCGGACTCACCCTCTTCTGAAACTCCGAATCGGTCCTCAAACTCACCTCTCCGTTCGAAATACTACTCTCCTGTACACATTTCGGCGACTGCACAACCATCTTCGCCACACCAAAAGAGAAAAGGAAAAAAAAAAAACCCTACCTACACGCAAAACCCAAAATGTACGGAAATGAAAGGAAAATCAAACAAAGTTGAAAATAAAGTGAGTGTTAGACGGCCAAACCTGATTTTGAAATTAACGATTAAGAATTTGAATTTGAATTTGAAAATTTGTTAGGGTTTTGAGAGTTGATGGTGGCGGTGACGGTGGTGATAGGACTAGGAGAGAGAGGAGTAATAGTAAAAAAAAAATTAGTTTCTACTACAAGAATCGAGGAGTGCAGCAGAGGGCAGTGAGAGTGAAGTGGACAAGCCTTTTATTATAGCTTTATATTTTGTCTTTTGGTTTTTTTTTTTTTTTTTTTTTTTTTGAGTTTTCCTATTGTTATGGATTCCCGCTCTACTTTTTCATCTACCTCGCAAACAAATGAGCATCAAGGCTGACTGTAAAAGGAAAGAGAGAGAATGTGTATGTGTAATTGCGGTTTGAGTGACAAATGGGACAAAATGTACCTAAAAAAATTTATATTTGTATGCGTTAAGAGTCATATAATAAAGTATTAAAGTTTTTAACTGCAAATATGTATATTTTATATATGGTAATTTGGATATTTCAACTGTTAATTATTCTTGCAACGTGATTGACGTGGAGGAGACGGGGTGATCACGGTCATCGAAGATAAAAGATTAATAATGAGAGAGAGAATTAGGAGGTTTGTTGGTGGCACTGGCATCTACCGATTTGGAGTTGAATTGCCATTTTTTTATTTGACCCCCCTAAATTTTTATTGGTTCAATTGAGTCGTTTGCCATAATTGTGGGTGATATGGGACCATTTGGTAAGAGATTCATGTGTGGGTGAAAAAGTATATGAAAATACGTGTTGTGGAGTTTAAACAACAGTTTTCGTTGTTTAAACATCGTTACCAAACCAAACCATGATTTCCTCCTATATTGTTTGCTTGTATTTATCAAATCAAATTGACAAACTATTACGGGAATATTATTTAATGTATTGTTTTCCAAATAAAAATGTAAGAGTAATGTTATAATTATAAACTATTTTATAACATTTTTACAGATATCTTGTGTGAACAATTATTCTTCACCTAAAGTAATGCTACAAACTTTTTTATAAACAAATTTACAAACTGCTGATGTAATCAGTGATTATTGGTAAATAAAAATGTGATATTAATGATAGGCCTAAATGAAAACTAATAAAAGTTAGCCACATCAACCGTTTGTAAAAATGTTGTAAAATAGTTTGTGGCTATAGCATTACTCTTTCACCTAAACCCACCATTAACATTACTTTTTAATTTATCAATAACCACTTATTACATCAGCAATTTCTAAATTTTTTTTGTAAAAAAGTTTGTATCTCTAACATTATTCAAAATGTAAAGATTTCTAAAACTACCTTCCTTAATTTAAATTTTTAACAAAAGAGACGTATTGATTTTTAAATGAAATAAATATTAAGTTAATAATTTATTCAAAAAAAAAAACTTTTGCCTTTGCGAATAATGCTAGAGATTTCAACTATTTTACAAAAAATTTTACAAGCTGCTAATGTATTGAGTGATTATTGGTAAATAAAAAAGTAAAATTAATTGTAGGCCTAAATAAAAACCAAAAAGAGGCTAGCCACATCAATTTTTTGTAAAAATGTTATAAAATAATTTATGGCTATAACACTACTCTTTGCCTTAATATTATTGACTTTAAAAAAAAGTACGTATTCAAGGACATCTCAAAATGAAATAAACAATTAACATTTTGGGATGAAATAGTGATATGAGCTAAATAATCCAGTCTTTACGAATAATTCAAGGTAGAAAGTAATCCTAAAATAAGAAGGAGAAAAAAAGTATTTAGGGCATGTTTGGTTAAGGAAAATAAAAAAGTGGCGTTTTCAGTATTCATTTTTGGTTTTTTGTGAGACCCACCACCAAAAAATTGCTTTGGTTGTGTTTTGTACTCAATATCTATTTTCAATTTTCAAAAAAAAAGTGGATTTGAATATAGAAAATGAATACAACTTTTCAATGTTTTCATTTTCTTTGAATATGAATATAGTGGCATATTTGTAAATACTATGAAAACAAAAAATATACTTTTTTTTAGTGATGTGATGTGTGTGATTGCGAAAAATTACTTTAAAAGAAAAAAACAATGACCAAATCCAAGTATAATGTATTTTATATTCAAATTAGTATTCAAAACAACTTATCAAATACTACTAATTGTGAAAATTAGTGTTTTTTTTCTATATTCAAAATCAGGATTTGATAGAATTAAAAAAAATAAAAAATTAATACACCACTTTTTGAAACCAAACAAACCCTTAATGCTTCCATTTCTGCAATTGAGGAGGGGACACGACCTTTAATGCTTTATTTCCCCCACCCCCCCCCCCCCCCCCCCCTCTCCTTTGCTTTTACTTCTACCTTCCTTTATCACATCACCTGTCATTTTATATGACAAACAAAAATAAATCAAAATTAATAGATATATTTTTTAGAATAAAATTAATGGATATTATGACCTATTATTTTGAATACACGTGAAAATGGTAGAGAAGAAGCTTATAAATTTTTTATTTTTTTATTTGTTTAGAAAATAAGAAACTTTGTAAAGAATAGTATGCAACTTCTTTTTTTGTCATTTTCTTTTTCTCCTTACAGAAGATATATTTTTTCCTCTATTTCCCCTTTCTCTTAGCCCTTTCCCTTTTCCTACCTCTCTCGAGGTGCTACCAAACATTATGTGAATGGCCAAAATAGTAATTTAATATTTAAATTATTTCAAATATAAATTCAAAAAACCACCAGTTAAATGGTCAATATTTTCACACCTACCATCCTGATCCCTTTTCATTTCTTGTCACCTCAATGCTCAATATAATAACCACTTCAATGCTCAATATAATAACATTAGTCGATAACTAGTGCAATGCAATAAACAAATTAATTTTTTTTTCTCTTTTGTGTTTTTGCTAAATATAATTTTTTATAATTATTTTATGACATTTATTTACTATGAATGTATTTGTATATAGAACTATATATTATGACATTAGATATTTATTAAGATTTTTTTTGTATATGAAATTATATATTCTACTATTTAAAGAATATATTTAGTTGATTAGCATGTGAAAATTTTCACTTTTCTTTTATATGTTGCATACCTCTCAAGAGTCTAATAAGATTCTTCATGTGATTAAATAAATAAATAATCCTTTTTTTTGTGATAATGTCCTGAATAATTAATTTCCATGTTTGCATCACCCAAAGGCAAGATTATATTCCTCATTGATTTTACTTTCTTAATTTTAATATAAAAAATAAGAATAAACAAATATTTCATTGTATTATCCACAATTCTGCACCTTTGGAGAATGCTGGGTGTCTAATTAAAATTTTAACTAAAAAAACAGGGAGAAGAATAAAGAAAGAAAAGGCAAGGGATTGAGAAGAAAAGTTGTGGAGAAAAACAGTTGAAAATGGCGTCATCAATGCTGTAAATCATAGTATTGCTTGTTTTGTGTGAATTATGGGTTACAAGTAGGGAAAATTATTGTGTACTCCCAGAATACTATAAATGCGTACTCTCTCCTCTCACATGGATGATGGATCTTACTAATTAAATTTATGGTGGGACTCACCATTTATATGAGAGGGGGGAGTACATATTTATGGTACTCCAAGAATACCTTATAATTTTCCTTCAATTAGTTCAATTGATAAAATTTTCTATTGTCAAATAATAAAATTTGAAGTTTAAATCACACTTATATTAAAAACCAACTGGTGTTTTCATCTAATGATAAAAAGTAGATGTAAATTAAGATTCAATTGTACCTAATGAATATATATATTTATAACAAATAATTCATTATGTTATGGGTTCGTTTGAAATCTGCTTATTTTGCTAAAACTGAAAACTTTTTGTTGAAAGTACTGTAAATAAAGGTAAAAGTTAGCTGAAATAGTACAGTGGAACCCATGAATAATATCAAAAATAAGCTGAATAGTAAAATAAATCGGCAAAAATAAATTTTGTCAAACGGAGGCTATATCTATCTTTGGACAATATTGGTTGCATGATTAGAGTTTGACTACACAAAAAAGGAGAGCGACAACGCCGACAAGAGATTGAGAAGAAAAGTTATATGTGATGATGTAGTGAAATACAAACTATAGTCAGAAAAACAAGAACTTAAAGATAAATTTTATTGAAAATAGAGATTTTGATAAATTGAGATTGATCATTATGGTGGAAGTGATCTCATGAAAATCGTAGCTTCAAGATACAATGCCTAACGTAAGAAAAATTAAGGTCTAACTCTTCAATTACCTGTAACAACTTTTTAGTAATTTTTTTTTTTGGGGGGGGTGGGGTTTCAAATATCTATTTATAAATCATTAAACACGTTTAGAAAAGTATGACAATAAGAGAGAAAGGAGAAAAGCCTTTTTTGAAAAAAATATATATATCTTTCTTATTGTATCTCTATTTAAGTATTTATATATAAATTAAAAGACACATTTTTAAAGTTGACCATTTTTTATAAGTGGGGTATTTTAGGAAAAAAAATTACTCAATTCGATATTTCATGAACAATTATTCCATTTTGTACTTTATTATGTTATATATTAATAATAAATATCTGGTGTCTTCTTTTTTTTTTTTTGAGAAAGAAATATCTAGTGTCTCAAGGTCCTGTTTGGTAGAGTTGTTAAATAACTCATTTTTAGTTTTTAAACAATATTACACACATTTGCATACACTTTTTCCCTCACACATATTTCAAAAAATTACAAACAACATTATTTAAACTCCTCTACCAAACGGGCCCTAATAGTTGTGCACTTGCCAAGGTTGTTTATTGTTTTCTTTAGTGAATTTTTTAGTTTATATTTTTACAAACACTTTCTCAAAAATATTTTTTTTTTCACAAACAATTTCCCAATTATTCTATTTGAAGTGTGTTGGGAAATATGATTTATCTTTCATATAGATTGAATCAAAAGATTGATTATTTGGTGTGAATTATGAGATCGAATAATTGACTTGTTGCAAATGGCATTTAGGCTGATTGAAATTTGTGAGGTCTCCCACTATGATCTAGCAACCTAAAAAAAAGGACAACAAAGTTGACTTAAAATACCATTTTTTGTGTTGATTTTGTAATTCAAATATATGGAATTATTTTTCTTCATTTCATCACATTATTGTTGGGGCATACGCTAGATCTCAATTCACAATTACAAGAAAAAATTTAGGACCACAACCAATTCCATACATATTTTTCACAACTATTTGTGAATGGTAAGAAAAAAGTAGTGGATTTTTTTATTTTTTATTTTTTATGGTAGTGGATTTAATTATAAGATAGTTATGAAAAAATGAGTGTAATTAATTGTGATCTTACAATAACTCCAGTTATAAATATGAACTTTCATTATGTCGATTTGTGGTGGTGAATTACATTATGTCATTAACTGTTTTTGTTTCAATGATTTGTTTTCAACCTTTCCTATTTCTTTCATTATAACTTTTAATACTTTGGAACGAAGAAAAGAAGTGTTAGAAATACATAATAATTGTATTGTATTTCATAAATAAAAGAATATACATCACTGTCTTTATATAGGAGGCATATGTGTGCAGTACAAGTAGAATGTAGTACAAATACAAGTGTGCTATACAAGTAACCTAATTGGGCCTAAAACCCATAACATAATATACATTAACAGCCCCCCTCAAACTCAAGGTGGATGTGAGACCAATTTGAGGTTGTCAACCAAATCACGAGTGCGTCCCTTAGGAAGTGACTTGGTGAAGATATCTGCAAGTTGATCTTTGGAGGAGACGGAGAAAAGCTTAAGAGCACCATGGACAATATGATAATGGATAAAATGACAGTCAATCTCGATGTGTTTAGTCTGTTCATGAAAGACATCATTATGAGTAATATGAATGGCACTCTGGTTGTCACAATAAAGGGGAGTAGCAGAGGAGGTGGACATACCCAAATCCTTAAGGAGCCATCGTAACCAAAGGAGCTCAGATGTGATATCAGCAAGAGCATGATACTCTGCTTCAGTACTGGAGCTGACCACAAAAGTTTGTTTCTTACATCGCCAAGAAATCAAAGAAGAACCAAGGAGAAAACAGTAACCTGTAGTAGACCTACGATCAGTAGGATCTCCTGCCCAATCAGCATCAGAAAATGCACGGAGTACAAGAGGAGACTGAGCTGAGTAGAAAAGGCCATGAAAGAGGGTGCTCTTCAAGTATCGAAGAATGCGCAGAACAGCAGCATAGTGAGTTGATCGTGGAGCAGACAGATAGTGGCTCACCTAATGAATAGCATAGGAGATGTCTAGACGAGTAACTGTGAGATAAACTAGGCTGCCAACCAATCGTCTGTAAAGAGAGGGAGTAGACAATGGTTTCCCCCCTGAGGGAGTCAGACGCGCATTAAGCTCAACTAGAGTGTCAACAGTCTTGCTATCAGTGAGTCCAGCTCGAGACAAGAGTTTAGAAGCATACTTAGCTTGAGTAAGATAAAGTCCATCAGTAAAATAAGTGATTTCAAGACCCAAGAAGTAGCTGAGATGTCCAAGATTTTTCATCTCAAATTGCTGACTGAGAAAATTCTTGAGTTCTTGAATGCCACTGAGATCATCACCAGTTATGATCATATCATCCACATACAGGAGAAGTAAAATAGTGCCTTTGTCAGTGCGACGAATAAATAAGACAGAATCATAATGACTGGCCATGTAACCCAAATGAGAGATGGTAGAGCTGAATTTGGCAAACCAAGCTCGTGGAGCTTGTTTAAGACCATAAAGTGCACGTCGAAGGTAACAAACCTTGTTTGAGTCAACAGAGAGACCAGGAGGAGGTTGCATATAAACTTCTTCATGTAAATCCCCATTAAGGAATGCATTTTTGACATCCATCTGAAAAAGATCCCATTTACGGACAGCAGCAACAGCTAAGAGGGCACGGACAGATGAGATACGAGCAACCGGAGCAAAGGTCTCTTCATAATCAATCCTATACTCCTGTGTAAAACCTTTTGCAACAAGACGAGTTTTGTAGCGCTCAATGGACCCATTAGAGCGAGTCTTAATCTTGTAGATCCACTTACAACCAACCACAGATTTCCCGGGAGGGAGTATCACCAAATCCCAAGTATGGTTTTTAGATAATGCATCAAGTTCCTCTTTCATTGCAATCCGCCATAAAGGGTCAGTGGAAGCCTCACGATAGGTGTGAGGCTCATGTAATGTAGCAAGAGCAGTGTAACAATGATAGTCAAGTAGATGTGTAGGAATAGATTTTACTCGAGTTGAGTGACGAGGTGGAATGTCTTGTGCAAGATCTTCAGGCGGAGCAGGAGCAGGGGACCCAAGCTCAAGGTTGGGGTTGGGTAGCTCGTCTTCAACCTGTTCATCTTCCACCTGTTCATTAAAGGGTGAACTAGAAAAGGGATCAGTGATATCTGGTGGTTGGACAGAGAAGTCTACAAGAGAATCAGGAGCAACTACAGGAGGATCAGGAGCAACTACAGAAGGAATATGTGCCTCATCTGGAAAAAGATCTAAAACAGAGGAGGAAGATAGGGAGGCACGAAAGTGAGAGAGCTCGACAAAGAGGCGATGTTCCCAAAAGACAACATTGCGGGAAACACGAAGACGATGAGAGACAGGGTCATAACACCGATACCCCTTTTGAGTTTCGCCATAGCCAAGAAAACAACAAAGCCTTGACCGAGGCTCAAGTTTGTTATGCTCATGTGGCTGAAGAAGAACGAAACAAGCAGAACCAAAGGAGCGAAGGTGGTGATAGTCTGGAGATGACCCAAAAAGGCGCTCATATGGAGTTTGATTTTGGATAACCAGACTCGGAATGCGATTAATAGTATGAACAGCATAAAGAGCAGCTTCGCCCCAAAAAGGAGCAGGAACTTTGGCAGAGAGAAGAAGAGCACGAACAGTGTCAAGAATATGACGAAATTTCCGTTCGGCTCTACCATTTTGCTGAGAGGTACCTGGACAAGTTAGTTGATGAACAGTGTCATAGGAATGCAAAACAGCTTGGAAAACATATTGAGTATATTCAAGAGCATTATCAGATCGAAAAATTTTGATGCGTTTGGAAAACTGAGTTTCAACCATTTTTGCAAAATTAGAATATACTTGCAATAATTCAGAACGATGTTTCATATTAAAAATCCAGCTATAGCGAGAGTAATCATCAACAAAGACAACAAAATATCGAGACCCACCAATACTAGAGACAGAAGAAGGGCCCCAAACATCAGAATGAATAAGGTCAAAGATATCAGTGGATATTGATTCACTAGAATTGAAAGGTAAAGCTGGCTGTTTTCCTAATTGGCACGAAACACAATCAAAATTTTTTGTAGACACTGAACTTAACAAACCTTTAGAAGCTAATTGTTGTACCCGAGAGGAAGATGCATGACCAAGTCGAGCATGCCAAAGTGCAAGGGAAGGAATTGAAGAAGCTATAGCAGCTGCAGCAACAAAAACAAGAGCAATAAGTGGAAGACGAAGGTTGTCCACGGGAAACATACGCCCAACTCTGGGACCAGTCCCAAGCTCTTGTCCCGTCCTCGGATCATGCACAATACACCCAGAATAATCAAAGATAATGCGATAACCCAACTCAGCTAATTGTCCAACAGAAAATAAATTATAAGAAATGTCAGGAATATTAAAGACTCCAGGAACCGAGAGATTGGAGGTCACAACGAAACCTATATTATGACCAGACATTGTGGAACCATTTGCTGTGCGAATATTAAGAGGGTGCGGTGCAGGTTTAAGGTCAGAAAATAAGGACGAGTGAGGTGTCATGTGATTGCAACAAGCAGAATCCATAAGCCAAGAGGTAGGAGACATACCAAATAAAGTTGAGAGAGAAGAGGAATAAGATGCATTACCAACCGTACGAATGACATTGGCGATGATATTTATAAGGTCATCTCTGGAAATGGTGAAAGTGGATCCAGAAGACTGAGACTTTGCAGAGACAGGAACCATAGGTTGGACACTCTCAGTGTTAGCAACAGTAGCAGCAGAAATGGAAACAGCTGATTTGTTGCGTTGATAGCAAGTCTCAATATTATGGCCAAAACGTTTGCAAAAATTGCAAAAACGTTTGTTGGATTGTCGGCGACGATTGTTGCAAGAGGAAGAAGACTTGTCCTTATTCTTCATTTTGAAGCAAAATATGCAAAAATAGACTGCACAAATGAAATCTACGCGAAAAACTGAGTAAAGAGAACCTGGACAGAAAAAGTCAACCTTGGAAAAGTCAACGGTCAACGGCTTGTCAACGGTCAACGGTCAGTCAACGGTCATGGTCAGCAGATGACGTCACAGGATGACGTGGTGATGATGTCAGCAGAACAGTGGATGCTGACGCAGCTAGGGCTGACGTGGCTGAGGGGATGACGTCAGTAGACCAGGTTCCGGCGCGTGAGAGCGCGTGTCAGCGCGTGCAAGGAAACTGCGGCGCGTGGTGGCACGTGATCAACGTCGCAGCAGCTTTGAGCGGCGCGTGGGGGTGCGTGCGGTCTCCGATGGCGGGGAGGCTTCCACGAATGTGTAGATCGGCACAGGACGATCTTAGTGGTACCTTCAAAAATGAAATCAGAGCAATATTCGCAGCGGTGATGCAAGGAGCAGTGGTCTGTGCAGTGTGAAACTCCTTGACGACGGCGGCTGCAGGTCCGGAACCCAAGGACGACGGCTGGATGACGTCGGAGGTTCAACGGCGAGAGGCTGCGGCTGCAGTTGTGATGGCGGAAGCGTTAGTAAAAGAAAGGAAGTCACACTAATGAAGACAAGACTGCTAAGAAAAGGTCAGAGCAGTGGCTCTGATACCATATTAAAAATATAGAATAATTGTATTGTATTTCATAAATAAAATAATATACATCACTGCCTTTATATAGGAGACATATGTGTGCAGTACAAGTAGAATGTAGTACAAGTAGAATGTAGTACAAGTACAAGTGTGCTATACAAGTAACCTAATTGGGCCTAAAGCCCATAACATAATATACATTAACAAGAAGATCATTGAAATTCATTAACTAATACATTTGGATAAATGTGCAAATGTTTCTTTACAAAAGTCGGACACAATTTTATTTTGTTAAAAAAAATCTCAAATTGTTAAAACAAAATTACAAAAGACACGTTTAATGTTTTATTTAAACATCTCCAAAATCCCACCGGTTCCTATCTATTTCCTCCTCCTCTTCTTCTTCTTCTTCTTCTTTTTTAATAAACCTATCTATTTTCAACTTTGGTTGTAAATTTATGTAATTTTTATAGCTAGAGTTTTGATATACACCACTATATATTTAAGAGTTAGGTCATTTTGGATATACACTACTGTAAGTTTCTTTAAAACTATCTCCCTTCTCCCCTCTCCCCGTGTGTGTGTGTTAAAAATATTTAGTATTCTCAAAAGAAAAAATAGTGGATTAATCCCACATTAGAAAATGAGTGTAAGTTAAAAAAGTTTAAAGCATGTGCTGTATATTTAAGAGTTATGTCATTTTGGATATATACTACTGTAAGTTTCTTTAAAACCCTCTCTCCTCTCCCCATATGTGTGTGTGTTAAAAATATTTAGTATTCTCAAAAGAAAAATAGTGGGTTAATCCCACATTAGAAAATGAGGTTGAGTTAAAGAGGTTTAAAGTTCGTGCTGTATATTTAAGAGTTAGGCCCTTTTGGATATATACCACTATAAGTTTCTTTAAAACTCTCTCCCCTCTCCTCGTGTGTGTGTGTTAAAAATATTCAGTATTTTCAAAAAAAAAAAAAAGCTAAGAGTTTTGAAGTTCAATTGATTTGGTACTACTCTTGCAACTCCCCTTGAAACAATTCTTTACCCCCAGAGTACTAGTCAACTGTTACACCTCAACTCTTTAATAATGAAGCTACGAATTTATCCTTGGGGTCAAATTAAAATATGACAATTAATTTATTTACATAGGTTATGTTTGGATTGGGCTGAAAACTAGCGCGTCTGCGTCTATGTTTTTTTTTTTTTTTTTTTTTTTTTTACGCGTTTGTGAGACTTACGGCTACTGTTCATGCACTGTTCAATGAACAGTAGCCGCAAAGTTTGACTTTTCTCACTTTTTTCAGCCAATAAGTGTATATCATATACTGTTCACGAACTCACAAATTTCACTTTTCAGCAACTTTTTCATTAAAAATGGGTCCCACGGTACTATTTGCACATTTAAAAATTATTTTGCTATAGTGTTTTTCAATTTTCAATTTTCAGCTGTATCGAAACGGACCCATAATCTATGTTATGTTATATATAGTAGTGTAACACAAATCACGTGAGTGTTGGTCTAGTAATTTTTAAGACCTCATAAGATTCATAGGGTCCTAAGTACGCATACTCAAGCATAGTCATACTCTATACTAGTTTTTGGTCATTTTGGACACCCACACAAACAAAAAATAAAATAAAAGTAGTAATGTAAAAAAATTTATAAACATTTTCAACATGTAAAATTAAGTATTTTATAGACTAATAGATTTATAACAAAAAGTATCAATAAACTTAATAGAATTCAACTTAATAGAAATGTGCTAAATCTCATTGTGCACTAACAATAAGAGACAACATATCAGATGTAGAACACTAACATTGTCAAGCCAGGGTAAATTTCAATGTGCATCACTCTAATGAAAAGGGTGAGAATGAGCTAGCGCTCCCACATTCAGTTCCTTCCAATGATATACGCCATGTCTTCATGGCTTCATCCTATATATAACTTTGTGATAGTTGTCCCCTTAAGCATATCAACGTTAAATTTATATGCATCTAGATAAGAACAAGACTTCAGACACAATTTAACTAAAATAACTCCACATGAAAGAGGATCGAGCAATTGTGTTGGCATCTCTTGGTGTTTTCCAATGAGACGTTCCGGGTCCAATTTCCCTCCTCCCCCCAACTATCGAATTATTAAAAAATAAAATGACCAACAAAGTTAACTAACAGACAATCTTAAATATTAAAGCTCCATTTGTTTTGATGGAAATCATTGTATAAAGATAGTTTTCCATGTTTTCCAGTTTTTTTGTAGCATTAGAAAAAATGAGTTAAAGGAAAATTATTTTTGGTCAATACAAAAAATATGGCTTATTTTTAGAGATTATTTTTCACTAATTTTTTTTGGAAAACAACTCTATCTCACCTTAAGCTAAATAAGAGAAGTTAAAATATTGTTTTTTTAACTTATTTAAGGTTACTACCAAACATAGTAAAATAAAATAGTTTTATATAAAACATTTTTTAGAAAATGACTCATTTTCTAGAAAATATTATTGCTGAAACAAACAAAACGTTAATTGGTGAATGTTTGACTATATAATAACATCATTAACCATCACATACCCTTGGTGTGATAGTCACTCCACAAGTATAAGTGCTTGTGGGGTGTGACGGAACAAAAGTTGGAGTTCAAGTTTCCAGGAGGGAGCTTCACACACATACACTTAGATTAAACTAGAGTATAATTTATATCTTGTATAAAAAATAAATAAATAACACCATTAACTACATGCTTTTGCCATATATTTTTTTTCAGGGGATGTTTGGTAGGGGTATTCAAATAACAGTTTTCGTTATTTAAACAACATAACACTTATTTCCACAATACTTTTTCACCTCATGCATTTCCAAAAAACTTAAACAACGTTACTAGAATAACATTACCAAACGGCCCCTGAATCACCGAGTTTTTGGAGACACGATTGAATGTATTAGGTAATTTTTTTGTTAGGAAATATTATGAGTTAAATTTCTCAGCTCATGAAAGGACAATTTTTCTTTCTCCAACTATATGACTTATATTTTTATTATACAGGGAACCAAATATAAACCAAGGGGGCCATGGCGCCAAAACAGTTTAAAACTTTAAATAGTTTTTTTTTTTTTTTTTTTTTTTTTGAGACAGAAGATTTAAAGAAAGAAGCATATTTACTATTTATAGGCAAAAGATTATTAAATTTGGATTAAAATTTATTCCTGGCCCCTCCATATTGAAAGTTGACCCAACAAATTCAAAAAACTAAAAGTCACTTCATTAACGTTTTCTAGTGGCCAGTGACCGCTTCAAAAATAAATAAATAAGTTGATTTCTATATAAAATAAAAAATAAAAAAAAATTATGAATGCGCGGTGTTTTTTGGTTTGTTCAATGGACAAAGTAGCTATAGTAGCTTCTTCTTCCCCTAAAAAAAAAAAAAAAAAAAAAAAAAAAGCTTTTTTTTTTTTTTTTTTTTAAGTCATCGGTTTGTGCTTTTTTTTTTTCTTTTAAATATTTATATGAGCCAGCATATATATTGTTATACTGACACAATAAATTTCACAATATTTTTACAATTATTGAGGTGTTAATTTCTTATAAGTCGAAATAAAATAATAAAATGTGAAATTGTGACCAACGCCTGAAAATAAATTTTTTGTGAAAATATTGTAACACTTGTTGTGTGAATATATAAAAGTTACCGTACTTTTTAGTTTGCTCAATATGTACTATTTATCTTCAGCAAAAAAAAAAAAAAAGTACTATTTATCACTTCATTGGTTTTTTTTTTTTTTTGTTCAATCATCTGTTTGTGCTTTAAAATATATATATATATATATATATAATATTTGTATGAGTTGTTATCACTTGTTGTGAAAATGTTGTAATACTTGTTGTTATCACAATATTTTTCACAATTTTTGATATTTTAGTTTCTTATAGATCAAATAAAAAAAAGGCTAAGTTCACAACATTTTCACATTAATTTCACAACAAATCATAGGTAAGCTATTATTGATGGATAAAAAAGTGATATTAGTCGTGGATTCATTTTAAAATCAGTAACAACTTGTCATCTATAATTTGTTATGAAAGTATTATGGAGATAACATTTTTATAAAATAAATAATAATATATCAAACCGAAACTTACCATGGTTGAAAATAAAGGTATTGTGAAAATATTGTGACATTTTATTATGTTCCCAGACTTCTTTTTTGGTTTAGTCAAATTTGGTGAGCAAAAATTCACTGTTTCACTATTTCACGCACAATTTTCTTTTCTTGGTTTTTTGTTTGTTGTTTCTTTCAATGCATAGTTTAAATTAGTTGTTCCAATTAAAAACCAATAACAATTTACCACCTAGGATTTATTGTGAAAATGTTGTGAATGTAGTATTATTCTAAAATAAAATCATAAAAGATCATACCATGGCCCACCAGAGCTAAAATAAAGGTATTGAGAAAATATTATGACATTTATTGTGTTCATGACTTTTTTTTTTTAGCCAATTTGTTGAGCCAAAATTCATAATTTTACGGACAATTTTCTTGGGCTAACTTTTTTTTTTTTAATTTTTTTTAACACATTGGTTAAAGTAAAAACACATAGTTTTACTAATAAAAAAGAATTATGGAAAAAAGTACTTTTCCCCTTTATGTTTGAGGTAGTTTCATCCCCCAACTTTAAAGTTGAATAATTTCCTCTTTTATATTTTGTAAACAAGTATATAGTCCCTATTATTACTCTCTTATTTAAACCTCAACAAAATCTTATGATTCCTAGAATGTTTCATTGTGCAATATCTAAAATGCCTTACGAAATTTTAATGTCCCATAAATTTTCTTCGTGTATTTTGAGTTTTATATGTTAGTCATATTTAGAAAGTAAAAATAGTGATGTATGGTATTCTATTTGTTACCTAGAAAACACTAATTTATTAGTGGTTTAAATATTCTAAATTTATAATTTTAACTATAATAGAAACTTCAACGACATATGTTTTTTTCTTATTTTTTTTAATTTGTTTTCTCTCTTAAAAAGGTATTCATTAAAAATTAAGTAAGTTAAGCGTTGTAGTTAGGCTCATAAAATAAAATGATAAAGAAGGAATTATGAACTATGAATAACAAAATATTGGGGGAAAATGGGCTTTTGCCCTTATTTTTTTAAAATATCTAGCACAATGCCCCTGTTTTGAAACTTGATTTTTAGAAAATCAAGTTCTATATAAGTTCAATCACTTCAATTTTTTTGAAAATTTAAGTGGAACTTGACATTGCTAATGTTGAGTTACACTTAAAAATATACATAATACTCGATTTTGAGAATATTGAGTTTTACACAAAACTCAATTTGTTAAGATTAAGTTTCAAAAGCAAGGGCATTTTGCTAAATAGTTTCAAAACATAAGTATTTTACTGCATAGTTTTAAAATTAGGGGTAAATGCCCATTTTCCTCCAAAATATTCATTGCAAATGGTTGTAGGTATTTAATTTGATAAAGAGTTTCAATTGTAGCATATGTCATCATTTATTGTGAAAATTTAAATATTGTGACAATATTTTATCAAATCTTAGTTGTTTATTATTAGAAGATGACGACATTTGTTATCATTCTTAGTAGAATTTTTTTTGTGAGTAGATATATATTGTCTTTAATAAATAGGTTCTACGAAATAAAAGAGTATTTTATATCATTTTTTTTTTTTTTGAGAAACCAAACCAAAACTTGGCCTAGCAGAAACTATTATTGCTTAAGGAACATCAAAAGAAAGGAGGTGAACAATATCATCCGGTACATCTTCAAGCTAAACATCTAAGCTCAAGGAATTTTTTGCTCTTTTAGCGAGAGCATCAGCAACTACGTTACAGTTACGTTTCACATGACAAAACTGAAATGAGTTTAAGTCTGAAGCTAAAATCCTAATATCTTCAATAATGTGACCAAAGTCCGGGTGGTTCGAATTCTCTTGGGTGACTACTTGGATCACTTCTGTAGAATCACCTTCAAAGATCATGTTTGAGAGTCTTATTTCCTTGGCGAACAGCACCGCCCTACAACAAGCCAAAGCTTCCATGGTTGCTATTGAGTTGGCTAAAGGGATTGGCATTGTTAGAGCTCCAATTGCTTCTCCCATGCCGTCTCGAATGATCACACTAATACCAGCCAAGGATCTGGTCTTGAATATCGCAACATCGAAGTTTGCCTTGAAAAATGGATACTCTAGAGGTCTCCATTGGTGAAGAGCAGCAGTTGTGGGAGTCGTAACAGGGGAGGCTTGCACCGATAGAAATTCTTGAAGCATGGCACTTGCCTTGGAGTTGATACAGTCCACGGCTACTGTTGGGTGGCCAAATTTCAATGAGTTGCGATGGTTCCACATAGCCCAGGCCACCATGATGAATAGTTCCTTCCTGTAATCCTCCTATACTTGTAGAAAACAATCCAATAAATCGTTAAAACTTTGAGGGCTTGCTAGAGAAGTGGGACGAGCCCAAGATAGAGAACCCTAAACTCCCTCCAACTCTTTGCACGCCCATAGAGCATGGATGGTGTCCTCGGGAGCAGCCTTGCATTGCTCACAAAGATCAGAGGTGCTAATGTGCAGATGTGCCAAGTTGGACATTGTGGGGAGAGCATTGTTACAGTTCCTTCACGCAAAATGTTTAACCTTGTTCGACACTCTTAAACTCCACAAACCCTTCTAGAATTTCCTTTGAGAGGCTCCATCCGAACTGCCTGTAGATTTTGAGTTATCAAGGGAGACCAACAGCTTGTAGGCACTCTTTGTAGAGAACAATCCATTGGCTGTTAAGCCCCATGTGGGTAGGTCAGAGGGCAACCTACTGCTAAGTGGGATACCTAAGATTATTGAGGCTTTATGGGGGAGGAAAAAAATCTCAAACATCTTTGTTTTCCATATACCAAGGTCTTGATTAATCAAAGCACTTACCTTGGTTTCGGGTTGAAGAGAGGTAAGGGGAGAGGTAACAGATCTATTGGACTTAACGGGCAATCAATTATCTTCTTTAATCCTAGTCGTACTACCATTCCTAATCCTCCAAACCATTCCCTTTCTAAGCACATCTCTAGCACTTAGGATGCTCTTCTACACATAAGACCCAGTGGATGAATCTTTTGCTTCAAGAATCGAACAATTTGGAAAAAATCTAGTTTTGAACACACGGTGGCATAGAGAGTTCGGGTTGTTGATCATTCGCCAAACCTGCTTAGCGAGCAATGAATCATTAAACTTCTCTATCTCTTTGAACCCCAACCCCCGAACTTCCTTAGCCTCACATAACCTCTCCCATTTTACCCAATGAACCTTTCTATTATCACCGCTATATCCCCACCAAAACTTTCGTATAAGAACCTCCAACTCCTTAACAAGCCCTTTCGAAAGCTTGAAACAACTCATCGTGTAGGTTGGGATAGCCCGAATGACGGACTTAATGAGCACTTCTCTACCTGCCTGGGAAAGGATTTTTCCCTTCCACCCTTGGAACTTCTTCCAAACCCTCTCTTTGAGATAGATAAAACTTTGTTTTTTTGCTCGACCCACAGGTGCTGGTAACCCAAGATATTTTTCATATTGGCGAATAGCAGGCACATCTAGAAGCTGTTGTATGGCAATTTGATCCCCAGGAGGAGTATTAAAGCTGAAGAAAATATTAGTTTTATCCCTATTAATTTTCTGCCCTGATCCTCTTTCATAAATGGAGAGTAAATCAATTATTTTTTGACATTCCTCCTCCTTAGCTCTACAAAACACCACACTATCATCTGCAAAAAATAAGTGAGAAATTCTTGGACCATTACGGCAGATAGCAACCCCATTAATTTCACCATTAACCTTAGCTTTATGAAGCAAGCTTTGCAACCTAAGAGCACAAAGTAAAAACAGGTAAGGGGATAACGGGTCCCCTTACCTTAAACCTCTGGAAGGTTTTATATTCCCCACAGGTTACCCATTGAGGAGAACAGCATAAGTGACAGATGACATACACGACATAATCAGTTTAACAATACTTTCAGCAAACCCCAAATGCCTCATAACCTTCTCCAGAAAAGTCCATTCAACCCTATTGCAAACTTTGCTCATGTCTAATTTTAGTGCCATATACCCATTTTTCCCTTGGGTCTTACATTTGAGGTAAGGTAGTGTCTCAAAGGCTACCAACACATTATCAGTTATAAGCCTCCTTGGTAGGAAAACACTTTGGGAATTATAAAAAATGTTACGAAGGATTTTTTTTCAACCGATTAAACACCAATTTGGATATCAATTTATAAACCACATTACATAGACTAATGGGCCTAAAATTTGAAACCTTTTTAGGGTTTTTGAATTTTGGAATAAGGGCAATAAATGTTTCATTGAGGGATTCATGAACACACCCCGAGTTAAGAGCATTAAGCACTGTTTAAATCATATCATTACCCACAATATTCCAAAAAGTTTTGTAGAAGATAGGAGACATACCATTGGGTCCAGGGGCAGTGGTAGAGGCCATTTGCTTAAGGGCATGTTGAATCTCATCAGCAATGAACTCCCGAGTCAAGACATCATTCATCTCATCTAAAATTGCCGGTTGGATGCCACTAAGAATGTCATCAAAATCAGATGGATAGGAGGTGGAAAATAAAGAGTTGAAGTAGCCCTCAATCAGCCCACCCATTCGGCCTTCATCCTCCCACCATGTACCCGCATCATCCTCCAAACCTGCAATATATTTTCTTTTATTTCTTTGGTTAGCCCTGCAATGAAAATACCTCATATTTTTATCACCCTCCTTTAGCCACTCAGTTCTAGACCTTTGCTTCCACATACACTCTTCTTTATTCTTTAGCTCCTCAGTATGGGTTCTAAGCTGAAAGATGTGCCCCTGATTGGACCTGTATTCAACAGATTCTTCTGCCAACTTCAATTCCCTCATACTTCGTTGCAAAGTGTTACGAACATGCCCAAAAGTATTTCGGTTCCACACCTTAAGATTAACTTGACATGAAGAAATGTTTCTGTTGAAACTCCACACTAACCCAAGCAGATCAGATTGCTTCCAAGAGTTTCTAATCACCTCCTCACTTGTGCTATCTTTGAGCCACATAACTTCGAACTGGAATGGCTTGCTTTTCCTGTAGAACTTGTTCAACTCCAAGTCCATGCATAGGATAATCGGTTTGTGATCTGAATGAAAACAGTCCAAATGGTGGATCCTAGTAGTTAGGTAGCGAAGGATTCACTCAACTGTTGCCACACCCCTATCTAGTCTAATCCACATATTCTAATCTCCAGGTCTCCTGTTACACCAAGTGAAAGGGAAGCCATTAAACCCTAGATCTTTCAACCTACAACAATCCAAAGCATCTTTGAAACTTTGTATTTGAGCTTCAGTCCTATCCAAACCCCTTTGTTTTTCTTCAGCTAAAATAATTTCATTAAAATCCCTCATAGCCACCCAAGGATAATTGCTTCAGTGACTCAAAGCTCTAAGCAAGGACCAGGAGTTTTCCTAGTTGGCGGTCTTCGGATCTTCATAAAAACCCGTAAACTGCCAGGTGTCATCGACTCCATGGTTTATAAAAGCATCAATGTGACAATTAGAATACATTTGAATATCCAAGTTAATCTTCTCTCTCCATAACAATGCTAGACCGCCAGCCATGTTCACACGTGGCATAACAAAAATATTATTAAACTGCATCTTACGACCTATTCTTTCCATTGAAATTTTCTCAAGTTTTGTTTCCATTAAGAAAACAATTTTGGTATCTTTATTGCTAACCAAAGCAATTAGTTCATCTTCAGTCTGGGGGTTCCCAAGCCCCCGACAGTTCCAGCTTAAGTAACTTATTGCATTCGGTGGTGCTAGAATCCAGCCACCACCTAAAAATTCTCCTTATTATCATCCCTACAAATGTCCATACACTGCCTCTTACCTCCTCGTTCCTCATCTTGATCAATACTTGGCCTATGGTCTGAGTCCATAATCAGTGGTCCATTAACATTACCTGTGCTAGATGCACGAGCTGTTTTTGTCCACTTCCTAGTCAGGTTTGAAGGTGTCACAGTTGGAGACCTGTTAGAATAGTCACCCAAAGGAGTGGTAGGCGTACTAGCCACCTGATCAGCCCCCTTATTTCCACGAAAGCCTTTTCTTCCTCTCTTAAGTACACTTGGTGTTGATTCAGCACTGCTTTCTTCAGGATTCAAGTTCAAACCTCCTATAATTCTCATCATAGTTTCCTTACCTACCTTCTTACCCCACCCAACCACCTTCAACGATTAGCTAGAATCCTCCTCGGACTGACTTTGGCTAGAGGCAGCTCTGCTACTCGGCTTCCTCTACCAAGGAGCTTGTGTGCATGATGCACCAGTAATGACTGTGACAGATTTCCTCACCCCACAAATTGAATCAGCCCTAAGCCACTCACCAAACTGTTGATCCTTCTTTCTCAAATTGCCTTTACTCCTAAGCCACAATGCACAATCCCTCTCTCCATGTGTCACTCTACCACACCAATAGCAAAAATTTGGGAGGCGTTCATATCTAAATCCCACCCACCCCACTTGTTTACCTTCAAACGATAGTTTTCGACACCTTGGTAATGGTTTCGATATATCCATGGCTACCATGACCTTGAGGAACTCATTCCCACTACCATCATCCTCTAAATCCACAACCTCCACAACCTTCCCAATGGTGCTGCCCACTGCTTCAGTTGTGCCTTGAGTAAGGGAATTTTCAAGTACGTTGTGGATCTGAACCCAAAACGTAGCCGTGTTAAATTATATCGTTGGGATTACTTCAATCTCCGCAGCACGTTCGAAAACCACCATGTGCTTATCATACTTCCACGGTTCCAGGGTTAAAACTCGTTCCAAGTCCAGACCATCCTCAAAATCAAAAACTAGAATATTATCTCCAAGGTTGCGAATTTTCACTTCCCTGATCAGTTTCCATAAAGGTTTGAATGTGCACCCCACTGCCTCCACATTCAATACCTGTTTAGTGAAGAAACGACTAGCCAACCTATGGATCTCCTTTTCATTATGTTTTGAAACTTCCGCACCAACTTCTTCATCTTTAGATAACGAAAAACGGGACCACATGCCTTCCAAACCTTCCATACATCCTAGAAGAAAATGCACAAACTAGAGTCACAGCCAATGGACTCACTCCTGCCACCTAGCACTAACAGTTTGGCCTACCAAGATCAAGGGAAACTTGAAGGGAATGAAACCTAGACAAGCAAGGGACAAATATTCTACAGGTGGCTAGAGAGGAAAAACCCTAACCCTAACAGCCAGAGAAACATAGGTATTTTATATCAAATGATATCACGTTATCCGTATTAAAATCTAATAAACGAAAGACATGTGTGCAAAAATAACTACTTACTAACACATGTATTTTAATTGTTAGTGAGTTAGTTATTTTTTGATGACATGTTTCACATTTATTGGATTTTGATACTGCTGACATGGTATTATTTGATACCAAATACATTTTCCTAATAAATTATCATACTAAATAAGTAGCTGATAGTCATATATTAAATATTTTTTCTAAATTTAAATATTGATACTACTTCAAAAAAAAAAAATTTCTATCTTAAATTTGGGCAGCAGCACGTGCAGTCCATATTCTTACTAGTGTTTGTAATAAATCCGTAAGTGTTATTGGAATCAACGCGTTTGACTTTTTTATTTTATTTGATTTTATTTATAGGAGTAATATTAAAATGATTGTTTTTGGTATTTCCAAACGTTACTGTGTATGGCAATTTGGTTGGTCGGTGTTTGGAAATTGGAACACAAAGGGAGAAGTTTGAAACTTTCATGTTGTCAAATTGTTGCTCGTCTCCACCTAAACGACTCATTTAATTTCTTAAAATAAAAAAGGAAAATTAAAAGAAAAAAAAATCTTCAGATCAGTGGTCAAATTGCTAATTGGTTAACAAAGTGCCTGCAAATGGGAAAAATAGCTTGTAATGCCTCAGTGGAGATATTTTCTCAAAATATTATACAGAAATACAAATGAGTTTTATTCTCATATATCCTGCTGACTTGTGCTTCCTGATATATGGGCTTGTTCATGAGACATTTTACTTGATTTTGGCCATATTGCCATCACGGTCATTTTGGGCTTAAAACATGGTGTGTCGACACTCTATTTTGCGTCTCTTATGATTCAAAACTAATAAAGCATTCTCACGAGTTACAATATCTTCTTTTCTTCTCCAAAGAAACTTAAAAAGGAAAAAAAATCAGGTAGAAGTAGAACTACTGAACTACCATCAACTCAGTTGGCTGGTTGGCCTTGGCATACTTTCTTCAAGTACAAAGGTGGTAGCTATTTGAAAATTTATGAGAAATTTTCTCAAGCACTAAGCAGAAATCACAAGAAGAATATCCCATATGTTGGTTCTCAATGATTATCCATTGTCCTTCCACTCATCATAGTCAAAATCACCACCCGCAACACCGTCAAAATCTGAGAACTAGAATCCGGTCAAGTGGTGCTATATATTTGCAGTTGTTGCCTACTTGAAAAAGGTTGGAGAAATCCATGCCCAAAACCCAAATTCGGATACTTGAAAACCTCAAAGATTTTGAAATTTTGTAATAGTAATTCTAGTACTACAAACTAATCCTTACTATGTGGTACTAGAATTACTCAAGGTTAATACGAGTCATGCTCCCCCTGCCTAGTTATTAGAGAACTCGTCCACATCCATAAACCATGGTTGGTTTTCCTCCTGCCCTGTTTTTGGATCAGCCTCTACCCTTTCGGGTTCTATCTTTTCATGATGCATGAGTTCTACCACAAAGTTTGCCAATGCTTGTTCTTTGATAGCTATCTTTAGGCAATAACTCACTCAGTTCAACTGACCATTGCACGAGACAACTAGTGGCATCTAGCCTATAGAAGGGCTTTTTAAGCAGGTGGTCAATCGTTACAACAATGATGTGGACATAGAAATAAAGTACTACACCTAAGAAAAGAAATTGTATCTAAATTTCATGTTAATTTCAATAGCTATTTTCTTAGAAATCACCTTATAAATAGCATTACCCAAACTAATAGGTCTAAAGCTTATTAGCATTTAAAGCACTATCAAATTTGGGTATTAAAGCAATATAAGTGTGATTTACCTCTTTTAACACAGCCATTAGCAACTAACATGACTTTATTTTTCCAAAATTGGCATTAGGGTTTATAAAACACAGCAGACATGATTGCTTTGAGTCTTCCCAAGCTGAACATCGCATAAATTAACTCAGCATTTTCATCTTTTGTGATGGGCTGAGGAAGAAGACCCTTCAAACCATAGAAAACTGGGGAGAAGATGTGAAAAGAGCCTAAAAACGATTTATGAAACTAGCTCCAATCTACTCTGGCTGATATCCAATTGCCACTGCCATCTTTGAGAATGTCAAAAAGTATTTCGTAGAAAGATGAAAAAACTTACAAAGATTAGCTACTGTCAGCCACACTTATTTTTTTTCTTCCATAGCTATTCCTCTTTGGTAAGAAGCTCAAGAAGTTCTTGTTCAAGAATCTTTCAGTACCAAGGGAGTTGAAGATGAGGGCTGCTTTTGCAATTCTGAGACCTGGCTTCTTCTATCTTGGCTTGTATAGCATTCAATAAGATTACACTTATCAAAAAAAAAAGCATTCAATAAGATTATAATTGAAGAACAGAAAAAGATTAATGAGAAGGTTTCTCTTCATGATACGACAATAACAGTTGCAGACTGGGCTAGTTACCCACTTTCTTGCAAGTTATACCTTCATTTTGCCCAGGTTTATGAACAATAACCTCACCAAGCAAAATTCTAAGTCTGCTGTCTGCATGCACCAAATGATATGCTTGCTTCCAACTTTGAGGTGAGGCAAAGACAAACTTTTAAGCATATTACAAAATAATAGGAACTCAAATTTGGCCAACAGGTTGGCGGTTTGCTACACATTTACTCTTCCAGAAGACTTGTTTTGTCTTCCTAAATGCAATATGTACTGGGAACAACAGGTTTTCACTGCTTTTAAGACACAGCATTTCTAATATGCTACGGTATCTTTATCCATTCCATTCTAGTGAATACCTAGTAAAAAAGTGTATATTGTGTAAAGACAATAAATTCTAAAGCTTTCAAAATAAGCATGGTAAACCAATTAGCAATATGAAAAAAAAACAGAGCTTTCTAAGAATAAGCATTGCAAATGATGGATCATGAAGATAGTATACATCTCATTGCGAAATTATGTCAGAGATAAAAAGTTATAGATAAATCATAAATGACTCTAGCACTGAACTGCACAATTTTGTGGATAAACATATACTGAGCTGGAAAATCTAAATTACAAGTGTTGATGTAGCTCACAACATTCTTCATGTGGTATGTGATCATTGTGACTGTAGCTTTCATCTTTGTTTGCTATCATAGGCAGGGAGGGATATAAATCTGGACAAGGGAATAAAAGCTTCAGACGGAAAGCATCAACTCCATTCAAGTAGTACCGGAAGAGCCGTTTTGCCCTAATAAAACCCAGACGGCCATACAGTGCTAATGCTCCTTTATTTGTGACTTCTGCTTCCAATGTTACCTTCACAAAGTAATAATAAAAATAAGAAAGAAGATTAAGAAAATAACAATAATAAGCATGAGTCAGTATATTCCCTGCTGAACATTGCTAGAAAAAAAATGACAAACTCAAGAACACCATGAATCATACTAAAGAATAATTGTAGTTGGGAAATGTTGGTGCAAATGAAGAAAACATCACTATTGGTATCCTCATGGAAGCACACCCATATTCCATTAACCAAGTCATTGAATTTTAATCTTTTGAATGGACCAATCAATTAAATATGCTATTTCAGGTGTATATACCAATCATTTTTTTTTTTTTTTTGGAGGGGGGGGTGGGGGGGCGCAATAGCAAGAAACAATAATGCAGGCCATGATTTAAAAAACAGAATGAAATGGGAAGCCAATACATCATTGCTCAATCAATTTACAATTCTATTGACCTTCTCTGCTTTACTTTATGAGGATGAAGGGAAAGAGGTAAAAGCCAAATAAATCCTAATAAACCACTTAGGAAACCTTAAACAAGTTTGTAAAATCCAAGCTATTCATTTAAATTACTTTCTCTATATGGATCATCACCTTCAAAAATTATATATGGAGGAGTATTTTGGAAAAAATTGATACAGCATAACACACAATGGTAACATTAGAATCCACATTGACATACCTCTTCACAACCAGATTCCATCATCACTTTGATAGATCTGGTAACAAGTTCTGTAGCTGCAACATAAAGGAAATCTCAACTTAGACAATAATAATACAAAATTGTATAGCCAATAAGATGTACCTAAATAAAGTTTTAGAGACACACTAAATCATAAAAGTACTTAATAATGCATAGATATTATGAGAAGCCAGTAGCCTCAAAATTGCACTAGACCATCATTTTCTACTACAACAATCTTATCATTCCTAAGTAACCCAACAACTTAAATATAAGAAATGCATAATCACCAAACAATCATTACATATGTTACTCAACTAAATGGAACAAGATTCTCTTCAATTCAAGTCCTATCCATTTAGTGCATTTCACGGTTAAGATTTTATTTTATGGATCTAATATTGATGACGTGACAGTAAGCACACCTTTAGATTTGTAAAATTTAATCTGAACCATGAAATGGACAAGACTTGAAATTTAGAAAAAACTTTTCCCATGAATGACATCGCATTCTTCATGATGCTTTCTCTTTACAAGCTCACCTCATATCTAAAGAGTTCTATACACACACACACAAACAATCAGACACAGCCACAAATAAAACTAAATAAAATTCAGGATGATCAAATGCAATTAACATAATTAGCTCAATGAAGTTCCATCCCAGTAACTAGATTGGATGGAAGGGAAAAGTTACCAATGCCTTTGCCTCTATAAGGCTTGATGACAACCAGCATAGCAATGTAGCCTCTGAACGTATTTCGATGCTGACCCATCTTACACACCACCGTCCCCACACACTTCCCATTGTGAAAAGCCTAAACCCACATAGAGAAAAAAACCAAACGAATTACAGAGTGAGTGAGTGAGAAATTTTTGGTTTTGAAAGAAACCCAATAGAAGTGAAAGTAAAGGGTACCAGGAAAGAAAGTTGGGGCCAGAGATAGACGAAGTAACGGTAGGTGAAGATGGAGTAAGGTTCACTGAGTTCTTGGTCAACAAGGGACATGACAAGGGGTAGATGGTGTTCACCTCCATAGCTCACGTACTCTATTTGCGATGCATCCAATTCTGATTTTCCCGTTTCTGTTTCTTCTTCTTCATTCTTTCTTTCCATTCCTCCTCCTCTCTCTCTCTCTCTCTCTCTCTCTGCACTCTGTGTTGGTGTAGGGTTTGAAGCACTGGGCTTGGTGTAAGAAAGAAATCAGAGAATATGGATTTTGGGCTCTTTATGGGCCTTTGCTTATAAGGGAGAAGAACAGGTCCATTTAAAAGGCCTAAGTGCTCTACCCCTTCAAAAAAAAAAATAGGCCCATTTTTCAGCCCAAAAATAAATAAGGAAAAATAGACTAAATCAAATAAAAACAACTTGCTATGACCATTTGGTCCAACCACAAGAGTTTTATTGAGGGTTCAAGTGATAGTTCAATTGTAATGACATTTTTTGTTGTATTTGATAAGAAAATATATCTTAGCATGCGATCTCCTAGAAATTTGAATGTGATTCAAAAATGAATTTTCATTAAATTATGTATTTTGTAAGTGCCTTTTATGAGTATATATTTTTATGGTAAAGATAGTGTAGGTACTCAAGAATTTTTGGCTTTGGCTTTGGCTTTTTGGCTTGATTGCCTTGTCTTGAATTCTTTTTGTCCCACATTGGAAAGATGACTTCCCTCCTTCTACCTTATAAGGCATGAACCAATAAGAAAGAGTACCACTAGTTTGGTTAACCAAACTAACTAAACTAGTGGTACTCTTTCTTATTGGTTCATGCCTTATAAGGTAGAAGGAGGGAAGTCATCTTTCCAATGTGGGACAAAAAGAATTCAAGGCAAGGCAAGGCAAGGCAATCAAGCCAAAAAGCCTAAGCCAAGAATTCTTGAGTACCTACAATAAAAGGATTCTTGGGTACCTATAGATAGCATCAACATGACACTATGAAAGTTGATTGTTGTAAGTGTGCATGCATCTTTTTTTGTGTTGCAGAGATATTGTTTATGATATTTCTTACTCTTGTTCGGAAATTTGAAGTATTGTTGCCATTTCTCTCTTTAAAAATATATTGAAACACTTATTTTGGGCTCTTTATGGACCTTTACTTATGAGGGAGAAGAATAGGTCATTTTAAAGGCTGAAATACCCTTACCCTTACTCTCTCTGGGTTCGCCGGTGAAGTTGAACGTTTGGCTGGATCGGCGTTTGGCTGAGCTCTCGTTCTTTCTCTCGCTCTCTCTCTCTTTTACGCGTGACCCGGAAATGATTTGAAGTGAAAATGAAAGTGTAAAATCATTTCCGGGTCAAAGGAGTAAATTTTGGTCAACAGGAAATGATTTTCCAAAAAATTTCATTTTCCGTTGCTGCCAAACACGCGGGTTTGGAGGAAAATGATTTCCTGAAATCATTTTCCCCCAAAACAAACGCACCCTAAATCAATAAATAAGACTTGCTATGACCATTTGGCCCAACCACAAGGTGCTTCCTCCCTTGTTAATTGTGAGTTTAAAATAAACACTTACAGGAAGTAATAGTAGAAATAAGAATTTTCCTAGCAGAAATAGATGAAAGGTTACAAGGTAAGATGGGGGTAGGGAAATCTAACGGGAGTTTTAGAGCTATAAAAGTAATAAGTTCTGAATACAACTTGAAAGGGACAGCCCTTTTATAAGCAAAAGAAAACACTATTTAAACAGTGAATATATATATATATATATATATATCTTAGCATGCGATCTCCTAGAAACTTGAATGTGATTCGAAAAATGAATTTTCATGTATTTTGTAAGTGCCCTTCATGAGTATGTATTTTGATGGTAAAGAAAGCATAAACATGACAATTGAGTGTTGTAATTTGTAAGTGTGCATGCATCAGTTTTTTGTGTTGTAGAGATATTGTTTATGGGGTTTGGTTTACTTCCGGTACTTTTTTTAATTGGACATGTTCTTTTATTTTAATTATACAATAGCAAGTAGTAGTGAGTTTTAATATCCATATTTTATTTAGTTAGTGAATAATATGACAATTTCTCATTAAAATAAAATGAGATTCTAGTTAAAAAAGTACTGGAGGTAGCTAATTTTTTTTTGTTTATGATATTTCCCTTACTCTTGTTTGGAAATTTGGAGTATTGTTGCCATTTCTTTCTTTAAAAATATGTTAAAACACTTATAGAGGTAGGCAATTTCCCTTCAAAGTGGTAAATTCCTCTATTAGTGTGCATGACACACACCCACAAACATGGAACATTGCTAGTGCACCAAACACGAAACGCTATAGATTGATTTTGCCCACACAAATGCAGAACTTTGTAAAATTTTGGCCATAAGAACTATATAATATAGTAGATACATATCTTTGTGTGTTTAATTTAGTATGTATAATCCTTATTAAAGGCCAAACCACATTGCTTCTAATTATTTGGTGGCATCTAGATTATGATTGGCAAAACCAAAAAGCGTTGTTGCTTTGATTTATGTTGAATTCTGAGTACATTATAATATTAACTCATTGACAATTCACAATTTTCAAACTATGAGTACTATTTTTTTTTTACTTAACCCCCAATCAATCAAAACCACTACTACCAGCCACTAAAGTAAAGACAAATGTTTTCACTTATTTTCCATTTGAATAACATTATAAAGAGATAGAATTATCTACCATCTTTGAACGAGCATCGAAAGGGGGGGGTGAAACACATTCTCTACGCATAACTGAGCATTCAGATCTGTATTTCCAATTCGAGACATTATTTTATTATTTAGGTTAAAATACTTTTAGAACTTTTTGGACCTAGACCTTAAGTTTAGAACATTTGAATTGAATGATCAATTATGATTTTGAATTGGTGGTAACCACTTTTTAAACTTATTCCCCAAACATACGTGCGTCATCATTCAAGTGGCTGATATCCCCGGACAAAAAATTAGACTTTTATACATAAAATTTATTTATTTTAATGTCAATTTGTGTAAATGAGTGATAGGAAGAAATTTCAAAATTTTGAGATTGTATTTGGATACTTGAATTTGGATCTGGATTTAGATTTGAATTTAAAAGTGATGGATTTAAAATGCCTTAATATTCCAAATCTATAAATATATTTAGCCAAACAATAAATTCAAGTATGAGATTCACCCTTTTATGGATTGCAAAACAAAAAACTATATTTAAATGCTCTTACCAAACAGGCCCTAAGTATGTCATATGAATTTCTAAAATGTTATGAATTTAGAAGTTATTTCAAATTTAAAAATTTTAAGGTTTAAAATCTTTGATAGATTTGTCAAATTCAAGTCTTTGACCATTAGTAAACTAGTCAAACAAAGTATTTGAATTTTAATCACCTAAATCCAAATTCATGTGCCCAAATTTTGCCATCCAAGCACTCCATTAGGTTGTGTTTGGAAACTTGGATCTAGATTTGAATTTTGATTTTAAATTAAGATATTTGAAATGTTTTGATTTCAAATCCATTGATTTTAGGAGTTATTTTAAATCCAAACATTCTAAATGTTTAAAATCCTTCGTAGATTTGTCAAATTCAAATTATTGACATTTTTTTAACTGTCCAAACAAGATATTTGGATTTCAATCACCCAAATCCAAATGGTCAAATTATGTCATCCAAACACACCATTAGAAAATTTTAGTCATGACTTGATGGCTCAAAATTCTGTATATAAATTTCACCTAGAAAAAACTTATTTCCAAATTTTGATATCTATGACTTGGAGTGAGAATAAGGGGCTGTTTGGATTTTCAGTTTCCATCATCCATAACTCTGTTTCTATCATCTATAACTCAAAATATATGGGTTCGACAGCTGAGAAGTGTGTTTGGCATTGTTTCCAGTTGTTGTTTTCATCACTCAATTCTGATTTTTGAGTGATGAGTTATGGAAACTGAAAACACATTTTAAGTATTTCATGTTATCAAAACTGAGTTATGATGGCAAAATTGTAATTTCACTCAAGTTATGGGCCCCACAATCAGTGTTTAGTCATTTCAGTGGTCAGCTTTTACTCCCAACGTCTCTCTTTCATACCAGACCAAACCCATTTCATTCAACACCCTTCCTTTACTTTCTTCATCTTCTCTTCCCAAGCACAACCTCTCCATACCCTTCCTTTACTTGCTTCATCTTCTCTTCCCAACATCAATATCATGAGAAAAGCTAGCTTAGAAGGAGATTCATACCATAGTTGAAGGAGATCTCCATCTGACGTGCTCCCCACCACCTATGACGGCAAAGACCAAGGACGAAGCTGCAACAAACTCACCGATTTCGGCCTTCACAGATTAGATCCATAATCTTCCTTCCTTGCTTCGTCGGTTTGGGTGTTGGGTTTTTTTTTTTTTTTTTTTTTTTTTTTTTTTTAAGTTTTGGGCTGTGAAAGTTTGGCTAGATCCCACAAGTTTAAACAAATCTCATACATAGTTATGTGGGGATGGGTTTTACAACTGAACAAAAAAAAAAAATGATATTTGAGTGAACATAGATAATTACATCATCCATGATACACAAAAGAAAAGAAAAAAGAAAAAAGTGGGGTTAAAAAAAAACCATGACATAACCCAAGGAAATAATGAAAATAAAAGAGGAGTAGTAAGGACAATGAGAAGTGAAGAAACAAGGCTGAAGGGGGAAGGGGGAAATGAGAAGTGAAGAAAAATGGTGGGGTTCTGAAGGTTCTGTGGGTAACCAAATAGAATTCTCTGAGTGAGGAGTCAGGCATGGGTCTCACAAAAAGTAGAAAAAATTGAGTGATAAGAAGTTGAAAATATGTGCCAAACGGGTGGGGCATAGGAAATTGGGGTATTTTAAGTGATGAGTGATGAGTGACGAGTGACGAAAATTGAGTAAGGAGTGATGAGTGATAAAATTTTAAAAACCAAACAGCCCCTAAATTGCCTTGAAACAACCAATGATAACCTTCTCATTGAAGTGAGGATAAGCTTTTGAGCAACGAACATTTCACCATTGCTAGTCCACCTCCACTCCACCAATGGAACCGCTTGTAGTTAAACTCAACCATTATAAGTTGCGTTAGTTCATTGACGGAGAGTACCACAAGTTGCCCAACCACATTAGATTCTTCATTGTACAAGGTCTTGTGCTACTCAATGGTGTGTATGACCATAGCACTTGCCTTGGGTTCATCATTATTTTTAAACAAATGAACATTTACTTTTTTTTAGTTGATGAGAGGGGGAATTGAATTTTTTGATAGTTTGATAGTTATAAAAATAGGGGATAATTGCGAGGACTTAATATATGGTATTAAAAACTGGACTGGAAGAAAAACCAGATTTACCTTCGATTCCTGAATATATATATTTTTTCTGGTTTTGATTGGTTTTTCTCGGTTTTAGGCAATTTTTGGACCGGACTAGCCTCTAGTTCTCGGTTCAACTGATTGAACTGGCCGGTTCGGTCCGGTTTTTAAAACTAAGGAGGACTATGGAAGGGTCCTATGCATGCCAAGTGGTTCTGCAAATTTGTTTATGTATTTTCTGTAATGGGAGTGTGTTGAATGTTAATTCAATTATTGTATTTATATATGAAAATATGGTTTAATAGTGAGCTTAATGATTATGATATACTTTTTCAAATTTTTTTTCTTCTTATATTTAGGTTAGTATAATTTTTTTTTATGTATATAGTATCCAAATAAATTTAGGGTCGTAAACAAGTCATGCTTTGTTGAGTAGTTAATGTTCGAGTTCGGCTTGACAACAAAAGTAAAGATTTCAAGTTCGACTCAAGCTTGGATCAAACCTACAAACAATGTTTGAACTCAGGCTCATCAAAAAGTCCATAAGCTTGAATTTGTCAGCTTGACTTAATTCATAAATCAAGCAGAACTTGAGATTCAACATGAGTGCATTATCAAATGCTTAAATCTCCAAAAATCAAGTAAGCATAATTAACCTACCAATTACATCATGCTTCTAATCCTACATGTGTATTTGCAATTATTTAGATTACAACTTTACATGATTATATCCATACATTCATCTCTCATTTTGCTATTGTCACCTCACTTTTCACTCCACCTTTGTTTACAACTAATTGTTTTTGCTTCCTATAAGCTATTTTACGACTTAAACAAAGCTTTCAACTTTCAAGTACCTATGGTATTGTGTTGTTGCACCCTTTCCATTTTAGGGAAGTGTTTTTAGGTCGTAAACACATTAAACCTTTCTTGTTCCATTGGAAGGACAAGTTTTCTATAGTGATTCCAAACCATAAAAATTCTCTTCCTTTTTCTAAATTGTTTTAATTTTTTTTTTTTTTTAAATGGGTTCTCTTTACGTTCACTCTCATTTTCTATAAATACTTCATTATCATGAAGACTAATTACTATGTCTATATTTTCAAAAACAGCCATTTATTGACTCTCCACTTCACAATTCTATATTTTAACATTCCAAAACTTATAAGAATAAACAAGAAATTAACTTTAATATAACATTTAAAGAACTTATGGCACATATCACAAAACAAAGATAATATAACAATTTCAGTAGCTACCCAAACAAAGGACTCTACACCTCAACAAAAAAGAAAAAAGAAAAATAGAACTTCATTCCAATTTACACACCAAACTCCCAATTTACAAGCTAAGCTGCTATCAAACAAATACAATAAAAAAGAAGTTAGCGAGTTTTATAGAAACTTCAAAAACAACCATAAGCTGAACATTAAGATTGTTAGAGATATATGATAGGTCAAAAACGTATTGACCCATTGTGATGAATTAATTGATTAATTAGCCAAGTTTATTAATTAATCAAATTAACATACAAACGCGTGGTAGCACAAACAAATAACCAATTAAACTAAGTGCAACGGAAATTAAATTGACACGGTGATTTGTTTACGAATGGGGAAAACCAACACGGCAAAAACCCCATTGGGTGATTTTAAGGTCACTACTCCTGAAATTCCACTATTATCACAACAAGCGGTTACAAGTAAAGGAATCCTAGTACCTTATACCAACCTACAGTTGAACCCTTACCCCAATACCCAATTAGACTTGTTCTGTAGTGACAATTTCTCATTTTGATGCACAGCTCCCAGTACATGACTAACTGATTGCGCGGATCCCAGTACGCAACTTCAATCACCAACTAGAGAAGGTTGTTGGCTACAAAGTTTTTCAGTTCATCCAGAGAATGAAGATCAAGAAGATGCTTGGTTACAAAACCCTATAATATACAAACACAACAACTTCTTCACAAGAATGATGAACTAGGGCAACTTCTATCTCCGGTCACAATTTGCTTGAACAAATTTTACTCAACACTTGTGTAACTTATGAACACTTTGACAGCCCTTAAAATAATCCTTTTATATGTCTAGGGTCGTAAAAAAAGAAAACCCAAATACATAATCATGGATTGAAGTCAAAACAGAACTGAAAACTCTGTTTTTCATAAGCCTCGACAGATGCCTATCTGTCGAGCTGTTGTCGAGCTACGGGGCTGGAACAGCTTTTTAAGCTCGATAGATGGCTAGCTGTTGAGTTAGTTGTCGAGCTTTAATGATTAACACTTCTTTAGCTTGTTTCTTGGACAGACTCGCATGACTTTAACACTTGATCTTGAAACAAAGTTTCTTAAAGTATTAAATACATCCTAGATCTACCCAAATACAAGTAAAGTGCGTTTTGTCAAAGGATTAGTTAATTACATAAAATAGTGATATATGTTCCTAACAAAAGAATCACATATGTCCTAACAAAAGAATCACATATGTCCTAACAATATATTTATATATTAGTCCAATAGTATATGCCCAAAACCAATCCTAATTTGTGTGCAACAAGATAAGCTCCTATTTGTACTAAAAAGTCTATTAACTATAGGATTTAGTCTACTATATATACTCATGTTGGGTTCATTGTAACACGATTTATACTACACTTTCATATAACAAAAATGTAGGCCTTAAGAGTTTTCTCTGTAGATGTAGGCCGTCAAATTGAACCATGTAACTCTCGTGTTCTTGTATTATCTATTTTATGCTTCCACTTGCACATATATTTTAGCATATTCAACATGATAGTAGGATTTAGCCTACTATATATACTCATGTTGGGTTCATTGTAACATGATTTATACTACACTTTCATATAATAAAAATGTAGGCCTTAAGAGTTTTCTCTATAGATGTAGGCCGTCAAATTGAACCATGGTGTTCTTGTGTTATCTATTTTATGCTTCCACTTGCACATATATTTTAGCATATTCAACATGATATTAGAGCAAATATTCAACAAAGATGTTTCTAAGTTATCAAAGAAACAACAGTGGCTAACAACTATAAAAAAAATATAGACATTTTAAGAATTTTAAACCAAAAATAGAAATTGAGAGAGAGAGAGAGAGAGAGAGAGAGAGAGAGAGAGAGAGAGAGAGTTGAATTCTTTGAGAAAAATTGAAAAAACAAAAACAATTGAAGTGAAAGAGAGAAAAGATGAGGCAATTCAAGGAAGCCTAGAGCTTAGGATATAGAATATGTTGATGAAAACACAATAATAATAATGGAAATAACAAAAAAAAAAAAAGAATAATACTTTTGAATATTAATTATTTGGAGATAAAAAAATACACAATACTATTTGGATTGAGGAGCGACATTCGCTTTCACCTCCTCCCTCTACCTCCCCTTGCGCACATATCTAGCCCAATATTTGATTTAATATATATTAGCCTATTAATCACCATAATTAAAAAGAATAAAATAGCCCCTCTCCTTTTCAATGTGGGATTAAATATTTTACTAAATCCTTATCTTCCTTATTAACTCCCATATTTTTATATTTTAGTTATATTATTAATTCATTTTAATTATATAATATTAATATGCCCCAACAGAATATTAGAGTACTACTCTCATTTCTTAGTTAAAAATATAAAATACTAGAGTACTAGACAAAAAACATTGAGGATGATTGCGTGAAAAGAGCTAAAGAAGTCTAGAACGAGCTAAAATGAACAGTAATTACTAAGGGTCTGTTTGGTAATATTGTTTAAACAACAATTTTCGTTATGTAAACACACGTATTTTCACAACACTTTTTTACCCACACGTATTTTCATAACACTTAAACAATATTACTAAAAATATCTTACCAAACAGACCTTAATTTTCTAGAAACATAAGCAAGTTGGGGGGAGAGGTTTGGCTAAGTTAGGCTAAGGCAAAAAGTTAAAGTAACAAGAGAGAGAGGGGGAGGGGGTTTCGCCTTAAAGATGAGAAAGGACCCATAAAGGATGCGGTTACATTAGATGCATGGTGGGCGCATGGCCCACTTAGATGAAAAAAAAAATTGTAACTAAGGGGGCTTCACGTCTAGTCAGCTAAGAAAGAAGAAAAAAGAAAAGGAAAAAGGAGTAATGGATATTGGTCTCAAGTGGGACGTTTATGTTCAAGTTGTTTTTTTTTTTGTTCCTAAAAAAAAAAAAAATTCAAGTTGTTTTGAATTAAGCCTTATTGTTCATGAGTATGTTCATGAACAATTTAAAAAAAAATTTATTTGGACTCTACTTGTTTATTAAATAAGTTTAAAATTAGGGTTTAAACTTGACTCATTTATTAAAAAAAAAAAAAAAGCATAAATGAGTCTTTTACTTTTTTATTTTATTTTTTATTTTATACAAGATAGAAATTTTACTTTAATTTAATCCAAGTGTATATGTGTGTGAAACTCTCTTCTGGAAATTGAAACCTTGGCTTTTGTCCACCACACCTCTTAAATACTTATACTTGTGAAGTGACTATTACATCAAGAGTACGCGGTAGTCAAATAGTCTTTTACTGAGCCAAACATGAATTGTTTATGAATCACTTAATTTATTAGAACCCTACAAACAATGAATTAAATATTTGACAATGAATTAAATATTTGATTAAGTGTGAGTTTGGATAACACTGATGCGTTGGGCGTTTGGCATTTGGCGATTTTTTCCTGGTCTCGTGCACTGTTCACGGACCAGCTTGTACGAAAAAACGCGTTTGTAACTTTAAAACTAGGTCCCATAGACACTGTTCATAGTTTAAAAATTATTTTGTTACAGTGATTTCAGTAATAAGCGGTATCTAAATAGATCCTAAATGATGGAGTTGCACACGGTCATTTTTAATTCTCTATGCAAAAACACAACATTTTTAATGTGTTGCACACAAACTTTGGACTTTTTTTGTAAAAGACAAGTGACCAGTAACCGACACCTTTGATCTCGTTAGAGCTTAAGAGATAGATCAGAACTATTGTGACACATTCTTCATGCCCCTTCAAAATTCAAAAACAAATGCCTACCGCTACCGCATCATCATTAACTTTAATAATGTTTATCTATTCCAGTAAACCACTGAGAATATAAAGTGATAAAATTAAACACACGCTCAGGGGAAAAAAAAGGTAGTTCAGAAAAAGGATAAGATAAACACATATTTCAAAGCCCACCATTATCACTATGTCATTTAGTTCTAATTTCGTACTCACACCACTCCACTTGTCTTTATGCTTCTCAGACAAACTCTAGCAGTGTAGCTGCTTATTACAAAAAACATTGTGGGAGTAGAAAATGAATGAACAACCAAAAGAATTGACAGACAAGATGCCACCAAGTCATGGCTTCCCAGTAATTGGGGAGGTGTGTTTAAGCTTAGTCAAAAAAGTCCTCATGCATGTCCCTAAATTTAGGAAGCCCCCCTTAAAAGAAGGGATGTTAACTTTATAAATATAGAAAGGAAGGAGATGGAGATGGTATTTTGTATAAAATGATATTATCGTGTTACCACACATCTTTGAAGTGATGGTCACTGCACAAATATAAAGTTTTTGTGGGGTGTGGGAGGGGGTAATAAGGGTTGAAATTTAAGTTTTTAGGAAAGAGTTTCACACACATATACACTTAGATTAAATTAAAGTAAAATTTCTACCTTGTTTAAAAAAAAAAAATTGATACCATATCAACGGTATCATAATCCAATAATTATTTTATATACATGTCTTTTGTTTATTAGATTTTGATAAGAATGATGTAATATCATTTTATACAAAATAATTTTTTTAGAGGTGGTGACTGTGGGACTTCACAGCACCGACATGGATGAGATAAAGACAAGTAGTGACTATCCGTCAGGGTTGGCTGATTCTCACTGAGGAGTGCCTTTGCTGCTCACGGAACCTTTGCCGTGCACATCACATGCCCAAAGCCAAACCTTGCAAATTTTTTCTTCTAAATATTTAATATTATTAATTAACTTGATTGCCTCTCGTTTATAGATAGACTTCAGACATGGCAACCAGATCAGAACATCGGGTTTAGGTTTGACCATGATTGTGTTTGGATTAAAAAACAAGATTTTTTTATTTGTTTAAAAAAAAAAAAGTTAGACTAAACGGGTTGTTATTCTTATGACTTTTATCCGGGTTTTTTATGGGTTCAGTCAACATATGATTACACAGGTAGCATTTTTATTCAAAATATAAAAAATCTAATATAACCTTAAGTGTGTAATGTTACCTAATATATATAAATGAAAATTAGTAAATAAAAAAATTAAAATAAAAATTTTATAATACAAGCTTGGCAAGCGGATTTGGATTGAGTATGGCAAATCCATTTGTAACAATCTAAGAAAAGCGCTGCACATTTTTTGTGCTTTAATACCCTAAAAGGATTAGTTAAGTAACAATTGAGATTCTTCATAATCATTTATAAATTTGTGATTGCAATTATCTGATATATGTAAGACTTAGTAGTTAGTACATGATTACACAACACACATTAAAACAATTATATCTAATAAAATCCACACAATTTGGAGTAGTACAATATTTATCCATTACTCTTTTTTTTATTATACGTGTTCAAGTGGACTAATGAGTTTGAATCCAATTTTACCAGGTTTATTACTATGGCAATTTATAATTGAAACAATAGCATTTTACATGGATACATTATTAATATTATCTTTATTATGTACCATAGTAATAAAAAGTATATTAGTAATTATGAAAAAGAAGCTCGTGTACTGCATTTATATTAGATATCTAAGCTCCCATTGGTTATAAAATTTAAAGATTCCAATGGCCAAACTTGCAACAATTTGCTCTATTTTTTATTATTATCTCTAAGGTGTTTATAGTTGAACCTTGTGTGAAAATCAGCATTGTTAAAATTTTTAAACATTTTAGAAGTATATATTTGCACTTTTTTTTATTCACACGTTTTATGCATATTTCTTATTTCGTAATATTTGATTTTGAATATAAAATATTAAGGAAAGTGATAAAAAGTGGCCATGGGAGGTTAGTTCCCGTAGATCGGAGTGAGATTTTGACATTGCAACCAATTGGTTCATTGCACCTGAAATCAAAAATTGCCATTCAATTCACGTGGGATTAATTAGAAAATGACACCTGTACCCCTTAATTTAGTTTGGACGGAAAGGAAAAAGAAAGATCATAGTCTTGGAAAATGAACATTACCACATGGACGGTCCAGGCGTGGCAGTGTAGACCTCTTAAATTACATTGTCTGGTAGAAAATCTTTTCCCTGATTTAGACTTCCAAATATTTTCTTTTCATTCTTTTTGGCTCCTCTTGGAGACAAATATAACCTAACTTTAACGTGTATCAATGAAAGCCCTCAAGCAACCCCCTCTCACTTCCCTTCTCTCTCTCCTATTTTTTCTTTCTTTCTTTCACTCTTCCTTTTCCTTCTCTAATATGATCACTACTCTTTATTTCTCTTCTTTTTCTTGATCTTATTGATCTTTCACAATCGATCACACACAATTTTTATTAGATCTGCCTTTTGATATGGTCACAAGCCATAAACTACTAATCAAACAACTTGGAGAGTTTCATGAGCTAGAGCTACAAGCTCAGCCACAAAGAGATTAACAAGGTGGATCCAAGGCATGGTAAGAGGGCTCTTCCTTATGATGCATCGGAAGAGAAAAAGGAAGATCATGTCTTTTCTGTAGAATCATCAGCTTGGGTGCTTCAAGATCCCTCAGCCATGGATTCATCAACCTTTTCACCAATTATTGGCACTGGGGACAGCAGCCCAACTCAGAAGCAAGCAGGCATGTTAGTTGGGTCAGAGTCTAGCATGAAAGAACCTGCCACTTCTAAACCTACACATGATCAAGGTAAGTTAATATATACTATATTAATTCCTAAATAATACATATTTTTTTAGATGAACATATTTCAAAATTATAAATCCAATCTAATTATATATTATCATATTTAAGAATGATTATATAGCTCATATATAGTACAATCTCTAGCTCTTGGCCTAGCTAGCTTGTTACTAGCCATGGGATTCTTGTTTGAAGTATCCAATCTAACAAGGAAGTAAATTACCATGTCCATTAGTCCATGTGGCCTTAATCACCATAATGATTGACATACATTAGTTGATATTTTAAAATCAAGATGATTTGGCTTTCAAATCATAATGATAGATATATATTGCAATCTGATCAAAATTAAAATGAGTTTGCCCTTGTCTGTTTTGAAAGAAAGAAAAAATCTAAAATGTATATAAATGACTAAAACTCAACAATACATAATCTTGAACTATGTACCAAGATATAATTATTTCAGTGATTAACTGGGTGCAATCACTCCCTATCTCACTTAATTAAACAAACCCCATAATTGTATTGTTTAAGTATTAATTCGGTTCTATTAATTTCTTAGTCAGCCATACAAAATATCTGCATGTAGTTACATGCTTTTAGTTTCTCCCGAAGCACATATATACCATAAAAAAACTTCAATCAAAGATATAAGACTAACACATTATTTAATGGATATATTTAAATTTGTAATATTTAATTTGAACAATGAAACGTTCTATTTCTTGACCATTCTAATGAAATATTTTCATGTTCTTGTAAAATAACCATATTGGTTACTGAAAAGCCTACCTCAATCTTTTATTACATAAACATTGTAACTTATATGTTTAATTATTATCATTCCTAAAAGATCTTGCTATTTTATGCTATAGTGTTGCACTTGATAATTTTTGTTAAATTATCGATTGCATGTCTTAAATGCTTAAACTGTTATAAAATAATGAATTTAATTACTTAACCATTATTCTAACAATGTTCACTATTTTATGTGTAGATTTATTTATTTATTTGAATGTTACAATGGGAGAGGGACATTTGAATCATCCAAAATGTAATAATTGAGTTATAAGACACTTAAAGATTTTGTTATTTCTGTACTACTTCTCATTGGTTTTCAACATATGAAGCATTTGATCTCTCATTCTTGCATCTACATTTGATCCTAAACTACAATGTCTTAAACTTGACTAATCAAGGGCCTTGAACTTCTTGTAGCGAATAATGTAATAAGAAGAAGGCATTATCGAGGAGTAAGGCAGAGACCATGGGGCAAATGGGCAGCTGAAATCCGTGACCCAAAGAAAGCAGCTCGAGTGTGGCTTGGAACATTTGAGACAGCTGAGGCTGCAGCTGCTGCTTATGATGCAGCAGCTTTGAAATTCAAAGGCACAAAAGCTAAACTCAATTTTCCTGAACGCATTGAAGGAGGGACTGATCAGATGGGCTACTTCATGAATGGCCACCAAGGTTCTTCAGCCATTAATGTTGCACCAAGTTTTCCCAATTACTCATTTTCTCATTATGCTCCTCTCCAATCTCCACCACCACCACCACAAACACTTTATCCTCTCCCACCTCCATTGTCAGCTGAAGCATTCCCAAACCTTTTACAATATGCACAGCTACTTCGCAGTAGTGATGATAATGCATTACCCTATGCTACCTCAGGTCTTTATAATTATGACCATGGCCCTTTATTCTCTTCATCAACTTCTTCAGCAATATGTCCAGAACAAATGGAAAATTTTCAGAGCTCTCAGATGGGGGGTTACTCTTCTAGTTCTCATCATCATGTTCTTGAAAATCTATCCAGCTCACAGATGGGGAGTACTTACTCTTCTGGTTTTCATTTCTTTGAACAGGGGAGGGATTCTCAAAATAATAATCCTGGACCTGGGGAAAAGTAAGGTCCATGCATGTAGTTTGCGGGTGGAAATAATGTTGCCAAGAAATTAACATTCTTGGTTTACGCTAATACTTTATCCAAATGCATAAAATATCAAGCTTTCGTGGCTGTACCTTTTGGACAATTATTCATGTTCAGAAGAGGGAATAGTATCCGGCATCTAAGAGTATAAGTAACTAGGATGTGATATGCTTGTGAGATTGGTCTATATATATAAAACCAATTCGTTTAGTACAATTGAGAGAGAGAGAGAGAGAGAGAGAGAGAGAGTTTTGAATATGTATTCGAATTGTTTTTTAATGGCTATCCTTCTTATCATCAGCAAGGATGGCTTTGTTGCACATGTTTTGCATATTTCTTTAGTTGCTACTCTCAGAAAATATTATCTTATTACAACCCTAAAATGCAATGTCATTCTTAAAATGTGGCAAAGATTGGGTCTAAATGCTTTAATGTATTGAATCCATCAAGATTATAACATATGATTACCTTTGGTCATATGTCACAATCTTGATGAATTTAGTGCACCCGAACTAATTCCCTCAAAACATGTAAATTTCACAAGTGAATGGGGTCTACCAAATATGAGAGGGACATTTCATGAGACCGATCTTAAAAGATGATTTCTCCTAGTTGCACCAAAGTTTTGTTGAAAGAGTAAATTAAGCGACTTCTTACTTTCCAGATATGATATTTTTATTTGCTTTTAAAATACGCAGGCCATTTCATGATAAAGATTTGATTGTCCACAAATCTAAACCTAGGATGTGATATGCTTGTGAGATTGGTCTATATATATAAAACCAATTCGTTTAGTACAATTGAGAGAGAGAGAGAGAGAGAGAGAGAGAGAGAGAGAGAGAGAGAGAGAGAGAGAGAGAGAGAGAGAGAGAGAGAGAGAGAGAGAGAGCTTTGAATATGTATTCAAATTGTTTTTTAATGACTATTCTTCTTATCATCAACAAGGATGGCTTTGTTGCACATGTTTTGCATATTTCTTTAGTTGCTACTCTTAGAAAATATTATCTTATTACAACCCTTAAATGCAATGTCATGCTTAAAATATGGCAAAGATTGGGTCTAAATGCTTCTATGTATTGAATCCATCAGAATTATAACATATGTCTATCTTTGGTCATATGTTACAATCTTGACGAATTTAGTGCACTCGAACCAATTCCCTCAAAACATGTAAATTTCAAAAGTGAATGGGGTCTATCAAATATGAAAGGAACAGTTCATGAGATTGATCTTCAAAGATGCTTTCTCCTAGTCTCACCAAAGTTTTTTTGAAAGAGTAAATTAAGCGACTTTTTGCTTTCCAGATATGATATTTTTATTTGCTTTTAAAATACGTAGACCATTTCATGATAAAGATTTGATTGTCTACAAATCTAAACCTTTACATATTTTTAGATTATTTAAGATCATTAATCATCCTTACAAGGCATCCTGTGCATTTTTATACTTCCAAAAAAATTAAATCTTTGCTATGAATTAGACATTCTCTAATTTAAAGACTTGTGCAAGAAGTCGCACCAAAAATTCTTCTCTTTTACTTTTATGCTTCCGGTTCTTGACTTTCAACTGCACAGCCACAAAAATGGAACATAGCGACAGAATAGTGATGACATTAATAAATAGGGAAAAGGTCTTCTTACACTTGCTTATATCCACTATTTTATATAAATATCCACAATTGTTCAAAGGATGGTGATTAACGCACTAGTAAGATTAATGCACCAATAAGAAAGAATGAGTTAATCAAAATTGAGAAAGAATTAAAAAAAAAAAAAGTAGAGAAAGACTCAAATTAACATTGGTAGAACTTAGAAGTAATAAAAAAATGAATTATCAATTAAGAAAGATTGTGATTTTAAATAAAATAAAATGGAGAAAATGAATATATGGGGTTGAACCTAATTAATCTGTTGAGAATTAATAGCATATTCCAAAAATTTGAGATTAATACTTATTATTGTTGTTATAGTATCCATAATTGATATGAAAATATTTATATTTTTAAAAATCTAAAAAAAAGAAGAAGTCTACATCTGGATATACAAAAATGGAGGTAGAAAAAAAAAAGAGAGTGAAGGTATCATTGCCCCTCAATATACTACCAGTGTGTGGACCAAACAAAAGTAAAACCATGACCCTCCAACTTAAATTGACATTGGATACGATTTCAAGTTCAAGCACACAATAGGAAAGAGCATATATTAATTTATGAAAATTTTTGGTCCAAGTTATACTCCTAAGACTTCCAAAAAAGATAAAAAAAAAAAAAAAAAAGACTTCCAAAAAAGAGGTATAAATTATTAACACGTTAGTCCATCTTCTGATCTCATCACTTGGAGTTGGATCTCCTTTAGCCGCCACCCAGAGCGTTTATTTATTCTAACAAAGTTCCTTACTTCAACAACTAATCAGCCGAAAAAACAAAGAGGAAAATTGCACAAACCGGAAAAGAATTTTGCTATCATGTCTACACGAAAGTCCAAAAGAGTAAAGAGCGAAGGGAATCGGGAAAGAATTTTCTAGCTAGTGGACATGAGAGAATAGAAGCTTCGTCACCTCACATGTTGAAAAAAGCTAAATTTGAAATTTCATCAATTGATTTGTACGGAGGGCGTGATCAAACGTGGCACCGCCCACTTTTTTTTTTTTTTTTTTTTCGGAGTGATTTCCTTGTACTATCTATCAACTATGAAAGAGGAAGGGGCCAAAATGGCCTAATTCTACATATTTTTGAAAATTTCAGCAAAATAGCGTTTTTGTAAACTATGTAGCAGAATATGAAAATCGAGTTCCACGTAAAACTCAAATTTTAACGATATTGAGATCCATGGGCAAAAAATGCCATGTAATGCGGCTTTTCTTTGTAAAAAATCCCACATGAAACTTAATATATATAAAATCGAGCTATGTAATTTTCTGCCATATGTAGTATTTGGCCAATTTAGCCAGAGAAAGGTCATAAATGCAAAAAATGACAATACTGATGTGACAGGCTACTCCCGGTAGATAAAAAATATCGTTAGTAGTAGATTTAAATGAGTATTTATAAAAACTTGCCACTTAACAGTTGTGAAAAATATTATGAAAATTTTTGTATCTTTTTGTGTGGCTCACTATATAAACGTGAGATATATGTAGTTTTCCTAGGGGAACTGTTTTTTAACATCTGCACAGTCCATAAATCGGCGGATGGAGACTTCAAATGAAAGCGTGAAGTTTTGCTTTCGGCTCCAACTTAACTTACGTGCGTCAATCTTTGCGGCTGTTAATGTTTGCTCTGATTCGATTACATGTATCTGGAAGTAATCAGTCAAGTACTTGGCCAGACCAAGTAAAAAGCAAAGCCATTCAAGCCTTATCAATTACCCTTTTAATTATTTTGTGACTCACTAACCCAACATGTCATAGATTTCTCTTTTTTGATAAACAAAAGAAGGTTTATAATTATATTATATTGATCTCATCCTAATCTCGTACAAGCTTCTCTTTATGGCTATAATTGGTTGGGAGAGAATAGAAAATATATGGAGTATAAAAAATTAGAAGAAAGAAAAATATTTTTTTTAAAGAGAAAAATATTATTTTAGTACAAATAGATAGGATAGAAATGTGTGTGTATATATATATAACTCTTTTTTGGTTTGGTTGAGAAAAAAGAGAGGAAAGAAACAATAGTTTTGTGTTAATTATTATTATACCTTATTATATAAGAAATTATTTTTTTAATTATTTTTATACTACTTTTAAATTTTATTACTAATATATTAATATTATATTGACTCATGAATATCTATTATCTAGGTTATATGAGGGCCAAAATTATAATTGTACTCCTTCCTATTTTACCCTTTTCTTTTCCCATCAGTTTGGGAGGATTAAATTTTGTGGACTTGGATGGAAACCTATATTCATTTTCATTTTCCATTCTCTTAGTTTTCATTTGTACCAAACAAATGAAATCTTAATCCCTTCCTCATTTTTTACCCTTTTAAAAAATAAAATCGCTTCAACCTCAACTAAAACAAAATATAATAAAATCATCTCAACCAAAGATGGATATTGCCTATGCTAATAAAAATATAAACACTATTTAATTGATTATATAATGTTGGAAATTTATGTGTGAATTATATGGTTAGTTAAATCATCAAGTCTTGCTTATGAGTCATGGTAATAAGTATTGGCAATTAATATACATTGACTAGCCAAACTTAGCGTTGTATCAATTTCTCACGAGGAGACTCTTCAAGATATAAAATTTCAACCACCGTGCATTATTGGCATGATGATCACTATAAAAGTACAAAATTATTGTGAGGAGAAAAGCTGAGGTTCAAGTCTTGAGAAGGGAGGTTCACACATATATACACTTAGATTTTTTTAGAGAGTTTCAACCTATGACGTCTGCTCCTGATTATGCTTTTTACCATCAGACCGAGACACCAATAGGTTTTTGGTGTAGGCGGAAATTGAATCCCAGATTCTTTTATTCAACCATTAGAGATTTTACGAGTTTGAGTTAATTGGAACCCACACACTTAGATTAAGCTAGAATAAAATTTCTATTTTGTATTTTAAATATATATATATATATATAATTTCAAAGGTTGAATTTATAGATTGAGCTCATTCATGTGTTTTCAAGGCGTTAATCATAAAGAAGCAGTCAAAAAAAAAAAAAAAAAAAAATTATAAAGAAACATTCGCTACTAATACAAACATTCTTTTTCCCTTGGTGTCTCACTTTCCACTTCTTTTTAAGGAGAAATATATCAAGAAGAAAAGAAATAAAAGAGGGAATTAAGGTGATTTCTAGGCTGATTGGTAAGAAGACAGGAACGCTCGAGGAAAATCATTCTTTGGTGATATTTATGGGGCTTCCAAGGTTGGAATTACTACTAGGCTCTAACTAGAGTTGGGATGGACGATTCATAGAATAGAAATTTGCTTTTACAAGTACTCTTTTTTTATTCAATTATTATTATTATTTTTTGAATATGAGAGAAACATGAGATAGAAAGCTTATTTACGTAAGTTATAGTTAGCTAAACTGGTAAAGTTATATGTTGTTGAATAAGATATTTGGGTTGGAAGTTGGAACTTAGCCTATGCCATAAATTATTGACTCTTGATTAGAAGATAAAGAGTAGTCATTATGAAACAGACATCATAATGAAACAGACATCATAAGTTGAAATTTTGTTTATATTTATAAAAAAAGAGAGCATTGAAAAAGAAAGCTTATCAGCAGGTGAGTTTGGGGTATGATAAGGCAAAAACAGGGGAATGAGAACGATGTTGTCCTCTTATTCCTCGGCTCATGTGTTTTGTTTTGTTTTGTTTTCTTTGATTAATAATGAATAATAGTAACTTAGGGACGTTGACAGTGAAAGGTTAACAGAGTCGGAAGGAAGGGACAATTTGTCCTCAAAGTTAAAGGCGTAACCGGGTAAAATGATTATTTGAAAATACAAAGAACCAAAATGACAGTAAACACAAATTGAAAAGGAGCAACATGTAGTTTTCCCTTATTTATTTATTTATTATTATTATTATTTTTTTATATCTGAGTTTGTGTCACACGTGTCCAAGTTGTACCTCTGTCAATGCCTTAAACCTGTGTACATTTGTATGGTAGCAAAAGTGCAAAATCCAGAAAAGAGGAAACCATTAGAGCAATGGGTCACATAATTCAAGTCATTAATTTGGTTGGTTGGGTGGATGGAAAAGTAGAATGGTAGAAATGACGATGGTTGAAAAAGTGAGAGGATAGAACTCATAGAACAGATTTTAATTTTTTCTTGTGATGTTTGGTTAAGGATGAAAAAGTGAAAGGATGTAAAATTCTCTTATTTAATTGAAAAAAAATTGAAATGATAAAAAATATAGTTTGTATAAATTTACTTTCTTTACCTTAACTATTAAATTATAAAAAATAACAAATTATATTTTTATTAAAAATTTTGTATGGATGTGCACTTCCTTTTTTTTTTTTTTGGTTACAATAATCCAAACCAAAGAAAAAAACGAATGAAAAGTATCAGAAAAAGACAAGAAAGGGACAAGAAATGTGGGGTCAAAAAAAGATAAGAAGAAAACGACAAAAGCCAAGTGAACGTTGCATAGGGGATAATTTGGTCTCTCTCAAGTGGGGCTTTTTTGTTCAATTTTCTCTGGAGTTTTTTCTCCAAATTGGGGATATTGCATTATGGCGGATTTAGGGAAAAAACACCTAACCCCACTAGTTTTCATTCTCATTTTTCTCTTTCAACTAAACACACCAAAATACTATTTTCTTTCCACTCTTCTCTCCCCCTTTTCCATCCCTCCTAAAATCATCCCAACCAAACGGACCTAATATCTATAGAACTAAACCCAATATGATGGGGGTGTACAATTGCATAGTTTTAGTTAATTTTAGCATGAAAATGAAAATCATTTTATGGCTTAGGGACTTTAGAAGTTGAAATTAAAGCCCATTCTTGGCTTATTTAACAGCATTTCGGCATTAGACCTTCCAATGATAAAGTTATTTGCATAAATAAGATATATTTGAATTTATGACATTTGCTTTATGATGATTAATTTTTATTACCAAATTAAGACACTAATTGATTTTTTTTTTTTGTAGGTAGGATTTGAATTCAAATTCCTTATTATTCAATAATAAAAAACTATATCAGTCTCCGATCAAAAAAAAAAAAAAAAAACTATATCAGTTAAACTAATTAGAAACCACAAGAATGTTAAATTAATCTTATGTAATGTTAGTTAATGGATTCAAATGCGCCATAGCCCAATAATATTTAATATTCCAATGCTGTGGAAGCATTAGAGATGAAATAAAAACAAGGTTTTCGACTGTTCAACACAATATCTTCAACAAGAATTTGTAAGCCAGAGTCTGTGCCTAATATCATGGACTATGAGAAAGAGACAGAGGCATCGTGGATGTGAGAGAGAGAGAGAGGGGCAAGAATGAAGACTGAGTGATTTGTGAATTTTGATAATGAAGTATGGAAATATATGGTTGTCGAGTGTGGACACAGGACACCCATTTTATGACTACTAAAAAACTTAAAAGTTCTCGATCCCTCAATGATCATGAATTAAGGAGAAATAGAACATCACTTTTAAGCATCAAAGTTAACAAAACCAGAAACTGCCCAAAATTTGTTCCAACTTGCTGTTGAAAAATGATATTCCTACCTTCTTATCCATATCTCACAATCGACAGGGATATTGGACTGAGATTAATTTGATTTGAAAGTAGACATATATACAAGGACTTATACTAACTACTGACTAATGACTAATGAGTACAAATTTGACTAATTTTGGATTAAAAAACAAATGAGATATGACTTTTTTAAGTTGGTGCTACTGTGCAGCCCGTGAAAATATGGGATTTTATCTGTTAAATTGGCTGAAGTCCATTTTTGATCTCAACTATCCAAATTCCAAAATATTTAGGGTTTCTTTGGACTACTAAATTAAAAGCATGGAGTCCTAATTATTTTTGTATAACCATGCTTTCTCATGATCAAAAGGGATCCATGGGGAGGGAGCTTTAGAGAGGATGATTTTGATATAGCCCAGCTAGGTGATCTTGAAATCTTGATTCATTAACGACCCTCTTAAAGAGTTTCTCAAATGATCTGGTCATTCTCTAAAACAAATCTTTCAAATCACTAGCACAATTGTGTTCTTGTTTCCATATCTTTGTACCTGTGTTGCTCACATATCAAACATAAAAATATGTAATTTGAAATTATTATAATTCTATGTAATATTATGAATGTGTACCATCGATTATTTAGAAGAAAAAAATGTGCACAATTTAATACTTATTTAAGTAAAAAAGATTCATATGTGCGTATGTGGGGAGTGGAGAGGGGGGGGGGTGGATTTAGGTCCAATTTCTTAGATTATATTTATTTTTTAGATGATATTAATTAGCTTGACTAATAAAATATAAATAAATATATTTTTCAAAGATAATTAAATTCTATTCCCTTATATACGTTGTTTAAAGCTAATATTATAACCTAAATTCTATGCATATATATATATATATAATATTTTTAATTGCATTCTACATATACAGGGCTTAATGGTCCGTTTGGTTAGAGGGCTGAAAAAATTGGAGGATAGAAAATGGCGGGAGGATGGAAAAGTAGGAGAATAAAAAATATTTTAATTTCCCTTCTTTTTGTTTTGTTGGGAGTGAAGAAGTGGAGGGATAGAAAAAGTGAGTTTGTATAAATTTATTCATATACTTTTGTTAAAAAATGATGCCCAATTAAAACAAAAAAGTGACAAAAAAAAAAATACAATCACCCAAATTTATTAAAAAAAAAAAATCATGTTCCAAAAAAAAAAAAAAAAAAATCACATCTAGACAAAACAAACCAAAAAAAAAAAAAAACATTGTCACACTCATAGCCTAAGAAAGAAAGAAAGAAGAAGAAGGAAGAGGCAATGTCCAGTGGAAAGCAAAAGAAAAAAAAAAAAAAAAAAAACAACAACAACAACATACAAGCCCATACAACTTGCACATTGGCATTTTTGTCATTCAGTCATAAGATTTTCTTCATCAAGTTTCTTCCCATTTTGGGCAGAAAACTTTTTGATGGGTTTGGGGAGAAAATACCCGGCCTCACCATCATTCTCCCCTCTCCCAACTAAATACCCTTCAAAAAGTTTTCCCTCCTCATTCCCCCCCCCCCTTTTTTTCATCCTCCCTAAAATCCACTTTACCAAACACACCGTAAATGATTTATTTTAATATATAAATAAGAAAAAAAAAATGAAAAGAGGGGAAAATATGCAGGGCTTAAGTTAAGCATATTTAGTTAGTATTGGCAGTGGCTTGGATAGCCTAGGTCTATCTAGGCCCAAAGGGTGCCTATATGGGTGGTACAATAAAAAATAAACCCTAGCTCTAACTAGGAGGATGCAAGGGCATACACACACACACGCGCATATACATGATTTACCCTGCCCCCCCCCCCCCCCCCCAAAAAAAAATCACATGTATATGTTCCTCCCTAATGAGTTGTCACCCTAAAGAGAAAAGAACAAAATTTCTCTCCAAACTAGTTTGGAGAGAAACCTTTCAAACTCTTCATATATTGTTCTAGTTTCCATTCCAAATAGACCTCATACTCTTTTCTACATATACAAAAGGGTTTTCAAACTTCGTTATTCTTGTTCACCATTAACTGATCTAGGTTCGTGAGGAAATGGAATTTTTGGAGCATGTGAAACAAGGCTTTGTTTGTTTGTTCTTCAATTTTGTTTGGTATATCTCATCATCTATCATCTATTTATATATATGTGTGTGTGTTATAAAAGTTAGATTCCTAAAATTGGTGGATACACAAAGTGATGATATGTGTGTTCTTTTATCAAAGCCTATAACAATGACATGTATAAAAACATCTAATAATTATCATATTTAATAAAAAAAACACCTTGGAAAGAAAAAGGATGGCCACACATTTGATGTTGAAAAGACGTTTGGGGTGAAGAAACTAAATAGAAGAAAAAAAATGCCAAAATTAAAACAACTATTTTCGGTTGCAAACCTTAATTATATGATTATTATGTCATAAATAAATATTACAATAGAAGTCTCCAAGTCTTAAAGCACACTTATAACTCACCAAAATGATTACCATTTGCATCCTCTCTTTTTTTAAGTAGGCCATTTGCATCTTATTGATTTCCCTAGTCATTTCCATTCCAATGTCTATTCAATAATTTTGTTGAAAATGCATAGTTGACTAGTATTTTTTATAAAAAATAAATCCAAAAGAAGATTGAAGCATTGAACTAATAATTAAAAAAATAAGAAAAAAAAATTAGTGTCATTATAATACATAGGCATTAATTTCCTTCAATAATGCCACTTGGTAATTTGTCAATAATCCTTTGACAATAGAGTGCTTAATAATTACCATTTTTTTTTTTTCAAAAAGGAGAGATGTCTTGTTAAACCAATATATATATATATATTTAAATAAATTACAAAAATCATTCGGTCCAATTCAGTCCACTTCTGTCCTCTATTTCGGTACATTTCAGTCCATCTAATAATATCAAATTTGTTATATTAAAAAAAAATAAAATCAAACACACTAGAAAATAAACAATGCTAGGTGTGGGGTGTGGAGTACTGACTCTTCCACTCCCTCCAAAACCCTTTCCAATTCTAATTCCCAAACCTCCTCCCTCCTCTTCTCTCGCATGGACGAAGAGGAATTCGAATTCCAAGACACAGATGGCGAGGATTATACCGGAGTTGACGCTGATGCGCTCAAGGAAGAATTGGTGATTTCAGAGCCTAATGTTACAATCGAAAAATTAGCACTATAAATTTTAGTACTATCTCATTTCAAAGTAATGTACTTTGTTAATAAGGAAGTGGTTTGTTGCTAATGTTGTGTAACTTGTAATAGGTGGTAAGAATGAGTAATTCTTGTCCAGTTGATAAATATATATTTAACAATGTTTTATGTATGTTAGAATTCGTTATATGTGATGGCAAATTCATAATCTTATTGTTTGAGGTACATAAGGTTGTTTTATTGCAATCTTTTGTCTGACAGTTGAAATTCTTGTTATACATTTTCTTGCTAGCCCTATGATCTCCTATCTCAAAGGTTGAATTTGTATATTATTATTAGCTTTTTAAGTTTATGAGTAGAGATTACACTTACAGTCCCATTGATTGGACCCTTGATCACACTAAGATTCTTTATATAGATGTGTCACACATCAAAACTCAAAAGCCTCTTTGTCGATTACTACTTCTACTTGTATGGGATGTCATTGCAATAACAGCAACACCAAGCATGAAGAAAAAGCACAATCGACCAAAGGGTCGTTGTTCATATATCAAAATCCAAAGATGTTACATCCTTATTCCTTGTGCTTTTTCTTGGGTTCTTTTTCATCTTCAATACCAACTTTCTTGTCAACCTCTCCTACCAAGTTGAATCCTCGTTCTACTTGTCCAGTAAATCTGTAAAACTACATGCAGTCCATCACTAGCTACATAATCTTTTGTGTCTATTGTCTTACAAGTTTGCAACAACATATCATTCTAAGAATTCAAAAGCTGTTGGTATACAATTTCTACATGCCTATAAATTAAAAATTCTCATCTGATCGCCTTATGTTACACCCATTACATCTCTCTAAATTCACAATTGGGTTCCCTAGAACCTCTAATAAGCTCTATTAATTTAGAAAATTCATACATGAATATCTCAGTTTTGAATGTCTCATTTAATGCTTCCAATTCCCATATTTGTATAAATACAATGTGAATGGAATCAATACGGAAGTTCGAATTTGATATGACCTACGGAAGTTTGAACATAGCAATGATAATGTTACTGTTATGTTTTAGATGTTAGCTAATTTTATGTGACAAAAATAGTCAGAGAATTTTGAAATTTATGTATTTGGGTTAGGTTAGATGTCTAAGATGAGCAAATGGAAAAATTTAAAGAATAGCACTATCGCCTAGGTGAAACGCAGACTCACTCTAGTGAAACATTAAGGCAGCGTTTGGATTGCATTTTTGGGCAGCGTTTCAGCGTTTGTGTTTTCCCTTTTTTTTTTTTTTAATTGAGAACAGTGTTTTCACGTGGGATGTTGTCTGTCAGTGGGTCTCATACACTATGCACGGGACCCACTATAGTGCACGGGATCCATTACCTCTTTGACCAGCAAATTTTGCACTAAAATGTGTCTATCAGTAGGTTCCGTGCACTGTTTATGAGACCTATAAACTTCTTTTTTCATACAAACTTTCATTAAAAATGGGTTCCACGGTACTATTCACATATTTAAAAATTATTTTGCCACAGTATTTTCAGTTTTCAGCAAAATAAGCGATATCCAAACGGATCCTAAATAAAATTATCTGGTGTTAAAATTCAAATTTGGCTAGAAGTGTGATTTCTCAAAGTCTTAGCCCTAACTATATAAGACACTCTTAAGTCTCTCTAAAAAAAAAAAAATAAGACACTCTTAAGGATGATTTTCTGTAGAGAATGTTGTTGTACTCATAGCCATACAAAGCCAAACTATAAAACTTTCTCCTTAGGCCTAAACAGAGAAAATCCATTATTGTACTTTGATCCTATACAGTAATATTCATTGGTTTTTCATTTTGTCAAAAAAAAAAAAATTTTTTTTTTTTTATTGGCCTTTTATTGTTATAATTATTATTGCTTTGGTTTGGTGATTGGTTACTGTGTTTCAATTAAATGTTAGAATATCTTAATGAAATAACTTGGTCAATACATAAATTAATCTATTGCATAAGCTGTTTGGGGTCTAAATAGAAAATTTCAACTGATAAAACTAAATGCCAATTATGTCAAAAATTGGTTTTTTTTTTTGGGGGGGAATGAAGATAATGACTCCCCCAAGATAGTTGAATTTATAGAAACTCTATAATAGATTAAGTGATTCCAAAATTAGACGTGGAGTTTGAGACTGACCAAGAAACATATAATTTTATTAGAATTATGCTCGTTTAGTTGGATTTAGCAATAGACAAAGTAAAGGGAATAATGATGGTATAAGCAAGTGCTTAGATTGAGTTTATGTTGTTCTTTCCAGTGCGTACAAGGAAAAAATAAAAGAGACAACAATGTGAAATATCATCGCCCAAAAACAAGACGTGATTGCTTAGTAGAGATGGATGTTAGTAATAGATCTAGTAATAAAGGCTGTGTTGTAAAATTTGTGGCAAAGCATACTTATGTATTAGCTTTTACTTGTAAGCTTATGTTCTTTAGATCTTAAAGGACTATCAATCATGCTTAAGATATTGAAATAGGGGAAGACATCAGAGATCAAGGGAGCTCAATTTCCACACAAAGCATTCTTACATTCTCTCAAACCCATTCCATTATATAATTTCCATTTTCAACATCCATAAAACTAAACTCATTATCCAATTTCCCTCCATAACATAGTTCCAACTGTTCTTAAACGGATCATCAATCATCCTCATCAATGGATTGACACATCCACAAAGACTTACAACACCATGAGGTAGCTTTCTGGTTTCTATTATATTTTTTATCATCTCATAAAAGAGTGTATGGTATACATTACGAGGTTGCTTTTTAGGATGAGTTTGGTATGTCATTGAATCTAGTTAGTTAAGATTTAAGAACAATACATTTTATAAACTTTTGGACATTTGAATAAAAATATAATTTTAATAAATTAATAAGTTTTTTTTTTTTGATACCATATGAAAACATTACAAACACCTTCATAGGGCTGTTAGAGTTCACTTAAGTATTACAAAATTCTGGGTAAACCCAGTGGTGGTGGACTGGAAATCTAGAGGCTATAGCTGCCAACTTAACCGGAGGATATAAAACAAAATTGGGGACATAGATAGTATGGAATAACATCCTCTGTTGCTCTAGAAAGGTTAGATCAGCTACCATAGCTTTGTCTAGCCAATGGGGTTTGCATCTACCATTGCAAATCTTCACCAAGTTCCTGCTTTTGGTTAGGATAAGGATAATACCAAAAACCAGCTCTCTAGCTTTCAAAATTGCCTCCATTAAAGCTTCCTGCATTGCCCTTGAAGGTGTCTTGGCTCTGCTGCTTTGGCAACCACCAAAGATTATATTGCCCATTCTATTTTTTGCTTCATAAGCATACCCGCATCTTTTGTATTTTATGCTTCTACAGTTCTTCTGCCGTCCACTTTGAGGATGAGCTGCCAACTCCTATCTGGTAAGGCTTGGCTGGGTGGATTCTGGAGTTCTTTGGAGTGGGGAAGTTCTCTATTGAAATCAGCATGATACCTGCATGAAAGACATTTGGTGGTTAGAATGATTTTCCATAGGATCAGGTCTATTCCCTTCATGAACAACTTGATTCCTTTGCAACCAAATTGTCCAAAGATTTGTGAAGACCGTTTGGAGGAAGAACATATTATCTTGATGCAGATCTTTATTTCTCAAAATACAATCTGCCAGCAAGCTTTTTAAAGAAATCTGGGCCATATCAGAAGTTCTAATTGCTAAGGAGGAACAAACCAAACAGCTCTGGCCAAGAATAGGTGTGAGGATGATTTGATCTCTTCCTTGCACATGGGACAGTTATTGTCAGTAGGAATGCCTCTGTTAGTGAGGTTAAGTTTAACAGGCAGGCAGTCATGTAATAATTTCCAAATGAAAGTATTGATTTTCACAGGCAATTTTACTTTCCAAACTAATGGCCAAGTTTCCTTAGGTATGTCTGTACTTCTGAACTTTGTAGGATTAGAATCCCTGTAATCTTTATGCAAGAGGTCATAAGCCTTTTTAACTTGAAAGTCACCAGAGTTGGAGTGTTTCCAAATGATTCTATCCTGACCTCCATCTGTTTTGGCCAAAGGTATTTGCAAAATCTCCTCACTAAGGGGATAATGATATAACATCCTCACTAGCTCATGATTCCAATTGTTGGATGAGTTGTCCACAAGGTCAGCAACATTTTTATTGGCCAAATTGAGATCCTCTCTAATTTGAGGGCAGCTAAAATACCAAAGAGGGTGATTCAAAGGTAATTAAATAATAAGTTGGCAAATTAATTGAGAACAAATGGGAGTTTCATGTGGTTAAGAGTCTTAAGTGATAAGTTATTTAGGGTCTATTTGGTAAGGGAGTTCAAATAACAGTTTTCAGTGTTTAAATTGGTTTGCATATTAAGACTCTAGACTAGAGTTCAAAGAACAAAAAAATGCGCTCATGTTGCTCTTGAAAGCAAGACCTCCTCCAGTCCTCCTTATTGCTAGAAATGTCTTACTGAATTTGTCATGACCAGGAGATTCAGCCATTTGAACTCCAAAAGGTTGTATTATAATTGAAACTCTCCATATTAGATTAACCTAAGCTATCACAATCTTTGAGGATAAATTAGCCACATCTATACTATTCTTAAAAAGACTAGTAACAGTTAGGTTCTTTATAATCATTTGTTGGGCTTTGTGGAGTTTAGTTTTGTTTGATTCGGTTGACGACCCGACCCAACCCGAATAATGTTACGTGGTTTTTAATGGGAGATTTTTTGAGTCTTAGTTTGTGGAGTGGAGGCTTGGGCTAACAAGCTCAAGCTGTAATGCTCATGGACAAGCCTCTTGGGGGTCTGGGGGCAACGCTTCCGGGAAAATTTTTTGGCCTGTTTTGTAGCCCATTGTGAATCCTATGCGCAGGATGTAGAAAACGCAATTTTGGTGATTAGGGTTTGTTGTTGTCGTTTTTGAGAGATTGAAACACTGTATTGCCACACTTTGTATTCTTCCTTGATAATAGTGAAATCTCTGCAACTCCATGAACGTAGGCAAATTGTCGTACCACGTAAATATTGTCTTGTGTGTATGATTGTTTTTTTCTTTGGCATGAGTTTTCTCTATTTTTGTCTCTCACAGGTTGGGAATTTCAGGTTTATTCCCTACATCATCCACAAAACCCAAATCGACCAAGTACAGTTGATGTAAAACTCAATAAACAATTAAGCATATATCCAAATGTCACAACTTTTAAAATTGTGCTGAATGCAACAAACTTACAATTTTCTAAATTTAAGTTAAAAGATAATAATCATTACAAATCTACATATTATTAAGGCTTGAATCCATTCATGAATTTCTTTAATAATAATAAAAAAAATACAGTTTTTTAAACCTTTCACTTTTTTTTAGATACACAGCATTTTCAACCACTCATTTTCAAAAGGCTAAAAAATAAGTTGTACCAAAAGGACAAACTAAAAACTGAAATTTAGATCATTCTATTTAAGTACTTCCGTACAAATCCAAATGAACCATTATAGTTTTTGATTCCCTAAACAATGTTGCAAGTTTGCCTAGATAGATTTATTTACAAATTGTTGCATTTACTAGAATAATGAATTATAAGCAAGGGAGGTTGTCCTGAATCAAATTGTGTCCATTTCCTATCCTTTGCATGAACTAAAGTAGGATACAGTGATATAACCCTATGATTATTACTGCACCGCTGACTAAAAATGTCTTCAAAGAGGCCAAGCACATAACAAGAACAAGCATCAATGCAGGAGGCAAGCAAAGTATCGTCACCCCAAATGTTCGTCAATTTGAATGACCCATTTGGTGCAAAAATTTCTCACCTGGGGTTGAGTAAAAGATGGTTGGAAATCCTATGGCCCATGTCCCAGGATGCCCAAAGGTGCTATACTCACCGATTCTTACTTTACCGAGTAGTTCTTCAAATTGCTTGCCTCAGTTTCCAACTTTCCATCGAGATCACAGAGGAAACCAGCCCGGATAAGAGCTACATCCGCTGATACAGGACATAGTCACCCACCCTCTATTGTGAAAACTAAGAACCCATTTTCTTTGATTTTGGATGTTCCTCAAACTATTTGGAAGCAAACATTGCCGCCATTGAATGATTTTGGGTTTAGTCGGAAGAGCATTTGGGAAGGTGGGGTTGGGTTGTTTCTAGTGTCCAGTACTGTCCTCATAGCTCTCAATTTGTCTTGGTTGAGGGGGTATCTAATACGGCATAAATTCCAGAAGTATCAGGCTGTGTTTGAGTTTGCTCAAGCTTGTGGTATTAGAACTGGAACACCAGTGAGGATAAGAGGGGTGAATGTTGGTAATGTCATCCGCATTAATCCTTCATTGAAAAGTAATGAAGCAGTTGTTGAGGTGAGTTTGACACCATAATCTTGTATACACGTCTTCTTACTTATCAATTTTTTTTTCATGTTTCCATCTCAACAATGAAATTCTTGAATGTGATCAAGATTTTGTTGATTTTACTTGGTGTATGTATTTTACTTTAATGTATCGCCTTCTCTTTGTAGGTTGATGATGATAAAACGGTCATACCTCGAAATTCACTTATAGAGGTGAACCAATCGGGTCTTCTCATGGAAACTTTAATTGAAATTACACCTTGCAATCCAATTCCAACACTTTCAGTAGGGCCACTTGACCCAAAATGTTCTGAAGAAGGTCTAATTGTATGTGGTAGCCAAAAGATAAAGGGAAATCAAGTAGTAAGTTTGTATGCATTGGTTGGGGATATTCACCCGTTTGGGATGTGAAGCGGAGGACATTGGTATTGCCAACCACTATTCACTGGCTAAACGAGTTCTATCTGCTATTGAAGAAGCAAGGCCATTGCTCACAAAGGTAGGATGTGCATCTCTTGGTTTATATGTTTAACTGAAAATAGTTATTGACTGCTTTGTTGAACTAGATAACGGTATTACTATTGCAAATGCCAAGCAAGTTTATGGAAAAATGAAGAATTTGTTAGTAAAGATATAGAATGTAGTAGCTACATACTTTCCTATTAAGCTACCCTATTTGATTTATTAAGTTACATAGTTAAGGAAGTTATATCTCAAGTTTGCAGTATTGGCCCTTAAAAACTTGATTTCTTTAAGAACTTTGCTGTTGTCCAATTATTTTCTCAATTTAAGACAATCCTTGAGGAATTCACCCATTTTATATTCTTGTAGTCCTCTTCAAGATCAAATTTTCAAAATTGTTTAGGAGGGTTATTGTCCTCAGGGAATTGACAAAGTGTGTAAATGAGATAAACTTCCTAGTCTGCCATCTGTGTCTAAGTTTGACAAGTCCACTAGCAAGAATTATCTTCTTGAGCATTGTGTGTTAGACTCTTAAAGAAATTAGGTGTAAGACGTATTGTGAGTGGGAACTTCTAACATCTTTGGCTTTGGCTTTAATGGCCTGTTTGGATGTTTATAAAGGGAGGGGAGTAGAGTAGAGGGAGGGAGGGTAATTCAATTACCTTGTTTGGAAGTTTTTTAAGGAAGGAGGGGGAGGGGTTTTGAGGGGTTTCAATTACTTCTAACCCCTCATTTTTAATTCCCCAAATTGGAGAGATTTGGAGAGAGAGTAGAGTACATAAATTATTGACCAAGTAAATTACCTAATTTACCCTTATTATATTAACAAAATTACAATGTTTTGTAACGTCAAAAATAAAATCTGTAACCCACAAATTTCTCTCAAGCTCTCTCAGCTTTGTAACCCACAAATTTCTCTCAAGCTCAGCTCTCTTAGCTTACGCTGGCTCTCTCTCTCTCACACGACTTCTTCACTCTTGGACTGTCTTTCACTCTTCTCTCTCTCGCCTAGCATTCTCTCACAAAGGTAAACTTTGTTTTAATTTCTGTTTCATGGGTTTCTTTTAAGTTGAATCAAATAACTATGTTCTTAAAATTGTGATTCTATTGGGTAATTTCTTATTAATTGTGATTTTATGGGGTAATAACATGTTACTTGTGGGTGAGTTTCGGATTTGAGGGCTTTTTTTCTTAAATTTAAAGTTTCAAAGTATTGCTCATAATGTGTTTGATAAAGTGCTTGAGTGAGTCTAGATTGTGAACTTGCATAAATTTGTATATTGTGGCTATATATAGATCTGTGTTTCTTGTTTATTTTTATTGGGTAATTTCTTGTTTTTTGTGAATGGGTTTCTGATTTGGGTAATTTCTTATTTTTTTTGTGAATGGGTTTCTGATTTGGCTCCTCCTAAGCCCCAACCAAAATGGTACTCTCTCAGCTTTGTGATGTTCAAGTTTGAACTGGAAAATGGATCTGATTTATGTTTTTGGGCATTTGGGTTTTGAGAAAACTATTAGCTTTTAGCTTGAAATCGTGTTTGCTTTCATTTTTCCCTGTTATTTGGTTGCTGAGAAAATAATAAAGGAGAATTTTTGTTTGTTTGTTTGTTGTTTATATGATGTTATTATGCTTTCCCATATGCTGGTTTAGCTTGAATCTAATGATTTTTTCCTATTTGGATATTATTATATCATTTATTTTGAAAATATTTGATTTGAAATCAGCTTAAGCAAACCAATTGAAACAGATGGTTTAAGTAGCTTAGAGGCTTTGAATCCTATTAAAGATTTTTTGGGTTGTTTATATTGTGTTGGAATTTTTAATTGCTGAAGTAATATTAAAAGAAAATAGCTCAATCCTGTTTGAACAATAGTATTATAGATGATTGTCTTCTTTTTACCCAGAAGACAATGGTTTAAGGTTTATATGTTTTGATGTGTTGTGATAGTGTGTATTGGAGTATAGGGGTGGTTCTGTTTGTAATGGTATGGAGATCCTATAATCTTGGTCATGCTATGTTGGGTGGTAACTAAAGTTGTGATTCCAATTGGGTTGATATGAATAGGTTTAACCGATTTTTTGGGATGTGTACATTTTGCTTCTGAAAATGTCGATGCAACTTAAGAGTGGTAGTACTTGTGCACTGCTTTTTGGGTCTACTTTGTAGTTTGATATCCTAGGCTGTTGTTTTATTGTCCTATTTTTGTGAATGCATGTGTTGCAGTGGCTGGTATTTTACATTGGTCCAAAAGGAAAAGTTTATCATAAAAACATGCATTAATGTACAAGAAGATGGACTGCTCTGATTGATTCCTTTTGATTTTTTGCATGCAGGGTGTTGTTGATCGTGTTTGTCTCGGTCTCATTCCAACAAGTGAGGGTAGCTGGGTCACTGCTATAAGGGCATTAAGGTAACTGCTAATACTTTGTATATGGTTCCATTCAATCACTTGTTTTTTTGTTTTGTTTTGCGGTCCAAAATGTCTTCAGCTTCCAGGAAATGTTTAAGACTGCATTACTTCCAATTTTTGTTATTTACCTTTCAAAATGTTTAAAATTTCTAAGTATCCTTTCATTGCATTGTTTCATGTTGCTGTTTCGTTTTGTAGTTTGAAACATCTCAAATGTCCAGGAAATGTTTCAAATTTTGAACAACCTCAGTGTTAAAACTTCCATTCTTGGTTTAGGTTTTGTTTCCAAATATACTTTAATTTCCACAAGATTCTTTCTTATCCAAGGCATGTGGACTAGAATTTTAAAGTTTCAAAGAGTTACTCACAATGTGGTCACAATCTGACAATTCAGTAGTTTTTACAATCTCCAGGACACTAGATTTAGCATCTTAGTAGATTGAATTCTTTTATGTCATTGTACTGGTTGTAACTCTTCTTATTTCATTTTTTGGCTAATTGGTTGTAAAGCTAAATTGTCTGTTTGTGTGTTGAATTCTAACTAATTGGAGTTTTTATGAATGTTGGTTAGCTGTTTATTGTGCAATTTTGATTATGTCATTCGCTTTTTGGCTTTAATTAATGTCGGTAGCTGGGAAGGGTTAGTATATTAATCGCAGTTTCTACTGCAGCAATGATGTTCATTAAGTTATATTATGGTGATACTTTTATTTGTCTTGTAAAGTTGTTGATGCTGGCTATGAAGTTGTTTCTTTTATTTGATTTTAGTTTTACTCATTACTATAACCATGAAGTGGCATTTCACTAGCAAGCCAAATACTTTCTAAGTTTTATATTCTTATATAATAGATTACACAAAACACACTGAATTGTAATAGCTTAGTGTATTTATGCATATCATGGATTGTAATAGCTTTGCTGTCATGGGATAATTTTATTAGATGGATAGACAAGAGAATAAAAGGAGACGTGTATTGCTAATTTGGGAATGGAGACGTGGATTATGGGATTGGGAATGGAGACGTCAAATGGCAATTGCTTATGTAGTTTGTCTTGTTGCCTATTGGTTAATACTTCGAAGGAGGCCTCAAAGGAGACAAGTAGCTTACTCAATTAGTAGTTTGAGTTTAGAAAGACGAAGTGTTCGCGATGAACTAATGAGAGAGATAATTGAAAATAAAAAGTGTTGTGATATTATACGCATGGGGCCTGGAGCTTTTTTAGTTTGTGTAACATGCTACGTAAAGAAGGTGGCCTCCAACCAACACAACGAGCAATGATTGAAGAACAAGTTGCCAAATTTCTTTATATATTATCACATGGTGTAAAGCATCGGGAAATATCTTCTTTTTTTTTTTTTTTTTCGTCGCTCTGGTGAGACTATAAACCGTCATTTCCATCAAGTATTAAGATCTATGATACAACTAGAAAAGAAGTTTTTGAAACAACCTAATGGATCTCAAACTTTAGTAGAAATACTCAACAGTTCTAGGTTCTTCCCATATTTTAAGGTAAAAAAAAAAAAAAAAAACATTATTATACTCTAATAGCTTAATTGTGGTATATATAAAGATTTTAATATATAGAAGTAAGTACTCAACAATTTTAGTTCTTCCCATGTCAGGATTGCATTGGGGCAATTAATGGAACGCACATTCAGGCAAAAGTTCCTATTGAAGATGCACCAAGATATCATGGTAGAAAGGACTATCCAACACAAAATGTGCAAGCGGCATGTACATTTGATTTAAAATTTACATATGTTTTGCTTGGATGGGAAGGAATTGCGTCAGACTCAAGAATTTTAAAAAATGCATTAATTTGACGCGATAAGCTAAAAGTCCCCCAAGGTAATTTTGTTAGAAAAAAAAAAGAAATATATATATATATATATATAGCCATTAGTGTATAACAACATAATGAAGCATGTCATTCCTATAGGTAAATATTACCTTGTTGATGCTGGATTCATGTTGAGGAGCACACTTCTTGCACCTTATAGAGGAGTTCGTTATCACTTAAAAGAGTATTCAAGAAATCCACCACAAAATCCTAAAGAGTTATTCAACCTTCAACATGCATCCTTACGCAATGTGATTGAAAGAGCATTTGGAGTCTTGAAGAAAAGATTTCCTATAATAGCAAGCTCAAATGAGCCGTCTTACGGAGTTCCAACCCAGAAAAAAATAATTTTAGCATGTTGCATTTTGCACAATTACTTGATTGGTGCAGATCCGGATGATAGAATTCTTCATGAGGTGGATGAAGAAATTTTAAACAATCCTAAACCCCATGAATAGCTTGGTGCGCAAAGAGAGAGAAATAATGATGATGCTGCCCAAGGAGAGATTTTAAGAAGCTTAATAACAACTGATATGTGGAGGGATTATACATCCAACCCAACTTGATGTTATTCTAAATTTAATAATTGTAGACAAATGCTTCTAGTGGATTTAGAACTGTCTTTGTTTTAATGGGCTAATTCTCATTAAAATTGTTTTATTATTTAATTTTCTTTTTATGGACTTATCATTTTGTATATGATACATTTAATTTGCTTGGGATAAACTATTGAATGAGTTTTGATTGTGACTTGAGAACGTGTTTCTTCCTGTGAGGTTTGTGTGAGACTTTCCTCTTTAGTATGCAAAATGAATTATTCCTCTATATTGTGTTAGAGCAGCACTACCACAGCAAGTTCAAGTTTGTTTAGTATAATTTTAATAAACTTCATTCACTATGATAGTGGCAATTTGCAGGTAATCTTTCTTTTTCTATTGTTTTGCATTATGTCTTTGTCCTTTAAGTTGCATTGGCAACCTTTTGCTTTCGACTTGCTTACGTTTGCCTACTTAGTTGTGTAGGTAAAATGAGCTTTTATTATTTCAACCATGGATAATGTGCAAATATATTTATTTGCTCAAATATTTTTTTATAGGTTCAAATATGTTAGAAAAAAAGGACTATTGATGATGTGGTTAAGAATGATAGAGAATATTGGACAGTTGTTATGGATGATGCACTTATTGATGCACTCTTGCATCAACATCATCTAGGTAATAGAAATGGTTCAGTCTTCACCACACATGCCTATGACAATATTGTGAAGGAATTGCAAGAAAAATTTGAAAAACCAATAGACAAGCAAAAAGTGAAAAATCGCATTAAAACCATCAAGTATAATTGGTCAGACTGCTATGATGTGTTTAAGAATGGATTAAGTGGTTTTGCTTGGAGTCCAATCACCAAAATGTGAAGTGTTGAATCGGAAGTTTGAGAAAGTCTAATCTAGGTTTGTCACTTATACTCTAGGAGTTCATATTGTTTCTTGTGGTACATTTTACAGGCTACTGCATAGATGAGGTCCCTTCTATTCTAATCTTATGTTAAGCTTCCTCTTTACCTATTATAAAATAATTGTGAAGGAAGTTTTTGTTAGTGACTGTCCTCTGTCCAATGCTAGACTTTGTTCTTCATACTAAGTGTGGACTAGCATTACATTATTGTGAGTTTGTTATGGTATTGGCTTAATGATGGTGATGCATTTGGTTTGGATATAGTGATGTATTAAGTGTAACTTTGTAAACTGAAAATTATGTATATAAAAGTTCAAGGCAATTTAATCAAGAATTATCCAAGAAATATGAACGGTTACATCTTGGCACCTTTGATATTGTGACTTTTACTTTGTGTGTAATGGGCTATATATATATATATATATATATATATATGTTACTTTGTAGAAAGATATTTCTAAGGATTAATAGAATTAATAGCTTTGTGTATAATGGGTTTATTTTGTTGTCATTTTCTAACAAGCTAAACCTAAAGCAAAAGAGCTTAAGAACAAACCAATTCCAAACTACGACAAATTGGTTGAGCTTTATGGAAAAGATAGACCAACTGGGGAATAATCTGAAATTGCATCGGAGATGAGGCAATGGTGGGCTACTTCAACCGGAGAGGGCTCTATGGAGAACATTGAAGATATTGATCATTTAGTTGCTCAAAATGAAGTTACTTTGGAGAGCTATGATAATGTGGGTGATAATAATGTGGGTGAAACCTCCTCAAAAGCCAAAAAGAGAAAAACATCAAAAAATGAGGACATGGAACGAATTATGGGAGCAATTCAGGATGTTGCTTTAGCAATGAGAGAAGGAAATTCAGCACTTAGAGAAGGAAATTTAATTTTTGAGAGGAGCTTGGCACGTCTTCCCATTCCTGAGCAAGACGTGTTCCATCTCTTGGATGAGATAGGAATTGATTCTAGATTGCGAATGAGGGCTTATCTCTATCTTATTAAGAATCCAGATATGTTGAGAGCTTTTATTGGCTATCTAGTGGAGAAGCGCAAGGAGCTATTGTTCACAATGATGTCTAATCCTTAAATTTCTCTAACAGTTAGACAAGTAAATGTTCCAAGACAATTTTAGCTTCTAAAACCCTTTTCAATTGATCATTGAAAGGTAAACTCTTGGGATTAATTTTTCTTTGGCACTAGCTTGTGTTTATTTTTAGTTTTTCTCTTTGAAACAAGTCTATTAGTAGTTACAGATATGGTCATAGCTCATTGTAACACTATCCTTTTTTCAGTGGCTTGAAAACTTTGTCTGCTTACATCCATTTTTATGCTTTTCACTTCTTAGTTGTCTAGCATGATACAATGTCGTTGACTTCACGAGTTGACTTCTTAGGTCTTGTGTTATGTCCCTGGTTGTTCAATACTGTTTACTAGTATAGGTGCCTTAGTTGGGGCAGTGGTGGTGGGATCCATGAAAGCTATGTGACAGAATCTTTCATTCTTGTGATATGATCATATGAGGCCTTTGATTAAAAAATTGGCCATATTGCCGATGCTACTGTAGCCTGTGGGTCATACTATGCTCCTCCCATGTGGCTTTGTTGAAATTGAACTTTACAATGGTCTCAGACATCTTTGTTATGTGATATAGAATGAAGAAAAGAAATATGATGGTATGGTCAATGATGATTAATACGTATCAGATTTATTTATATAGAATTCCAAGGGACAAACTTGTGTTCGTGCAACCCACTATTCCATTTCCTCATGTTGTGGAGGTCTTATAAGACTAGTTGTTTATACTTTTTTTTTTTTCTCAAATAATGTTCAGTGATAATGAAGTTTAGACTATAAAAGTATTTCAGGTTAATATAGACAATTTCATCATCTAAATTTTTTTTATCCCTGTGCACATTGAAAACTTTTTTGTATTTATCAAGCTAAACAACAGTGGAAGAATGAAAGTGAAAGAACAGAAGGAAGAAAGCTAGAGAATTTTGAGTAAACTTGTATTTCAGCCCCTGGTTTAATCTTGTTTGTAAGTGATTAGGCTCTCTTTTTTAGCCTGGTCTGGACTTGCCTTAGTTGTTAGACCACTTGAATCTTGATATTTTTTTATTGAAAGTTTTAGACCTTGTTCTATTAAAAAAAAAAAAAAACTACATTTTTTTCTCATTTTAATTATTATCAATTAAGGATGTTTTTTTTTTAGTATAATAAAAAAGCAGAAAAAATATTTAATCATAGACCAATGTTGATTATTTAATTCACATTAAAAAAAATTATCAAAAAAAAATATTGCATGCTATAGTCATAATTATTTAATCTAACAAATTAATCATAGACCAATGTTGCAAGTTCATTTTCAAATAGGGGTAAATTTGTCTATTTAAATCATTTTCACCTTTCCCTCCTAATTTTTAAAACATCGAAACAAGAGAAATGACTAATTACTCCCTTCTCCCTTACTAATTTTAAAAACATCCAAATAAGATGGAGGATAACCATTACCCTCTACTCTCCTCCCTCTCTAAACTTCCAAACAGGCCATAAGTGAACATATAATGCCTTCAGTGTTCTATAGTTATGCTATTTACGGGAAGCATTTGGGCATTTTCCACAGTTAGTTATTGCAGTAAAAGTAATTAAATCAGATGGGTGAGAGTCAATTAAAAAGTTGCTTAATGGGGCTGTGATCCTTCAAGGAATCTCACTTGGAGAAATGTCTGTGTTATGTTGAAGAAGTTGGTAGATCTTTCACAACTCTAGATATATTGACACGTTTCCAGCATACCTGATCCTCGCATATTGAGTTATATTATCTGTAACTGTTGTTGTGTCTATTTGTTTGTCATAGAGAACCACATCATGGCAAGTAAGATAACTGTGTTTCATCATTCATGTTAAAACTAAAATGGTGAACTGTTCTAGTTTACCCTAGCCTTTTTCAGGAACATGGTAGCAGTGCCTGTTGTATTGCACTAAGATTCATGACAAGTTGGCAACTTCAACAATATTTAGAAAATTCGTTATGCAGGAGAAATTGGAATTTGTGTGTCTGCGTTATGTCATGTGCATGCATCTATATGACTAAGAAAGATCCATTTGTGTAATCAGCATTAATGTATTCTTAATTTTATTGTAGTTATGTCTCAGATCAAAGCCCTGGCTGAAGATGTTCAACCTTTGCTGGCTGAAGTTCGTGATAGTGGTTTGCTACAGGACGTTGATAAATTAACCAGAAGCCTTACAGAATCCTGTAAGGAATTGAGGTGAACTGTCCAACCTTTATTTTATGCATAAATTTGGTCATAAATATTAATTGAGAGGTATTGACATCTTGTATCACATGGTTACCGTTTTAGTAGATTCCAACTAATTTCTATTGAGGTGAGATCCTAAATTGACAAACTGCCTAAAATATTTGCTGATTATAAGTCGTGAGCTGTGTTTATTTATTTATTAATTTTTCCCCTTCTCTATACATTTCCATTTCTCGGTCCAACCACCATTGCAGAATATATGCTCTGATATTCAGGGATTTACGGGTGATGAGGCTACAAAACAGAATTTGAAGACACTTGTCAGGTCCCTTTGCAGGATAACGTAAAGACAAATGAAAGTTGGAAATAGGGAAACAGATTACGACAGTTAATTAGATGGTTAAAAATGGTGTTCTTCTTCCATTGTCATGTTAGGGAGAAACTAAAGTTTGTCCTGTTTGGGATTTTTTTTTTTTTTGGTTGCACTTGCATAGAAAGGCTTTGATGCTAGAGGTACAAGTTGCATACTTTTATCTGGTTTAAATGTGAATTCTAGTCAAAGTATGCATTCTCAGCATTTAGCTTGGGGGTTCCGTCCGTTTATTGCAACATCAAACATATGATCATAGATAAATTTCTCATATCGGGTTGTCTCCTCCCCTTTAATTTTTAAAATTTGAGTTTGCAGATGCAGCTAAGGAAAAAGAATGCCTAGATTAGCTCATGACATTTTGAATTTGTTACTGATGATTTACAATCTGATGGGACTGAATGACATTCACTTTTATTAAGTTCTTTTTTTCTTCACTTCTTGTCATTTTACCCTAGTCGTCTAGTAACTTATAAGTTATAACTAGACAACAGTTGTTGCTATTCAGCCAATATTTTTCTATATGCCTGGCAATTTGAGACTCGATTTCCATGATTATGCCAAAGACTCCTCGTTATAATTGGGTGGTGGTTGTCTTGTCCCTACTGGTATATTCGAAGAACACATCTCCAGAACAAGGACATGCAGCAGCTTCTAGAGCATGTATTTGCGCTGCCTTGGTCTTCTCACTTACATGGAATGCCATTTTTGTTGCACAGTAGAACATGGAAGTTTATTGGCCCCAAGAATAGTCCAATATGAACAATCTGATGTATGTGCTATCCATATAGAAAAGGCCGTGAAGCCAACCCCTAGCAAGATACACTTGCTTCACGCATGGCAATGCCATTCCCACCCTGCAACTCCCATCAAGTTAAGACAAAGCAACACAATGGTGGTCCTAAGAAGTTGAACAATAAATGAAAACACTAAATGGTCCAAAGTATAACCATCTGGCTCTCTTATAACATAAATGAATAGACAGCTAATACCAGACAACCTAACAATTCTTATTAATTCACCTGACCAACCAGGCCCAGTTTGTCTCTTACTTAAAAAGAAGCCACATGTTTTTAGAGAAAAGGACTGCATCAGTTGAGAAATTTACACCATTCTTGCGCAGCTTGAAGGAACATCTCAACCTTTCTGACTCCACAGACATTACCCAAAATGCCCCACAAACTGTGTTCCTTAACGATAAAACCCTATGCCCGCTTGTCCAGCATGTTCGAACAACCAAACATTAATGACATCCTCTAAAATGGCACATTGTAGCATCTATATAAGGACCCTGTAATTTCATGCCTTGCGTTGTATAGTAGAGATTTTAATTGAAAGAAACAGGTTTGATATACTACTCTTAACCTTTTGTGATGTGCATCATCATACAAAGAGACGTATAACTGTAGCTTGGCTACTGCTAGACATTGCCACAAAGCTGAGGATACCAGGGCAAGGCAACCAATTCAAAGAATGCCATACATACACAGGAAAAATTTGTGCAAACCTAAATTCTCATTTTGCAAGTGACTTGCAATGTGCCCACTATAATCATTCGATGGATCCATATGAGATTAAAAAAAGCCCTTTCATATATGTGTTTACCTTTGGTCAGGTACAAAGATGGCTTGCATATCAGAAAGTCCAACTTATGCACCGGTCATATGACAATCATATATCAATAATCTTTTACAGTTTCCTATTTAGTGTTGGATTTAAGTGAGTAGTACAATGAATCTCCAGTCAGTTCAAACTCCAACCCTCCTATGCACCAAAAGGTAAACCTCAAACTTCCACAGCTTGATCATGAACCCTCAATCCCTAGCTTGACAATCTTGCAAGCTTAATTATTAGACTCTGCGAAATGGTGGAGCCTCACCAAATTTAAGAATGTAGGCTGTCTCATAAACAGGTCGCAGTTGCATAATCACTTGAGCATCCAAATAGGCATCGCAGGAGAAACACCAAACTGACAGATCACTGTTTCCAAAAGTAAACAGAACACGACCAAGACAGCTTTGTAAAACATTGCGGAGAAAATTAAAAAAAAATTAAAGAAGACAATTTGAAGAAAATAATGCTAATTGTAATATGTATACCTGTAGCTGAGTGCCAGGCAATGATTTGACTGTTGAAAATGCTGCAGCATATGCTTGTTCACAAAACGGCTACAGAGCACGTCCTTACAGCATAAACATAACCAGTTCTCATTTGGGTGTTGGCACCTTTCATATGTCAGTGCTTCCACAGATTAGATAATGCGATATACAGTTCAACGGCCAAGCTTCGCTTAAGGTAATTAAATTATCATTGACATACATAGCAAAATATAAAGTCTAAATGTTTCTACAATTGAGGGCTTTTAAAGGACTAAGGTAGACTACAAAGGTGAGACATGAGTCATTACCTATAAATTACTCGAAAGATTAAACAATATTTAGAAAGACAGCAGTGAATATTCTAGTTTGAGCTTGCATCAGGTTTTAGTTTCATTATGTCAAGGTCACACATTTATAAAAGCAAGTATGCAATAAATTGTAAACAGAATACAAACCTTACTCAGATTCAACTGTATAGTTCAAATCAAACCTAGCTTTTGCAGAAAAATAAGGGGCCTTAATTCTTACTTTCAGTCCCAAATGGATCTGTGTTCTTCCTTTCATCTCAAAAATGTGTAAATTGTAAAATATTCTAAGATTTATAGGTAAATGAGTATAGAACTAGACAGCTTCACTTCTTAACAATGTTTTTTATTTTTTTGTAAAGACAAAGGTAAAATATATAACCATGCTCTCATGCTGTTTAATACAATACTATTGACACTATATAGGTTTCTATATTACAAATCACACCACAAGATAACACGATATGCAATTGTTCTAATAAAATTCTTGAACCTACAGACTCACTCACCCACATCACTCTGCAATGGGGTTACAAATTGTGTTCTAATTGAATACTTTGACTACATGAGTCGACATTAACACGATCTATTTAGCAATCATGTCAAAACCCTAGAACATTAACATTGCCTGTTTAGTAAGTAGGTAGAAAACACATGATTCACGAAACACTTAATAAACATGTAGTATTATGTTGACAAAGACGACATATTTAGCTCATTTAATAAACAGGTTGTGTTGTATTGAGTCTATTGGCATAGACCTAACTCATTTCAACCCGTTTAAATATGAATATATGACTCAAAAATTGACAAGATTGACATTTATTTATTTATACGCACATAAATTACAATAATTTTAATTAAAAAGAAAAACAAATTCTATTCCATAATAACATCAATTAAAATACCGATAGCATATAATCTAAAAGTTCTAAGTTCAACCCAACGAACTTTCATCCAAATTAAAACACACAATTTTTAAGAAATATAAAATTAAATGAATCTTTTCCCCCCTTTGTTTTTTGGTAGAAGGGCCAGTTAAAGACTTTCAACATTGTCCATAAGAAAAGGGAAAAAAAGAGAGTATCAACATAACCATTAAAAATTTGTTTAACTATTCACCTATACTTCAAATCCAAATTTATTTTGGAAAATGACACTTACTGATACGGGTTAAATAGGTTGGCGTCTTGGCAACAAAGCATGAATAATGAACCCAGTCTCTTCATCTTGATTGCGGGTTGAGCGAGTCAGCACAAAATTGACCCATTTATTAATCATGTCACGACCCATTTACACTAAACAGTAAACACTCACCAGCAAAAAAGCATATGGTTTACACAGTTTGTGTCAAGCATTGCCATCCTTAATCTATAGACTATAATGATATAATCAACTAATCACCTAATCATAACCCGTGTGGGTCCAATTATTTTCATGCGAGTAATTTTAGTGAATGATTTCAATTGTTGAAATTGATGGAAGTAGTTGATCATAACAATTCCAAAACAAAATGGGTATGATTATAATTTTTTTAAAAATAAAAATAAATGTTTTGTAAAAAATGGAAATGGTAAAAGTAGAGTAGAGTTGGGGTGTGAGAAAAAGAAGTAAACCTGTAGCAAGGAGTATCGGGTGTGGGAATGTGAGCGAGGTCGGCCGACAGAGAGGCCAGATGGTCACAGCTCGTTCGAGCTTCAACCCAACCCGATTCCGCTCCGTATATTGATAGCAACTCTTCCTCTTCTTGCTGAAGTTGAACTTGGTGGCCCTGACTCAAGATTATTCAGAAACCCATATTACAATCTAATACAAAAAATAGAAGAAGAAGAAGAATTGATGGTTTGATTACCTGTGGAGCAGAGGAAGAAGACGAACCAGTTTCTTGATTCGCCATTCAGAGAGAGAGAGAGAGAGAGAAACCGTAGTGTTAACTTTCAGTAATCGCGTGGAAGCTGAACCGTCAGGTAAAACGACGACACTTCGCTCATTGGGCTTTTGTGAGTCAAAGAATATGGAAAATTACTACTTACCCACACACTTCACCTACCCGAGCTAAAGTTCTACATCCTACTTCTGTTAAAAACATTGTTAAATTTGTAAGGGGTGTCAGGGACATTTTTGCGACAATGGCCAAAAATGCGAGAATGGCTCAAATCCCCCATTCGATTCTTTAGAGGTGTTTATTGTGGAGAATCAAGCCCAAAATTTCAAATGTATGATAAACAAAAGGCTAATAGTGCTTTGACAAGAGAGAATCAAAATGCTAATAACAAAAGTGCAAAAAAAGCATAAAAACATAACAAGTCTGAAACTTCGTCCCACAGTCACCGAGAAGAGGAAATTGAGAGAGGTTATGAGGAAGAGAGAGAAGGTTCCCCTATACCCATAATTCCACTCCTAAGGTTCAGAATTGTGAGAATGTTTCCTGGCTCAGTGGGTTTTTGCTCTCAAGTTTTAGCTCTATGGAGAAAACGTGGTTCAACAGGTCTGAAACTTCGACCCACAGCCACCGAGAAGAGGAAATTGAGAGAGGTTGTGAGGAAGAGAGGGAAGGTTCTCCTGTACCCATATTTTCACCCCCCCCCCCCCCAAACTTCGGAATTGTAAGATTATTGACTGGCTGAATGGGCTTTTGCTCTGAAGTTTCAGGTCTGTGGGTAAAACGTGGTTAGTTCCTTTTAAATTTGATTGAGGCCTTTCGTATTAAACTTGGGGTGCTCTAAGTGACTGTTTTTGGTCAACAGAAGAGGCTTTGAACCCCAAGATATCAATCAAAGAAGATATGGTCAGATTTGATTTAATTGGGTAAGAGGGATGCCTTACTTTTTGCATAATTTGGGAAATAAAGTAGTCTAAATTCATGGGCTGATGTTTCCTAGACATGGTAGGTCTTTGGAGATTGTATTTGGTTGTTATAGCAGACAAGGCCAGCCATTTAGGGTCAGCTTTGTGTTTTAGGCAAAAAAATAGGAGAGCAGAAAAGTTAGGCCACAGTCACCCAGAGCATAAAAGCTGTTTTGGGGTGAAAATTTTGGATACAAGACCTCCTCCATGAGCTTGAGGTGCTACCAGTGTCCCTTGCCCACTTGGTAGCACGCATGGGCTGGGCTCATGCAAAAAGTCTAAAAGGAACTGATGCATACTCTCCAAACCACACTTTCTCAATTTTCCCCAATAAGTCACATGGGCTTGGGCCATGTTTAAAAAAATAAAATAAAATATAATACATGAATTGAGCCCACAAGGAAGTCGGGCTTGGTTGAATCAGGTTTGTAGAAAATGTGTCGTGAAAATGGGTATCAAAAAGGGGTAATTGCAGTAAATCCACATGTGATTTGACCAGTTTTGACTAAGCCACCTACATTTCAAAAATTGTCACTTAACCTGCCAGATGTGGATTTTTTTTTCAAAATAATGCTGATTTTAAAAAAATTTTGTTAGCTAGCACGTTTTTAAAACAATTTAGGAAACTAACATCTCGAGTGCAATAAACTCGATTTCGATGTCTAAATCGAGTACAATGAACTTGATTTTAACATAGAACTCGACCCTATTGGACTCAATTTCGTTGAAATTTTAGAGGAATTCTTACCTTCAATAAACTCCAGCAAAACCCAGGTCCGATCCAATCAGAGCAAAACCCAGGTGAGCTTCAATGTCCTCACAGTTCCGATTCGATCCCAACAACTCCAGCAAAACTTGTCCGATCTAATCCAAGCAAAACCCCATCCGATCCGAGCAAAACCCAGGTGAGTTTCGATGTCCTCACAGTTCCGATTCAATCCCAACAACTCCAACAAAACCTATCCGATTCAATCCGAGCAAAACCCCAAGTGGGTCTTGGGTTTATTGATTTCATTGTTTCTCTTTGGTTGTTGTGTTTGATTGTTGGAGAAGAAGAGTTTTGGAAATAGGTTGTTGTGTTTGATTGTTTGAGAAGAAGATTTTTTGGTTTTTCTCTTCGTTGTTTTTGTTTTTGTTATGAGTACCGAAATCGAACCTGTAAGGCTCGATTTCAATTGCCAAAAAACGAGTTTGGTGGACTCGAGTTTAGCATTCCAAAATCGAGTTTGTTACACTCGAGATGTTAGTTTCCTAAATAGTTTTGAAAATGTGCTAACTAACGAAATTGTTTGAAAATTAGTGTTATTTTGAAGAAAAAAAAAAAAAAAAAAACTCACCTAGGTTCTGTTAGACCACCATTACCCACCTTTCCTATTGCAGTTAGAAAAAACATATTTTAATAGAAAAACATAAAAGAAAACAAATCAAACACCTCTCAAGAAAACTTTCTCACACTATTTTCTTAGAACTCATTAACACAAGATTAGATTACTACAACTACCTGTTTTGTTTGTGTATAAATTAATCCACAAAGACACACAGATTATTCATCAAAGAATAAAAGAGACACAAAAGAGACTGACAGAGCGCTCAAATCTCTCTACCACCACTTTCCACTTCTTCAATCTTTGCCGATCTCGATAGTCACGTTGCTCTGCTACTCGCCGCTACTCCGATCTCGTGAGTTTAATGCTTCCTCTTCTCATGATTTCGTTTTTCTAGTTTCTTTGTTTTCACAGCGGTAGTGGTGTTGGAGGTGGTAGTTTGGTGAGGTTATGACATGATGGTTTAGTGAGTTAGTTGTGGTGTTGGATTTGCTGGGTTGCTGGGTTTTTTTTGCATATTTTTTTCCTTGCAGATCTGGGTTGTTTTACTGAACCCACAAAAGAGAGAGGGTTGGAGTTTTAGAGATAAAGAGCCTAGGCTAAAGATAGAGAGAGATAAGGGAGAGATTAAAGCAGCGTTTTGATATAATTTCACTTAACAACTATTTCTCTAGTCTTTATGGGCCTATTTGGTATGTGATTTCAAACAACAGTTTTCAGTGTTTAAACATTGAAAACTGTGGTTCTAAAAAATACAACACGTTTGGTAAGAGTGTTTTTTAAAAGTTTTTGAGTTACGTTGCTCATTTTAGGGTGTTTAAACTGTGTTTAAACACTAAAGTTAGAAAACTCCTCTTACCAGTTTTCAGATTTCAAATAACGTTGCTCAATGGTACTTTTGTAAATATTTTGAAAAACATGGGGCTTACTTGATTAGACAACACATAAAGCTTCCTTCTTTAATTCTAACTAGGGGGCCCACTTGTTAGCTTTTCTAAGAAAAAATACGCACATACCAAATACATAATTATGTTTTTTCACACACTGAAACATGTTATTTGAAACATGGTACCAATCATATTTTTTGCTTTATGAATACTGTAAACACGTGTTTTCATAACACTTTTTAAACCATAGTTTTCACATCATTTGAAACAAGCAACCTCAATGCCTTTTAAGTATTGCTCAATCGCATAGTAAGTTCTCTCTTTTTCGTTTTGTGTAAATAAATTTCTTTTTTTAATTTATTTTAATCTGAAGAATTAGGATTTATAACAATTTTCTTATATATAGGGTTGTAAATGAATCAAGCCGTTCATAAACAGTTCGGGCTTGGTTCGATAAAAAACTCGTTCATATTTGTTTGTTTATAAACAAGCCAAGCTTAAGCTTTAGTTTTAGGCTTGTTTTATAAATGAACCGAGCCCGAGTAAAAAATATTGCTCATGAACAAGCTCGTGAACACCAAGGCTCGATACAAAAGTAACAAAACAAGTTGAGTTTAGGTTTATTTATGAATTTAGTAATAAAACTGATATGAGCTTGGCAAGTTAACTCATATCTTTCTAAAACTTTAATTAATTATAAGTTGAGACCACTCATCCAAACCAAATAGACTAGATAATAAACTTGATAAAGACTTGATAATATACTTATGTTGGATCTCAAGCTCAAAAGCATGATATTGAACTTGAGTTTGGGCTTGATATTGAGCTCGAGCTTGGCTTGACTAATGAATCTAGCCAATCCAAGCCGAGCTCAAGCTTTTATACTTTATAACGAGTTCAAGCTTGAACATTATTTGTAGGCTTGTATCAAACTCAAGCCAAGTTCGAAGATTCTATTTTTGCTATCGAGCCGAGCTTGAACATTCACTACTTGACAAAGCTTGGCTCGTTTACAGCCCTACTTATATACACTTGAAGAGAGAGACAAATGTGTCTGTAATGAGTGTGTAGTAAGGATGAAGGTGAACACTTGAGATTGAGACTGCATGAAGAAGTGAAAAAAAAAAAAAAAAAACCGAAAAGCGGCAACCAAAGGCAGAGAGAAGAAACAAAAGCTGCGGAAGAGAGAAAAAAAAAAGTCTCATTTTAACATTAACGTCGAGGGTTATCTAACTTAAAAGAAAGAGGCTAGCTATCCAAATTTTATTGATGGAGTATGGAGTGAAGCACAATATATGAGACAAAAGATTTAGACTCTACATTTGGGTATAGAATGCATTTAGTTAGTTAGTTAGTTACAATCCCAAACATGTTAATCACGGGTAATTCTACCGTACCCCCGATTTTTTGGGCGGGTATGATACCCACTAGTAGGCGCCTAGTTACCAAATCCTCACATGTGATAATTCCATTCTTACATTGTGCAGTTTCAACATCACATGTGATAGTTCTTTTGTCACATTTGGTGGTTTCCTTATTTTTTTTCTTACATTTGATGGTTTCATCCTCACATTGTGCAGTTCTAACATCACATGCGCAGTTCCAACATCACATTTGGTGGTTTCCTTATTGTTTTTCACATTTGACGGTTCCATCCTAATATTGTGTAGTTTCAACATCACATTTGACAGTATTTTTATCACATTTGATGGGGTTTTTTTTTTTTTTTTTTCCACAATTGACGGTTCCATTCTCACATTGTGCAGTTCTAACATCACATATGACAGTTCTTTTGTCACATTTTGTGGTTCTCTTAATTTTTTCTTACATTTGACGATTCCATTAACACATTGTGCATATCCAATATCACATCTGACAGTACTTTTGTCACATTTGGTGGTTCCTTTATTTTTTTTTCTCACATTTGACGGTTCCATTCTCACATTGTAAAGTACCAACATCACATGTGACTGTATTTTGTCACATTCGATGGTTCCTTTATTTTTTTTCTCACATTTGATGGCTTCATTGTTACATTAGGCAGTACCAACATTACATATGACTATACTTTTTCCACATTTGGTTGTACCCTTTTTTTTCTCACATTTGACAGTTTCATCGTCACATTGGGCAATACCAACATCACATATGATTGTACTTTTGTCACATTTAATGGTTCTCTTATGTTTTACTCACATTTGACAGCTTCATCTTCACATTAAGCAGAACCAATATTACATACAAGTGTAGCCAACCCAACCAAACCCCACTGAATTACCTAATAATCGATGAATATATATAACAAAAATATTCTTAAAACCTCTAAAATTTTCGAAATACCTTTAAATATACTAAAATTACCAAAACGCATCCAAACACTTAAAAATGACCAAAATAACCCCAAAACTCTCAAAAATTACTAAGATATCCTTAAAATCTAAAAAATGACCCTAAAACCTAAAAAATGATTGAAATACACTCTAAACCTAAAAAATAATCGAAATACCCTTCAATACTTAAAAAAAAGACCTAAATTACTATGAAACCTAAAAAATGACTAAAATTACCTTGTAACTTAAAAAGTGACTATAATGCCCTTAGAACATAAAAAATGACCGTAATGCACCTTAAATCTAAAAAATGACCGAAATACCCACAAAGTCCCAAAAATGACTGAAATGACCCTGAAACCTTAAAAAAAATTTGAAATACCCTTGAAACCTATAAAATGACCAAAATACTTTATAAAACTTGAAAATGACCAAAATACCCCTTAAAACCTCAACAATTACCGGAATACCCTTTGAACCTAAAAAATTATCAAAATATCTTTAGAAATTACCCTAAAACATTAATAAAAAAAATAAAAATAAAAATAAAAATAAAAAGAAGAAGAAGATCAAAATAACCAAAAAACCTAAAAAATGATCAAAATACCCTTTGAATATAGAAAATGACCATAATGCCCCTATACTTAGAGACTATCTAAAATACACTTAGAAATTTAAAAATGACCAAAATACCTTTAGTACCTAAAAAATGACTAAAATGACCCTGGAAACTTTATAAAGGACTGAAATATCCTTAAAACCTAAAAATGACCAAAATACCCCCAAATTCCCTCTAAAATTACCGAAATGCCCTTATAACCTAAAAAATGACTGAAATGACCTTGAAACCTAAAACATGACTAAAATACCCTTAGAATTGACAGCGTTTAGATCTATATGATATTGATGGTTTGTTTTATGCTTTTTGCTTATATGATATGGAAAAAGGATTGAAATTGTTAACTTATAAAAAATATAATTTCCTTTAAGCTTGGGAATTTAGATACCCACCTTAATTCCTTAGTGTAAGCAAGACCTATTTACTAGGAGTAGAAACTTAGTTATCTAATTTATGGTCTTGTTTTCTTTTAATTGCTTCAATCTCTATCCCCTCCTTTACACACACACACAAGCTCTTATTGGAATGGATATTGAGAAATAGAGAGACATCGATAATAATGACAGTTTTCCTCCATCCCAAGATACAACATTAATGTTTTTGAATCAATCCAAAGAGGCAACTTAAGGCCCCAAAATTTTAGATAAGGCTCTAGTGTTGTTGTCCTTAATCGTATGCTAGACAAGTTGGCATCATACCTACGATTCATTATTTCAGTGTGAATACATAATAATGGAGCTACATGCATCGTGTACCCCACAAGAAATCACTAAGTTTAGGGAAGATTGAAAATGTTGGGAAAATTAAAAACATAGAAAGATTTTAATCTTTCAAAATTCATCTTCCGTTGATGTAAATAATGTATATACAAGTTACAGTGTCTTTGACAAAATCTTAAACATAATCTCTTTCTCCCTCTCTTAACCTCCAATGAGCTTTTGTTCACTGGGTTGACATCATTAAAATACTAAAATTAGTAAAATTAATAACATCAAACAAAGCCAATCTCTTAGCTATTTGTATTGAAAAATTTCTCATCCATTTGTATCTAAACAATTTTGACAAAAGCAACTCTAGCAGCAGTGGCAGCTTTATTTGCAGCAATCTCTGCAGTTTTTCTCGTAGCCTGCAATTTTATCACATAAAGAAATGTGACAGTGTGATTAGGAACAACACTTGACAATAAGGAACATGAAAATATTGAATCAATAGGATATTAATGTCAATAAATACCTAAATTGCTCAAAGGACTGTATCAGTTAGTTAGTAGGGGTTAAACATGCTTAAGGGTGCTAGCATCTTATTAACCACATCTTTTTTCTGCCTTTCGGAATGTATACATACCATATTCCTACTTAAAACTTTCATGCCACAGCCCCTCATAATAGTGACCATTAGCGAAGTGATAGATGCCAAATACATGGATATCATTTGTCACAATCATTATATTTGAAAATGAGTTATGGGCATCCAAACAAATGGTGAATGGAAGACCAATTTAACAAGATAGACATATATGTCTATGTTTGAAATGGATATGGGTAGGTAGTCAAGGTGTCATCATAGAAAATTATTAAAACTATATGGTCAATATAAGGAACATGGACATTAACCATGTTAAAGAATTTAACAAGATAGACATATATGTCTATGTTTGAAATGGATATGGGTAGGTAGTCAAGGTGTCATCATAGAAAATTATTAAAACTGTATGGTCAATAGAAGGAACATGGACATTAACCATGTTAAATGGCCTTTAACATGGATCTGCATTTAGTATTTTGGACTTATGTTATGCTATGATATTTGAACCAAGACTCACTAATTTTCTAAGGTCAGTATCATATTAGAAATCTGTCCAAGTCTAAAATCCCTCCATACTGCAAGTCGTGCCAACATAAAAGCATGATCTCAAGATTAAGCATCTAGTTTTGTGAGAGTGTCAACACAAAAGCATTTACCATACACCCAAATAAAAAAATCCAACCTTAAAGTGTATTTACATCAAATCCAACTTCCCTTTGATTAGGCTCTACACAAAAACATTATGGTCTTCTATGAGAGTTTCCCCAACTTCAATCTATGTGACAATACCCAACTAACTACGTCTTTTTACAGCTTCTCCACAGAGTTCTCCATTGCTCTTCCATGATTCAAGTCCACTAGCTGGAATTCTAGTTCTTGTATTAATACAAAGTAACATCCTGGTATTCCACTAATTCCTTAAATTTCCTCAAACTTTTCAGATTGAATAAATGGCCAAAATAGATAGCTGTAATGATCCAATTGCCCCAAATCACAAAGGTCCAATAATCAACTTCTAATTCCAACAAGTCAAGCTATTTACATAGATGGTATGTTAAATAATATAATGAAATATATCTCCCATCCAAGATCTTAAGAATGGAATTTTGATATGAAAAGAGGAGTCTCCTTTCACCCACCCCGTACCCAATAGCCGCTAGAAAAATGAAGTATTCTACCATGTTGAATAGAGCAGTCATGTACAAACAGCACTAAAAATTTGAAAAGGGGTGTTAAGGTACAATTTTTTCATTCATGCCACGTGCCTTAATCCTATTTAATCACATTTATTTATTCACCAAAAATACCAAAATTTCACCCATAAATTATTTTGGGCCTCCATGAATATTTCTCATCCCATTGGCTCACAAGTATTTCCTATCTCAATATCTAAATTGGGTCACGATATAAACCATCACAAAAGCCCAAAACTCAAATCTTATCAAATTTCATTATCATTATTTAGCTAAACCCAAAAACGGCCCTACAAGCCCAATGCACACATCCCATTTTTTTCAAAGCCCAAGACTAATTATACTTGGTAATATTTCAAAAGTCCATGATTCAAGTCCATGGAAAAACAATTTTATTAATGGAATTCAAATCCCATAAGCAAAGCCCATGGTTCAAGCTCATGATAATTTATTTATCAAAAGCTCAATTAAGATTGGTAATATTAAAAGCCTAATTCACATTAGTAATATAAAAAACCCAATTCACATTGGCAATATATCAAAAGCCCAATTCTCATTGATAATATCAAAAGTCCAATTCTTATTGGCAATATCAAAAGCTTAATTCTCATTAGCAATATATCAAAAGCCCAATTCTCATTAGCAGTGATATCAAAAGTCCAATTCTCATTGGCAGCAATATCTAAAGCCCAATTCTTATTGACAACATCAAAAACCCAATTCTCATTGGTATATTAAAAACCCAATTCTCATTACCAATATCAAAAACCAAATTCTCATTGGCAACATCAAAAGCCCAATTCACATTGGCAATATATCAAAAGCCCAATTCTTATTAGCAGTAATATCAAAAGCCCAATTCTTATTGGCAACAATATCTAAAACCCAATTCTCATTGACAACATCAAAGCACAATTCTCGTTGGCATATTAAAAACTCAATTTTCATTGTCAATATCAAAAACTCAATTCTTATTGCCAATATCAAAAACTCAATTTACATTGACATTATTAAAAGCCCAAGATAACTACTTGGCACTATTTTATCAAAAGCCCAAGGCTATTAATACTTGGCAAAATACTATATCATAAGTATTTCACTTAAAGTCCAATGATGAACAATGTTTTAAGTTCTTAAAACTATTACTATAATATTACAAGCCCATGAAATCTATGACAATTATCTATTTTCAAAACCCATGACAATCATCTTATAAAAGCTCAAGGAAAGTTGTGATTAATTTTCTTAGACTCATGACATTTATTTATTTCATATCATATTATAAACTCATGAAATTTATATAAGAACCTATGGTCACTATCTATCTTATATCACAACATTCATAATATTTATTTCCAAAACTCATGATTATTATTCACCTTACAAGCCCATTATGATTATCTATAGAAAAATCCAGGAGAATATCAAATTATTCCACTATAGTGGTTGTTACCATATTTTATTTGAAACCCATGGATATTGCTTCCATTAAAACCCATGGTAAATATTATTCATAAGAAACATTTGAGGTTACTATTTAAAAGCCCCAAAAAAAATATCATTTACAAAATAATCAATGGCAAAAATTATAAGAAATTATACAAGTTGTTATTTAAAGCCTATAGAAATTAATACCCAAAACCTATCATAAATATTTATTAAAGCTCATGAATACATTTCATTTTTACTAACAACTAAAGCTCATGTGGAATAAAAATTCATGGCAATATATGGCAGATTTTTCTATTTTATAGGGCTTACAATGAGAAAGCAAAAGGATAGGCCCAAGTGGAGAGAACCACCAAGTTAGTGGCCCACCAAAATACCCAACCCTCATGGCTAAGCCCAAACTGAAATCTCAACCAAAATAGCCCATGTGTGCAAACTAACCCAGTTGGAGAACTCTCTTCAATTCTGCTTTCTACTAGAGATCACCTCGAGAAGAAACCAAACTCCTAAACCAAGGACGGACCCAAGTGGGGGCCCGGGGCCCCCCCTAGGTCCAAAATTTTTTTTTATGGGTCCAATTTTTTTTTAATAGTTATAATATTTTTCATTTTTGTAGTTAGGTTCCTTTTTCCACAATAAGCCTAATTAGCCTCACCCAAATTGCAACAATCCAACAAAAAAACTTAATAAAAACAGTAAAAATATTCATAATGATGATTGTATTTTAGCAAAAAAAAAAAACTATTTTACTATCAAAGAACCAAAAAATCATGTGTTATTGGAGAAGTTAAAGCTAAATTTTTTGCAATTACAGTAAACTAATATAAATACTAGTTGACTGTAGCAAGTTGGTAAAAATAAAATAAAATATTTTATTAAGATTATATCTCTTCTTTCAATTAAAAAACTCAAATTCTCTCACTTCTTTTATTATTTTAATGAATTGTTTATATTATTTTAAATCAAATTAAAAAAAAAAAATAGAACATTTGATATTGGGTGTATTGTAAAGTGGGGTGGTAAAATAGATAAAGTAACTTTTTGAGGTGCTAAAAACTAAAATTTTTAGCACCACCAATGTGAATGCTCTAACTTTAACCAAAAAAAAAAAAAATCCTAGTCAGCCTAGTATTAAAAAAAGACATTATTTTGTTTTTGTTTGTCTTTATTGGTAAATGTTTGCATCTTAATGTATTTAGAAACAACGATTTTGAGTATTTATAATTTTTTAATACTATATAAATTCCTATTTAGAGTTTTTTTTCTTTATACTTTGGCCCTCACTACCTTAAAATCCTTGGTCCGTCCCTGTCCTAAACCAAATTAGGAGCCTCTCTACCACTGCCAATTTTGACGTGAACAGTACCAGAGGTTAGGCTGACACCTAAAAGCTAATGGGTAATAAATTCCCTTCTTCTCCAAGTTTTGGTCACAACTCAAGGAAGTCATAACCAAGACTTCCAAGCTCATGAAATCCTCAACTAAATAGTTTATTTTATTACTAAAAATGTATGTAATTGATTCATGAATCAAGCTCATGAATCCTAAAAGGGGAAAATTAGGGAAAAGTGATTTGGAGGGCATAAAGGGGTGTCCAGCAGAAGCTCCAATAGAGGCATCAATGGTTGACGCCTGGCTTAGAGCGTCAACCAACCCTCTTGAACTCTGATCCTAGTTGCAACAAGCAAGATCTCTAGTCCTCATACTTGCCCTAATCTTATTTGACGAAATTAATCTTAAAATCCTAGCATTTAATGCTTAGATTAGGAGCATTTCAGCCTCTAGCTACATTACCCAAATAAGCAAAACATCCAAAAAGCAAGTCTCACCATTTTGGGCCAAATCTCAAAAGAGATATTCTAGGATTTTGCAACTATCAGACCTGGTCCTCTTCTAACTTTTGCTAATCAATCCCTTAAGCTTCACTATAAAAGGAACTACCATCAACTCATCAAGGGGACAAGATCTTATCATAAAATTCCTCACCCATCATACTATTTTCAGCTCACAAATCAGTCATTTAGTTCATAAATCAACTTCCTTAAATACCCATGTACACCTACCCACAAACATCCCATCTCCTCTGAAAATCCCAGCACCTTAAAATAGTCATAAACAGCTCTCTTTACACCATATTCAAAAATGGCCAAACACCACTTCATCTCTCTTTCATATTTCCATATATTCACTCATACTTTCCATAAAGTAACTCCCACCACTTATTATACACATATTCAACATTATGGGCATGATATGGCACATGGAGATCTTATTCAAACATTTGCTGCACTAGATGGACACTCTTTCTCTCCCATCATTCCATCCTATTTTTTCCTCTTTTACTTATAATTATAAAGCCTTTAATCTTTTTTTATTGCTATTATAATGAAGACCATAATGTCTTGGATACTATGGGAGTTTTCCCTCATGTTGACTTAATAATAATGAGGAAAATATATGATTTTCATCATGTAAACACATTTATTGACTAATCAGATGTTATTGCTAAGGTCTGTCATATTCACTATTGGACCATTTTTCCTCTTATGTACTTGTTACAACGGGCCCATTTTTATATTAACTGAATATGAAGGAAATGAATAATTTTTATTGTGTGTATACATTTATTAATTTTCCAGACATCTACCACTGGACGTTTCTCCTGTTTACCGCTGGACTATTATTTAAGCACTTGTAGTTGTGGGTCATCCTTTGTGCTATGCAGGAGATATTTTTGAGGCCTTATTATAATATTTGTTGGATGCAACCTAGCCCTTGAGCAAAAATAGGCCTTTCACACTTCACTGATAGCCTTTAGACCATATTCTAAGCTCAAAGTGGAGTTTCAATCTTGGCTTCCAAAATATCATATAGGCGACGAATAAAAACGCCCCCAACAAGGGCTAATTACAATAAACCCACCCGTGGTTTGGTCCAAAATCACTTTGTTTACCCGTGGTTTGAAAAGTGTCACTTTACCCACTTGAGTTTCTTGAAACCCACCACTGTTAAAAATAGGGGTAAATGTGTATTTCTACTCCCCTTTATGTCTCTCTCCTCCAAAAACCCAAAAAATAAGACATAAAAATACTTGAGAAACAAGATCAAAAATTGGTATTGGTTTCTCTCCATTCATAGAAATCTTGAACACAAAGAACACACCCCATAAAAAATCAAACCTAAATCAACCTCCACAAAAACAAAAGGACAGCAACGAAGTTCCTCGCTAAGGACAACAACAAAGTTCCCCTTTTATAAGCCCCAGATGATGACGACAAGTTATAATGCCAAACGTAGCAACTAATTTCTTTTTTTTTTTTTATGGTTTTTTTTTTTTTTTTTTTTTTTTTTTTTTTTTTTTTTTTTTTTATGAATGTAGCAACTGATTTCAATTATATGTTCCCTTAGAAAAGTCCATCTTAGGTCATTAACAGTAGCCCCATGATATTTTCGAAAACGTCATCTAAAAGGACGTGGGTGATCCTATGCTTTGAGGGTATTGTTGTGGGTTAAATTTCCTCTCACATCCCCAAGACAAATTAGTCATGAACATTAAGCAGGAAGGAGGCCAAATCTACATAAACTTGATATGGAGGCCCTCCATTGATGAAATCTACTTGTCCTAGCAATTGCAAATCAACGTAGCTACTTAAAAGTTAAAAGGAAAAATAGTCAAGGTCCCATTTAAATATTTAGCAATGGAGAAAGAATTTAAACAAAAACAAAAATAATTATACACAAGATGCAACCCATCCGCAGTAAAGTTGAAAAGAAAATGAAAAGCTAAAAGAAAGAAATGGAAGTGAAAAAGAAGAAGAAAACATAACCGACATTGTTAAAGCATAAAGATTGAAGAGGAAAGAGAGATCAGATCGACCACAACCAAAACCCAAATCACAAGACAGCATGCTCCTCCTCAAAACCCAGATCCAACCCAACGTCATGCTCCTCCTCAAAACCTAGACCCAATCCAACACTGTGCTCCTCCTCAAAACCCATATCCAACCAACTTGTGCTCCTCCACAATCACCACCCAAGCCACCACGACTCGAAGCTAACAATGATCTAAAATGGAGTGTGAGAGATGAGAGAGACATGGACAGAATAGAGAAAGAGTGTGAGGAATAAATTAATGTATAGAGAAGAAAATAAGTTAATGGGTTAAGTAAAAAATTCTGTTTGTGTTATTTTCTTTTGAGTGTGTTACAAAAATATATTTTGTTAGGCCTTGTTTGGTTGCAGCATCACTCATCACTCATCACTCATCACCTAAATATCATCACTCATCACCCTGTAACTCATCACTCATCACTCAAAAATCCCCAAAACAAACCCAACTTTGTTTGGCAACTAAACCCAGTTAACTTTTCTTTCTTAAAAACACAAAAAACCTCACCTTTTGTAGGACCCACTTACTGTCTATCTTGCAGAGGCACAAAACGACTACCCATGTTCCTTTTCTCTTTTTAGTTTCCATTGCCTTTTTTGCTTTCCCTTTATTTCCAACCTTTGTCTTCACCTCTCAAACCCCAAAGCCAAAAGACCACCGAAGCATCAACTCCTTCATCCTTGCCCACCTGCACCTTACCACAGCATCATCCTCCTTCCTCGTCCTTGAACTCAAGCCGCTACACCTCCGTCCTCCAGCATCGACCCAACATCACCTTCAACCACATTTCACACTTCTGCTCTCAAAACCCAAACCTGCCGACCACCGTTGACCTCAACTCCTCCATCCTCACCCAATTGTGCTGCCACCACGGGACCCACGTACGTCAGATTCCCCCTTCGTCATCCCTGACAACGAACCCAGCGAACCTAGCGAGCGCTGCTACACCTCGAAGAGGACGCTACAGCTTCATCCTCCGCAACACCTCCGCCCCTGAAACTGAGCCTAGACATCCACCATCCCTCCTTTGCTCCTAAAGGCTGATCAGCGGTGGGTAAATCCCAATAAATCTCTGAAGGTAAAGGCACCACTGTATGTCAATTTGTCCCCCATTTAATCTACAATTTTAGGAAATAAATGTTATAAATTTCCCAAAATTTGCCATGGTGTTGAATACATTTATTACAGATTTATAGTTGCAAGATTGTTTATGTGTCTTTGAAGGGGTATATGCACTAGTGAACTCATTGGTAGAGGTAAAAAAAATCTATGTTTTGAATGAGAAACTCACTATAAGAGAAACTCTAGATGGAACTTATGATAAACTTGAAGGACATGCCCATGGACTCAAGGGAAAGTGTAGATGGAATTTTTGTTTTATAGTCTATGAATGGCATCTGGTTAGGGTCCATTGATGAATGTTGGATAGTTGATGTGTGTTAGAGTTTGGATGGGAAATTTTGAGGGTTTCAGTATTGATGATGGATTTCTAGTTGTATGGGATGAAGTTAGTTTCAATTGTGTTAGTAATAATCAATTTAAGCATTTTGCATTGCTGATTCCCTCTTTTACTCTCTCTAACTAACAAGTATGATAGGCCAAGAATGTATTGACCCCTTGTAATAAATTAACCAATTGATTTAGCCAAGTTAATTAATTAATTCAATTAATATGCAAAACGCGTGGTAGCACAAACAAATCACCGATTAACTAAATGCAGCGGAAATTAAATTGACACGGTGATTTGTTTATGAATGGGGAAAACATATACGGCAAAAACCCCACCGGGTGATTTTAAGGTCACCACTCCCGAGAATCCACTATTATCAAAACAAGCGGTTACAAGTAAAGGAATCCCAGTATCTTATACCAACCTACAATTGAACCCTTATCCTAATACCCAATTGGACTTGTTCTATAGTGACAATATCTCCTTTTCAATGCACAGCTCCTAGTATGTAACTAACCAATTCAATGCGCAGATCCTAGTACGCGGCTTACTCACCAACTTGAGAAAGATGTTGGCTGCAAAGTTCTTCAGTTCATCACATGATGAAGATCAAGAAACTCCTTGGTCACAAAACCCTACGGTGTACAAACAAAGCAGCTTCTTTAATAGAAAGATGAACTAGGGCAAATTCTGTCTTTGGTCACAATTTGCATGAACAAAACTTTGCTTCACACTCGCGCAACCTTTGACGGCCCTTAAAATAATCCTTATATATGTTTAGGGTTGTGAGAAAAGAAAGCCCAAGCATATACCCACGGATTGGATGAAAATCAGCTTTGAAAAACTGAATTCCATAAACCTCGACAGATAGGGTATCTATCGAGCTAGCTGTCGAGCTTCGGGTTTCAGCAGCTCCTTTAAACCTCGATAGATACTAGCTATCGAGCTTTAAAATCTAGCACTTCTTCACTTGTTTCTTAGATAGATTTGTATGGTTTTAACACTTGAACTTGAAACCTTATTTCTTGAAGTATTAAACACATCCTGGATCTACCCAATTACAAGTAAAGTGTATTTTGTCAAAGGATTAGCGAATTACATAAAATATTGACATATGTTCCTAACAAGATTCACATATGTCCTAACAAAGTAAATTAAAACAATATCTAATTTGTCAATCATGCTATCTACCAATATCTAATTACTCAATCTAATGCTTTAAAGACATGAATTAGGAGTTCTGGACTCGTCATGGTTTGCCTTCTTCATCAATTGACTTTGTGTATATCCTCATTAAGTGTATCTATAGCTAGTGTTCTTCCCTAGCTTTGTTTTAATTTTTCACCATTACAATTAAAATTTAACTTTACTGCTTTTCACTTCAATATCTTCCTCTGTATTGTCTTTCTTTAACACAAGCATTCACAGCCAATGTAAAGAGTAAACACAAAGCAAAGTAACTAATTGACAGTGAATATATATGTAGGGGTGGACATTTCAAACAATGTCGGAGGCAAGTGCAAGTAGCTATAACTCCAACTATAGGGGGCATGTGTGTGACATGGATTAGTGCGTGTTGCGGACATCTTTGCAACTCCATAATTTCGATAGAAGGTTTTATGGTTGTAGACATTGGAAGCCTATAAGTATCAACTGCGCTTACTATCATCGTCCCTTCATGGTTAAAGTTGTTATGCTCCTCAACTCATGTACTTACTAGCTTTGTTTAATATGCAGGGCAGCGACGAACATTGTAAGTCCTTTAAGTAGTTGGATGGCATGCCATGTAGGCGTGGTGCTGAAATAGTACCGACTGTCATTGTGAAATTTACCAGGCTTGAGGCCGAGGCAGCTATGGCAAAAAATAATGAGACGGAAGACCGTGCAATGGTAGCAAACCTTCTCCACAGGGAAAGAGTGGCAAAGCGTAGTGCTGAAAAAGCAAGGGTTTAACAATGTATGGCCAATGCTCAATCACATAAATACAAGAATGCTCTACTTATCTCATGGTTGGCATTTATGGTATTGTTTATATTTTCACTTGGTAATAGGGAGGTTGGATTACGGCAAATGTGTTTGCCATGATTCTAAATTTGGATTAGTGGTTTGCATAATGAAATTCTATTATGTGGTTGGACATGGAAATGTATTGTAGGTGTTAGGAGTGCCTAGTAGTGTAGGTGTTGGACCTGGCAACGTATGTGTTGAATGACAGACTTATTGTAACCTTATATATAACATTGCTGTTTTGTAATGGTAGCATTCTTATTTTTTGCCATTCCTATTGTTTATAATTTAGTTGTGTTGTTAGTGTATTTAAGCATCGATATGAATAATATGAGGCAAGCAGAATTTAATCCCAAATATCCTTCTCTCCCTTTATTTCTAGGAGGGTAGTCGCCTCGAATACAACTAAGTTATCTAACAAACTGCAGTTCACTGCACATAGTTTATAAAATCACACTATACCATTACAAAATCACCCATCATCACTAATGTAAAAAGTAGGCAAAATGTGGACTTGACAGAAACTTCAAATACCATTGACCTTACAATAATAATGCATAATACAATGGTACAAATACTAAATACCGAACTTATGCGCATCATACATTTGTGGTTCCAAAATAGCGCAATACCGTTATAAAAAAATATATAACATCTGCTGAAGATGCACCTAGTAAATGCTAATCGCCTGGCCTATGCTACCAAGTCTATAAATATCAAAATGTAAGCATTTACAATAGAATTCATGTGCGAAATCAATGCCGACGGGTGACATAATCAGCCCACATAGCATCGGTGATGTCATCCCTAAAGTGGGCCATACGTCTCTTTGATGCATCTGACATCTCCACAACATGCCTCTGGTTTGTAGTGCTGGTGGAAGCTCCATTGTCCACTACCAAGCGGGATAATAGGATTTCCTTCATATTCAACAACGTCCCATGTGTTAAACAATTCATCACTCACGTTATTAATGCGTATAAAATTGTGTAGACAACAACATGCAGTATTCACATAGCGTTGCTTATTGTGCTTGAAATTTGGCATTAAATTGAGGATGGGAAAATGAGCCTTTAGCACCCCAAATGATCATTCAATAACCATCCACAAGGAAGAATGTCGATAATTGTACAACTCTTTCTTGGTTGTTGGATTCCTGTTACTAGAATGGAATTCCTAGGCATGATACCTAGTTGACTTGTGAGGTGGAAGGAAACTTGTGCCAGTAGGCAGGCTTAGGTCTACCAAGTAGTATGACCCTACATGTTTATGAAGCTATTCAGAAATGGCTACAATAACCATAATAAAAACATGTAAAAATTGATAACCTTTGAGATTCATTGTAGTACCCATAGGTGGCCATAAAAATCCATGCTTCGGGGCATTAATCGCTTCCTCCAACACCCGTGAGTCATTAGCACTACATTCCCACCCTGCATGAACATAAATAAGTTGCATGTCCATGTTGCACACACATAAAACATTTGTGGATACGGTAGCCTTCCGGCTCCTATACGCTTGAATCGTATGTTTAGGAGGTCGAACACTCACATGGGTGCCATCCATTGCCCCAACACATTTTTGCACATGACTAAGTATTGATGATGTATGTACCTAGTTAAACAAAATATGTTTACAATATAATTAAGTGATGTATATTACCTCGAACCATAGCCAGTACTTGTTCACCTAAAGATGTTCGGGGAGGCAAATTACATTTGGATCTGGCTTAATCAGATGCCTCGCATACAAGTGAAGAGCCCGCAACACCTTGTGGAAGTGGCGGGACACTGTCTCAATTAAGTGTTGGAACCTGTCTATAATGCACTTTATTTGGATATTGTGGCCAAGTATGTTTAACAACATGGAGACCGCCTACATGGCATCCACATCACCCTGCCCTTCCATCAAGTATCCATGACTGAGCAACTCATCCACTAAATGTAACAAATACGGGTGTGTTATGCGAAACATCTCAAAGCACTTATTAGAATTACTGTCAAGTTCATCCATGTATCCTTGCCCCGTGAGGATACTATCACGCATGGGTTGTTTATCATAATGTCACTGCATATAGGCAAACATCTCACCTACCAAAGGATTCATAAAGTCAAACTCTGCTTCATCTTCGCAATTGCACTCTGAACCCCACCAGTCATCATCATCAGTATCATGACCAGCATCATCGTAATCAACGTTGTTGAAGTATGATTCCTTAAAATCATAAGCCAGGAATGCATCTAACCATTCACTCCTTGATGCCATTGTCACCTACACACCACAACAACATACTATTAACTTATGTGATGTATACAGTAAACCAATGCGAATAACAAGCACTCAATAATAAACCAAGGTGAATACGGGAAATTATCATAAATATTCCAAATAATAACTTAAAATTGTTCAACATATAGGAATGCAACAAGCCTAGAAATAAAAAAGGCAACTTGACAAACATCCATAATAGAGAAAATAATAACCAACAAAACAACGGTTTTTGTGACAGAAAGTACAAGTATTACAATAACCATAACATGATAAAATATGATCCATGTCTTAATCCTCTGGGTTAACAATATCGTTCATCCATGCCCGCCTCTTATGCTCCAGCATGCCCATGAACACTACCTTATTCTCCTTCACATGGAGAGCCTTTGAGATCTTCAAATATGCCTTGATTCCTAGATCCTCATATTGATTAAGCATGTCAACAGCTTTCCCTAGAGAACATGGATCACCTTCAGTTGCTGATTGGGCAAATTGCTCTAAAGTACCACCTGACTTGCCCCTGTTACTGCTAAACCTCTCCCTCGTCATTGCGGTGTACTCCTTTAGGGCCACAGTCATCTTACTTACTTTATCGACTTTCTTCGCCACTTTCTTACCCTTAGCACTTGCTTCTTGCATGGGATGCTTGCCTGCAGCTTGGGTTTGGTCAACAACATCAGTCTCCTCCGTAGTCTGAAGAATACTATCCAAGTTGGGGGTGTAACAGTCATCATCAAGATGGATAGGCGCAGCATTAGCGGCAAGCTCCTCCTTTAATGCACGCTCTTCATCGTTGTTCAGTGCAGGTGTGTTTGATGAAATCTAAAGGTGCTCATTTGCAGTACTAGGGGCAATCAACTACTTTAGCTTATCATAGTCGGGGCATCCCTTCTTTCGCAGGTTATTTGCATTCCGATCAACCTACAACAACACAAGCATAGGAACATTTGTTAGGCAGAAAAGTAATCACAACAATGCAAAGGCATACCATATTAACATGAAACTTGAAATGCATAATGTAACATACAGCCACCACATGTGCCCAAACCTCATCAGTACATGTAACAGTTTGGGTGGCCTTGTCTCACCCCAACCTCGTACGATTCAACAATTGACTCCACTTGCGTTGTTTACCCCAAAGCCTATTGTGTTTTTGGAAAACTTTCTTAGCGGTGAAATTTTTACTAGTCCTTTTATTAAATTCCTGTGTCATTGTTTCCCACATAGGGCCCTTAAAAATACCATTCTCCATTTTACCCTTTATTTGTTCCTTCACCATAATCTCTATAAATATGTGTTCTATGTGGAGAGGCCACATTTTATCATCCGCATCTTGGGATTCATGTGTCATCTAATTCAAATATCTCACATGGTAAGATGAACACACTTTGTATTGACAAGTAAATAAATGAACAAGGAATATTAATGTTTTACCGCGACCAAGTATGTTGTGTAATGATAAAGTGCACAAGTAACTATACATAAACAAGCGGTACATGTAAATAAAGATAACACTATACTGACCTATATTCCAGTTCATAGCTAAACATGTACATTGTGACCATGTAATATACAAAAAGACAAAAGACCGAAGCATTGTTTTACTACAAAAGTGGTCACTAATAGCCATAGGATAGTGCATGTGAAAGTGTATGCTAACAACACCATAGTAGTCTACAAACCATAGTAGGAACAAAATAAGTTAGTAGAAATAAAATGGTTAGCTATGCACTACAATGCTTCAGCTATTAAATCACCTCGTACTAAGATAGACCAGCCCCCTCATTCGGAGCCATCAACGGCCACCCACGCCTTGGCCCATAACGAACTCCGTTGACCCTACAATACTCCCTCTGAAGTACAGTAAACTGATGCACAACCTGCCTCTTGCAAAAATCCTTCCCAATTTGAATGTTGAGAGTGTTTGTGATCACATCCCACAATGGCTCATGGGGAAGCCCTGCCACAAAATTACCCAACAGGAATTGGCTGAAGACAATGTCACATAGTTCATCAACACAGTCATTGTCCTACCTCCATAAATCCCCAGCCATCTAACAACAACCTCTGATCATGTAACAATCACATGTAAACAATAAACATTTCCATGTATTCAGACAATAGTGTTTAGGGGTCTTATCTTAAGGTGCAATAGTGCAAATTTATCCTCCCTTTAAAAACCACCATATCGTTTATGGATACAGTGTATATTGTTACATACTCTATTGATCTATTGAAAAGACAGAATTGATGTATATTCTGTCACTAGCTACATCTTATCAGTTAAACTAAGTAGTAACTAAAGTAACAATCATAATAAAAAAAACAAGATAGAGCAACTAAGGCACATCCATCTTTGATTCTAATATTTTTTTTTGAAAAAGGTACATCCATCTTCCATTATAAGAAAATCACATGAACTATGTTGAAAAATAGTATAATCAGTAAGCAAATAAGCAGGGGAACCCACAGCACGGATTAAGCAAAGAAAAAAAAAAGAAACTAGAAATAGGGGCATACCACCTTAACTCCAACCACCTTTCTTAACTTGATAACTTTCATCAAGAATAGGGTGAGCCACATTGGAAGTAAAGACTAAAACCATTCATCAACATGGGAAAAAAAAAAAGCATAAATGCTTTTCAAAATACCAAATTAGTATGAAGTACATTCGTTTAAGTAATTACTGAATTTTATCTTATATTAGCTACAACATGACTAATTCCCAAGCTATTACTTGTTATTGACCTTTTTAATAAATAAACCAGTGATTAGTAATTGTAAGAGTAAATTCTTGTATGGAAGCTAAAGGGATAGTGGGAAATGAACCATGGTTTTTTGGTGTAATTCGGAAATCATGAGAGGGTGATTAGTTTTCTTAAAAAATGCTGATTAAAAAACTAAATCTAAACCTCAAGGAATTTGTCCACACACCCTTAAAAATCAAAGGCGATGTATGACGGTGTTTTGGTAGAGTTTCAGTATAGAAAGCCTAAGAAGTTTTTTTTCCCAGGCCAACAGCAGAGCAAAGCAGACATTGTTCATAATACCATGGTTCTGACAAAGGAACAAGACAGAGAAACTTCTAAAATATAAAAATATAAAAATAAAAACAAAAAAAGAGGCATAAACATGAGTAGCTATACTTAAGTAGAGAGTAAAAAAAGAGGCATAAACAAGCATTCACAGTCAAGTAAGCCAATGTCTCAATAAACACAATAAAAAAAATGGAGGAACATGGAAAAAAAAAGGCGGAACCCAGCAGCTTCAAGCATGTAAACAGATGGAGGGGGAGCGTTTGGGTCTCATCAAAAAATGGAATCGATGAATGGAGTTTCGTTGGAGCTAGGCCTTATGCTGATCGGCGAAACTGGAGCTTAGATTTTCGGATGGATTAATAGTGATGATTTTTGGTTATGCTTGTGTTGTGGGTTTGGGAGAAGGGAAAAGGGAAAGTGATGAAGTGCAAGTGGTCTGGGTGATTGGGAAAGTAATGAGGTAAAAGATCCGTTGGAGCAAAAGTACTCAGTGATGGGACGAGACACTGCTGTGTGGGACCCATTTATGCTGAAAATTTACTAAATTGCCACTAATTATTCATAACCCATAACTTGAAAACACCTCCGGTGTATTTCTAAATTAGCTCACCCATATCTCAAAATATTGAGATTTGTTAATTGAGTTAAGTGCTTGAATAATCATCCAAACAAGCCTCCTACCTGTTGGCCCCACTAATTTTGGGTTATGAGTTAACAAAACTCAGATTTGTTAACTTGGTTCACCAAAATCCAAACAAGGGCTAAATTCTTACAAATAGCATCTTTTGATCTTATTTTCTCTTGTTTTAGTGTCTTTATTTTTTTGGGAGGAGAGAGACATAAAAGAGAAGAAAAAATACCTATTTACCCCTATTTTTAACAGAGGTGGGTTACGGGAGACAAACGAAACTTACCTTATATAGGTAAAGTGATATTTTTTAAACTATGGGTAGACAAAGTGATTTGGGCTAAACCACAAGTGAGTTTACTATAATTACCCCTAAAAGTTATGTTTCGATAATTACTCAAGCACAACCCATCGCTTCTCTCTTCACTCTTCATGCTACCTCTCTCTCAAACGCAATCCGCAGAAACCTAGAGGACAATGCTAGGGCACAACCATGGGTACCATCGTTTTCGTTGAAGATCAAATTCTACCTAAATTGTTATTAGGGTTTTTCAATTTCTAGGTTTTGTTTTTATAGTTTATATTGAAGAGCCTACCAAATTGTTATTGAAGATCAAATCCCACAGGTTTTGCCTTCGTGAGTTTCACAAGTTCTGTTTTGTTTTCTTTTTCTTTTTTTTCTTTTTTGCTTGCTATTTGGGTTATTACTTATTAGAGAAGAAGAAGAAGAGGGGTTAAAGAGGAACTATTAGATGATGATTGAGGACATGGAATTTTTGGACTTAACCAACTAAACTGGGTAGCACGATGTGCACACCAATAACTTATTTGGACATATATGAATGTGATAGTTTTACATTGAGCTCAATATCTTCTTATTCTGAATGAAAATTTGTTGAAGCCTATTGTGCATGCTCATCTCATTAGATGTTTGTAATTCTCAAGTGTTCCTGTTACTGAACTTTGGTGCATAATGTCATTGCCCAATTCTTTTGATTCGTTCTTATTTTGATCATTTATCAGAACTTTCTACCTATCAAAAAAATTATTAGAACTTTCTATGAAATTTGTGTTCAAATTGGCACTTATTTATCAAAAAATAAGTAGGTTCTAAACTTGCCTCTTTGCATACATGTTTGAGGTTATCTATATGGCCAATGTGTGCATGTGACAAGCTGTTTCAAATCCACAATGATTACAAGGTTGCTTGGTATTTTCACGTTTTGCTATATGAATGAAATTAGTCTAATAAGTGTGTGATAAATCCCTATAAGCCATTACTTGTATATGGTTTCATGTTTGGGCTATGTTTTATGCTACATCATTTGTTTTTTGCATAACCTGTTAATTCATGGTTAACTAGAATGTTTTTATTGTGAAGTGAATGTGATAGTGGTCTTGAGTTTTAATGGTTTTGTGTTTTATTGTTAGGGTCATATAAATATGTAATTGGCTAATCCTTTTACAAAAAACACTTTACTTGTATTTGGGTAGATCTATGTTGGGTTTAATACATCAAGAAATATGTTTTTCAAACATATCAAGTGTTAGTATTAAAGACATGAAGATTGATCCAAAAAACAAATGAAAAAAGCTGTTTTATTAAAGTTCGACAAATAACTCAACAAATAGCTACCATCGAGACTAAGTGGGAAGTTGACACATAGCTCAACACAAGCTCAATCTATCGAGAATTTTGATTTTAGAATTTTTAGATCTGAAATTCGGCCCATGTTGTGTTATTTGTTTAGGGTTTTTTTTCTCACAGCCCTAGACATTGTAAGGCTTATTTTTAAGAGCCGTCACACACAGATACAAAGACCAAGAGTTTATTTTTCTTTGTAAGAAGCTATTGCATTTGTATGACATAAGGTTTTGTAACCAAATGCTTCCTGATCTTCATTGTTGATGAAGTGAAGAACTTTGTAGCCAACAACAATCATTCAAGTTGCTGGAATTAGTCATGTACTGGAACGTACAAAGGAGTTAGTCACAAATTGGAGATTTATGCATCAAAGGAAAGAAGGCTACTACAAGATCAAGTCTAATTGAGTATTGAAGCGAAGGTTCAATTGTAGGTTGGTATTTTGGGCTAGGCTAGGGTAATGGTAAGATTCCTCATACTTGTAACTGCTTGATTATTGATTACTGGATTCTTAGGAGTGGTTAAATTCACCCGATGGGATTTTTGTCTTGTGAAAGGTTTTTCCCATTTGTCAACAAATCACCGTGTCAATTTATTTTCTGCTACATATTAGCTTATTTGGTGATTTATTGGTGCCTCCACGATTTGCATGTAATCTAACCTAATTAATCAATTTAGGTAATTGAATTAATTAACTAAGGTCAACCTATCTTAACCCAACATTTATTATGATGTGAACTTTAGCAAAAGATTTTTAATTTTGTTTTGAGAAAATTAAAAAATGTTTGGATTCAAAAATTGGAACATGTTTTTTAGAGTGAGGTTATGATTAGCACAAAAACCCTTTTATGATTGAGCAGGAAGTACCACTTGAATTTTTCTATGATGCAGGAGGTACAATTTTTATGTGTCACAGTATATATTCTTTTGCGAAGATGTTTGTCATTCTTCATCGCTTAGAGTTTTTAAAACGGTTAGTTATTTTTTTACTTTAATTTTAGGATTTTCCCTCTTACCTATTCTCTTTATTTGTTTGTAGGAGTGAAATTGTGTTTTTGCGTCTAGTTTGGCCCTTTGGTTTACTAATTTTTTAAAATATTTTTCTTTTAATTCAAGGTTTTTGAGTAAGTTTTTGATCTTATCTGTAGACACTCAATTTTGCACCCATAATTTAATCTTGGAAGATGACTAAAATGACCATTTCAAATACCCAAAAATCATAGTTGCATTTCATGCATTAAATCATTCATCACATATCATAAAAATGATCTTGAGATTCTAATGGTCACAACGATATACCCATTCCCAAATCGGACCGTCGAATTGAAAGATATCACAAGATCAAGTTTCACAGTCTGCATGCATTGTATGTAGGTGAAGTTGATCACGTGTGATTAAATGAAATTAATTCTGATTGGTCAAAAGTTAAAATTAATTGAATAATTTATGTGATTCGCTATTGGTTTTTATAAGAAATAAGCTTGGTTGCATAGGAATAAAATGGCTAATCAAATAACGAGGGAATTGTTGATAATTAAGTCTATTTAGAATATTTATCTCTCAAATAATTATTATTTTAAGTACCTGATTATCAAAATAGAAGGGATTTATTTTGAAATACGAGTTGAAAATATGTCCAGGTGCAATTCCTGACTCAAAAAACCCCTAAAAGGAGTCCAGATTGAACCAAAAGAGAAGATTGGGCTCGGCACTTAAGAGTGCCAATCGGTACTTCCATAGTGCCAATTGGCACTACTTTGAGGCTCAACCCAAAAATGTCTAGATCAAGACAAAACACATCCAATTCGATTTTTTAAGGATAAAAATTCGACCTAATTTGTATTTGATCAAACCTAACTTATTTTCTAAGTACCAAACCTCTATAAATAGGGAGTTAAAATCATAAATGAGCACCCCTTTCTCCCCTTACGTTAAAGAAATTCTGAAAGCTTTGCTTTAGGAATTTCTTTTTTGCCAAGTGGCCCTTACTTAAATCTTTGAAAAGTTCATTCTCCTTGATCTCTAGGATAATTCTCTTCTTGTGGAATACGTTCATGTAGGTAAGTTTCCATCTTTCTATCTCCATGAAATTAATTGAATTCTCCATGCTATTTATAACATGCTCTTTCTTTTATTTGTGTTGATTTTTCTTTCTAATGATTATATGATGAATGTCTGTTTATGCATATGTGTTTTGTTCATATAATTATGTAATGCATATGATTGAATCCTAGATTTGTTGCTTTATGTAACTTTACATAAACCAAAATTAAATCTGAATTTATTTTTCAAATCTCCATTCTTTTCTTAAAACAAAAATTAGATCTAAATTTATTTTTCACATCTCCATTCTTTTCTTAAAACAAAAATCATATGTGAATTTATTTTTCAAGACTCCATTGTTTTCTTAAAACAAAAATCAGATCTGAATTTATTTTTCAAAACTCCATTCTTTTCTTAAACCAAAATCAGATCTGAATTTATTTTTTAAATCTCTCTTCTTTTCTTAAAACAAAAAATTATATCTAAATTTATTTTTCAAAACTCCATTCTTTTCTTAAACCAAAATAATCAATTCTGAATTTATTTTTCAAAACTCCATTATTTTCCTAAGCCAAAAATCAAATCTGAAATTATTTTGCAAATCTCCTTTGTTTTCCAAAACCACAAATCAGATTTGAATTTTATTCTAAACATTCATTCTTTTTGACATTGAAAAATCAGATCTGCAATTTCTTTTAAAACCCATTATGTTTCTTAATTAAACAATTAGATTTAGATTTTCCTTTTGGAGATTCATTCTGTTATTTAATTAAGAAATCAGATTTGGAAACTTTTCAAAAATCCATTCTCTGTTATTTAAAAAAAAAAAAAAAATCAGATCTGAATTTTTCATCAAAAATTCATTTTGCTTAATTTGAACTTCTCTTATAAATCCTTTTTCCTACAAATAAAATTCAGATGTGATTTCTCCTTGCATAAATGCAACAGATCTAGTATTTTGCACATTTTAGATCTAGGAATATTGACACAACAATTTGCATGTCATTTTTTATAATGGGTATTCAAAAGATCATTTAAAGTCTAGAATACTAGACTTTGTCTGGGCAAGGTGGGTGCCTAACACTTTCCCATCCTGTAACCTAGCCCCCGAACATTAGAATTATAGATTGGTAGATTTAGTGTCTTATTTTATTTTGGATAGATAGTAACTAGGAAACAAGGTTTTGTATTTTCTTTTTTTTACTAGATTGTACATAGGAATCAAAGCAATGTAAAGTTCTTTCTACTTAGATGTATTTATTTCAAATTAATGAGAATGTGTATTATTCAAGATATGTTGTAATTTGTATAGTTTTCTTATTTAACTTATAAAAAAGTGGCAACTCCAAATGATCCTGAAAAGGGAAGGTGCCGATGCCTACACCCTTTTCCTGAAAGCACCCATTTTTCTCCCAATCTCTCTCATTATCAAAATAAAAACCAAATGCTTAATTATAAGACCTAAAGAGTGATTTTTCTTGAATTCACTTATGAAAACTTTCTTACTTAAAATTGTTGACGTACAAGTTCAAAGAGATCAGATTTAGGAAGGAGAATGCTAGGGTCAAAATTGTCATAACATTAAGCAACTGTGATAGTTATTGCTATATGGCTTATTTGTAAATTAAATGCCTAAAACAGAGATAGATGTGGCAATAGTGTTTATTGAAATTCTTGATAGTGTCTAATTTACAAAATAAATTAGACCGAAAAGTGGATTTGTGTAGTAAGGCTGTTGTATGTTTTTTTGTTGCAAAATTGAATTTGGATTTTGGCTTTGAGCCAAGTAAACATACAAAGGTTGCAATTCTTTGCAAATAGTTTTCCCATTGTCTTTGTTGCTTTAGTTTCCAACATTACACTTTTTTTTTCTTAATCTCTTCTTTTCTTTTTTTCTTTTTTCTTTTTCTTTTTTTGGTGGCCAAATCAATCTCTCAATTATTATTTTAGCCTTTTCTTTTAACTTTTAACGTAACATTAAACTTTTTTTTTTCTTTCTCAATCTCTTTTCTTAATTTTTTTTTTCTTTTTCTTGGTGGGCAAATTAGTCTCTCACTTATTCTTTTAGCTTTTTCTTTTAATGTGAGGTTGGTTAATGATCCTTTATTTAATTACATGTGCATCACACGGGTTAGCGACTAATTTTATATGTAACTTAAGTATTGAATAAATATTGTAAATTAATAAAAAAATATTTTAAATATAGAAAAAAATGAAATAAAAAAAATTAATGAAAAATTCAAATCAACATAAGTTTGAGCAAAGCTTACAAATTTTGTTTCATAATATTGGCAAAAAATAATATGCAAAAAAAAAATCATCTTATGCATTCTAAAAACAAACATATTTATAGCACTCTTTTAATTATTATATATATATAATGGTAAATATGTTTATATCATGAATAAGATATTTTTTCTTATATATAATTTTGACATTATTTTTAAAAATAAAAAAAATGTTTAATTATCTTAACCCAACAAAAATGTTACTAATTTTACTTCTTCAAGGTAGGTTTCAAATAGTCAACCAACTTGGTTCTTCAATTTTAATATTTCTTTTTTTCCCAAAAATTTCTCTTTAATTTATATTTATGGAAGAATATATGTTACTGATTAAAACTCTTAAAATACAAATACATAATGATAATCATAGTGAAATACCATATCAAACCCTCAAAAAAATAAAATAGCTATCATGAACTTTATCAAAAAAACACATGCAATAAATTCAATGCCTTACAAAGAATAAGAAAATTAAATACAAAAAAAAAATGTTAATTCAAGAACATGGTTTCAAATTATTGGGGAGACATCCTCTAGCCATATGTGTACATCGTTTTCATCTTTAGCAAATCCTATTACCAAAAAAATATATATAAAGTTATGCAATTTTTCATGTAAAGAAAAAAGAGATTGAAAGATTAAATTTGCTTAATTACTCAGGAAGATCAAACCAATCCGATATAGTAAAGATCAAATAAAAAGTAACGTAAATGAAGCATCGAAAAGAAATAAATATAAATTAACACATAAACTCAAAGTTACAGAGAAGTTCTTACTAAAAAATTATAAATAAATAAAATAAATAAATAAAATGAAGTTACCGTAGAGAAATTGAGAGAATGAAGTCATATGTGCAATGTTAGCAAAAGAGTGAAGGAAAAAACAAAAGATAACAACAACTAAGTTTTTGTATTTATCTAAAAAATTGATAGAGATGTATAGAAAAAGTTGATAAGAATAATTATAATTTTATGTCTATCCATGAGGCGTTTAAAAAAATAAATAATAAAATTAAATGTTGATATTGGACTATTAGTAATTGTATACGTGTAAATGAAGTAGATTTCCAATTGCTAATTAAATAAATCACAAGTCAGTGGCCTTCCATTATGGGATATTTTCCAAGATGAGAAATATGTGTTACAATTCAAATTTCAAACCTAGCCTTAAAGGATGAAGTGATATAATCCCTATTTGGAATACAAACTAAAATACCCAGCTTGTTCCCACTAAGAAACTCTATGTGAGACAATATTTCACACCAAAAGGATTGGGCTTAACCATTGCCTAACTTAATAGGACTTAAATGCACAAAAACAACCAAGATTTGAGGAATAAGATAGAAATTCTTATTGATAATATGAATGATTACAAGTAACAAATTGAACAAAAGAAAAAAGATTCAGCAAAAAAAGTAACAAGTTTGCAGAATTACATAACGAAGCTAAGTAAACAAGCCTAGATAAGATGCCTACTCCTTGATAATTCATGCAAGGCGATAAACACAATTACAAGCATGAAGATAACCGTTTAATTGATAGGAAATGAGACTAGTTGAAACTAGAAATTGTAGCTAAATAAGACAAGGGATCAAAATAAACGAAAAAAATTGTCACAAGAATCACAAGTTCTTATTTAATCAAAGTAGCTTCTTAAAAGAAAAGCATTAACTGAAATCTTTTAGTTGTAAAAGAAAGCGAAGAGCTAAAATCTTACAAGATACAACTTGCATATTTCATTTTCATTTTATACCTTCGGCCCAGCTGTTTTCTTCCATAATCTTTGCATCTTCCTCAAAGCATATTAAAGAATGCAAAATTATTTTTATTGCCAAAGCATCCCCTCCGATCATACCGCCAAAGAAACCACTTGGTCCTCCTTCAATAACAAAGCATCTAGTAACTCTCTAGATTCAAGAATGATGCAGCCTATCAACAGATCTAAAACCCTGAGTCTACCTGGAAAGACACGGGGGTCATAACCGATTGATAATCTCACCACATCTACTACTCGTTGCATTATCCAATGAATGGGAACAATAAGCATGTCTTGTTGTCACTACAGCCAACTAACAGGAGCAAAAAGCTTATAGATCAAAGTTCCCAAGAAGACACCTTGAAAACAAATACTTGTCTCTGACACAAGGTTTCTCGTTAACTTTTCAGGTGCCATAAAATCAATCCATGCTGATACATCATCTTGAACTATCTTTAGATGCAAACGCCCATCATGAATACAATACGAAACATGGTTAATGCGATAAGCTCTCATGGGCATATGTGGATCGTTCGCAAATTCATCGGTGACAATGACCATCCCTTTCATGCCCCTCCCAAAAATATTGACATGAAGTTGACCGTGTTCATATCTGTTATTGATTTTGATGACCAGGAAAACAGGATTAATGGTACGTGGTCCGATGGCAAAATTGCCGTCAAGCACTGTGATGAGGAATGTATCAACATCATTCAAGAATCCCTCAAGATGAAATGATTCATCGTTCTTGAATATAAACTCTGCCTCACAAAGATGAAGCCACTGCAAATTTTCCATTCTCAAGGTGAGAGGGAGTGTGAGTGTGAGTGTGAACGTGAGGGTGAGGCTGAACGTAACAGAGAGAGAGAATGAAAAAGGGCGGGATTTGGTTTCACTCTTAACAAACCAACCAATAACATCAACTACCCCTAATTGATACAAGGCAAAAGCTCCTTTAACGGTGTAGTTTGTTCGTTTAAAAAAAAAAAAAATAGTGTCGTTTGATATTTCAATACATTCGAGTTGAGAGGATTTTCAACTGTTTAAAAAAGAAACTAATTGAGTTTTCGCACAATATGCGGTACAATTTATTATTAGTTTTCTCTAATATTTCAATAAGTTGTACCAAAAAATTTGTAATTTAACTGATTGACAACTCAATTTTCAATAGAAACATTCAGGATTCACATCCCCACCCCAACTATCAATGAATAAAAAAGATATTTCAATAAATTTCATTGTAAAAATTTGTAATCTTTAGTTATTTTATATATAGACAAAATAGAAATACACAAAGTAGTATAGTGATTTGATCATACTATATATATATATATATATGTGTGTGTGTGTGTGTGTGTGTTTACAAATTGAAAATTGCATGATATAGTAGCTGATATAGATAGGCATGTTTCATATGCCTACTAAAAAATGTATATATCCTTCATTTTTATTTTTTTTACATTCTTGATTGTGTGTTACTAAAAGATTTTCCCTTTTTTGTTGGATATGGTTTCAATTGTTGCAAAAACAACTAAAATTGAGTAAAAATGCCATATTTCATATCAATTGTTTGTCACATATATAATGAAAAATAAAAAATAAAAACAATTGTTTCTCATATAAATCTAATAAAGATGATATTAAAATTTCATTATACTTAAAATAATCAATATAACAAAATAAACATATTTATTATATTAGTAATCTTTCTAATCTATATATATATATAAAACCGAAGTCTTTGCTAGCACTACAATTTTCCACGTCAGCACAATATTTAAAAAATAATAAATAAATAAAAATTATAACTCCTCAAAACCCTAGCAACCTTACCCCTCTCTCAAGTTAAGAAATATAAAGCTACGGTTTCTGCAAACTCTCTCTCTCTCCAGACGTAGGAAGCCCTAAAGTATTCAAGATCTACAATGCACGGTATAGATTTTAGCTTATAAAGTTCAGCTTTTGTAAGGTTAGTTTTGTTTATATATTAATTAGTACTTTGTTCACCATTGAATACTCATATAATCAATTTCCAATTCAGTGTTCAAGAATTAAACCAAAATTCTAACTGCACTATCATAAAATATTATTATTAGTATGAATTTTATGGAGTTGCGGTGTTCAAGAATTAAACCAAAATTCTTTTAAATTATCTATAATATTTTGTCCTCTGAAAATTTTGTCTCTTTGATTTTATTATATTGTGTTTCTTAAGCTATAGAGAGATTTTCTTTGGTTTCTGCAAACTCTCTCTCTCTCCAGATGTAGGAAGCCCTAAACGCACGGTATAGCATTCAAGATCTACAACTCACGGTATAGATTTTAGCTTATAAAGTTCAGCTTTTGTAAGGTTAGTTTGTTTATATATTTAGTCCTTACGTTTAGGTTTAGGTTTTAAGAGATTTATATATTACTACTATGTAGCTAAATTTCCCGTGACATCAGTTTTATGTTTTTAACCAAATACATCAAGAAAGCAAGAGAAGGCGCATAAATATTTAGTCCTTACGTTTAGGTTTAGGTTTAGGTTTAGGTTTTAAGAGATTTATATATTACTACTATGTGGCTGAATTTCCCGTAACAACAGTTTTATGTTTTTTTTTTTTTTTTTAATTTGTTTTATGTAAGGTTAGTTTGTTTACATCAGTTCTTTATCTCAAAGATAAGACTTTTATTTCTACCGCAAAAACTATTTACGTATGTATCCCTTGCAAGCACACATGAACTTAAATTGTCTTTTAATATATGCATGCTTTATTATTTTCTAATAGTTTTCCCGTGCATCGCACGGGTTAGCGACTAGTTATATATAATACAAATTACAGTGTTAGTTCCACACAAACACACATACAAAGGAGTTAGGAAATTTAAAGGATTAAGATTAATTTTAGTGAATTCACAAATATTTAATTTTTTTTTGTGGATTTTGTGACAATTGTTGTCAAAGCAACTAAACATGAGTAAGAATGTCATATTCTAAATTTATTATTATTATTCCAACTAAAAATTATTTTCTATATAGAGTTTATAAAAATAATCATATAAATTCATTTAATATAAATAATTAATGCACAACAATAGATAATTAATATATGCATTTATCTTTTGGCTAATTCAAATGAACTAATACTTTAATTTTTCGCTTCCTTTTGGATTTCCTTTTTTCGTATACTTGTTGGTTTGGAACACGGTATTCTGATCTGTGAGCAAAGAAGTGGAAGTCAGAGTGAGTCTAAAATTTCAATCGGGAAATATGGTGTTTGTGTTATAGGGTTTGCGTTTGTTTTTTTTTTTTTTTTAGAAATACCTTTGATGAAAGTGAGTCTTCCAAACGCACCGTACGGTATTTTAAAGAATAAATTGTAGATGTGTTTGTTTTTTAAGTGGCTTTTTTTCTTAATGTGGCAACACCTCTTTAATTGCAGGAAATGTTTATGCTTTTATATATAATAATATAGGGTTTGAGTTTTTTTTTTTTTTTTTTTTTTTTTTTTTATATAAAAACCTTTGATGAAAGTGAGTCTTCCAAACGCACCGTACGGTATTTTAAAGAATAAATTGTAGACGTGGTTGTTTTTTAAGTGGCTTTTTTTCCTAACGTGGCAATATTTCCTAATACTTCCTTTTCTTTTCTTTTTTGAGAATGATTCCTAATACTTCCTTAATTGCAGGAAATGTTTCTGCTTTTATATATAACTAGTCGCTAACCCGTGCGATGCACGGGAAAACTATTAGAAAATAATAAAGCATGCATATATTAAAAGACAATTTAAGTTCATGTGTTCTTGCAAGGGATACATACCTAAATAGTTCTTGCGGTAGAAATAAAAACCTTATCTTTGAGATAAAGAACTGATGTAAACAAACTAACCTTACATAAAACAAATTAAAAAAAAAAAAAAACATAAAACTGATGTCATGGGAAATTCAGCTACATAGTAGTAATATATAAATCTCTTAAAATCTAAACCTAAACCTAAACGTAAAGACTAAATATTTATGCGCCTTCTCTTGCTTTCCTGATGTATTTGGTTAAAAACATAAAACTGATGTCAAGGGAAATTCAGCCACATAGTAGTAATATATAAATCTCTTAAAACCTAAACCTAAACCTAAACGTAAGGACTAAATATATAAACAAACTAACCTTACAAAAGCTGAACTTTATAAACTAAAATCTATACCATAAGTTGTAGATCTTGAATGCTATACCGTGCGTTTAGGGCTTCCTACATCTGGAGAGAGAGAGAGTTTGCAGAAACCAAAGAAAATCTCTCTATAGCTTAAGAAACACAATATACTAAAATCAAAGAGATAAAATTTTCAAAGGACAAAATATTATAGATAATTTAAAAGAATTTTGGTTTAATTCTTGAACACCGCAACTCCATAAAATTCATACTAATAATAATATTTTATGATAGCGCAGTTAGAATTTTGGTTTAATTCTTGAACACTGAATTGGAAATTGATTATATGAGTATTCAATGGTGAACAAAGTACTATGTATTAATTAATATATAAACAAAACTAACCTTACAAAAGCTGAACTTTATAAACTAAAATCTATACCGTGCGTTGTAGATTTTGAATGTTTTAGGGCTTCCTACGTCTGGAGAGAGAGTTTGCAGAAATTGTGACTTTATATTTCTTAACTTGAGAGAGGGGTAAGGTTGCTAGGGTTTTGTAGATCTTGAATGCTTTAGGGCTTCCTACGTCTGGAGAAAGAGAGAGAGTTTGCAGAAACCGTGGCTTTATATTTCTTAACTTGAGAGAGGGGTAAGGTTGCTAGGGTTTTGAGGAGTTATAATTTTTATTTATTTTTTATTTTTTAAATATTGTGCTGACGTGGAAAATTGTGGTGCCAGCAAAGGCTTCGGTTTTATATATATATATAGAATATATAGATAATATTATTAGATTAGATATGAAGTATATGATATTGATGATTAGGGTCAACTGTAGGGGGTCTTGAAACAGGCCAAACAGGCCCTATATTTCCTTTATTTTACAAACGCGAATTCAATTCTTCTAATTCTTCAACTAAACCTTTGGGCTACCACCAAACTAAAAGTGGGCCGACTAGTATATACTGGGCTTAGATTTGAACTTCACAGCCTTAAACACAAGGGAAAGGCGATGCGCAATGCGCACTCCGCGCACAATAAGAGAAGCTAGGGTTTTTGGAGACTTTTCCTATATAAATACCAACATTTCCTACCAGTTCTCCTTCTATTGCTAGGGTTTTCGATTTGCTCTTTGCTCTCGCGCAGCTCCGCAGACTTACAAAGCAAAGAACCAAAATCAAATCATGGGGCACTCAAACGTGTGGAACTCTCACCCTAAGAGCTACGGCCCTGGTTCCCGTACCTGGTATCAAATCCTTTGATTCTATTTATCTTCGGTTTTTTTCTTGGTCTATCTATGTATGTTTTTTTAGTTATCATCTATGATTTTTTGTTTTGTTCCTAGATTACTGTTTTGACCTGTTTGTAATATGGGTTTTGGGTGTTAATTACTTTTAGATAATCTTGTTGTTTTCTAATACTCTGTTTAGAAATGATCTGTGTTTCTCTTTGAATATTAAAGCAACATACTAGTCTGTAGTCTGAAACAAAATGGTTTTGCTACCAAGAAGTGTGTTATTTATGGTCTTGGTGATTAGTGAGAAACATATGAGGGTTTTTTTCTTTTTTGGCGATACAGTTTCCTCTTTGAAGATTTAATTACTTGGGGTTTGTGAGTTGTAATGATTTCAAAAATATTTCAGATTAGACTACATTTTCACACATCAATCTTTGTTGTTGTATTGATTTTGTGTTGTTTTTGTTTTTGTTGGGCAGCCGTGTGTGTGGAAACCCCCATGGGTTGATCAGGAAGTATGGTCTCATGTGCTGCAGACAGTGCTTCCGCAGCAACGCCAAGGAAATTGGCTTCATTAAGGTAATGTTTTTCGATTTTCTCTGTACCAATGGTGATTTGTACTAGATATGATTCTAGTTGTTTTTAGCATGTTCTTATGTTTTGAAAATTTTTTATTTTGCAGTACCGTTAAATGGTTGTAATTGGCTACGGCGCAAGAATAGAGGTTTTGGCCCAAGCAAGATCTGATCAGATTAGTTCTTTCAAAGTTTGAAGCAACTTTTGAGAATTTATGTTTTGCTTTATCTAATGTTGAACATGTGGTGATTGTTGGATAATGAATATTTTTGCATTACTCATTTGAAGAGATTCATTTATCTTGTTTGCGGCCTTTACTTTTTAGTATTACTATTATGAGGTATCACAATGGTATCATAGATAATTGAGTGCACTGGATTCTTCTGGTTTACTGTTATGGGCATCAAATATAGGAATATTACTTATTGAGATTCCAGTTGGTTGAGTGAAACTGAAATCTTCGAGACTGACTGCTGTCGCTCTTTGATGCTAATGGTTTGATGACTATGGCTGTGTTTTTTTGCATTGGTTGGCATGGTGCAATTAATTTCATTTGTAATATCCTCTGTGGTTTGCAAACAATTGTCATAACCAACATTCCATAGAGAGTGATCATGTTAATCTGTTCTCTGTTTGGGTATTACTGTTATACCTATGATCTCTTCCAATTTCTCTGTAATGCCTTTGTGTTGCACCACAATGATGACTAGGATGATTTATTTCTGGCACTGCCCTATAGTCATGGATCGATGTCTCATGAAAATCCCCTCATTCTCATCAAGAATGATGGGAATCATTATTGATCCCATTCTTTTACTTAATCCAAAATTTAAAATTAACTGTACCTTCTGTTACCATTAGAGGCCATAATTCTAACCCGAGAACCAGGAACCCGCTCCTAAGTAACTTGTGGCATTACTCAATCCCATGCTGGTGCACCCTGTAGCCCTCTGATTTGTTGGCACTGGACATGGATCTTTGGGCAACTCCTCCAATACATACTTTAAAAGTCAAATTCAAAAAAGAAATGTAATCTGTTCTCTTTTTATTTCAATAAAAGGAAGGAAAAGTTGTGGTACGAGTTCGCCCTGAACTTGCACTCAGCCTTGGGCAAGAGAAAGAGAGAAATGCTCTCATCGGATTCCATCCCTGGCACCAGCAATGACATTAGTAGTTGACTTGGGCTTCGTGTTAGGAAAGCTCATATGCTCAACAAGCTGGTCCTTGGATAAGTCATAGGTCCTTAGATCCCTTGAACCCCTAAGTCTTGGGGATCTAAGCAAAACCTTAATAAGCATTCACCAAGGTCCCAACATAATAACCAGTTAATTTTCAATTCAAGGCCTGTGAAGTGTGAACATGAGGTGCCCCATCTCGTCTTTGATCATGCAAGTATCAAACCGCAAATGTGGAGAGGCTTGTAGCTGTGGCTGTTGATCTTGAAGTACTCAATTGTGGTGTACCTGAGGGAAGAGTTGGGCAGTGAGGTTGTCATTTGGGATGGAGTAGTTGGGAGGGAAGTGGTTGCCCTAGAAGCAGAAGGGGCAGATCCAGGAGGCAAAGTTGGCATTGTGGTATTTGTCATTTTTGGGATTTTTCTTTTGGTTGCACTTGCATAGAAAGGCTTTGATGCTAGAGGTGCAAGTTGCATACTTTTGTCTGGGTTAAATGTGAATTCTAGTCAAAGTATGCATTCTCAGCATTTAGCTTGGAGGTTCCATCCACTTATTGCAAAGGGTTTTATTGCAACATCAAACATATGATCATGGATATATTTCTCATATCAGGTTGTCTCCTTCCCTTTAATTTTTAAATTTTGAGTTTGCAGATGCAGCTAAGGGTAAAGAATGCCTAGATTAGCTTGTGACATTTGGAATTTGTAACTGATGCTTTACAATCTAATGGGATTGAATTACATTCCCTTTTATTAAGTTCTTTGTTTCTTTCACTTGTCATTTTACCCTAGTTGTCTAGCAACTAATAAGTTATAACTAGACAACAGTTATTGCTATTCAGCCAATATTTTTCTATATGCCTGGCAATTTGAGACTCGATTTCCACGATTATGCCAAAGACTCCTTGTTATAATTGGGTGGTGGTTGTCTTGTCCCTACTTCTGTTGAGGCTCGGCTGGCTGGGTGGAATCCGGAGTTCTTTGGAGTGGGGAAGTTCTCTGTTAAGACATTTGGTGGTTAGAATGATTTCCATAGGATCAGGTCTTTTCCCTTAATGAACAACTTGATTCCTTTGCAACCAAATTGCCCAAAGAGTTGTGAAGACCGTTTGGAGGAAGAACATAATATCTTGATGCAGATCTTTATTTCTCAAAATGCAATCTGTCAGCAAGCTTTCTATAGAAATCTGGGCCATATCAGAAGTTCTAATTGCTAACGAGGAACAAACGAAACAGCTCTGGCCAAGGGGCATTATAAGAATCGGTGTGAGGATGATTCGATCTCTTCCTTGCACATGGGACAGTTATTGTCCGTAGGAATGCTTCTGATAGTGAGGTTCAGTTTAACAGGCAGGCAATCATGTAATAATTTCCAAATGAAAGTATTGATTTCACAGGCAATTTTAATTCCCAAACTAATGGCCAAGTTTCCTTAAGGTGAGTCTGTACTCTGAACTTACCTTGTAGGATTAGAATCCCTGTAATCTTTATGCAAGAGGTCATAAGCATTTTTAACTTGAAAGTCACAATAGAGTTGGAGTGTTTCCAAATGATTCTATCCTGACCTCCATCTGTTTTGGCCGAAGGGATTTGCAAAATCGCCTCACTAAGGGGGTAATGATATAACTTCCTCGCTAGCTCAAGATTCTATTTGTTGGATGAGCTGTCCACAAGGTCAGCAACATATTTATTGGCCAAATTGAGATCCTCTGTAATTTGAGGGCAACTAAAATACCAAAGAGGGTGATTCAAAGGTAATTAAATAATAAGTTAGCAAATTAATTGAGAACAAATGGGAGTTTAATGCGGTTAAGGAGTCTTAAGTGACAAGTTCTTTTTTTTTTTCTTTTTTTCCTGAAAATATGTTAAAGTATATTTATACTTTGAAAAGTGGTTTTAAAGAACGGTATTAAAAAAAAAAAAAAAATCTAGCATATATGATCCTCCCAAACACACCAAAAATCTCACACTAATAAGAAAAAAGTTTCTTATTAATTTATAAGTGTTTTAATTTAGAGACTCTATAACTATTATTATTTTTTTTGGAGGGGGGGGGGGAGTAGCTAATTTATAGCTCTTTTAAGTATCTAATGCAGGAGAAACAGTCCAACACGCCCATGGGGCAAGTTAAAGAAGAGGAGGTATGAACACAAAAGACAACAAGCCACTCAAACACATTGCACTCAAATACTTGAGATTTATGGCAAATAAGATGTTCTTATGATTGAGTTTTAGCCTCACCTACTTGTGTAGAGTTGGTTTGTGCCAAACAATGAACTGTTGGTCTATTGTATATAATAGGAAACAAGTCAAAAAGAAGGTTTATTGCACTAGTATTATGGACTTGAATCTCCTTAGAAAGGTCAATATTTTCGTGCTTTAGTCCAATTGTGTTTGAGATAATTTTCAATTTGTTGTAATTTCAATTGATTCATAAATTCACCAACATACAATCTATTTTAATTGTTTCAGCTTGGTAATATTTTTTGGTTTAAAAAAATTCGTTGAGAATTGGACCAAAGATATTCCAATAGAAAACTTGTTTTAAATTTGGCTCTATCATTCCTTCTAAAAATGATTGTTTAAATTTTGGTATTTTTCATATGTATATTTCTACAAAAGCTAGTTTTGAATATGGTGTTCTCTCATACATATTTCCACTAAGTATGGTTCTAACCTATAGCTTAGACAAACTTGATATAATAAAACCAAATATGAACTATTTTTTTTGTTTTTTTCTTATATGAAACTATTTTTTGTCATATCTCAAACACTCTTTTAGGCTATGTTTGGTAACCATTAATTAATGCATTCTCATGGATTTCTAAACATAAAATGCATTCTGGAAAAAATTGAGGTGTTTGGTCAAAAAATTGAAAATGCATTTTGTAAATCAAAGACTTTAGAGCAAAAGTCAGAAGTGAAAAAAAAAGAAAGGTGAATTCTCGATCTACTACTACTTCTACTTCTCATTTTTGCTTAAGCAATTGAGACATGTTGACTTACTCACAATGGGTCTTTTCTCTATTTTCTCTTTCTTTTTCGGCTTTTTTTTCTTTTCTATTTTTCCAATTTGTTTCTCTTTACAAAAAACCACCGCTAGTAATGCTCTCTTCACAAAATCCATTTCTCTCTCGATCAACCTTTCTCTCTTTCAACCAAAAATTAAAACTACCACAAAATCCCAAAATCACAACAAAAAACCACAAAATACAACAATAAACCTCTTCAAATTTGATCGAATCATATTTGGAACCAGAGAGAGCGAGAGATGGTGAAAAAAAAAAAAAAAGACATGGCAGAATTAGATTAGTGGGGGGAGATTATTATAATGCTTTGTTTGTTTAAGCGTTAAAGTTTTCTAGCGAGTCATTTTTCATAAAACATTTTTTATAAAACATTTTTTTTTTTTGTATTTAATAGCAATCTTAAACATGTAAGAAAATAGTCTTCTAACTTTCTTTAGTTTCGCTTGTCATGAAATAGAATTGTTTTAAAAAAAAATATGTAATAATAAAATAAAATAACTTGTTGCTTTTTTTTTTTTTCTTTTTTTTGATGAACAAATGCATTGACCAAATTAAAATGGACTCAGGTTATTAACAACTTTGATCCGTACGTTGATTAAATTGTCAACATTTTAAACCCCTAAGCCTTAATTAATCCGAATCAAAATCAACAAATCAAATCAAACCACAGGTAACCTAAAAAGCAGAAAAATTTTGTAGGCGAAAAACACATTTTAGTTCCTACATTTTCAAGCGATTCCCATTTTAGTCCCTACATTTTATTTTTACCGCTTTTAGTCCCTATCTTGAAAAAAGCTTCTTGTTTTGGTCCCTGCCATTACATCAGAGACGGAAAATGCACACGTGGCAAACGGCAGAATTAAAAAATATTAAAAATATTTTATTTTAAAATAAAATAAAATTTTAGTTATCAATAATTTTAAAATAAAAATATTAAAAATTTTAGTTAAAAATATTTGTTCTTCATGTTCTTCCCCCAAGAACATGATTGCCCAGAAATTTTAGTTAACAACGATTCGAAAAAAAGAAAAGAAAAAAAAGAAGAACAACTGACAACGCCATCAGCCAAATGCATATCAATATTGCTCAACAAAAAAAAAAAAAAAAAAAAAAATTAGCTTCCAAAATCCACACCATAAACCCCCAAATCACTTCACACTAAACCATGAACACAAAAAATTCCAGTAACCCAATTCATTTGAATGACATAAGCCTCCTTCTATATCACCCACCCACCAAAGTCAAAAACCCAATTTCCTTTTGGTTTACTGACATTTCCTGAGCTTTCTCGGCAACCAAACACCCAATAATGAACATAAAGAAAAATGAAAGAAAACCCACAAAAGAAAATTCGAAGGGGAATTTGATGAAAGCTTAAGAACCTTGAAGAATTTGCAAGAGCAGTGACGGATATGAAATCTCTTCCATGCCGTTGAATCTTCTTCTTCTTCTGCTGTTGTTGCTCTTGTTGTTGTTTGTGAAGAGGGAATTGTTGAAGATTCGTAAGGGAGCAAGTGGTAGCGAAATGATGGGTCGTTTTTGACCTCTGCTCTGAGTTCATCCCATTTGAAGTCCTTGGAGAAGTACTCTACCTCTGCTGCTTCCATTTTTTTTCTACTTCTTCCCCTGTTTTTCACAAAGCTACCCCTTTTTATATTCTCATTAAGTTAGTATTATTTAGTTTAAAATTTTATTTTTCCAAAAATATAAATTAAGGACAAATGTTTGAAATTTTTTTTCGAATCATTGTTAGTTGATTGTGTTAGAGTATCTGAGTTTGATCATGGTTTTGTATATGTTTTTGCTTGTTTGGATGCTAAGAAAATGAAATAAAAGAGAAAAAAAATCTTGAATTTCTGGGCAATCATGTTCTTGGGGGAAGAACATGAGGAACAAATATTTTTAACTAAAATTTTTAATATTTTTATTTTAAAATTATTGGTAACTAAAATTTTATTTTATTTTAAAATAAAATAAAATATTTTTAATATTTTTTAATTCTGCTGTTTGCCACGTGTATATTTTCCGTCTCTGATGTAACGGTAGGGACCAAAACGAGAAACATTTTTCAGGATAGGGACTAAAAACGATAAAAATTAAATGTAAGGACTAAAATAGAAATCGCCTAAAAATATAAGGATTAAAAGGTACTTTTCACCAATTTTGTATTTTTCTAGCACAGGAACACGACCTAGGTTCTAGACACATGTTTTGACCCGTTTTGTTCTCGTGAAAATGAAAGAGAAAACAAAAGGGAAAGGAATAATGCTCTAAACTCTAAACAATGTACCGCTTTTGCTGATAAATTGCAGCTTTATGAGGTAATCATCCTTAGTTTAAAAATAGGTATTTTTGTATGTTAAGAAAACCCTGCCATGTCAATAAGTAGATAGCTCTTGATGGCTTAAGTGGATTTTACCAAAGGCGTGGCTTCTCTCTAATTTTCAATTGTAACTATTTTTATTTTTTATGAAGGGGCAAAAATTAGCTCAATGGACTTTCACGACATTGGGTTTGACGGATCCGAGCCCATGGGCCGGCAATGGTAGAGCCCAGTAGCCTAGAGCAGTTCCATACTCTTGGCACGCACGTATGGTCTCCAAGGAAACTAGAAACCTAGCGCAAGGAACATTCCAGAAAATACGCGCGCTGATCTCCTCTACAAGGAAATGTCTTGTCCATCACGTTTAGGATTACTCAAGGGGATTCCCATAAGGAAAAGACTTCTAGTCCAAGGAAGAGAAGCCGACTTTCTTTTACTATAAAAGCTACAATACTCTCGCGAATCAAGGTACGCATAATTTACCCTCTCTAGCACTCTAGAGTTGAGAACAATTCTAATTTGACCGTCGGAGGCTATTTGGTCGACACCACACCAGTGCCCACGGCGAGATCGCTTTTTCTTCTTGCAGGTTGTTAACGGGAGCGAGCGTGGATTATGTTGCTCACTGGTGATATTACGACATCATCAGTTGGCGCCGTCTGTGGGAATGCGAAAAGTTTAAGCCAGAGCATCGCCTCCCGGACATAAGAGTCACATGGTACTCACTCGCTCGATGGCTACCACCAACAACGCTCAAGAAGACGAACCACCGAGATCTACTGCATTAGAAAGGCAGGTCCAGACACTCATGACAGCAGTAGAACGACTCACAAAGCAGAACCACGATCTGGAGGAGCAACTACGACAAAGGGATGTAGGACCCAACCTTCAGGAGCAAAACCAGGAAGGTAACAGTGCCGAGCGAAGGGAGCAGGAAAAGCCTGAAGGCAGCAATGCCCCAAGCCGACCAGAGCGGCAAAACGTGAGCCTTCCGTCTCTCATGGATTTTGCCCCCCCACCTATCGTTGCCGAGATGCAGGCGATGAAGGAGCAGATGGAGGTCATGATGAACGCCTTCAAGGGGCGAGTATCTTCTGATCTCGATGATTTGGTGAACAGGACTGACTCACCATTCACTGCGTCCGTCAACTCATTCCCCCTGCCACAAAAGTTCCGGATGCCGCAGATCGAAAGTTACGACGGGGTCAAGGATCCACTCGATCATCTAGAGACCTTCAAGACCTTGATGCACCTTCAGGGCGTACCAGACAAGATCATGTGCAGGGCGTTCTCGACCACGCTGAAGGAGCCTGCGAGGGTCTGGTTCAGTAGGCTGACACCAAACTCCATCAATACTTTCAAGGAGTTGAGCGCCCTGTTCACCTCACACTTTATAGGCGAACATCGATACAAAAAGTCCACTGCTTGCTTAATGAATATCAAGCAGCGAGAAGACGAGACGCTGCGAGCCTATATAACTCGTTTCAACAAAGAAGCCCTTTCGATTGATGAAGCTGACGATAAAATACTCGTAGCCGCGTTCACTAGCGGGCTACGGAAGGGTAAGTTCTTGTTTTCCCTATACAAGAATGACCCAAAAACCATGACGGACGTCCTCTACAGGGCTACCAAGTAAATGAATGCAGAAGATGCGCTGCTGGCCCGCGAGGAAAGGCCTAAGAAGAGGGAAAGGTAGGAAGACACGAGACAAGACAGGGGGCGAAAGGTCGCTAAAACTGGGGATCAACGTGATGAAAAGCGCTCCAGACCACCCACTGGAAGGTTCACCAATTTCACCCCGTTAACCGCCCCAATCGACCAAGTATTGATGCAAATCAAAGATGAAGGAGCATTGACTTTCCCTGGAAAGTTGAAGGGAGACCCCAACAAAAGACCTAGAGACAAGTATTGCCGCTTTCACCAGGACCACGGTCACGACACAGCTAACTGCTACGACCTGAAGCAGCAGATTGAGACCCTAATCAGGCAGGGGAAACTACAGAGGTTCGTCAGCAGGGAAAGAACTGATACGCCGGAAGAACAGGCTCCACGAAGGGAGAACGATCGCCCTAGACCACCCATAGGAGACATACGAATGATCGTAGGGGGCACAACTGCGGCCGGATCTTCCAAGAAAGCCCGCAAAACCTACCTCAGGACGGTCCATAGCGTCCAACTCACAGGATCAGTACCAATGATGCCGCGGATAGATAACCCCGTCATAAACTTTTCAGAGGATGACGCTCGGAGACTTCACCATCCTCATGACGACACGCTAGTAGTTAGCTTGCAGATTGGGGATTATAATATGCACCGGGTCCTCGTCGACAACGGCAGCTCAGCAGACATCCTGTACTATCCAGCATTCCAGCAGATGAGGATTGACAAGGAACGATTGTCCCCAACGAACTCCCCACTCGTAGGATTTGGGGGTACGAAGGTCTTCCTTTTGGACGCGATAACGCTAGCTGTGACGGCAGGTGACTATCCTCAGCAGATCACTAAGGAGATAACGTTCCTCGTAGTCGACTACTCGTCCGCTTACAACGCCATCCTCGGGCGACCCACTCTCAATTCCTGGAAGGCGGTAGCCTCTACATACCACCTAATGATCAAATTCCCGACGGAATATGGGGTAGGAGAACTGCGGGGGAATCAAGTAGCAGCACGAGAATGCTACATCACCATGTTAGAGATGGAGGATCAGCAGCAGACAATGTGCATCGGGAAACAGCGAGCATTAGCATAGCCGATTGAAGAGCTAGAAGAAGTAAGACTTGACGACACACGGCCTGAACGAACGACTAAGATTGGCACACTAGCCAGTTGGCCCGTACGCCAGACGATCACAACTTTCCTAAGAAATAACCAAGACGTATTCTCCTGGAATCATGAAGACATGCCGGGAATTGACCCATCGGTCATGGTCCACAAGTTGAATGTATCGCCCTCCTTCCCTCCAGTCCGGCAAAAGAAACGAGTTTTCGCCCGGTAACGGGATAGGGCCATAGCCGAGGAAGTTCGGAAGTTACTGGAGGCAGATTTCATCCGGGAAGTATATTATCCCGACTGGCTGGCGAATGTAGTTATGGTTAAGAAAGCCAACGGAAGCTGGAGGATGTGCGTAGATTTCACAGACCTTAACAAAGCTTGTCCCAAAGACAACTACCCGTTCCCACGGATAGATACCCATGTGGATTCAACTGCAAGACACCAGCTCCTCAGCTTCATGGACACTTTCTTTGGCTACAACCAGATCAGGAGAAGACCTCTTTCGTCACAAGCCAAGGATTATTCTGCTACAAGGTGATGCCTTTTGGACTCAAAAATGCTGGAGCAACATACCAAAGGCTAATGAACAAGATGTTTGCACATCAGATTGGTAGGAATGTTCAGGTTTATGTTGACGACATGTTGGTTAAAAGCGTGCATGAAGAAGATCACCTAGACGACCTCAGAGAAACATTCGATACGCTTCGATCGTTCAATATGAAGCTGAATCCGAACAAGTGTGCGTTTGGAGTAACTGCGGGAAAATTCTTGGGTTACATGGTATCCCAAAGAGGAATAGAGGTCAACTCGGAGAAAGTACGGGCGATAATGGAGTTGGAACCACCAAGGACGGTCAAGGAGGTCCAAAGTTTAAATGGGAAGATCGCAGCACTAAACAGGTTCGTCTCAAGGGCGACGGATAGGTGTTTGCCATTCTTCCGAACTCTGAGAAAGTCATTTGAGTGGACGGATGAATGCCAAACAGCTTTCAACGACTTGAAGACGTATCTATCGTCTCCACCGCTGCTCAGTCTGTCCATACATGGAGAGGAACTCTACCTTTATTTGGCAGTCTTGAGTGTCGCTGTAAGCGCAGCCTTGGTAAGGGAAGAGGACGGTATACAGAAACCCGTCTACTTTACCAGCCTAGAAGAGAGGTGCCCTCAGTTGGAGAAGTTGGCTTTCGCGTTAGTAATTGCTGCGCGGAGACTTAAGCCATACTTCCAGGCGCATAAAATCATTGTCTTAACGGACAAGCCGCTGAGAAAAGCCATGCATAACCCAGAAGCAGCAGGAAGGATGGCCTTGTGGGCGATAGAGCTAAGCGAATTCGACATCCAGTACCGCCCACGGGCGACCATAAAAGGACAGGTAGTAGCTGACTTCATCGCTGAGTTCACACTCAGGGAGGACCAGTTGGTAAAAGAGAAGGAACAGTGGAGTATCCACACAGACGGATCCTCAAACAGACGAGCCGGAGGAGCCGAAGTAGTGATAAAAACTCCGCAGGGGGACACGATACAGTGCATGATCCGACTGGATTTTCCAACAACCAACAACAAGACAGAGTATGAAACCCTGGTCGCGGGGCTAGACCTTGCGAGGGCCGCGGGTGCAAAAAGCATAATTGTCCACTGCGATTCACAAGTGGTCACAAGTCAGATCAATGGCAACTACGAGTGCAAGAACGATAGAATGAAGAGATATCTGGAAGAAGTGAGGTACCGAATCAACAGCCTCGAAGTCGAATTCATTCAGGTCCCAAGAGAAGAGAACGAATGGGCTGACCAACTAGCAAAAGCTGCATTAGCCGAATTCATGCTGGTTCCCGAACAGGTATTATCATTCGTCCAAATATCTTCACTTATCGATGACGGGACAAATATGCAGGTGGTGAACTCTGAACATAACTGGACCACGCCATTAATCTCCTACCTAAGGGATGGGGTGTTACCAAAGGAAAAGGGCGCCGCAAGGAAGCTGAAGGTCCAGGCGTCACGGTTCGTGCTGATGAAGGATGTCCTATACAAAAGGGGTTTCTCTCGACCGTACCTAAGGTGTTTATGCCAAGAAGAAGCAGACTATGTGATGAAAGAAGTACATGAGGGTATCTGCGGAAACCACTCAGGCGCACGATCACTGGTACACAAGCTGATCCGAGCAGGATACTACTGGCCTACAATGATGAAGGATGCGCAAGCTTATGTCCAGTCTTGCGACAAATGCCAGAGGTTCAGCAATTTCATAAGGCAGCTGTCCGAAGAGCTGACACCTATGACGGATCTGTGGCCGTTCGCACAATGGGGACTTGATATTATGGGTCCGTTTCCGACGACTATCCAGCAGCTGAAATTCTTGGTCGTTGGCATAGACTACTTCACTAAATGGGTCGAGGCAGAAGCTTTAGCCACCATCACGGAGAAAAACATCCGAAGCTTTGTCTGGAGAAATATCATATGCAGGTACGGGATACCTAAGGTACTGGTCTCTGACAACGGAAAGCAGTTCGACAACAGCATATTCAGAGACTTCTGCGCGGAGCTAGGGATCAAGAATCACTACTCATCACCCGCACACCCACAGGCAAATGGGCAAGTTGAGGTCACAAACAGGTCCCTGCTCAAAATAATCAAGACCCGTCTCGAGGGGGCAAAGGGTATCTAGCCAGACGAACTACCAAGCGTCCTATGGGCATACCAGACCACAGCGAGAACCCCTACTGGAGAAACCCCATTCCGACTCGCATATGGAACCGAAGCTATCATTCCCGCAGAAGTGGGGCTCACGAGTTACCGAGTGGAAAGCTACGATGAGGATACGAACAAAGTGGGTATGCGCCTCCAGCTTGATCTACTGGACGAAGTTAGGGCAACAACAGAACAGAGGTTGGCGCGCTATCAGGATCTCATGGCGAAACACTACAACAACAAAGTGAGGCACAGGGACTTCCAGGTCGGGGACCTCGTACTACGGAAAGTAATGGGTGCCACAAGAGATCCTTCGCAAGGAAAACTCGGCCCCAACAGGGAAGGACCCTACAGGATCGCGTCATGGCAAAGGAAGGGAACCTACCACCTCAAGACGTTGGACGGACGAAAGCTACAGCACCCTTGGAACACGGAGCATCTTCGGAAATACTACCAGTAGAGGAAAATGTGGGGAACCAACGATTTCCAAAGTTTATTTTATTCTATTCTTTTAGCAACAATTTACTAGTTTTTCCTTTTTACTTTTACTACAATCTTTTTGTGCCTTTTTAAGCCCAAGGGGGCGGTACTTTTCTACAAACGCATTTTCTTTAAAGAAGAATATTCAGACAAAACTTTGAATTTTCACATGGATATTACACAGGCTAGGTCCACAAAGTGGACGGATCACTAAGGTGATGAAAAATGTCCACAAAGTGGACGGATCACCAATAGCGTAAAAATAACTGCCCACGAAGTGGACGGATCTCCAAAGCGCTGAACTATTTACAAGTCCACAAAGTGGACGGATCACTGAGGTGATGAAAAACTGTCCACAAAAATGGACGAAACACCGAAACGGTGAAATAACAAGTCCACAAATTGGACGGATCACCAAAACGGTGAACTATTACAAGTCCACAAAGTGGACGGATCACTAAGGTGATGAAATGACAAGTCCACAAAGTGGACGGATCACCAAAACGGTAAACTATTACAAGTCCACAAAGTGGACGGATCACTAAGGTGATGAATGAACTATCCACAAAGTTGACGGATTACCAAAACGGTGAACTATTACAAGTCCACAAAGTGGACGGATCACTTAGGTGATGAAATAAAGTCCACAAAGTGGACGGATCACCAAAACGGTAAACTATTACAAGTCCACAAAGTGGACGGATCACTAAGGTGATGAATGAACTATCCACAAAGTTGACGGATTACCAAAACGGTGAACTATTACAAGTCCACAAAGTGGACGGATCACTTAGGTGATGAAATATTGTCCACGAAAGCGGACGGATCACCACAACAGTAAATTAATATACATGTCCACAAAGTGGACAAATTACTATAAAAAAAAAAAAAAAAAACTGTCCTCAAAAGAGGACGGATCCCCAAAAAATGATGAACTAAAATACAAGTCCAAAAATGGACGGATCGTATGAAATAGGCAATTATCCAATACCAAGTAGACGGGCTACCAAGATTTCGAAGAGTTGACGGATCACCAAGAGGATGTCATACATGTCTTCAAGGTAGACGGATCATCCAAATGGACGGATCGAACGTTGGCTTGAAGTACACTAGGATAGACAAGTATTTTCTTAAAATCTCTCATTCATGAGGTGGATGGATTTTTTCCAAACAATAATAGAAAGCATAAAAATAAAGTATAGCATTAATAAGCGAATAAAAAGCCCAGGGGGCAACTGTTTAATACATGGACGGATTGTTCTCAAAATAAATTACAAAAAAGATAAGTAATATCAATCTATTTTTTTGGGTCGGCAACTTGGGCATCCTTCGACAGGACCGATTCTCCGTCACCCTGAACCGCATCCTCGCCAAAAAGGTCGTCCGTATTCTCTGAAGCGGCGGGCAGAGTAGACGTCTGATCTTGATCATTGACGGTAATCATTGACACATCCAGGTCAGGGTAGGCTTTTTTAAGCTGATGGAGTGCATCGTCGAAGCCTTGAAGGAACGATCCCCCCAGCTCTTTCAACAAAGCCTCAGAGTCTCGGTACTCACTGACAGCATCCTCCTTGGCTTGACGAAGCTTTTCCTTCAAGTCCTTTGTCTCCTCGTCTTTACCCTTCAAGGCCTTCCCAGCTTCCTCCGTCCTCTGCTCAAGCTCTTTCCTAGTCTTCTCTGACAGGTCGAACTTCTTCTCTATTGTAGACTTCCACTTATGAAGTTGACCGAGTTCATCCTCCGTCTGCTCCGCTTTTGCCCGTACACGTTCCAAAGCCGCCTCACGATTTAGGCACCGTTCCATTAAGCCCTTCATCATAACCAAGGACTGGAATAAACAAGTTAAAAGGGTGTTAAACAAAAGGCTAAAGAAAGTGGACAGACACAAATTGACGGATAAAAGTTACCTGTGCAACAGCAAACAGACCCGTCTCCCCCATTGCCTCCGTCGAATGATTACCCAGGTCCTCGTAATCCTCCGTGGAAATTATCGACGAAAGTTTCTCCAACGCAAATTTCGAGTCATCACGGAGAAGAGGAGGAGGCTTCTCCTGGCTGGTGGACGGGGCCTGCATTAAGCCCTTGCCAGACCCATGTTTTGCTGGGGTGACGGTCTTCGCTCCCTCAGCCATCAAGCCCACAACGGGTTCCAGAGGAACCTTCTGCTGCTTATGTGGACGGTCAGACTTGGACGGCTGCTTCCTCTTCGCCGACGACCCCAACCCCTTGGGAACCACAACCTCGCCCGTCTCCTTTTGTTTGAAGACCAGTGATTTTATCAGTGCCTCCTCTTTGCGTCGTCCATTTCTATAATACAGGACGGATGAAGCTATCTACATAAATTAAAAACTACTTTCGAAAAGTAAAAGTTGACGGACTTACGTCTGTGGACTCTTTCGTCGTATATAATGCCTTCATAGGTAGGTTCGGGACCGTCACAATACCAGTGGATTGTTTTCGGATTCACCAACTTTGCCCAAGTCCACTCTTCTGGCTTTGTCTTCTGAAAAATTCTTTCTAGAAAGCTAAACTCTTCCACGCTGACTTGAGGGCGCCGTCTACCTGCAGATGAAGTAGATGGTTAGAGAAAACAGCCAAAGCTAACGAATATAATATATTAAGTAAAATGTGACGAGTTCATACAAGATGAATGTAAAACACCCCATGTTGTGTCGACGGGAATAAATTCCGTCTCCCTCGGATAGCTCATCCATCCGTCACCCTCTATGAAGAAATAGCGACTCTTCCAGTCTCTATTTGAGTCTAGTGTTTCAAAAATAACCTTTAGCAACGGGCTCCTACTGGCAAAACTGTAAATTCCCCTTGACTTATCAATCTCATCTGGACGGTAGCAATGAAGGAATTCACGCACCGTCAGCCTCCGTTCACCGTCAGTCATTGCACCATAGAGTATCTCCATGGCAATGAAGACCCTCCAGGCATTTGGGGATATCTGGTTGACGGAAAGACCCAGATACTTTAAAAGCTCTCTATGCAGTCTACTTAGAGGAAATCTAAGCCCCGCCTTCAGCATCTGTTTATACACTCCGACACCTTCCACCCCGTCGTAATAGCATTTCTCTGATACGTAGGGCAGACGGATTGGAATGTAGTCAGGAATTTGAAAGTTAACCCTAAATGTGTTGAAGTGTTTCTCCTTAATGACGGATGTAAATTTGTGCACCGTCCACTTTGGTAGCATGATGAACTTCCTAAGTCCATCAGCACAGACGACGGGTTTCGACGGTAGATCCTCGTTGTCGTCAGAAGATTCTTCTACTTCGACCATCTCCATGTCCTCATTTATTGAGGAGGAAGAGGCGGACGGACTTCTATCTTCGCCAGGACTCTCTTGGTCTTTATGACCGGACGGGTATACTTCCTCGTATTCCGTCCCGTCACGAACCATTGACTAGTTACTTGACGCACTAGACATTTCCTACAAATGACGGCAAAACCTAAGACTGATGGATCTAAGAGTATTGACGATTGTATAGGTCTGTCTATATATAACTGCCAAATTCAAAAAAACCTTGCATATAATAATAGCAATACTCACCGTTCTTTGAAGTAACTGGGAGTTGACGGTTGTATGATCAACTGTTTTGTATGGGCGACGGACTGTTCTGACAAAGATGACGGTTGCGCTCTGACTATGTGTTTTGTCTGTGAAATGAAGAAATGAGGATTGGGAGGTGTAATATATATACCTGAAATGCACGGAAGACGAAGCGACGCTTCGATCCGATAGAAAACCCAATTGAAATGCGACACGTGGCACGCTCACAAATGCTTGGCTATCTGCCTTAAAAATAGTCGCAATTTGTCTCCTCCTAAGAAAACTGTCAACTTAAAAATCATATGGATCCGTCCTAAATTTTCTCTGTCCGTGAAATCCAAACGATATCTAACCGTTACCCTAAGGGTTCATCTATATAAGAATTGACGGACCCATAGGGTGAAGGGGGCAGCTGAAGGGGCAAAAATTAGCTCAATGGACTTTCACGACATTGGGCCTGACGGATCCGAGCCCATAGGCCGGCAATGGTAGAGCCCAGTAGCCTAGAGCAGTTCCATACTCTTGGCGCACACGTATGGTCTCCAAGGAAACTAGAAACCTAGTGCAAGGAACATTCCGGAAAATACGCGCGTTGATCCCCTCTACAAGGAAATGTCTTGTCCATCACGTTTGGGATTACTCAAGGGGATTCCCATAAGGAAAAGACTTCTAGTCCAAGGAAGAGAAGCCGACTTTCTTCTACTATAAAAGCTACAATACTCTCGCGAATCAAGGTACGCATAATTTACCCTCTCTAGCACTCTAGAGTTGAGAACAGTTCTAATTTGACCGTCGGAGAGTATTTGGTCGACACCACACCGGTGCCCACGGCGAGATCGCTTTTTCTTCTTGCAGGTTGTTAGCGGGAGCAAGCATGGATTGTGTTGCTCACTGGTGATATTACGGCATCATCATTTTATAAGATCAATAAGGAGTATTGATTCTTCATCCCTACAAGAAGTGTTGAGTGCCCTAAGACAATGGTTAAGAGACTCAAGACAATGGCTAAGAAAATGCAACTAGTGTAACTTTTATATATTTTTTTAATCACTCTCGGATTAAAACCTCATTTTAAAGAAGTATAAGAAACATCAGCACATCGCTAGTAGAATTAGAGTGACTCAACCCAAGACTTTTGGACTAAGACCTTTTTCCTTTTCTAATTGCACATGCAAGCTTGAATCCTTTAGAAGTTCTTAGAAAACTCGTGACATAGGATGGGACAAGTGAAATTAAACATGTGAAATTAAACACTGATGGATACTCAAAAAATCTAGTACCACAACTTTCTGTGATATAACTTTGCCACATTTTTTATGTAGCAAATTGTAAGAGATGAAAGGAAAAATAGTGGGTTTATGTAAAGTGACTAACAACTAATCAAAATCTAACCTCTAAAATAGTTATTGAAAAAATTGTAATAATTATTACTATAAAAAAAGTAATGCTAAAACTACAATTTTTGTCACAACTTGCTCATATGACAATAGTTAGTAGTCACCGGCAATTTGGGAAAGAGTAGTAGCTGAAATATAGGCGTAACCAGAGGACTCCTACTTCTTTGGGAATATGGGATGAGGGTTAAGGAATATTCTCTTTGTGGTAGTCTCTTAGATTCTTTTAGTTATATTTTTAGTTTTTTCACTGTCTTTGTGCTTGTGACTCAGCCAACTACAGGAATCTGCTTGCATAAAGTTAGTAAGTTAATTTTTATTTTTATTTTCTTAAAAATTAAATTACAAATTACACACTTTAATTTTGACATGTTTTGAAGTCCACCATCTTTAAAAATAACTAAAAATAAAAATTTTATAACTTCCATTCATTTTCAATGCAATCTTTTTTTCACTCCTATTTCTAAATGTAGTTGGAAGCTGTTTCAAACCCAACTTGACATTGTTAGGATGAGAAATTTCGACTCATCACATGTTTAGAAATTAATCTGACCAGACCCAACCCACACAATGGGGTTTGCACTTGTGCTTATCTTACATATTTCATATCTTTTATAAAAATTTTGAACTTTTATAAATCATTTAAGCAATTTTTGTTCAATAAATTATTATAATTATAATTTATATAATACGTCTAAATTATATTTCAAAATTCATCAAAACTAAATTCTCAAACTACCAAAATATAAAAATTATAATAAAATAAACTAATATATACACAGGTTGATAGGTTGAATGCACACTCCTAATTAAGTCCACCAAAATTACATTGTTTTGGAAAGTTAAAAAAAGAAAAAAAAAAAAAAAAAAAAAAAAAAAAACTAAAACCAACCGTAGTAAGATTGGATAGCACTAGATGGAAGAATTAAATTGGAAAGCTTCCTCTCTCTTTTTTTTTTTTTTTTTTTTTTTTTTGTAGTCTTTTTTTGAGTATACTCTCTTTGGTTCCTCCAAAAAAAAAAAAATATATATATATATATATATACTCTCTTTGACTTTGTATGTGTGAATAAACGACATGTAGGATTTGTTTGGGTTTGGGCCTAGTTGATCAATGAAATGACGTGTCAAAATCAGAGACAGACAGACACTACCTGAGGAAACCAAAACGATCACAGTCTCCGTTTCCTCTTCCTTTGTCTCTCGAAAAAAAAGGTTGTCTTTCTCTCTCTCTCTCTCTTCCGAAATTCCCAGAACTTAGCGAAAGCGGTGGGCACTGGTTTTGTGGAGCTAATCGAAGTTCGAAGAAGATGTTGAGGGTTGCAGCGAGGAAGCTCTCTTCTCTGTCTTCGCCTCCATGGAGACCCAACCAGGTTCAGGCCTCCTCGGCCCTTGTCTCCCGTCATTTCATCAACGGCGGTGATTCCTCTTCCTCTGGTGATCCCAGATCCAACGGCTCTGCTTACTCCTTCTCTTTCGGACCTGACTTCCACGTCCCTTTCAGAGGTTAGGGTTTCCTCTTTCCTCTAAAATTTTCTACGAAGTTTTCAACTTTCATTCTTTTTTGTTGTTATAGGAAATGATTAAGGTTAATTTTTAATTTTTAATAACTGGGATTTTTTTTTTTTTGGGTTTTTTTTTTCCCCTGGGTTTTTTCGATTGCTTTTACGTAATATGGTTTTTGTTGTTAGGGTAGGAGAGCTGGACTGTTATAGTTGCTTGAAATTATTTGAGGGGCTTTGGAGATTTGGGTATGATAGCTTTTTGAATAATTGATAATGTGTGTGTGATAGTTTCCAAGTTTCCTGCTTTCCAATGAGTTTTGATTTGAAGGAGCTCACAACCAAAATTGGGGTGTTCCTCTCTCAAGTTGCATCTTTAAAATTGCTTTGGCACTCAAGGAAATGTAAAGTGAAAGTTGAAACATGAGAGTGCTTGTCCTAATGATGTTTGATTGATGATGTCAGGCAACAAATTTTTTGTGTGGTGTTTTGATGAATATTTATGTGTTTGTCAATGTTAAAGATTAGATTTTTATGTAAACAAAGATAATTATAGGTGTCAAGATATTAATGTCTGGTTTACGTTTTTGAATCCAACAATCTGAGCTTACTATTGCTTCTCCCGATAATGAAGTGTTAGCTAGATGATAATGTTGTGTGTGTATATATATATCTGTATGTATGTTTTGTTTATCAACTCTTTGGCCTCACATACAGTTGTTTCTACCTATTGATAATTATTTGTTACCAATGGAAACCCCTCAACGTGTAATAACAAGTTGAGACTAAAGTTGTGGGGGACTTCTTGTTTAGCTTACCAATATTAAAAAAATGTTTGTTAATTGAGAGTTTGAAGACTGGAATCTTTTTATATCCAAAATTTGGGTTACCATCTTTTAGATTTGTAAATCTGTAGTCCTGTGGTACTCTGTTGTTAACCAATTATCAGTGATTGGAAAATTTTACTTTCACCAAAGAGTTGCAGGCTTTATGAAGGTTGTGGAGTTAAATGTTATTACTCATCTCTATACAATCCTTTTTTCCCTTGTTTATATGCTGCTTTTACTCATTGGAGATGGTGCATCCAAATCTTTCATGCATTAAAATCCTCTATTGTTAAGACAAGATAGCAATCCCTTTTTCTAGGGTTTATTATGCACTTCTTTGGACGGCTGTTTAAGCAACTATAGTTTATGTTTGAAATAAAATTTTGAGGAAGATTGATTTAAGATGGCCAATGGAATAATCTTTAATGGCCCCCAGGGCTGTATCTTCAGTGTCTACCTTTCTTTAGCAAGCCCTAGGATGACTAGTTATGGCACACACATATCCTTTTTAATGCTTAGTACTTTTCATCTTTTGTAGGAAAACTCCCTTCTCTAGTTTCACGAAATTGAAGCGACCTGCCCTATGGGACTAAATTGTTTTCCACATGAGATACACGCATAGCCGTATCCAACTGCAATGTGTTGATATGCATGTCAATTCATAAGAATATGTATTTGCATAAAACCCCATTCCTAGAGTTTGCTCTTACATTTTTTGTGTTTGTTGGGTGATTGGGAAGGGAAAGTAAGGGCTGCTGACGAAAAAAGCTATAAGAAGTATATGTCAAGATGATAGAAAGTTCAAAAAGCCCTGAAAATGAATAAATGTGTAGGTTCTTTGATCATGGTGCAAGTTGCACATGATTATTAGTGGCTCTTTGAAGCTTTCCCTTTTCCTTCACCCTTTAAAGATTGGGCAGCCTTTTCAACTGGTTTAGGCCACAGTATACCTGATGACCACTGCTCTCCCTTTTGGTGTATAAACCTGTATACTGTAATATAAAAGGTTGACCAAATCTATGGTTTTGCAAGTTGCTTCTTTTGCTTTTTCTTATTATTCTTTTTTGTTTATTCCAGGTTTTGCTTCTGAGTCTCTTACCCCAATAAAGGAAAATGGAATAGTTTCAGATGTTCCTGCAACTGTGGCAGCCGTGAAGAACCCTACTTCAAAGATAGTTTATGATGAGTACAACCATGAGCGTTATCCTCCAGGGGACCCCAGCAAGCGGGCATTTGCATATTTTGTCCTCACCGGTGGTAGGTTTGTATATGCCTCACTGATTCGTCTCCTTATCCTCAAGTTTGTGCTGAGCATGTCAGCTAGTAAGGATGTTCTTGCCATGGCTTCCCTTGAGGTTGATCTCTCCAGCATTGAGCCAGGCTCCACTGTGACTGTTAAGTGGCGTGGAAAGCCAGTCTTCATCAGGCGCCGAACGGAGGAGGATATAAAGCTGGCAAATAGTGTAGATATTTCATCTCTTCGTGACCCACAGCCAGACTCTGAGAGGGTAAAGAATCCTGAATGGCTTATTGTTGTTGGAGTATGCACACATCTGGGTTGCATTCCCTTGCCAAATGCTGGTGACTTTGGTGGATGGTTTTGCCCATGCCATGGTTCCCATTATGATATCTCTGGCAGGATTCGCAAGGGGCCTGCACCATACAATTTGGAGGTACCGACTTACTCCTTTTTGGAGGAGAACAAGTTAATGGTTGGTTGAGAATCATAAACTGCTCTCTAGCAAACTGCAGTTATTTGAGATCCCAATATCATTTAATTTAGTCAGATAATGTCGAAGATTTGTCGCAGAAATGTTGGATTTCAGCCCATCGTTGTTGGGCATGTTTAGAAATGTTTATGTAACTTGAGTTTTGTAAACTGCTACTGTTGGTGTTACTCTGAACTCTCAATAATTTCCCTAGCCTTTGAGCTTTGATGGTTTTGAAACTTCACAATTTGAGGAAGCAACTATGAAATTGTTATTTTAGGTCTGCTGTGATGTTATGGTAATGAATTATGGTGCTGTGTGTGTCTGTGGTTTGGATAGGGGAGTGGATGGGGTAAGGGGTTGACAATCAGGTATGTTCCCATGTAATGCTGCACTGCAAACACATGATTCATTTCTCTACAACTCATAAAATTTAATTTTAATAAATATCACTTATTGTTTTTAAGAAACCTCATGCCATGACCTCTTATCTGTGACTAATACTTTGAATTGTTTGAGCACAAAGGTACAGGTCAAATTCTAATGGTACAGCTCGAGCCAATTCTGTGTGGGTTTTTTGTTTACAATCTATTTTTTTCTAGTAAAAGAAATATCGGTCATCTCTCGAAGATGCCCTTGACATACACCATGCCTTTTTCACTCAGCTGAAGCTCCTTTCTCATCTGCTCTACTTGCTGGTCATCTCCTTGAACGACGATCTCTGAAAGGGTCCCATCTTCTGCAACCATCAATTTAACCTTGATTTGCTCCTTTCTTGATGCTCGTTTCCAGTAATAAGCTCCTCTGTGGCCGCTCTTAAAGTGTTAGTACATAAAAGTCACAGATTACTCAGATAAAACACACAAAGAGTGCCTGCACTTACGCCAATGGACTTAGGATCGTAAGCCAGAACCAATTATTGCCAAAATCAGGAACAGTTATTGTAAGAACAAGGGCCACGCTTGCCATGCTGATGCAGGTGCAGAAAGTTAGCAATGCTGCTTGGCCTCGGCTTGGAACCATCATGCCTTCAAATCTTTAATCAAGAGAAAAACACGTTATATAACTTCACCGAGGGGGAAAAAAATTAAAATGCAATTTTTTTACTTTGTTATTGTGCTTAATGGTTTCACCATGGAAAAACTATTATGTACTCCCGAGTATAGTCCGTGTGGTGCTCTCTCCTCTTAGTCTCAGCTAATAGTGGGATTCATAATTCATACAAGATGAGGGAGTACTACTGCGATGTATTTCAAAAGTACTAAATAATTACTCTTTCACTGTGAGATTTCACACTCGCCATACATGCCCCAGGATGTAGTAGTTGGTTACCTTAGTGTAGTTTAGCACTTTTTTTTTCTTTCTTTTTTTTAGGGAAGTGTAGTTTAACGCTTGAACAAACATCAAACAAGCATTTTGGTTAACACTAATCACCTCTTACTTGAGTTAGAGTCAAGCATGCATAGCATTCAAAAGAAGTTGATTAATGTTAGGATCACAAAATTTTTCATAATCTTTTTCATGACTATTGACATAGCAAGTTGAGGTTAGAATGTCATTTACAATCATTGATATCATTTTTACTAGTAATGCTTATTACACACACCGTATACACACTTGTTTTTAATTGAAATCGTGATTTTAAGTCCTTATCTCAATTAAAAACCAGATATGTGTAATAATGTGGTGGAAGAGTAATTACGGCATTTTTATTAGCACCAACCATAAGTTCACAACGTGTCACCTCAGCAACCGTGGAGAAGATAGTTAAAAATTTTGTGCAGACAATTCAAAGAAGTACTGGGAGGAGGATGTTGGTGGCTTACGTAATGGTCTCTCCTCTATCAGTCACCACAAAATTGTTGCGGGTGAAGAAAGATAGGATTTCTCCTGCGACAAAATTAGGTGCCTTTTTCCCTTCTCCTTCACCTATAAACGTCTTCTGCACAATCTGATATAGCACCCCCCCCACCCTCATTGGGATTATTAGCTCGTTAAAAAGAAAAAATCAAACAAACATAACCATTGAAACTTTGAAAGGATCAACTTTGACAAAGGCACTAAAATTTAAAGATAATCATGAAGTTAGAAAGAACCTTGGACTTGACAGAGCGCTTGATGAGGGACCATAGGCCAGGAACTGAGATGACAAAGAGACCCAATGAAGTATAGTAGCTAGCCAAGGAATAACTTGCTGTATCTGCAAGTAATATGAGCGAGGATGGGTTATGGTGGTAGAGGTGGTGAAGCTGCTCCACAAGAGCAGAAGAAGAAGAAGATAAGACATGTGGGTCCTGGAGAGAGACACGAAGTAGTAGCCTCTTGGGTCTTGTGGGATTCCAAGCAGGTCGGAGCCATGGTTTATGGTGGTGGGTGAAGAAGTCCCTGTTGGAGGAAGGAAGAGAGAGAGAAGTGAGAGGGTGGGGATGTGAGGATAATATCTTAGCTGCCATTGGTCTCTTGGCTCAGAGGAAAAGGATCGAGTTCTTTAGCTGAGATAGGTTAACCACAGAGCCTCTCATGGTCAGTCAATTGAATGGTCCAGATAAAAGGATCAAGTTCTTTATATATATATATATATATATATCATGACAGAATGAATATGTTATAACACAAAGACATACTATAAACTCTGCTCAAAAGTCTAAAACATCTCAATTTGTTTTAGTAGTAACTTAACACACATTTCAGCTTGTATCAACATTAGCTTCATTCGTATCAAAAATAGTTTTTCCTACTTGGATTTAAAGAAACATTTTTTTTTAATCTCTTTTACAATTGTTAAGATGGTCTTTTGTAATTAGTGTTAATAAAAATAGTGTTAGTATAAGGTTAATTTGAAAGTGATGTTACTTTGATCATAATTTGCTAAGTTAATAATTGTGAAAAACTTTATGTCTTAGCATCAATGAGAAAAATGAGAAACTACTTTTATATGTATATATATATATATAAAAGAAACTATATATAAAAACCTTCTAAGGTTAATTCCGTTTAGCAAAAAAATAATCCTTCACTTTGATTATTTTATTTTTATAACTTTTTTTTAGAAGGATTCTATTTTTATAACCTAAAAGTCCATTCCTATCAAAATTGTCACATAGATGATCATGGTGTTAATTAAATACGAAGAAGAAACAAAAATACTCTAAAGTAAAATATATAAAAACCCATAATCTTTAAAAGGAAATGCAAAAGTAGTAATTAAGGCGAAATTTGGTTTTAGCATTACTTAAAACTCTAACCCATGTCTTGTATCATATTCTCTATTTTTCTACTCACTCAACAATGTGTTTTTCTCAAATATTGGCTTTAGTTTTCAGCTTAAAAACTCAACTTTAACTAAAAAGGGTGGAGCCCACACATTCGATTAGGCTCTCTCCCTTCCTCTCAACTCTCAACCCATAATGTTAGTTCTACACACTGCCAACACAGAGAACCTAGAATCACTCCATCACAAAGAAACCCAAGTCAGTTGCCAATCAGAACCTAATACCACCATTGGCATCACATGACTACCACTTTGTGTATTTATCATTGTTTTACATCCACCACCACTCAAATCACAACAAATCAAACACATCCACCATAGCAAATCCACTTACACCACCACCACCTTTAACACCACACCAAATTACCCCATAAAACCCCAAAACTCTAAACATCAAATTTCAATCCTATAAAGCACATTTCAATCCGGTCTAAACGCAAATCACAATCCAAATTGGAGCTCTAATCTAGTTATTGGGCCTCCGGCATCACCGCTGAAGTCTGATCTTCTTTCTTTTTATGTTGAGAGAGAGAGAGAGATGAAATCGTGTGGTCTTAAATTTTTGTTTGTAGGTGCTAGATCCCACTAAAGTTTAGTTTTTTACAAAAATGCCACTTAACTTAGTTCTCTTCTAGTTAAAAACTTCAAATATTTTTTTTTTCAATCTCCACAACTCTAACTTAGTTTTTTTTTTTTTTTTGGAGTAATTAATTATGGAAATTGAGAAAAAAAAACTAACCTAAACTAGCATGCATGCTTGAGGTGGAGCCCATGAAATTTGGGAATTGAGTGATGAAAAACAAGAGTTAAGTGATGGAAATAAGCAAACCAAACATAGCCTAAGTCTTTCCATAACTTAGCTACTCTCCCAAAGGGGTAGTGCCATTTTATCATCAACTATCACTTTTTTTAGCCTCATTATTTGAGAATGTAATTTTCTCTTATTGTCTCAGATCCCTTAATGGGCTGACCCATAATTTTGTTCAATGGGTTTCTGTTTGTTTGGTTTAGGGACACTAATCCATCAACTCTCCTTTTCGGTCCTTGTTGATGACTTGATGTTGACAACATTCCCTGGTCCCACTTTTATTTTTTTTCATCTAAGTGTGCATTTGGCATGCTGAAAGTTTGATGCGTTTTGATTATTTTTGACAAAAACGATGCGTTTAGCAACGGTCATTTTTTGAATGTCTGCTTTCTCTTCAGCCGTATCTTACAAGATCTCCCTTCTTCTTCGTTATCAATGCCCCAACCTCCTCATCAATGCCCTAACTTCTTCCTCATCAATGCCCCAACTTCGTCCTCAAGCACTTAAATTTTACATCTACTACCAACTGCCCAAATTTATGCAAAGCATTTGATACACAAACTCTCTGGAACAACTTTATTCGGACAAAGTGATATAAACTCTCTGGAACAACCTTTATCATTGTCATTTTTTTGGCTATGAGAGAAAATCAATCATAAAGCTAATGCCGCCACTGTGAGGGAGAGATGCCGATGTCAGACCCTTATGGGTTGTATTTAAATTTTTGAAGTTTTCTGATGTGTCGATGTGTTTTCCCTTTTTGTTGGGTGTGGCCAAATTTTGCATGAACAAAATTTCAATGGAATTGTGTGGGTTTGTTTGTGGGTTTTGTATTTTTGTGTGACTTATTCGTGGGTTTCTCTGTATTTCATTTACTTTTGTGGGTTTGTCTTCCTATCTATGAAGTGACTCTAATTGAAATGTAATTAACTGTTTGTTGAAATGCCTCTATGAGCATCTATGGAAATAAGATACATCTGTTGAAAGGAGGGTCACCTTCTTCAATTTTTAGAACCCTTCTTCAATGTTTTGAAATATCTTTTATAAAACATAGGGTTAGAATAATACCATTTGTTAGGCTTAGAACCAGAAACTTGAGCAAGTTGGACCTCTAAATCATAAAATAAGAAAAAAAAATGGTTGACATATATAGCTTGGAAAGAACTTTTACTACATCCTCAAAACTAGTGTGCAAAATATGAGGAATGAGAATATTAATAAAAAGAAGGGAGAACTTCTAAAATATTCATTGAACTGGAGATGAGCTTTCTTTTCTTTCCCCCCACCCCCCCCCCCCCCCCCAATTAAAGAAGTGAGATCTTGAATTTCAATTTAAGACTCGAATGTGTTGTTTAGAAAGAATAATTATCTAATGATAGTTTCTTGAAAGACCAAACAATTGGTAAGCTTGTCTTGAGTTATATCATTTTGCTTTCCAAAAGCATTGAAACAAAAAATTTCACTGCTTGTGCAAAATCAATGGCTAAGGTTTGTAGAATTATGGTGCTGCTACTCTGCATTGGGACTGCCTAATTTACCATTTAATGTAACTCTTATGTAATTTTAATATTTGCTTCATGTGACTATATATATATATATATATATATATATATATATTGATAAGTAATTGATGTGACTATTTATATATAGGCAATTAATTAGTACACGACCATTTAAAATATCCTTGAAGATCAATTTTAGTGATGGTTGTGGGTGTCGGAACACAAAAGTTGAGTTCCCTGTCAACTTTAAGGTGCAAATTTCTTCTTTTTCTTTCCTTTTTGACTAGGCTTTAGGTAAAAACTTAGTTCTTGATTTTGTATGCCTACCTTTTTCTCATGGAAAAATAAGCAAAGATGGGTGGACAAAGCTCATATGCTTATCCTAGAAGTACTATGTTTATATATATTTACTTGTTTCTTCAGTTACCATGAAATAGATAGACATAAATCTGATTGTCTCATTGTGCTAAACATCAGTTGTGTTGCTAGATCTCACTGTCTTTGACTTCAAATAAACCAAAAATTGAGTCGAGAAACTTTGGGTTTGGCAAAAACAGCTCCTCTACCTCTACATAAACAGTTACACAGTCCTCACTACATCCAAAAACAGTTTCACACATCAGTAGGAACAACTCCATAATAGGTAACTCTTTCATTAATAAATTGTTACTCTTGTTTGTTGCATGTCTTTATGTACACAATGTTTATTTAAATGAATGTGCAATAATGAAAAGATGCTTATGAGTGTGCAATAATGGGCTGTTACTTGGACTTATGTTATTTAAATGATAGTGGTCTAATTAAGAAGGGTTAATGGAACATGGCTTGGAAGGTGTTTGAGTTTTATACCAGTAATTTTTTTAGCATATGAACTATACAAAAGGATGCTTATAAGTATATAATTTCTTTGTAGCCAAAATGGTTAAAGGGAAATCAAAGGATGCTGAACGAAAAGATGAGTGAACAAAGTGGAAAGATCCAATAGAACTAAAAGTCTTTTGTGATTTGTGTGCTGTTCAAATCCTAGCAAGCAATAGGAGCGAAGGATGTTTGAAAAATGAAGGGTATGATGAAGTGATAAAGTAGTTAAGTGAAATGAACAAAGCGGTGACTCACCTATAAGTTAAAAACAAATGGGATCATCTAAGTAGCCAATGAAAGGTATGGAAGTGGCTTTTTGAGCATGAGACTGGGTTGGGTTATGATCCTGACACTGGGAAGATTGATGCAATTGATGAATGGTGGGAAAGAAAGCTTAAGGTAGTTTATTTATGAGAATGTTGACAACCTCAATTTTCTACAACTAAGAAAAAGTACTATAACTATTGTTTGTAAACATGTAGGAATGTCCTAAAGTAAAACCGTTTCGTAAAAAAGGTTTGTCGAATGCTGCTTCCATGGAAATCATGTTTGAAGGCATGGTTGAAACGGGAAAAAATGCATGAACCCCAAGTGGTCAAATACCAAAGGAAAGCGCCGAAGGTTCTGGGGACTCCTCTAACGACAAAGAATTTGTTGATCCCCAATGTTAGTCCCCTGTGGATGTTGACCCAATGGATGTTGAATGCCCATTATTGTCAAGAGCATGACTAGAAATGAATAAGGAAAAATGTTTGGCAAGAAATGTTCAACTCTTCAAAGGAATTCAGAAGAAGTGTGGTAAAAAGTGTTCGATTGCGCAAGAATTGTCTGACTCTTTGAAAAGCATGACAGATGTAATCATTGAAAGTAAAAGTGTAAGTAATCCTGCACCATTTACTTACGCAACGGCTACTGAGATTCAAGCAGTTATAGACATGGTTTTGAGTCTTTTAGGGGTGCAATCAGGAGATCACCTCCATATGTTTAGCACATTTTTTTTCATGTAAAATGAAAATGCGATGCACATGTTTGTAGGAAATAGGCATGATAAGTCGTTCCAATTGACGTGGCTATAGAAATAGTACGAAAAAAGGCTTGATCTTTAGTGAAGGAAAGGGGATTGTATTGAAAGAGTTGATTGGAATGGTGTTGTAGGGTCTATTTCTCTACGTTGCTATTGCTTTTTTTTTTTTTTTTGGCAGAAACTATGCTTTACATTGGGTACTCTTTTTGGTGGGTGTGGAACTAATGGGTACTCTTTTTTTCTATTCTTTTTTTGATCCTTTGGGTTTTGCATTAATTTCCAGTTTTTGAATGGGTATTGACAAATCATTCATTTAGCTATTGAAAATGGCGGATATAACTTTGCAAAGATCATGTGCTAGATTTGTCTACCACTATAGTTGTTTATTTGTAGGCATCAAATATGTGTGGGGGATTGGTATTTGTGATAAACCAACAAGTGCTCTTTTTTTCTTGGTGATTTAGGGGCACCATTTACTATTATAACCGACAGCAAGTTGAATAGGATGGACTACTGCCTCCTATGGTTGGATAATAGTGCTTAAAATTGCATTTTTTTTCCATGAATTTTTATATTTTCAACATATTCACTCAAGCTTTATTAAGGAATCCTTTTATGCTAAATGAGTTACCACATATATGTAGGGAAATGAGTTTTGAAATAAGTGTCGAGCTTGTATACGTAGCATATTTAGCTGGGTATGCAAGTGTCATAGCTTATATGGAGACGTATATGAACAAAGTACCAATGCATACAAATGTATAAACATGGTATAAATGGGTACAATATATTTTACATGGGAATGAGCGGAAATATTGCAATGTATTTAGAGTATCACGTCATATTTTTGGAGAATTGTGTAATACATTGCGCACTCAATATGGATATAAGGGTAGTAAAGGAGTTCGTTTGGAAGAGTCTGTGATAACTACATTGGTGGTACTTGGTAATGACATGTGTAATAGAATGCTTTAGGATAGATTTCAGCGTTCGGGTGAAACAATTAGTCGACATGTGAAAATGGTAGTTACATTGTTAGGCAATGTTATGTCACCAGACATTATCAAGCCTGCTGATCCTACATTTCCTAATGTGCCACAACATATTCTCAATTCAGATAAATATTGACCACATTTTAAGGTGCTTTGTTATTTTGGTATATTAATTTAATTTAATTTTATTCAATTTATCTTTATGATGAAAACACGTTACAAATTTCACATGGTATTTTTATGGCAATGATTAGGATTGTATTGGTGCGATTGATGGGGTTCATGTCCTCGTGGTCTTACCAGTTGATAAGCAACATATATACAGAGGAAGGAAAGGGGAGCCAGCAATCAATTGCATGTGTGCTTGTGATTTTGACATGAAGTTCACATTCGCATGTGTTGGACGGGAAGGGTCAGCACATGACACAAGAATATTTTTAAGTTGTCTCAATAATGAGAATGACAATTTCCCAAAACCTCCACCTAGTATGTATTGTTGCATTTTAGGCTGTGTTTGGTGAAGTGTAAAATATTTTCAGGTGAAAATATTTTCGGGAAAGGAAAATATTTTCAAGTGTTTGGTTGCATTCCAAAAAATACTTTGGAAAATATTTTCTAGTGTTTGGTTGTGTTGCTGAAAATGCTCTAGAAAACCCATTTTTATCATGTTTCTCACATTTTCTTAGGATCCAAACCAATATTATTCTAGAAAATCAAAATATATAAACAACACAAGAAACAAAAATCAAGACAAAAAAATCAAAACCATAAGACCAATCGTGAGAGAGGGACAGAGAGAGATCGGTTCGTGGGTGCAACTCGCCGGTGGATGATCGGTGATGAGGGAGGGGTGGATCGGTGATGAGGGAGAGGCCCAGCCCAGACAGCAGTGCCGTCGATCTCAAACGTGGGCTAATGGTCGGTGACGGCCAGATCGGTGACGTTGAGCGGTGACGGCCAGATCGAGAGAAGAAGCGTTGAGGAAGAAGAGAGAGAAAAAAAAAAAAGCTTGGTTGGCGCATGATCTGGGCGGTGGGGTGGCGCGATCTGGGCGGTGGGGGTAGCGATGGGGGCAGCACGATCTGGGCTGGCCAGAGCTTGACTGGTCGAAAGGGTGTGCTCTCTCTTCTTGCTCTCTCCCTCTCTCTCTCTCTGTCTTTGTTTGTGAGGGCTGGAAACCATTTGAAGGTAAAATAAAAACTGAAATTGATTTCTGGCTTGAGAGGGGTATTTTACAGTCAGAGTTGAAATTAATTTCCGTTGACCCTATTTTCTTGTGCTTACCAAATACATATAGGAGTGTAAAATGATTTCCTGAAACCCTTTTCAGCCAAAACAAACGGACCCTTAATTACTATATTAAAGTATGTGCTATATAGTGAAAATGCTAATGTAATAAATATTCTCATTTGCAATAAAACATTATCTTGTTGATTCAAGGTGCCCTATAAAGAAAGGGTTCCTTACACCATTTAAGGGAGAGAGGTACCATCTCCCCGATTTTCAGCAAGGTTGAACACCACAAAATCCAAAGGAGAAATTTAATTATCTCCATTCATCACTTTGTTTTATCATAAATCGAACTTTTGGAGTTTGGAAGAATAAATGGAGAATTTTGAGAAATATTTCATCCTATGATATACGCATTCAAGAATGCATTATTGTTGGTACAATGGTTCTTAATAATTTTATTAGAGCACATGAAAACAATGACATTGGATAAGAGCTTTCTAGAGGGGGCACATGTCAAAGTAGCGAGGGAGGTTATTACGATGAAATGACACATGTGATCTCTTCTTTAGATGAACTTGAGATGAAAGTGTTTCAGAACAATATCACAGCATCGATATGTGGGATGCCTCCATCCTAGGACTTCCTTTATTACTAATGTTGTAATTACCATTCATATTGTGGTATTTTTTTTTTGTCAAAATCTAAAAACTTGTGGTTATAATTACCATTAACATTATGTTATTCTTTTTTGGTAACCATAATTGATAGCTTTGATGAAATATGTATCTTAATTATGATACACAAACTTGATAGTAAATTAATATCTAAGACAAAAAAAGAAGAAGTTATTATTATTGTTGTTGTTAAATATTTGGCTTTCATATTTGGTAGTCATTTTGTATATTCAAGCATTATAATAGGGTTCAAATTACACAAAAAATAAAAAATAATTCTACAGTATTTTCAGCACTTTCAGCTTTAGCTATAGTACTTTAGCACTTTCAGCCAAAAAACCAATCAGCTAGCTTTTAGATTATTTTGCTACAGTAATTTTAGCAATAAGTTTTCAGTTTCAGCAAAATAAATGGATCACAAACAGACCCTAAATATGTTACTCTTATTTACCAAAAATATTATAAATAAATAAGATGCAAAATTGTTGCATCTAAACGCATACTAATGTTCCAAATCTATCAAACCAAAAAAAAAAAAAAAAAGTTTCCAAATTCAGGTAGAACTGTACCATGATTACCAGAGAGTTTTCATATTATTTTATCATAAAGATTTTGAAACTTTATTTGGATAAAAAACAAAAATCATGTTTTTGTTTTTGGGGGTTATTTTATTCCGGGAAGTACCGTATCTTCACCCAACCAGAAAAAAGTGAAGGGAAAATTAACAAATCTCTACCAACTTTAGTGTTAAATATATTTAATGGAAAAAAGGTATAATTGAGCTGAATATAACCTATACTATATGGTTGTTGGAACATAAGGCATAAATAATGAAGACAAAAAAGACACATCTAAAAAAAAAAAAAAGAAAAACCAAACGAAGAAGAAAAGGATATAACGTTTACTTGAGCACCAAAAAGTCCACGCGATCCAAAGAAAGACTTCTCTACCTCTAATTGGCAATGTCGAATGACGAAACAACAGCTCTAATCTAATGGCTCGCTAGTCGCTATCTAAATTTCAGTAGCCAGCCGAGCCGAAACAAATAGACAATACTTTGTTGTTATTATTGTCATTTGGTACTTTTTACTTTGTTCCTGTTTTTGCTTTCTGGGATTTGATTTCAGAGTGAGCTGTGTTGTTATCTATTTTTAGGTACGAGTATTATTCCTATTTCTTCAGAATTCAATTATACTTCCCTTTCATTGTGGCTCAAAGTTCAAAAACCAGCTGCGGATGCAGAAATATATAAGAAAAACAAATATTTATTTTATTAAAATATATTTGATTGATAAAAAAAATATAATGTGAATATGAATTATAATTAGTTTTCTCGTGTTTGATTTCAATTTACTTTTCGAGCATAGTACTAGGATTAGTATAATCATTGTTATTATTAAGCTATTTCATAATTTTTTGAGAGAGTTTCAACCTATGACGTTTGCTTCTGATGATAGCTGTTCATCATCAGACCAAGACACTAATCAGTTTTTGGTGTAGGCGGGGATTAAACCCTAGATCTCTTATACAACTATTTAGGGGTGTGCAGAAAACTCGCCAACTCACCAAACCTGTTGGGTTGGGTTAAATTTTTATTTATTTATTTTTTTTTATAGCTGTTCGGGTTGAGTTTGGGTCATAAAATTACAAACCCGCCAAACCCAACCCGACTCACCCATATTTTAATATATGTTTAAAATATATTATATATTTAATAAATTTTTTTAAAAAACCAGTTGTAGAGTACGTCCTCGATTCCTACTATTATATATAATATAAAATCCTATTATTACTTTTAATACATATTTAAATATATTATATAATTAATAAAAAAAGTTTAAAAATTTTAGATATATTTTGTTTATAACTGAGTTAGGAACTCATGTATATTTTGTTTATCAACTCAGTTAGATACTTAAACATATTTTGTTTACAGCTAAGTTGGAATATTAGTTTATATATTAATGTATATTTTGTTTATCAACTCAGGTGTCAAGTGTGATATATTTTTTTCTGCTCAATTTAATAATAATAGTAATAAAAAATTGTCCAACCCATGGGTTTAACCCGACCCGACCCAACCCAATCCATGTGTGTTGGGTTGGGTTGGGTTAGACTTATGTGATGGGTTGGGTTGAATTTTTTTTAACCCACCGTGGTGGGTTGGGTCAACAAATCTCCTCAAACCAACCCAACATGACCTATGCACACCCCTACAACTATTAGAGATTTTACCAGTTGAGCTAACTGGAATCCACAAGCTACTTCATAATTTAAGTTTTGTTATGAATATATATTTTAAACAAGTAAAAAAAATCAATAAATAGTCATTAATAATGAAGTTAAAAGATTAATCTAAATATAAGATATTGAAACAAGTTATTTAAATACCCTAAATAAAAATAAATTAAACTTAGAAGTCTTAAGAATACGATCATATGCTTGAAAATTTTAGAATGTTTTGTGTATGCCTTGATTTTGTTAATGATGTTGTATGGTTTTTTTTTTTTTTTTTTGTTGGAATTAACTTTAAAATATCAATAATTGTTTTTTCTATCTTATATCTCATTTTCAACTATCCAATTGCGAATATATTTCAAAAGACCTTAAAAAGTAGTATATAGCATTGTGATTTTTTTTTTTTAAACCATAAATTTTGGCACATTGGTTAAGGAGATATTTTGATAATATAACATGCTAACATTTTTTCCTTGATTACTTTAGGAGAGTTAAAAGTTATTTCCAATAAAGTAGTTTTGAATTTGGAATATTAATAAATAAAATTGGAGTATAATTTTCTTAACATAATTATGAGCTTTCTTTAGAACCTTTGGGGGGGGGGGGGGGGGGAATTGCCTCCTTCTCTGTCCCTAGCTTAATTTCAAGTGCCATTCAATATATAGAGAGATTATTTCAATATTTTAAAATATTGGTCTTTTGCTTAATCTTTTTGATATGCTCTCACATCCCAATATATATATATATATATATTGATAAAAAGGGACCAAAAAATCAAGAAACTAATATGATATTTTGATTTTGATAAGCTAATATGATGTTTTGTTACTTAAATTTAACCATTGATGTCACATGATAAGCTGGGCTAGGAAATAATTCATGAGATGATGACATGCACTTTAGATTAGGGTTTAGCTTAAGGGCTCTAGAATATTTTTTATTCCCCTTTTCGCAATAATTTTAGGGTTATAACTTTTAACATTGCTCATTTTTTAAAATTATTTTGTTATTGTCACCAATTACCCTTTTTTTTTTTTTTTTTTTCATGAAGTAATTTTTTGTTGTTGCGGTGGTTCCTTTATTGCCCATTAATTCACACGAGAAATTGACCATCAGGTCAAGTAGGATGGGTGCTTAATATTTGTTTCATCTTGTGAATTAGCCTCTAAACTTAAATCGAATGATTTAGGCTAGTGTCTTTTCCAAAATAATTTTTTATTTCTATAGTTTGTAACCAAGAGTCAAAGTCTTTCAATTTTTTCACTTAGATTGTTTCTAGGAAAGAATATTCATATCATTATTAATTTTCTTTATTTATTGAATTGATGTATTTTTAAATAAAATTTATTTTAATCGGGCTTATGGATTTTATCTAGCAAAGAATTATGTGATGAGTCCATTTATGATTCCCTTAATCTAAATGATAAAATATTATAGTTAAACTAAAATGTAGTGATGAAATTAACTATAATCCCAAAATGTAGGAACCAAATAATATTTTGCAAATTAAATAAATAAGCTTAAACTTTTATTTCTATTTTTTTTTGGTTGATGTGTTTATTAATCCTACTTGAGTATATTCCCTACTCCTAAAAAAAAAAAAAAAAGGCTAAAATGCAAATTGCACATTCTAATTTTGACTGAAACTCATTTTAGGCTTCTAATTTTACTATTGTTCAATTATTGTGTATTCTATAAAAAAAATTTACCATTAAGTAAGCTATTATTAACTAATAAAAGATTTATAAAATATTTCTTTTAGTGTGAGATATTTTTATAATGATTTAAAAAAAATAAAAGATCTGGCTTTGAATAAAATAAATTTCAATTAAAGAAAACGATTTCAGTCAAGGTCAACTCAAATGAAATAAACAAATATTACTAAAATACATCCCTACTTGGCTACTCCACTATATAAAAAAAAAAAAAAAAAAAATTAAAAGCAATCTTGTTGAGTGACATCACAGCCACACAGACATACCGACGCCAACCAAACACAACAACACAACAAAAAACAGAGAGCAAAAGAGACCCACAGACCACACTCCTGACTCCACAGGGTTCGAGCTTTTAGCCAAAAGCCAAAGCCAAAGCCAAATCCAAAGCCAAGCCCCGTCCGTCGTGCGCACCAAGGAAAGTATTCCTATTCCAATGTGAAAACCCCCAAAAACGGGGGTTCCGATAAACCAACCACAGTCGTCTGATCTTTTCCTTCCAATCCATCACAACACACACACACACACACACTCGTGTTGCTGCCTTGTACACTCGTGCGTGTGTACGAGACTCCATCTCTGTCTCTCTCTCTCTCTCTCTCTCTCACACACACACATTCACGTACTATCTCTCTCTTCTCTTCTCTTCCCCAAAACCCCCAATCAGATAATTCATAAATTTATTAGATAATACTCTCTCTCTCTCTCTCTCTCTCACACACCTTCTCCTTCTCTCGTTTCTAGGTTTGTTTAACCCAACTGTTATTTTGGGGGGAACCAGGTAAAAAAAAATATCGGCTTTTACTGTATATCCCAGCTATCTATTTGCTACGCTCTTCAAGCTTCGGTTTTTTTCCTTCTTCTTCTAGGGTTTCGCTCTTTCAAATTCCAAAGAGGTACCTTTTTTTTTTTTTTTTTTTTCTCTTTCCTTTAATATTTTGCCCCTAATTTCTTCAATGTATATAAGTTTTTCTTTTGGGCTAGATATTTATTTTTTTATAATTGTATGTTGGTGGGAAAAAAGGGTTTTTTTTTTTTTTTTTTAAATAAAGTTTTGTTTTTTTGGGGTTATGTCAGTGGGGAAAGGGTTATTTTATTTTATTTTATTTATTGTAAATTTTGTTTGCATAATTGTACTTAGTAGCAATTTTGTTATTTTCTGTAAATGTCAATGGGAACTTTTATATTCATTAAAATAAAGAGAAAAGAAAAAAAAGAAACTTTGAATATGTTTATTTATTTATTTTTGTCAATTTTTTAATTTTTAATTTTTGCTTGAAATGGTTATTACAACTTCTTGTGTTTTAGCTCCAAATAGAGTGAAAAAATTTCCATGTTGTGCTTTGATGGTGACTGTTTCTTGAAAGTTGGTGCCTATATGAGATATACAATTTACCCAGGTTGGAAATTGGAAAATGACTCTGTTTGTTGTATTTATTCTGTCTATATATGGTTGGGATTGAGTTTCTTTGAGTTGGGGTTGTTGCAAATTTAGGGATGACAAAGGGAATTTGGATTTTGAAGCCGCCGTTACTGCCCCGTGGGATAGGAAGCTTTGATTTTTTGTCAATTTCGGAATTTTGACAGTTATGTGTAGGAATGTTGTTGATGTTCTAGGTAGACTTTTTACAATGGCCTTGTAGGTTATTATTATTATTATTTTTCTTTTTTTCTTTTTCCCTGCCATTTAATGATTTAAGGGTTTGTTTTATCTGAAATTTTAGAATAAATGCCACCAGGGAGAGGATGATTACTTTCTTGTGAATCATGATTTCTTCTTCTTTGAAGAATGCAGTTGCTTTTGTGTCAAATCTCCTTCTTTACTCCATTAGGGATTATTTATTAAAAAAAAAGGTCATACCCAATGCACAAAACTTCCACTTTTGTGGGGTTTGGGAGAGGTCATGGTAGGCAGCCTTATCCCTAATTTTTGGAGAGGCTGCTTCCCGGGCTTGAACCTGCGACATGTTCCTTTTGGTGGAAGGCACTTGCCCTCGCACCAAGGCCTGGCCTCTCACGAGGGTCTTTTTGTCCATGCTATAAAATGATAATATAGGAATCTTATTATGGTGTATATATGGTCATTGTGATGAATATATTGCCAGGAAGTTGTTGGTGTGTGTGGGAGGGGTGAGAAGCAGCCATCTTAGTCAACAGTCACTGTATTCCACATTGGATCCTGTTTGATGCATCTAGTATTGTGGGATGGGTGAGAAGGAGCCATCTTAGTCGATAGTCACTGTATTCCACATTGAATCCTGTTTGATGAATGTAGTATGGGTGTAAATATTCAGGATTTAATTACCCTATAAAAAGACGGTACAACGTGATCCAATGAGCAATCTATATTAGCATGGAGTTTATTCATTTTTTTAAAATAGCATGGAGTTTTCACAACAGGGATATGATATTCGAAATTTGCTTAAAAGTGTGTTTCAAACAGCACTCTACATCCTGATTCGGTTACGCTGTGGCATTAGATTGTAATAAAGTCTATTACACTGACTTTGAAAAATGCACTGCATGCAGTTTATAACATGCTTCTTAAACAGCAGCATACTGTGCTCTAAAGGGGATAAAAGGAAAAAAAAAGGGGGGAGGGAGGGGCTACACCCACTCATATTTGTAAATTGTAATTCTGGGGCTTGTTCTTGATGAATTATTCTTTAATTCAAGAATGATGATCCTCTGCCTCTTTTTTTAATACCTGATGGTTTCAGGTTGTATATGAAGGGAAGATATTTGTTAAAGATGACGAAGACAGTATTTCACAATTTGTTGGTGTAAATTCCTGCGGTGGATTTTTTTGACATCTGTGCCAATGGCGGCTGATCAGCGCAGAAAACGTTTGCATGGTGCGAGCATTATAGGTTCCAGTTCTAGGGAGCAACATAAAGTAAAAAGGAAGAATCTAGGATTGCCACACAATGAATCAAATACGAAAGCTCATATTTCACTTCAGTGGGATGGCAATCAAAAAAGGGTTGTTGCTAAAAGGGAACAAATTGGTGTAAGTCGGAGAGATTTGAGGCCATTTAATGGTTCAGTTCCTGAGCATCACAACACCATAGCAGATGTTTTTGCTATTCCTCAAGAAATTTTTGAGTTAGAAGATTTGACAGAAGTTCTTTCGCATGAGGTACCCATGGTTCATGGTATACAAAATGTTCTTCTATTCTGAGATTATGTTCTATTCATTTGGTTTGAAACTTATTACAGGTTTGGCAGAGTCATCTTTCAGAAAATGAGAGAAACTCCCTTATGCAGCTTCTCCCTAGAGGACCTGAGCCACAGCAAGTTATGCAGGCATTGTTTGCTGGGGATAACTTTCACTTTGGGAACCCCTTTCTCAAATGGTAAGTATTCATATGTGATAACTTATTTTGAATCTGCTGAATTGTTTCCTCTTTAGAGACAAGGTCATATGATTACATAATTAATTATATCAGTATGGATAAATGATTTTGTAGAAAAAACATGTGTGTGCATGTGTGTGTGTATTGTTATACACATATTGTGTTGGTAATATATGTCGAACGGCTTACTGATAAAAAAAAAAAACCAACAACAACATTGAATGGCTTAACTACGTCACTTTTACACACATGTTGCATCTATAGATGTATATTTTTAGAGCACTTGAACTTTTATTGTTGTGAATATTTTGTGAGTTTTTGTGCGTGGATCTGTTCTTTTGCACTGACTTGAAATAATTGACCTTAAAGATACAATTCTATTACGTCTTAGTATCTATGTAGAGTAGGGGTGCTCACGGATCGGGTTTGGTTGGGTGTTTGTTCAACCCAACACCTGACTGAATCGCTTCAGGTTAAGGAAAAAAACTGCTGCTGACTGACAATGATTGGATAATCAATTGACTGGTATCTTTGGATATCAGTTGGTCAGACCTGGTGTATTTAATTATTTTATGCCATCTCTTTCCACTGCCTGACTATTGATTTCCAAAATACTATGGTTTTGCTCTTATTACACTGAAGCCTCAAAGATAGCTATCTTTTTCCCCCCCTAAGTTTAGAGTTTAATTCAATGAATGTCTTTGGAACATTTGTTTTCAGGGGTGCTTCACTTTGTTCAGGTGGTCTTCACCCTGATGCAATTCATCATCAGGAACAGTGTCTAAAGGCTGAGAAGAAAGCATACTACTCAAATTTGCAGAAGTATCATTCTGAGTATGTGAAGTGTTACCCGCTTTTCCTGAATATTTGATGTTGTTTTAAGTGTTACTTTTTATTAAATTCTTTGGTTGCAACATCTTTATTCTTCTTTTGGCAGTATGGTAGGATATTTAGTGAAGTTGAAAGAAAGATGGGAAAGCTGCAAGGATCTGGAAAAGGAAACTGTGCAAAAATTATGGAGGTTATATTCACCACATGTTCTGATTTATTTATAGCTGTCAATGTTCCATAATTTAATTTGCTCAACCCAGTCAACACATTATAGTGGCAAAAATGTGTATTTTGAGGGCTATGTTTCTAAATTGTCACTGCTTTTTCTCAGATCAAAAGAATGCGCTGCTCAAGAGCTTCTAGTTTAGTATATAGTGTTAGTAGAAGTGTGATATGCTGATGATGGATTCTTAAATTTGATATATACTTTACTCAATGGTGTCTGATGATATTGCACTTGCCATATATCCTCTGTTTGCATATCAATTCTAGAAGATTGGTAGAGCTTAAGAGGGGTTTTGTCTGTATTTGTGTAAATAAGATTGCATTATAATTCTTTGGAAATGATCCAGCATGTATAAAAATAGGTAACCTTTACAGTTATTATTTTTTTCTTTTTTCCAAATAAATGGAGTACCAAAGTGCAAAAATTCTCAAAGTACTGTGGAGTGATATATATATATTTTCCCCTTTTTAAAATTGTGTAAAACTTGCATAAATATTAGTACTTCTAGATCTATCAAATGCAAAAAAGTGAATGAACTCTTCTGGGATATTACTTTGAATCATGATTTGGTTATTGAGAGGTTATGTTGCATCCTCATTGACTTTCAAAGATTTATTGTAATTTATGGTTTGTATTGTTCTATCCCTCTCAATCTGATTTCTTAAGGTGATATATTTTGAATTTCATTTTGGTTTCCCGAGCAGGTCAAGAAACGGTGTGGAAAAAAGAATTACCTCACATGGAAATGAGTCAAGATTTCCTGATCCTGAGGAGGATTTGACAGCTACATCTGAATCTTGTTCCTGGGCTGCAGATGACAAAGCATGTAGTAGTGATAACCAGAACACCTCAGGGATGAAGGGTGCAGAACTTATTAAGAGGTAATTCAGCTAAGCTTTTCACAATGAGCCATATTAGTTCATGTATATATTGCTATAGGATGTATTGTCATCCTGGTAGAAAATTTGATGCTGGATCTTTAATTCATTTGAATCAGCATTGTCTTAATGGTATTTGGGATTATGGATTGATGTTGGTGGCCTATGGTTATGCTTCTGAAACTGCCAGAAAATCTCTCTGTTCCTAAATAAGGTGGCAGATTTCGAAGGCATTAGGCTGGTGACAAATCTTTCCTATTAGGAGTAGGGTTTTTTAATTAAGAGGGACAAAAAATTATAAATTAAGCTGGAGACTAATGAAAGAAAATCTTTCCTGTTTGGCATTAGCTTATAAGTTCAGTTTTTAGCTTTTATGTAGTATTTTAAAACCTCAATTTTTCCTGCCTTTTCTCACTTTTTCACAATTTTTCAAGGTACAAGTATATTTTAGCACACTTTTAGTAAAAAGTTTTCAGCAACAGTTTATTTCAGTTAATTTGGAAATTACTAGATTGCACTTAAATTACATAAGTTTAAAGAAAACCAAATCAGCTGCTTTTAACTTTTAAGAACATAAATGAACCCTTTGAGATGCAACTCCAAGACTAGAAAATTTCCAACTGGGCTTGGTGTCAATGTAAACCAAATTTGAAGGTTTTTCTTTGTTGATAAGTAATAAAATTTAGTGGTGTGAAGTCTTTTTGATGTTTGCGATTCAGTGGGTGATGCCAAAGACGGTTGCCTCTCTTCTTTTTGGATGGAGGAATTGGTTGGTAAAATATTTTTCAAATATTTGGATTATAGCTCTAGCTTGTCTAATGTGGTTAATCTGGTGGGAATGTAATACCCATACTTTTGAAGATACGGATAGACCCTAAGATTTTTTGAAGTCTATGCTAGTTGGGACTTTGTTACAATGGTCTAGAGTTTGGGGTTTCACACAATGTATTTCCATTTCTGATATTCTACAATCTGTCAGTTTCTCTTCTTCAGTTACTTGTAATTGTTTTTAAGCATAGTGTTCATCATGAACACAATGTAATTTTTATTCAATAAAACTTTGATTACCTATCCAAAAAAAAAAAAGAAATTTTTTTTATTAAAGATGAAAATGACTTCATGCTTGCAATGATGAACCCAAAATGTTTAAAAAATTACAGAAATCATACAGAAAAGGAAAGAGTCTCTTGGATTTAACAAAGAATTACAATGAGTAACTCCCCACACTCTAGGACAATCAAAGAAAGTTCAAATTAGCAGGGATTGCAGTTGTTCCTAGGTGCTCTCAATATTCTCAAATGTGCATTTACTGTATTCCTTCCACCCAATCCATATCAAATATGAGGGAGTAAGGTTCTAAATGGATGAAGATTGTTTCCCAAACCAATTCCTCCATCCAAACAATAAAGCTGCCACTGTAGAAGGCATTACCCAGTGGATCCCAAAGATCTTAAAAATGACACCCAACAAATTATAAGCCGCACTGCAATCGAAAATGATTTTTTTGGGGGGTACAATGGATACATATTGTTGCTTTCTTGTACTTTAAATATTATGTATTTTCTTCCTTTTTTAATGAGAAGGCCATCTAGTGTGTATCTTTAAAAAATGTCCTTAATTTGTACTCAACTTTTCTAGAAAACTGGAAAAAGGGGTTTTTTTATTTTTTGTGGGGGGAGGTGGGGGTGGTGGGTGGGGGGTAAAGCTGATTTTTTAATAAGATACACTAAATCAACATAGGAAAAAATATACACTAGACACTGATTTAGTGTATATATTAAAAATAGTCCTCAATTTGTATTTCTATTTTTTTTAATTTTTTTTTATTCATTAATTATGTGCAAAAGGGGCAACCCATGTACACAGGAGGTGTACGTAAAGTACACCAACAGTAAGCACAAAACCAACACCTATCAAGCATCTCAAACATATTAGCAAAAGAAAAGAAAAGAAAGTGTTTTTGTCCTTGATGTATACTTCCTGTATACTCAGGTGGCTCCCTTCTTCTTTTAATATATTCTTATTACTTATCAAAAAAAAATATTAGCAAAAGAAAATACAGAATCGAGATGTGAAGGTTAACTCTTGGCAAATCTGTGAATTTGACTTTCAAAACATAAATTTGACCATGCATGAACTAGTTTCTTGAAAAAGAATGAAACAAGGGGAATTTGTAGGAGCCATGGGGTTGAGCATGGGACCTAAACCCTAGAACAGCAAAACACAGTGCAATACTATTAGGCCAACCCTCTTGTTTTGTATGCTGATGGTATTTAAATAATATTTTTCCTTAATAAAACAGAAGCTGGACAGAGTACAAGCACATAAAAATGTCAATTTAATATATATATGCTCTGGACCTTATAGCATTTGTAATTAGTGCTCTCACTTCCACTCCACGATCTTTATCCTGGGTTTTCACTTGTGTTTTTTTTTTGGTCTATTAAAAAAAAAAAAAAACTTTTTGTGACTGGTAATATTGATGGAAGTTTTAAACGATAGGTTTTTGAGACCATGTTATGACTTCCTTTTCCATTTTAGAATTTCTTTGATCTTTTGAACTATAGATTGTAATTATTTGGAGCAGTTATTTTTAAAATAATTAAATTGGTATGTTAGACATGCAGCCAGTGAATTTTGAACCCACTATCTCACCCTTGACCACTATTTTGAGAGGAGGAAGTCTCATTTGAGTCAGAGTTCATTGGCAATTATTTGAAGCAGCTCATGTACAACCAACCCCCTTGTACTTTATTCTTCTCTCTCTCAAATGGATTTCTCTATTTGCTTGTGGAAGTTTCTTCAGTTCTACTATGATCGGCATATTATTCTCTTTTTTGCTTTCTTTTGTTGGTGATGCTGCTTGTTTCAGATTTTTATGGCTCTGTACCTCATCTTAGAAGATGAATTATGCTCAATCAGTGGATTCATTTGCTTGGTTTGACCAATTATGTCTCATGGTTGTATTATCTGCTTGTAATAGCTATTTTGAGCCATAGTAGTTTCTTTATGATGACAGGTTGTCTGAGAAAGGCTTCATGAAAGACAAAGGTAGAAATCCATTGACTGCTTCAGATAATGTGCTTAATGTAGGAGCAAGGCCCAGAAATGGAGACAAGATACACAAGCGTAATATTCACTGTAGTGATGGTGCCAAATACATGTCTTATTTCAAGGTTGGTGTTTCCTTTTTGTTTCTTAGTTTATTAAAAATCTTGAAGGGATAATAACTAGGTACTTGATCAGTCACTTCTCAGATAAAAGCAATCCATCATCATTTCTGTTGTAAGTTATTACTAATTTGCCTATTACGTATCCCAAGCATGTGGAAGCGAACTTGTTCTAGAATTGGAGATTTGGAGGCCAAGTTGATTAGGAATAATACTATTTTTGCCTTTCAGTTCTTTTTTCAAAAACATGGATTCTTGGTGGACATATGAGTCTCCTATTATTCTTTCACTTTATTTTAGAAACTCTTTATTGTGGTCTACAATGTCGAGTCTCAAATCTATTAAGTTGATATATTTGCCTCTTACATGTTCATGCAAAGTTAATGATTAAACCTCTGATAGGGTATTAAACTGGTATCAATCATTTCCATGATTATAAATACTGATCACAATCTTATGCAGAACAATAAGATATGATACCCAAAATTTTATGTGGAAAGAAAATTGCAAGTTAAAAAAAACGTAGGAGTCACCAAAAAGTTAGATAGAAAACTGAGGAGTCAATACCTAGGGTTGGCTGAAGTACAGCAGACCATGGGAAAAATTCCCAAAGAAATTTTATTAATCAGGCAAACTGTCTCCATAGAAGTACAATAGTGTGCTTATATAGACTACTAGGACTAAACACTAATTCCAATTGCCTACGATATGTTTCAGATCAGCAAGAAGCAACATGAACTTGTCAAGAATATGAAGCAGTCTGGTAAAAGCATCCAGTCTAGGTCTCTTAATCGTGTTTTGGGTAATCTTGATAGTTTTCATGTGCAACCATATGAAGTTTTTGTGGAAGAAGAACAGAAGAAATTGCATCAGCACTGGTTAGTGGATTGTGAAGGAAACATGTCTTTTTTAAACTTCAACCTACTGTTCTATCCTTCCTCATATTTCTTTCTTGTTTATAGGTTGCAATTGGCAACCAAAGTTCTCCCAGTGGCATTTGATAACTGGAGAGGGAGACAGCTTCAAAGATCGCTAGTGATTAATTCTTTGACACAAGAACTGAAAGATTATAAAAAATCTCTGATGAAGGTTTATGACTCTGCCCTGTCTTCTTTATTGTTGCTTTATTATTGGTTTTATGCATACCAGTGCTATTATGTTCATAACAACACCATCACCATCACCATCATCATAATCATTATTATTATTCATATTTTTTCTGTTGCCATTTAGTATATGCGAGCACGCGAGTTTGTGTAATGTTTTGTTTATTTATTTTATAAGTCTGTTTGTGTAGTGTTAATATCCAGCAGATTTTGATTATGTCTCTATTGTTGTACCACGGCAAGAATCATCCTTAGGGGTATGATGTTGAATCTATCAATTTGTTATTCAGGATAAGAATAATGTGAACCTTGAGAGCATGCTTGAGGATGAGAAGGAAAACAAATTGATAAGCAATGTATCTAGTGTGGAAGATGATGAAGAGCTTGTTCCTGGTTCCCCATGGAATCAGGAGTCTGTTCCTTACTCGCCAGGGAATCAGCAGTCTGTTCCTGGCTCACCACTAAATGAGGAATCTGTTCCTGGATCGCCACAGAATGAAGAGTCTGTTCCTGGATCGCCACAGAATGAAGAGTCTGTTCCTGGATCGCCACAGAATGAAGAGTCTGTTTCTGGATCGCCACAGAATGAAGAGTCTGTTCCTGGATCGCCACAGAATCAAGAGTCTGTTTCTGTCTCCCCTCAGATTCAAGAATCTCTTCCTGGCTCCCCACAGAATCAAGAATCTATTCCTGGCTCCCCTCAGAGTCAGGAGTCTATTCCTGGCTCCCCACAGAGTCAGGAGTCTATTCCTTGCTCCCCACAGAACCAGGAGTCTATTCCTGGAACCCCACAGAATCCGTCTCTGCAGCAGATTTCTTCTCCTAATGGTGACCATGAGATCGATCCCATTGACATGGATGCTGAAGACAATCATATCATGTCAAAGTCAGATAATGCTCCTGCTGACAAATCTGGGTACTCAGGGGATTTGAACACTGCAGATGATGTCATTTGTCGGGGAGTGCCTCTTACTTCTGGAGAAGACATTTGGCCAGCTGTTAATGTGTCCCATTCTTTCTATGATTCCACTGCAAGCCATGAGTTCACATCTGCCAGTGGGTTGCCACTTGAACATTCTCAAGTTAATGAACATCATCGGACCCATATGATTGATCTAGAATCTGACTTGCAAGTGGAAGAGAGTGGGAAAGATTTTCTGCAAAGACAATCAGGTGATTGTTCCTTCAGTTCTTACCCAAACCAAGACAGAAATGAGTTACTTCAATCTCTCTTTAAGAGCCAGGGGATGTTGTACCATCAGGAGCAGAAACAGACAGGTTTGGAATTCCAGCCACAAGTCAATTTGTCAATGGAAAATGGTCAGTTTCCTGGGCATTTCCAGGAGCAGCCGCAGCAGTCACTGCCACTGGAACTGGAGCAGAAGAGACAGAACGAGGTTTATATGCAACGAAACATCTCAGGGAACATGTACTCTGATGGAGGTAGATACTTGATCCCAAGGCAAGAACACTTGGCACCGGTCAATGTGCAGGATTTGCCAGTCAATACCATCTGCATGCCAGCACCTCTGCCATCTGGCTTAAATGGTGGAGGATTGTTAAGTCAGAACTGGTTTCCTGGTGAGCATCAAGTTCATAGTGGCTGGGCTGGTTCTGATGGTGCTAGCGTCCGGAGTCAGAGCATTGGGAGTGGAAGTGGTGCAGATCAGAGTTTATTCCATGTTCTATCTCATTGTAACCAATTACGTTCTAGTGGTCCTTATGATTCAGTGGGTTCCACAGAACAGTTCATTCCATCGAGGAACTATGGAATGGTGGGTGGGGGTAATGTTACTCCCCGGATCAGCAATGTTCTACCACAAGCATCTCATCCACTAGACTTCTTGAGTGGGCGTGAAGCAGCTACTACTGTGATGCCTGATGATATGGGATGGATGAGCTTGTCACATCAAAATTCTGTTTTACACGATCCAATGGGAAAACCATACTTGAGGTCATGGAACCAGTAAAAACATCTTTTCTCCCTTTTCGGTGATTGAGTTCCAATTTATGAGCTTGGTTGGAAGACAAGGTAAGAAAAAATGCTGCGTTCAAGATTCATGTGATGGGAGTTTTGGTTTAGGACTTCTCCAAGCATACAAAGATAGGTTTTTGTACATACTTATACAAGAGCCAAACTCAAACAGCATGTATATATCTAGATGTTAGATGGGCAAGTGGGAGGGAATTTATGGGACGTAAAAAAAAAAAAATCCAGGTTTCCCAAAGTTGTTAGATTAGTTATAAATTTCTTTTTTATTATTGTTGGATTTTTTTTTCTTCTCTTTTTTCTGAAAAATGTCTTTCAATAATTTAGGAGATCGTAAATTGTTAGACTAAATGCTTTACATGACTATGATCTCTTGATATATTTGAAAAAAATTTCTTTTATTGTTGATATATTTATATTTTAGGTCGAGAAAATATAATTTGATCTCCCTTTCAACAGTTTGTACCAGATTTGGTACATTTAACTATTAACCATGTGATGTGCTAGTGGGCGTTATGGTGCACCACTTAACATTTTTATGACGGTGGTGTTTGGAAAATGGGAAGATATGAACTTGAATGTCTTTGTTGGGAATATTAAAAAGTTTCAGTCGAGTTACAAGGCTACTTTATAGTGAATTATATATATCAAAAAGAGACTTTCAGGAGATGCTGCATTATCGGTATTTTTTTTTTTTTTTAATATGGCTTGGACCCGTTTGAATGATTATATAACTTGGAATTTTTGGTATTTCACCACGTAGTGGGTGACGATGTTTGGTTGGAGGGACTCCACGGATCTCTCACCATTTATAAAAGTAGCTTGATTCACCTTTGTCTCAAATTAGTAGTTGGAGCAAGAAAGGGCACGTGATATAAACAATATTGGAGCCCGGTTGGGGTAACTTTGTTCTGTTTAGTAATTGGTCATCAGGAATTCTATTAAAAATGTATAAAGGTTGATCATGGCAAAATCTGGCTGAGAAAACAAGAATTACAGCTCTTTTTTAGTTGGCATAATTGCCATAAACTCACATCAACTGGATAAGGATTCAGAACTAGTACAATTTTGAGTGTTTTTTTCTAGAGCATTTCAAACATTGAGGGAAGGTGATAATTTATCTTTACTTGATAATAAGAAGTATCAAGAACACGAAACATATACATTCAGATTAGGTTAGGGTAGAATTTTTATCTTGTATCCAAAAAAAAAAAAAAAAAAAAAAAAATCAAGAACACTAAACATCAATTTAAATGATTAGTTTTGAGGTGCATGTGGTGAACATGATACGCTACGTCAGTGATAAAACAAAGCTTTAGCCCAAAAAAAAAAAGAAAAAAAAAAAAAGAAAAGTAATAAAGCAAGCTGTTTTTACCTCTAGTCAATAATATTGGTTTTAAAATTTAATGAGTTAGTGGTTCTTAAATTCTCTTGAAATTTATGGGATTTTGGATTGAATATCTTGAGGCAATTTCTAAGGTTTTTCTTGTTATTGATGTGTGTGGGATAGAAAATTAGACATTGAAGCTAACAACTTTGACATGCTTGTTGTACGAATAAAAGAAAAAAAGTTATTGGTATTAGCTAAGTAGAGAGAGTGTTTTGTCTCCATCAACGTTTCTATTTATGTATAAATGCAATAAATTGAAAATATGATAACTACCGCACACCTTTGGTGTGATGGTCACTCCATAAATATAAGTGCTTGTGAGATGTGGGGGGCAAGGGTCGGTCGGGGTTCAAATCTCTAGGAGACCACATACCTTTGGTGTGATAGTCACTCCACAAGTATAAGTACTTGTGGGATGTGGGGGGCAAGGGTCGGGGTTCAAATATCTAGGAGGGAGTTTTACATACATATACACTTAGATTAGACTAGAATAGAAATTCTATCTTATATAAAAAAGAAAAAAAGAAAAAATGATACCGTGAAAGTGATGTGAAATAATTACAAGGTGGATAATTAAATTGGTGGATAACATGCATGAGGTGAACCATTTTAATTCTCATGCTTAAATGTGTGACTTTTTGTTGGGGGCCCTCTTTTTAAGCCGTTATAAAAATGGGTCTTCAGTTACAATTTTTTTTCCCTACGTTTTACTCTTTTTTTTTTTTTTTTTTTTTTTTTTTTTTTTTTTTTTTTTTTTTTTTTTTTTTTTTTTTTTTTTTTTTTTTTTTTTGGGGATGATTACCCTTTGCAAGTTTAATCAATAAACTTGTTTATTCTTATAGAAAAAACTTTAATTTTTTATTATTAGTGCCTAATTTTTTTTTTATGAGAGCTTATTTACATTTTGAGTTTTCATTAAAAAAAAGGAAAAAGTTAATAGACACTTTGAGAATATTAGTTTAGAATTATTTATAAAAACTTTTTATGGAAGAAGAAGTAACAATTTTTTTAAAACATTTTATATTTCTCATAAAAATAGTATTAATTTTTTTCTAAAATGATCAATTACCAAATACTCTAAGAACACCTAACAAAAAAAAAAGTTAATTTTTTACCTTTTATATAAAATACAAAAAATGTGGTACTTGGCATTTATTCAAAAAGAAAAAAAAAGGAGAGTTAAAGTTGGTATTAAAACATAGACACTGTCATTTGTAAAAAGTTAAGGGCTTGTTTGGTAGAGGAGTTTGAGTAATGTTGTTTGTAGTTTTTTGAAATACGTGTGAGTGAAAAAGTGTATGAAAAAGTATGTAATGTTGTTTAAAAACTGAAAATATGTTGTTTAACTACTTTATTAAACAGGGCCTAAAACTCTGTAAATAAAAAATACAGATATTTTGCAATAGTTATAGAACAAATGGTTTTTTTTGATAAATTTTTATATTTTTTATAAAAATAATATTAAAGTTATTTTAAAATTATCAATTAGAAAATACTCTTAAGTACACTGACAAAAAAAGAAAAAGAAAAAAAGAAGTTATAGTTTTCTACCTATTATGATTTTATTAAAAAAAAAAAAAAGAGAGTCGGTAGCTGGCATTTATTCAAACAAAAAGAATAAAAGGAGAGTTAAAAGTCGGCATTAAAAAACAAAACATCGGCATTTGTAAAAAGTAAAAACTCTGGAAATCAAAAGCACAGAGATTTATTGTGGCAGTTACAGAACCAAAAAAAAAAAAAAAATGTGGCTTGGTCACAGAGAAATACCAATCCCTTTCATGATGGAAATGGATTTTATCACAAAACCCTCTTGTTAATCTCACGAATAATTCTACTTTCTGCCTTTTGTTTTCAATAAGCCTTTTTTTTCTTTCAGTTACTGTATCCTTCCTCCACTGTCCTGTCTCTCTCTGTCTCCCTTTTTATTTAAACTGAAGCCTCTGACCCTCTGAAACACAGAGAAAGTTCAGTGTGATATTTTTCTTGTTTGCACAGAATGAGTGGAAAGACGAAAGATGTGATTCGCTTAGAGCGTGAATCAGTGATTCCAATTATCAAGCCCAGGCTTGTCATGACCTTGGCCAACCTCATTGGTATTCACTTTGTTCTATTCCTTTCTGGGTTCCTCATTGTTCAATGTTTGGTGGGTTTTCTTTCAAATTTGTGCTTGTTTCTCCGTAACTCAAAATGGGTTGTGGTATTTTTTGACCATGTATTGCTGTATTTTGTCTGCTACTAGATTTTGAGTTTGTTGCTTTGCTTCATTTTGCTATTGAGTTTTTTGTTTTTGTTTTAATATGCAACAGGTTTGCTAAATATTTTAAGTGTCAATCAGTTATTTGCTAAATTTGCTGTCTTGCACTTTATCCATATTTACTTCTGGGGTTTAGGAAATGTGGCAATATAGGTATAAGCTTTTGTTTAGGTCTTAATTACATTCAGCCTTAGTATGAAAATCCTCCAGTTTTTGAATCACACATGAGTAATCTTGAATGAGTTTGTTTCTTGAAAACAAACTATGGGTTTGAATTAGTTTTTCATCATAGAAAAATTAAATTTAACTTTCACTCTGTCTGTTCACTTGAAAAAAAAAAAAAAAATTTAATGCAAGGGTTTATTGGCTCATTTTTCCAACATGCTGTTCCTTTTTAATCTTCACTGTACCTTGCTTTTTGAACACTTTGCAGAACATGATTCTGACCGGGCTGAGTTTTTAAAGCTCTGCAAAAGAGTTGAATACACAATTCGAGCTTGGTATCTTCTACAATTTGAGGATTTGATGGTATTATCTTGTTTCTTGGTCCTCTTGGCAGATAGGCTCCATTGCTATATTTATTATTTGATTTCAACCCCTATATTTTTATATTTTCTTGTAATTTGTGTTTACAGCAACTGTACAACCTCTTTGACCCTGTACATGGGGCTCAGAAATTGGAACAGCAGAAACTATCACCTGAAGAAATTGATTCACTTGAACAGAATTTCTTGACTTACTTATTGCAGGTATTATGGTGACTTCTTTTTGTTTTGTTTGTTGATTGTATTTCAACCCAACCAAAAGATAGAAAGGGTAAAAGGCATGTATCATCTTAAATGATTGTCTTTCTTAAAGTAAAGAAAAAAAAAATTCACTCATAGTATGTATATTGAGAAACCCTTACCAAAGCATTAGTTGTAGTGATGACTCCTAATCATAAATTGCTACATCAATATTTCATTTATAGTATAGACATGTTGACCCTCATTGAGCATAGGAGATTAACACCAAAGCAAATGCATTCTTCATAGAACAAGAAATCATGCCTTGGGTAGCATCCCGTCCTCTCCTTTATTAGAAATTTAGATCTTTTGAACTTGAGATGTAATTTTTTAGGAGTGATTTGATACACACAATGTATAGTTGAAGTCTTGAACTATCTCCTCTTTTGAAATTGAATTATTATTACTTTTGAGCTCATACGTGAGGGGGAGTGTTTGAAGTATGTGGATAAATGATTAAATTTACCAACTCTCAATAGTTTAAGCTTTTAGGACAATCGGTAATTTAACAATTTGTTTGCAATAAAACCATTCAGTTCTGTTGGGACATTTCATGTCTATGCGACATGCCTATAGTGTTAATTTGTGACTCATTTTGTCAAATAGTCTTGTTGTTTTTTTCTTAGACATCAGAGTATTTTGAATTCTTCAACATTTTTCATTTCCATCCTTGATCAGTACATATTTCTGATATGTAAATTTTTCATTAAAATAACTCAAAAAGGTTAACCATCTACACAGAGTACACTGACACTAAGCACAAAATAAACAACTATCAAGCATCTCAAACATATTATCAACAGAAAGTAGAGAGGGAGGCATTCAACAACTCAAATAAAGATTTGAGTAAAGAAAGCTTCATATTCAAACTCTAAAGGAAAAGCCTATTTATTGTTTGCACAGCATAGAAAATTAGGGGTAAAAAAATATGGTTGGGGTAAATAGGTTAGTTTTAGGGTTATGTGGCTAATAAAGTTCTGGATAATCATTGAGAACTTACGCTGAGTTGAGAACATTGCATTCCACTAAATGAAACCATACAATTTTATGTATCTAACTTGGCCACCAATGTACTGCTAGAAATGGATTTTTGAGAAAATTCTTATTATTTCTACAGGTGATGGAAAAGAGCAATTTCAAGATAGCGACTAACGAAGAAATTAATATTGCTGTTTCGGGGCAGTATCTTTTAAATCTTCCAATCAAGGTTGATGAATCTAAGGTTTGTACTTAAACATATCTATTTAATATTACCTAGTTGAATGTGTATAAACATGCACAATAACTGTGTCAGGAGGTACCTTTGGATATTTTCATGTGCTCTTTACATTAGTTGATCCTAATGTTTTTTGTTTTTGCTGGGTGTAGCTTGACAAGAAGCTTTTGAAGAAATTTTTTACTGAGCATCATCATGAGAACCTTCCAGATTTTGTTGATAAGGTATTGCTTTAAGTAATTCAAACGGGGAAATTTTGCTGGAAATGACTGGTTTGCGAGTCTCAATTGTTTGTAGGGAAAAGTTTTCCTATGGACAGGTTTGGGAGAAGGGACGGGGGAATGGGGAAGAATTTGATGCATTATTGGGTCTTGCTTGCTCATATGTATGATCTTAAGAAAGATAGTTGAGCTAACCACAAAAATGTTCCATAAAACTGCTAACTAATATTGTGGTTTGATAAATTATTGATTATCCTAAAAGCTTAAGTTGTCAGGATTCAAGAATTGGTGAATTTAATCATTTAACCAAATATTTTAACACTTTCCTTAGTAATTGTGGCGCTGCAGCCCAACAAGTGGATTTTTTGACATTTTAAATGAGAGGTAGAGTGGAGACAGAGATCGAACTTAAGACAACTTGGTTTGATACCATGATAAATTACCAATTATCCCAAAGGCTTGAAATGTCAGGAAATGGTGAATTTAATCACTTAACCAATATTCTAACATGGTTGAAATAAATTCAAGGAAAAACATTGTTTGTCTTTATTATACTGCTTCCTACTTGTGCTAAATGTTAGTGTCCATCTTTGAATCTTGAATGAACCAAGCAGTCAGAAGTCAAATATCTATAGATCACAATGCTTGCAACCAAGGCGTGATACAGCATCATGCAAATCCCATCATAGGATGGTCATCATCTTATCTGCTAGAAGGATGGAATGAATATTATATAGGAAAAATACCCTTAAGTTGATGAAACAATAGTCTTCCCCTCCCTACCCCATCCCCCAAACTTCTATTTAACTCCTCCATTACTAGAAGAATGACTCTCATTCTGAAGTTAAAGCAAAGAGTGAGATTCCCTTGTTCTCAGTTGGAAGGGTGATAATAGAACCATTCCTCCCCTCTCCCTTTTTTTTTTTTTTTTTTCAGAACAAAATGATAATCCCTAGCCCCACAACCATAATGCATTGAACATAAGACCTCCTTAAAAAGGGGAGACACACCATGCATGGGTTGTTTCTTTCTTAATCTTCTTTAATGCTTATCTTAATACACAGTCCCACTGAAGTTGGAGAGACACCATGCTTGGGTTTTCTCTTTCTTATTCATGTTATATGCATGTCTCAATACTTAGTTTCAAGTTGTTTGGTCTTTCAAGATGTTAATGGCTAAGAGGGTTGTGTAATTTGATGTTATATCAAATTCTTTTTTTTCTTTTTTTGATAGGTAATGAAAAATTTTATTAAGAGAAAAAATAGCCAACCCAAGTACATTGGGGATGTATTGTGGGGGCAAAAATCAAGAGACAAAATTACAATGATCAAGTAAAACAGGAAGGGAAAAACAAGAAAAATGTGACAGAGCCACACTCCAAACAAGGAGAGTATGTAAGAAGAAAGACTTAATCTCTAGCAAGGATTGCTCACAACCCCCAAAACATCTAGCATTTCTTTCAATTCAAATACTCCACATCAAGCAATGCGAAAACTAGAATCAACCGTGTTTATTCAATTGGGCAACTTGATTGTATTGACTGTTCTATTTTTTTTTATTTTTTTATTTTTTATGGTAGTGATGTAGACTTTATTTGAATACATGTTCTTAGACAAGTGGCTGAGTAGGATTTCTGTTTCTGGATTGAAATTATTGAAAGATGACATTTTATTTGGATTGGTACTTATAAAACAAAAATTATTTTACATTGGTAAATACTATATATAGAAACCCTAGTTTTTTGCTACTCTTTATACATGTTTGATGCTGGGTTACTAATTGACTCTTCTCTCTCTCTCAAGCTAATATGCATTGTTTTTTTTATTTACTTGTAGTACATTATCTTCCGGCGTGGTATTGGAATTGATCGGACCACTGATTTCTTTTTCTTGGAGAAAGTGGATATGATCATTGGTCGCTTCTGGGGATATCTTTTGAGACTAACTAGGTAAGTAATTTTTTGGACCATATTATAAACAAATAAAATCTGTTGATTGGTCTTAATATATTAATGGGGGCAGAACATTCATGGACTCATAAAGAGCTTTGATATAAATACCCAACATTTTAAGGTCATTTAACCATGTTTAATATTTAATATGAAACATCAGTTGCACCATATTTGGGATAATTTTGTATGTGCTGGCATTGGCACCATTGAGTAAATAGCTTTTACTCTTAGTAAGTATTATGGTTCATAAGCTTTTAACTTGTAAGATTTGACAATTATTTTAGCATGTGAATTAATTCATTTTGTATTTACTTCTAATCCTTTTGAATTTAACCTGCTTTAAACATATTTTTAATCTTTCTGGGTGTATGGCACATGCAGGCTGGAAAAGCTTTTTAAAAGGTCAAGTGGACAGCATAAGAAAGATCCAAAGAAGCAAGATGATATTTGTCCTGAAGCAGATGCGGAAGACCTATTTGTTGAACGGATCCGTCTCGAAAATATGGAATTAAGGTCTTATATAACTTCTCAATGTTGCATTATTTTTTTAATGAATACCATATTGCAGTTATTATGCTGACAGAGTAATTATGGAACTTGTTTGAGTATTATAGCTTTGGGTTTTGTTAAGAGCCTTGTGTTTCAATGGCATTACTGTGTTCTCCCATGTAGCAGAATGTGGGTTCAAATCCCCCCTCCCCACTTGTTGTAAGGCAAAAAAATTAAAAAAAAAACTCTGGGTTTCTATGGTTGCCGTCCTAAGCAGTTTGAATGATTCTGGTCTGCCCTTGCTCTTGATCACTTGGGATTTCTTGAGTTAATCCAAGAATTGCAATTTCCATTTAATTAGTGAGATAGGCAATTAACGAATAACTGTTGACTATCCTGAAACTTTTCTCTGGAACTGGAATATTTGGGAATATTTGGTCTTCTTGTCCATTCAACATGCTTTAGTCACCTCTGGATCAAGGGTTATAACCTCTTCTCTGGCTTTTATTGGTCACTCCTAATTAACACTAAGTTGTGTAAGTTAAAAGCTGAAAGATCAATTGCATACAAGGTTGTAAGATTTTGATTTTGGTTAAATATCAGTCTAGACTCTAGAAGCTGAAATTAACTTGCTGACATGTTTAATTTTGTACTCTCCAGTTTTAGAAATTTGCTGGGCAAGATCACAATCCAAGAACCTACATTTGATAGGATCATTGTTGTCTACAGGTACTGCTTTTTTTTTTGGTTTATATATATTGCTTCTCAACATGTTATTATGAAGAATTCCTTGCATTGTTGAATCAATACATGTTCTTATGCATTCTAAATTAAATCAATTAGGTGATTATCTTATTTTAATCTTGAGCATGTTGATGATGGATATTGATGGTGGTGGTTAAATTGTATCAATGAAAGTGTTAGAAATCTCAAAACTTTTTTACTTGAGAAGATTAATCTTCTTGAAAGAGGAAATGGGCAGGATACATTCAATATTGCAGAAGATTCTACTCTTAAATCTCAATAAGATATGGGATTATCTTCTTTTTTTTTTTTTTGGGTGGGGGGTGGGGGGGTGGGGGGGGGGGGGGGGTTGGCTGTGGATGTGAGGTGAGGGTTGGGTTGAGGGGACTAACTAGATCTTTATATGGAATTGATGCACTCTGAAACTAATCTGGAGAAGACCATGAAAGTAATGTATTGACATCTAAGGAGGAAATGAATTCAGGCAAGAAAGTACGACATCAAAAACAGAACGAGGAATATTTGTGAAGCATTTCAAAAACATTCCAATGGCTGATATGGAAATAGTTCTTGTGAGTCACTGGCCTGCACTCACTCTCTCTCTCTCTGGTTTATTAACTACTCTGTAGCCTTATTTTTCCTCTGATGTTCATCCAACTGTTGACCTAGTATTGGAACTTTTTTTTCCTTCTACAGCCTGAAAAGAAAAATCCTGGATTAACTCCAATGGACTGGGTCAAGTTCCTTGTATCTGCTGTGGTTGGGCTGGTCAGTGTAATTCATTTGTTGTACTGTTCTTATCTTTCCCCCATTTTGTTTAAATGGCTTACTATGTCTTTCTTTACAGGTTGCAGTATTTAGTTCTCTTGAAATGCCTAAGGCTGATATGTGGGTCATGTTTGCTGTTCTATCAACAGTGATTGGTTATTGTGCTAAGACATACTTCACGTTAAGTATTCCATTTTAATTTTTTACTTTGAGTTAAATGCATATGGATGACCATGAATGTTGCACATGGTAGTGAGTCTGAATTCTGATTTATCCTATTATGGTTCCATTGATAAAATCCTTGTGTGAGGAGTTAATCTGGTCAAATAATTATCTATCTTTTGTATATTTTCTCTCTCTCCTTGAATGCTGTATAATAGGTTAGTCAGATTAGGATAATTTCTGAGCAAAGAATTATGGGTTGGATTCACTGATTATGTATTTTCCCTTGAGTACTGATTGCATATTCACTAGTTCCTTTATGCCACTGGCAGGCTGTTTGTGTAATAACTTGGTGCTGCTGTTTCTTTTAATGTTTAGTTAGTCTTCATATATGAATTTTAGAATTACTAATGTGGCTATCCTTTCTTCAACTTCCTGTAGGTTTCAAGCAAACATGGCTGCGTATCAGAATTTGATAACACAGTCCATGTATGACAAACAACTGGATAGTGGAAAGGGTACTCTTCTTCACTTGTGCGATGATGTGATTCAACAGGAAGTAAGTAGCTACTTGATGAATTTTTTTATTTTCAGTAGTACTTGACTGCGCCTCTCTCTCTCTATCTCTCTCTCTGTAGTAGGCAATAATGGTTCAAATTGATTAAAATACTTCGTAGGAAGAGTAATTAACTAATCAAAGCTTTGTAAATTATCTACTCTTAAAAGAGAGAGAAAGGCGTGTACTAGCATGAATGCTTCTAGGAAGGTGCTGTATCTATGTCAAATGATACTTCTTGGATACTCCCTTCTCATTTTCTTCTCTTTGGTAATATTGACTTATCCAAAAAGAAACGAGGAGTGCAAAGCCCAATTAAATGATTTTGAGAGCATCCAACTTAAAAGTTTAATCTACAAGATGGGGAGACCCATCAAGTATATGTGCCTATAATTAAGAACATATTTGACTGATATATGATTTCTCAACACTTCCTCTCCCATCCAGGCTTAACAGAAACCAAAATCCAAGACAAACTTTCTGATGACCCAACATGCAGAGTCCAAAAATTAAACAAACTGAGCTTTGATACCATGTTTGGGTGTCTAAACCCGTAAGCTTAAGTTACTAGATAGAGAGAAAAAACAAGTACATATACCCATATCAAACACATACCCAATCAATGTGCAATTCTTTACTTAGGTTTTATAATCACATTCAATCTTTCTTGAGGGAATGCATAATCGTAAGGGAAAACATGAAAGTCTTTTCTGTTTGGAAAAATGGGAAAAATGTAAAAAGACCCAATGGGATTTGAGTTAATTTCAAGTAGACCTTTTGACTCTCAATTTAAGGGCATGTTTGGTATGTTGTAATAGGTCCTATAATGGAATGGCTATTCATGTGGAATAGCTATTTGATTATTTGGTTGCATATTTATTACAACTAATAGTTATTCCTTAGGAATAGTTATTTCTATCTAAAATGGTTGTAATAACTATTCCTTAGTAGGTGTAATTGTTTTCAAAATTAATATATATCCAAATACAAAGTTTCATATGCACATAACAATTATATAAATAAAAATTCATAAAAAATAACCTTTATCTCAAATTTGAAATTTTTTTTTTTTTTTTTTAAGTAAATATAATTGTATAAGATATTTCCTAAATATAGATCTTGAGTGTTATTCTAATGTTACAACTTAGAACTAAACCTATAAATAGGTTTAGTTATTCCATTCTAACACCTTTTATTCCCAATAATAATGATTATTATTCCTATTATAATTTGCTACCAAATGTGCCCTTAGTGTTATTGATGCTTGAGGTATCGGAAATGAAAAAATCGACCATTTTGTCTCATTTTCGCCAATTGTGAGTGACAGAAAGTGCTCGTGTGAAAAATACATTTCTAAAAAAATAATTTTTAATAAATACTCACTTTAAATTATAATAATATTATTTTAAAATAAAATTTAATATTTTTTCTAAAATTTAATTAAAAAAAAATGAGAGAGAGAGAGATCTGTTTGGTTGGTGGGAAATTTTGGGAAAGTGATATTAAAAAATGAGTATCTAAAATGAAGATGCTAAGATGGATACATGGAAATACATAGAAAGATACGATTCGAAATTAGGAAATTCGCTTAAAGATTGGGTGGGCAGCCCCATATGGATGAAAAGATGAGGGAGAGTCATTTGAGTTAGTTTGGTCATGTTCTGAGGAGAGTGACTAATACATTGGTAAGAAAGAGTGAGTTGATTCAAGTTGAAGAAACAAAAATGTGTAGAGGAAGACAAAATAATATCAATAGAAATAGTAAAAAATGACATGTCAATCAAGGAATTAACATAGAGTATGAATTTGGATAAAATAGAATGGAGGAAAAATTACATGTGGCTGACCCAAACTTTGGAACTAATGCTTTGTTGTTGTTGTCAGTGGTGGTGGTTTGGTACTATATAGTATTAATTTATTACTTTGTTGATTGTTGAAGTAAATTCTATTGTGGTTTTTGGCTTCATATCAGTGTTATTTCTAAGTTTTTCTGTACCTGCAGTTTGAAGCTCAAGGTACTTCTTGTATCGTTGGTGTTTAATGAAAAAATTTCTCATTCATTAAAAAAATAAGATGGGGATATATTTTTCAGGAAAAAAAATAAATTGTTCCTGTTTTTATTTATTTATTATTATTTTGTAATCAATGTTTCTATCAATATTCAATTGTTTTTTAGTGATTCAAAGTTTATTCCTTTATTTTTCCTTCATTTTCTTGTTTTCTTATTAACGAAACACATTTTTGTTTCTTAATTTAAAGAAATTTGTATTAGATTATAATTTAAGATGAGTATTTTCTTAAATCTTATTAAAAAATGATTTTTTACCACTTTTGAACACTTTTTCATGACTTGCAATTGACAAATTGAGACAGAGGGATTAATTTTGTCATTTACGATATCTGAGGGGTCAATAAAACTAAATTGAGAGTACATCAATTCGAGGTATCTTTTGCATCGGGTATATGCATCTTTCCTATCTCAACATGTGGGCCCCCCGTAGTGGTGGGGTCCTCATATTGTGAGAAGAAGGATGTATAAAATAATTATTGAACTTCAGGGGGTATTTTTACATTTTGCCCTTAAATTATTGTGGGTCATATTTAAGAAATTTCAAAATAGACACAGAAAGACAAATAAGCACACATGTTAAAGTTGTTAAACTTCATTATAATGTCATATATTGGATCTTGTATTTCATATCCATGGTTCATGTTGGAACTAATTACTAGTGTAGAACATGGTAATCAAGATAAATAATTGGAATTAGTTGTCTGAACTTGCATGAATTCAGGGTTTGATTTTTGAGTTTTGTTTTGCATATAATGAATAGGAACTCTTGTCATATTTGACATAACTAACAAGGTTGGACAGACTGATGCCATTATAATGGGACATGCTGTCGCTACATGGTACATTTGTATGCTCATTTTAACATTTTGAATCTCTTTATTTGAGCATTAGTCCAGATTGAGGAATATCTTATATGCAATTATACATTTTCAAATTCTTACAGCCCCTCATTTATGATCATGCAGGTCAAAGAGGTGATCATTTCTTTCTTTGTATTGATGGAACAGGGCAAAGCTACAAGACAGGCATGTATCACCGTGGGCTCTCTGTACCCTTTTTAGTCATTTTCCTAGTAATCGTAGGATAAAGGATGTGGATTCTTTGTGGCATTATTGATGTAACTTTTTGTTAATGTGAAATAGGATCTTGATCTGCGGTGTGAGGAACTAATAAAAGAAGAGTTTGGTGAGAGCTGTAATTTTGATGTGGATGATGCAGTTCACAAGTTGGAGCAGCTAGGGATTGTTGCTCGGGTGAGACTCCCTACAGTTTATTCCCTTATCAAACTTGAGGGTGCTGTTAGTGGATATTTAATTTTCAATAAAATTATCAATTTGTTGTTGACATCATTCTGAGTTATATGATCTTAAAAAGACCTTGAAAAAAGAGCGAGTGGATGATTGGGACTGTTTATTACACCTATTAGGTGTGAAAAAATCATCATACTAAAGTTTATCAAATTTTGCATTTCATTGATTGCAGTGATAGTTTCTCCAAGGCTATATGTGGAGGACTAAGAAATGTTACACATTTTGTTGCCTATGGGGGTTTAATTTAAATGCTGCTTTATTGTGTGAATCTTCTCTGACTTGACACTTGATTTCAAATTCAGGATAGTGTTGGACGATATTTCTGCACGGGGCTAAAACGGGCTAATGACATCATTGGCACCACCACTGAGGAGGTTGTCCTTATGGCAAGACAGGGTAATGCTATTCCTTGATGCTATCTTGGAAATGGTGAGCTTCTGTTGCTTATATCTGTAAAACTGTGCTTCAAACTAGTAATGCTCTAAGACTTAATTGCAGGTGATTATAGAGCTTCAGAACAGCCCATGAATGGTTCTCTCTGATGGTGACAACACATAAAGAGTGCTCGGTTCTCTTTGGTGGTGACGACACAGAAAGAGTTCTCAGAGATAGGCGGCTTTACGCAATTATGCCTTTCAATTGATCTTCTATTTCAACCGTTTGTTAATATATATAACTTCATTCACAAACTACCCCACCTTCCACCCCCCCCCTCCTTAAATTTGTGTGCCTGTTACCTTGCCAGTGTCTGAGAATGTAATGTGCTTGGAATGTTAATAGAGGAACAATGTTGATTTTTGTCATTGAATCTTATCTATATGTAAACATATATTCTACTTTATTTTTTTAAAGAGAAAAGTCACCATTTTCGTATCCAGTGATTCCAGTTAACAACTTCGAGATAAGCGAAGCTCAATGAGTGTCTTCTATGTATAGAAGCGAAACAAGTGGCAATTGCCTTGGCGCTTAAATACAAGTGCGAGAGTAATTATTCAATATGTTGAAGTGTAATTACGTGGTTCTCTTTCCTCTCATATGCTAATAGTAGTCACGCTAATTAAAGTCATGGTGTGAGATTTACCATTCATGTGAAAGGAGAGAATACTACATAATTAATAATTTTTTAGGAGAGTGCAACTGCAAAAGTAAATGTGACAATAAATAAAATTTTGAATTATTTTTATAATTTTGTGTTTAAAAATTGACACATCAATTTGATAAATTTATTATAGGAAATTTGTAAAAGAGAATTTGTTAATATGTGGAAGCTTTTTTAGTTTTAGAGCAAAAGACACCTTTGAAAGTTAGTAACAGCAACAAACTAAAACCGTTGGGAGTGAGTTGAGAGTGTCCGAACCCGCAGGAAGACACGTGGCAGTCCAGTTTGTTCATTACTATGTAACAATTAGCAACTACCGAGAAGAATTTCCCGCCGAAAAGAGTGGCTGTCTCTCTCAGACAATGCCTACTTGGCTTCTTCTTCTTCTTCTTCCTTTTCTCAAGGCGGTTGGAGAGAGAGAGAGAGAGAGAGAGCTTTTACCAATTAAGGTTGTGGGTTATGCATGTTGTTTATGGTGTAATAAAACAAAAAGATGGGAAAAAAGAAAAAGGATATCATACAGTTGGAGAGGGAATCAGTGATTCCAATCCAGAAGCCAAAGATTATAAGCTCCTTGGCCAACCTCTTAGGTATTTACTACAAATCTTTAACACTACATTCATAACTACATACTTACCATTCGAGTTCCTACATACATTTATATACATATATTCGCATGCGTGGGATTGTTCTTCACCATCTTTAAATGGGTGTTGTGATCTTTTTTGTGGGTGGCTGGAATTAATTGCTTCTTTTTCTTTTTCTTTTCCGAATCATCTGATAAATGGGCATTGTCTGTTTTACCATGTTAGAAAATTTGAGAATAGTTATTGTACACAATCAACTTTATATAATCTGGCTAGATAGGTTTATTAGTTAAGGTAGTACATGGTAAAAGCAATACAAGTGCAAGGTACAACAGACTATTGGGCTCAACCGACCTAGACATATTAACATGTTTTTATTTTATTTTTTATGCCTGAACTCCCTTTTTAGTTTCCAAGGATGAATATTTTTTTGGTTTTCTTAGCTGCAAAATTGATTCTTAAATGTTTTTAAAACGTGGGATATAAGATTGTTTTGACAATATAGAACTAAGGTAGATGCTATTTACTTAAACTTGATTATGCCTTTGTATAGGAAACCACTAAATGATTCCAAGAGCAACAAGGTTCAATTATATCTTCTCTTATGCCATGCCAAGTTGCAAATTTTTTTTTTTTTTCCAATATTAATTTATGATATCCTATTTATTGTATAACTGAAATTGAGTTCTATATGTTGTGCAGAACAAACTTCTGACCGAGCCGATTTTTTAAAACTCTGCCAGAGAATTGAATACACAATTCGAGCTTGGTATCTTCTACAGTTTGAGGATATGATGGTATTGTCATTTTTTCAAGGCCTCATTGATCAAAATTTTTATCTATTTTCAGAACTCTTAATCAGATTGGTTATGTTGCAGCAATTATACACCTTATTTGACCCAATCCATGGGGCCCAGAAATTGGAGCAACAGAACCTAACTCCTGAAGAAGTTGATGAATTTGAAATCAAATTCCTGATGCACTTATTTCAGGTAATGTGGCTGCTGCAACTTTTTGTGAAATTCTTAAGGTGTCTTCTTATTTGCTCTTTGTTTGAAACTATTGTTTATAATTTGAAAAAAGATTAGGTCGTCTATGTTCCAGTAATGAACCAAATCAGGCATCATAAAAAATTACAATAATCTATTGTTTGGAGTTTCAGAGTCCACTTGGCTTTCATCTAAACTTTCCAACATTTCCCTTCTATACAGGTGATGGATAAGAGCAATTTCAGGATAACAACAGATGATGAGATTGAGGTTGCTCTTTCTGCACAATATCGCCTAAATCTGCCTATCGTAGTCGATGAATCTATGGTGCGAAACTACTTTAACATGTCTATTGAGCCGCCCATTACATTATAGACACAGTTCAACATTTTGAAACATCATGCACAGTATAGTCAAGCATCTGTAAATACGTTTATTTGGGAACTGTCACGTTTCTTTGCATTTCTGATTTCATTTTCTATTATGGCTGAATATAGCTTGATAAAAGGCTTTTGACAACGTATTTTACGAAGCATCCTCATGACAACCTTCCATACTTTGCTGATAAGGTATTGCTTTCAATCCAGTTTAAGATATTGCAACTTGATTTATGTGCCTTTTGGTTGACTATTTTTGTGGGAATTGATCTTTGTCACACCCCCCCCCCCCCCCCCCGGGCCCCCCCCAAAAAAAAAAATCTGTATGGAAATTAATAATTCATTGGATTTTATTTTGTTTGAGAGGTGGTGGGAGAATTTATGTTGGCTTAAGTTGGGGAGCCAATATAACTCAGAAAACCTGATTATCGCAAAATCACGTAAATATTGCAAAATAATCTTAGTTTGATGAACTAATAAACCAACCTTAGACTCCTCCAGACCATAATCTACTATTTTTCTGCACTTCTAAGACAATAACCACCTTTCGAAATAAAGTAACTCTATGAATTTCCTCAAAGAAATGATTTTGAGGTCATCATTAAATTTTTTGTATGATATCAAACTACATTAAAAGCTGTGATGTGTCAAATACTCAAATGTCATCTTTACAAGATAAAAGCTTATTGCCAGACGAAAGTCATGCAATCAAGTTTGGCATGTTGGTGACTAGAATCATATTAATGTGTACACGAGGTCTCTCCTCTTTTTTTCAAGAAAACTTTTACTTAAATATATAATAAAAAAGGACTATATAGTTCTTTGTTGAATGCAAGTTTTTTTTGTGAGTAATTGCAAATGCACTATGGTTGGCCCCCAGATAATTGGAGGCACAATAGTTGTAATGAATGTAGTAATGGAATACCATTCTCCTTTTTTACCTTATATACTTGTTTGAAGTCAGGGGTACTCTCTCTCTCTCTCATAGAACTGATGCGATCCATCTTTTTCCTTCTAGTACATAATCTTCAGACGTGGCATTGGGATTGATCATACAACTGGTTACTTTTTCAAATCCAAAGTAAATACGATTATTGTGCGTGCGTGGAGATGTTTTCTGAAAGTGACTGGGTACGTACTTATATTGATGTATCTGAAAGTGACTGCTTCTATTGGATTGCAAAACAATAACCTAAATGTTCTACAATATTGCTTATTTCATACGTTTAGCTATACTGGAATGTTATTATTAATATTCAATTGTTTGTGTTATTGAGCTATTACATTGACCTAGGGAAATTAGTGATCAATATTTGTTCTTGAAATCTGAACTTACCTGATTTGAGAGTTGTATTTAGTATGTGAATCTGCTTTCACTATAAGTCTGAGCTCTCTTTTTTTTGCATTTAGGATGTGAACTGTTTTCAATATAAATCTGAGCTCTCATCCTTCTGTACTTATTTTGTGAATTTCTATAATTATTCTGTTTCTTTTTTGTGGCAGGTTGAAAAGAGTTTTGTTCAGAAAGTCAAGACCACAGTTTAAAAATGATAAAAAAGAATCTATTGAAATTAGCACTGAAGCAGAGCAAGATGACTTATATGTTGAACGGATCCGTGTTGAAAATATGAAACTCAGGTTCAAATGGCAACTTGATAATTCAGATTTAGTTATTTATGGTCTGATTTTGGCTGAAGTGTTAAAAGATTGGGGTAGGTCTTAGGTTTAAAACTTACCAACCAGGAAAGAAAAAAGTGATAAAGAAATGCCAACATGGAAAATTTCCAATTGACAGAATTGGCTTACTTATAAATAGTTTACACTTGTGTTCAAATTATATGTCATGATTATATGTGGTTATACATCAATTTTGCTGAGATTTTTTTTCAAAGACTAAACTGCAATTTTTTCATGGAAGATTGCAGAAATTTAAATCCTTCCATTGGTGCTTATATACATAAATAGTCTAGCCCGGCAATGATTTCAGCAATCTGGTTTATCAACCTGAAAATGGACATATGTGTTGTTGGAGTTACTTAACTACGATTTCTTATAATTTATGATGTCTTTCTTCTGTCTGTCCCAGTATTTTTTCAAAGCTGCTGAGCAAGATTACAATTCAAGAACCCACATTTGATAGAATTATTGTTGTCTACAGGTATTGGCTTTTTTTATGTAATTTTTCTTGAGTTAGTGGTTTTAGATGGCTGTATGGAAGCATATATTTATCTCACTCAAATCAAGTTGATTTTCCTTATTGAACAAAAGAGCAATAAACTCGTGGTTGTCAAAAAAATTATCAAAAGCATATTTATGGTTGTCTCTTATTTTGAGAATTTTGTATTTTCACTTTGTTCCAAATGAAGGCACTTTGAGAAGGATTTGTTGCGTAACATAGATACTTTTATAGATGATTCAGTCATGAGGCCTGGAATTCATTCTTATTTCCTTCAAACTTACCGGCTCTTTGTCTATGATATGCAATTCTAATTTTTAAAATATCATGAAAAATAAATCACCATTTTCTAATGGAAACGTAAATCTGTAGGCGGGCAAATACCAAAAAGGAAAATAAACGGGGTATATATGTGAAGCATTTCAAGAACATTCCAATGGCTGATTTGGAAATTGTACTTGTGAGTTTTTAGTTTTATTCTCTTCTCTCGCTCTCTCTCTGTCCCCCTGCCCTTCTCTCTCTCTAACCTGGCGTGGGAAGTTTATCCTTTAACAGCCAGAAAAGAGAAATCCAAGTTTAACTCCAATGGACTGGGTCAAGTTCCTTGTTTCTGCTGTAATAGGACTGGTCAGTTATTGCATATCCATGAAATTTAATGTACTTCATGGTTGTTATTTTTTGGTTCTTCTTGCTAACATGCATAATCTTTTTTATCAGGTTACTGTTATTAGTTCACTTAGCATGCCCAAAGCAGATATCCTGGTCATATTTGCTATCCTCTCAGCAGTGATCGGTTACTGTGTCAAAACATATTTCTCGTAAAGTATCTTCCTCTTCCTATGTGTTTAAATGTGTGCATGTCAGTGATTGTGTTTCTGGATCTGGATGCTATGGATATATGGCATAGATTATGGGTGTTGATCACATCTGACATCGAATGGGACTGCTCAGAAAATACACTCAGCTGGACCTTTTCCATATGTTAGATGCGTACAACTAGATCAGAGTAACTTGCTGAGGAGGATTTCTCCTTGGTTGGACATTACTCTAAATCATGTTTGGGACAGGGATTCTGCTACATATTTCCGAGTTTTTCTGTTATATGCCTTGCTATAATTGATACATACCTCTAATTTTTAATATTACATGCAGGTTTCAGCAAAACTTAGTTACATATCAGAGCCTAATCACACAGTCTGTGTATGACAAACAACTAGATAGTGGAAGGGGAACTCTTCTTCACTTGTGTGATGAGGTGATTCAACAGGAAGTAAGTAGTATGCTAGAATTTTTTTGCCATTCAATATACAAAAAATATATCTTATAATTTGTATGTAATATCACAAAATTAAGGAAACCAATTTTTCCAAAAACACAAGTTATTATGAAACAGTCCTGGCAATGTATATCAAGCTAACACCAAGGCCAAGCACATGCATATGGAAGAAAAGAAATGGGGAATTAAGATAAAAATGGCAAAGCCAAGACTTGAGAGTCAATTGCTCTACACCGTGTTAGTAAACCTATTGTTCACAGCAATTTTGATTACAGACCTATTTTATTTTATTTTTGTTCAATTTACGGTGAATTTTAGGCAACAGGGTTATTATTTCCTTATGTTAAGGGTCAAAATATATAATCATTACTAATTTGTGAGAACAATCATATTCTGCACTTGGTAAACACACTCCACATATTTGATCTTTTAGCTGTGTTTCAAATTTAAGTTATAGTGATAAATAAATTCCAAAAGCATTTTTCGTGATATTTTTTCTCAAATCCACCAAGTCTATTACCTGTTTCTCAAACTTGATGAAAAACAACCTCCAAATGCTTACACTAGCTCATTTGTATGTCCAGGTCAAAGAGGTAATCCTTTCATTCTTTATGCTGATGAAGTGGGGAAAAGCTACAAGACAGGTAAGCATAGCTTTGATGCTGATTTCTTTTCTTCTTCTCTCTTTTTTTTTTTTTTTCAATTCATGATTCCTAGAGGAAATGTAGGTTCTTTAAGGCATTGCTGATTTGTAACTTTGTGGAAATCTTAAGTAGGATCTTGATGTGTGGTGTGAAGAACTTATTAAGAAAGAATTTAATGAAAGCTGTAATTTTGATGTGGATGATGCTGTTCAAAAGTTAGAGAAATTAGGTATTGTTGCTCAGGTGAGATTTTCTTTCCTTTCTTATTTTTCTTTCACTTTTTTATTTTTTATTTTATTTTTATCAAATTGACAATTTCAGTGCAATGTTACCATCAGTATGTTGAGTTTGTCTTCTACATGCAATAAATATTCACTGATTTAATAAATTTCTCGAAGATCTCATATATTTGGACCTTTGATTTTCATTTAAAGTGATTTTATAAGCAATGGAAATAAGGAGGGACTAATCCATTTTTCTTTTGCTCATATCAGTGAGAAGTTATTATCATACAGAGTAGGCAGATTTATTCTGGCATTCATGTGAATGATCCCATTTACACGAATAGTTGATTGTTATTGCGTGTGTGAAAATTGTACTTTTCTCAATGGAAGTGTATACTTTATAGTCTATTCCTCCTTTCATTGTGTGCCTATATGAGGGTTAAACTGATTTTACTTAAGTGGCCGTCACACAATTTTGGTCCTGCCAAAACAAGATTGTAGGAAGGAACGTCTAGCGGCAATTCTAACATATTTACATTAAGGCCTTTTCACAACAGTTTTAACATATCTATATAAGGTCTTTTCTCAACAACCAACTTGGGCACTAGTGCTTAACAGCCCAGGACTTTCAACATCATACTAGGCAATGACCCCTTAAACTATTTCTTATTATTAAATTAAAATCTACACAAGCAATAATGGTGTCCCTACCAGAGGATTTAATTCTCTCCACTCTATTCTTTGTAATGCATATTTCCCTCTCTGCTTGTTCGTTGTGTTTGTGTTGTGGGCTTAGTGCCTCTTCTAACTTGGAGAGTAATTGATCTTAGGATTCTAAGGGAAGCTATGTATGTGTAGATTTGAAGCATGCTAATGAGATCATCGGCACCACCATGGAGGAGGTTGTACTTACTGCTAAACAGGGTGACAGCACTCTTTGATGCTGTCTGGAAGGCTTCTTTCTTTTTCCTCTTCTGCTTTAGCATAGAGTCTAATGGTCTAGAGGTGATATTCTGCTTTCAAGCAGCCCAATACTGACAAAGAATGTATAAAGTTTTTGGTTGGTGAGATTGAATCTAAGACCTTGCCTAACCCATCCAACCTACCACCAATTGCCAAGCCAGTGCCCCAGGGACTGGAAGTTCAATTTTCATGAGTCTATATGTACAAAATTTCATTGTTCATTTGAAATGTAACATATTTTGTAGCACATCAGTCTAAAGTTTCCAGAATTTTGATTCTATTAGCAATGCTAAAATCTATTTGTTTGAAAAGATGATATTTGGCTGAGTTTCATTCTTCATTTATTAAAGAACTGTAACACCTTAATGGCTTCAGATTGGATAATATTGCTAGCCCCAGATCTCTTTATAATGGTTGATACATTATAGATTTGATCAGACAACCAAGAAAAGAGAAACAAAACTATCACTTGTTGTGCATATGATGTGGATAATCTACTTAAGTAAACCAAAGCCATGCACATTGATCTTAACTCAGCCATTTTAAAGCTGACTTGGGGTAAGAAATTGCATAGAGTGATATTTTATTAGGGAAAGTAATTACAAAGAGATTTTCTATATACAATGAGTATTTAAATGTTGACAGTTCAAAATTGTTGAATCCTGTGAATAGGTCCATTGCAATGAAATAAATAGGCCCACTGCAATGGTTATAATGAGTCCCAACGACTGATTTGTACACCACAAATTTCAGGTGAAGATTTCATAAGCTCTACAGCTGCAATAACCTGCCATTGATTTCGCAGAAAAGGGGTAAAAAGTTTTAATAACGAGGCTTGAGAAAATTATCATAGTACAAACTAAGATTAAAGACTAAAAAGAAAGTTCGTGGAAACCATTTACAACCTTAATGGTGGGCAAGATGGATTATGAAGACATGAGTCCTGGCAGCCACAATTCCAATGGAATCTTACCTATAAACAATCCCAGAAAATTCACAAAGTCACATCTCATTTCCCTGTCAATATATCCCAACTTTAACATAAGAAGTGAACATTGTGCAAGCACACACACCAACAGATTGTATATAATGAAACATGAGCAAGATTACATGTGCATTTATTATACTGATTTGAAGTGAGAAAATAAGCAGAATACTTAAGGTATTCGATGTCATTATTCACGTGAAATTTGTTATATAAAGATTTTCAAGTTTATCTTCATGTATATAATGTGTATGTATGCATGCATGTGTGTGTGCGTGCACAAATATTGCATTATGACATAAGCATTTTCTAAAATGAGCTTCTAGATGAGGTTGATCACCTCAATGAAAGGAATATCCTGTAGACGTGAGCAACTTCACCTTCCCATCACAATCCAGTGCTAGTTAATGTGTGTCGTTTTTAATTTTTCAACTGTCTCAATTTATCAAGAACCTGCTTCATTGATGGCCGAACAGAAAGTGCCTCTGCTGTGCAAGTTGATGCAATCCTCAAGAGTCCTAACAGGTTCTCCTTAGGCCCTGTTTCCCATAATTCAGGAGGGAAAAGCTCAGAAGAACGATTTTCATTGGTCAACAACTTAGCCCATGCCACAATATTGAACCCATTCCCATACTCAGAAAATGATGGGTCAAGTGACTTTTTCCCTGAGATCAGTTCCAACAGAACAACACCAAAGCTATAAACATCTGATTTGTCAGAAACCCTGCATGTGGTTGCATATTCTGGCGCTACATACCCAAAGGTGCCTGCAACATCTGTAGTGGCATGGGTCTCAGATACTTCAAGGAGCCTAGCCAACCCAAAGTCCGACAGATAGGCATTAAGCTCCTCATCAAGCAGGATGTTGCTAGGTTTTATGTCCCGATGAACTATCCGAGGAACACAGGAGTAGTGAAGGAAAGCAAGAGCCTGTGCTATGTGAATTGCGATCTTGTAGACAACTGGCCACTGTACATTATTGGCCGACCTGTTGTGAATGAAGGTTTCAAGGTTTCCACCAGAAAGATAATTGTAAATTAGGAACATTTCAGCCTCGCCCCCATAATATCCAATAAGAGTTACAAGGTGCTTGTGTCGAATTCTTCCTAATGTTCTTATCTCTGCATCAAATTGTTGAATGCCTTGAAACCTACCTATAGAGAGCCTTTTCACAGCTACAAGGAAACCTGGGACCAATTCTGCCTTGTAAGTTGACCCAAAGCCACCTGCACCTATAAGATTCTGCATGCTGAAATTCCCAGTAGCTCTAACCACATTATCATAATTCAGTTCAATTGGAGAATCTGCAAAGGTCACTACTACTTTCCTTCTCAAGCTAGCGAGTCTACCAAGCTTTCTCCTCCCAAAAATAATGACAAGAACTATTACTAGGAGTACACATAGTACAAGAGAAGCAGAGGTTACAGCAGCAATTATGGCAGACTTCAGTTTTCTTTGTTTGGGCGAATTTTGAACTTCAGGTGAAACCGGAAGCCCAGCAGGTGAGGCAGAGTATAAATCTGGGCAAGAATGCAGATATCTATTCCCTCGGAAGGAATCACAATCACTCAGGAGCTGAAGATGTGGGATATGACCAGAAAGGTTGTTGAAAGAAACATCCAGTTTGGTAAGATTAGTTAGAGTTGAGAAAGATGAAGGTATGTCCCCATAAAGCCCATTGTGATCGAGCAACACGATTTCAAGACTTGAGGCATTTGTCAAACTTGCAGGGATAGTTCCTGTTAGAGCATTTCGAGATAAGTCCAAAACCATAAGAGAAGTCAAATTACCTAATTGAAAAGGGATTCCTCCTGTTAACTTGTTTCCTCCTAGAAGCATCCATCTCAGATTTTTCAGATTCCCCAATTGATAAGGAAGAGGTCCAAACAGTTTATTTCCACTTAAGTCAATACGTTGAAGCATCATAGAGCCACCAATACCAGGGCTAATTGATCCACCGATCTGATTCTGTGCTGCTTCAAACTCTTTCAGCTGTAGACAGTCAAGAAGTAGTGCTTGATGAAGTTCACCAGATAGTTGGTTAGCACTCAAGTTAACCAAAAAGCTATCCAGATCATTACAGTTTGAAACTATCTGGCCAGGAAGTTTCCCATTGAACTTGTTATCATTCAGTAACAATCTGTATGTGAACTTTAAATTGGTTGCCAACAACCCTTCGCCTAGAGAGAACAAAGGTAGTGAACCAGTGAGGCTATTCCAACTAAAATCATGAATGATTTCTTTATTCTCTCCCAACCCCAGTCCATAAAAGGTATTCTTCTGAGAACCCCAAACAGGAATGTTAAAGTATGCATTTTGAATATCTTCCTTATCTAGGTTATTAGGATATTGCCCATGAGAGATCATCCTGGAAGCATCACAACTGCCATTCTCAAACCTTGGAAGAAAACCAGAGATGTTGTTCCGGCTGACATTGAAGTACACCATACATGGAACCCGCATTTGAGTAGGGAGGTATCCCAGCAAAGCGTTTGAACTCAAATCCAAGAAACTGAGATTCGTACACAACCCCAGACTTTCAGGTACCACACCAGTGATATAATTCTGCCCCAAATTGAGGACTCTCAGCGAGCACAAATCACTCCAATTACCAGGTAACCGGCCACCAAGATTCGCTCTAGGCGCCCACAAAACCTGTAAGCTGGGAAGCAACAAGACCTCAGAAGGAACACCCCCAAGAAAGGCATTGAATTCAACTCCATAACTATCCACCAAGCTATACTCATTGTAACCAGACCCAGAGTCAACCTTAGTCAACACAAGAACAGACAACTTCCTGCAATTGCCAAGCTCTTGTGGGATCTTATCAGTTAGGCTATTTCTAGAAACATCCAGAACCCGGAGCTCAGAAATCTGGCCAATCGTGGCCGGGATCCGGCCTTCAAATATGTTCCCATCAAGCAAAAGGGTCCTCAAATTCCAACAATTTCCAATCTCAGGTGGAATAGAATCAGTCAGAAAGTTGTGAGAAAGCCTCAAATGATTCAACAACTTACATTTACTCAAACTATCTACACTAATTTTAATCCTACCAGAGAGCTGATTATGGGACAAATCAACATCTCGTAAATTTCTCAAACCAATCAGTCTATTGGGTATGGGACCCGAAAGTGAATTATGGGACAAATTTACCAAGCTAAGATAGTAAAGACGGGTTATCTGGGTCGGAATATTTCCTGAAAAGTTGTTACCTTGAAGCTCAAGAACCTCCAAAAACCGAAGCTTTCCGATGCTGCTACCTGGGATTTCACCAAAGAACATGTTGTGGGGAATGGACAAAGTTCTGAGCTGGGTGAGGTTTGCAATGGAAGCTGAGATTGTTCCAGAGAGAGCAGAGTCTTTGGCCAAAGTGTTTGTGAGGTTTAAGGAGATGACTCTGTCCCTGTGGCAAGTGATGCCATACCAGTGGCAGTGGTTGGTGGATGGGGTCCATGTGGAGAGGAGGTTAGAAGGGTCAAGAGTGATGGAGTTTTTGAAGCTCAGGAGGGACAATGCGTCACTGGGAAAGAGGATTGAAGAAGTGATGAGAGGTGGGTTGGTGAAGGAAGAGAAAAAAAAGATTAGAAGCCATGGAAGAGGCATTGTAATTATTGTTGTCAAGAAAGAAAGAAAGAAAGTAGTGTTGCAGCAAATGTCAGCAAGTACTTCTTTGCTGTGAGTGAGAGAGCAAAGTGAGAAGCTGTAAAGCTTTGTATGAAAGAAAGAAAGAGATTATAGTAAGATTTGTTTCTTGTTTGTTTGGTGTTGCTGTGTTTGCTAGTGTGTTGAGTAAAGTTTTGCAAGAGCAGAAAGAGTTTTGTGTCCAGAGAGAAAGAAAGAGAGAAAGAAGTTAAAGTTGGGATAAGCACTTTTTAGCAGAGGCTAATGTGCAACAAGACAAAGAATAGCCGGCGAAAGGACCGGGAAGTTGTACAGAACGGTGTTTGTCTCACATGCATGACCCCCTTTTTTTTTTCTTTTTTGCCTTTTAATATTTCAAATTCAAACTTAGAATAATACCACTAGAAACTAGAAAGTATAAAAGTTGGGTTGCATTCACATTGGTTTATGTTACATTTTCTCTCGAACCTATTTTTATAATTTAATTAATTATTTTTCAAAACACTTCTAAATTTTATTTTTGAATATTCATTTTTTTTTTTATAACATTCAATATTTTTTCCCTCTAGTTTTCCTCTGCCTCATTTGCAAACAAATAGAACCTCAGTCTAAATCCATGCCCAAATCAAGCCCACATATCAACTCACAACACAAATTAAACCCACGGATAAATTAAGGGAAATAATACTTTACCACTCTAAACTATACTTTATATTTCACTTTACACCCTAAACTTTTCGAATGCACAATATACCTTGAAATATGACTATTATTACACTTTGCACCCTTGATGTTAAGTTTACTACGTAACTTGGATGAAAATTCAAAATTTAATATGCAAAGTGTAATTAAGATTATAGTTTAGAGAAGTAAAATATAATTTCTCATTTGTTTTTAAGAGATGACAATTAGGTATTTTCATGTGGTACCATATTTTTCTATCCAAGTTAGCAGTAAATTTGATGTTGGCGTGCAAAGTGTAATAAGAATCATAATTTAGGGTGCAAAGCATGTATTTGAAAAGTTTAGAGTGCAAAGTATAAAGAAGTATAGTTTAGGTTAGTAAAGTGTAATTTTCGCAAAACATCATGTTGCTGATAAAGAAACTCACAGATGCTACCTAAAGGATGAATGACTTAAATATTACCTTAAAACTAGAGCCACTACCTCCATCGTCGTTGAAATCATCATATCAACTGTCGATTGTCGATGAGGTTTCAATCTTTTGTTTTTCCCATCGTGTCCTTCAAATCTTCAAGATATGAGAGAGAGAGAGAGAGAGAGAGAGAGAGAATAAATAAATAAAATATTCATGTAGAGAAGCTACAATGTTCTCTATTTTTTTAGAAGTATTGTAGCAAAATTTTATTTTGCTTAATGGGTGCATAAGCCAATGTGAGTTTTTTTTTTAGGGTTTATTATACGTGTATTTGGGCTCATCTAACCTAGTGTGAATGTTCTCAAGTAGTTTATTACATTCATGGACTGGTAATTGAAGGGATTTACCATAAACCCCCCTCTCCCCCAAACAATGATAATATTAATTTAGGCATGTATAAGCTGATAGGTGCATAGACCTATGTGAATTATTTTTAGGGTTTATTATAGGTTTATTTGGGGTCGTCTAACTTAGTGTGAATGCATTCAAGTGGTTTATTACATTCATGAACCGATGATTGAAGGGATTTACCACGAAACCCCCTTCCCCAAAAAAGTGATAATATTAATTTAGGGATTCCCTACTCACTCTTTTACACTTTTTTTGTAAACTATTATGAGCTTGCTCATTTAGTTACATTTTTTTTTCTAGGTTGCTCATTTAGTTACATGTCTAGGGGTTTCATGTAGTTTTAATGGCCTGGTTGTCACCACAAGAAATGTCCTGGAGTTCAAGCAAAAGGCAGTGCAACTTGCTGATTGTCATAAAGGATTGGGTGGATTTCTTGCTTCTTGCTTAGAAGGCTCACATGACCCACTGTGTGAATCAACAAAATAATAATGGAAGCCTCTATTTCCCAAGATGCATATATAAACAAACATATCAAAAAAGTTCCTTCACTTTTCGATAAAAAGGCGACCATTCCAATCCCTTTGTAACCTGTCTTCAAAAACAAATGACTATATATACTTTCTATCTGATTGATTTTGCTGGTCCCTTATTGTATATAAAGTGCTTGCATGCATTATGCATGAATATCTTATACTCCCCCAGAAGCATGCATTACAACTTACACCATTGCATACATGATGATACAAATCTAATAATCAATGTGTGTGTCATCTGGATATGGATTTGCATGATAGCTAGGCATTCATTTTTCTAGGTCCAAAAAAGAAAAGAAAAAGAAAAAAAGAAAATGGGAGAGGTTTTGTTTGGATTTGTGTGAAATGTAGATTACAATAATCGAAATGAGTGGAACCCAAACCCAAGGCCAAGGGAAGCTGAACATTTCCTTGGGGACACAAGAGACCATGAGCCAAGAATCGAGCTGAATGTTTGTCAGCTGCCAGTTTCTTAGTATTAATTCAAAAAAGGAAAAAAAAGGAAAAAAAAAGAAAAAAAGAAAAAAGAAAAAGAAATCTGATTTAAAAAATAATGAAAAAAAAAGTTGGGAAAAGAAATAAGAATCTTTCACCTACTAATATAGGCCCCCCCAAGATTGGCCTTTTCTTCAGTGCATCCCCTCCTGACCAAAATAAATTGAACCATTGAGGCATTGACCACTTGACCTGTAACTTTCTTTTTGGAATTTTCACGCCAATCCAATTTTACAAGGACTTTAAAACTCGGGGAGTGAAAGGGACCCTGATATGAAGTATATTGATTATTGTCTAGTGAGTGTGACTTCAGAAAACATAATTTGGCAGTTGGCATAGACTTTTAACTAACTGAAGAGAGAAATTAAGGAACTACACTTTACTGTGATACGTGTGATTAATAAAAAATATTCATTACACTATTTGGAAGAAAGAATTTAAGAGATTGGATGAGATGCTTAAAAAATGTACTCCCTCCGTCCCACTTTGTTTGTCCTCTATTCCATTTTGGGATGTCCCAAAATATTGTCCTATTTCTAAAAATAAAAGTTATTAATTTACTAATGTTCCTATTATACCCCTATTGATTTACTAATTCAATTTCTTGATAAATTTATTTAAGGGTAGTTTTGGAAACTTATACATTTTTAAAAGGTAGACAAGATAATAAATGATGTTTCCTTAAAAAGTTTGACTTTTCAAACAGGACAAACAAAGTGGAACGGAGGGAGTACTAGATATGGATTTGCATTAGGCCGTGACACTAACTTCAAGGACCTTTGAGTCAAAGGAAATGTCATAAACAAAAATAATGAAAAACAGGTTGTCATGGAAAACGACAACAATAATAAACGAACAATAAAGCGAGGCAGGGCTTTGATCCGATGGACTCATGGATCCATCGGAAATCCCCCCTTTAAATTAAGGATTTTGTCAAGAACTCAGTTTTTTTTTAATTAATAAATTATTTTAAAAAAATTTTATATCATTTTTATGAAAAATATATGAAACCATCAAAATAATAATATTTTTTTTTCATAAATTTTTTTTTAAAATATTTTCTAAACTAATACTTTTAATACATTCGTTAACTTTTTTTTTTTTTTTTTTTTTTTCTCTCTCTAGAGGATAAGTAACAAGAGGGGGATCACTTATTTTTTACCCACAATATCTAAGATGGTCGATGATGATTAGTGCGACATCAATTTCAGGACCATATATTACTTTTATTGTATCTTAATCATAAGACTTATAAACTTATATTTTAGAATCAAGAGGTGCATAGTATATTGAAGGCTTGAAGCTAGAGTTCGTTGTTTAAGACTCAAAATGAGATTTGGGAAAGTCATTGGTTTGGTGGTTTTTAATTTTAACAATGCTACGTACATTACAAATTTCACAACTTTTTTTCGCAATATTTGAAGTGACAAATTATGATTAGTGTAACATCACTTTCAAATGAAATCACCATTAACATTACTTTTATTATACATTAATTATAATATGCCACATTTGGTTGTGAAAAAAATTGTGTATCTAGACTTATTATCAAACTTTTGATAAGATTGACTTAGCATAATGTCATAAATAATTTAATAATTTACTTTTCTATATTTTGTTATTATTGTTCTTTTATTTTATTTTTAGATGTTTTATGATGATGCCGAAAAATTAATAGTAAGTCACGCGGTCTTACGTGCTAGAAACAATGCTTGCACAACAAAAAGAGAAGACCTAACATAGAGCACTGATGTAGTGCCAGCCAAATACCCTCCGAAGGTCAAGTTAGAACTTCTCACAACTCTAGAGTGCCAGAGCTGGGGTGAATTATACGTATCTTGGTTAGTGAGGGTATTGAGACTTTTATAGTAGTAGAGGGTTGACATCTTTTCTTTAGTTTAGAAGTCTTTTCCTTATAGGAGTCCTTATAAACGTATTTTACGGAACCCTTTCCTTGTAGGAGTCTTTCTAAACATGGGACACAAGATATTTCCTTGTATACGCATCGTGGAGGCCAAGTTTAGGTTATGTCAGAATCGTCAATCTCGTGCATACCCTTTAGCTTAATTGTCGTCAGCTTTTTCATCTTTGCCCCAGGTTGACATAGTTAGCTTGGAGCCGTAGACTCCATACTGTTGCCATATGTCAGTGGATACAAGGCTAACGGGTTTGTCTAGAACGTCGCTCTTCGCCTCTATATCAGTGAGTATATTTATAATTTTATCCTTATCATTTTAAAATATGATCACCTTAAAAAGATTAGTAGATAAAATATTGATAATTTTTTCAAACATATCTTAGGACTAAATAGATAATAAATAGTTATCTAAAAAAAGAAAAAAGGATAATCAATAGCATTGATTGAGCAACTCATTTTGCACCCAACTGACTACCTCAAGCAACTCATCTTGCACTAAACCGGCTGCCTCAAGCAACTTTTTAATGTTTGAGACGGTGTGGTTTGGTTGTTTGAAATACATACTTATTGTTGACTAATGCGGTTGTCAATTAGAGGGTGCGAAAACTGCTAAAACAAAACCAACCAATCTTTATTACTTATGTGACAAGTATATTCAAGCAACTTCTAATGCTTGAGACCAGGGGCGGAGCTATAGCAAGGCTTGGAGGGCCATGGCACACACCACCCCCCACCCCCCCCCTCCCCCCCCTCCCCCCAAATTTAAAAAACTATATTATATTATGTGTAAGTATTAAGAACTTGAAATATTTAACTACAAAAATAGAAGTTGGCCCCTCCAAATGTTTGAGTTAGTCCAATGATGCTCTTAAAAACCAATAGAATTTGTCAATTTGTCTAGTAGTTATAGAGACAAGATAGTTTTTGTTTTCTCTAATTCGTTTTTTGTACATGTTTAATATCAAACTAGACAACTTTTGTATACTCGTTGTTAAATTCCCCTAAAAAATTATCTTGCAAATATACATATGTGAAAGTTGTTAATTTTATATACAATATATTTATAAATTATGACCTACTCTAGTGTCAAAATATTAATGTCTATATTTGTATATGTGCATTTACGCATATGTGTGATGGTTTATTTTGATTCAAGACTAATATATTAGTACCAAAATTTGGCTCCCCAAACAAAAAATCCTAAGTCCGCCCTTGCTTGAGATGGTGTGGTTTGGTGGTTGAAATGCCTACGGATTGTTGACCAATGCGGTTATCAATTCGAGGGTCTGCAAAAGCCACTAACGCAAAACCAACAAATCTTTATTAATTATATGACAAGTATAGTAAACTGATGTTGTTTTTAAATGATGTTGTTTTATATATAAAAAATTGAAATAATATAAATATTAAAAAATGATATCATTTTGAATCACAACCTGGACTTTTTCTAACTCTCTCGATCTAGGTCTCTCTCTCTCTCTCTCTCTCTCTCTCAACCAAATCCTTGAATCTCTGTTGATCTTCCAAGTCTTCAAATTTCCAATGCTTCTAAATCCTTCAAGAACCACTCCCACCACTATCAGTTTCTCACTCTCGACAGGCGGTGGACTTGATGTTTGACGACAACAACTAGGCTAGCTTTCAATTTTCTATTTTTAAAATCTTGTAATGTTTTAGTCAATTTTGGTGGCTTTTTTTTTTTCGAAAATTTTAATTTTTGGGTGAGATTTATTTAGATTCCCTCATATTTGTGAACTTAATTAAAAAAAATGGATTTTTTTTTTCTTCTATTCAATTGTGCAAAGTTTGTAATAAATTACTAATTATCTAAAAAGTTTAAACTATTTAAAAATAATGAATTTAATTATTTAATTTACACTCTTCCTTCACATATGGGCCGCCTTATCTGCCATTTTTAAGTGGAGCACAATTGTCCCAAAAACTTAAACTGTTAAGAAATAAAGAATTTAATCTAATAGTTTATTTGGTTTTATGAAAGGAACAATGAAATCATTTCATGGTTTTTTTTCTCCTCAAAATTCCCACTTATAGAAATGGTAGGTAATTATTTACTCTCTTTTCTTACTCTTTTGAAGCATCCTAATATGAAATATCTATGTGATTGGATTTCCTGGGATCTTTTGTTGGTCATTATGAATTTATGATTGATCACGTTTGCTTGATCCAATTCTAAAGTCGTTGGAAATTGTCAGACGGACAACAGCTCGTTGGCATGTATTGTTGGTATTTTATAGTGAAAATCTGACACGTAGTGAGAAAGAAATGTGCTCTCACATGCGTTTGGCAGTTTGGCCCATTTCCTTTGTATAAAATCCGAACTTTTATTTTCTTCCCAAAAAAAAAAAAAAAAAAATCCAAACCTTTATTTTATTTTAATGAGTCATTTCAAAAACCCAAAATTTTAACGTTTGAACCTTTTTATGATATTTAAGTGGAAGGAAAAAGGAATGGAACCCATTAATCAAATTTTTTATTTATCCTTCTAATACTATGTTAGGAGTTTATAAAAAAAAAAAAAGAATAAAGTTAAATATTAATTTTTTTTTTAAAAATGTTTGAAATTATCAATGAAATAAACTTAACTAACTTAGGAGTCGAAAGGAAATGAATAATTTTCTAACAGCATTAGGATTGTGTGTAGGTCGGATTAGGTGGGATGAGAGATTTTTTTAACCAATTTGCCATTGGCAGGTTAGAAAAATTAAACCATTGTAGACCCACTAACCTCCAAAAACAACTATTCAGTTGAAAATTTGGGAAATTTCAACTCAACAGATTGTACAAGTTAGCTTTAGTTATGTGTTGTATATTAAACTTTAAAAAGTATTTTATCATTTAGATAAATTTAAGAAATTATATTTCTTCTAACTTCTGTTGAGGGCCATTTATGAGAAAGAAAGCCCAATAACAGGGGCAACAAAGAATTGACGAAGTAGACAGCAAAACTATTAGGCCCAAACGGCAGGAATAATAGATCACAGGCCCAAGAAATAAACAAATGGGTCTTGAAGAGGTAAGTGTGCTCAAAGAAATCCAGAAAGAAAGAAATAGCGTCCCATGGACAGTGTATGAGGTAGAAAAGCGAGAAAAGGCTGCCGCAGGTTTAAGGTAATACAAACTAAGAAAGTAAGGGGTTTATGGTAGGCCCATAAACCCCAAAGATGAGAATAAGGTTATTGAGCCAGGGAAGCCCAATGAAGTTAGTAAAAAGCCCATGGGAGTGTGGAATTAACAAAAGGGCCGAGGAAGTCCAAAGAAAGCAAATGGGCCAAGGATGCCCAAAGGAAAGCCCAAAGGGACATAGGAGCCCATAAGTAAAAGCAAAATAGTGGCCATGCCAAGCCACTAAGAGAAGGAATAAACGGCTGACCCAAAAGAGGCCCAGCATGATTAAAGTTATTACAGCAGGAATAACAGTATGACATTGCAAGAAATAAATGAAACCAAGGAATGGACCAAAGAAATGTAAGGCCCATCATCAGACAAAATCCAGCTCTTGAATGGAGCGGGAAAACAAAGAACAGCCCATATAAGAAGTAAAAAAATACGGACGGCGAGCCTCCAGATCACGGCAAACGAATGGGCAGCAGACAAGTTTTGGACACATATGGAATGGAGGCACGCACAAGGCCCAGACACCACCAGCCTGTACCCAGCCAATACAGAGCATGGTGAGGTCGGGGGGTCAGAGGATCAGAGGGCATGGTTTGGTGGTGAGGAGAGGGGAAAAATCTATTTTTATGGTTCTGGCTCAGGCTCTTTCGGGGAGGTGTCCTGCTGGGATGGCTTACTACCCAAAGGAGGCAAGCTGAGTTGGAACCATTAGGTGCATGCCATGAGGGATAAGGAGAGAGAAATAATCCAGACCGTGGCAGGAAAGGGTGCCACGGCAGACTAGCAAACAAAATACTCTTCCTTGTTTGGCAATGGAAGGGCGACACATAGATGGCATAGTGATAGTTGGCCAGTACACCCAGACCAGACAAAGGGAATTAAGGGTTAAAACAGTAAAATCGGGTCACGGCAGGCACTATAAAAGGAGGGTCTTGCCGTGAACAGGAAAGAAGGAATGAAACTTAGAGAAGGAAATAGAAAACTTAAAAGAAATAGAAAAGGAAAACATAGGGAGAAAAAAGAAAGAAATAGTGAGAGTTAGAAAGGTGGGCATGCACCGATAGATCAATCCCTTCTCTCCCTCATGAAATCCGGCCCTTTGTAAGAAAAAAATCGAAGGTCCCTACGCAGAAAACCACTCAGGCCCGTTTCTCTCAGGGCTGTTAACCTCTACAGCAGGATTCTTTCTTGAGAGATTGACTGCTTTGAGAAGGGACGTTCTCCCCTTTGTGACTCTGCTCCTGCGGATTGAATTTCCAGTCGAATTCCTCCAGTATTTCGATTAAACCATGATTATAAACATTTGATGTTTCTCTGTTATTCTTTTTCCTTCTCTTCCACAAAAGGAAAACAAATAGTGTTGTTATTTTAATTGATGTTAAGGGCTATTCAGTCAATTCCCCATTAAAAGTGGCTAGATATTTTTTGTTTATTTTATTATTATTATGTCTGCTGCCACAATTTTTCTGAAATAGTTTCGCCTGCCGTGAGCACGTCCCTGGCAGATTTGGCCTAATTTGCGCATAAGCCGAACCAACTTAAGCTGAAATTGCGCCGGTCCCGACTCTCTTATCCAGAAAACTTGGGCTTAGTGCAGCAGGAGGCAGCCCAATACCACTAGCACAGCCCACCCTCTTACAATTGGCGACTCCACTGGGGAGTTGGGAAGCAGATAGGGGCAAAAGAAAAAAGAAAACAGAGCCCCTCGTAAACAATGCCACCAAAGTCCAGAACGACACGGAATATGAGTGTCGTACCCTCGCAAGCAAAATCCAGGCCAACAATGTCTCACCAACAGCAACTTAACCAAACGGAAGGTGCCAACAGAACAGGGGCTGATCCTCAGCCTCAGACAAGAGTCCCCGCGGACAATGTCAACACTTTCATTGAAGTATTGCAATCACTGTAGCACTCGCAGCAACAAATGATGGAAGAGACCCGTCAACTGAAAGAAGACAAAACAAAGGAAAAAGGCAGCCAGTATGACCCAGATCATGCGGCAGACAGAGAGGAGATACTGGCAGGAGGTGTCCCACGGAACGCTGAACAACGCTTCATTACTACGGCTGAAGTAGCGGCTCTCTTGGAGCAAGAGAGAGCCAGAACACCAAAGGAGAGGTTTTACTCATGAAGACCTCCTTACCCTCTAAAGGTACTTAGCAAACCATACCCCGAGAGGTATGAGCCAAGGGCCTTTGCACAGTATGATTGCAGGAAAGGAAGTGCAGTAGAGCATGTGAGCAAATTTATTGATACCCTTGGCCCTTTCGCAGCAGACGAAGACCTATGTCTGCGGGAATTTTCAAAGTCACTATGTGACCGGGCATACACCTGGTACATTGGCTTAAAATCAGGATCGATCCCAACTTGGGATGACATGGTGGATGTATTTTGCACTAAGTACTTCCACGGAGAGGAAACAGTAACAATCGCAATTCTACAAGCGACCAAGCAAAGGAATGGCGAGGATTTGATGGAATACATTAAGTGGTTCAGGGACATAGCACTTGACTGCTAAGATCACTGTGAAGAAAGGACCTTGGTAGAAATGTGCATGACCAACATGATTCGGGAATTCAGAGTTGTCCTAGAAAATCTAGAGATTTCCCAGTTCGCACAACTATTGCAGAAAGCTGGAAAGACGGCTCAGTCTGTAAAACCCAGTTCAGACAAAAGGAATGCCCCGCAGGTTATGGCAGTGTCCACTGGAGAGCGGAGAAGGAAAACAGAGGGGAGGGAGTAGGATATGCCCCCATCCCTACTATGTACTCCAAAGGAGCTAGATGTGCTGCTTGACAAATGGATAGCGGACGGGATCTTTAAACCCAACTAGGTTTCCAGAGAACCCACAAAGGAAGAAAGGAGAGATCCTCGCTTCTGCCGCCTGCACAACTATGTACAACATCCCACCGTAGAATGTTGGGCGCTTCGCAGGCTAGTGCACCACAGGATTAAAGAAGGCACATTGGAGCTAACACAGCAGGAAGTCCAAAGAAACCCGCTCCCAAACCACAAGGGAAAGGGTGTAGCAGCAATAGTAATATGCGCAGACCCGAGAGAAGACGAGGAAGAGAACTTGGCCCTGCCTGCCGCGGCGATTACCACTTTATAGCAGAGTGCCAAGTTCAAAAACCTATTTGACCAGTTGGGACTTATAGCAAAAGAAAGGAAAATAGCCACGAAGGCTTTGGTAAGTATCGCCTCCGAGGCAGGGGTGGAGTGCCTGTTAGTAGAAATGCCAGAAGATAGAGCCCTCCTATAGAAATCAACAGAAATCACGTTCAGCAGTGAGGATATGAAGGTGGGACACCTGGATCACAGGAGGCCTGTCTATTTAGCAGCATCCATCAATCAAATCCCCATCAAGAGGGCCCTGGTGGATACAGGTGCTTCCGTAAACCTCATTCCGTTGAGCACCTTGCAAGCAGTAGGAATTTCAGAAAGAAAGATCCAAGGATGCCCGATGGAAGTAACGGGGCTCGGTGGAAGAGGTGAGTACATCGTAGGCCACATTCAGTTGTGGTTGAAAGTAGGCCTTATAGCTTTTTTAGCTCGTTTCCATGTGGTCAAAACGGAAGTATTCTATTATGTGCTTTTGGGAAGGCCCTAGTTACACAAACACCGACTAGTCTCATCCACCTACCACCAATGTGTGAAAGGAAGATTGAATGGCGGGATGATACGCATAGCTGCAAACCCCTCGTCATTCGAGCAGGCAGAAGCCCACTTGGTGGAAACTATGTTTTATGACCAATGGGCTCCATCTGGGGAAAACTCGGTTTCAAAGCCACGAGGTACCTTCATGCCTAGGTGGGAAGATGTCCAAGACGACCTAGAAACCGATTTAAGAGAACTATTGGCGCGAAAGAAGAAAAGAAAAGAAGCGCCTGCCGCAAAGCTAGACGAAACACCTTAGTGCATCAGGGTCCGAGGCTTTGATGGCAGGATTGTGTATAAGTTATGAAGGTGCGTGGGGCCTATGGGTGAGATGCAAGTGGGTCCCACCCAAAAAGGGCAACACAAGAGTTTGGCGTGTTGCGTCGCTGAAGAAAGTTTGGGAAAAGAAGAAGAGAAGGATGAGGAAGTTACGACAAAAAAGGATGCACAGGTTGTGGCAGAGGAAGAATTGGAAGAAGTTGACTTAGGGTCTGATTTACGAGAACCGAGGCCTATCTCAATCAGTGCAAGCCTGATAGAAAAAGAGAAGTCAGAACTCATACTGTTGTTGAAAGAATTCAAAGACGTTTTTGCTTGGGACTACAGTAAAATGCCAGGATTGGATCCCGGGCTAGTTGCGCATACATTGAATGTAGACCCAGAGGCCAAGCCAGTGGCCCAGCTTGCCAGGATATTTCACACAGAAATAGAAGAGCAAATAGTCAAAGAGGTGCAGAAGTTGCTGGCCGCAGGATTTATCAAGCTTATTCAGCATCCTCGCTGGCTATCCAACATAGTACTAGTGAAGAAGAAGAACGGCTAGATAAGATGCTGTGTAGATTTTAGAAATCTCAACAAAGCTGGTCCAAAGGACGAATTCCCATTGCCGAACATGGATTTACTAATAGATTTCGCAGCAGGAAGCGCCATGTTTTCATTCATGGATGGTTTCAGCGGATACAATAAGATTAGAATGGCATCAAAAGATGCAGAAAAAATTGCTTTCAGAACACCCATGGACAATTTCTACTACACTGTGATGCCCTTTGGGTTAAAAAATGCAGGTGCAACTTATCAACGAGCACTGATGGCCATATTTCACGATATGATGCACCAGGAGCTAGAAGACTATGTGGATGACATAGTGGTTAAGTCAAAGAGGAGAGAAGAGCACTTTTGTGTGTTAAAAAGGGTATTCGAAAGATGCAGAGCTTTTAAGTTAAGAACGAATCCCCTCAAGTGCACATTCGGAGTGTCCTCTGGGAAATTCTTGGGTTTCCTGGTTCACAGCAGGGGCATAGACGTGGATTCGGCCAAAGCCACGGCCATAGCAACTATGAGACCTCCGGCCACAGTAAAAAAGTTGAAGAGCTTCTTAGGAAAAGTCTCATATATCCAGAGATTCATCCTTGGATTGGCATCAATCACCCCTGCCTTCACCAAGTTGCTCAAGAAGGGGCAAATTTTTTAGTAGGGGGAAGCGCAGCAGATGACCTTTAAAAGGCTACAACAGATGATGATGAACCTCCCCACGGTGCAGGCCCCTATTCATAAAAGACCACTACTACTCTATTTGGCCACCAACTCGTATGCCATTAGCGCTCTAATTGCTCAGGAAGATGGAGGTGGTATCGAGCAGCCAATATACTACATCAGCCGCACTTTAAAAGATGCAGAAACTCGTTACCCAAGGGTAGAGAGAGTGTGCCTGGCCATTGTATACACTTCACAGAGGTTGCGTCACTATTTCTTGGCCTACGAAGTATGGCTGATGATTAAGTCCCATGCCATTAAAGCTCTGTTACAACAGCCGATCCTTTCCGACAGGATATCCCAGTGGTTGCTACAGTTATTACAATACGACTTAAGAATGGGGACACCTAGGGCAGTGAAAAGTTGGCTATAGCAGATTTATTGGCACAGTTTCCAGGAGAGGAAGAATTCCCACTAGATGATGAAGTTCCAGGGGAAGTAGCCATGGCAGAAGAAGTTAGAGAACAGTGGGTAATGAAATTCGATGGGTCTTTTACTACCCATTCCGGAGGGGTAGGAGTAGTTTTGTATCATGAAGAAGACAAGGCAGTGGCGCTGTCATTTAAGCTGGAATTCCCCTGTTCAAACAACACGGCAGAGTACGAGGCTTACTTAACCGGACTTGCCACGGCTCTTGAAATGGGAGTCAAACATTTGAAAGTATTGGGAGATTCGAACTTGGTTGTTTGCTAGGCCAAGGGAAGCTTTTCCTTAAAGGAGCCTAGCCTAGCCCCGAACAGAGTGATGACCCAGAGAATGGAAGAAAAATTCTCAACCTTTGAAATAGAGCATGCTCCGAGAAACGAAAATCGGTTTACGGACGCATTAGTTGCACTGGGTTCGCAAATAATCTTTAAAGGGAGTAGCACCAGGATAGAAGTCAGCAAGAGGGAAGAATCCATCATTGAGGTGTTGAAGGAAAAGTTCCGGGAGGAACAGGGCGAAGGGGATTGGCGGATCCCCATAAAGGAAATCTTGGTAAAGGGAGACGATGCAGCAGAATTAAAGATGTTAAAAGACTATGCCTTGGTAAGAGAAGAGTTGTACCGCAAGATGCCAGGTGGGGTCTTATCCAAATGCGTGGGGTAGGAAGAAGCCTAGAGAAAATTGAAAGAAATACACGACAAGACTTGCGGGTCTTACGGAGAAGTCAGTCTTTACCGCAGACTTCAGAGAGCAGGCTTTTATTAGCCAAGTATGGGTAAAGATGCAGATCAAGTCCAAACCCAATGTAGGACTTGCCAGCTTGCGGCAGATAGGGAAGAAAGTTATGCTGTATTTGTCAGCGAGGATTGGAGAAGCCCTTTCATACAGTACCTAACAGAAGGCATCCTGCCACAAAAACACAGTGAAAGATACAAGCTTAAGAGGTTGGCAACACGTTACTTCTTGCATGACATGGTCCTTTTCAAAAAAGGGTATGATGGGGACCCTTTGAGGTGTTTGGGCCCTGAAGAAGTAAAAGAAATGATAAAAGAAGTGCATTCAGGAGAATGTGGTGAGCACTAGGAAGAAAAAGTTTTATAGATGTCTGCTGCAGATGGGCTACTATTGGCCAACCATGAAAAAGGATGCGGCAGAATTTGTGAAAAGGTGTCACAGTTGCCAAGTACAAGCCAACTTTATTCATACCCATCCACAGGACTTGAACAGCATGGTCACCCCATGGCCCTTCCACACTTGGGGGCTAGATTTGGTAGGGCCAGTCAACCCACTATCACGTGGATACATATGGATATTAGTGGCTACAGAGTATTTTACTAAATGGGCAGAAGCAGTGCCATTCCGTAAGGCCACAGGGGGAGTAGTGGCAAACTTCATCAAAGAAAATATAATTGTGAGGTTTGGGGTGCCCCGCAGGATCATCAGTGACAATGGCACACCATTTGTCAACAGTGATGTAAGGAGGATGCTAGAGTTCTACCAAGTCAAGCACTACAGGTTATCACCTTATTAGCCTCAAGGGAATGGGCAGGCAGAGGTAACAAACAAAACTCTCATAAAGATCATCAGCAAAATGAGTCAAGAGTATACAGGAGGATGGGCGATACACCTGCCAGATGCTCTCTGGGCTTACAGAAAATCACCAAAGTCAGCTACAGGCTTTTCACCCTTCTCCTTAGTCTACGGAACTGAGGTAGTGAGTTCGGTAGAAATAATGACACCGTCCCTGAGGGTCATGTAGATGCGAGAAAAAGAAAATGAGGGAGAAGTCTTTGCGGTAGAAAGGTTCGAGGACCTAGAAGGACTTGATGAAAAGAGAGAAGAAGCCCAGGAACGTAGCCGAAGATACAGGCAAAAGATGACTGAGGCCTACAGCAGGATGACGAAGGAAAGAGTGTTTGCAGAAGGACAACTAGTGTTAAAAGTGGCAAACCATGTCAGGCAAAGCCTGGCAAGACCATCTAAGTTTGCACCAAAGTGGAAGGGACCCCTTGTGATAAAGGAAGCACATCAAAGTGGGTATTATCACCTAACTCAAATGGATGGCAGGGACTTGATGGATCCCATCAATGGGAAATGGCTGAAACGTTATTTTGCTTAGGGGAAAGAGTTATGCGGTTGTCCCTTTCTTTTGTTAAAAAACTTTTATGTTTTCTTTACTCTCTTTTTTATTCCTCCAAGTGACTATGTCACAGAAGAAAAAATTGTAACGTGCTTTCATGAGTATGTAATGAAAAAGTACGAAATATTAGCATCATGTCATAGCAATAGTAAAAAGAAGTAGTAAAGTGTAGCATCATGATTACAAACCCAAACTGTGGCAAACACACGCCAAATAACTACTGTAGGAAACATATAAGTGTTCTGTGCGACATAACGAAAACAAGAAAGCAAAGAAAAGGGAAGGGAACTGCGCCATAATGAGACTCTGGTCTCTAAAACGACTAGGCCCATTAACACTGGAAAGAAGGCGCTCACGACGACCCTCAAAATCCGCCACCTCTTTCTTCAAAAGCTCGATACGGGCATCTATGGCATCAACGGCTGGCTGAACTCTCCTCATAAAAAGGGCTCGGGCAATTTCACGAAGATGATCAAGAACAAACTCCACAGCAAAGCCCACGCTGATAAGCTCCTGAATCACGGCCCTCTACTGCAGGATTCTCTCGGCAGAAACAGAATCGATGAAGTTATGCTCAATATCGTTCAGCACGCATCTTAACATCTTCAAGAAATGCTCCCTAGCAGAACGGCCAAGACGGAATGCTTGCATAAAGTTGCCACAGCTGCTGTAGATCATCACCAAGTAAGAAACGCAATCCTTAGGGACTCGGAAGCCATAAAAATCCACGTAAGGAGGACCGGAAGCCCAGAAGTCTGCCGGACCAAGGTCGTTAACCTTCGGCTGGTCAAAGCGGGCAAAGAAGGTCGCAGCATCATCCGGGACGACGGAGGAACTGCTACCCACCTCAAATTGAGAAGGGGCAGTAGGAAGTGGACCTATATAAAAAAAAAAAAAACGCAAGGCAAAATGAGAAACCGTGGCCTGGGAAGAGAGGATGTACAACAAAAAAGAGGATATAATAAAAGGAAAAAGAAACTTGCCAGAGCTACCAGGAATGGGGGCTGCGGGTGTAGCAGAAACAAGTACTGTAGGCACAGCAGTAACAGGAGCAGTAGGTACGGCTGAAAAGGGTGCTGAAAGTGCGGCAGGAATGGACGCTACGGGTGTGGCAGGAGCAGTCATTCTCACACCTGCTGCAATTCCTGACCCTTCAAAAGTCTCTGCAAGTAAGGAGATAGGCATGCAAATGAAACGCAAGTACAAAAAAGAAGGGGAAAGAGCAGGGGAGGAAAGATACATTCCCATGAAGTTAGGCTCGGGCGAAGCACTCTCCTCTTCATTGGAATCAGAAATCTTCTTCTTCAGGATGGGCGCATCATCAGGATCCTCAAGAATGTCATCGGACCCCTCAGAGGATAAGTCCGTATCAGGACCACGGGTAGCGGAACCAGGAATGGAGGAAAGGGTAACAACAAGGGAAGCACCGCCCTTTACAGCCTGGGAGATAGCTGCAAAAGGGTCACTGGTCGAAATAACAAGTGGCAGAACGGAAGGAGCGGTCTTGGTTTGAACGGCGGTGGGAGAAACGACTCTCTCTGGAGGAGTGGGTGTCTCGACGGACAAAGGTGTAGTCTCACCAACCCTTTCAATATGAGTACCCTTTCTGGATACCGGCTCGGCGGAAGGGGTGGGAGTTTTGGCAAGATCCTTATGTGCAGCAGCAGAGGGAGCGGGTGTTACGAATACCATATCGGCCCCATCAAAAAATCCTTCCATGGGTACACCCATGGAAGCGGAAATCTCCTCAGCAGAAGGGCGATATATGGATAGAGGTTCGGGCTCCACCTAAAAAAAAAAGAGAAGGGGAAGAAGGTGAAAACAAATACCGACGTGAAGACCAAAGGAATTATTAAGCAAAAAACAAAAGACACATGGCAAAGGGAGCATGTGCAAAAAAAAAAAAAAAAAAAAAAAAAAAAAAAAAAAAAAAAAGTGAAGAAAAGAGACTTACCTCAGATTCGGGCTCATCAAGCAAAATAGGGCGGGTAACTGACGAGTCTTCCTTATACTTAGACTAAAAGAAAAGAGGTAGAGGAAATTGCAAGGTTAGCCGCAAGAAAGTTGTGAGAGTGCTTTTTTTCTTTAGCACACAGGCCCAAGGATCCTGGGCCAAATAGTTGTATTTTGGTGGACTGGGCTTGGTTCACCGCAGCTAAATGGGGGCTGATTACGAACCAAGTTGTGCGCAAGTCACATAAATCTCCTCAAGGCAAAAATGCGATTCCTCCTAAACAATAAAATACCATTATAAGTGTTTTAGTATCATAAAATGACCCTTTACTCTTACAAAATAAGTAAAATAGATGCTCATAATATTCACAATGAGAAAGAGATTGAAATAGAATATTTAAGACTTATCTTTTATCGTATAAACATTTTAAAGAATTCCTTCACTTGGTACCCCGGGCGTACTGTCGTGGGATCCCGAGACGTACTGTCGTGGGATCCCGGGGCGTAGTAGGCCTGTAAGAACCCAGAATCTCTGGTTCTCTGCACTATACAATCTTTCTCCATGCTTGTTATGCAATGGAGTTTTGTCCTTTCCTTTTACCTCTATAGGTCCTACATAAGAACAACTATACAATGCACATATCTTCAAATAATTGTTAGTTTCTTAGATTAGGATATATATATATATATATATATATATATATATATATATATTAATACATATACATATATGTAAATGAATTTCATAAGAATGATTCAGCCACGAGGATCTTGGCCCCAATTCTCACAGACTTAGTGCTTTTGCACAAGATTTGTGGGATTTGGAACTCAAGTCTGAGTGGCTTTGCTTGGGAAAAAGACTTAACTTTACAAGCAAGATTATATGTATTGAGCAGCAAGAAGCAGTAAAGGAAGATAATATGATAAATAAATATGCAAAGTAATTGTTAGAAATCCTCAAATCAATATGAGATATTTCATTATTTTTCTTGATTGTGGATTACAAATTTGCTCACTAAGACGTGATACAAGGTTCAAATAAGTTCAAAAATTACAGACTTCGATGGCTATCCAAGCCTCTAAGACTTGCAAAGTTTGAATCCTTTTGAATCCAAGTATGTGCTATAGTGGCTGTTTCTGGGATACCGGGAGACATTAGTGGCTGTTTCTGGGATACTGGGAGACATTCCTCTGTTTTTCTTGAATTTTACAGAGTTCTAATGACTCTGTTATGATATTCTTTCTACTGAAAATCCCCCCCCCCTCTTCAACATGGGTTTTCTCTTCCTTTTATAGCGTGTTTTCTAGGGCTCTGAGGTACTAGTGACTTCTCTCTTTTGCCCCTCAGAGCTCGTGCTGTGACATTTTCTTAGGGGCTGGTCTCTTCCCTTTCTTCTCATGGTTTTCGTCTTTTAATACTGTTTCTCTAAAAGTCACTTGCTGACTTTCCATTCCGGGGCGTCCTTAGCAATTAGCCTTCAATCTCTCTTCTTTCAAGGTTTCTCATTTTTCAGACTTAGCTGTCGGTGTTATTTCCTTGTTGTCATTATTCCCAAATAACTGGAATCTTTTACTGCTGGGTTGAAAGTTCTCTTCCAGTCACTTCTACGTATGATTTTCTCATTCTTGGTTCCTTGTGGTACAGCTCATTTGTTCATGAATGTTTGCTTTATACTTTCTGATTCTTTGCTGCACCACTGGGTACTTGAGAAGGACATCTCTGTTCTTCATTTCTTGTATTTCGTGGTACCTCTCTTGAGCTGTCTCAATCCCACAGTAGCTGTGCTGCATTACCTGAGAATCCCGGGCCTCTGGCAGCCTCTGGGTATCCCGGCCCAGTTCTTTTACTGGATTTTGTTGGACTTTTTAATGACCTTTTTGCTGGAAATTTGAACATAAATAGGGTCTTAATGTTAATTCTTCTTGCTGCTTGAATTGGGCCTTCTTTACTTTTCATGGAATGGGCTTTCTTGTGAAATTTTACCCTTCAACAAAAGTTAAGAAGTATTTTTGTAAAAAAAAAAAGGGGAGAGATAACTTACCTTCCGTTCAGCAGCAGATACGGGGTGAGGGGTTGTCTTCCTTTTGCTACCGTGAGTTCTGCTAGCCAAAGAAGCACCTGTAGGTGGTAGTGAGGTGGCAGGCTTGGTTTTGCCGGCAGACTTAAGCTTGGTAGGAGTTTTTTTGCTCAGTACAGAGATGTTTATTACTTTGACTTTTTTCTCCCAACCGGGAGGATAATTACCCGCATGCTAGAACCATCTTTTTTTCTCTGCGTCCCATTCAAAAATGGCCGACCGGTTTTGTTTCCTAGCATACGCCATAATAGACTTAGAAGGAAGAAGCAAGCGAGGGTTAACCGAGACAACCATACCTAGCCCATCAGGGGGAATAAGGGAGAAGCCACGGCTACCCGCTAGCTCATCCACAAATGTAGTCATCACCGCGTGCCAATAACCGTGCATGGGAAGAGTACAGAGACCCTCCCTTAGTGAACCGGGAACTGTAACGGCATTGAAGCGCTGCCTCCAAAACTCAAAGGTAGTATGCCGCAGGAAAGGGCGGATTGAAGTAGGAGATTCCATGAGGAAGGAAATGTCATCGGGGATATCTTGATCCAACCCAAACTGCCTTCTCACCCGGTTGGCAGGATAGTGAACAAACCTAATGCCTTCATCGGCTAGGTAAGGCAGCCATCCGGTATTAGTGGCTGCCAGATAAGTAATCTCTATTTCATCAAAACTAACCAAGGGTGTGGTAGTCCCAATTGTGTCAATAAACGAACCCATGGCAGAATCTATACAAGTATAATTTGCACCCAAGTTTCTATAGGCCCTCAAAGAAAAACCAACACCCTTATCAAAAGATTCAACCACAGAATGGCCAATGGGCTTCAAGCCAGACCAGTGAAAAGCAAGCGGAAAATCGGACTCAAACCTATCGCAAAAGTCAGTAATTACTCTCGGACATGTCTGGTACTTATTTCTAGTAAACCGAGCAGATCTACACTTTGTCAAGTACTGAGCACAACGCTCAAACAACAACTGCTGAAGTATGGTACAGTGAACGGAAGAGGTAACAATGTGGCAGGACCCAGCTTGACTCTCATCACTATGAAGGATGTCTAATTGGACATGCAGATGCCCCAGGAACATGGGGGCCAGCGGTAGGTTCACCCCAGCAGATATTTTAATAGCCAAACGAAAGTACAAAGGCTTTATGGCATAGTGGGGGTGGGACCCAAAAACACATTTGCAAAGCCAAAACGCAACAAAAGCCGCGCGGCGAGCAGCAACAGAAAACTTAGAAGAAGAACTAACCCAGTATGACAGCTTGGCGTTTTCGGCCATCATTTTCCTTAATTCGGCCTCAATGGCCTCTTCCTCCGGAGAAAACTTTAGAGTGGCAGGATCAGCATCACCAAGAATAGGCAGGAGTAACTGATTGGCCACATCTTCGAGGGTAACGTTGAGTTCGCCGCACGAGAAAAAGAAGGTGTGGGTGGTGGTACACCACCGTCGGACCAAGTGTCGAGGTTATAGAGGTCCCGGAAGTTCGACAGGCAGCGAGATGAGGCAATAGCTTTCAAGACGCCGGCTCGTTGCAACAACCCCATAAAGCCCGTATCGGAAAGCTCGCTGTCAACCCATTCCCTCCAACCCAAGGCAGTGCCAGACCCAAATTCGAAATGAATGGGTATGGGAAGCGAGATGCCTTGGCGAATGGCCAGATCAGGGATTGAAGATGTTAGCAGAGCCCAAGAGACGTCGGGGTTTCGCCGGACAAGGGCAAGCCATACACGACCCGGCGGCGGCGGTGCATAGTCACCAGGAACTTTTGGAAAGTGAGGGTGGACTTCATACCATGGGTCGATCAAAGGAGTGCATTCATTGTTAAGGTCGCGCTACGTCTCTTCCTCAGCGGACTGCTCCGACTCAGAATGTTTCATCTCCTCGCCTACATCAGGAACGGTGGGAGAGTCGGAAGCGATTGCCTTCCCTTTGCGGCGGGAAGAGCCTTGGCTTTTCACCGACGACGTGGTGAGAGGTTTTAGTCGGAGAAGATGGGTACGGATGTTTGAAGGGGAAAAGATAGTGAAGAGTAAGAGACGGAGAGTATATGTTCTTGGAAAAGAAGGAGTTTGTGTTTAAAGTGCAGAAGGATTCTTCCTTTAATACCCAGGTCATTAATAACGGCACGAAGGAAGGTGACGGGTCAGCCATCAAAATGGGATGAAGTTAATGAAGCGGTGGCTCTGCTTAGAAAATAACTACCAAACTAGGAAATTCGAAGAGACAACCCTATTCGCAGTAGGAAGGAAAATATATATATATATATATATATAAGAAGGGGTCCACAACTTAAAAAAGACCCGCGAAAAAAAGAGAAGAAGAAAAAGCTGAGAAGAGAGAAGGGCAGAAACGCCTTTTCATTCACATATGAACCGTAGGAACGTTTCATATGTTTAGGAGGCTAAATGTTGAGGGCCATTTGTGAGAAAGAAAGCTTAATAACAAGGGCAACAAAGAATTGACGAAGTAGACAGCAAAACCATTAGGTTCAAGTGGTAGGAATAATGGATCACAGGCCCAAGAAATAAACAAATGGGTCTTGAAGAGGCAAGTGGGCTCAAAGAAGCCCGGAAAGAAAGAAATAGCATCCCATGGGCAGTGTATGAGGTAGAAAAGCGAGAAAGGGTTGCTGCAGGCCCAAGGTAATGCAAACTAATAAAGTAAGGGGTTTATGGCAGGCCCATAAACCCCAAGGATGAGAATAAGGTTATTGGGTCAGGGAAGCCCAATGAAGTTTGTAAAAAGCCCATGGGAGTGTGGAATTAGCAAAAGGGCCGAGGAAGCTCAAAGAAAGCAAACGGGCCAAGGAAGCCCAAAGAAAGCAAACGGGCCAAGGATGCTCAAAGGAAAGCGCAAAGGGACATAGGAGCCCATAAGTAAAAGCAAAACAGTGGCCATGCCAAGCCACTGAGAGAAGGAATAAATGGCTGGCCCAAGAGAGGCCCAGCAGGATTAAAGTTATTACAGCAGGAATAACAGTATGACATTGCAAGAAATAAATGAAACCAAGGAATGGGCCAAAGAAATGTAAGGCCCATCATCAGATAAAGCCCAGCTCTTGAATGGAGCGGGAAAACAAAGAATAGCCCACATAAGAAGTCAAAAAATACGGACGACGAGCCTCTAGATCACGGCAGACGAATGGGCAGCAGGCAAGTTTTGGACACATATGGAATGGAGGCACGCGCAAGGCTCAGGCACCACCAGCCTGTACCCAGCCAATACATAGCATGGTGAGGTCGGGGGATCAAAGGATCAGAGGGCATGGTTTGGTGGTGGAGAGAGGGGAAAAATCTATTTTTATGGTTCTGGCTTAGGCTTTTTCGGGGAGGTGTCCTACTGGGATGGCTTACTACGCAAAGGAGGCAAGCTGAGTTGGAACCATTAGGTGCATGCCATGAGGGACAGGGAGAGAGAATAACCCAGACCGTGGCAGGAAAGGGTGCCACGGCAGACTAGCAAACAAAATACTCTTCCTTGTCTGGTGATGGAAGGGCGACACACAGATGGTACAGTGATGGTCGGCCAGTACACCCAAACCAGACAAAGGGAATTAAGGGTTAAAACAGTAAAATCGGGTCACGGCAGGCACTATAAAAGGAGGGTCTTGTCGTGAACAGGAAAGAAGGAACAGAACTTAGAGAAGAAAATAGAAAACTTAAAAGAAATAAAAAAGGAAAACATAGGGAGAAAAAAGAAAGAAATAGTGAGAGTTAGAAAGGTAGGCATGCATCGATAGATCAATCCCTTCTCTCCCTCATGAAATCCGGCCCTTTGTAAGAAAAAATTCGAAGGTACCTACGCAGAAAACTACTCAGGCCCGTTTCCCTCAGGGCTGTTAACCTCTACGGCAGGATTCTTTCCTGAGAGATTGACTGCTTTGAGGAGGTACGTTCTCCCCTTTGTGGCTCTGCTCCTGCGGATTGAATTTCTGGTCGAATTCCTCCAGTATTCCATTTAACCCATGATTATAAACATTTGATGTTTCTCTGTTATTCTTTTTCCTTCTCTTCCGTAAAAGGAAAACAAATAGTGTTGTTATTTTAATTGATGTTAAGGGCTATTCGGTCAATTCCCCATTAAAAGTGGCTAGATATTTTCTGTTTATTTTATTATTATTATGTCTGCCTGCCACAATTTGTTTGAAATAGTTTCGCCTGCCGTGAGCACGTCCCTGGCAGATTTGGCCTAGTTTACGCACAAGCCGGACCAACTTAAACTGAAGTTGGGCCGGTCCCGACTCTCTTATCCAGAAAACTTGGGCTTAGTGCAGCAGGAGGCAGCCCAATACCACTAGCACAGCCCACCCCCTTGCAACTTCTAGAAACCATTGAAGAAAATCATTAGAAGTGATCCACTTTTCCATAAATCAAAGAACACATGTCTTAAGCTATGAGTACTCTCTAAATTTTTTCTTAAAAGAAAAAAAAAATGTATGAGTACCATACCCATGTCGTTGTATATGCTTACGAATATGTTGTGAAAGTATCATTCGTTTTAATAGTTAAACTCACCCAACTTGCTTGAAAATCAATGTCCTACTCATGTGGTGAGTGCAAGATAGAATGGGTCAGACGAATTGGGTGGATTGAGTGGGTTAATGCACATGCCTAAACATTACTATTATGCCATTTGTTTTTTTTTAAAAAATATTAGCTTATAAGAATGGAATGGAATATACTATTTTTAAACTTCCAAATAAGAGAATTAAATATTCTTTTCCATTTCATCCATTCCTGTTCCTTTAATCCAAAACAAACCGTAAGGAAATAGAGCGAATGGGTTTTAATAAATTTTATTGAAAGCCTCATAATACCCTCATTTTCTTTCTTAAATGCTTGAAAGAAAATTAGGGTATTAAAATAATTGATTTTCATTGTTACTTTCCATTTTATTTTTCTTTCCAAACATTCAAATAAAAGAGAGATGAATATTTAAATCTTTTCCATTTCATTAGTTTCTTTCATGAATTCTCGAAAATATTTAGAGAAAGAAGTAGCATACCATGACTAATAAACATTCGATAAAATTAAGGAAGGCCCAAGTTCTTCAGGTACTTTATCCTTTGTTTTTAAAAAACTGGTAATATTTATAAATTGGCCTTCACATACTTATCGAATGGGGCCTGTTTGCTTCAGGCTCATCAAAAACTGGGCAAGAACCATACACTCTGCTTGAAACTCATATAAAATTTTGTATTACTTTTCTCCAATTTCCTTTTGTTAACTGAAAAAGAATAAGCAAAATGCAACTAGACCACCTTTTTGTTTTTTCATCTTAAAAATGCTGGATGAACACAGACCAGGACCATGTGCACGCCAAGTGTTATACCTAATCTTTTGAAAGGGATGTGTTATGAATTTGGTAGTTCGAAGAAAGAAAATGGAATCAGGGAAGGAGTAGACCACTAATCTTGTGTACCTATGAGAGTGTCTGAAAAAATTGGGGGTGTAGGGTTGGTTTGGGTTGGAAAAGTGGTCAATTTTTAAATGGTTTTGAATGGATCAAAATTGACATGGATGGACCATACTTACTAAATACTAATAACACTTGGATCTCCTTTTTCATGCTAAAACAAGATTTTGAGGGTTGTCTCTAAATGGGAGGACTAACCATTAGTGCTTCCTAACAAGATTTATATTATCAACATTAAGGGCACATGAGCCATGATAGACATGGAAGATTTATTTGGCTGCCGTACATCCATGATAGACATGGGTGGGGTGGGGTGGGGTCAGTAGTGCGACAAGCATAATGAGTGAAAGCACAAAATATTAGGGAATGTAAGTAAATAAAGGTTCCTAAAACAACACTGAAAAATAGGGCTTTGGTGCATGTCACTATCTATGTTCTGTATTCACATCTGCGATGGTTTTCCACATGGAAAAAGAATATCCTACCATTGCATCATCTTTTCCTTGTGGAAAGGCAAAAAAAGTCAAAAACCCCACCAAAAAGTGGCAAGACTAAAAACTCTTGGCCAAGGTAGAGGTGAAGTCAACCCTGTCGGTACTCACTAGTCACTACTAACCCTAAAATAAAGGAGAAAGAAGAAGAAAAAGAAGTCAACCATGTCTATTTAATAGTTGTTTATAGACCTATAGTTGGTTGACATGGTATTGCATACAAAAGGAAGTGGTGCAACAGTCAAAAGTAGGAAGGAAAAAGTGAATCCAATATATATTATCTGATTATCATGTATTTCAGAACTTTCGAAGTTGGTGAGGAATGAGGGGTAGAGAAGTGCTTAAGGGTTAAGCTCTTAAGTTGAAAATGGCAATTGTTAAAGAACATTAAGGGGACCCTTAAAGCTGAAAACAACTTTAAAAGACTATAAAATTTGGAGTAAATCCAAAAAATTTCTTTCTTGATTGATAGATAGTGGGGAAAGGGAGGTTGGATCCACAAACATCAGGCATGATAGGTACCACAAAGGATGTCACAATGTAAAACTTTAAAACACTGTTTACTATAATTGGTCAAACACTCAAAACCCTAAGAGCTTTTCAGTAAAAGCTCATTTGACAAGAACTCTATTATTAAAGCTTTATGGGTAAAGTTCTACTTATTAGTTCTTACAACAATGCCAAACGGGCACTAGCTAGAACAGAGTGGTAACATAAATGTGAGCAGCTGTGATTGGAGGCCAAAAAGTGAAGGCAAGACTTGCCAGATTTTTATTTTTTGATGGAAGACTTGGCCAGATTTTGATAGATAATTATACATTACAAAGATGACACTCCACAACTTTCAACACAAAGACGGATATTAATTCCAAAATATCAACTAGCTGAATATACAAGGCAAAACATGTCACTTCCAATTGTGGTAATAATAGGCTTAGAGCATTAGCATTGAAGAATGCTAATGCTATATCTAAGGCCTTTTTGGCATTTCATAGCTCAAAAACCTTTGCATCAAAAAATGGTATACCTTACTATTGCAAAAATTTTTGCAATAGTGCTACAGTACAATTCTAAGTTTAGAATTGTACTGTAGCACTATGATAAAAAAAAAAAAATATATATATATATATATATATATATATTTTATTCCACCCCTTTTCCGTTGGAATCAGATCCTTAACTGAAAAAAAGTGATGATGTGAAAGAAATAATAAAGAAAGATTAAAAATAATATTTTAATGAAAAAGTAAAATAATAGAGTTTTTGAATATAAGATGTATTATAAAATGGTATGGTATAATTGATAAAGTAGCTTTTTGGGATGGTAAAATAAGATAGAGTAACATTCTTCAATGCTGATGCTCTTAAGGACTAATAAGTACAGCTAAAGCGCTCATTGCAAAATCAAGGTCTAGGAAAGGGCCCACTTGGAATAAAATGGGGTGTTAGTTTATAATAAAATTTACTAATATAAGAGAAAATTTAGTACACGACCTTTTGTGCCACAACTTTGCCACAATTTTGATGTGACATAATATGAGTGTTGGATATATGTGAAAGTGATAAGTATATATGAAAGTGATAAATAGCTAGTTACTGCCGCCATAGTGTGGTAAATGTTGGTCTTGGAATAACTCTTAATATAAAGATGGATGTTACTTCACCACCTGTCTCTCCGTCTTGAAGTCAAAAGAATATGGAAAACTCACTTCTTTCCTGATCAAATCATCATAATTTATGAGAATGATCAAATTGTCATAATTCTTGAGAGAAGTTAGGCTCCCACTATAACTATGAAGATAAATGAGTCAGAATTCAGAACATCAGTTTAGATTGTAGCTATACGGAATTACGAACCACGCAAAGATGATTGCAAAAATAGTAAGGAACAGTGCAGCACCAACACCAAAAAAATTATTTATAATTGGTTTCATAAGTTCCAGTTCCACAACCCCATATTCTCTTGCGTCACGTTTTGCCCAGATCTCAATCATTGTGGTTAATATAAACCAATAATCTTTGCTGTCGAAGTTGGGTTGAGGAGTTCGGCAAAATACCACTTTCTTGGTGATATAACCTATTGTTCTCTTTGTGCTTTCCTTCAGTAGAAAGTTCTGTATGGAATTATACCTCTCGCCTTCATGTTTTGCTCAAAGTGCAAAGTTTAGCCTCCAATAAATCCTTTCTTTTGGAGAAAATATGAACAATCTTGTATGTGTATGTTATAGAACAATATCCCATATCATAATGGTGAGAATGGCGGAAGTCGAATAAACTTGCATCTCACACATTGTCTTCATAGAATTGAAGGCCTCTAACCTCAAAGGTTCGAAAAATAGTAGAGAGAACAAGACAAACGGTAGAATATGGATGTACAACAGTATAAGGCATATCTACGAGAAGGAGAGAGCTTGAATCACATTAGCTAGTACTTATATGTGAATTGCATTTCATTGAAGATTTCTTTGTAACTTTTCAAGATCTCTTCAACTGAGAATAAAAAATAACGCAACTGAAGTAAGACAATTGCTTTCTATTTCCCTCTAGGTTAGTCTGGCATCTTATGTTTTAGAGGACCACAATTTGACTTCCTATAACCACTCTAAAAATAGGCCCGTGTGGTGTGATGTCAAATGCCATAAAAGATTTAAGTGTGTCTTCCTTATCACCAATTGATTTTGAGGTGGAATGGCATAGCTCACGGTTCGACATTATGATTTTTGAAGATTAAGCTTTCTTGTACATGTGACATGACGAGGAGGGAAGTCATGGTAGGGGACGTGGACGGTCCGGGAACCCATCTAAAGACTCATCACAGCTCAAGCAATAAAAGATAATCCATTGAAAGAAAGTATGAGATGGAAGCAGTTCGGAATGACGAATATCATGTGAAATTCTCCATTGGAGAAGCATCAAGGGGAAACGTTAAAGAGGGTGAGGCCTTGGAATCATCAGGTCTGGAAGCTCGGAAAGATTTGTTATGGATAGAGATTATATAAATGTGGAGGTAGATGGATAGGATACAGTGCCCATACATACAGGATTGAAGAACCTTAGTCCAGACAGAACAGAGAGAAATCTTGCAGTTAGAGTACCATGCTCCATAGAAGATCAAAGGAACTGTGGCAGTCAGACCACCAAAGGAGGCAGTTGAGAAGGGCACATGTAAGTGGGAAGCCAATTAAGTAGGCCAATTTCAAGGTTAACCTCTTCCTTCTACACTGGTCAAGAAAACCATTGTGGCACTATGGAGTCTATATGGTTCAGTGGAGGTATTCTCTCTTGAGAATGGCTTATATCTTATTAAATTTGGTGATTTGAGATGCAAGGATAATGTTGTCAGAGCTGAATGTTTGATCTTATGTAAACGGCAATCAGGAATGCAGCTACTTGATATTTTTGAGCAAAATACCAATCTAAATCAAGATCAAGAGACTCCCAATTGCGTACTGGACCCAACCTGTCTCAGTCATGTAGCCAGTGGGGCGAGTAAGCCTCATTAATCTCTATGCTAACAATTTATGGAATCTAGGCCACTCTGTAAGTAAATGTGGGTAAGGTACAGAGTAAGAAAAGAGGAAGGTATGGAGTCCAAAGAATCATGATAACAAAGTAGTTTCCACTGCCAATCCAAATGCAGAGACTAAAATAAACATATTGTAGAGAAGATTGTGGAAACACCTCAAGTCATAAAAAGGTATGCAATTACAAGCCCCACTCCGGATGAAAATATTGCAGAGAAAAGAAGAAAGTAAGAAACCAATCATGTGGATTGTTGCAAGCCCCATCAAGGCTTAAAACTGACAGTGGCGAATTATTATTGATGAGGCTCTATAAGTAGTACCAAAATTGAGTGTTACGACGAAGAAAGGAGCAATACATGGGAGAGAGGTGAATCATCAAGGAAAGGAAGTGAGTTCTCAACATCCCCAAATATTTCTCTATGAATTTCATGATGTGGAATGTAAGTGGTTTGAATAACCCCTTCAAGAAAAAGGAGGCCAAGGCAATAGTGAAAAAGGCATAAGTTTTCATTAACATTACTTAAGGAAGCTTTAAAGGAAAGAGGGGAAAAATAGACTAAAATCCACAAACATTTAACCTTGTAAGTAAGATTCATACTCTGTGACAAGAACATAATCTCAAAGTTACCCAACATTTCTATGTTTCATTTAAAAAATAGTAATAATAAGAGAAGAAAGGATATGTGTAGCTCTAGAGCCAATTGTAAGTTCTCTATGAAACTTGGAGAGCCAAACTATAAATATAGAAAGAGGGACCCTTGTCCCTTGTAAGGATAAAGCATATTTTCAAAACTTAGCGGGGACAACAAACATGGCCCCCCTTGGCCCTAAGGGAGATCCGCCGTTGAAAGTATTGACACTAACCCATCTATCTTTTTTCCTTTGCGTGTTCTCTTCCTTTGCCTGCCCCTGGATCTCATAGAATTTTCGCCATCTGTCTTTTCCTGTATTGAAACTTCAATGCTTCAATCACAGGAGTGAGTTAAAAAAAAAATCAAGAAAGTAGTATTTTTCTTCAGCCTAGCAAAATCCAAATAGTGGAAGCTCAATACTTCTTTACCTATCATAAACAAGAAATTAAGCACAAAAAGAGAATAAAGTTTTTTTTTTTTTTACACAGAAACATTAAAAATAAAGTGTAGAAGCATTAAAAAATCATAATGCAAAGCTCACCCTCTCTGGAACAAGATTTGGTTTGTCTTGGCTCTTCTTCTTCTTGCATGAAAGTGGGTTTGGGCCCTGCAATTTTCAAGATAGCGTAAGCCCATTAGCATCAATGACAATTATGAAAAAGAAAAGGTCCATTTTATAGCAACATTCAAAACACCACAGTCAATTCAATTTTTACTGACATAATTAATGTCAAACAGATTGAGCTGTAAGAGTTAATGGTGATATTAGAAAGTTGAAACAGTTCTCTATAAATCTGGTCTCAAATATCCTGTTACATGATTCTAATTAAATGATCTTATACAAGCACTGTTCATTTTCTATCCCAAAATAAGAAAATAATTTCTTGCTATTTTTAATCCTAAGCACCTTTCAAAATTTGAGAGGTAGTGAGAAATTGATGACCTACGTAGGTAGAACAGTGCATTAGAACAAGTAGAAATTGGCTTTATTATGACAACGCCAACAACAAAGCCTTAGTCCCAAAACTTTGGCATCGGCTAGCTTATCATGACAATGTGCTCAAAAATTGACAATGCTTTATAATAATATCATTTCTCAACAATCATGTTTGTCATTTGAGATTTGTACTTGAGCATGGTTATATAAGGTTTTTATGCACTTCCAGCTCAGCTATGCATCTTTTAGCACAAACTGCAAAGTATATTATTTTTATATGATTAGCTAAATTAGATTATACCACACATCAGATACAAGTACAAGTATCTTTACTCTGAAGAATCAAGGATGGTAGCAGCTCGTAAGGTACAATCAAGATATATACCCCCAATATAGCTACATAAAGTTCTAGAAATTATTCAGCTGAGTAATAATTTAAGATACCTTCATCATTTTGGGTTGACAAATATTTTTCAAATACCAGTTTATCAAAAGCTCTATCTCTAGATGAAGCACTCAACAAGGCTCTTCATATTAACACCATGAATGCCCTGTGATAAACTTCCTATCCTTCTTTAGAACCTCCATGCCAACTCTAGGTTTTGAAGGGTCTATGTCTACAATAATTTTAACATTTCAAATCAAGTTTAAGATGCACAGACAAGTGAGAATGTAAGGAATATTAATCAACAAGAAACAAGCTTGAAGCAATCAAGAAAAACAAAAAGGAAATGAGCGTGGATGATAACCTTTGCCCTCTTTCTCTTAAATTGAACTTTATCCTTCACATCTATTCCTTTTCTTGCAGTTTTTGGCTTTGTTACAATCCCCATCCCATTGTTGTCATCCTCTGAATCATCATTTTCATCGGGAGAATCATTTGTTTCCTCATCAGCCGACCTATTCTTCCTCTTCCGTAACATCTTATATTCCAACTCAGTCATATGCATGCGTTTTTCTTCAGAGTTTTTGACAAATTCCCGTTGAAATGAAGATGGAGGCTCTAAGAAAAGGGCTTTTCTTAAACCATATATGACCGGAACACCTGGAATCTGCAATTGAATAGACAATGTGATAAATCAAAGCATATAAAGAGCACATTTCTATACTTGCATTGTGCGCATCAAAAAAATAAAAAAAAAAGCATAAGAATTCAAATAGATAATAAATCAATAACAATAAATTAAAACATCAAGCAAGCTATCGGGTCAAACAGAAAACAAAACAGACTAACCTCCTGCAAACTCTTCCGCAAATCAACGTCTTGAGAAGCAACAAAGAAGTGTTCGGAATTATTTTGTCCAATAATATCCTTGATGCAAGCATCAGCACTTGTACTATTCTCATGATCACATCTGTCATACAAGTTTGATTCCAAATAAGAAAAACCAAAAAAAGAAAAAAGAAAAAAAGTCCTTATAGAAACATGACAAACTAAAGTTTAAGCAATAAATTCAACAACAAAAAAATCTTAGTCCCAAATTATTTGGGGTCAACTATGAATCCTCAACAGATTAGTTAGAGTCGGCCACATTTATTATTTTCCTCCATTTCTATACTATTCAAAGTCATTTGTTCTTTAAGCCATTAAATATAACAAAAACAACAACAATAAAATAATAATAATAATAAAAAAAAAAAAAAAAAAATCTTAGTCCAAATTATTTAGTCAGTCTGCCACATTTATTATTTTCCTCTATTCTATACTATCCAAAGTCATTTGTTCTTTAAGCCATTAAATACAACAACAAAACCTTAGACCCAAATTTTCTGGGGTCGGCTAGAAATCCTCAACAGATTAATCAGAGTTGGCCACATTTATAGCCATTTGTTCTTCAAGCCATTAAATGAAAAGAGAGAGAGAGGTGACCTGGCAGGAGCAAGGAGATGAGCAGCCTGAAGAGATTCAGAATAAGAGATGCCAAGTCCCTTTAACTCAGCAATAACACACCTAAGTAAAAACAAATAGGGGGGGTTTAATGAAATAATAAAAAAACTCAAACATTAAAGAAATGAAGAAGAAGAAGAAGAAGAAGAAGAAATACTTGGTAGTGAAGAGTTTGACAGGGGCAGACAGAATGTTGGAGAGGGCATTGTCCGCAGGTTTAATGGCATGGGAAACGAGGTGGTGAACAAAAGTACCGTCACATAAGACCTTGAATGGCTGTCTGAACCCAAAGCATGCTGTGTAGAACCTCACACTCTTCCTATGTCGCTTCTGCTTTTTCACTCTCATCTTTCCTTTTTTCAAATTCGAGGAGGAGGCTCTGTCTTCGGGTGTGGAGGTTTTGTTTTGGTTTCAACGAGAACAAGGCGGTGGGTGTGGTGTGTTCTACTGTACTTCTAATTTTCTTAGGGTTTAAGGGTTTTTGGGCTTTTTATTTTGGGTAAATTTCAATTCGGGCTTTAACCAAAAAACAAAATTTCTGTTATACCCGGTTAAACATTGCAAGCCCAAAAAAATTTCTTGGTCTAAATAAAAAAAATTGTCCCAAAAATAACATCATTATCTTCTAGACAAACCAAAATTCAACAAAATAAACGACAAATCTGGTCTAAGAAATTAAACACAAAACAATCAATAATCAAAACGGATAAAAAATCTCAAATTCCTAAAAATTTTACCATTCTTTTTCTCATTCTTGCTCTTCTTTTTTCTTTCAACTCTTGCTCTCCGCCTCTCTCATTCTTTCTCTCCACTCCCACTGTCAGGGCCGGCCCTAGACCAAGCTTCCTGCGATCTCATCTTTTTTTTTTTTTTTTTCCCGCTGCTGCGTTTGGGTTTTGATTCTGCAGAACTTAAGAATGGCTGAATGGGTTTTGAGTTTTGACTTTTGAGGTATTTGGGATTTCTGATTTTTTGCCTTTCACTAGACTCCTCTTTAGATTTGTTAAAGACTTAAGCTTTCTCTGGGCAGTGGGCTGAAACGTTTCACCATGTTTGGGCCTTCAAGCTTCTTCTTTTTTTTTTTTTTTGGGTGTGTTATAGGTGCAATAGGATTTGTTTTATGTTTTTCGTGGGTGCCTTCTTGGCAGACATCTTCTTGGCTGAGCTGGGGCGCTGGGCTTGTACAGTGTTGTGTTATTTTTTTTTAAATCTTGTGTTTATATATATATATATATATATATATATATATATATATATATTAGTTATTGGTAATATAATGAATAAATCTTTATTTATGCAGGTTGAGATAGCTAAAAACTTGTTATTATTCGGTGAAATTACAATAATACTTTTTATATAAATCAGGTTCTATTTCTCGTTTGTTCTACACTTGAAAGTTATTTTTTATTTTAGTCTTTATAAATATATTGTTTGATTAAAAATGTCTTGTGGGGCTAGTGAATTCGCGGCCCAGTCCCACTCTACATGGGGGCTCAGGGCTTAGGGCCCAAGCCGAGGAGAGCCATTGCCGAGGATGACCCCTTACTCGGCACCTCACGAAATGCCTGAAGAAAAGGAGAAACTAAGTTTAGGGGCAGGGTAAGGGAAAAACTACCAACATCATAATACCAAACCATGTATTTGACAAGTCCATACTTTAAACCATACCCTTTAACTTTCCCAACGACCCCAAACCATACTGGGTATGGGTTGACAGGACAGGTCTGCACCCCAGAAAAGTGAAACTTACACGTGGACTCCAAAAAGGAAAACAAACATGAGTATAAAAGGGGGGGACAGCGTCCGAGGACAGGGCCTGGAACTCTCACGAATGGGAGGGCCTAGCGAGTCAAGCCAGACCCGCCCATACAAGAATTCCCATAAACGCCACGATCAAACCGTTCACTTGTGCCCAAGGTCATGCCTTTCAAGCCCACTCTCTACAAATCATATTGTTGGGGCCCTTTGCATGTGAGCCCAACGTCAATCTTGGGCCGTTAAACAAATCGTGCTCTTACAATTGGCGCCGTCTGTGGGAAAGGCTTGCGCATTGGCGCAGGTGGTGGTGGAGTTGAGCCTCTGTCAGGCAAATGTCTGTGAAAGTTCCTCCATTTCCAGCGACGTGCTGTTGTTGCTCCGACATAGATTTCCACTAGGGGCTACGCCTCGCAGTGCCAATGGCATGGGCAATTCTAGGGGCTTCAAACATCAAGCTAGCTCCCCCTACCTTGTTCGAGGAGCTAACATTCGGAAAATAAATAAATAAATGAATGACTACAAGTTTTGGACAGAACCAAGGCCTTGCATGGTCCTCGGACTCAAGCCTCTGGGGAAACCAACTACTTACAAGAAAAATCACAAGTTTTGGACAGAACCAAGACCTTGCATGGTCCTCGGACTCAAGCTTCTAGGGAAACCAACTACTTACAAGAAAAATCACAAGTTTTGGACAGAACCAAGGCCTTGCATGGTCCTCGGACTTAAGCCTCTGGGGAAACCAACTACTTACAAGAAAAATCACAAGTTTTGGACAGAACCAAGGCCTTGCATGGTCCTCGGACTCAAGCTTCTGGGGAAACCAACTACTTACAAGAAAAATCACAAGTTTTGGACAGAACCAAGGCCTTGCATGGTCCTCGGACTCAAGCCTCTGGGGAAACCAACTACTTACAAGAAAAATCACAAGTTTTGGACAGAACCAAGGCCTTGCATGGTCCTCGGACTCAAGCCTCTGGGGAAACCAACTACTTACAAGAAAAATCACAAGTTTTGGACAGAACCAAGGCCCTGCATGGTCCTCGGACTCAAGCCTATGGGGAAACCAAATACGCAAAAGAAAAATCACAAGTTTTGGACAGAACCAAGGCCTTGCATGGTCTTCGGACTCAAGCCTCTGGGGAAACCAACTACTTACAAGAAAAATCACAAGTTTTGGACAGAACCAAGGCCTTGCATGGTCTTCGGACTCAAGCCTATGGGGAAACCAAATAGTCAAAAGAAAAATCACAAGTTTTGGACAGAACCAAGGCCTTGCATGGTCCTCGGACTCAAGCCTCTGGGGAAACCAACTACTTACAAGAAAAATCACAAGTTTTGGACAGAACAAAGGCCTTGCATGGTCCTCGGACTCAAGCCTCTGGGGAAACCAACTACTTACAAGAAAAATCACAAGTTTTGGACAGAACCAAGACCTTGCATGGTCCTCGGACTCAAGCCTCTGGGGAAACCAACTATTTACAAGAAAAATCACAAGTTTTGGACAGAACCAAGGCCTTGCATGGTCCTCGGACTCAAGCCTCTGGGGAAACCAACTACTTACAAGAAAAATCACAAGTTTTGGACAGAACCAAGACCTTGCATGGTCCTCGGACTCAAGCTTCTGGGGAAACCAACTACTTACAAGAAAAATCACAAGTTTTGGACAGAACCAAGGCCTTGCATGGTCCTCGGACTCAAGCCTCTGGGGAAACCAACTACTTACAAGAAAAATCACAAGTTTTGGACAGAACCAAGGCCTTGCATGGTCCTCGGACTCAAGCCTCTGGGGAAACCAACTACTTACAAGAAAAATCACAAGTTTTGGACAGAACCAAGGCCCTGCATGGTCCTCGGACTCAAGCCTATGGGGAAACCAAATACGCAAAAGAAAAATCACAAGTTTTGGACAGAACCAAGGCCTTGCATGGTCTTCGGACTCAAGCCTCTGGGGAAACCAACTACTTACAAGAAAAATCACAAGTTTTGGACAGAACCAAGGCCTTGCATGGTCTTCGGACTCAAGCCTATGGGGAAACCAAATACTCAAAAGAAAAATCACAAGTTTTGGACAGAACCAAGGTCTTGCATGGTCCTCGGACTCAAGCTTCTGGGGAAACCAACTACTTACAAGAAAAATCACAAGTTTTGGACAGAACAAAGGCCTTGCATGGTCCTCGGACTCAAGCCTCAGGGGAAACCAACTACTTACAAGAAAAATCACAAGTTTTGGACAGAACCAAGACCTTGCATGGTCCTCGGACTCAAGCCTCTGGGGAAACCAACTATTTACAAGAAAAATCACAAGTTTTGGACAGAACCAAGGCCTTGCATGGTCCTCGGACTCAAGCTTCTGGGGAAACCAACTACTTACAAGAAAAATCACAAGTTTTGGACAGAACCAAGGCCCTGCATGGTCCTCGGACTCAAGCCTATGGGGAAACCAACTACTTACAAGAAAAATCACAAGTTTTGGACAGAACCAAGACCTTGCATGGTCCTCGGACTCAAGCTTCTGGGGAAACCAACTACTTACAAGAAAAATCACAAGTTTTGGACAGAACCAAGGCCCTGCATGGTCCTCGGACTCAAGCCTATGGGGAAACCAACTACTTACAAGAAAAATCACAAGTTTTGGACAGAACCAAGACCTTGCATGGTCCTCGGACTCAAGCTTCTAGGGAAACCAACTACTTACAAGAAAAATCACAAGTTTTGGACAGAACCAAGGCCTTGCATGGTCCTCGGACTCAAGCCTCTGGGGAAACCAACTACTTACAAGAAAAATCACAAGTTTTGGACAGAACCAAGGCCTTGCATGGTCCTCGGACTCAAGCCTCTGGGGAAACCAACTACTTACAAGAAAAATCCCAAGTTTTGGACAGAACCAAGGCCTTGCATGGTCCTCAGACTCAAGCCTCTGGGGAAACCAACTACTTACAAGAAAAATCCCAAGTTTTGGACAGAACCAAGACCTTGCATGGTCCTCGGACTCAAGCTTCTGGGGAAACCAACTACTTACAAGAAAAATCACAAGTTTTGGACAGAACCAAGGCCTTGCATGGTCCTCGGACTCAAGCCTCTGGGGAAACCAACTACTTACAAGAAAAATCACAAGTTTTGGACAGAACCAAGGCCTTGCATGGTCCTCGGACTCAAGCCTCTGGGGAAACCAACTACTTACAAGAAAAATCACAAGTTTTGGACAGAACCAAGGCCCTGCATGGTCCTCGGACTCAAGCCTATGGGGAAACCAAATACGCAAAAGAAAAATCACAAGTTTTGGACAGAACCAAGGCCTTGCATGGTCCTCGGACTCAAGCCTCTGGGGAAACCAACTACTTACAAGAAAAATCACAAGTTTTGGACAGAACCAAGGCCTTGCATGGTCTTCGGACTCAAGCCTATGGGGAAACCAAATACTCAAAAGAAAAATCACAAGTTTTGGACAGAACCAAGGTCTTGCATGGTCCTCGGACTCAAGCCTCTGGGGAAACCAACTACTTACAAGAAAAATCACAAGTTTTGGACAGAACAAAGGCCTTGCATGGTCCTCGGACTCAAGCCTCAGGGGAAACCAACTACTTACAAGAAAAATCACAAGTTTTGGACAGAACCAAGACCTTGCATGGTCCTCGGACTCAAGCCTCTGGGGAAACCAACTATTTACAAGAAAAATCACAAGTTTTGGACAGAACTAAGGCCTTGCATGGTCCTCGGACTCAAGCCTCTGGGGAAACCAACTACTTACAAGAAAAATCACAAGTTTTGGACAGAACCAAGGCCCTGCATGGTCCTCGGACTCAAGCCTATGGGGAAACCAAATACGCAAAAGAAAAATCACAAGTTTTGGACAGAACCAAGGCCTTGCATGGTCTTCGGACTCAAGCCTCTGGGGAAACCAACTACTTACAAGAAAAATCACAAGTTTTGGACAGAACCAAGGCCTTGCATGGTCTTCGGACTCAAGCCTATGGGGAAACCAAATACTCAAAAGAAAAATCACAAGTTTTGGACAGAACCAAGGTCTTGCATGGTCCTCGGACTCAAGCCTCTGGGGAAACCAACTACTTACAAGAAAAATCACAAGTTTTGGACAGAACAAAGGCCTTGCATGGTCCTCGGACTCAAGCCTCAGGGGAAACCAACTACTTACAAGAAAAATCACAAGTTTTGGACAGAACCAAGACCTTGCATGGTCCTCGGACTCAAGCCTCTGGGGAAACCAACTATTTACAAGAAAAATCACAAGTTTTGGACAGAACAAAGGCCTTGCATGGTCCTCGGACTCAAGCCTCAGGGGAAACCAACTACTTACAAGAAAAATCACAAGTTTTGGACAGAACCAAGACCTTGCATGGTCCTCGGACTCAAGCCTCTGGGGAAACCAACTACTTACAAGAAAAATCACAAGTTTTGGACAGAACCAATGCCCTGCATGGTCCTCGGACTCAAGCCTATGGGGAAACCAACTACTTACAAGAAAAATCACAAGTTTTGGACAGAACCAAGACCTTGCATGGTCTTCGGACTCAAGCCTATGGGGAAACCAAATACTCAAAAGAAAAATCACAAGTTTTGGACAGAACCAAGGTCTTGCATGGTCCTCGGACTCAAGCCTCTGGGGAAACCAACTACTTACAAGAAAAATCACAAGTTTTGGACAGAACAAAGGCCTTGCATGGTCCTCGGACTCAAGCCTCAGGGGAAACCAACTACTTACAAGAAAAATCACAAGTTTTGGACAGAACCAAGACCTTGCATGGTCCTCGGACTCAAGCCTCTGGGGAAACCAACTATTTACAAGAAAAATCACAAGTTTTGGACAGAACCAAGGCCTTGCATGGTCCTCGGACTCAAGCTTCTGGGGAAACCAACTACTTACAAGAAAAATCACAAGTTTTGGACAGAACCAAGGCCCTGCATGGTTCTCGGACTCAAGCCTATGGGGAAACCAACTACTTACAAGAAAAATCACAAGTTTTGGACAGAACCAAGACCTTGCATGGTCCTCGGACTCAAGCTTCTAGGGAAACCAACTACTTACAAGAAAAATCACAAGTTTTGGACAGAACCAAGGCCTTGCATGGTCCTCGGACTCAAGCCTCTGGGGAAACCAACTACTTACAAGAAAAATCACAAGTTTTGGACAGAACCAAGGCCTTGCATGGTCCTCGGACTCAAGCCTCTGGGGAAACCAACTACTTACAAGAAAAATCCCAAGTTTTGGACAGAACCAAGGCCTTGCATGGTCCTCAGACTCAAGCCTCTGGGGAAACCAACTACTTACAAGAAAAATCCCAAGTTTTGGACAGAACCAAGGCCCTGCATGGTCCTCGGACTCAAGCCTATGGGGAAACCAAATACGCAAAAGAAAAATCACAAGTTTTGGACAGAACCAAGGCCTTGCATGGTCCTCGGACTCAAGCCTTTGGGGAAACCAACTACTTACAAGAAAAATCATAAGTTTTGGACAGAACCAAGGCCCTGCATGGTCCTCGGACTCAAGCCTATGGGGAAACCAAATACGCAAAAGAAAAATCACAAGTTTTGGACAGAACCAAGGCCTTGCATGGTCCTCGGACTCAAGCCTCTGGGGAAACCAACTACTTACAAGAAAAATCATAAGTTTTGGACAGAACCAAGGCCCTGCATGGTCCTCGGACTCAAGCCTATGGGGAAACCAAATACGCAAAAGAAAAATCACAAGTTTTGGACAGAACCAAGGCCTTGCATGGTCCTCGGACTCAAGCCTCTGGGGAAACCAACTACTTACAAGAAAAATCACAAGTTTTGGACAGAACCAAGGCCTTGCATGGTTCTCGGACTCAAGCCTATGGGGAAACCAAATACGCAAAAGAAAAATTACAAGTTTTGGACAGAACCAAGGCCTTGCATGGTCCTCGGACTCAAGCCTCTGGAGAAACCAACTACTTACAAGAAAAATCACAAGTTTTGGACAGAAGCAAGGCCTTGCATGGTCCTCGGACTCAAGCCTCTGGGGAAACCAACTACTTACAAGAAAAATCACAAGTTTTGGACAGAACCAAGGCCTTGCATGGTCCTCGGACTCAAGCCTATGGGGAAACCAAGTACTTAAAAGAAAAATCACAAGTTTTGGATAGAACTAAGGCCTTACATGGTCCTCGGACTCAAGCCTATGGGGAAGCCAAGTACTTAAAAGAAAAACTACATTACATGGACCTTAGAATCTATCCGAGGAGAACTCTCCATTAACAATTTGGTTAATTCCTAAACTGCATGGATTCTCAAGTCTGCTCTCGGATCCTCAGTACCAAAGGGATTGATGCAATATAGAGCAATATGTTACCAAAAACACAATTGGAGTCCCTTACTGCTCGGTTACCCCCTCGGATGAATTATTTAGAGTTTATCGTTCTCGGACGGTTTCCTCGCACTTATTACAGAATATTCAGCTGTTATCTCGGTTAGTTTCCTAAGTTTAATTTACTGTGAATTATCGTTATTATGCCTGGTAATGTCGGTAAATTAGAATTAGTTGGATTATATTTCAAGGTTTCCTGCTCTAAGTATCATTGAAGAAAAACACACATGGAGCACACCTATTCACAAAGTAGTGTTGCAAAAAAGAAAAATATTCAAAACAAGTAAATAAATTCCCCTTTTATTAAAACAAAGAAATAGTACAGCGTACAATGAAAAGTTGGAATCAGCTTATATTAAAGCTAACTACATAATCGAAAAGAAAGATACAAGAGAATAAGATAAAGCCGAGGAGCTAGTACAGAGGAGAGGTTGGCTGCTGCTTCAAGACTTTGTTCAAGGAAAACCATTCATCAACACTTTTACATGCCCATAACTCAGGCAGCAAAAGAACCCAACGTGGGGCCTGCACCATTGAAGAAAAGGTGTAGAGAGCCCAGCTTCAGGCTAGCGCAGCTGAAGAAAAGGTGCAGGGAACCCAACTTGAGGCCCACACCGTTGAAGAAAAGGTGCCGGGAACCGGAAGTTGAGGAGCCTACACAAAAATTTGCCTGCGACAAGGCAGACGGCGCTGATGGCGGAAAACTTCACTTCTGATGCACCAAGAATCTGGTGTGACCAGTACCTGCTTCGGATTTTGACTAAAAGAAGGAGAAACACCATTTCCCCCTTTGTCAAGACGGAGTATTTTCTTGAATCTGTGCCTCCCTTGCCCAGACCACGCTACCTTGAGTCTCGGAAGGATCCGACGCCTCTGTGGCGGAGGGAGTTCTTTCACCCCAACCCGCGCCTCAAACATATTATACTAAGGGTGGATAACACCGGATATGGAAGCTGTGATTATGGCTGAAGGATTATGGTTTGGGAGGAAACTGAAGGATTTGTGTGTAAGTGGAGCAACCTCCTATCCTATTTATTTAAAAGACAAGGAGGTGGCATTTAATTCACGCAGAGTTCCAAGGAACGCTACAGACAAAATGGTTTCGGCTCAATTCCCAACGCCACCTGCAACCATAAGATTAAAGGATTCTCGTGAAGGCGCATCTCGAACACTGAAACGTCAAAGGGCACCGCGTGACTAAAGACTAAAGTAATGCCTCTTAATCCAGTGCATCTCCTATGTAAAGGGAAAATCCCAAACATCAAAAAGTACATAATCTGAGTTAGATGTGATGTGGGCCCAGCATTATCAAAATCCTCATCCCCAACTAAAAGTCGGGCAGCAGGATTTTGAGGGGCTATTGTGGGGCTAGTGAATTCGTGGCCCAGTCCCACTCTACATGGGGGCCCAGGGCTTAGGGCCCAAGCCGAGAAGAGCCATTGCCGAGGACGACCCCTTGCTCGGCACCTCACGAAATGCCTGAAGAAAAGGAGAAACTAAGTTCAGGGGCAGGGTAAGGGAAAAGCTACCAACATCATAATACCAAACCCTGTATCTGACAAGTCCATACTTTAAACCATACCCTTTAACTTTCCCAACGACCCCAAACCATACTGGGTATGGGTTGACAGGCTAGGTCTGCACCCCAGAAAAGTGAAACTTACACGTGGACTCTAAAGAGGAAAACAAACATGAGTATAAAAGAGGGGGACAGCGTCCGAGGACGGGGCCTGGAACTCTCACGAATGGGAGGGCCTAGCGAGTCAAGCCAGACCCGCCCGTACAAGAATTCCCATAGACGCCACGATCAAACCGTTCACCTGTGCTCAAGGTCATGCCTTTCAAGCCCACTCTCTACAAATCATATTGTTGGGGCCCTTTGCATGTGAGCCCAACGTCAATCTTGGGCCGTTAAACAAATCGTGCTCTTACATGTCTACTAGAAAATATGCATTTGGATATAAAAAACATAAAAAAAGAAAAAGAAAAATTAATTGAGTCTAAAAAATGATCAATAAATAAATTTGTTATTAGTAATAAATAAAATATAACACAAAATTTAGATGAAAATATCACAAATGGGCAAGAAATTTACCAAAAAGAGTTAGAAGATAATGAAATGATACAATTGCAAGATAACAATGATGTTCAATTTTGCAATACAACAAATCTTGATAATGAACTTCAAAAGAATTTAGAAGAAAATGAAAATAATGATGAAAATGTCACAAATGAACAAATTCACCATAATGATGTTCAACTAGAAGAAAATGAAAATAATAATGACATGTTGAATTATATTCCTTCAAATATTTATGATCCAGGTAATTGGAAAATATTGACACAAAATTAAGAGATTTATTAGTAGAAAGAAAATTAGATTTTAAATGAAATATATTATAATATAAAAATATTAAATAAATATTAATTTAATTAATACATAAGAATAAAAAAAAGGTTTCATTTTAGTTCTCGCCTTAGGCCCAAAATGTCTAGGGCTGACCTTGATTGTATGAGTAGGCCTTTGGTGTGTGTGAAACGGTCCCCTTAGCTTTTTGCCTTTTTAAAATTTATTTTATTTTATTTTAAATGAATTTCAATAATTGGGAGGATTTGAACCCTTGGTTTGAATTTCCTCTTACCCCTCTTTCAATAGGTTGACAACTTAAACCTACCCTTGTGGGTACCTGTCTCACTTGCACTTACTAAATGGGTTTTACCCACCTTGCATAGCAAATGAGATGGGGATGGGAATTAACATTTTTCTTCATACTCACCTCGTCTATATTTAAACAATTAAATAATATTTTTATAGGATTTAGGTTATATATATGCTTTTTTAGCTTTCAAACTTTAAATTTATGATTTTTTTAATGTATTGTTGAATATATATTTTTATGTTTTAAGATTTAAATTGTTTATAAATTTAAATTATTGTATTGTTATGTTTGAATTATTTTTGTGTCTCTAAATACTTGAATTGTTGTATTGTTATGTTTTGAGAATGTTTTGTAATATTATAACTTGTTTAAAAAAAAAGTTTTATGAGTTTGATTTAATGTATTCAAACTTTTAATAAATTGCATATGTAAAAAAAAAATTTGATGTGGCAAGATGGATACTCGCCTGCTAGTAAAAGGCGGGAAAAAAACCTGCCTTGAAGCTAGTGTGGGGCATGGGCAAGGAATAAAAAAACTACTCCATGCCTGACTTCTTGTCATTCCTATTTCTCAATTTTAGTTAGCATGTCTATTTTACCAAAAATTCTTATCAAAGTCATCTTTTTCAAGAATATCTCTCGTTCTAAGTAGCAATTTGAAGAGTTTCTTATCTTGTTGATGTACACAAACCATGATCATTCAATTCCCTCTAATTACAGAACTTCTTGATTCCATTTTGTTTCTTTTGGATTCATTTTTCTTCACGATTTTGTTCTTTGTCTTTCTTCTTTCTAATATGTTTTTTTTTTTTTTTTTTTTTTAAATTTTCCGTTAGTTTGGTTTTTCTTTTCAAAGTTAATGATCTTGAGTTTGTTTGAATCATGTAATATGGCCACTACCCAACGGTCTTGTATAGTCATCTGCTTGAAGAGATCTAGTTGCTTCTTATAACTATTGTTGCTTGGAGTTTGCTTTTGTGCATAGAGATGGGAATAGAGTGGCTAGATTGATGGCAAACGGGTCTTGTTCTAATGTTAATATTTGTTTGGATAACATACCCCCTCTTGCTTTGTTGTTGCTTCAACAAATGATGTACATTCCCCCCCCCCCCCCCCCCCCCCCCCTCTTTTTTTAAGTTTTGTGAATAAAATTTCTAACATTTTCTCCAAAAAAAAAAAAAAAAGTCCTTCAATTGTGGTTTCAATTAATTAAATTGATAAAATTTTTGGTCCTAGAATAAGGGATTTAAATCCCATACACAAAATAAAATAAAATTCATTGGTCTCTTAACTTGTTGGTAAAGAAAAATCATTATGAAACAGATACTATAGGTTTTAAAATCTATCGTATCTACTAAAAGAATTACTCCCTCGATTATTAATTGTGTCAATTCAATCTTCAAATATACTTGTGTAAATTTAGTCCCTAAACTTTCAAAATCAAATCAATTTTTATTCTAAGATTTTATTTATTAAAAAAAAAAAATTCATATTCACTTAAAATTGAACAAAATTAACTCAAAGTACAGTTCAAAGGTTATTACGGAAATTGTAAAATTTATAAATCATCTCAATTCCAACTAGTAATTTTGTTAAAATTTAAATGAAGAGAAGATTAAGGATGGCATTTACTTGATTTTGAAAATTGTAGTCTAAATTGATACAAATCATACAATTAATATTTAAGAGATCAAGTTGATCATTTTCCAATGGTTGGAGAATAAACTTAGTAATTTAACCTAAAATTTTAGATGACAATAACTTCAAAACTAACACAAGATAGCTATGAGCCTATGACACATCAAAATCTTATTATTATTATTAATTTTTGATACTTTTTTAAGAGAAGTGTTACATTCACAATATTTTCAAAAAAAAATCTTAGGTGGTAAACTGTTACTGGTTCTAATTTTAATCCACAATCAAAATTACTTTGTTGCCCATAATAACAACCCACTACCTAGAATTTGTTTTGAAAATATTGTAGATATAACATTTCTTTTTTTAAAATGATCTTTGAGAGATTTAAAGCCCATTTGGCTTGAGCTTATAAGTTTCAGCTTATTTGAGTTTTTAGCTTATTTTTGGTATTATTCATGAGTCCCATTGCACTTTTTGGAACTATTTTTCATTGTATTATTCAGTTAGTCTTTAATTTTTTTTCTAACACTTTCAACAAAAAATTTTCAATTTCAGACTCACCTAAATAAGCTGTTTCCAACTTTCCATTGCCTAGATGACAATAAGTGTTAGTTTGGATACAACGTTTTTTCCTCAATGTTTGCGTTTGTGTTGCACTATGCGTTTTTTAGTGGGTTCCGTACACTGTTCACTGGACCTGCAAGTACTTTTTTTCTTGCAAAAATAACTTTAAAACTGAGTTCAACGGTACTATTCACACATTTAAATATTATTTTATTACAGTGTTTTCAATTTTCAACAATAAGCGGTATCTAAATTGCCACTAACTTCTAAACCAACCCAAGGTAGCTATGGCACACATATCAAAGACTAATAAGTATTATTATTATTGTGGAATAGTCATCTTCTTGGGAGCACCCAAGTTTTACCAAAAAGAATTTGACTAAAGAAAAAGTCTTCACCTTTGTCTCTTTGTTGTGGCTCTTTCGAAAATTAGAGGTTTCAAGCCTCAAATAATACAAAAAGATTATATTTTAACGAAGGAAAGGTCTTTAAGTTTACCGCGTACAACAGGAGAGGAGATTTGGAAGGAACTTAGGAAATGACCATCCCATTGCGATAGAAAAGTAAAAAGGGACAGAGTGAGAAACCAACCCAAGATAGCTATGGCAGACATATCAAAGACTAATAAGTATTATTATTGTGGAATAGTCATCTTCTTGGGAGCACCCAAGTTTTACCAAAAAGAATTTGACTAAAGAATAAGTCTTCACCTTTGACTCTTTGTTGTGGCTCTTTCGAAAATTAGAGGTTTCAAGCCTCAAATAATACAAAAAGATTATATTTTAACGACGGGAAGGTCTTTAAGTTTATCGCGTACAACAGGAGAAACCACTTGAGATTATTTCCAAGGATTACAATGAAATTGTGACACTTGAAAGTTGAAACCACCTTTATCACTTCGACACTTCGTGATATATCATCCTCCTTCACTCTCATGCAACCTTTTCTAATTTATTATCTTTCTCCTCAAGAAGAAATCAGCATCCTTGATAAAGAACCATCCACCCCAAACAAATTGCAACCAATAACCAAACAGAAATCACAATTAAAATAAAACTAAAATCTGACTAGTGAGTCAGTGAACAGCCCCCAGCTTTCACTTCTAAATTTACAAATATTGGTTAACAACAGTCTCAAACGCATTGTTATCATTTTAAAATAATGAAGCTGTTCTTTATAACCTTACAAAAACTTGGATATCTCTTATGAAAGATCAATAATTCATTAAATTCGGAGTTAACATCTTTGATGCAAAACAGATCTCTTTCATCTCATAGCTCATAATAGCCATCTTCCAAGGTCACAAATAGGGCAAATTGGTATCTTCCTCCAAGATTCTTGTTGGCCTGATATCTTAATATCCTCCATTCTTTGTGTCATAGCCACAACTCACTTCGATATTTGAAGTATCTGAATTTGTTTGAAGTCACAATTGGGCATCTTCCTTCGTGAGTGTTGTTGGCCTGATATCTTCTATCAAGTATCTGATTGTGTTCTGTAATCAGATAGGCTCATAGTTGATTGTCTCCCAATATAAGGACACACAGATCAGATAATGGTATGAAGCCATTCTCAGATCAATGAAGTTGAAAATATCACTAGAATCCTCTACAGTTTTGTACCTTCATAAAGAGAGAGGGGGGTGGGAGGGGGAAGGGGGCAAGGACATTTGTTTTCTTAGATAAGTTTATAAGTTATACAACTAGTAGTTGAGAAGATGTCACATTTCAGACTTTGTGATTGTGTCACTGCAAAATTATTCATTAGCGTGATAAGCATGGTGGAGATTTCTTGGCTACACATGCATGGATAGACTGTAAGTATACCCACTTCAAAAAAGAAGAAGATAGGAAGTACTAAAATACAGTTCCATATAGCAATGCAACTACAGAATTCACAATGAACTTTATCATGGAATGTGCAAAAACTCCACCAAAGTATACACAAAATAATTGAAATCTTGGAATACACAAAGCATAACCTCTACGAAGATCATCAATGTTGACTATGAAGTTGAAGTGTTAAAGAATTCTAGTCTTACCCTGCTTGAGGGGGGAAAAACTAATTTGTTTCTAATAATTTTATTCCATTAATTAGTCAATCAATGAAAAGGTTCAAACAAGCAACTGCAATATAGATGGAATAAAAGACATTTCTGTTCAAGAGAGTAACCTTAAAGCCACAGTTGAAGCTTCAGCCCGTACTGTATACAAAGTTTTCGTGAGAGTTAGTAGCTAAGTCAGCTCCTTGTCTGTGCCTGCAATCTCTTGACATTGCTGCCCATAGAAACTATTAGTACCAGCAACAGGGAAACCAACCCAAAACCAAGCACAAAACAACCACCAATTTCACTGTAACAGTTGAATACTACCAACATGAAATTATCTTGTTATGTCATTATAATGGCCCACAGAGTTCATGAAATTCAACTTCTCTAATATTTTTATGTCATTTGAGGGAAGCTGAGAATTTCCAACTTCTTATCAAACACAAAACCAAATTAGATGTACTTTTTTTTGGTAAGTAAATTTACATAATCATGCCATACCCACCTTTAAATATCATATATGTGCTTATAAAAAATGGGGAAGGGGGGATTCAAACCTTGGTTCTCTGATCCACAGGGGAGATTGAGCAGTGCCACACCCACCTTTTAAATACTAAGAATCACTAGCCGCCATTGAATTTTAAGCAAGAGGGCTAAAGTCTTTCGCTAATATTACACACTAATACAACTGATGGACGCAATTCTAGCCAAAGACAAAGAGTTGCACATGAAATTGCCCCAAAGCAACATGATCAAATCACATCACAAAGGACCTCTACTTCCTCAAAAAAAAAAAAAAAAAAAACAAATCAGCTTCTACACAACATATACGATTCAATAGAAGATAAAAAAAGAGAATGTTTCATGAAGAATGATTCAGTGTCATTGTTCATGAAGCTAAAAACACCTGTAATCACAAATGATCAAGGATTGGCAACTATAGAGCCGTTGTAGTACAATCAGAAATCATAAGAGAGAGTCAATCCTCTATTTATTTATAAGGATTAGCAAGAATGTTACCCAAAACAAAATATATACATTGACAACAAAATAAAAATATTCATGTGAGCAAAAGGGTCATCGGGAATTACAAGATTGATGACGATAGATCTCCTGGAGGAGCAGAGCTCTGGCCCTATTGATGGTGATAAAGCATAGGTTTATATGTTCCTCAAGAATTTCAAGCGTGTGCTGGATACTGACTTGGTCTATTTGGAGGCGTTTCATCACCATTTGTATGGGATGCTTTTCGTTGCCCCTCTCCAATACAAAGCGAATGAGGAACTTGTGATTGTCAACTGCATCTCTGATACGATCAACGAGGCAGTTAATGGTGACAAGGTGCTCGTCCAATTTATAAGTGCCCCTAGTAGCAGCCTCAAGCTGCGCTATACCGGCAACTTCTCTGTAATCAACTCCAGCAGCAGTGCAGATGAAACAGAGGGCAGGCCCAGTTGTGGCGTGGCGGATGAGGCGAATTCTAGAGCAGGATTTGCGGAGGCGGCGATCAAGCTGTGGTTTGAGATCGGAATAGCATTGGTGCATTTGGTTGAAGTTGTGAGAGTCAGGGGAAGGAAAAGGGTTGTCGAGGCGATCAAAATCAACTAATAAGTTGAAGATGTGATCGCATTGGGATTGGGAGAGGGAAGAGTCTAGATTAAGGACTTCAAGGAGGGTTTGAAGAGGAGAGTAAAGGGCACGTGCGCGAATGACACTAAGGTGTAAGAGAAGGCACAGAGTGGTGGTGTTTTCGCTATGATCAAAGTAGTCTTTGACACGAGTGGTGAAGGGGCTAGTCTTGGCACGAAGAAGTGCCTCTTCTACGCATTCTTTGTTGGGGTCAAGTAAGCTGTGGCTGTGGTGGTGAATCTCACCGTTTTGTTCGGGTAATTGTGATTGCAAATGATGAATTTTGGAACGCATTGAGCTGAAGGAATTGGTTTGGACAGTGAGGGTGTATTCGCGACTGAAGTTGATGTTGGTGGGTGAGGGTTGAGGTGAGACGGCCTCCGTGGAATTCCCTGTACACCAAAAACGAAAAAACCGGTTAGCGCATTTAGACAAACAGGTGGTGCGCGGTGAGAAAAATTGATGCAGATTAAGCTTACCGTGAGAATTCTGCGGCGGCGGTGGCCGCGGTGGAGCAGAGGAATTTGTTGATGATGATGATGATTTGAGGGAGAGACACTGAAGCATTTTTGGTATCTTGATGGTGGATTTGGGTGCTATTGAATTTGATTCCCAATTCTCAATTGCCATAAGAAAGCATAGATAGGGTTTTTGACTAGGCCTCTTCTTCAGTCTTGACCGTGGACTACATACAAGATACAACTACTACATCATGATACTATCCTTCTCTACTTCTCTCACAAGTCACGAAGTCAAAAAATCAGAAATAGCTCAGAAAAGGTTCAAGGATCTAAATTAGAACCCCCTTTCCAAATAACATTAATATTCTAATAATTTCCTTAGATGTTCGGTTTTGAAAGTATATGTGAAATTAGCATCTCAAGTTTATAAAACTCGAAATTTAATTAGAACTCGAGTTTTTAAAGCTCGAGAAAAGTTCGAGTTCACTATTTTTGTGATACCCTTACGCGGACAAATTTTCTACGTGGAGTCACGTAGAAATCGAGTGTATAAGACTCGAAATCTGCACACTTTTACCCAAATCACAAAACCACAGCACTTTCAAATGGCTCATTACAAAATCTTCAAAGTTCAAACACAGAAACACGAACTCACTCAAACTCTCAAACTCATTCTCAAACTCACTCACTCACTCTTAAGCAATCATAGCCTAGTGCTGAAGCAAAATCGTAGCCCATTGTCACAAAGGTACTCACGCTCAAGCAATCGTAGCCCACCGTGCCGAAGGTACTCTCTCTCTCTACTCAATACATTGTTGTTTTTGGTTCTTAGATTCCTCTGTCTCTCTCTCTCTTTCTCCAATTTTAGATTTTGGAATTTCATGATGTGACCTAGGGTTTTTCGTTTTTCAATTTTGGATCTTTTTGGGTTTTTTTTTTTTTTTTTTTTTTGGGTGTTCTAAGAATATGGTTATGTTTTGGCAATGACATTAGTTTTTATGTGATTGTTAGAATTAAAAAAATAAATAAATAAATAAAATGTGTTATTTCAAGGAAACCCAAGTACCCATTTTTGGATTTGATTCAAAGATGGCATTTTGGAACTTTGATTCACTTTTGAGGCAAACATTGTTGATGTTTGATGGTCTTTCATGGTATGAAAATGCAGTTTATAATGTAAAGAAGAGTGGAGCAACAATTTTTTAGATTATTGGTCTGGTTGTTGTTTCATGTCTTTTGCTGATCTATTCCTGGACTGGGATATAAGTAACAAATATGAGCCATGCTGCTATGCTTATTTCCTATTGTTAAACTAGTTGATTAATAGAAGATGTTGTGAAACTTGTTGTTAGATTAATTAATTTATAGAAACTTGTTGCAAAACCTATTGTTAGAAAATAGAATAATTAATAGATCCTAAATTGTGCTAAGGATGGATTTTCGTTTTTCAATTTCGGATCTTTTTGGGTTTTGGTGATTCATGTTTGGTTTTCGAGAAAACCCTACCTGATGACCATACCACTGGCTAAAAGTTGGCTGTAAAATCTAGAGAATATTATTGTTCAAGACATCATTGAGTAAGGCACAAAAAGACATGGTTTACATGTCTAATTTTTTTTTTGATAAAATGTGTGTAATTGTTATTGTCTAGATTTGAATACTTTATTTCTACTCAATTTCCTCTTCTCTCTCTTTTTCTCTTTGCCTTTACAAGTCAATGTGGCTTAACTTCGTTGTTCTTGTATGGTGCTTTTTTGGTTCCAATTAATGCTATAGTAAATAATAGTTGGTGGTTGTTTGCAAAGTTTAATTGATAGGAGAGTGAGTGTAGTTTGTCATTTGAAAATTTCTGAATTTTGGTGGGGATTTTGATTTAATACACAATTTCCTAAATTTTGTAAGTACACAGGTTTTATTTTTGAAAAAGAGCTTTTAGCTTGCACTTGATACAACATACACGAATGGATGAAGCTGATAGTTTTGGGACTTTTTGTAGAAGTAACCTAGTTTTGTAAACAAACTTTAGTGCCAATTCCATATGTACTTTGTGCTGATATGATTTTTATGCATTCAAAAACTGGTGATTGTTAGAAGAATGCAAACAATAGAATGGAAGATTTGTATTTTTGAGAAATGAATATGAACAATTTTTCACTCCATTTTCTGTTCTCAAGAATAAGAGTATGTTGGTAGTTTTTCAAATTTCAAGTCCTCCAAGGAATGAAGGTGGTTTCATTTATAGTTGTATTTCTAAAACTTCAACCGGAACCAGACATAAAATCTAAAAGTATCTTTTTGTCTGAAACTTTTTGAAAGTTGCTTAAAAGGTAGTGCTTCATTTAATTTCTCTTTACTTACATATATAAAACAAGGTAATGCTTCATAGAATAATCAGTAGGTTTTCTGGTTGGAAAGTTGTGCTATTTGCTTTTATAAAATTAAATAATTATTTTCCTAGAATCTTTACACAATAATTATCATAAAGTACTGTTTGATGGAAGAACTAGACAGTTTGCTAGTTTATAGTTGCATTCTTGCACAGAAGCCTATTACGAAATCACTGGATGCTCATTCTTCTTTCCACTTGATTTTTGGTAAAGGCCTTTTTTCTTTTTCTTTTTAGAAACTTTTTTGGTAAAGACCATTTTTTTTTCTTGAGAAATTTTTTGTAAAGACTTAGTTTTACACAAACCCAACATGATTCTCACTGAAAAAAAAAAAAAAAAAAAAAAAAAAAAAAAAACACCAACATGAATCTTTAGTGTTCAACAATGAATCTTTAGTGTACAAACTCAATACCATTTAGCTTAACTCAAATGAATAGGTAAACATAGGAACAGAAAAGATCAAGGTTGGATTGAATCCCCAATTACAGCAAAGTACTCTATTTAATCCTGAGTTATAGATGTACTTCTTCTTGCTTTCCATTCATTTAGCATCCTTTTTTAAATAATGCCAATAAGCTGCTCTTCAGTATAGATTTTCCTTGCATGTAGAATAACATTCCTTTGCCCTCACACTATTAACGATCTCACAGTAGCACTCTTTGCAGTATGGAGCCTCGGATTGATGAGGAGCCAGAGATCGTGCGCCTTGGTCTAGAAGATGATTCTTGTTGACACGACAATGATATCATCGATTAGAGGACATTTGGAATGGCGAGGTGAAATATCTAGTTCTAACAACCGCTTTAATTTTTACGTTGCCTTTGACTTTTAGCAAGTTGTTTCAAAGTTGTATATCTAGTTCTAATAACCGTTATAATTTTTATCGATTTTGTAGGACCCGGGCCCACTTACGTGCCGTGGTCGTGCTAAGGAGATGGCAAACATAACAATGTGAGATAATCGGGCGATTGACATTATCAAGTTGCTAAGGCTAGAAGGATTGTTTAGGGCCCCTTCCAAAGAGATAGATCATTGCCTAATATCGGCCCTAGTTGAGCGATGACGGCCGGAGACTTATACGTTCCATCTTTCACATGGTGAGATGTGAATCACCCTACAAGATGTGGAGGTCATTTTCGGACTTCCTATAAATGGTGAGGTCTTGGTTGGGTTGACTGCTATGGTGGATGGGGATTGGAGGCAACTGTGCATGGAGTTGCTTGGTTTACTTTGGTGAATGACAACAAAACTTTGGTGGGCCAAAGAATTCTCATCAACTACCATGTTGATGTCATTGCAAAGCCACTGCCTCATGATGCAATGGAGATTCAGATACATCAGTATGCCTGGTGCTATATTTTAGCGTTACTAGGGGATAAGCTTTTCTTGGACAAGTTGGGAGATAGGGTGCATCTGATGTTCTTGGAGTTCTTGTGGAACCTTCATGATCCGCCACAGTATAGTTGGGGTAGTGGTTGCCTGGCATGGTTGTACAGAGAGTTGTGCCGGGTAAGCGATAAAGAGGCATCGCAGATTGGTGGGGTGTTGCAATTGGTCCAGTATTGGCCATGGGCGAGATTGCCATTCTTGTGCTCGAGGATAGAGCCCCTGCCTGGATGTGATTATGGCCTATGGCCAAAAGCTCCACTTGCATTTAAGTAAGTATTTTCTTGATATTTAGTGTGTTATGCAATGTACTTTTCTTAGTAAGTAAGTGTTATTATCTTATCTTATGTTATTCGCTCATAATTGTAGGTGGGTACAGGTGCCAAGCTCGAAGAGTAGGCCATCCGGCATCGCGTTGATCCACTATCGTGAACAATTAGTTAGAATGCAGCCGGACCAGGTAATAATATACAAAAATCCTGTTTGGTTATGTTAATTTTCCTTAAGAATATGTTAAAATCATTGCTTTAAAATATCTTCTACTTTAATTTTTGTTTTTCCCTTTATCTATGTATTCTCCCTTGTGATCATGTCAATAAGATGTTAAGATAATTGTTTTTTGTTTCTATTGTAGATTATGTGGCAGCCATATGAGGTAGACTTCAGCCACCTTCATGACTTCTGCGTTGCAGGGAGGGATACGTGGACGGCAAGGGTGCCACTTGTGTGTTTTTGCATGGTAGAGACATACCACCCAAAATCGTGTCCTTCGACAGTTTGGGTTGGTGCAGGAACGACCTGACCATGTTGTGTACGATGATAGACTGTATAGAATAGACTGGCGTGGGAAGGTGGAAAAGAATTGGAAAGAGGAGCATGGACCGTATATCCTTACATGGGATATGAGACAACAATGACTTTGCCATGCACCTCTTCAGATTAGTGAGATGCCCCGCGATCATGCCTATTACCGCTAGTACCGTCTAGTCATTTGAAAGTATGTTGACCGCAACAGCGCTAAATTAGATATGATGGTAATGTGTTCTAATTAGATTTTATTACCTGGGTTGTTTTTTCTTCAGTACATGTATGAACGTAGAATCAATTGATTTCTTTTTTCAGCAAATTTGGTTTGATCTGACTAACATCTAATGAAAAAGACTTTCTGTTATATATAGTATTCTAATAAAACTTTTAGTTCTTAGTTGAGTATTTGAGTAGATTAATAAGTACTATATTATCCATTTTATAATTGATACATAAATGTCTCAAATCTGATTATACTGGTTCTTTCTCTGTTTCAGATTGAAAGCCATTTAGCGCTGTTGGAGATGCTTCCTGTAGGAAGCCGAGAACACAACCATGTCCGGTGCGTCCTAAATAATGTGGCTAGGCTTGGTGGTGGTCTTGCAGCAAATGGGTAGGCAAACAATGGGCATGAGACTGAATCAGTAGCTATTGCAACCTCAAGTACAAGCGCAGCACCCGTAAGTACACCGACCCGTGGTCGGCGAGCTATTGCAAGCCCAAGCACAAGTGCAACTAGGGGCTGTGGTCGGCCTGCTACAACAAGCCCAAGCACAAGTGCAGGTAGGGGCCGTGGTCAGCGTGCAACAACCCCTCGGGTTGTAACTTGTCCTGAGATACTTGCACCCATCCCGTACGCATCTCCTCAGCCCGAGATCCTTCCACCCATCTCAGATGCATCTCCTTAGTCTGAGGTCCCTCCACCCTTGGTAGATGCATCTCCTCAACTCGAGGTCCCTTCACCCACCCCACCTTCGCAACCTAATTTTGATCTCGGTATTGATCAAAATTTGACCCCTCCTATTCTCCTCGAGACATGCTCATACCCACCCACTAGCTCTAGCGCACCCATTCCTGGCCTCTATACAGGGCATCATTACCCACCTACCTCATCCTTATCCGACCCTCTAGGACCTCCGGATGGGATTGACACTCTACAGCCACATAGAGGTGTATTGGCCGAGCATCCCCCTCATCAGCCATCACCCCCACGAGGTAGATTGCAACGCACTAGAAGAGCACCCACTTGTGAGACAGGTGGACACAAAATAGGACATCGAGGTAGTTCTATGGTATGATAACATTAATTTGCTTGTAATGATATATATTTTGTAGTTCACTTTATTCTTATCATTACACCGAATATTGATTGTATGCATCTAATGTCTTTGCAGCATAATGATGAGCCTAAGGATGATGCCCTGCAGCCTCCTCCCTCGCCCAAACATTACACGAGGGTTAAAAAACGCAAAATTGGTGAACCTTAAAAAAGAGGTTTGTTAAAGAGGTTTGAAAGTACTTTTTTCTTGCTTTTGAAAGAAAATTTGTCATGACCCAAATCCATGGAACATGAATTCGGATGCATGACTAACCTGCTAAACTTATATAACTCTATAAACATAATTAATCCAAAATAAATTAATACTCCAAAGAAACAATACTCTTAAAAACCTCTTACAAAAATCTAAACTCCACAAATAGGAAATAATCTCCACTATATAAAACATGAATTACAAAATAAAAGTAGCTAAAATTCTATAAGTCTTCAAGTAATACTGAAATCGCCTACAACTTCCGTGCCCTACCTTGCACCTTATAAAGCGATCCAAAGGTTCTAAATTCCCAACTACACTTTAATCTAAAAAAATAGTAATTGATGGGGTGAGCCATATATCCAATAAGTAATTATACAGAATATACAACAGAATAGAGTCAAGCCAGGCACGAGTATTTTGATTTTTCACAAACTCATTCAATGATATCAAAAATAATTTTTTCCAAAACATATAATGGATCACTTAATATAATTGAAATCACATATTAAAATCATTAGAAAACACATACACATAATTGATCAGAGCATAGTGTCTCATATACACATCACATATTCTCACATACAATCCTGTGAACGGATACCAACATCTAACCCCTGTTGGTGAGGGATCAACACATATTCTCACATACAATCCTGTGAGCGGATTTACACATATCTGATATATCTGATCAATTCTAAAAAAACACTTATTTTTGAGTCACATATCACAAAAGTAAAGTTTATACAAAATATAATAATTTACTTGATATTAACAATTATTCCAAATACAGAGGCATATCGAAGGTCACAATATCGAATTGAACATAAATCAAAGGATGCTTGACTCTCTTAGGAAATGAATAAGAACTGAAGAGTTTATATAAATATTTTTACAATTCTTGAGTAAGTTTGAAAACCCAATTTGCTAAAAGAAACATCTTAAATACCATTTGAAAAATAAGAATATGACTTTGAAATCACTTGGTTTTAAACAAACTTAAAGAACAAGAACCTTTTTAGAAAACTTACATTGAAACTCAATTATTTTCGGAAAATAGTTTAGTTTAGAAATCATCTTTTAAATGAGATTTGGACATTCAAAACTTATTTAAAATTCGAAGTATCTCTTTATTTAATCCGTCTAACTTAAATCTTACACTAACAAGAAAAACTAAAGCACTAACAAGGGAAATTATCAAACACGGACACTTGGGCTAAACCTAGATGGAATAATTATTTAAAAAGCTCAAATTTTTATAAGAAAAACATACCTTCAAACTTGAAAAAATCTGAATTTCTGTTGGTAGGGGCAAAAGGGATTTTCAAGGTATGGGTGAGGATGAAGCTGATTGTGAGGAAAAGGGATTTTCAAGGTATGGGATTTTCAAGTCTGAAGCCAATTGTGAGGAAAAAGAGAGTGTTTGAGGGTGAGGGTGATTTTTGTTGCATGCCGAGGGGTTAAGGATGACTGATTTGGGTGTTTGAGTGAGAGTGTTTGAGAGACTGAGTGAGAGAGTGTTTGAATTGAGAGAGAGTGTTTGAAAATGTTAGATTGATATATTGTGCAGATTTCGAGTCTTATAAACTCGATTTCTACGTGGCTAAATCTCGTCCACCTGAAAAATTTGTCCACGTAAGTGTAATAACAAACCGGGCAAAACGAATTTTAAAAGCTCAAGTTCTAATTGGATCTCTAGTTTTAGAAACTTGAGATGCTAGTTTCACATATTATTTCAAAACCGGGAAACTAAAGAAATTATTACCATAGTAAGGTTATTTGGAAAGGGTGTTTGCGGTGGGTGTGTTCTATTGAACTTCTAATTTTCTTAGGCTTTTGGGCTTTTTCTTTTTCTTTTTTTGTATTTCAACTTTGAAATCCAAATTGTATGAGTGGGTTCTTCAAAAAAAAAAAAAAAATTGTATGAGTGGGCCTTTGGTGTGTGTGAAACGGTCCCCCTAGCTTCTTCTTTTTTCTTTTTTTCTTTTTTTTTTTTATTTTTTTTTTTTTTTATAAATTTAATTTTTTATATATGTTTTTGTAAAAATGAATTTCAATAATTGGGAGGATTTGAACCCTTGTTTTGAATTTCCTCTTTTTCAATAGGTTGAGAGCTTAAACCTGCCCTTGTGGGTACCTGTCTCACTTGCCCTTATTGAATGGATTTTACCCGCCTCGCATAACAAATGGGATGGGGATTGGGATTAATATTTTCCCCCATACTCATCTCGTCTATATTTAAACAATTAAAAAGTATTTTTATAGGATTTTTTTTATAAGGTAGTATGCATATATATATATATGCTTTTTTAGCTTTCAAACTTTAAATTTATGATTTTTTTTTAATGTATTGTTGAATTTATACTTTTATGTTTTAAGATTTAAATTGTTTATATATTTAAATTGTTGTATTGTTATGTTGAATTGTTTTTGTGTTTCGTAATACCTGAATCATTGTATTGTTATGTTTTGAGAATGTTTTGTAATATTATAACTTGTTTTTTTTTTTTTAAATGTTTTATGAGTTTCATTTAATGTATTCAAACTTTTAATAAATTGTATATGTAAAAAAAAATTATGTGGCAAGATGGGTACTCACCTGTTAGAATGAGGTGGGGAAAAAACCTTGCCTCAAAGCTAGTGTGGGGCGTGGGCAAGGAATAAAAAAAATGCTCCATGCCTGTCTTGTTGTCATTCCTATTTCTTAATTTCAGTTAGCATGTCTATTTTACCAAAAATTCTTATCAAAGTCACCTCTTTTCAAGAATATCTCTCATTCTAAGTAGCGATTTGAAGAGTTTCTTATCTTATTGATGTGTACAAACTATGATCATTCAATTCCCTCTAGCAATTACAGAACTTCTTGATTCCATTTTGTTTCTTTTGGATTCATTTTTCTTCACAATTTTGTTCTTTGTCTTTTCTTCTTTCTAATATATATATATATATATATATATATATATATTTTTTTTTTTTTTTAATTTTCCTTAAGAGTTGTTTTTCTTTTCAAAGTTAATGATCTTGAGTTTGTTTGAATCATGTAATATGGCCACTACCCAACAGTCTTGTATAGTCACCTGCTTGAAGAGATCTAGTTGCTTCTTATAACTATTGTTGCTTGGAGTTTGCTTTTGTGCATAGAGATGGGAATAGAGTGGCTAGATTGATGGCAAACGGGTCCTGTTGTAACGTTAATGTTTGTTTGGATAACATACCCCTTCTTGCTTTGTTGTTGCTTCAACAAATGATGTACATTCCCCTTTTTTTAAGTTTTGTGAATAAAATTTCTAACATTTTCTCCAAAAAAAAGGCCCTTCAATCGTGGTTTCAATTAATTAAATTGATAAAATTTTTTTTCCTAAAATAAGGGATTTAAATCCGGTACACAAAATAAAATAAAAATTATTGGTCTCTTAACTTGTTGGTAAAGAAAAATCATTATGGAACAGATAATATAGGTTTTAAAATCTATCATACCTACTAAGAAAATTACTCTATCGATTATTGATTGTGTCAATTTAGTTTTCAAATATACTTGTGTAAATTTAGTCCCTAAACATTCAAAATCAAAGCAATTTTTATTCTAAGATTTTATTTATCAAAAAAAAAAAACTAAAATTTCATAATCACTTAAAATTGAACAAAATTAACTCGAAGTACACATTAAAAGGTTATTAAGGAAATTGTAAAATTTATAAATCATCTCAATTCCAACTATTAATTTTGTTAAAATTTAAATGAAGTGAAGATTAAGGATGGCATTTTACTTGATTTTGAAAACTGTAGTGCTAAATTGATACAAATCATACAATTAATATTTAAGAGATCAAGTTGAGCATTTTCCAATGGTTGGAGAATAAACTTTGTAGTTTAACATAAAATTTTAGATGGCAATAACTTCAAAACTAACATAAGATAGCTATGAGCCCATGACACATCAAAATCTTATTATTATTATTATTATTATTATTATTATTATTAATTTTTCCTATTTTTTTAAGAGAAGTGTTACGTCTATAATATTTTCAAAAAAGATCTTAGATGGTAAACTGTTACTGGTTCTAATTTTAATCCACAATCAAAATTACTTTGTTGCCCACAATAACAATCCACTAGCTAGAATTTGTGGTGGAAATATTATGAATATAAAATTTCAAAAAGTCTTCAGCTTTGACTCTTTCTAGTGGCTCTTTCGAAAATTAGAGGTTTCAAGCCTCAAATAATACAAAAAGATTATATTTTAACGAAGGGTAGGTCTTTAAGTTTACCGCGTACAACAGGAGAGGAGATTTGGAAGGAACTTAGGAAATGACCATCCCATTGCGTAGAAAATTAAAAAGGGGCAGTGAGAAACCACTTCAGATTATTTCCAAGGATTACAATGAAATTGTGACACTTGAAAGTTGAAACCACCTTAATCACTTCGTGATATATCACCCTCCTTCAATCTTATGCAACCTTTTCAAATTTATTATCTCTCTCTTCAAGAAGAAATCAGCATCATTGATAAAGAACCATCCACCCCAAACAAATTGCAACCAATAACCAAACAGAAAACAAAATTTAAAATAAAACCAAAATCTGACTAGTGGGTCAGCGAACAGCCCCCAGCTTTCACTTCTAAATTTACAATAATGGTTAACAACAGTCTCAAACACATTGTTATCATTTTAAAATAATGAAGCTGTTCTTTATAACCTTACAAAAACTTGGATATCTCTAATGAAAGATCAATAATTCATTAAATTCAGAGTTAACATCTTTGATGCAAAACAGATCTCTTTCATCTCATAGCTCATAATAGCCATCTTCCAAGGTCACAAATAGGGCAAATTGTTATCTTCCTCCAAGATTCTTGTCGGCCTGATATCTTGAAATCCTCCATTCTTTGGGTCATAGCCACAACTCACTTTGATATTTGAAGTATCTGATTTTGTTCGAGATCACAATTGGGCATCTTCCTTTGTGAGTGTTGTTGGCGATATCTTCTATCAAGTATCTGATTGTGTTCAGTAATCACATAGGCTCATGGTTGGTTGTCTCCCAATACAAGGACACAGAGACCAGATAATGGTATAAAGCCATTCCCAGATCAATGAAGTTGAAAATATCACTAGAATCTCTTGACAGTTTTGCACCTTCAGACAGAGAGAGAGAGAGAGAGAGAGAGAAGGGGGGGGGGGGGGGGGGGGGACATTTGTTTTCTTAGATAAGTTTGTAAGTTATACAACTAGTAGTTGAGAAGATGTCACATTTCAGACTTTGTGATTGTGTCACTGCAAAATTATTCATTAGCGTGATAAGCATGGTGGAGATTTCTTGGCTACGCAGGCATGGATAGACTGTTAGTCTACCCACTTCAAAAAGAATAAGATAGGAAGTGCTAAAATACAGTTTTATATAGCAATGCAACTACAGAATTCACAATGAACTTCATCATGGAATGTGTAAAAACTCCACCAAAGTATACACAAAATGATTGAAATCTTGGAATACACAAAGCATAACCTCTACGAAGATCATCAATGTTGACTATGAAGTCGAAGTGTTAAAGGATTCTAGCCTTACCCTGCTTGAGGGGGAAAAAACTAATTTGTTTCTAATAATTTTATTCCATTAATTAGTCAATCAATGAAAAGGTTCAAACGAGAAAATAAAATATAGATGGAATAATAGACTTTTCTGTTCAAGAGAGTAACCTTAAAGCCACAGTTGAAGCTTCAGCCTGGACTGTATACAAATATTTCATGAGAGTTAGTAGCTAAGTCAGCTCCTTGTCTATGCCTGCAATCTCTCAACATTGCTGCCAATAGAAACTATTAGTACCAGCAACAGGGAAACCAACCCAAAATCAAGCACTAAACAAAAATCATTTTCACTGTAACAGTTGAATACAACCAACATGAAATTATCTTGTTATGTCATTATAATGGCCCACAGAGCTCATGAAATTCAATTTCTCTAATATTTTTATGTCATTTGAGGGAAGCTAAGAATTTCCAACTTCTTATCAAACACAAAACCAAATTAGGTGTACTTTTTTTGGTAATTAAATTTACATAATCATGGCATACCCACCTTTAAATACCATAAATGTGCTTATAAAAAATGAGGAAGGGGGGATTCAAACCTTGGTTCACTGATCCACGGGAGATTGAGCAGTGCCACACCCACCTTTTAAATACTAAGAATCACTAGCCGCCATTGAAAGCAAGAGGGCTAGAGTCTTTTGCTAATATTGCACACTACTACAACTGATGGACACAATTCTAGCCAAAGACAGAGTTGCACATGAAATTGCCCCAAAGCAACATGATCACATCACATCACAAAGGACCTCTAATTCCTCAAGAAAAAAAAAAAAAAAAAAATCAGCTTCTACACAACATATACGATTCAATAGAAGATAAAAAAAGAGAATGTTTCATGAAGAATGATTCAGTGTCATTGTTCATGCGTTTGAACTTTGAAGTGAAGCTAAAACACCTATAATCACAAATGATCAAGGATTGGCAACTTTAGAGCCGTTGTAGTACAATCAGAAATCATAAGAGGGAGTCAATCCTCTATTTGTTTATCAGGATAAGCAAGAATGTTACTCAAAACAAAATATACACATTGACAACAAAATAAAAATATTCATGTGAGCAAAAGGGTCATCGGGAATTACAAGATTGATGACGATAGATCTCCTGGAGGAGCAGAGCTCGGGCCCTATTGATGGTGATAAAGCATCGGTTTATATGTTCCTCAAGCTCTTCAAGCTTGCGCTGGAAACTGACTTGGTCTATTTGGAGGCGTTTCATCACCTCTTGTATGGGATGCTTTTCGTTGCCCCTCTCCAATGCAATGCGAATGAGGGACTTGTGATTGTCAATTGCACCTATGATACTATCAACGAGGCACTTAATGGTGACAAGCTCCTCGTCCAATTTAAAAGTGCCCCTAGTAGCAGCCTCAAGCTGCGCTACACCAGCAACTTCTTTGTGATCAACTCCATCAGCAGTGCAGATGAAACAGAAGGCAGACCCAGTTGTGGCATGGCGGATGAGGTGAATTCTAGAGCAGGATTTGCGGAGGCGGCGAGCAAGCTGTGGTTTGAGCTCGGAATAGCATTGGCGCATTTGGTTGAAGTTGTGAGAGTCAGGGGATGGAAAAGGGTTGTCCAGGCGATCAAATTCAACTAATAAGTTGAAGATGTGATTGCATTGGGAGTGGGAGAGGGAAGACTCTAGATTAAGATCTTCAAGGAGGGTTTGAAGAGGAGTATAAAGGTCACGTGCGCGAATGACACTAAAGTGTAAGAGAAGGCAGAGAGTGGTGGTGTTTTCGCTATGATCAAAGTAGTCTTTGACAAGAGTGGTGAAGGGGCTAGCCTTGGCATGACTAAGTGCCTCTTCTACGCATTCTTTGTTGGGGTCAAGTAACTCTGCTAATAGTAACTGGTAATGGTCATGGTTGTGGCTGTGGCTGTGGCTGTGGTGGTGAATCTCACCGTTTTGTTCGTGTAATTGTGATTGCAAATGATGAATTTTGGAACGCATTAAGCTGAAGGAATTGGTTTGGACAGTGCGGGTGTATTCGCGACTGAAGTTGATGTTAGTGGGTGAGGGTTGAGGTGAGACGGCCTCCGTGGAATTCCCTGTACACCAAAAACGAAAAAACCGGTTAGCGCATTTAGACAAACAGGTGGTGTGCGTTGAGAAAACTTGATGCAGATTAAGCTTATCTTGAGAGTTCTGCGGCGGCGGTGGTGCCGGTGGTGCAGCAGAGGAAGTTTTTGATGATGATGATGATGATGATGATGATGATGATTTGAGTGAGAGACACTGAAGCATTTTTGGTATCTTGATTGTGGATTTGGGTACTATTGAATTTGATTCCCAATTCTCAATTGCCATAAGAAGAAAGCAGAGATAGGGTTTTTGACTAGGCCTCTTCTTCAGTCTTGACCGTGGACTACATGCAAGATACAACTACTAAATCATGATACGTATCGTTCTCTACTTCTCTCACAAGTCACAAAGTCAAAAAATCAGAAATTGCTCAGAAAAGGTTCAAGGATCTAAGTTATCTAAACCATACTGGCTACCCGTTTCTGAATAACTAACCCGGTCCTGATTTGTGGGGGGGGGCTTCAAATGTCCAAACTAGTTGTCTTTAAGGCCCATGCAATAAAAGCTAATATTCAGACCCAAGAAAAATGAAAAAAAACAAAACACTACATATTGCTTTTGTTGCATAAATCTGTTACCTCAAATGTAGACTCTCATGAGCTCATGGATTTTGCAACTAACGCTACCCAATTTGTGAGCAAATTGCATCCAATCTCTGTTCTCTTTGTACCAGCTACTCTTACTGTGTGGGCTCGACCAGTTTTATTAGAGCAGTTGGCTCGAGATAGAGAGTTTCCGGAATTTGAATTACACCATCAATCTTCCATCCAAGAGTCATAGTTATTTATCAAACTGGATTAGAAAGGGTCATAATTATTGCAAGGAGAAAGAACAAAACATGGGAAAACTATTTTTCTTATCAAATTTTTTCCGTGAGACAAATCATCTTCTGATCCAGGACAGTAACTAATATTCAGAAGTGGGCACTAGAAAAAGAACAAAAAAAAAAAAAAATAAGAAGATAATAAAAGCAGAGAAGAGTACAAACAAAATTCGTATGTCAAAACCATTTTTAACATGATTTTCCTTTTTTTTATATAAAGTTTTCTGCAAAATTATTCTTGATAAGAATGTCAATAATTAAATCATTAAATGCCTTGTTATTTGTTAGAAGCTTCTATGCACTAAGAAGCTAGCATTATGTAAGATAGCCAAAAATGAATAACAAAATGCTAATATACAAATATTAGATCCAATGTGTGTATAAAGTGAAAAAATAAATGGGGAAGTAGAAGATTATGAAGAAAAGAATAATGGTAGCACGAACGGACCATTTAGGTTCGTGCCAAATTGGGCAGAGGTGTCTGACAAGAGACAAAAAGAGGGGCTGAGAATTGATGGTAGCCAAAAACATGCATCATGGTCTATACCAGCACAAATGAGCCTTTAGAAGCCTCAATACTTTGATTTCTCCTGAGCAACTAAACTCAAAAGGGACAACCTTTATCCAGACACAAAATTGTCACTCACATCCCAATTGAAGAAGAAAAACCCTTCTTAATTGTAATTTTGTAGATTTCAAAAGCCCCGAAACAGAATTTGCAAGACATGAAAAAATGCCAGTGAATCGTTTTCATTTCTGAAGTATCTGAGACAACCTTCAAACATAAGATCGTGATGTCTTCTACTTTTTAAACAAGTGATAACTGTGTAAAGAGAAGTAACCGTTACTAATTCTACTATCTTTTTCCCTCAGAAGAAACCGGCATTATTTAAAATCAAGCACAACCCGATGAGAGAAAGTGATCGAAGCATCTAATGTAGACACAACAAAAATCAAGCCCACCCCAAGCTTCACTTTGATATTAACAAAAATAATGGTTACATCAAGGTTTCTCATACATTTATGGAAAAAAAAAAAAATAATACAGCTGTTCTTTATACACTTATCAAACAGCTGGATTTCTTCTCTCACGTTTCAAAAAAGAAAAATATAACAAATAGAAAGTAAAAAAAAAAAAAAAGGTATGTAACAAATATCACTCTCAACATTATGGTTGCAAACAAATATATTTTATTCTGTTGTTTTAAATAAGAAGCTTCCAAGGGCCACGTGTGGGGTTCCTTCCCCCATGACTGTTGTCAAGCTGATCTCTTTCTCTCGTATTCGATCAAGTTCCATTACCACATAGCTCATGGTAGGTCGCCTCTCACTTGAAGGTTGGACACATTGGACTATCAGTTGTATGACCTCTTCCATGCCTTCAGCTGTAAAGGTATTGTCCAATCTTTGATCAATGATGTTGGAAAACTTGCTATCTTCTTGATTATTTTGCACCTTAAAGGAAAAATACAACAAAAAAAAAATTTAGCTCCAAATAAATTCCAATCAAACAAACACCTCAAAGCTACTGCCTTTATAGCCATATTGTCAATTTGCTTCAAAAAAATCACTTAAAGCTTGCATAGGACAGTTAAAATCTTGAAGGCTACAAAGACATAAACATGCGCAAGCAAATGCACATATTTCTTTTTGAATGAGATACCATGATGATATCTGCTGTGACCGACCCACAAACACACAATCATCTAGTGATCAACATATGATTTAGAGAAGCTGATAGAAGCCTTCACTATTGTATTAAGACAATCGCGTACCCATTCAACCAAGTTCTGATTTGAGTCAAAAGAAGGTGATTCAGTTGCTTCCCGCCCACTTACTAACTCCAGAAGGAATACCCCAAAACTGTATACATCACTTTTTTCAGAAAATCGTCTGAACTCTAGCACTCTGCATCAGTGAACAGAATATAGATCGAGTGATTAACAATGTATCATCTAATTAGTCATAAGAAACACGTGAAATTAAAGAGTTAACCCCGAGAGTAGCGTAGCAATTGAGGACCACACCTCATGAAGTGAAAGTCACAAGGATGACTCCCCCACCCCTTCTTGGGGTCATTCATGAAAAAACAAGGACAATTAAAGTGTAATAGTCTGGAAAATAAAGAAATGGAAAATTATGGAGTATTACTCCGGGGAGAGGAATATCTCATCTGCTTGCACTTGAGAAGATGGGCCCGCAATATCACCTCTTCCGAGGAAATTACGAAGTCCTGCATCTGCAACCTTAGGTATAAAATTTTCATCAACAAGAACATTGGCTGTTTTGAAATTCTTATGTATCAAACGGGGAGACTGGGAGTGAAGATGAGCCAAACCTGCACAAAGACAACAGGATCAATGAGATCTAGATGACTAAGGTAGCAGGTGCTTCAAGACCTTTTGAATATAAAGGAGGAACTTTCAAATAACTGAAAGCCTTACAGTAGCTTACAAAAGAATTTGTGGGACTGATATCAATATTTCGATATTTTATCTAAAGAATAGAAAAACGGATACCAGGAAAGCCACAAATGCTCACTGATTTTGCAGAGGATCACCTTTAGCTGCACCTAGGGCTATTGTAAGTCTAAGCTTGAATTCTAGCAATTCTTTCGGAAGTTGGCCAGTGCCTGCAAAGGGAAAATAAATTCTTCAACATGGATCGGAATTAAATGTTGCAGAGGGCAAAGTCTATGTATATACTAAGCTGATATCTAGAACACAGAAGAAATGTCATATTGATAACAGTATTTTATATATATACCATAGTTTTGGTTACATACTGGATGCTGTTTAAGGTGAAGATCTATGGATAAAATTTTGCATGGAGAAAAGATACAGTCAAGAAATGTCAGCTTCACCAAAATACTTCAGTTAACTGAGGTAAATAAAAGCAAATATGGTGACTGGATAGAGAGTTACCGTACAAGTGACTGGAAATGTTTTTATTAGGTACGTGCTCATATACAAGAAACTGCAGATTATTTTCCTGACAATAGCCCAATAGAGTCACAAGATTTCGATGCCGAATAGGTGAAAGGTAGCGTACCTGATAGTTAAAGTCAGTGCTGTTAGATCCAGCCATGAAAAATACTAAATTAAGAGGTTTACTGCAGTACAAAAACATGACAGGAAAACCGAGGAAAAAGATACTAGGTAAATCCATATACCAGTCCATTAGATTCATGAAATAAGAAAAGCAGGAAAAGATAAGAAACTCTTTTTAAATGTTTTAGTGTATTCAACTCCAAGAAGCCCGGAAAAGGTGTTCTTCAGTTTGAACTGACTTGTTTTTCAATATATAACAAGGGAGAATGGACATGATGTATGACATTAGATTGGTTGGGCAGATTGGCAAAGGATTAATCAACATCTCACCAATTAACTGGGAGAAGACTTTGCGGAGTTGACTTTGAGTTGTAAATAATTCATTACCGGATTCTGCAGTTCCAATGTATAAAATAAAAACCCCAATGGCTTTTGCTACTATAACCTTCCCACCCATGAATTTTTTATTTTTATTTTATTTTTTTATAGGCATTTCACCTCGAAATAAGAAATAGTATTGATATTGATAATAGATATTAAAAAAAGCATATTAATATTAAATAAAACAAAAGTAGTAAATATAAAATATAAATGAATAAAAAAACAAAAAAAAAACCCTTCACCCTAGCCTACGCTACAGTCCAAAGGATTTCTCATGTGACAAGCACTGATCAACATCAGCAAGGCACTGCTTCAATCATCCAGAACAAGGAATTTGGAAGAGAAATAGAAAAAAAAATAAAGGCAGCCCATACCATACCATGACATGTCATGGTGGAAGCAAAATTGATTACTATAAAGAAGCATAAAAAGGAAAGCATTGTTTGTGATAAATGTTCATATTTGCTAGTCAATCCTAGGAAAGTTTGTTAAGTATGATTTCATCTAAAGTGAACCTTAAATATAATAGGGAGATTTCCGATTCAAAAGAAAAGTGCTTTTGCATCTAGAATATGTTTTTTTAATCTGCTTCAGCAGTTCCCTAATATGTATATGATTTCATTTTTTTGTTGCTGGGTTTAGCTGTCTGGGAGGAAAGTGATGATTACCTCATTGATAAATTCCTGGCTAGGTGCTCCAGATCGCTTCTTGATGGCCACAAGCACCCCATCATTAAGCCAGCCCTCGTATACCTCCCCAAATTTTCCTTCCCCGATTAATTGTTTATCACTAAAATTTTTTGTGGCAAGAGACAATTCTTCCATCTCGAAGCGCCTTGTTTCTCGAAATGACAACTCAACTCCAACATGTCTTCCCACTGCAGGTTATCATAACAGACTATGAACTGATTGTTGTTTACATTGAGCTTGCCTCTTTTGAAAACCTCAAAGAAACGTATATGGTGTAAAAGTTACCTTGAACAGACGGATCAGAGGATCCTGTCTCAGAAGTTCTTGAAACGCTTCTTTTGTGAGAGAGGCAGAACCATATAAAGAAGATAACTATCCCCACCAATGCCACGGCTCCTGCAGCAGCTCCTATTATTGCTGCAAGATGCCTTGACATCTGGTATGGGAAGCACTTCAGCTAAGCTGTACAGTATAATTGGGATACAAATAGTTATGCATTGAACCTGGAATACAAAGGATACCACAAGAAAAAGAATCATAATCTACTGGGGAAAGAAAAGGGGCAAAAAATAAAAAGCGAGCAGCATTCATGCTTATTAAATTTCTATACGCAAATGGATAGTAGAAACACATTGGGCAGCAATGATAACCCTGAATCAAGAGTGGATAATTATTCAGAACATAGATGGCAAGTCTATTACAAAATTTCTGAAATTGAGTAATCCAAACACGAAACAATATTCAGAATTAGGGAATGTATATGTTAGTAATTGGGTTGGATTTGACCTGACTATAACCCACAGCCCATGGATCATCCAAATGGGTTATCTGATAAGTGGATTTAAAGTTGAGTTCAAAACTGATCGTGGAGTGATATACAATGAGTGGTTGGGCGATTATAGGATCACTCATCCTAATACTGGGTTTATCCCTATTTGTATTTAAATACTCCTTCAACAGTCTGATTACAGAGATGAATTGGGAGAACTAAAGTGTACTCACAATTTCTAATTGCTCTCTCAAGCAAGTCATCTAAGTTTGAATACAGAGAGAAATTGTGAGAACTAAAGTTTATTTACAGTTTCTAAGTGCTCCCTAAAGCAAGTCATCTCTCTCTAGGGACACCATCAAGAGTACTCTAGAACTTGGAGTGTCGGGAATCATGAAAGAGACTATAGTATCCTCTCCAGTGACAAGAAGGTGCTCCAAGAACAGTAGAGCTCATGAGGAGGAGTTTGTAAAGCAAGCAAAGATAAAGATCTGGCAAGTGCTTAATCGGTTCTACAAAGGTAAGTGAATAATATGGTCATCTAATATATTCAACAGTTTGGAACAGAGAGAGAAGGGAAGTGGCTCAAATAACTAAAAAACTTGTAGATTCCAGTATTTTTAGTATATTTGAGCTACCTTCACCTCTCTTTCTCATCTCCCTACATCTCTCCCATCCAAACATAGGGTATGCAAAACAAAACTGACTGTTTTTACCCCCAAAGAGAACTGCAAAGAACATGACTAAAAGTGCAGAAAGCTTGCATTGATGTTGAAATGAGTATAGAAAAACTGACATCATGACTGATTATGCGAATTAACCACTTAAATAAAGTCTACAAATACCAGTTCAATTCAGACATAGTTACAAGGCTAAATATGATCATTCAGAGACTCTAATTGCATGCTTTGTATTCAATTCAGAGATGCATCTAATGTAAGGTATTGAACCAAAACTCAAATCACTATCTGAAACTTTTGAACCAGTTGAAATTAAAAAAGCATAGATAGGAAAAGGGGGTCCAGACCTGAATTCCTAGGGAAGTAATGCAGCCAGATCTCTAAGAACCGCAGCTTCATTTGCCAATGATAAAGTGAAATGAATCTTCTAAATACCACTACTAACGACCAAATCAGTATTCACCCACATTCCCAACATTGAAAATGAATGCTCTATTTAAGGCAAAACCCAGCAATGAAATCAAGAAGATACCCCAAATAATATATCCTACTTAAAAAAAAAAAAAAAAAAAAAAAATCAATGAAACCCAGTTGGGATCACGACCAAATCTTCAAGTCCCAGTGTACCATGTCTATGTCCAATCAAAATCAATATACTTCTTCAGTGGGCGATGATACAGACATACCAAAAAGGGTGATGATAAATACAGATACGTACCAGCTACTCTCTTAAGTCCAAGAATGAAAACCCGGAAGCCTCTCTTAGCTGTCTGTCTATCAAACTTTGTTGTTGTACTTTTAGAATAAAAAAATTAATGGTAATGCTTTCTTACACTCACTCACTCACTCACTCTCTCTCTCTGTTCATCGTTGTATACAAACAATGCCGACAGAAAGTGACATAGCGCCGACAACACTTTCAGGAGTTTATTTTCACACTCTACCAAACCACCCAATTCAAAAATTATAGATATAAATACAAAACCCCACAACCCCAAAAACCCAAAAAATAACTCCTTTTATACTCTTGATGATTCAAAAAGACACAAACAAAAACAAATCCATACCAGCAAAAAAAGGTGAAAAAATATTGAAGAAGCACAGGAATAAAAACTTATCAACAAGGAAAGAGAAAGAGAGAGAGAAGGAGTGTGTGTGTTAATTTTTAGTTTGTTGTGTGTGCTGTAAAGCAGTACAATGGTTGTCTGATACTGCAAGTTGAAGAGGGTTTATTTTTCTAGAGTGTCCTGTACAGAGCATCTCTGGCTGTAACAGATTCACAGTATATATGAGAAAGAGAAAGAGACAGACTCAGAGAGAGAGATACAGAGAAGAAGAGAGAGATAGTTGCCCCTACCAGCTTGGCTGTACACTGATATACTATTCGTATGGCAGAATTATTTTTTGTTAATTGAAAAATAATAATAAAATATTGTTTATTTTGGTTAAAAAAAATATTGATATTGAGAATTGAGATTGATGAAGAAAGAAAGAGATTCCAAAGTGTTTGTAGCTTGTGGGGTTGCTATCCCACCAGCCAGCTATGTTGACATCGCTCCTACTCACCTGTTTTATATATTGCTTATATTAAATATTATCTATAAAAAAATATTGCTTATATATATATTATATATTAAATAAATACATTATATTATATAAATAAATACATTATTAAAAGGAAAAGGAAAATATAACGGCTACCTCTACGGCTCTACACTTTTTTTTTTCTTCACTTTTGTTTACTTTTTAATTTTTATTTAATTTTCCCTTACCTGAACACTTCGGATTCTCGGCACTATTAGCATATTACGATGATAATGATGATGATCAATAGTTTAAGGGCTGGCCTGAATTGTTTGAGATGTATCCCCCATGATAGATAGAAAGTCATTCTTTATTTCTTTATTTATTTTTTATTTGGAGCTCTTGAGAATAATTAATGGGGGAATATGATCACATCTTTTTATTTTTATTTTTTGAGAAACATATGATCGCATCTTATGTAACTAGGCGCGAAACACATGATATTTATCTAATCTCGATCAAAATTGGGAAAATGACTTCTACAAAGTATTTAAATTGTGATATCATTAGTTTAGGACATAACATATAATAAAAGGTTTCAGGTTTTTTAAGCGTTTTATAGATAAAAAGAGTGAAATAATCTCTCAAAAGGCTAATAAAATGTCAATTCTTTATTTTTTATGGAAAAAAAGAGAGGAGGAGAAATTTAATTGGAGTGTGAGAGAGTTTTCATATATATATATATATATATATATATATATATTTTATGCCTGGTTATGATTGGTTTCGGAAGATCTAAGAATACAAATTGTGACAGCTATTTACTAATGACAACAATAATGCAGTAACCACCATGGTTTAATAATATACGAGATGTCAACATCCAAAATTATTGTAGCTCAATGATTTTTAATCCTTTCTAATAACCAAACTTCGCCTTGTTTTCTTTTCTTTTCTCTTCTTGGTCTCACTTAAAGTGGCACACTGGCATGTACCACTGGCCTTTGTGTCGGTTGATTGATGTCATAAACTCATATCATATAAGCTATAGACCATTTAAAGCAGAATAATTGGCCCCATGCTAATTCCTGTTCACATTAATTGCTACATAATCAAGCAGTTCACACATTATTCTCTCCAAAATTTTCACGCAGCATAATCAGTGATGCACTCTTGCAATGTCGGAACTGGAAACAGGTGTTAAGTGTCTCTTTGGGAATAATTTATTTATTTTATTTTTAAAAATATATTAAAGTATATTTATACTTCGAATTTTTTTTTTGTGGTAAAAATGAGAAAAAAAAGGAAAAAATAGAGTTTTAAAAAACTGTACATAAAAACTAAAAAATAAATTTTCAAACTCATGCAAAACCGACATCTATCAAATTATTAGGAATACCTTAGCCAGAAGCAGAGCCTTTTATTTTTGTGTCCTCTCTTTTACATTTTATTATTATTTTTGAATGTTTTGGTCAACAGTCATTGTTTTTGGTACAATGATGAAGTATTAGTTGTCAAACGTAAGTTTGAATTTGATTGTAATTTTGTATTTCCTAGTCCTTTCTTTTATATCCTTAGGCATGGCAGGTGGATTTGTTATTTCCTACTCTCCTTTTGTTTACCCATCTCTTTCTTTAATAGAGTTTTTTTATAAATAAAAAAAGGTTACCCGGGCTTGAGTCTTAAAAATTACAATTTTCATTGAAACTGCTTAACTTCTACTGGTGCATGACTTTGTCAATACCCAATTACATTGTCAGAAATTTTCAAAGATTGTATAATAAATTTGATTTGGCTCAATTTTCTTGGTAACCAGCCTAGATCAAGCAAAAATATGTGGGGGACAAATTTTTCCACCAAGCTAGATAGGTGACCTCCAACCAATTTTGTGAATCTTGATGAGACAATTTATGTGTATTTAATCACATGATTTATTAAATTATTTAAACAAGTCATATGTCTCATTAAATAGGCCAAGTAAATTTTTTTTTTTTTTTTTTGAGAAACAAACAAACACACATACACACAAGGGAAAAGGGAAATGGGTTCTAAAATAGGCTAGGGTAACTAAAAGCACACATTGATGGTTTTATGCGTTGTTTTAAAAATTGGATCGGACCAATCGGTTCAATTAGTTGAACCTGAAATTAGACCTAGAATTGGTTTGGTCAAAATCGAGAAAATTGGCAAAAAATTGGTCAAAATTGAGAAAAACCGATCTAGAATTGGGTTAAACAGGGAACCGGCCTTTTTTTTGGTTCTTTGACCGGTCGGGTTTTTAAAATCATAGTTTATGAATCTCCACATAGTGGATTGGAGAAATTTTTCTATAAACCAATTTGGAGGTAAATTCTATATTTGTGTATGCAATAACATTAAGAGTAGCATAATTAGCTGGAGATTAGGTATCGTAAGGTTATTAGTTTAAATTTCTCTTTTCCCTTTCCCTTGGGACCAAAACTCAATAAATAAAAAAGAAGGAAATGAGATAAGAACCATTTAGGCTTTGAAAATGGAGATATTATCAGGTCATCAAATAGACTCCTCCCCTCTCTCATAAGGAGTGGCCCTATCCATGGGTTCCATATCGAGGCTAAATCATAGTGATTGGGGAGGAGTCCATGTTGTATATGTAGTTATATACAAATGTATGTTGTAATATACATAAGTAATCTTATTTTGGCAGTAACAGAATCAAGAGAAAAACCAAGTTTTAATGGCTCACTTGAGTAAGACTTAAGCCCACTCAAGCAAGACTTTTTTTTTTTTTTTTTGACGAAAGGAAACAAACCACTCACTCGCTCAAGCAAGACTAGTGCTACATGAATGTGATCAGGAAATTGAATACATTGATCGTTGTACAAAATTGAAGTATAAGCACTTTAATGAGCCCGCTCAAGAAAACATGTCAAAGTACAAGTGTGGCCGAGCAAGCTCGAGTGAGTGCTCAGTGCTCATTCGATGTCCATTCGAGCTAGATCATGAAGCTCGCTTGAGCAAGACAGTTATAGTAAGTGTTTTTTCTAAAGAATTTTTTTGAAAAACAAGGGGAGGAGAGACATTTGTAAGTTTCTTTTTAGAATTTTGTCTCTAGCAACTAGTAATAGCCAAGGCATGGATTTGAGGGTTTGTATTAACCAAAGTGCACATTCATTCATTTTCAGATGAATCTCTTCATCGTTTATAAATATAGCCTACATATTCAGTGAATCAGTTTTCTTATAGCTTTTACACCATTAGAGAGAAATTCACATCCTCCAAGTTTGCTACTTGAAGAATTCTGATTTAGTTGTATTAATATAGAGACAAATTTGCCTATAACCCTTTATCAAATTTGTTAATGTTATTTCATTGTTTGCCCTAAAATCCCCAACAGCACATCTGACAAACATAATAATGTGAGCCACAAGCAATTTTTTCTAGAAATCCAACAAGGTATTGCTACCTTAGATGATGTGTTCCACCGCGTTTGTAATGATAGCAACTGAGTCAACTTGTTCTATGTTGAAATTGTTTTTTGTTTTTTGTTTTTTTGTTTTTGTTTTAAAATTTTTAAATTTTTTATAATTATTTTTATTTTAAAACAAATACATATACACAAGGGAGAAGGAAATGAGTTCTAATACAAAGGCACACCACAAACTCCATTCAAAAGCCCTAGAAGCAAAATTGTTGTTGGTTTGAGATTTAGATTTGATTTCTAAATTGTTCTTGTGAACGTCACAAGTTTGAAGAGTCAAAGGTGAAACATTGTCCCCCTCACCTTAAGGTGTGTTTGGATACTACTTATTTGCTGAAAATACTGTAAGAAAATAATTTTTAAATGTGTAAATAGTGTTGTGGAGCCTAAATTTACCTAAAAATCTGTGTTTTGCTGAGTTTGGTGGTCCGTGAACAGTATCCATGAGAGCCACTAAAAAAACGCAAAACGCACAGATTGAGCAAAATGCCAAATCCAAACTCACGCTTAGTGCCCCACAGCTAACATTACTAAATTGGGGTTCATCTATGTCAAACAGTCGAGCTTTCCAGTGCACCATGACTCTTGAGTCTATTCTGGACATGTCCTTATGAGACCTAGGCACCTAGCAAAGACATCTTAGTTTTTCTTCAAAAAAGATTGAATAAGACTTTTCAACTCAAATATCAAGAGGGATCCCACTCGAATGACATGGTTCCTCTCTATCATTGTCAATGCTAACTTCTTTCAATTTCTCTCCACTGGTTTTTCTTGATTTTGGTCATCTTCTTTCATCCCTATTTCTCCTACCACTAATGCCTCCCTTAGGTGATTGCCTTTTTAAAATGTTACTATGAGAACCAAGACCCAGTGGGAGGGGACTCGACCTTTTTCTAGGCTTTTTACTCCTTAACAAGTCTAGAGAAGACATCCATTAGTTTTAAATTTCAAGGTGGAGATTCAACTATTAATGATAGTACCCCTAAGCTAAGGGACTTAAATGAAGTCTCCACTTAATCGATTATAGAAATAATGATACTAAGAATAATAATAAATAAAATAAAATAAAATAAACCTCTAAAGGGATACATTTTTATTGATAAGTAAGAAAAGTTACTTGAATTGTATTAAAAGATTACTGGTTTTTGGTCCTAAATACGATTTAATAAAATAAATATTGCAAGACTAAATTTTCTAGTCACAATCTAAGCAAAAAGTGGAAAGAAAATTATATGGAATCCCACGTCTAAAAGATTAGCTTCAAGGACTAAGCAACTAGATGAGAAGATGTTAGGCACCCCATCCTACCCAACATAAGTTGTTCTCCCAAGATACAATGGCCAATATAATTTTATTTTATTTTATTTTTTTTGCTTGGTAATTGCGGGGGATAGAACCCTCGAGCAACAGGTTACATAGGAACTTGAGTGCTACTTGGCTACAAGGCCATTGGCCAATATAAATGATTCACCAAATTGTCATACAATTAAGTGGTAAAAATATCAAAGCAAAAAATATGAAGAAACTCCATACATGTATACAAGAATAGTAACTAGCCTGTCAAATGTCACTACGGGTATGATATAGCCATTAAAGAAGGATTGAACAAATAACATAAAGGTGAAAGAGCAACCACATCAATTCGTGCAAATTTTCTATCTATTTTGCAAGAAAAAAAACTACTTTTTCTATTTTACACATCCACTTTTACAAAACACCCATATTAGTTTATCTATTCTACACATTTATTTAATAAAATATTCATTATTTTTACATTTTTTATTATTTCCTTCCCTCTCCTCTCTAGAACTCTCTCACAGACCCAACACAAACCCAAAATCACCCACACCCAGCCACCGTCTTCTTCGTCGAGCTATAGACCCAACATAAACCCAAAATCACCCACACCCAGCCAGCCGCTGTCTTCTTCGTTGAGCTACAGACCCAACACAAACCCAAAATCACCCACACCCAGCCACCAACCACCATCAACGATCAAATAGAACAAATCTGTCGGAATCACTGATGTTCATTATGGCGTCACATCAGTGGATGCATAACCCACCATCAACCTGATCAATACCCACGGATCAATACCTAGTTACTGTCGCTTCCGCCAAACCCACACATCATGTCCCTGAGAGCTCCGCCACGGCATCGTTTCTGGGTTTAGTGCATTGTGGTTTGCTTGTTGAGATCGTATCAGCGGTGAGTGAGATCAGTGAGATTGGTGGCCTGAGGTGAGATCGGTGGACTGAGGTGAGATAGGTGGATCGAGGGAGAGATGAAACGAGAGAGAGGTGAGAGTGAGAATTTTTTGTCCGAGAGAGAGGTGAGGTGATAGGAGAGAGAAACAAATTATAAAATAATAGATACACGAGCTACAGTAGTTGTGTAAATATATACGGTTACTGTAGCTATCGTGTATATTTACACATTTTTACACCCACGTTTTTTTGCTCAAAATGTGTAAAATGGGTACCTTTTTATATTTTAGAAGACTATACAAGGCATGATGTGATTGCTCTAAGATGCATAAACATGATTTAGATGTATGGATATGCATGAACATATGTGAATGTGCAAAACCTAGATGCTTTTTCTATATGAGAAATAAGCATATGTCATTTACAATCATGAAAATTTAGATTAGAACACAAATCTGGAAATTCATCATTTTAACTTATCGTACACGATTTCAAGGAATCAACATTATTCCTATGCAAAGAAAATGCTTAAAGCTATCCTGATGATATGTGGATAACAATAAACAAGGGAAAAACATAATTTTATTTTCGTCTTTTCATGATTTCATGTGGTGCAATTAAACCTAAAGAAACATTTTGAATTTTATTCTAATGATGTATGCACACATTGTTTAATCTAGGAAATCCTAGTTATGATAAATATAATTCGTATAATTTACCTAAACGTATGGATCTACACATCTAAACAATGGGTGCATAAGTGACATATTCAAATTATGGAATTTACTATTCTAGTGATGAAATCATATGAAAATATGAATGCAAGATCATGGACATGTAATTCACAGATCTAATGCTACCATGATAGATATTAAAACATGACTTAAGTAAATTCTACCCTTCCTTAAAAAAAAAAAAAAAAAAAAAATGTAAATTCTACCAAAATGTATTTTTTTGGATTTATAAAAGCAAAATGGACCTAACTAGACGTGAATACTAAAAAGATTAGCAACAAGTTAAAGTAGGAAATTACCTTCCATTCACTTTCTGGGTTTTAACCCTTTTAGCTGTTTGCCATGTCCTCCAAATGCAATTTTCTTTTGGGGAGGGTTACGATTTATGAATGCTTTTATCTTGATTTTTCTGATAGTTTATTTTTATTTTTATTTTCATAATTCAATAGTTGAGGGTAAGGGGATTTGAATTTAGATGTTCCTATTGAAAATACGAGGAAGTGTCAACATTTTGATTTTTGATAGTTGTGTGTATTTGTAGGGTGGAAAATGTTAGAAACGTTTTGTTTTCCTGGAAGTTTTGCTGGAGGCCTGGTTTGTATAAGGCTGTGAATTTCTGGGTGGCACTGGACAGAAGTAACAGACTCCACGTATACTTTTTTTTTTTTTTTTTTTTTTGAGAAACCAGACATTCAGCCTAGGAATTTATTAGAAAAAAACAAAATCAAGGAACATCAAAACCAACTAGCTGGGAGAGATATCCTCAGGCAAGCAACCTGACCAATCCTGAATCCCCACTTAAGTTTTTTGCCTTTTTTGCTAACGCGTCGGCAACAACATTACAGGTACAATGGACATGAACAAATTGAAAAATTGGAAAATAGAAACTAAAGCGCGAATATCGTCCACAATATTCCCAAAAGAAGTCAACACTGCGCTCTCCTGAGAGATGGCGTTGATCACTGAAGCTGAATCCCCTTCGAAAATAGCATCGGGAAGATCATTTTCAATAGCATACATCACAGATCGGTGGCAGGCTAGAGCTTCCAAGTTAGCTATGGTCATGGATAACGGGACTGGCATTGACAGAGAAGCAGTGGCCTCTCCACGCCAATCACAAATAATAACCCCTATACCTGCCAAGTTGAGAGTCTTGAAAACAGCAGCATCATAATTCACTTTGAAGTAGAGCCTTGTTCTGGGGGCCGCCACTGATGCTGGGTTGGGGGCAGAGGCACGGGCAAGTCATCTTCTTCCTGAGCTACTAGGAATTCTTGTAGCAGATTGCACGCCATTGAGCTGATGTTCACGATAGGTTGCACCACTCGCCCAAAGTGAAGAGCATTCCTTCGGTTCCATAAACACCAAGCCGAGACAGCAAAAATTTCCTTCCTAAAATCGTCATTCACATGCAGAAAACAATCAACCAAATCGCAAAAGTTAGGGGAGGGGGGTTTAAGACTTGCTGGGACCAACTGTGAGTACTCACACGGCTTCCACCACTTTACACTTCCACAAGGCATGTAATACATCTTCAGAACCTTATTGCAGAGCCCACACACCTCCAAGGAGATGATCTTTTGCTGCCGAACCAAATTACATTTTCGTAGGGAGTGCATTGTTGCATGCCCTCCAAACAAAATGCTTAATTTTGTTGGGCACACGCAGGTGCGAAATTGCTCTCCAGAATCTCTTTTGTGGCTCCAGATTGGAACTTCTAGCATTTGTCACTGTGGTAGTCGCAGCCAGCAGCTTGTAGGCGCTGCTTGTAGTGAACACACCCGATGGAGAATAAGCCCAAACCACCCGATCAATTGTGTTTCTAATGCTCAAAGGGATCCCTATGATCACAGAGGCCTTACTAGGCAGAAACAACTCCCGAATTAGCTATGCTTTCCACACTCTCAGATCAGCATCAATTAAGGAACAAACTCTTGTCTCGGTTAAGATAGTAGGTAGAGGAGAAATAATAGAGCTACTAGCTTTCATAGGCAGCCACTTATTTTCTTTAATACGCACCGATTGACCATTCCCGATTCGCCATACCATACTTTTTTGGATCACATCTCTAGCACCGAGGATACTTTTCCATGCATAGGAGCCAACTACAGAGTCCTTAGCTTCTAGGATGGAACAATTTGGGAAAAACTTGGCTTCGAACACTTGAAAGCATAGGGAATATGGATTGTTTATCATCCTCCAAACCTGTTTTGCTAAGAAAGCATCGTTGAACTTTTCAATTTCTTTGAAACCAATACCACCCACTTCTTTTGCCTCATATAGCTTTTCCCAGCAAACCCAGTGCACCTTCCTCGAATCACCACTATATCCCCACCAAAATTTTTGATTAAGGATTTCCAGTTCCTTGATTAGCCCTTTGGGAAGTTTGAAGCAACTCATGGTATAGGTTAGGATAGCTTGGATAATAGACTTGATGAGAATTTCCTTGCCAACTTGTGACAGCAGCTTCTTTTTCCACCCATGTAGCTTCTTTCATACTCTCTCTTTCAAATACACAGCTTTTTTTTTTTTGCTCGACCAACTAATGTTGGCAATCCCAAATATTTTTCATATTGGTGAATTGCTAGTACACCTAAGAGATGTTGAATCCGAGCCTGCAGTGGGTATGAGGTATTTGAACTAAAGAAAATATTTGTCTTCTCCCTATTTAATTTTTGACCAGAACCTCTTTCATAGATCGCCAAAATATCCATAATCTTTTTGCACTCGGTCTCTGTTGCTCTACAAAACAATACACTATCATTTGCAAAGAATAAATGGGAAACTTGATGACCATTTCTATAGATAGCAACACCCCAAATATGACCATCCACTTCAGCTTGTTGCATCAAGCTCTGCAGCCCCATAGCACACAATAGGAACAGGTAAGGGGATAAAGGGTCTCCTTGACGAATCCCCCTTGTTGGTTCGATGTTGCCCACAAGATACCCATTAAGAAGGACTGCATAAGAGACAGATTGTAGGCAAGACATAATAATTTTTATTGTCCTTTCCTCAATGTCCAGATGATGCATTAATCTCTCTAGAAATTCCCATTCCACTAGGTCATACGCTTTGCTCATATCCAGTTTAAGTGCCATATACCCTAACCTCCCTTTTGTCTTCCTCTTAAGGAAATGAAGGGTTTCAAAAGCCATAAGAATATTATCTGTAATTAACCAACCTGATAGAAAAGCACTTTGAGAATTTGGAATAGATTTAGCCAAAACTTCTTTAAACGGTTAGCCACCACTTTAGCAATTAATTTATAAATGACATTGCACAAGCTAAAGGCCTAAAATTTGAAATTTTCTTTGGATTTTTAATTTTGGGTATTAGAGAGATAAAAGTGGTATTAAGGGATTCCGGAACATTACCTGTATTCAAAGCTCGAAGGTCAGCCGCTATTACATCCTCACCAACACTATGCTAAAATGACTTGAAAAAAATTGGGGATATACCATTAATTTGTTGATTGCACATATACCAAAATGACTCCACATAAACTTGAATTGCAATTAATTTGTTGCTTGCATTTATAATGGGCTGCAAGATATTTATCCGCCTACAGAAGTGGCCTTTTATCAAAGAAGGCTCAAACTAACCCACCGGATCTATGAATGGGCTGTTGAGAAGGCCCATAAGCCATTTGGAATAAATTTTCAAACTTCTTTCATTCGGACGAGCCTTTTGCTTCCTTTCTAAGAAAAAAAAAAAAAAAAAAAAATCTAGGGTCACTATTTTGTGCCTCAACTTTGACCGTAATTGTGAGTAGTGAAGAAATAATGGTGAATTCATGTAAAATTAACAGACAGCCAATCATAATATATTACATAAAATAGTTGTAAAAGATTGTGATGTTCTAAAATTACTCTTCTTAGTTGGGGGTAATTTTTATGTTAACTTTCTGAACTTTTTTCACCAATTTAGTACATTCTATTAATGTTTCATCTATTTTTATAACGGAAAGAAAATGTGTGGCTCTGCATGAATCCCAATATATTGACTCCAAAATCCAAATCATGAAAAAAGTTAAAAAAAAAAAAAAATCTCATTAAAAAACATGTGTAAAAAAAATGAAGTGAACAAATGAAAGAAGTGGACAGAGATTGAGAGGTTGAGTGGCTTCTTTATACGCATTCCATGATTAAAGAGACAGAGAACAGAACAGCAGCAAAGAAATGTATAATATTATGGCTCTTTTGTTTCCTCCCCTTTCCACCGTACCATTCTCCGCCTAGCAAAGAAATGTTTCTAATATGATTAATTTAAACTCAATTTGATTGTCAAATAAATAAGCATTCGGGGTCTGTTTAGATACCGTTTATTGTTAAAAACTGAAAACATTAGTAAAATAATTTTTAAATATATGAATAGTACTATGAAACTCAATTCTAAAGAAAAAGTTGTTGAATAAAGTACTTGTAGGTTTCGTGAATAGTATATAAGACCTAAAAAAAAATACTTATGTTGAGAAACGCTCAAAACACGCTTTCCAAACGGAGGCTTGTTCGTTTCAATAACAAACAAAACTAAAAATATCTAATATCGTATCACAAAAGAGATTTTCATGTACGAAACATTAATCACCAATTGGTTGAGGGAAATAGTATGGCGTTGAAAACATTCAGCAAAAGGTTGTAGCTCTTCTGTTCGATGATAGGCCCTAAATCCAAACAATTGAAGAAATCAAGGATGCAGAGGTTTGTTCTTAGAGGCTTGGGCTCGTAAAGGATTACTAGGGCTGTAAATGAATGGGGTCGTATCACTTGAAAAAAAGTTTAGTAGGCTCGAGCTTGAGAACAAATTTGTTTATATTTGTTTATTTGGCAAATAAATCAAGTCTAATTTTAGACTTGACCCTTAAATAAGCCATATCAAAACATAAAAATGTGCTTAAGAACAAGCTCATGAATATGATACTCTATTTTAGTGCATATAATATTAAATGTTTATATGTATAAATATTTAAAATAAACTTATATAGATTTGAGATTGAATGTAGTAAGTTCGTAAATAAGTTCATAAGATATTAAATTATTAATTATAATTTATTTTGATAATATAAAAAATTTATTTTGAAGTATAATATATATAATTTTCAACATTACAAGATTGATGAATCTATTACTCCGTTCCGTTTGTTTCGTTGTAAAATATTTTTTAAAAAATATTTTAAGCATTTTACATTGTTTGTTTGTTTTTTTTTTTTTTTTGTAAAATGTTGGTCAAAGCTGAAAACATCTTCCGTTGACAGTAAAACCCCTTTATAAAAGTTTGTAAAACATTTAACAAGTAAAACCCTTTTATAAAAGTTTGTAAAACATTTAACAAAAAAGAACTTAGTAAAACATTTTACAATTTGACTAACACTTGTCATACATCTCCCACTCCTCTCTTGCTCATAAAGGTGGTCGTTGCAATGCAAGTATGGATCACAATGGTGTTTGAAGCCTAGTTCATTGTGGTTGGGTTTTGGGCCTTTTGGGGAATTGTGGCGATGAAACTTCGATTCATGGCTAGAGGCTCTAAGCACGACTGAAGGGCACCAATGGTGGTCGAGGGCGTTGATTTGGTGGCTGGGGCCGTGAATCCCTCAAGGTTGTGTTGATCTAGTGGTTGGGGTCGTAGTCCAATCGGGTTTTCGGCAGATCTAGTGGTGGCACACTTTGTAGGCGTCAACTTAGTGGGTGGCTAGCTTGAATTGCACAAATTTGTTAGAGAGTGAGCTTAACAAGAAAACTTCCTAGCAAATTGGTTATGGGCCTTAGCAAATAATATCCATGTCAACATGATATAGTGCGCAAATTGATAGGAGTAACAGTCCTCGGTCAAGTCCGAGGATGAGAAGTTCTTATATCGATTGGGTTTATCTGTGTACAGTGTATTCTATCTTTTTTTTTTCTTCCTTCTTTAACTACATGCCCCATTTTTGTGGTGGCTATTCCCTTATATAGTCACTCATTTTTTACATCTCAGCCCTCTACATGTTGATTTCTTAAGAAATCCCTTGGACGCTTGTCCCATCAGGACCTCCTGGAAGCTTTGTGAGGAGATATGAGCTGGGATGATATTGTTCAGGTGTCATTCTTCCATAAATATGGCCAATTCATTTGGTGCAGTGCATTTAATGTGGTAGTGATAGCCTCCTTCTTAGATATTTCTTTTTTGGTTGTTGGCCTAGCTCTACTACTTTCCCCGAAATTTATCTTCCCAAAATGGTTAACTCCCTAAAACTCTTCTGAGGTGTCTTGGCTCCTTAGCAGCCTCAGTGGCTTCGTCATTCTCCTCCTTTCTCCTTGGCCCATTATCTTAGGCCTATATAGACCTTTTGACCATTCTCGGGTGTTTTCTTGTTCTCGGACGTGGCCCATAACCCAATGAACGTGCTCGATTTGCTTGTCCTCACACCCTCAAACTTCAAGGAAGGGGAGTGTAATTACCCCTTGTTTTGGTTTTATTTTTTATTTTTATAATTTTTTTAATGTGAGTTTCTTTGGTTTTGTGAGAAAATATAAGAGTGAAATATTGTGATATTGGTTCCGGATTGGGTTATACTTACTTTCCCATTCAGCATAATGGAAATATGTAATTGTCAATTAAATCTTCTCTACTTTTTTTTGGTTGCAAAGTTTGATTTAGTGGGTTGATTTATTTTTATTTATTGTGAATTGGTTACAAAGTTTGTTTGGTTGGTGGAAAAGGAGACCTCAATTGGTGGTTTTAAGTTTATGGGAGTGTTTTGGCTACAAATAAAGTATGACAAAGAAGAAAAAAAATTACTATGATGTTGTTAATACCTTTTGTTTTATCTGTATATAACAGGAATTGAGATTTTAGTAATTATGTGGTTTTTTGTTTTTGTTTTTGTATATGATAGGAATTGAATGAATCGTCAACAGTAAACATAGGAGCAAATATTAAATGATGGATATGAAAGAAAAAAACTCAAATAATTAATTATCCTATTGATATTATAATTAACATAATCATTAAAATATTATATTATATTATATTATAGGTTATGCTATCATATTATTTATGGGAATGGGAAGAAAAGGATGTCCCCATAACAAATATTCCCACTATTGTATGATGATGCTTAGTAATACAGGTTGAATCTAGTTCAAGTTACACTAGGTGTAACTTAGAGTTACATCTTTTTTGGACTATTGATTATTATTAGATCTAAGGGTGAAAATACACTCATATTAAAGTCATTATTATTCTCTAAAAATTAGGGATTTAGGAATTAACTCTTCTTATTAAAGGAAAAAAAAAAAAAAACACAATATTGACTCCCACTCTTTTCCACATCATCATTTTTTTTCTCTCATCCTCTTTCACATCTTTTTTTTTTTTCCTTGCACTATGTACTTTCAGGTCACCACCACTGATTTCTTAACAATATTGTCTTGAGGTACTAGAAAATTTTAGAAATAGTCACAATTTTTTTTAGAGAAAAATTGTTGAGGATGAGTATTTCTAAAGATAAAAAGAACTCATGGCCAAAGTCAATTTAAAAATTTGGTGCTCTAACAACGTAACACTATCTCTTAGCCATATCATCATCTCCCACCATGGTCCTTGAAAGATCTTAAAAAAGATGGGCTCTCTTACATCAATATATGCATAGCATCATGCATGGTTTATAGCTAAATATGTTAGCACTTAATTTCATGCCGTTATTTGTCTTTGTCTAACCAACAAACACTCCAAGGACCACCACTTTGGAGTTGAACCTTAATGTCCTCCATGATATGGCCCTACAGTCTCTAATGCTTGCCATACTCCAAAATAAATTCTACAGTGAAGGTCACGGCAAACCTAAATAGCTAAATATACAGTCAACATTTGTCGTGCTTCCTTACAATTTGTTTGCAAGAGAGCTAGAAGATTATGTGAGAAAGGAAAAAGATGATGGCGTGGAGAGTGAGGTTTAATTTTTTTTTTTTTCATTAATAAGAAGAGTTAATGCCTAAATCACTAATTTCTAAAAAATAATAATGACATTACCATGAGTGTATTTTCACCCTTAAACCTAATAGTAAATAATGGTCCAAAAAAGGTATAATTTTTTTGAAGTTACATCAAGTGTAACTTGAACACATTTCATTTAAAATATATGTTAAACATGATATTGTTATTTTTTAAATTAAAATGGAAGGTGAGTAATAGTAGTCTAAAATCATAAAGCTTCCCCCAAAGGAATTGGCAGCTCAGACAAAGCAATATTCAAGTTGTTTATTGCTAAAATCACTATTATTATTATTTTTTCAATTTGATAGTCAACTTTTTTGATAATATAAATAATTCATTTCGAAGTAAAATTATATATAATTTTTAACATTACAAGATTGATGAATCTAAATTTGTAGAAGTTCATTAAAAAATCATTTTATTTAATTAAATTAAATAATATAATTTCAACTATAATTTAGTTATTTAATTTAATGGACATGATGATCATTTTGAAAATAAGATAAAAGTTGATGGACCCAAAAAAAAAAAAAAATTTAAACTTCAAGAACCAAAATAAAAACAACCCCAAACTTTAAGAAGCAAAAAGTGTAATTTAATACATTATATTCAAGAAAAATATGGTCATGATTTATTACTTTTATTTTTCAACTAATTAAATACCAAGCGAATGACCAAAAGTGGAAGAACCTTCTCCACATAAACAAAAGTAAAAACATACAACAAATATTGAGATTCGTAAGAAGAAATGGATTCAAGGGTAGATCTGATTTTTAGAGTACTAGTAAATTGATTAACAATAAACCCAAAAAAGAAAAGAAAAGGAGAGGAAAATTAAAAATAAAATAAAAACAAGAATTGAAGGGTAGTTGACTAGTTGTTGAAAGAACGTGAACCAACCCATTGAGCCGTCACGAGGCCATTTGTATTTTTTAAATGCTAAACAATTAATACAAATTACAAACAATAATGTAGTAGAAGAATATTATTACTAAGGAGCACCAATCAGCGTAACGGTCTCTTTATTGGAAAGTGATCAAATTTTTTTGCCTGTAACCCAATCGAGATAATTTCAATTTCACTCATCACGAGCACACACAGATATTCATCATCGATCATCAGTGACTGGTTTCCACGGGGACACTGTGTAACACAACTGTCTCGACAGTCAAACCAGGTCCAAATCCAAACAAAACACCCCAATCCAACCCTTCACCTGTGGTGGCTTTTCCATTTTCAGCAGAGCTCTTCCTCATTTCATCTAATATAAACAACACACATGCACTAGACATGTTCCCATACTCACTCAGAACGTGACGGGTCGATCTAAGTTTCTCTTCTTTGAGTCCTAGCTTGATCTCAACCTGGTCAAGAATGGCAGGACCACCTGGGTGTGCAATCCAGAACAGAGAGTTCCAATCACTTATACCAATTGGAGTAAAAGCTTCAACCAAGCTTTTCTCTATGTTCTTTGATATAATCCCAGGTACATCTTTTAGCAAGTGAAAAGTGAGACCCACTTCACGTAAATGTCCATCGATTGCACCATCAGAATCTGGTAGAATTGTCTGTGCAGCCGACACAAGTTGAAACAGGGGACGCTCAATTTTAGTATCTGGGTCAGCCCCAATAATCACAGCAGCTGCACCGTCGCCAAAAAGTGCTTGACCCACCAATGAGTCCAAGTGGGAATCAGAAGGTCCACGAAAAGTAACTGCTGTGATCTCAGAGCAAACCACAAGAACACGAGCACCCCTGTTGTTCTCAGCCAAATCCTTAGCAAGACGAAGCACAGTCCCACCAGCAAAGCAACCTTGTTGATACATCATGAGCCTCTTCACTGAGGGTCGAAGGCCAAGGAGCTTGGTGAGTTGGTAATCTGCACCAGGCATGTCTACACCTGAGGTTGTACAGAAGACAAGGTGGGTGATCTTGGATTTGGGTTGCCCCCACTCTTTGATTGCCTTTGTTGCTGCTTCTTTTCCCAACTTTGGAACCTCCACCACTACTATATCTTGACGTGCGTCAAGTGATGGAGCCATGTACTCACACATCTTTGGGTTTTCAGTCAAAATCTCCTCATTCAAGTGCATATAACGCTTCTTTATCATCGATTTGTCACCTGTAATTAGTACAAATGGTGCATGGATTGGAAAAATTAGTAGTTTACAGGAAAAAAAAAAAAATCATCTAAATTTGAAATGAATAAGACGTCTTGTCTTGTCTTGCGTATACAACTCATGTGGGCTTACATATCAGTCTCACATAAATTTTATACGCCAGATCTATACAAGGTTTTTTCTAAATTAATTTATTTCATGATTTCAGACTATAAATGTATAAAACTAACAAATTATTTAAAATTTTTATATAATCTAAGAAATAATTAATAAACTCCATTTCAAGTGGAGATTTGTTTAGTAAGAGTAAATAGCACCACTACGGTGCATTTTATAACTAACAAGCATGAAGTATTAAGTTACTCGCTTATAACAATCAAATTATGAAAAAAAAAAAAAAATTAATTTAGTTCATCTTTGCTACACAATAATTTAGGATGCATGTGGGATGCATAAAAATTACTAGTACGTACTAAATTACTAATATTACATATGATAGATGCGAATACATACACATGCGTTTGAACTTCTCCTTCAACTCGGTCATGTGCTCGCTCTTGGTGATTCGGAAGTAATAATCTGGATAGTCAGCCTGAGAGACACAGTTGGAGGGAGTGGCTGTGCCAATGGCTAAAATGGTGGCTGGACCTTCTGCTCTCTGAGCCTTACGGATTGCATCCAAAGACGAAGCCATGTGTGACAGCCTGAATTTGATCTTAGTCTCTCTCAAAGAGCTAGCAAAGACCGAGTTAACCAAGAACTCGATCGGACTAAAATTTCTTTTTTAAGCTCTAAGTGATGCTTGTGATACTGAAATTAATTTTCTGAAAGAGTTTGTTTGTGTTTTGGTTTTTGGGGACGAGATGACAAGAAGAGCAAAGGCAGAGTTTATATAAGACGGAATGAGGTAGGTTGAATGGACGGCCATTTGGTGATCCACGTGAGCTTTGGGGTTAGGCACTTTAACCGGTGGTAGATATAGAGCCACATTTATTCATGAAGTTGGTTTGCATGTTGACTCCTAACATTTTGAGATCTTTTCACTATTCCTTTCTGTTTCCAATATTCTCTTATAAGCCACTTATGTTTTTAACTAACCTCACCAACAACAATTCGGAACAATTTAACAATATTCCTTTATTTTTCTTGATACTCACGAATGAATAGCTCAAAATATAAGTTCTAGTTAACTCAATTGATAAAAAAATTTGTCATTGAATAAGAGTTTTTAAGGTTTAGACTTGACCTATATCATAAAACTAATTAATTTCTTGGCCCAATAATGTAGAGCAATAATCATGGAACGGATGCATTTAGTTGAAAATCTATTATATTTATCAAAAATAAAAAAATAAAAAAATAAAAGAACCATTGATATACAAATTCTAAATTGTAAATTATGATGGACCCAAATGTGAAGTACTATGTAAATATTAGCTATTGTTATGAATTTTTATTGTGATCCTAATTTAACTCACTCAATGTATGCTTTGTTTCCTAGGACTAAATAAATTTTTTGAAATTATAAAAATTGATATTAAAAAAAAAAAAAAAAAAGAGACAGAAACAAGATTTATAACAAAAAAAAGAAGGGAAAAAAAAGAAAAAAAGAAAAAAGAGAGGAAACTTGGAGGTGATTGGGGGAAAAAGTATTTTGTCCTAAAGAAGGCCTAAATGCCTTGTATTAATGTTTGACTAGATGGTGTACCATTCACAAGTATGGACACTCCACCTACTGATCTACCATTTTTTTCTTCACCTCGGACAGACATTGCATTTAAGGAAAATATAACACAGGAAGGCAAGGCAGTTAATTATGGTCCCAGACCATCTCTCTCGTATGGTCATATTGTCATAATACGAGAACATCTTAATAGACATTCTGAGGAAGAGAAGAGACGGATAATAACGGCCCAAAGTTTGGGCTGAGACAATTCACCTAGCTACCTACTGCTGGTATGGTAATTGGAATAATTAAACTAGGCTTCATGTTGAAGAAGGTCTTGTTTCATATCTATACTCGTATATGTAGACTAAATAGTTAGATAGGGTTTTGAGGATATGAGAAATAAGGTTTCTTCACAAGTCTTTTAAAAATGGGAAGACTCCTTAACTTGGAAGAGGTGGTCTAGCTTTAGTCATGTCATTTTTTTTTTTTTTTAATGGTTCCCTATGTTTCTTTAGAATTAATTAATGATTCCCTTGGTGAGGTGAGGTCATTAAACTTGGCTTCGTGTTAAGGAAGGTCTTGTTCAATTTTTAATCTCGTTGACTAATACTCAGGTGGGGTCTTGAGGATATATATAAGAAATAATGCTCGGGAAAAATAGCATGTTGCAGGCATGTATGGAATAGACACTGCCCATAATGTTTCTTCACAAGTCTGTTTAAAAATAAGAAGTCTCCCCCCCAACATGGAAGATCGGTGGCTGAACTTTAGTCAAATATTTTTTGTTTATGGTTCCTGTGTTTCTTTAGAACTAATGATTCCCTGTATTTTTTACTATTATTGCCGGTTTGGTGAGGTAATTAAACTTAGGGCCCATTTTGATGGAGGAGACGTGGAGGGGAGTAGAATAGAGTTGGCCGAAAATAGGCTAATTTTAGACTAAATCTACTATACTCCCCCTTAATTCAAACGGACCATTAGCTTCTCATGTTAAAGAATGAAGATGGAAACTGATAGTTTTTAGACCCCTTAAAACCACAATCAGATTAACCTAGGTAATTAGCCAAGTGATTACTTAGTCAAATTAACAAATCTAGGTTGACAGAAATATATCATATCAATGTATAGCAGCGGAAAATAAAAAATACAACGATATGATAACCCAGGAAAACCAAACCGGTAAAAAACCTGGGGAGGATTTAACCTAGCTATCCTTAAGGTAAAAAGCAAATTCACTAGAAAGAATCGAAGTTTTACAATAGCGATACAATAGTGACTTAGATCACTAACATCTTATTATTACCCACCAGTAGAAACTTACTGACACGACCACGTGCAAGCTCCGAGACCACAAACTCCTTCTTTTTTTGGCCTTTGCAAAACACAAATACCCACGTTTGTGATTTTGAGATCCCACTCAAAGGTTTAGCAACACAAACTCTCTTGTTTGTGACTCCAAGACCACCCTTGAAGGTTTAGATCATCAACACATTTGATGACTAGAGAAGGCAGCAACTTCTACAATACCAGATCTTGAGATTCTTTAAGTAATAACACCGGTAGAAGATATGAGAGAGCTTTTTAGGAACAAAACCTTAAATACAAAAGAGGCACTCTCTTCTCTCTCTAAAAAGCCTTATAAAAATGTGCTTAGAGTTTCCTTTATATAGTAGAAGAAGTAGATCTGAAACCCTAATCCTTAATAGGATTGAACTGCTGTTTGGGCTTAATTAAAATTCTACAGATACGACTTTCGATCGATTGAGCCTGTCTTTCGATCGATTGAACAAGACATATTATGAAATCTTCTTCCTGCAGCTTGTATGTTCTTGAATCTTGACTTGAATCACCTTGAGCATTGTCTAATAATACTTATAGACTTTGAGATTTATATCTAGACAAGTTTGTATTCACAATTTGCCAATTGTTCTAAACTTTTAGAACCTAACAGAAACCTCCCCTGTCCCCAAATTGGAAGAGGTGGCTATAACTTTAGTGATTTTTCTCGCTGATGATTCTCTATGTTAATTTCTTTAGAATTGATAACTTTTTTTTATATAAATTTTAATGCTATATATATTATTGTTTTATTCAAATACTTTGAAATATTACAAGGATGATTTTTAGGAACTCTAATTCAATGGTAGGGTTTGAAACTTTGAAATGGGAAGCATCCTTAACTTGGAAGAGGTAGCCTAACTTTAGTCTTTTTTTTTTTTTTTTTTTGATAGCTCCTTGTGTTTTTTTAGAATTAATGATTTCCTGTGTTTCTTTAGAATTTCTGGTTTGGTGAGGTGAGGTAATAAAACTTGGCTTCATGTTGAAGATCTTGTTTAGCTTCTATTCTCATTGACTAATACTCAAATGGCATCACGAGGATATGAGAAATAATGTTTGGGAACAACATGTTGCAAACGTATGTGTGATAAACACTGCCCACAATATTTTTTCACAAATTTGTTTAGAAACTTTTAAAAATGGGAAGCCTACCCTAACTTGGGAAGATCCATGGCCGAACTTTAGTCATGTGTTTTTCGTTAATGGTTCCTGTGTTTCTTTAGAATTAATGATTCTGTGTGTTTTTTAGAATTGCTGGTTTGGACGAAATTAAAATTGGCTTCTCATGTTGAAGATTGAAGATGTAAACCTCCCCAATCCCCGGTGGCTATAACTTTAGTGATGTATATTTCTTGCCAATGATTCCCTCTGTTATTTTCTTTAGAATTGATAACTATTTAAAAAAAAAAAAATTAATTCAAAGCTATATTATTGTTTTATTCAAATACTTTGAAATATTATGAGGATAATTTTTAGGGGTTCTGATACAATGGAAGGGTTTGAAACTTTGAATTCATATATGTTTAATTTGCAAGGGAAGGCAACTTAGGACTACAATAGGCTGTTTTTTTTAGCTGTTGTTGACCATAGGTTGAAATTTTCTTAAAAAAACACTTACAAAAATGAAAAAAAAATAAAAATTGTAATAATAAAATGAACGGTAAAAGTGAACACCAATGATTAATACTGCATAGTAACGCGAACAATAATAAGCAGTGACCATCAACAATAAATTTTTTGATACGTCCAAAATACTATAAATGAATGGTAATAAGTTAGTAACCAAAATAATTTCTGATTGTACCTGATTTAAAAATTAAATTGCAAATATACCAAAGATTGAAATTAATAGAAAACTATAGTTTAGATCATTATTCAAATATAGAATTTAAGCAAGTTATTGTTCACAACTTTTGACCACTTACTTCAAGTTTGAAAATAAAAGACTTACCACCGCACACCCTTGGTGCGATGGTTACTCCACAAGTATAAGTGCTCGTGGGGTGTGGGGGACAAGGGCAGGAGTTCAAGTCTTCAGGAGGGAGTTTCACACACATATGCACTTAGATTATGTTAGAGTATAAATTCTATCTTATTTAAAAAAATAAAAATAAATAAAAGACTTAAAAGCTCATTAATAAAAGAGAAAAATTGAAGTAAAGTATGGATATTTAATTAAAATAACTTGACATAAAATTAAAAATAAATAAATAAATAAATAACTGAATGTTTCTAATAAAACCATAAAATTCAGTATTTTTCTATGGTTTAATTGGGTTTTTTTTTTGAAAATCCGGTATTTCTTTCATACCAATCCAGAAATTTTTTATGTTTCATCGGTTTGATAGTTCAATCACTAATTTTAGTATGGCCATGATAACTATGTTAGCGATAGAGTAATTACCAAGATTGCATGTGAAACTTGTTATTTGATTACCTATACCTCATTCTCTTGTAAGATTCCAGAAGCCATGATTTTCTAGATTAACCCTAATTTAGCATTTGTATTAAGCTTACATTTATCCAAAGGAGACAATGACCAACAAATCATTATGGTAGAAGTAAAAGATGTAAGAAAAAGGAATGGTTTGGTTTGGTTCAAGTCCAAGGCTAATAATGAACAAATCTTAAAGAACAAAACTTAGGTACTAATACTTTAGGTGCTATAACTTAGCTTCTCATCTTAAAATTTAGACATGTGGCTTTATTTTCATGGGATGGAAGTGTATTTTTAGTTAAGTACAACCATATGGTTGAATTTTAAGAACAGAATCTAAGTAGTGGCAAAGCCAGGAATTTATCTTTGGGAGGGCCATATATAATTTTTTTTTTGGTATGAAATGTAAAATAATAATGTGCAATACTTCATAACTCAATATATGCTATAAACAAAAATGTATTTAATTAAAATTAAACAATCATGAGACAAGATTAACAAAACGATTTAATATCTTTAATCAACTATAAAATGGGCAAAGTCGTAAAACATACATTAACATAAAAGTTAAACATCTTTTTTTCCAAACTGTAACCTGCACTCTTTAAGAGATCTAAAGTCATCAAGTATTGAGTCAGTAGTGAAGTTCTCAGCAATTTCCCTTTCAATGTAGACAGCCTAGCTATCTGAGAGAAACTCGTCCTCCATTTTGTTGCATAGTCTTGTTTTAACAATTTTCATAGTTGAAAAGGCTCGCTCACTAGTTGCTGTGGACACTGGAAGAGTCAAAACAAGGTGAATCAATTGATCAATAAGAGGATATACCTGTCACTTTTCTGTCTCTACTAACCTTCGACATAATTCTACTATAGATGAAAAATTTTGAAACTTCGAATGATTTTGCACATCATGCTCAAATAGCTTCAATTGAATTTTCAAACTAGTCCTATCACGCTCAAAAAAATCAAGAGGATAATATTTCTCAACAAGATGACATATGTCATCCATATTAAAGGATTTGTAAGCATCCTTTGGAGCAAAGTGTTAAGAGTTCTATTGGTTGTTCACCAAACCTATTGTCAAGGTCTTGCAATTGAACATCTATTGTAGCATTAAATATATCAAAATGATAATGATGCTCCACTGTAACATGATCCCTTTTCTTATGACCTCTACCTTCAGCAAATCGAGGATCTGGAATATCAATTTCAAATATTTTGGAGAATCCTATGACATTCTCAAGAAAAATACCCTAGTCATCTACTCTCAAATTTTGGATGAGTGCCTCTGTTGTTGAAACTAATTTTGGGCATTTGAGATGTCTAGAGATTTCTGCTACAAAGCTTGACAAAGAACTTCAGTAATACCCATGATTTCCTTCATTAGATGCAAACTAAATATAAACTCAAATGAATTAATCATTTTATAAGCTACATTTGCATCTCCACATTGCAAGTAGGTGGACTCGTATTCTTTTATATTTTCAAGCACCAAACAAGATGGACCAAACATCTTCATTAGGCTACAAATAGAATTAAAATGAAAGCCCCAATGAGAATCACCAGCCCGTTTTAGAGTCCCAATTTCGTTTGCTCCTATTCCTGTTTCAAGTTCATCAATAGCTAACATTCTAGCAATTTCTGTAGCTTGAGTAGCTCTTAGTTCATCATTATGTTTACATGAAGAACCAACTATAGTGATAATAAAATTTAAATTCAAGAAGAATTCATGGATGGGGATTACCTCTCTTGATGCAGCAACTAATGCTAATTGTAACTGATGAGCAAAGCAATGCACATAGTATGCATAAGGACAATCATTAAGAACTAAGGCTTGCAATCATTTCCATTCACCACACATGCTGCTAGCACCGTCATATCCTTGTCCACGAATATTTTGAATGTCAAGACAGTGACGAGAAAGAATAGCATATATTTCGTTCTTTAGAGTCAATGCAACAATGTGTTTAACATGAGAAAGATCAAAAAAGCGTTCTTGTATAAAGCCCTCATTGTTAGTAAATCTAAAAAAAAGAGCCATTTGCTCTCTCTCTTTGACTCATAATGTGACTCATCAACAATAATACAAAATTTGGAATCTCCAATGTCTTCACGAATCTTACTCCACGCTTTACTTGTAATAACATGTAGAATCTCCTTTTGAATTGTAGTCGAAATGTACTTAGCAGATTTTGGAGCATTTTCCAAAACAACTTGTTCAACCTTATGATTATAAGATGCCAAAATTCTAATCATCTCAAGGAAATTTCCCCGGTTTTTTTATTTAAGGTTTTCATCATGACCTCTAAAAGGACACCCTTGAAAGATGAGCCACCGAATAGTATCAATAAAAATTTTCATCTGTGGTCGATTATTTAGAATTTGTTCACCCCACATTCATCACTTTATCTATATGCACTGATTAATTCAATAGATCATCACAATATTTCACAGCATTGTTGTGAGGTGAGCAAGGATCCTCCCAAGCATGATTCAAAACGGCACAATTCTTTCCATTATTAACTTTTTTCCAATTTCTAAATCCAATGAAAGTAAAAGCATCACAGCCAGGGCGTCTACTTCTTTCCATGGTAAAGAGATAACATGGTAGACAGTATGTAGCATTTTTAGTAGGAGAATACTCTAGCCAAGAAGAAAATTGAGTGAACCAAGAAGCTTGAAAGCGACGAGAATGCTTTTCTCTAGAAAACGGATAGTTTGAAAGATGAATTTGATATGGTTTAGCTTTTAAATAAGCATGTCTAACTTCATCACGTATATTGGCTGGATAGTTACACTTTTCAGTGTGTTCTCCTGGATCTCGTTTTAAAATTCTAACATCAACTTCATTGGAATTAAGTGGTGAAAATTTTAAATGAATTTCTTCAAGTTCCACTTCCACCACTGACGATCTAGAAGGATGTTTTTCAGGATCAATCCTTGGAGATTTGGAAGGACGTTCATTGGAAGTTGACCCTTCAAAATTATAACCCAAAAGTGTACTATTTTATGAATTACCGTCTTCATTTTTTTTGAAGAATGAGTCAATAGTCCTAAAGTTGCCCATGAACCTAGATTTATCAAATTAAATTATTACTTATTAAATAAAATGATTGAAATTTAAAAAAATATACTAAAAAAATACTAATAGTTCAAAGATTGCTAAATAAAAGACAAACAATCATTCAAATGTCAATGCATAAAAAATAAAAATAAATAAACAACAACTAAATACAATTTAATATAGTAGTATATACTATATATAATATATTGATTATTATAATAATAAATAATATATTATAAAGAATAAAAAAAAAAAGCACTGAAAAGTAAAGCAACAAAATCAAAACAAAATAAATAGTATCTGGAAAGAGTTAAAGGGTTAAAAGCAATGGGTATCAGGTAAAGATAGAGATTAGAGCCAGTCAGCTATAGGGCTTAAATAGAGCTACTGCACTCTGTACAGTAAGGGGCCCACGACAGTGACCTGTGTAAAAAAGAAAGGTGAGGCAAAGTGGCAAACATGCACAGAGAGAGAGAGAGAGAGAGAGAGAGAGAGAGAGAGAGAGAGAGAGAGAGAGAGAGAGAGAGAGAGAGAGAGAGAGAGAGAGAGAGAGAGAGAGAGCTGTGTGAGGCAAAACGTTTTGTAACTATGTGAGAGATTTGGTGGTGCGGCACATCAACAAAATTTATGACTTTTCAATTTTTACTACTGTGTACAAATGAGCCTGTGTGAGGCAAAACGTTTTGTAACTATGCGAGAGATTTGGTGGTGCGGCACATCAACAAAATTTATGACTTTTCAATTTTTACTACTGTGTACAAATGAGCCATATACTTTTTAGATATATATGTTTATTATTAGGTACGAGGGGCCAAAATGATATGGTTATTTAAAATTTCTCAAATTATTTAAGATATTTCAAAAAAAAATTTTAATTTTTTCAAAAATTGGGGGGAGGGGGGGAGGGCTAGGCCCTCCTCAATCCTTTAATAGATACACCACTGAATCTAAGGAACAGCACCTAAGTACTGTACCTAAGTTTTGCCCGATCTTAAAATTGTACAGGATTAAAGATATGTTCAATTATTGATATTTGTAATTATAGATTTCCAAATGGACTAAATTGCAACACTGAAAATATGGCACCAAGGGAGTGGTGCAAACATTTAATTAATTATGAGTCATGTTAACAGATGCCCTTAAGGCATTTATTGATAAAGTTTTTTTGAAAATTTTTTATACTACTTTTTTATGAAAAATATTAAAAACTGTCAAAAAAGTCAATTGCTTTTTTTTTTTTCCTATATATATATATTTTTTTAAATGGTTCATTAACAAATGCCCATCATTTCCCATGAGGTATATACTAGCTCTATATGTAAGAAATTGAGATCAAACCAATCTAATACTTAATAAGGGACTAAAATTGAATGCACTCCATTATTTAAAAGACCAAAAATGCAGATAAAAAATGGTTAGAAAACAATTAATTGACAAAAAAATAGACAGATATACTAATAAAGTATTATAATTTAAAATTTTGAAATATCAAACCAAAAATTGAATCAATGCAATATTTGAAGGACAAAAAATTTTGATTTACACCTTCTTATCATATACTATTATTAACAATACTAGTGTGTAGCCCCGTGCATATGCACAGATACAATTAAAAATAATCACAATTATATGATTCAAATTATACATGGTATTAGCTTATACTTTTTTTAAACCATACATTTTTAAAATATGTAATGATTTCTCATATACATACATACATACATACATATATATATATATATATATATGATTTAGTATTTAATTGGTTTTAGACTCTTTGGTTTATGCACCCAATAATTCACTTGTCACAAAAATTAAAAACTTAGATGGACATGTGGCATAAAATTGGACTCCAATTTAGAATTTAATTGGATTTGAACTCTTTGATTTTTACACTCAATAATTCACTTAACATAAAATTAAAAATTAAATAGAACACATGGTGCAAAATTAAGAATCCGATTAAAATCTAATTGGATTTTTTCTAAACTTTGATTATATATATATATATATATATATATATATGATGTGTCAGGAAATCCAACTCATCTAGACATGACTATGGACGAGGAACGAATCATAAATGAAGCCTTTAATTACTGAGCCATTACGATTGGACGAAGTAAAGAGAGTAACTGCTCAAAGGTTTCTGTATCCCAGCATTAACTGTCAGAGACATTACCCAGACAAGGAATTAAACCACCATTAATGGTATTCCAACGGCTAAGAGAACAAAAGCTTATATAAAGCACTCTCAACCAAAGGTAAAGTATCATTAGAATAGGACCCTTATCAACATAAACACTCAATTATCTCTCTCACTTCTAACTTTGTCATCGGAGGTTCATTGGCTGGCACCATGCCAGTGAACTTTCCGTTTCATTTTCTCATCATCTTGCAGGACGCGCTGAAGCCATCTGGACTATCCTGATTGCTGACGATTTTGGCATCATTAGTTTGGCGTCGTTTGTGTGAAATGCTTTCTTTCCTAAATCCTAAGGATAGATACGTGGCCCTACCTTTGTTGTCATCCAAATGGAGTCCAATGCACAATTGGAATCAGCCACCTTGGCATTGCAAGTCCAAGCTCTCACGACCAGTGTAGAAGAACTAATGAGACAAAATCAGGAGATGAGGCAATGATTGCAACAGGAGGAAAACTACTTGCCAAGAAGAATTGAAAACAACAGGAACGAAGATGAAGTGCAAGACCCAAAAGGTAGCCAAGGGAGAGATGGATCAAGGAGAAAAGAGCGGTCTGACGAGGCTAGCAACGACCTTTTGAGAAACATGAGGAAAGAGATGGACGAGCTCAAGAATGCAATGAAAGGGAAACGACGAAGAATTTGTATGGGATGGTGAGAAGAACCGATTCCCTATTCACACAGAAAGTCCTGGAATGTCGGATTGAAAGACCCATTGGATCACATCACCACCTTTAAGATGACCTTGAGCCTGTAACAAACCCCGAACGAATATATCGATCCTTTCCAACCACCCTCAAAGGAGCTATCCAAGTGTGGTTTAGTAAGTTGGCACTCCATCGACTACTTTGACTAGCTCAGTAGCTTGTTTGTGTGTCATTTCGTAGGAGGACAATGCTAGAAAAGACCTGTGGATCATCTATTGGTAATCAAACAAGGAGAAGGGGAATCATTAAGATCATATGTGAAACGGTTTAACAGAGAGGTGCTGGAAGTGGATGAGGCTGAGGACCAAGTAAAATAAACAACGTTCAAAGATGGATTAATATCTAAAGAGTTCGTAGTGGCGCTTGCCAAGAGTCCTCTAGTATTAATGACGGATTTGCATATAAAAGCTCAGAAGTACATGAATATGAAGGATGCTTTTGTAGCAATAGAGGTGGGTGGACCTCGAACATCCAAGGCGAGCTCTCAAGACGACCTGAAAGGCCAAAAGAGGGAAAGGAAAGACCAGTCGTCCAGTAATGACAGCGGCAAGCGAAGGGACAACAAGGTTCGAAAAATGGTAAACTTCACACCCTTGGTAATGCCCATTGACCAAATCTTGATGCAGATTAAGGACGATCATCATCTCAGGTGGTGGGAGCCATTGAGCGGTTCACCCAATGCCTGAAACAAGAAAAAGTATTGCCGTTTCCATCGAAACCACGGGCATTACATTGACGAGTGCAGAGACCTCAAAGAACAGATAGAAGAGCTGATCCAAAATGTAAGATTGCAAAAGTTTGTCAAGAAAAACACATATGGACAGCCGAAGCAGGAAAACCGAACCAGGTCAAAAGATAAGCCTAAAGACGATGATAAATCACAAGAACGACCAAAGAATGTCATAGGAGAAATAAGAATGATCAATGGTTGTCCAACGGTAGGAGGCTCTTTCAAGTCCTTCAAGAAATCACATCAAAGGTAGGTTGATAGCGTCCATATGGTACCATCGTTAAAACGGAGGATAAGAGAGGCTATAGACATGGTCTTCTCAGAAGAGGGCGCTAGAGCGGTAAAACAACCATATGATGACCCTTTGGTCATCATGCTTATGATAGAGGGGTTCAACACTTGAAGAATCCTGGTAGACAATGGAAGCTCCGTTGACATTATTTGTCTCTTTGCCTTTCAGCAATTGAAAGTGGATCCAAAAAGGCTTCGTCCCTTTGAATCTCCCCTCGTCAGTTTCAATGGAGATAGGGTGTACCCAAAAGGAATAGTTACCTTGACGGTTACAACTGGCTCGTATCCTTAACAAATAACGAGGCAACTCAATTTCCTAGTAGTAGATTGTCTCTCATCCTACAATGTCATCATTGGACAACCAACGCTTAATCACTGGAAAGCGACAACCTCAACATATTGTCTAAAGGTGAAGTTCCCTACAGAAAATGGAGTAAGGGTAATTAAAAGAGACCAAGTTCTGGCCCGTGAATGTTATCAAGCAGTGTTGGCATCAAAGGAGAACCACAAATGGATGATCGAGGACAAAAGCACAGAAACAGTGGAAACATTAGAGATGGTCGAATTGGTGGAAGGAGAGCCCACGAAGGTGACGAATGTAGGAGCAAACCTCGATCCCGCAATGAAAAAAGGAATAGTGGAGTTCCTGAAGAGAATTCTAGATGTCTTTGTATGGAGCCATGAAGAGATGCCCGGCATATTAGAGGATGTCATACAACACCGACTGAACGTAGATCTAGAGAAAAAGCCCGTCCAGTAGAGATGAAGAGTCTTTGCTCCTGAAAGGAACAAGGCTATCATGGATGAAGTTGATAAGCCCCTGACTGCCAAGTTTATTCGGGAAGTATACTTCCCAGAATGGTTGGCTAATGTCGTCATGATGAAGAAGGCAAACAGAAAATGGAGAATGTGTGCGGATTTCACGGATCTAAACTAGGCCTGCCCAAAAGACAACTTTCCCTTACCACGAATTGACCAACTCGTTGATTCCATAGCAGGACATAAGCTCCTGGTGTTCATGGATGCATTCTCAAGGTATAACTAGATCCAAATATCAGAAGAGGATCAAGGGAAGACGCCATTCCTCACTAGTCAAGGACTTTATTATTATAGGGTTATGCTGTTTGGATTGAAGAATGCAGGGCCTACTTATCAAAGGCTAATCAATCAAATGTTTAGTAAGCAAATCAGAAGAAATATGGAAGTCTATGTAGATGATATGCTCATCAAGAGCAAGGAAGTGGAGAGCCATTTGGTAAACCTAAAGGAGACTTTCAAGACCTTGAGACGGTACCAAATGAGGTTAAACCTAGCAAAAGGTACTTTTGGAGTTTCCTCAGGAAAGTTCCTTGGCTTCATGGTGTCACAACGAGGAATAGAAGCCAATTTTAAGAAGGTAATGGCCATATTGGAAATGACCGCACCTAGAAACGTCAAGGAGGTGCAGAAGTTGACAGGGAGGGTTGCAGCTCTCAATTGATTCATCTCAAGGGCAACAGAAAAATGCCTTCCTTTCTTCAAGGTTCTTAAGCATGCATTTGCATGGACTGATGATTGCGAAGTAGCATTCCAGGAGCAAAAACGCTATTTGAGTAATTCGCCGTTGTTAAGCCCGTCCAAGGAAGGCGAGGACCTATTTCTATACTTGGCCAATTTTGCCACCGCAATAAGCGCGGCCCTAATCCGTGAAGAATCAAGGATCCAATGCCTTATGTACTACGTCAATTAGGCTTTCCAGGGAGCAAAAGTGAAATACCCTCGTATTGAGAAGATCACTTTCGCTCTAATCGTCGCCTTTCGAAAGTTGCGTCCTTACTTCCAGGCCAATCCAATCCTCGCTATGATGGAATAACCAATCAAGAAAGCAATGAACAAACTTGAAGCAGTAGGTTGGATGATACAATAGGCGGTCGAGTTGAGCTAATTTGACATCGAGTACAAATCGCGAACAGCCATAAAAACCCAGGTATTAGCAGACTTCATTGCTAAGTTCACCATGCCCGAAGAAAGCTCAATGAGCAAGTCAGAGTTATGGACGATACAGACAGACGGATTGTCAGCAAAAGGAATGGGTGGAGTTAGGGTCCTCATCACCTCACCAGAAGGAGACATCTCGAGATATGGGGTTAAACTCCAGTTCCCAGCCACCAATAACGAGGTAGAGTATGAGGTCATAATGACTGGGTTTAGGATAGCTAAATCTATGGAAGCTAAGAATGTCCTCTTGAAAAGTGACTGCAAGTTGGTAATTGGGCAGATCAAAGGGGATTACGAAGCAAAGGAGCAGAGAATGCAAAAGTACCTGAAGTTGACAAACCAATTCACCGGGGAAATAGAACAAGTAGAGTTTGTGTAGGTCCCACGAAGCTTGAATGTAGAGATATACAAAGTGGCATGACATGCATCGTCGGATGTCGGAGAAGAACTACAAGGGGTAAAACTGGAAGTGCAGAAGTTCCCTAACATTGAAGAATTACACACATTCACGATATAAGGTAACACGAGTTGGACGAGACCCATCACATCTTACCTCAGGGACGGAAAACTACCATCAGATCTGAACGAGGCAAGAAAGATAAAGAAATGGGCTACAAGATTCACACTCTTAAATGGGGTGCTCTATAAAAGGGGTTTCTCCCTCCCTTTCCTAATTTGCGTTGAACAAGACGAAGCAAAGTACATCCTGGAAGAAGTTCATGTAGGTGTTTGTGGAGACCACTTAGAGCCAAGGTCCCTGGTGTCAAAAATCAGCAGAGCAGGCTATTTCTAGCCAACAATGCAGAAGGAGACAAAAGACTTCGTCAAGAGATGCAACAAATGCTAGAAGTATGGAAATGTCCAGTAAGTCCAATGGATACCAGGAGAGAAGATGACGACCATAACCTCCCCTTGGCCATTCGCATAATGGGGGATTGACATAGTGGACCCCTTGCCCTAAGGAAAAAGACAGGTAAAATTCTTACTTATGGTAATTGACTATTTCACAAAGTGGGTAGAGGCAGAAGCTCTAGCAATGATCACAGAAGCAAAGGTACAAAACTTCGTGTGGAAGAACATTGTTTGTAGGTTTGGCATACCAAGGACGATCATATCGGACAACGGATGCTAGTTCGACAGTTAGGCATTCCACTCTTTCTGTTCAGGACTTGGAATCAGAAACCGATTCTCGTTACCAGGACATCCCCAAGCTAATGGTCAGACGGAAGTAACCAATTAAACCTTGTTGAAATCCATGAAGCTTCGACTAGAAGGGGCAAAGTGTGCATGGCCTAAAGAATTATCAAGCGTCCTTTGGGCATATCGAGCTACAACTAGGACCCCAACAGGAGAAACCCTGTTCAATCTTTTCTATGGCACAAAAGCAGTAATCCCTGTCGAGGTAGGAGTCACTAGCTTAAGAAGGGAATTTTTTGATGAAAACACCAACGACGATTAACTGAAGACGAACCTAGATTGCCTTGATGAGACAAGGGACGAAGCATCCAAGAGAATGGCAAGGTACCAACAAAAGATGGCCGGATACTATGATCAAAGAGTAAAGCTCAGAAGATTCAACATAGGAGACCTCATCTTACAGAAGGTTACACCTGCGACAAAAGATCCAACTCATGGAAAATTAGGGTCGACTTGGGAAGGCCCCTACAAATTCACTCACTACTCAAGACAAGGAAGCTACCACTTAGAATCCATGGATGGTAGCAAACTACCCCGTCCATGGAACATTGAACATTTGAAGAGGTATCATCAGTAAGGAGTTAATCTTTTGTAATCTTTGATAGAATTCTTGTTTTACTTTAAAGTAGTTCAATAAAGGAATTATTCAAGTCATGAATTCTACAAAAGACACTAAGGATTGAAAAAGCCATTAATATAAGTCCTTCAATGAACATAGATCACAAGACGAAGCCAGTGATATAAGTCCTTCAATGGACATAAATCACAAGACGAGGCCAATGATACAAGTCCCTCAAAAGACATAAATCACATGATGAGGCCAGTGATGCAAGTCCCTTAAAAGGACATAAATCACATGACAAGGCCTATGATATAAGTCCCTCAAAGGACATAAATCACATGATGAGACCAGTGATACAAGTCCCTCAAAAGGACATAAATCACATGACAAGGCTAGCGATATAAATCCCTTAAAGGACATGAATCGTATGATGAGGCCAGTGATATAAGTCCTTCAGAGGACATAAAATTACACGACCAAGACAACGACATGAACCCGTCAATTGATACAAATCATATGAAGACTCCAATGATGGACTAAATCTAATGACGAATCATGAGATGACTCCAAACACATGCATAAATTACAAAGTAGATGATAAGCCTGATGAAATCTCAAGTGTTAAATTTTCTTTTCGACAAACAAAAATGAATGGCAAAACATCAAAACTTGAAAAAAATATGCAACCCCCCAGAAAAAAGGGCTCATACCAACCAGGTAAAAAAGTAAGGCAACTTCTACAAGCTAGACGATAAAACATACCAAGGTATGGTTGTCTGAACAAAAAGTAGTGTTCAAAATAGAAGACGAGAACAAAAAATAAAATAGCGTTCAAAAGCAAAAGCATAAAGCCCCAAAAACAAGCAAGGCACCCAAAATATATAGTGTTCAAAAGAAAGCGCATAAAGCCCCAAAACAAGTAGGGCACAAAAAAGAAGAAGGACAAGTCTTGCAGGTAGTTCAAATAGCGGGGTCGTCCTATCCATCACTAGGTCCCTCATCATCATTACCTTCAGAAGCAATGTCCTCGGCAACACTAGCTTCATTGGCTTCCATTTCCCAGTCAACAGCTTCAAAATCCAAGTTCTCTAGATCTACTTCGGGTTTGTGCTTTGTCAGGTAATGCCTCAGCAGCTTAAAACCCTTAAAGTACCAGCTAAGTAGGATGCCGTTATACTCGTCAGTAAGCTGAAAGGCTTGCACAACATCATCTTCAGCTGTGGAAACCTCTCGCTTGGCTGCCTGAAGTTGATCATCCTTTTGCTTCGTCAACAACCTCTCCGCCTTGAGACCGTCAGTCAATGCTGTAATTTGCTCCTTCATTCAGTTCCCACTTTCCATCGCTGTTATTAGCTCCTTCCTTAGCGTAGAATTTTTGGCCTCTAAAGCATCCACCTTGGAGTTGGACACAACGACCCTCTCCTCAATGGTAAGATACTCGGTGGTAATGTGGAGCACCTCTCCTAAAACCTGGTTAAGAATGAACAAGATGAGAATCGTTTCAAGAAACTAAGAAGATTGTGACAAGAACAAGTTTGGGCAGAAAAGTACTTGGATGAGCTCGTGAACATGATGACTCACCAACTCATGGGAAAGAACAACACTCAAACTTTTTAACTCGCCTGGAGTAATGATGTTGTGGGCTCTCCCAATGGCAGTTGTAGCGTCGTCCCAGACATTGGAGTCAATCTTGCTCTTTCCCTTATCGTTGCCACGAGTTCTCTTCGGACGAGGAGTGATCTCCTTAAAAGAAATAGAAGGGGGATATGTCTTAGGGTTAGAAGCAATGGGGGTGGACGTAGTAGTCTCAACAACCTCCTTCGTCACCCTGGGTGGCTTTTGGTCGATGCTAGACAGAGGCTCGTTCTTCCTTGCTCTCAGCTTGGCATACATTTCTTGATTAAATTTAGTTGTCATCTCTGCAAAACAAGATATCAATACCAGACTCACACAAAATTAAGTATGCCAATACCAAAAACTTACTTTTTTCTTCTTTGGCTATTGCTTATAAAACATAAGAAGAAGGCTCAAGACCCAGAAAATGACGAGCCAAGGTCCGAGGGTCGATCAGTTTGTCAAAGTCTTCAATGGTCTTCGCATAGTTCAAAGAGTCCTCAACACAACCTTTATACTTGCTCTTCAATTTTGGATGAGACTTAGCTGTAGAGAAGGAAAAGAAGAATATGTGTCAATATTGGACAAAACAAAGAGGAGCCCTTTCAAAGAAAAAAAAAAGAAAAAAAAGAAAAAAAGTGAGAAGAAGATGCACCAAGCTTGGGTGTCTCCCACCTACGCAGCAATCTAGGGACATCACCCTAGAAGTCATCCAAGAAGGTCTCCCAACTGTCTCCAGATACAAAAAAGTATCTAGACTTCTAATAACGGAATGACGATGGAAGATTAGCGATAAGACGGGCCTTCCTATCCGAAGGCACCAACTTGTAATACCTAAACTCTTTTGACTCTTTAAGATAGTATAGGTACAAAAGTTCGTCCAAATGAATAACATCACCCTCCGTTACTATCATCTAGATCTCCATGCAACTGATGACGATCCGCCAGGAGTTTGGCATAAGTTGCCCAAGTGATGGAGAAGCTTCATTACAAAGGGATGGACGGGGAATTTAAGGCCAGTTTGGAAGGCAACTTCGTAAAAACATACCTCCCCAGGGTTAAAAGTACAAGCCTTTTCGTTTGGACAAGGAAGGAGAATCTTGGTTTTGTCAGGAAGTTGGAACCTATCCCTAAAAAGATTGTCCTCATCCAAGGAACACACTTCCTTAAGAGCGTGAAAAGCTCTCAACATGGTATGTAAAGAAGATGAAGGGTTCAAAGATGGAGGCGCCAAGACTGCGGTATCGACCTCCACAGCCTTGTCACTAGACGATAAGCCTGTGTCTAGCTCATTGGACCTCACCTCTATGGATATTTCTCGAATAAACCTAAACCAATCCAAGGATTGACATAATAGAGGAGGAAGGTCAGCTAAGACTAACCCTAAGGCACTATCCCTAGGGATAAAAGACCTAACTTCCGGGTAACCTTTGGTGGACCTAAGAAGTGCTCCTAAATGAGCAAAAAGGAAAGAAACAGAAGGACAATGACGCCTAACCTCAGAATAGTCACATATCAAAAAGAAAGAAAAATGGAGGTCCCTAATTGAAGCAAAAACATAGGAAAATCAGGTAGGAAGAGAAAAGAAAGTGTCGTACTTGAAGAAAAAGAAGCGAAGTAGCCTGAGCTCGGAGAGAGGAGGAAGCACAGAGATAGAGAAAACACAGAAAGGAAGAAGAAAATAGAAATAAGGGAAAAGGAAGAAAGAGAAAAGCATTTAAAGGCTTCCCCAAAAACCGAGACGCGGGAAAACCAAACGCCTCATCGAGGAACGTGTCCACGTCTAGCCAATCAAAACAGACATGTGGCCACTAAGCATGCAGTGCCGTCACGTCGCCATAAATGCAATAAAAGCACAATTAGAAAGGCCACATCCAACGTAGGATGACCCTTCATATTCCTTAGATCGTCAAGGGAGTTAACGACCAAGGAATTGGGGGGAGGGGCGGGGGGGCGGGAGGGGCAATTGATGAGTCAGGAAATCCAACTCGTCTAGACATGACTATGGATGAGGAACAAACCATAAATGAAGCCTTTAATTATTGAGCCATTACAATTGGATGAAGTAAAGAGAGTAATAGCTCAGAGGCTTCTGTATCCCAACATTAACTATTAGAGACATTACCCAGACAAGGAATTAAACCACCATTAATGGTATTCCAATGGCTAGGAGAACAGAAGCTTATATAAAGCACTCCCAACCAATGGTAAAGTATCATCAGAACTAGACCCTTATCAACATAAACACTCAATTATCTCTTTCTCACTTCTAACTTTGTCATCGGAGGTTCATTGGCTAGTACCACGCCGGTGACCTTTTTGTTTCATTTTCTCATCATCTTGCAGGTTGCGCTGAAGCCATTTGGACTATCATGATTGCTGACGATTTTGGCATCATCAATACACACACACACACACACACACACACACACACACATATAGATTGGGTGTTAATTGTAGCTCTAGACCAAGTATCGAGGGGCAGTTGAAATAACTAGGGTCAAGATTAAACCTTTGGCTATTTCAAATATATTTAGATTGGAGATGGTTTCCAGAATATGATAAAACATTATTTTTTACTATATTAGTCCAAATGTTAAAAGAAGGGAAAAAAAAAAAAAAAAAAAAAAAACCTTACTCATTAGTCGCAATCTTTTGCAAGTATTAGAATTACATGTTTTTTGTAGCAAATAGAACTCAATTTCTAAGTCTATCATGAGAAGCAATCTAAATAATAATAATAATAATAAAATATATATACACACACATTTGTTTTATGGGGGGATTTCAATTTCCATTAAAATTTTTGTTGTGAGTAAGGTTTGTTCATGGAGAAGATTCATATAAAATGATTCCAGAAATTTTAGAGAAATTGGGGTGAAAAGGCAAACAAAGCATTTGCAAATATTACACTAGAGAGTCTAGTTGTGCAAAGGATTTTTAAGTAAACTATTGTAAACTATTTCTTCTAGTGAATTTTCTAGGGGATTAGATTTCGAGAGTGGTTTTTCCATTGAATATGTTATTCATTGATTTTTCACTGTCACCCGAATTTGTGTTCTTCTTTACTTTGATTTCTTGAATGTTTATTGTAATTGAATTACTTGTTGAATTATCTATTTGGGATGCATGTAATTGGTTGAATTAATCAAATTGTAGTCTATTGTATAAATATTTGGGATCTAAATAAGAAGTTCTCAATGCATTTAGAATGCATATGGGTCTAACCTGTTTATATCATCAACCGATTGACGTCTTAAACTGATGATAATGATAAAGAGTAATCATTATGGAGTAGACATTATAGGTTGAAATTCTATCCAATTTATAAAATTAATATATATACATAGGACTGTAAAATTGTAAATCATATATATATATATATATATGAATATATATAATGGATTTACCATTTCAGTCCCCTCAAAGGCTCAAACAAAATTTCCAGGTTGTGTGCCTGAGCAATTGGCAATGTAAGCCACAAAGATAATACCATTTGCTTGACTGGACGAAGGTTCAACCTTTCAAACTTGAAACTAGAATATATGCCACCGAATAAAGGCATTTAGAGATCGTTGGAGTGCTATCATTTTCTCACATGAACTGCCTAACCTACTCAAATAGTTACAAGTTATAGCTTATAATGCTTAGGGGGAAAAAGAGTTATCACCAATTCACTGTCATTTATTTAAAGAGTGAAAGAAAGCTAACAATAATTTTTTATTCTAGCCTCCCAATCTTATATAGGATTTTCAAACAGTCAAATGTGATAGATATGGATTGGCTTAGCTTCTTGTGGGTTTTTTTATTGTTCATGGTGATAGGCCAAAAACGTATTGACCCCTTGTGATGAATTAATTGATTAATTAGCCAAGTTTATTAATTAATCAAATTAATATGCGATGTATGTGGTAGCACAAACAAATCACCAATTAAACTAAGTATGCAGCGGAAATTATATTGACATGGTGATTTGTTTATGAATAGGGAAAACCTATATGGCAAAAACCCCATCGAGTGATTTTAAGGTCACCACTCCTGAGAATTCACTATTATTAAAACAAGCAGTTACAAGTAAAGGAATCCCAGTACCTTATACCAACCTACAGTTGGACCCTTACCACAATACCCAATTGGACTTGTTTTGTAGTGACAATCTCTCCTTTCAATGCACAGCTCCCAGTATGTGACTAACCAATTGCGCGGATCCCAGTATGCAACTTGATCACCAACTAGAGAAGGATGTTGGTTGCAAACTTCTTCTGTTCATCACACAATGAAAATCATGAAGTTGCTTGGTCACAAAACCCTATGGTGCACAAACACAGCAGCTTCTTCAAGAACTAGGGCAGACTAGGTTTCCGGTCACACCTTCCTTCACACTTGTGGAATTTGCTCTTGTGCAACTTGTGTAACCTCTTACAGCCCTCAAAATAATCCTTATATATGTTTAGGGTTGTGAGAAAAGAAAGCCCAAACATACATTCACGGATTCGATGAAAATCAGTTTGAAAAACTGAACTTCATAAACCTCAATAGATAGCCATCTATCGAGCTAGCTGTCGAGCCACGGGCTTCAGCAGCTTTTAAATCTCGATAGATGCTAGCTGTTGAGTTTTAAAATCCTGCACTTTCTCACTCGATTCATGGACAGACTTGCATGACTTTAATACTTCAACTTGAAACGTTGTTTCTTGAAGCATTAAATACATCCTAGATCTACCCAATTATAAGTAAAGTGCGTTTTGTCAAAGGATTACCCAATTACATAAAATGTTGACATATGTTTCTAACATTGAATCACTTATGTCCTAACACATGGCACCCCCAAAAGGTATGTGGAACATTGCACTCACAAACTGACAATTGAACTTATTTCCCAATTCATTGTCATTAATTTATTTAAAGAGGGAAAGTAAACTAACATTAACATTTTTTTCTAGCCTCCCAATTTCATAGCAAGTTTTTAACAATCAATGTGATAGATTATGGATTGGCTTTGCTTCTTGTGGGTGTAATCATGGGACCACCAAAAATCAAGTGGAACATTGCACCCATTCAATTGACATTATTTTCCACAAGTCTAATCGATTTATGCAATCTTGCTGCAATTATTAAGATTTGTATCTTAAGACAATACACATTTGCAAGAGTTACTAATTGCAGATATGGTTTGTAACTCAATGAAAACCCTCTTAACATTTCTAATGGAGATTTCTAAACTTCCTCATTGTAACTATCCAATTTTATAGCAAATTTTCAACAAATGTTATTGACAATGGGTTGGCTTTGTTTCTTGTGGGTGTAATTGTGACACCACCAAAAGTCAAGTGAACATTGCACCCATCCAATTGACCATTGACATTATTTTCCACAAGTCTTAACCCATCTCTGCAATCTTGCTAGAGTTATTATGACTTGTTTCTTACGACAATGCACATTAACAGATCAAGTTACTAATCACAAACATAATTTGTAGCTCAACTGACACCTTGAAATATTTCCAACCAAAACTTTTAGAATTCAAATCCTCTCTCCTCATTTTATCTATCCAATTATATAAAAAATATAAATAAATAATTAACAAGCATACTCTTTCGTTATTAGCACTTTAATTATATTTATAAGGGCTTCTCTTGCCTTGAAAGTTGAAAGGGCAAGCCCTATTGCTGTTGGACACGTAAAGAACATTTTCTTTTTATTACTAGCATTTCACAAGTGCTTCTCTCACCTTAAATGGGCAAAATAAACTATTGGTCACTTAAAGATATTATTATTATTATTGATAAGATTATTATTATTGTTAAGATTTATTATTATTATTATTATTTTGATGAAGATATTATTATTATTATTATTATTATTATACGGTCGTTCTTGACTTGTTATAATTATATATAGAACAGTCCCATGCTTCCAACTTGTAGCTACCCCATGCGTTAGTTGGACGTATGCTCGTGGTGGTAGCTAGGGTTTAGAGATTTTAGTAACAAACAAAAAATCTAATAAAGCAAATAGCTTACGAAACCAAAAGAATATTCAGATAAAACTACACTCTTTTATTTGTCTTTTTATTTATAATGGGAAAAGTCATAGTTTATCTTCTCAGCACACTCTACGGAACTCTACCTAACATTAATATGTATAGTGACATTTTACTCAACAAAATGTATCTCTCTAGTCTAGTAGCTGACGCTATAATAATCCTTTGACAGTTAAGAGCTCTAATTTCTTTATCAAATTTGCTACTCTTAAAAAATTCCATATGTCATAGGTGTTTTTATAAAATGCAAACAAAGAATCTATCTATGGAGTTTCAAAAAAAAAAAAACAAAGAATCTATGTACCTTTCAAACTTCTATCAATTGAAGCACTAACTATGCGTGTCTTTAGTGTGCCGTGCTGCCAAAGTTTAGATACTGAACATGAAACCTACATGAGATCCATTTGAAACGAAATCAAAATGACAACCCTGTGTTCCCATGTATAAAAACCAAAGCTTTTCTAATCTAAAATCAATCAGCAGGGTCAGAGATCAATTAACAGGGTAATATCTGATCATGGGTTTAACGGCCAAGTCGATGGTGCCTGTTCTTGCAGTGCTATTGCTAGTGTACTTGGGAGTGGCCCATGAAGAAGCCCCGAACCCGAATTCGCTGGCGCTATGCAGTAATTTATGTTTGCAAGATGTGTTCGGGTGCTTCATAGGCTGTTTTTCAAAGGGGCCGGTCATCCTGGATATAATACAATGCCTGGTTTCATGTAGCCTACCTGCCAATACATGCTTGACTAGTTGCTCCAGCATCCCCGATACACCGGGAAGAACTTAATCCTGTAGCGTTCAGTTAGAACTGTTCGCATCAACCAAAGCCGGGAATCAGAATAAATATATACAATGACGATAATTGTAATAAATCATGCTTATGAGCATTGAATAAAATGAAATCACGACACTAGTCTTCTGGTGATTTCTTTCTTATTGAATTCATCAATTATATTTGGTTCATGAGCCGAAACTCTCCCCCCCCTCCCCCCTTTTTTTTCTTCTCTCTTGTTCTTTTCCCTTAAATATATAAATCAGTAATGCTACACTCCACTTATGCAGTCAAAGTACTTTCAAAACCAATGGAGCAAATGCCCATCAATGAAGTAGTCAGTACTTGTACAGACTTCTTTTTCAACATTGTTTAATCACAATGCTGCTACAAAAGCTGGGTGGTAGCTAATATTTCCTGATTTAAAATTCTTTTCATTCACAATCAAATACAAATAAGTTCACAGCAATATGAATACATTCCCAAAACAATAATTCAGATCTATTTCCAAGGAAAATAGTTGCAACAAATTTGTGTCTTTACCAAAAAGCTTAAACAAAGTCATCCAGAGCAAAACCAGTTCCCAGAGTAAAACAGATAGACTGGGGGTATGCAAGAGCTAGGATAATGCGAGTCCCAGTGCACTCAAAATGGACTACAGGTGATCATGCATATATCATAATTACCCATTACGATGGTAATGGAAGCTGCAATATGAAGGTAAATATGTACAGACTGAGCATCCTATGCAGCCCATACCTAGCCTTCAGATATTCGACCTCTGTTTTTCTTGACACCTGACTGAGAAAATCTCTGCTGAAGAACTTGCATAACATCTTCTATTTTCACATCTTTATTTGCCAAAAGAACCATGGAATGATAGAGGATGATGGAACACAAGTCCGTCAGTGAGTGAGCAGATGGAATCACTTGTGGAATGTGAAGGTTGGCTCGACGAGGGACACCGGTGTGGCGCCTGCCACAAAGTCTCCGATGCCAAAATTAGGATCACAATTAAACACAGTAAAGAAGTAAAAGATAATTTCAGAGTATTTTTGCATATATCTCACCTTCCGTTGATTGTATGGGAGCTTTATACCTGGGACCTTAGGGGCTAGCCGTTGAGGCTGTTAATGCTCTCAGAAGTAACGCCCATGGTCCAGTAATGAGACTTTTAAGAAGCTCCCAACGGTCTGCTTGGTTGATTTAGTAACTGCTCAGGTCATTGATTGGCTGCATTGAATGACCTACTGTCTTCGTCAGTGATGATGGTTTCCTTCGTTATTTCTGATGACCTCGTCATGGATGATTCCTTCGTCACTACTGTTATCTTCGTCAGTAGAAGGTAGAATCGTCATTCCCGTCAGTTGCCCCCCAAGTTCTGGGGTCGTCGATGACACGTCATGACGATCACAGAAGATGAAAAGTTTTTCTTGTGACTCTTGGGGCTCTGTTCCGCTTTTAATGCTTAGTGGCGGCGCTACACGCAGTCGTGGCCACGTGGCGCGTGATGATCTGTGGAATTAATGGCATGACCCTTGGGTTTCTCGCTGGTTTTTCAATCGTTTTTTGGCCCACATTTAAAACTTCTCTTTTTTAATTTTTCGTCTACTTCTCAGAGAGCAAAAACAAACCAATTTTTCAGTGATACTCTGAGCATTTTGAGACTTCCTTTCTTCTCCGATTTGCCTTGCGCTGCGCTTCTGCCGTTCCGCCATTGGAGGTACGTTTTTCTTTCCTTTTTCTTTCTTCTTTTTCTTCTTTTACTGTAGCATAATTTCTGATTTGCTATTCCCTTTCGCCTCTATTCTGGTGTTGGTTTTTGTTTTTCTTTTTGGGGTTTCAGTTTCGTACTTTGTTTTTCTGCCTTTCGATTTCTGTATTTTCCATGGTTGATAGCTTGGAGGTTAGGATAGCTTGCCCGTCGATCTCCTTCCTTTTTGCGCGTCTAGGGGGGTCTTTGGGTACTTACCCTTTTTTAGAAAATTTTGTGTACGAGGGCAATAGTCTGAGCGTTGTTTTGAGCGAATTGTTGCCCTTGCTCCGTCAATCGCTAACTTGGTTTGAGGGTTTAGGAGGGAGAGGATTAATGTCTGAGGTTAGGTCTAGTGACCTCGAGACTGGGCTATCATCCAGTGGTGGCCCGGCTGAAGGAGATACAGCCGTCTCTGGCCCTCGAGAGGTTAGGGCTTTTTATGCCCTTAGGGAAATTTGTGGTCTGGATGACGAGACCGTGAATAGATTTAAGGATAGGTTTCAATTTCCGTCTAGGGTTCGCGTTCGTCGACCCAGGGAAGAAGATAGGGCTTGTCACTTCTTTCCAGGCGAAATATGTTTTTATGAGTCAGCCTTCACCTGTGGGCTTAGGTTTCCCGTCCACCCGTTCCTGATGGAACTTTTAGATCATTTTGGTATAGCCCCTGGGCAGCTCATGCCAAACTCGTGGAGGATCGTCATCAACTGTATGCAAATATGGTTGGCCTCCAACGGGGATATGATCAGGATAGGTGAGCTCACCTACCTGTATCGTTTGAAAGAGTCTAAGGAGTGGGGGTATTATGAATCAGTCCCTTGGGAGAGAAAGATTAGGATCGTCAAGGGATTGCCCTCGTCATTCAGGTATTGGAAGTCGCGCTTTTTCTTTGTGTCTGGGGACGACTTCGAGACTCAATCTAGCAGTGATTGGGGTGATATCCCGAGGTTGCTCCGTCGGTGGGGAACCCCGACCTTAGGTGCGTCAGTATTTCTCCCTGTTGTTTCAATCTTGCCAATTTTGAGGTTCTGGTCTTGTTGACTTCTTTGTTTCTTCGTTTGGTATAGTTAAGAGACGGCCTGGGCTGAAGAGACGATATAAGGAACGCATAGAGACCGCCATCGGGTACGCTGAGACGATTGAGAGCTGGGACGAACTGGTTGACCCCAGGTCTCTTGCATTTTACAACCTTGGTCCTGACCCATCTCCTTTCGTTCTTCGTCAGCTTGGCATTGAAGGCAAAAAGAGTAAGTTTTAACTTCGTCAATGCTGATTCTTCTTATGTATACTTAAGCAAATTTTTGACACACTTTCTTCTTGCAGAGATGACGACAAAATTCAACAAGGACATGTATGCAAAGATGAGGTCAAAGAAGGACGAACCCCTGTCCAATCTGGGAAAGAAGACTGTGCGAGTCACCGGGAAGGGTCCTGCCTCCATCCCGCTCAGCATCGTTCCTTCCATAGCTTCTGAGACGACGAGGACTGCCTCCCCGACCGCTTCAATAGAAGAGATTCCTACTCCCGGCTCCAAAAGGCCGCGTGTGTCTGGCAAAGGGAAGGAGAAGACGGGTACTCGTTCATCCACAATATGGGATGACGAGTCACTGGCCGTAGAAAGAGCTCACGAGGTCGTTACTTCATCGGATTTGAAGGCTCTCTCTGACCTATCCTTAAACGATGTGGCCTCTCGTCACGTCCACAAACTTGTCCAGGTGTGGGGTTCTTCTCTCTTTATCATCATTTTTTATTTATTTATTTATTTTATTTTTTTATTTTTTTTGTAGACGACCTCATAATTCCCTCCAGGTGTTGGGAGAGAGTCTCCATATCACCGCTGAGTACCTCACTCAAGGGGCCAAGGTGGCGTCTTTGGCAACCCGGATGGAGGCTTTGGAGAAGGAGAACTCTGACCTGAGGACGAACTTGATCACTTCCATGGACGAGGCAACGACGTTGAAGGAGAAGGTCAAGGTGCTGGAGGACGACCTCAGAGTTGAGCGCGGGTTGACTCTCGAGAAGGACGAGCAGCTTCTGGCAGCCAAGGAGAAACTGGTGACCATCGCTGCTCGATCTGTGGAGGCTTTCCAGACCACTGACGAGTACAACACTGTGCTCTTCAGTTGGTATTTTAAAGGTTTTGAGCTTCTCCGGAGGTACATGATCAAGCATCCTTCTGGAGTCAACCTGGAGAGCCTGGATTTGGAGGAAGTGGACAAGGAAATGGCTCTGGAGGAGGCGGCTTCGTCTTCTGCCCCTGGTGATGATGCTCCCGAGCCGGTTGCTGACGTGACAGCTAGTGAAGGCACAGCTGATGCTTGACTCTTCATACTTAGAAAATTTTTTTTTGTTTTATTGTGGGTGCCCGTCTTGTTTTGGGCCTTTCTTTTTGTAAATCTAATTTCAAAACAATTTACTTTATTTTGAAAACAATGATATTGGCCCAGTGTTTATGGGCTGGAATGAAGCGTACTTACTTTTCTTCTTGATGTTCTGGCTGATTTACATCCGTCCGTACTTTTTGTGCTTTGTTAATTAGTTGTTGATTTAATGCACTGCGCTCTTCCGTCAACTGACTTCTGCCATTTGACTTATGTCCGTCCAGGCGGACTCTTGTCACTTGGTCTTTTAACCTTGTTATTATGGTCGTCAGTAACTTACATCCGTCAAGGCGGAATCTTGTTACTTAGTCTTTTAACCATAGTATTATGGTCGTCGGTAACTTACATCCGTCAAGGCGGAATCTTGTTACTTAGTCTTTTAACCATAGTATTATGGTCGTCGGTAACTTACATCCGTCAAGGCGGAATCTTGTTACTTAGTGATTTATAGGCCTTATGGTCGACCTGTACTGCCTGCGCAAAAACATTGAAGGAATAATACTTTTATTAACTTCAATAACGAGTGCATTCGTGTATTACATTTACTCATGGTATTTCTTTAAATGCTCAATGCTCCAAGGACGAGGGAGCTTTTGTCCGTCCATAGTTTCCAGATGGTAACTCCCTTGCCTAGAGTAGTGAACGACGCGATATGGCCCTTCCCATGTAGGGCCCAGCTTCCCTTGAGTAGGGTCTTTAGTAGCTATAGTGACTTTGCGAAGGACGAGGTCCCCTATGGCCAGACGCCTGAGTTTGACCCTCTTATTGTAATACTCGGCCATTTTCTTTTGATACTTTGTCATTCTACTGGACGCATTGTCTCTTACTTCATCCAAGCAATCCAGGTTGAACCGCAGTCCCTCGTCATTGAGTCCCTCTCTGAAAGTTCCTCGCCTGATGCTTGTTACTCCAACTTCTACTGGGATCACTGCTTCTGAGCCGTAGGTAAGCCTGAAGGGTGTCTCTCCTGTCGGGGTTCTGGCTGTAGTCCTGTATGCCCACAAGACACTAGGCAGTTCTTCTGGCCAGGCACCTTTTGCTTCGTCCAGCTTGGTTTTGATTATCTTGAGCAACGTCCTGTTTGTTACTTCCGTCTGTCCATTTGCCTGGGGGTGTCCCGGGGATGAGAACTGATTCTTGATCCCGAGGTCCGAGCAGAACTCTCTGAAGCCTTGGCTGTCGAACTGCTTCCCATTATGATCGTCAAAGGGATCCCGAACCTGCAGATTATGTTTTTCCACACGAAGCTCCGGATCCGAGCCTCAGTGATGGTTGCTAGGGCCTCTGCTTCAACCCGTTTTGTGAAATAGTCAATAGCAACTAGAAGGAATTTTACCTGACCTTTACCTTGGGGCAGAGGACCGACGATGTCGATTCCCCATTGCGCGAATGGCCATGGGGAGGATATGGTCGTCATCTTCTCCGCTGGAAGCCGTTGTACATTCCCGTACCGCTGGCATCTGTCGCATCTTCTGACGAGGTCAGCAGCATCCCCCTGCATGGTTGGCCAAAAGTACCCTGCTCTTATCACCTTGTTTACTAGGGATCTGGGGCCGGCATGGTCGCCACAAACTCCTCCGTGTACTTCTTCTAGAATGTATTTGGCCTCATCCTCGTCGACGCACTTTAGGTAAGGCATAGAGAAGCCTCTCTTGTACAAGACGTCATTTAGGATCGTGAACCTGGCCACTCTCTTTTTGACCTTTCTGGCTTCGTCAGTATTCTGAGGTAAGTGTCCGTCTCGGAGGAAGGATATTAAGGGCGTCATCCAGGTGTTTGTGCTCTGGGTGGTGAGCACTGCCACCTCTTCAATACTTGGGTATTTCTGAATTTCTATTGCCACGTCTGTGCTCGTCATTCCTGCTTCTGACGACGCTAGTTTCGACACTTCGTCAGCTTCAATATTCTGGTTTCCTGGTATCTGGACGAAATCCACTGTGTCGAACTCCTGAGTTAGTTGCCTCGTCAGTTTAAGGTATTTCTGCATCCTTTCTTCCTTTGCCTCGTACTCTCCACTGATCTGTCCGATTACCAGCTTTGAATCACTCTGGACCAGCAAATTTTTGGCACCAAGAGCTTTTCCAAGCCTCAAGCCCGTCAATATTCCTTCATATTCGGCTTCGTTATTGGTGGCTGGGAACTCCAGTTGAACTCCATATTTCATCACTTCTCCGTCGGGGGTAGTTATGACGACCCCTACTCCCCCCCTCTTTTGGGCTGACGAACCATCTGTCTGTATTGTCCATTTATCAACTTCGTCTGTAGTTCCTTCTTCGTCTGGAAGAGTGAATTCAGCGATGAAGTCAGCCAGAGCTTGTGCCTTGATGGCTGCTCTTGGATGGTACTCGATGTCAAATTGGCTGAGTTCGATTGCCCATTGGACCATTCTCCCTGCTGCTTCCGGTTTGTTCATTGATTTCTTAATTGGCTGATCTGTCATCACAAGGATAGGATTTGACTGGAAATACGGCTTGAGCTTGCGCGAGGCTACTATAAGCGCGAATGCAATCTTTTCAATTCTTGGGTACCTGAACTCAGCTCCTTGAAAGGCCTGACTGATGTAGTACACCGGGAGTTGCTTCTTGCCTTCTTCTCTAATCAAGGCTGTGCTGACTGCCGAGGCTGACACCGCCAGGTACAAGTTTAGGTTCTCCCCTTCTTTGGACGGGCTCAGGAGAGGTGGACTGCTCAGATATCGCTTCAGCTCTTGGAACGCTGCTTCGCATTCGTCGGTCCAAGCAAAAGCTTGCTTGAGGGTTTTGAAAAAGGGCAAGCATTTGTCTGTGGCCCTAGAGACGAACCTATTCAGAGCTGCTATCCTTCCTGTAAGTTTTTGTACATCCTTGACGGTCTTGGGTGGGGCCATGTCAATGATAGCTTGTACTTTTTCTGGATTGGCTTCTATTCCTCTCTGGGACACCATGAATCCCAGGAATTTTCCCGAGGCTACCCCAAAAACACATTTGCTTGGATTCAACTTCATCTGGTGTTTTTTCAGGGTTGCAAAGGTCTCCTCCAGGTCGTCCAGATGAGCGAGCTCTTCCTTACTCTTGACGAGCATATCGTCTACGTATACCTCCATGTTTCTGCCAATTTGTTGGTTGAACATTTTGTTTACCATCCTCTGATATGTAGCTCCAGCATTTTTCAACCCAAAAGGCATCACCTTGTAACAGTAGAGTCCTTGGCTTGTGATGAAGGCGGTCTTCTCCTGGTCTTCTTCAGCCATCTTTATCTGGTTGTACCCTGAAAAGGCGTCCATGAATGTCAATAGCTTGTGTCCGGCGGTAGAGTCCACGAGCTGGTCTATCCTTGGTAGAGGGAAGCTGTCCTTTGGGCACACTTTGTTCAGGTCGGTGAAGTCTACACACATTCTTCACTTTCCATTTGGTTTCTTTACCAGGACGACGTTGGCGAGCCATTCTGGGTAGTAATCCTCCCGGATGAATCCAGCCGTCAAGAGTTTAGTTACTTCCTCTGCTACTGCCTGATCTCGCTCTGGAGCGAAAGTTCTTCGTCGTTGCTGAACGGGCTTCCTGTTGGGGTCCACATTCAGCCTATGCTGGATGAAATCTGGAGATATGCCTGGCATGTCCTCGTGACTCCATGCAAAGACATCTAGATTCCCTTTAAGGAACTTTATGAGTCTCGCTCTCATCTCAGGGCTTAAAGTCGTCCCTATCCTGGTTGTCTTGTCTGCATTTCCTTCTACCAATTCCACTGCTTCCAGGATCTCCATCCCGTCTTCCTCTTTTTCTTCTATCGTCCACGTGTGGTTCTCCTTTCTTGCCAGTACAGCCTGGTAGCACTCCCTTGCCAGGACTTGATCACCCTTCACTTCACCCACACCATCGTCTGTTGGGAATTTCACCTTCAGACAGTAGGTTGACGTTGCCGCCTTCCACTTGTTTAGGGTAGGCCTCCCAATGATGACATTGTAGGACGAGGGGTAATCTACAACCAGGAAGTCTACTTGTTTGGTCAGTTGCAATGGATAGGTCCCTGCTGTCACCGCCAGAGTCACTATACCCCTGGGGTAAACCCTGTCTCCACTGAAACTGACAAGCGGAGAGTCGAAAGGACGGAGCTTTTTTGGATCTAACTTCAACTGCTGGAAGGCTGGGAGGTAGATAATATCCGCTGAGCTCCCGTTATCAACAAGGATCCTTCTGGTATTGAACCCTTCTATATTCAGCACTATGACCAGGGGATCGTTGTGAGGCTGCTTCACTCCCCTGGCGTCTTCTTCATTAAAGGACATGTCTTGGTACGTTCGTCGGTACTTGGACGGAGGCATGGTGTGGACGCTGTTCACCTGTCTGTGGTATGCTATTCTAAGTGATCTAAATGACCCTCCTGAGGATGGTCCTCCCGTGATCGTGTTTATCTCCCCGATCACTTTGCGTGGAGGTTGGGACGTATGGTCGTCGTCCCGGGTGAAGGATTCATGTTGGGTCCTGTTGTCGTCTCTGAACTTGCTATATTCTCCTTTCTTTACATACTTTTGCAACTTTCCTTTCCGTATTAATTCCTCTATTTGTTCCCTCAGGTCTCTGCAATCTTCTGTGTTGTGGCCGTGGTCTCTATGGAACCGGCAATACTTGTTCTTGTCACGTACGTTGGGGGACGAGTGTAGAGGCCTGGGCCATTTGAGATAATGCTCGTCCTTGATCTGCGTGAAAATCTTGTCAACAGGCATAACCAAAGGAGTAAATTTTACCTGACGAGGATTTTTGTCGTCTCTCCTTCTATTCCCGTCATTGTTCCGACGTTCTGGTCGATCTCTTTTTTGCCCTCTGCGATCGTCTTCCCCTTTGGACTTGTCTCCTAGCCTCTCAGTACCTTTTATGGCAGCTAGAGCATCTTCCGCGTTCATGTACTTTTGTGCCTTCAGGAGCATCTCGGCCATTGTCTTCGGGGGGTTTTTGGCAAGAGAGGCCACAAGGTCTTTGGATCTCAATCCTGCTTTGAAGGTCGTCAGCTGCACCTTGTCATCAGCTTCGTCCACTTCCAGAGTTTCTCGGGTGAATCGCTTGACATATGACCTCAGGGTCTCCTTCTCTCCCTGTCTTATGGTGAGTAAGTAATCTACTGGTCTCCTTGGGCGTTGTCCCCCTATGAAGTGGCGTAAGAAAGCACTACTCAGCTGATCGAAGTTGTCTATGGACGAGTTTGGCAACTTTGTAAACCACTCTCTTGCAGCTCCTTTGAGGGTCGTAGGGAAAGAACGACACAATATTTCGTCAGGTGGTTGCTGAAGACCCAGAGTCGTCTTAAAGGTATTAAGATGATCCTGAGGGTCTTTCAGTCCGTCGAATGGTTCTAATTGAGGTAGACGAAACTTTGACGGCACAGGGCAATCCAGTACCGCTGCAGTGAAGGGCGAATCTATAGCCCTTATCATTTTGTCCACACTCCGGTCTGTCTTTTCTTTGATAGCGCTCCTTAGTTCGTCCATCTCTTTCCTCATTTCCCGAAGAAGATCTGAATTCTGTTCGTCCGGAGTTGTTGGTCTCCGAGGGGTTTCCCTCCGTTGGCTATCCCTCTCTCCCTCCGTGTTACCCTTGGATCGGTTTTCTTCCTGTTGAGCTTGCTGAACCTGCTGGAGCCGCAGCTTCATTTCCTGGTTCTGTCTGGTGAGTTCCTCGATGGTGGCTGCAAGGGCTTGAACTTGCTGGGCCAAGGTTGCTGAATCTGGGTTGGATTCCATCTGGATATGGAGAATTGATGGAAACTACGTCTTCGAATATGAATTTGAAAACTCGTTCCCCACAGACGGCGCCAAACTGATGGAACACAAGTCCGTCAGTGAGTGAGCAGATGGAATCACTTGTGGAATGTGAAGGTTGGCTCGACGAGGGACACCGGTGTGGCGCCTGCCACAAAGTCTTCGATGCCAAAGTTAGGATCACAATTAAACACAGTAAAGAAGTAAAAGATAATTTCAGAGTATTTTTGCATATATCTCACCTTCCGTTGATTGTATGGGAGCTTTATACCTGGGACCTTAGGGGCTAGCCGTTGAGGCTGTTAATGCTCTCAGAAGTAACGCCCATGGTCCAGTAATGAGACTTTTAAGAAGCTCCCAACGGTCTGCTTGGTTGATTTAGTAACTGCTCAGGTCATTGATTGGCTGCATTGAATGACCTACTGTCTTCGTCAGTGATGATGGTTTCCTTCGTTATTTCTGATGACCTCGTCATGGATGATTCCTTCGTCACTACTGTTATCTTCGTCAGTAGAAGGTAGAATCGTCATTCCCGTCAGAGGACAACTGCCATCTCTGAGGCAGTACGTGACTTATCTTCATTCTCCTCCAATGTTCGATACAACTCATCTGCTTCCTCCCTGCAAATGAAAGTACGCATAAAAATCTTAAGTCAAAACACAGACACAAACACATACCCCTCACACAGATAATTCTCTTTGGTTTATTGAAGATTTCTTCTCTGACTCATTCTTTATTCTTTGACTGAAGCAAAGAGAGTATCCACTAAAATCAATCGACAGTCCAATAAAATCCATACTACCTGATTTTTGAGCACAGAAGTTTATTATCAAGTAACAATCGCTTTGTCCACGAGCGTTTTTCATTTTGTTCTGCTGCTAATTCTACTTTGCGTTTGCCATAGAATTCAATTTATATAATTATGTCTTCACTACAAAGGTAGCGTTTAAATTTGAATAATCCAAATCTTAGTAATTATGGCTTCACCATAAGATGAAATAGTATACTGCTTAGAATTGAATAAGATGAAGTCTATGAGAATTATCAGAATGGTTTATTCAAAAGTGAATGTTCAAATAGTGTGTAAAACACCTATGAAGGTTTAGACCCCCAGAAAAAAAATTACCAATTCAAGCTTATAATCAAACAAGGTATGTGCGGAACATGAAAATAAGCTAAAACAAAATTGATAAAACAATTTAAACCATAATTAATCACAACCACAGCAGTAATTAAAAGGCAAAGATAAGGGAAGAGAGATGCAAACATAAAGACAACATAGCGATGTGTTATCGAAGAGGAAACCAAAGTCCTCGGCGTAAAACCTCTCCGCCACCCTCTAAGCGGTCAGTAATCCACTAGAGAATGAAGTTAGGATATATAAACAGCAGAAGACCCTCTAAACCTAATCTACCTAGTGTACCTAAGCCCTCCAAGCTTCTTGCTCCAACGAGATTATGCCGAATCTTTGTCTTCTCTAACTTACTGGATTTCGCTATAGCTCATAGCATCAACCGATATCAATTGGTCTCTTCCTAATTGCTTTCTAAGTACCAAATAACATTCTCACAGATATGAGTATGGTGAGAAAAAGATTTGGCTAAATGTTCCTCTCAAGGATGTAACAATGGAGAGAGTGAGAGTAGAAGAATTCGAAGAATCAAAGGATGAAGATTGTGGATAAGTCAATCTTGTTTTTCTCTAGGGTTTCTCTCTCCAAATTCTCTCTGGAAGCTCTCTACAATACATGAGTATAAGGGCTATTTATACTGGTGTGTGTTTGGAATGCGAAAGGTTAGTTTTCTCTCAAACAGAATGGTCTGACGATTTGACCTCGTGACTTGACGAAGTCGTGAGTTTGAGTCGTGAGCTAACTGCCTGGCCAGATTGGAAGTTTTGTCCTGTAGTGCTCCAACTGGCATGACTCTTTAGCTCCTCTGTATGCTTCACACGTGTGCCAGCTTTGGTGACTTGCCAGTCGCGAGATCCAGCCGCGAGGCCCTGCTGAGTGCACACTCTTGAGCATTTCTTCACACTCTCTCACACACTGCCCTTACATGAATCCCACCTAAATATGGGGTTTCTAAATTCTGAATTACAAGCAAATTTAGCATGAAATAAAACCAACAAAATGGTTGATTAAATTCAACCTTACAATAAGAAAATAACAAACAAAGGTAATGCATCCATGCAATCAAGGGGGGTGGGGAGAGGGGGGAGAATAAACAAAAGAGGAAAAAAAAATGAAAGCAGTTGCTACTTGTACAAGTAATTATGTAATTGAAAGTTTATGGTGTCCCACAAAGCTGAAGTTCATATAAAAGTTCCTTTCCAACATCAACAATAATATTGAAATCTACAGCCCATATGTGGCTTACATAATCAATATATGTTGATTATCAGGCCACCATGAACTCCGCAAGAGAAATACAATAGAGAAATTGGGAACATGATTCTTAAATAGTATTATCTGTCTTCTCTTTGCCATAAATGTGAATGTCCATACCACTATGACCATAATAAAAACTTAACCGTGCGCGGTTGACTTTAACAAGAAACGAGATGTCAAACAGTATGTAATCAGAGGGTGCAGGGCCTGCTGGCTCAAGCAACACTAAAGGCGTAGTAATGTGCAGGCGTGTGTACAGGAGCAAGCACACACACCTATAGGGATGCATTATACGTGCATAATACCCTTAGGTATGCAACTAAGCATGGATACAGATGTAATTGTTGGCCAGTGAAAGATAAAAAGTGAGATAGAAAGTGAAGAAGAATGAAAGATAGAAAGTGAGATAGAAACCGGCAAAGTGTACACGAGTTTGTAGGTCTTAATGTGTAGGAATTTTAATTTACATATTTATCCCCATTAGTTGAAAATTTGTAAGTGAGTATGATGAGGATATTTTAGGCATCAAAATTGAGGAATCCAAACAGGAGAAGCTCCTCAAATAGTATATAGATAACGTGACATAAAATAAAATAAAATTTTAAAAAATTGAATGATTCTAATAAAACCATGAAATTCAGTATTTTTCTATTAAAAATAAATTCTAGTTTTTGATGGTTTAATTGGGTTTTTGGAAAATCCGGTATTTCCTCATACCAATCTAGAAATTTGGTATCTTTCATCGGTTTGATAATTCAATCACTAATTTTAGTATGGCTATGATAACTATGTTAGCAATAGAGTAATTACCAAGATTGCATGTGAAACTTGTTATTTGATTACTTATACCTCATTCTCTCGCAAGATTCTAAAAGCCATGATTTTCTAGATTAACCCTAATTTAGCATTTGTATTAAGCTTACACTTATCCAAAGGAGACATTGACCAACAAATCATTATGGTAGGAGTAAAAGATGATAGAAAAAAGGTTTGGTTTGGTTCTAGTACAAGGCTAATAATGAATAAATCTTAAATGACAAAACATAGATACAGTACTTTAGATGCTGTAACTTAGGTTCTCATTTTAAAATTCAGCAATGTGGTATTATTCTCACAGTATGGAAGTGTATTTTTAGTTAAATACAACAACATGGTTGAATTTTAAGGGCAGAATCTAAGGAATAGCACCTAAGTACTGTACCTAAGTTTTGCCTAATCTTAAAATTGTACAGGATTGAAGATATGTTCAATTATTGAAATTTGTATTCATAGATTTCCAAATGGACTAAATTGCAGCACTGAAAATATGGCACCAAGGGAGTGGTGTAACCAATAAATTAGTTATGGGTCATGTCAACAGATGCCCTTAAGGCATTTATTAATAAATTATTTTTGAAAAGTTTTGATATCACTTTTATAAAAAATATTGAAAATTGTCAAAAAAATCAGTTGCTTTTTTTTTTTTTTCCTTTTCTTGTAAAAAGTTTTTAAAAATGGTTCATTAATAAAATTAGGGCATCTGTTATCATTTCCCATTAGGTATATACTAGCTCTAAAGGTAAGAAACTGAGATCAAACCAATCTAATACTTAAAAAGGGACTAAAATTGAATGCACTTCATAATTTAAAAGACCAAAAACGAAGATAAAAAATGGTTGGAAAACAATTAATTGACAAAAAGAATAGACAAATATACTAATAAAGTATTATAATTTAAAATTTTGAAATATCAAATCAAAAATTAAATCAATGCAATATTTGAAGGACAAAAAATTTTGATTTACCCCTTCTTATCCTTTACTATTAACATTATTAATATGTAGCCCCGTACATATGCACGGATACAATTGAAAATAATCACAATTATATGGTTCAAATTATACAAGATATTAACTTATATTTTTTTTTAAACCATACATTTCTAAAATATGTAATGATTTCTCATTATATAGATATATATATATATATATATATATATATGATGGTGGGCTAAATCAAGTTCCATTCGTCCATGATGGTTGTCTATGACCAAACTACGTCCAGACTAGTTCACGAGAAAGGCAACCCAAATAAAAAGTACCACAGATAATGAATAGGATCTGTCCACAAATGTCATGACCGTCCAAAGTAACCTAGTTGTCCATGTCACACAGAGACATGGACGACCAAATGACACTTAGTAAATTTCGAAGGATTTTTCTACAAACACCAAGTAATCAGGCCACTATCTATAGAACATGGGAAGGATTCCCTAAAATCCGCTCCATTTTCTCCACTAATTACACACATCTCCCATGATAGTAGTGGATCCAAACAAGTAGACCCATTAAAAACTCTCTATAAAAGGGATCTAACTCCATTAGCCCAAGGTACATTCTACTATTTGTCTACTCACTATCCTTGTGTTCTAGAGAAAAAAAACTGACTTAACTGTCAGAGGGTCCTTGGTCGGTTCACCCCGGTCACCTTTGACAATCGTTTTCTTTCTCTTTCGGTCATCAAATAGTCGTTGTATCCCTGAGCATTCAGCCTACTGATTTTAGTACATCATTAGTTGGCACCGTCTATGGGAAGGTAACCAAAGTTTTAAAGTGTTAACCACCTTGCTTTCTGAGACAAAAGGCTGCATGGTTTGGACTAGGTTGATGGCCACAAGTCCAGAACACCAGGAGAGTGAAAATGCCTTCAGTCATTCAAATCGTGCACCAGCATTGCAACCGGCATCCATCCAACAACAACTGCAGTCCATGGTAGCTGCAATGGTGGACTTGACACAACAAAACCAGGAGTTAACTAGAGAGGTCAATAGCGACGCGCTGAGGAACATAGGTAAAACTCAAAAAATTGAGGGGAGAAGAATGGCATTGAAGGAGGAGATTAGTCTAGAGATATCGTCACTCGAAGTGTGCCACATTTGGAGAGAGAAATGGACTAGATGAAGAAGGCCATGGAGGAGATGAAGGACTCCATGAGGAAGGCGAACCATGTGGATGATCTTGTCCATAGAATTGACTCTCCCTTCACCGTGTCTATCATGAGTTATCCTCTACCCTTAAAGTTCAAAATGCCTACCTTAGACTCATATGATGGAATGAGAGATCCTTGTGATTACATTGCCATGTTCATGACAACCATGCACCTCCAAGGCGTTCTAGATGAAACCATGTGTAGAACCTTCCCTACTATGTAGAAAGGTCTAGCTAGGGTGTGGTTTGGTAAACTACCACCAAACACCATAACTTCGTTCTAGGAGTTAAGTAAGCTGTTCGTCAACAACTTCGTCGGAGGCCAAAGACATAAGCGCTCCTCGTCCAACCTACTGAACATAGAGAAAGGAGAAAACGAGAGTCTTTAGACTTTCATAAGTCGTTTTAACAGGGAAGCCCTGTTGGTAGATGAGATAGATGACAAAATCCTCTTGGCAGCCTTCTACAATAGAGTTACTTTGGATTTGTTCATCCACAAGTTGTATGACCAAGAGCCACAGACGATGGCCGAGCTGATACACTTAGCCCAAAGTTTCATGAATGTTGAGGATGCGATTATTGTCAAGAAAAAGAAGAAGGTTGAATAAGTGGAAGCTAGGTAGATGCACCGTCCAGAACATGGCCCTCGTCCAAAGAAGGCCAAGATTGGAGAAAAAAAGGATAGAGATGGCAGGAAAGCAGGATCGTCCTCAACATGACCAAGTGTTGATGCAAATCAAGGATGTCCCGTTTTTGAAATGGCTAGAGAAGATGAAAGGAGACCCCAGCAAGCGGAACAAAAGCAAGTACTGTCGTTTCCACCAAGATCATAGGCATGACACAGACGAGTGTTATGACTTAAAGTAACAAATTGAAGTTCTTTTTAAGTAAGGAAAGTTGAAGAATTTCCTTGGACGAGACCACAAGGACGAAAGACTACCATTGAAAGGCCTATTGGGTTTGTTACATCCTTCCTTGGGCTTTCTTGGCCCATTTACTCTATCTTTATCTCTTATTCCTCCCATGGACCTACTAGTTGTCATTCCTGCCATGTTAGTCCATTATGCTTGCTATCTCTTTCCTTGGGCTTCTTCGGCCCGTTTACTCTATCTTTACCTCTTATTCCTCCCACGGGCCTACTGGCTTTCATTTTTGCCATGTTAACCCACTGGGCTTGCTATCTCTTTCCTTGGGCTTCTTCGGCCAATTTACTCTATCTTTACCTCTTATTCGTCCCAAGGGCCTGCTGGCTGTCATTTCTGCCATGTTAGCCCATTGGGTTTAATAACTTGCTTTTACCATTCATATTTCCTTTTCCTACCATTTCCCTTATTTTTGGGCTTCTTTTGCTATTGGGCTTTTTGTCAAAAGTGGGCATCAACAATGATGAAGAGTAATCATCATGGAATAGACATTATAGGTTGAAATTCTATCCAATTTATAAAATTAATATATATATATATATATATATATATATATTTATATATAAAATAAAAATATACATAGGACTATAAAACTATAAATCATATTTTTCAATATATATTGAACTAGTCACAAACCCGTGTGATGCACGGGAAATCTATTAACTATGAAAAAAAATCAACAATGAATAAAGAATAGACAAACTCATGGAATGGATTTGAAATTTTTTCAAAAAGAAAGCCTTTAGTAAAGTTTTGTGAATAAGATACCTTAGGTTTTCTGAAAATGAAGATCATATTTGATATATTTCATAAGCAAATAAATATCTAACCATTTAACGAACCGGACAAAGAAGAGGTTCGAGGTTTTAAGGTCGTACCAAGATCGAACCAAAGTTGAATTGTAATGACATCATAATTAATTTAATAATTATTTAAAATATAATAAATATATTCAATTGGTGAACGTTGAAAATTTGACTAAAATAGTCTAAATAAATATAAAAATCTATATTTCAAATATATTTTTAAATCACAACTTTTAGGTAAATAAAAATATTAAATTCTAAGTAAGCATATATAGATATTGAAGTTTGATAGTCTAATAATATGTTAAGTTTTTAACCCATATTATCTTGTTCTCATAGGATTTTATTTCCTTAACCAAAGAGTCTCTAGTTAAGTGGGCAGACAATCCAAGGAAGCTACAAAAGAAAAGTAAAAAAATATTAACATAAAATGAAAAGTGATCAAGTTCCAAGAATGTGTTGGCAGCACAACATCCACGCAAAGTGCTTCAACCTTTCATAGTTGGCCTTTTTATATTCTTCAGATAAAAAAAATTCAAACTTTCTCTTCATTTTATCTTTGAAAGTTTCAGACTGTGTATAATCAAATTATCAGCGGCTAAAACTTAAGTTTCGCCCACCGTGCCTGTGAGTTTCTGTTCTTTTTTTCCATCTTACCTCCCCTCTTTTTTTTTTTTTCTTTTTTTTTTCAACAATTTCTTTCATTTTCTTTATCTCATCTCGCTATCTCTTCTCTATCATTTGAACAAAAAAGACCCAAATTTTACAGAGAGAGACACGAAATGGAAGATCTAAGAGCGGAAAGAGAAAGAGGGCAAAGTCTGAAAGAGACAGATGCAAAGAAGGAGGTTTTGTGATTTGTGGGCTTGGCTTGTATTTGTGATTTATGGGTTTGGTTTATGCTACTTGTGCACTATTTTGAGGAAATTTATGGGATGAAGATGAAGATGTTGAAGAGAGAGATGGGATTATTTTGGTTTTGATGATTTATGGGTTTGGTTTGACATTTGTGCTGGGTGTGTAATGTGTTTGAAGAAATTTAATGTTGAAAATATATAACAGAACTAATTTAACTTTAAATTTGTGGAGGAAAAAAAGTCAGAGAAAGGATTACCCGTCAGAGTCATTGTTAACCAAAAAGTCAGAGGGAACACTTTTTAGTCGACTTCATACTTCTTCTTCTACTTTTTTTTTTTTTTGAATGATACATGATCCTTCCAACTAGTAAAAATCTAGGCGTGGATTGTCTTATGGCTTGATGCAGTTGGAGAACAGATTTCTTAGATTTCTCAGTTTTTTCTCTTTCTCCACTCTTAGCGACTCTCTCTCTCTCCCTCTGTTTCTCAAATTCTCTTAGTTTTTCAATTTAATCGAATTTTGTTTTAAACCGTGTGGGATAAACTTTAAAGTTTAAAGCCCTCAAACGGTGTAAAGAAACAAAACAGGGCAGAAGAGGAGATCTTAGTTAGAGTGACTTTGAAGTTTTCATTGGGAATGCGGCATTTGGGTTTGTGTTTTTATAAAGAAGTTTGATATGAAGACTCTCAAATGGTCGGTCAAAAAAAAAAAAAAAAAGAGTCTCAAACGGTGTACCGTGCGGTTTTTTTCAGATTAAATTGTATACGTGGCTGTTTTTAACGTAGTCATGTGGCATAATGAGGTGCGGTCAACAAAAAGTCAAACGTTTCGGCTATTAGTTATTATATAGATTTACAATTTCAATCCCCTCAAAGGCTCAAACAAAATTTCTGGGCTATGTGCCTGAGCAAATTGGCAATGTATGCCACAAAGACAATACCATCTACTTGACTGGTAGGTTCAACCTTTCAAACCTGAAACTAGAATATATGCCACCGAATAAAGGCATTTAGAGACCGTTGGAGTGCTATCATTTTCTCACATGAACTGCCTAATCTACTCAAATAGTTACAAGTTATAGCCTATAACTAATTCATTGCTTAGGGGGAAAAAGAGTTATCACCAATTTACTGCCATTTATTTAAAGAGCGAAAGTAGGTAACAATAGCATTTTTTTTCTAGCCTCCCAATCTTATATAGGAAAATTTCAAACAGTCAAATGTGATAGATATGGATTGGCTTAGCTTCTTGTGGGTTTTTTTCACTATTCATGGCACCCCCAAAAGGTAAGTGGAACATTGCGCTCACCCAATTGACAATTGAACTTATTTCCCAATTCACTGTCATTTATTTAGATAGTGAAAGTAAACTAACAATAACATTTTGTTTTCTAGCCTCCCAATTTCATAGCAAGTTTTTAACAATAAATGTGATAGATTATGGATTGGCTTTGCTTCTTGTGGGTGTAATCATGACACCACCAAAAGTCAAGTGAACATTGCACCCATCCAATTGACCATTGACATTATTTTCCACAAGTCTTAACCCATCTCTGCAATATTGCTAGAGCTATTATGATTTGTTTCTTATGACAATACACATTAACAAATCAAGTTACAAATCACAAACATAATTTGTAGCTCAACTGACACCTCGAAATATTTCCAACTAAAACTTTTAGAATTCAAATCCTCTCTCCTCACTATATCTATCCAATTATATAAAATTATAAATAAATAATTAACAAGCATACTATTTCGTTATTAGCACTTTAATTATATTTATAAGGGCATCTCTTGCCTTGAAAGTTGAAAGGGCAAGACATATTGACGTTGGACACATAAAGAACATTTTCTTTTTATTACTAGCATTTCGCAAGTGCTTCTCTCACCTTAAATGGGCAAAATAAACCGTTGGTCACGTAAAGATATTATTATTATTGATAAGATTTTTTTTTTTATTATTATTATTATTATTATACGGTCGTTCTTTACTTGTTATAATTATATATAGAACAGTCCCATGCTTCCAACTTGTGGCTACCCCATGCGTTAGTTGGACGTATGCTCGTGGTGGTAGCTAGGTTTAGAGATTTTAGTAACAATCGAAAAATCTAGTAAAACAAATAGCTTACGAAACCAAAAGAATATTCAGATAAAACTACAATCTTTTATTTTTTTATTTTTTTTTTTTTAATTTCTAATGGGAAAAGTCATAGTTTATCTTCTCAGCACACACTACGGAACTCTACCTAACATAATACTCCTATAATGTATAGTGATATTTTACTCAACAAAATGTATCTCTCTAGTCTATTAGTAGCTGACGCTATATAATAATCCTTAGACAGTTAAGAGCTCTAATTTCTTTATCAAATTTGCTACTCTTAAAAATTCCATATACTCATCAAAAAATAAAATAAAATAAAATTCCATATCTGTCATAGGTGTTTTTATAAAATGCAAACAAAGAATCTACGTACCTTTCAAACTTCTATCAATTGAAGCACTAACTATGCGTGTCTTTAGTTGTGCCGTGCTGCCAAAGTTTAGATACTGAACATGAAACCTACATGAGATCTATTTCAAACGAAATCAAAATGACAACCCTGTGTTCCCATGTATAAAAACCAAAGCTTTTCTAATCTAAAATCAATCAGCAGGGTCAGAGATCAATTAACAGGGTAATATCTGATCATGGGTTTAACGGCCAAGTCGATGGTGCCTGTTCTTGCAGTGCTATTGCTAGTGTACTTGGGAGTGGCCCATGAAGAAGCCCCGAACCCGAATTCGCTGGCGCTATGCAGTAATTTATGTGAGCAAGATGTGTTCAAGTGCCTCACAGACTGTTTGTCAAAGGGAAAGGACTTCCTGGGTATAATACAATGCCTGCTTTCATGTGGCACAAAAGGCAATACATGCTTGACTAGTTGCACCAGCATCCCCGATACACCGGGAAGAACTTAATCCTATAGCGTTCAGTTAGAACTGTTCGCATCAACCAAAGCCGGGAATCAGAATAAATATATACAATGAAGATAATTGTAATAAATCATGCTTATGAGCATTGAATAAAATGAAATCACGACACTAGTCTTCTGGTGATTTCTTTCTTATTGAATTCATCAATTATATTTGGTTCATGAGCCAAAACTCTTCCCCCCTCCCCCCTTTTTTTCTTCTCTCTTGTTCTTTTCCCTTAAATATATAAATCAGTAATGCTACACTCCTCTTATGCAGTCAAAAGTACTTTCAAAACCAATGGAGCAAATGCCCATCAATGAAGTAGTCAGTACATGTACAGACTTCTTTTTCAACAATGTTTAATCACAATGCTGCTACAAAGGCTGGATGGTAGCTAATATTTCCTGATTTAAAATTATTTTCATTCACAATCAAATACAAATAAGTTCACAGCAATCTGAATACATTCCCAAAACAATAATTCAGATTGATTTCCAAGGAAAATAGTTGCAACAAATTTGTGTCTTTACCAAAAAGCTTAAACAATGTCATCCAGAGCCAAACCAGTTCCCAGAGTAAAACAGCTAGACTGGGGTATGCAAGAGCTAGGATAATGCGAGTCCCAGGGCACTCAAAATGGACTACAGGTGATCATGCATATATCATAATTACCTGTTACGATGGTAATGGAAGCTGCAATATGAAGGTAAATATGTACAGACTCAGCAGCCTATGCAGCCCATACCTAGCCTTGAGATATTCGACCTCTCTTTGTCTCGACACCTGACTGAGAAAATCTCTGCCGAAGAACTTGCATAACATCTTCTATTTTCACATCTTTATTTGCCAAAAGAACCATGGCATGATAGAGGACATCTGCCATCTCTGAGGCAGTACGTGACTTATCTTCATTCTCCTCCAATGTTCGACACAACTCATCAACTTCCTCCCTGCAAATGAAAGTTCACATAAAAATCTTAAGTCAAAACACAGACACAAACATATACCCCTCAAATAGATAATTCCCTTTGGTTTATTGATGATTTCTTCTCTGACTCATTCTTTATTCATTGACTGAAGCAAAGAGAGTATCCACTAAAATCAATCGACAGTCCAATAAAATCCATAATACCTGATTTTTTAGCAAAGAAGTATATTATCAAGTAACAATCTCTTTGTCCACGAGGGTTTTCCATTTTGTTCTGCTGCTAATTCTGCTTTGCGTTGGGAGATTGTTGACCCTAATGAGTACAACATGCTTAATGCCAACTTATATCCAGTGGCCACTCCAGGAAATTTTTTCAGGGTGTTCCTTAAAAAGCATAAATTACACAATTTAATAATTTGTTATATTGTTGTTTCATTAATATAAATTATTAATTGTTGTTTAGTCTAACATAATTTAATTTGTTTGTCTTTTATTTATAATATATTGGTTAATTAAATTATTAATTATTGTTTATTAGTTGCTTCCCTTAATTAATTATTGGTTAATTAAATTATTGTTTATTAGTTGTATTAGTACACATCCTATGTGCATTTACTTCCCCTAATTCAAATATTCCACTGACTCCATGTGTCCATCCACCCCACGCCACTCAACAGACAAGTCTCATGCCTCTAATAAAAAGTTTTCAATTTTAACTAAATAAGTTGTAATAAACCGTCAACAAGAATTGAACCAAAAAAATAAATGCACATACAAGGGGAAAAAAAAAAAAATCGTTGTTGCACTATGTACACAACACAACACTACAATTCACTAACTTTATTATATCTCAACTCCCAATTAATTTCAGAGTTTCAAACAAACTCAATTTTTACTTAAAAAAAAAAAAGAAGACACTAACAGACAAACATAACTATTTACCATTAAAAAATCTGCCATTCATATAAGCACAAAAAGACCCCAAAAAAAAAAAAAAAAAAATACAAAATTCAACTCATAGAGCACAACACGTGGGAGGAATGGAGGATATCAATCCACCACTAGACTCTAGACACTTCTACCACGTCTTGTGCTCAAACTCACTAGAGACTTAAACAATGACTTAAACTCACCAGCCTTGCCCCTAGACTTATATCAATCCACCACTAGACTCTCTCAAGACACCAAATTCAACTCAATACTCTCTCACTCTCTGTCTTTTGTATCAGACAGTTTAAGAGATTCAACTCAATACTATTTGATTACACTCCCAATTTATTTGTAAATGAAAAATTTCAGTCCTTAAAGAGACTAAAGAATGCATGAAAATATAATAGAACCAAGAAATAAATTAAAACAGATAAGGCACCACCTTTCATATTACAGACCATGTGAACATAAAGTTAAATCAAGAAAAAAAAAATGATAGATAGATAGGTAAGGGATAACCTTTCAGATTGAAGTGTCATTAGTACTTCAAAGGCTTCCTTTCCTATCATATTAAACTGCAACTATGGGTGTGGCCTTAAATAGCTCCAACTATTACAAATATGTTGGAGTATGTGTGTTTCAAACTCTTTAACTATGCTTGTGTCCCACATTGGTTAGAGATGTGTTCTCTTGTAGGTTTATAAACCTTTGCACCACTTAAGTGTTTGCTTGAAAGTTAATGGGCTAAGAGTTGGAGTTGAGCTTGGGTTGGACTTAAGTTAAGTCTCTATCTCTCTTGGGCTTATTTAACCCTACAACATACACCATTTCTTCCTCTTCTCCTTGCTGCACAAAATTTGCAGCTTTTAAACAAAGGAAAGGCAAGTAAGGTCATTATGCATTTTGCGTAATTTTATAGTTTGTGAGATCTTTCTAACCCTATCTATTTATTTTTGTCATTGCTAATTTTTTAGGGTTTGTATTGTTGAATCAACTTGTTTATTTGGCCATATTTTCCAACAAAATATAATTGATTTTTTCACAAAACTCAAACCATTGACAGAAAGCCCACCGCCCGCCCGGGGGGGTGGGGGGGACTTAGCTATCTTACCTAAGCTTACTATTTTGTTGACATATTATCTTAATATTTATATATTTACATACCATCCCAACAATTAATTAAAACCAAGATGCCAAGATCTAGCAAAGATTGTTGTACTCATCACAAACCAAAGAGAGTGTTTGTAGAGTTAAAATACAGTGACAAAAGCAAAATATACAGTGATAAAAGGAAAAAGGGAAGAGGGCCATAGAATTCAATTTATATAATTATGTCTTCACTACAAAGGGAGCGTTTATGATAGGCTACAAATTGAATGACCCCTTATGATAAAAATTAATTAATTAATTAGCCAAGTTATTAATTAATCAATTTATCATGCAAATGCATAGTAGCACAAACAAATCACCAATAAACTAATAACGCAACGGAAAATAAATAACACGGTGATTTGTTTACGAATGGGGAAAATCTAACGGCAAAAACCCCATCGAGTGATTTTCAGGTCACCATTCCCGGAACTCCACGATTATCACAACAAGCGATTACAAGTAAAGGAATCTCAAGTACCTTACCAACTTACAGTTGAACCCTTACCCCAATACCCAATTGGACTTGTTCTGTAGTGACAATTCCCCTTTTGATGCATGACTCCCAAGTACGTGACTAACCAATTGCGCGGATCCCAGTACGTGACTTCAATCACCAACTAAGAAGGTTGTTAGTTGCAAAGTTCTTCAGTTCATCCATACGATGAAGATCAAGAAGATGTTTGGTCACAAAACCCTACGGTGCACATACACAGCAACTTCTTCAAGAGAAAGAGATGAACTAAGGCAAGAACTTTGTCTCCAGTCACAATTTGCTTGAACAGAGTTTGCTCAAAACTTGTGCAACTTGTGAACTGTTTGATGGCTCTTAAACTGATCCTTTTATATGTCTAGGGTTAGGAGAAAAGAAAGCCCAAAGACAAATTCACGGATCCCAAGAAAATCAGATTGAAATTCTAAAAATCTTAAACCTCGACAGATAGAAGGTGTCGAGCACACCGAATGTAGAACAGCTTTCTTAAGCTTGATAGATGCAGTTGTCGAGCTTTAATGATTTTGCACTATGAACTTGTTTTCTTGGACACACTTTAAGGTTTCAATACTTGATCTTGAAACAAGGTTTCTTGAAGTATTTAAACACATCCTAAATCTATCCAGATACAAGTAATGTGCGTTTTGTCAAAGAATAAGTCAATTACATAAAATCATGACATATGTTCTTAACTTGTAAAACACATATGTCCTAACAGTTTAAATTTGGATAATCCAAATCTTAGTAATTATGGCTTCACCATAAGATGAAATAGTATACTGCCTAGATTTGCATAAGATGGTGCCTATGAGAATTATAAGAATGGTTTATTCAAAAGAAAATAACAAGCAAAGGTAATGCATCCATGCAATCAAGGGGGGTGGGGGGGGGGGGGGGGGGGGAGAATAAACAAAAGAGGAAAAAAAATGAAACCAGTTACTACTTGTACGAGTAATTATGTAATTGAAAGTTTGTGGTGTCCCACAAAGCTGAAGTTCGTAAAAAAGTTCCATTCCAACATCAACAACAATATTGAAATCAAGAGCCCATATGTGGCTCACATAATCAATATATGTTGATTATTAGGCCACCATGAACACCGCAAGAGAAATACAACAGAGAAATTGGGAACATGATTCTTAAATAGTATTATTTGTCTTCTCTTTGCCACACATGTGAAGGTCCATACCCCTATGACCATAATGGAAACTTAACCATGCGCGGTTGACTTTAACAAGAAACGAGATGTCAAACAGTATGTAATCAGAGGGTGCAGGGCTTACTGGCTCAAGCAACACTAAAGGCGTAGTAATGTGCATGCGTGTGTGCAGGAGCAAGCAAACACACCTATAGGGATGCATAATACGTGCATAATAGCCTTAGGTATGCAACTAAGCATGGATACAGATGTAATTGTTGGCCAGTTTGGATGGAGGGGGAGGAAGGAGGAATAGAGGGGAATAGAGTAGAGTTGGCCAAAAATGATTGTCTTGGAGGACAGGAGGGAAAGTGGAGGTCGGAATGTGAACTCCAGTTTTTTTTTTCATAAGTATGGAGCCAAGATGTAGCTTGAGTAATGATATAAAGCATATAATCAGGCAACAATAGACAGCTTCAAGAGATGTTTATTAGCTGACTGGGAAACCCAGCCATCAGATTTCCTTCTCCCTATTTTGTTTTCCAGACGTGTAACAGTACCTACCATAAGTCCATAATGGCCACAGTAGAGACCTGACTATGGCTGGTTAAATCTTGAGCTTTCATTATTAAATAGATAATGATGGTCCATTAACTTTACCAACACAAATCTGGTAGACAATTTATGCCAAGGGTCTCAGTCAGGTTTTTGCTTTCAACCTTCATTCACGTTATTATCTTTCCGCTTTCCAAAATCAAAATTGAAAAACCATGTTGATCTCTCAAACTCAAACTGAGCTTGGTGCTTCTGCTACTCCTCCAGTAACTCCACCACCATCCCAACAAAGCTTTGCACTCTCACTTTCACAGAGAATGCAAAAAGGACACTTGCTTCCATTGCCGTCAGCAAGGCCACTGGGCCAGAGATTGCCCCCTCAAGAAATCTCAGCCCTCCACCTCTTTCTCCAACGGTCTTGATCTCCCCCTCTTTCGCTGCCCATGTGGCCTCGGATTCTGTCTTGTTCGGGTTTCCCATTCCGACAAGAACCCCGGCAGAAAGTTTTTCACTTGCCCTGGCATTAACGTAAGATCAAAGACACACTCTCTCTCCCTCTCTGTCTTTTTCAATTTCCAGTACTTTCTGATTGGTGAAACTAGCAAGTCTCCTCCTAAGTGTGTGTATCCGTATCCTAAGTGTTCATGTGAAGCTGGAGTCTGTAAAAGAATTATGCTGGATAGGAGCCCAAATGCGGATCGGACCTGCTTTGTCTGTCGAGTCCCAAGGGTATGTCTTCATTGTTACTTTGGATTAGATTCCAATTTGAAGTTGTATGTACGTGGTGGTTCTTTAACGTAATTCTTGTAGCTAATTTATAATTTCTGGATTCTTGTGTGGTTGCTTAACTAGATGGTCGTACTATTACCCCGCGTATAAAGCTCCCACTTTTGAAGAGTATGGTTGTTCAAATATATGACATGCACAGAAAATATTGATTTAAGCACCGAATCCTTAAATAAGTTCACCAACTCATAATCTCATATAAGTCACACTAAATTTGGATCTTTCTTTGCCATGGCGTGTCATTTGTATTGGTACAACAAAATATGCGCGCGGGATGCTTAAATGTGGTTTGTTTCATATTCTATCTTTCTGATTGGCACTTGTCATGGAATTTCATTTGCTTCAAACAATTGAATCATTTGATAGTATTTGATTCATTTATCAATGACACTCGTGTCCTATGTACTTGATGACAAGATAAATTTTTTATGCCAAAAAGGGAAACTCAAGATCAAGAACAGCTGGTATATTGTTGATGGCGTGATTAATCCTTCTTGCAATACCTGTGACTTATTAGTTATTAACCTGCTATATGATGGAAATGTGAATACTTTTTGTGCTCATAGCTGTATTTTCCATTTAACACACATTTCCATTGATCCACCAGCAAGCTTAGGCATAGGGTACGCATTTGCACAAACTGGAATTCAATCATCTTATAAATCATAAAGCAATATTTTGTGATAAAAGTTCTTTCAGTATGCAAAATGCAAACCGTGTGGTACTTTGATGGTTTTAATTTTGGCATTAAATTTTGTGAAATATATGGGCCAAACATATGATCTTGTTCAATTCCAACTGCACATACATCACCTTGTCCTTAAACTAAGACACATTTAAATAAATTGAGTAATTGGATAGAGGTTGATCCGATGGTGGCATTTCAGGAGAGCAGCCTGTGTATCCTTTGGTAGCATTTTAAAATCTTGGATTTGCCCTTTTTTTGCGTGTTAGTTGATATCTGATTAATGGACTGTGGCTTTGAGACAGGGATTTGGAGCTGCTTGTTTCCTCCAATGGGAGGATACTCAAGAAATTACCACAGTGAATGATATTGCAGATGAAAGCAATCATGAAATATATGCAAAGACTACTTTGAGAAAACATCCGTTTAATATTGACTTGGGTGATTCAAGTATTGAGAAACCAAAAAGGATGAAGTTTGATTCACTGGAGATGGAAAGTCCTCAACATTTCCCAACTGTCACGCATGCATGTGAACATTTTGGGAAAGAACAAGAACCCCTCATGGAGAGGGGGGAATGTGATGAAAGCTCAGATAAAACTCCCTCAAAGTGTATTGAGTACTCTTCAAATCTGCAAGGCCTAGCTATGCTGGAGGCTGAGTCAAGGAGTCCCATTATGAAGAAATCACTGGTAATTTCCCATCTATGGTCACCGTCTCAGATTTGTTGCCGACAGGCAGAGTTCTGGAGGCAGATTACTTCTGCTGGAGACACATCTACTGCAGGTATTTTCTTGTGTATATCCATGTATCTATCTGTATCTTATACTTGATGGCCAAAAAAGAATCTCTATCTTATATTTGATGTTTCTCTTGCTGCTTTTTCTTTTAGCTATCTTGCCACACCCTTGTCTCTTTTTTGTGTTAATCTTTATTTCTTCTTCTTCTTTTTTAAATGACAGATAGTAGCAATCAAATCTTAGGTCTTCATATTACGGGTTGGCTAGGCCGGATTGCTTTCCCTTCTCCTCGATGTTTATCAGTTCTCCTACCATGGTGTTTCTTTTGCTGTAAGTGTGGTCTTATAGTCCATTTCTTTGTTTGTTTGTTTGTTTGTTTTTTTCTTTTCCTTTCACCTTTGGTTATGACTCCAAATTCATATATATTTTTTATAGGTGTTTTCCCTTCATTTGATCCCATGTTCGTTCCTCAAGATAAAAATGTGTCTAATTATGAATGCTTTAGATACCTGCCTCATAGTCCTTTAATTGTTGAATTTGATTAGCCATCATCACAAATATCTGGTCAGGATGCTCAGGTTTTGTGTGATGTTTCTCTGGAAATGCCAATTGCCAAGAGTCCTCCTGCTATGTCAGAAGGCAGAATAACAACGTTAAACATGGAGGTTCTTGAGCAGACAGTGTTGGATGTCCAAAATAAGTTTCTTGCCTATCTAGAGCCCATGGCACAGGATGCGGAATCAACTTTTAATGTTTTGGATATTCTATTAGTCAATCATGCACCTTTTCATGAGCTAGTGAAGAAATTCATTGTCTGTGCATCATCACTAGCTGACAAAGAAAAGTCAGTCAACCAGGAACAATCTTTGCAAGCATTGATTGAACGGTATCTTAGTGAGAAAGTTAGATATGATGATATTTCTCGCATCCATGCTGAGACAGAAACTGCTTTAACAGCCTCGAATCGTCACCTTATATCACTTCGTGAAGAGGCTTCCTGTGTCAAAGATTTGCTTCTTCGAATTGAGAATCAGTTGTCCAGTTGTGAGGCTGAGACAAAGGAGCTAGAGACTCGTTCAGGCGAGATTTCTAGGAATATGTTGGAGTCCGAAAAGAGTTTGCAGGCTGCATATGGGGAAGCAGAAGAGGCGCTGAAGCTTCATCAAATGAAATTCTGTCAGCAGAAGGAGCAAATGCAAAATGCAATCATGGCAGGGCTAGAGTTAGTAAGAAGTAAGCTTCGGAAGTGATTTTATATTAACCTTTAAAACAATGTAAAATATGACATGATGCTAATAAATAAATAAAAATGTAGATAGTGCCACTTATTAGTAGTGTAGGTTGTGTGTCCTTCCGGTATTTCTTCATACCAATCCAGAAATTTTGTATCTTTCATTGGTTTGATAGTTCAATCACTAATTTTAGTATGGCAATGATAACTATGTTAGCGATAGAGTAATTACCAAGATTGCATGTGAAACTTGTTATTTGATTACCTATACCTCATTCTCTCGCAAGATTCCAAAAGCCATGATTTTCTAGATTAACCCTAATTTAGCATTTGTATTAAGCTTACACTTATCCAAAGGAGACAATGACCAACAAATCATTATGGTAGGAGTAAAAGATGTTAGAAAAAGGTTTGGTTTGGTTCTAGTACAAGGCTAATAATGAATAAATCTTAAATGACAAAACTTAGATACAATACTTTAAATCCGGTAACTGGTTCTCATCTTAAAATTCAGTAATGTGGCATTCTTCTCATGGGATGGAAGTGTATTTTTAGTTAAATACAACCACATAATTGAATTTTACAAGAAGAATTTAAGGAATAGTACCTAAGTACTGTACCAAAGTTTTGCCCAATTTTAAAATTGTACAGGATTGAAGATATGTTCAATTATTGAAATTTGTATTCATAGATTTCCAAATGAACTAAATTGCAGCATTAAAAATATGGCACCAAGGAAGTGGTGCAAACAATAAATTAGTTATGGGTCATGTTAACAGATGCCCTTAAGGCATTTATTAATAAATTATTTTTGAAAAGTTTTGATACCATTTTTATGAAAAATATTAAAAACTCTCAAAAAAGTCAATTGTTTTTTTTTTCTTTTCCTATAAAAAGTTTTTAGAAATGGTTCATTAATAAAATTAGGGCATCTGTTATCATTTCCCATTAGGTATATACTAGCTCTATTGGTAAGAAATTGAGATCAAACCAATCTAATACTTAATAAGGGACTAAAACTGAATGCACTCCATAATTTAAAAGACCAAAAATGCAAATAAATAATGGCCAGAAAACAATTAATTGACGGAAAAAAAAAAAGACAAATATACTAATAAAGTATTATAATTTAAAATTTTGAAGTATCAAATCAAAAATTGAATCAATGCAATATTTGAAAGACAAAAAATTTTGATTTACCCCTTCTTATCATATACTATTAACATTACTAGTGTGTAGCCCCGTGCATATGCACAGATACAACTGAAAATAATCACAATTATACTGTTCAAATTATACATGGTATTAACTTATACTTTTTTAAAACCATACATTTCTAAAATATGTAATGATTTCTCATTATATATATGATGGTGGGCTAAATCCAGTTCCATTCGCCCATGATGGTCGTCTATGACCAAACTACGTCCAAACTAGTTCACGAGAAAGGCAGCCCAAATAAAAAGTATCACGAATAATGAATAGGATCTGTCCACAAACGTAATGATCATCCAAAGTAACCTAGTCGTCCATGTCACACAAAGACATGGACGACCAAATGACACTTGGTAAATTTCGAAGGATTTTTCTACTAACACCAAGTAATCAGACCATGATCTATCATTCCAGAATGTAGGGAGGATTCCCCGAAATTCGCTCCATTTTCTCCCCTAATTACACACATCTCCCATGATGGTAGTGGATCCGAACAAGTGGACCCATTAAAAACTCTCTATAAAAGGGATCTAACTCCATCAGCCTAAGTTACATTCTACTATTCATCTACTAACTATCCTTGTGTTCTAGAAAGAAAATCTGACTTAATCGTCGAAGGGTCCTTGGCCGATTCTCTCCGGTCACCCTTGACAATCATTTTCTTTCTCTTTAGGTCATTAAATAGTTGTTGTAGCCTAGAGCATTTAGCCTACTGATTTTAGTACAACATCAGTTGGCGCCGTCTATGGGAAGGTAAGCAACGTTTTGAAGTGTTAACCACCTTGCTTTCCAAGACAAAAGGCTGCATGGTTTGGACTCGATCGATGGCCATAAGTCCAAAACACCAGGAGAGTGAAAATGCCTTCAGTCTTTCAAATCGTGCACTAGCACCGCAATCGGCGTCTATCCAACAACAGCTGCTATCCATGGTAGTTGCAATGGTGGACTTGATGCAACAAAACCAAGAGTTAACTAGAGAGGTCAATAGCGACGTGCCGAGGAACATAGGCAAAACTCAAAAAATAGAGGGGCGAAGAACGGCGCTGAAGGAGGAGATCAATTCAGAGGTATCGTCACTCGAAGTGTGCTACATTTGGAGAGAGAAATGGACCAGATGAAGAATGCCATGAGGAGGGCAAACCATGTGGATGATCTCCTCCACAAAACTGACTCTCCTTTCACTACGTCCATCACGAGTCATCCTCTACCCTTCAAGTTCAAAATGCCTACTTTGGACTCATACGATGGAACACGAGATCCTTGTGATTACATTGCCACGTTCAAGACAAACATGCACCTCCAAGGTGTTCCAGATGAAATCATATGTAGAACCTTCCCTACTACGCAGAAAGGCCCAGCCAGGGTGTGGTTTGGTAAATTACCACCAAACACTATAACTTCGTTCTAGGAGTTAAGTAAGCTGTTCCTCAACAACTTCGTCGGAGGCCAAAGACATAAGCGCTCCTTGTCTAACCTACTAAACATAGAGCAAGGAGAAAATGAGAGTCTTTAGACTTTCATAAGTCGTTTTAACAGGGAAGCGATGTTGATAGACGAGATAGACGACAAAACCTCTTGGCAGCTTTTTACAATAAAGTTACTTCGGATTTGTTCATCCACAAGTTGTATGACCAAGAGCCATAGACGATGGCTAAGCTGATGCACTCAGCCCAAAGTTTCAGGAATGCTGAGGATGCAATTATTGTCAAGAAAAAGAAGAAGGTTGAATGAGTGGAACTTAGGTACATCCACCATCTAGAACAAGGCCCTCGTCCAAAGAAGGCCAAGATGGGAGAAAAAGAAGATCTAGACGGCAGGAAAGCAGGATCGTCCTCAACATGACCAAGTGTTGATGCAAATCAAGGATGACCCGTCCTTGAAATTACCAAAGAAGATGAAAGGAGACCCTGTCAAGCGGAACAAAAGTAAGTACTATCATTTCCACCGAGATCATAGACATGACACAGACAAGTGTTACGACTTAAAGCAACAAATTAAAGTTCTTATTAAGCTAGGAAAGTTGGTGAATTCATTGAAAGGCAAAGCAGAAGAACCAGTGCGTCAACCACTTGGAGAAATAAGGGTTATTGTAGGAGAAACATCATTTGGAGGTTCGTCCAAAGCCAAGAAGACTTACTTACGAGTAGTTTCGAATGCTCAACTCACTGGCGGCCCACCAAGGACGTCTAGAGTAGACGAGCCCGCTACCATTTTAACAGGTAAAGATGCAAGGAGATAGCATCATCCTCCTGATGATGCAATTGTTATCACTTTGACGATTGCGAATTACATAACAAGAAGAGCGTTAATAAATAATGGGAGTTTTGAGGATATCCTCTACTATCCGGCATTCCAACAAATGAGGGTTAGCAAGGAATTACTTTGTCCAATGAATGTACCTTTGATTGGGTTTGGAGGAATGAAGGTTCTACCCGTGGGCACCATTTCCTTACCAGTCATGGTTGGTTCTTACCCATGACAAATCAATAAGGAAGTAAATTTCCTTGTTGTGGATTGTTCATCCTCATACAATGCCATCATAGGACGACCAACTTTAAATGGTTGGAGGGCTGCAATGTCTACTTATTACTTGTCCGTTAAATTCCCAACGGAATATGGCATTGAAGAAGTACAAGGAGACTAGCTAGGGGCTAGAGAATGTTACTTGGCTATGTTAGCAATGGAAGAGCAGATGCAAACGATAAACATTGAAGAAAGAAGAACAGTTGCTGAGCCAATTGAAGTATTAGAAGATGTCCAAGATGTCCCCCTAGACGAGTCCAACCTTGAAAGGTTCACTAGAATCGAAAAAAGCATGGAGGAGAAGACGAAGCAGGAACTTGTCCAATTCCTCAAGAAGAGCATGGATGTTTGCTTGGAGCCAAGAAGACATGTTTAGGATTGACTCAAGTGTGATTACTCATTGTCTAAATGTGTCCTCGTCCTATAAGCCCATCTGTCAAAAGAGAAGAGTGTTCACCCCAGAATGAGACAATGCCATCAAAGAAGTCCATAAGTTGGTAACAATAGAGTTCATCCGTGAAGTCTACTACCCTGATTGGCTAGCTAATGTAGTGATGGTAAAAAAAGTCAATGCCAAATGGAGAATATGCATGGACTTCACAAATTTGAACAAGGTATGCCCCAAATATAGTTATCCCTTTCCACATATTGACAAGCTAGTAGATTCCATAGCTAGGCACCAATTGCTGAGCTTTATGGATGCATTCTCGGGGTACAATCAGATCAAGATGGATGGAGAAAACATCCTTTATCACAAGCCAAGGTTTGTTTTGCTACAAAGTAATGTCTTTTGGTTTGAAAAATGCAAGGGCAACTTATTAGAGGCTAGTCAAACATATGTTTTGTCCACAAATTGGACGAATTGTTGAAGTGTACATGGACGACATGCTAGTCAAAAGCACAAAGGAGGCACAACACTTCGATGACCTCCAGGAGACTTTTGACACACTTAGACAATACAACATGAAGCTGAACCTGAGAAAATGCGCCTTCGGAGTTTCATTAGGAAAGTTCCTTGGTTTCATGGTTTCACAAAGGGAAGCTTAGGCCTTACTTCCTAGCTCACATCATCAACGTCTTGACAGACCATCCACTCAAGAAGGCTACGAACAAGCTAGAAGCGGTTGGAAGATTGATTCAACGAGCAATTGAACTTAGTAAGTTTAATGTAAGCTATCTACCAAGAGAAGCGATAAAAGCCCTAGCCCTTGTAGATTTCATTGTAGAATTCACTCCTGCCTATGACCAGTAGCGTAGGGACCAAGGGGCAAAAGAATGGGTCGTCCATATGGATGGTTCGTCCACTTAGCATGTAGGAGGAATTGGAGTAGTATTGCAGTCACCTGAAGGGGATCGTCTAGAGTTTGGTGTCTATCTACAATTCCCGATGACCAACAACAAAGCAGAGTATGAAGCTTTTATTAAGGGCTTAAATCTGGCTAAGGCATTGGGAGCTGAATCATTAGTCGTTCAAGTAGATTCACAACTGATCATAAGTCAGGTGAATGGAACATGCGAAGTTATGGAGGAACAAATGAAGAGATATTTGAGCAAAGTCAAGTAGTGCATCAAGAGCTTCACAATGGCAAAGTTTCACCAAATCCCAAGGGAAGAAAACATGGAAGCTGGCAGCCTAGCCAAGGCATCATCTGCAAACGAGTTTGTTAGGTTCTAAATGTTTAGAACAATTGGCAAATCATGAACACAAACTTGTCTAGATATAGATCTTAGAGTCTATAGGTATTATTAGACGATGCTCAAGATGATTCAAGTTAAGATTCAAGAACATACAAGCTGTAGGAAGAAGATTTCATAATTTATCTGGTTCGATCGATCGAAAGACAGGCTCGACCGATCGAAAGTCGTATCTGCAGAATTTTAATTAAGCCCAAACAGCAGTCCAAGCCCATTTAGGATTAGGGTTTCTAATCTACTTCTCCCAGTATATAAAGGAAACCCTAAGCACGTTTTTGTGTGGCTTTTCAGAGAGAAAAAAGTGTGCCTCTTTTGTATTTAGGGTTTTGTTCCTAAAAATCTCTCTTATGTCTTCTACCGGTGCTATTTCTTGAAGAATCTCAAGATCCGGTATTGTAGAAGTTGCTGTCTTCTCTTGTCATCAAAGGTGTTGATGATCTAAACCTTCAAGGGTGGTCTTGGAGTCACAAACAGGAGTGTTTGTGTTGCTAAACCTTTGAGTAGGATCTCAAAGTCACAAACGGGGGTGTTTGTGTTTTGCAAAGGCCAAAGAAAGAAGGAGTCCGTGGATTCAGAGCTTGCACGTGGTCGTGTCAGTAAGTTCTACTGGTGGGTAGCAATAAGAAGTCGAGCGTAGGGGCTTGTAAGTCTTATTGTATGAACTTCGATTCTTTATATTGGATTTGCTTTTTATCTTGAGGATAGCTAGGTTAAATCCTCCCCAGGTTTTTTACCGGTTTGGTTTTCCTGGGTGATCATATATTGTGTTATTTATTTTTCCGCTGCTTTGCATGATTTGATCTTTTATATTGTGATAACCTAGACTTGTTTAATTGGATTAAGTAACAACTTGGCTAATTTCCTAGGTTAATCTGATTGTGGTTTTAAGGGGTCTAAAAACCAACAAAGTTGGTTGATAACTAGATTAAAATACAGTACATCCCAAGCATAGACGTTCTTAAGGTACATCCGATAGACAGAAAATCCAACTGGACCACTCCAACTGTTTCCTATCTCAAGGATGGACTCCTCCCTAAGGATAGAGAAGAAGCAAGGAAGCTAAGGGTTAGAGCGGCAAAATTTGTCCTCATGGACAAGATATCTCTCAGCCCTACTTAAGTTGCTTGACTCCGAACGAGTCCCACCACGTCATGAGAGACATACATGAAGGAGCATGTGGAAATCATTCAGAAGCAAGATTCCTCGTCCACAAGATAGTTTGTGTAGGATACTATTGGCCATCAATGCAAGCAAATGCCCAGGCATATGTCAAAGCTTGTGACAAATGTCTACGATTTAGTAGAATGCCTAGATGACCATCGGAGTATCTTACCCCAATGATAGCCCTTTGCCTAATGGGGACTTGACATTCTTGGTCCATTTCCCATAGGGAAAAGGCAAATGAAGTTCTTGGTGGTGGGAATCGATTATTTCACTAAATGGGTGGAAGCAGAGCCATTAGAAAAGATCACTGAGCAAAATGTCAGAAACTTCAACTAGAAGAATATCATCTGCCATTTTGGAATTCCTAGGGTACTCGTCTTAGACAATGGACAATAGTTCGACAACGCACCCTTCAAAGAATTCTATGAACAACTGGGAATCAGGAATCACTACTCCTCACCCTCCTACCGACAGGCCAATGGACAGGCAGAAGTTAAAAACTGATCCTTGTTGAAGATCATCAAGACTCAGCTTGAGTGGGAAAATGGGATATGGCAAGACAAACTATCCAGCGTCCTTTAGGCATACAAGACGATAGTAAGGACTCCTACTGGAAAAACCCCCCCTTTAAGCTAGCATATGGAAGTGATGCAGTGATGCTCGCAGAGATTGGCCTGACTAGCTACAGGGTGGCCCACTATAAGGATGAAAAAATGAGAAACAACTCCGTCTAAACCTCGTCTCATTGACAAGGTGAGGATAGACGCAGAACAAAGAGTAGCACACTACAAGAACTTGATGACTAAGCACCACGATGCGATGGTAAAGCCTAGGCAATTCAACATTGGACACCTCGTCCTAAGAAGGGTGTCTTTGGCTACTAAGGATCTTGCTCATAGAAAGTTGAGATCTAATTGGGAAGGACCATACAAAGTCATCAACTACAAAAAAATGAGGATTGTATTATCTAGAAGCCTTGGAAGGACGAAGGTTAGAGCATCCATGGAATGTGGAGCACTTAAGGAAGTACTATCAATGAAGACTCCTCGAGAAGGTCAGCATGGATGACCTTAGCCTCTATAGAGTATTGGTTACCACTAATAGCCTACCTATGTTATCTTTCATCACTTATGTTTTCTAGTAGCATTTTATGTTTTCTAGTATTTGAATTCCCTAAAAAGCACAAGCTACTGGCATGTGCAATGTTTGTGGATGTCATTATGTTATGTACAAAGTTCCTAGTTTGTATATAAAGCAATTTGGATAATTCTACTTAAGTGTTTTAAATCCTTTATAAAATTAAAGTTCACAAGAAAGGCTAAAAGCCATAGACGAGTAAAGTCCTTAGATGCAAGGATGTATTGTCATAAGCCTCCTTTAGATGAAGGAAAGGCAAAACACCACATATTGGAATAAAACCTTAAGGTAAAAATAAAATAAAATAAGGGAAGGAACAAATACCTCCCACATATACTTGTCTACTTGTGATGAGTGATGGATGAAGCAAAGCACGCATGCAATGAATAGATGATATTTATGGACAGAAAGTGGCCAAAATTGAAGTCCAGACCATGGACGAGCAAACACAAACATTCCAAAATCCGTAAATAAGTAAAGTCCAAATCTTGGACAAGCAAGCTCCAAAATTTTAAAGCTTAAAAAGCAGGGAAAAGGGATAAAGATGAATGGCCAACCATGAATATATTTATAAATTAACTTGTTCCAAAAGGGTATACAACCATCATCCAAAAATCCTTAGAATATTTGAGCCTAAAGAGGCAAATGTATAAAACCTATGTCCATAATTATGGACAAGGGAATTGTACTTATAAAAACTATCATATGGTCCAAAACAACGAACCCCCAACAACACAAGTGAAAATAAAAATAATTTTTTGCTTACAATTAAAATTACTTGGATAAATCACTGGGGACAACGTCCCCAGAATTTGAATCATCCTTCGTTGGAAGAGGAATGGAGGCATCGTCCTCAATCTTCACGTCCTCTAAGCTAGACTGAAGTAAAGAACTTTCAACTACAATAGGAAGCTTGATGGAATTGAAGTCCACCCCAGGAAAGGCTTTAATGGCATCCAGACAGAAGTCCTCAAAGCCTGTAGGATAGTTCTTGTCCAAAAGTTCAGTGAACTCACTTGACGTCTTAAATTCTTTGATATAGCCTTGCTCAAAGAGGAAGTGAACTCGTCGCTTCACTTCTAGAGATGATGTAGACGAGCCTCCTTCTCGACGATATCTACCTTCGACTGCTCGACGAGATTCTTCAACTCCTTCACCTAGTCCTCCAACTTTACTCTCTCCCTAACCTTGCAACTTGCCTCCTTTTCCAAGTCACGAACCCTCATCTCTAGCCTAATCCTCTCTTTGTCTAACTTAATGGCTTGTCTGGACGCATGACCTTAGACATGACCTGTATTGAGGAATATAGACGTGAAACAAAAGGAAGAATAAAGTTCAACTTTTTATAAATGACTATGGACGAAAGAAAATACCTTGCAGAGATCATGAACTATAGATCGTTCAAACTCCTTCACAGACATGTCATAGCAAATGGTGACATCCTTGTTTGTTACTGCCTGCTGGAACCTATCCCAAGCAAGACCCTCACTTCTCAAGAAAGTTAATGGACAACTCTTAGGAGGTGCAGCAACAAATGGTTTCAAGGATGAGCTTGCATCAGGGAAAATAATTTTGGCCGTTGATGGCTGATTAGAAGTTGTAGAAGGAATGGAAGGGTTAGTCTCGACGATTAGGTGCTTGGACAAAGTAAACAAGCCATGTTTAGGCTTCTTATTGCCTCAACCGCTGAGAAGACTTCCATTATCAAGCGTCCTGGATATAGCCTTCCTTTTCTCTGAGGCTGCTGGACGAGATTGAGTAAGGACGTCCTTCTCTATCTGGATGGCTTCATCACTTGCAGGGCCTTTTCCCTTATTCTCCTTCATTGTTGCCATTCCTATACAAGAAAAGGAGAGAGAAGATTGTCCTCTCTCTTTAGTACTTGCATGGACACTATGGTTCTCCACACATTGGGGTTAAGTTGATTTAGCCCTATACCTAACCTATGAAGGAACTCTCTGGCAAAGGCATTCAAAGGCAACCTAAGGCCCCCTAGTAGGTAAGCCTCATATATACCAACCCCAAGAGAATTTGGGGTACAACACCATTCACCAAGGGTAGCAAGACAAGGATTAACTTTGTCAGGAATTTGGTATTTATCTCTAAGCATGAAAAGTCCTTTTTCGTCTACTTTGGATGGAATATTCATAGCACAGCTATATATGATGTCCACCTCTTCACTAGGGGAAGGAGTGAACGGTTCAACATTTGTGGATGAGCCAGTAGACAAAGCTGCCCTCCTCCTAGAGAACCTCTAGAGGAACCCCAGGAACTCCAGACGAATATTGCTCATCCGTGGAATTACTTTCACTACTACTACTCTCACTACTACCACCACCACTGTTACTCTCATTGTGATACTCATCTATCACTATCTCATCCCTATCACTATCTCATCCCTATCACTAGACGAGGACACTACAATCTCAGCCATTTGTAAAGAATTCTAAAGAAGAAAACCTATAGATGAAGAAAAAAGGGTACCTGATTCTAGATGGAGAGGACTAAGGACTGAAGGGAACTTCTAGATGAGGCGAAAGACGACTAATGTCAGAGAAGAAAATATGAGAAAGTGAGAGGGTAGGAGAGATATTAGCCTATTTATAAGCAACAAGGAGGGACACTGAAGCGATGCGGACTAACCAGAAAGTGCCACATGGCGATTTTCTCAAAAAACAAAATGACGCGACGTGCAAACAATCAGGATTGAGCCATGTGGCGATATCCAGAATGTCTAATCCTAAGCTACCCCACAACGCCGCATGGAAAATTCATCAACGACTGAAAATTTTTCACGTGTAAAATAAAAATAATAATAATGATTTCAGCAATGGTATGGACGACACAAGAACAAGGGGGCAACTAATGGTGGGCTAAATCAAGTTCCATTCATCCATGATGGTTGTCCATGACCAAACTACGTTGAGACTAGTTCATAAGAAAGGGAGCTCAAATAAAAAGTACCATGGATAATGTATAGGATTCGTCCACAAACATCATGAACGTCCAAAGTAACCTAGTCATCCATGTCACATAGAGACATGGACAACTAAATGACACTTAGTAAATTTTGAAGGATTTTTCTACAAACACCAAGTAATCAGACCATAATCTATCATTCCAGAACGTGGGGAGGATTCCCTGAAATTTGCTCCATTTTCTCCACTAATTACACACATCTCCTATGATGGTAGTGGATCCGAATAAGTTGACCCACTAAAAACTCTCTATAAATGGGATCTAACTCGATTAGCCTAAGGTACGTTTTACTATTCATCAACTCACTATCCTTATGTTCTAGAGAGAAAAACTGACTTAACAGTTGGAGGGTCCTTTGCTGGTTCTCCCTAGTCACCCTTGACAGTTGTTTTCTTTCTCTTTAAGTCATCAAACAGTCATTGTAGCTCAGAGCAGTTACAGTGCATCATCAATATAAATATATATGATTTAGTATTTAATTGGTTTTAGACTCTTCGGTTTATGCTCCCAATAATTCTCTTGCCACAAAAATTAAAAACTTAAATGGACACATGTGTAGACACTGCATTTTGTAACTCTTACGACTCAAACACCTATTCTCCAATGATGCTCGAACTCTAAGGCCCAAGGCTAGTTTAGAGTCCAATTAGATATTAAATTGACTTGGGGAGTGTTAACATGGAAAATATAACCTTTTAAATGAGCAAAAATTTATTTTTGGAAAACTAAATGACCAAAGTGGCCCTCGGCTTGCATACATGAGTCACGGCCTGCGTACGCGTGCTAAAGCATGCGTGCACAGGCACATTCTTGCGTATGTAGCTAGCATTTCAAAAGCAAAACAAAACAAAAAAAAAGAAAAAAAGAAAAAGAAAAGTTTTTTGCAATAATGGCTGAGGTTTGAAATGAATCTCACATCGTCTGGAATCCATTCCAAACCCCATTTTTTCCACTATAAAAAGCCTTATATGGTACACTTTCAAAACACACAGAAATCCCATAGGAAAAACTTAAGATTCACTAGAAAATAGTGAATCAAAAAGGAGTTTTTCACAAAACACCCTCAAGTCATTTTTTATTTGATTGTGACATTTTCTAGCCCAAATCCTTTGAGTTTAAGATTGCTGTACATAACACTACTAAGGCATGGGAGAATGCGTAAATGGTTAAATTTGGACTCTATACGTGGAGCGGCTGTGAGCAAAGGGAGAGGAAGTGTTGGCTAAGGGATCTTGTCTTAGTCCTTGCTAAAGGCGTGATTTTTTTTAGGAAGGAAGTAAGATTTACACCTGACACGGTATTCAAGCACTCACAAAAAGGGAGATAGTGACTTTCTAAGGTCAGAGGCTATAAGGACACCCCTTATTGGTTGAGTATACAATGAGTCACCTTAGAAACATGTGTACCAATCACAGTACTCCTGATGTTCCTCTCAATGCCCAAGACTTGTCTCCCAAGTAGTGGCAAATCTACCTACCTACGGGTCTCAGTGCTATGTTGGCACAGGTCCTATCCCTTAGTCAACAGATAATATCACAACTGTGAAAAGATCCAAAAAGAGAGAATATGATGACTTGACACCTATCCTTTGTATTTAGCCGTATTCCTTAGAGTATAAAAGGAACATGCAACTGTGCTATTAAGGCAAGAACCCAACTAGATATTTTAAGATGAAAGTTGAGAGTTGGTAGGAAGAAAAGTCAACTTCATTGTAAACTAATCTCTTTTTATACATAATACAAGCTGAGCCAAGCAAGAATATTATGTTCTTGCTCCAATCATGGTTTTTTATTCATTCTCTAGGGTTTTCCATGTACATCATGTGTTATTTTGATAGTAAACTTCTTCTTCTTGTTCAAATGTGCGTCTTTTTCATGTCCTACCATCACTTTCTTTATTTCTTGTTTGAATGTTATGTCAATACTTGCATCTTTTCGAGCTTTCTCATGTAGATGTACTGTTAGATAACTTATTTCACTCCTATAAATAAGTTCAAATCTAACTTGCACATACAATTGCTAATCACTATTTTATTGAATTGTGATCGATTTGATTGGGGAGAACGGTCAAAAATCCCATAATGTATGATCTAGCCTACGCACGCAAGCTGAATTCATGCGTACACAGACCTGTTTTAGTGTGCATGATGTTGTTACCCAGAAACCCTAAATTCTTGTTTGTTTTGTTTCTGCTTTCGCGTGTTTGTTCTGTGTAACCTCTTTTTCATATGTTTTAAGCCCCATAATTGCTTGCCTGCCTTTTAACATGTTTGTTTGTTATCACATGTTTAGATTAGGGTTTAAATTAGGGTTTCTTTTTTTAGTTTTAATGCCATTCATTCACATGCTCATGCCTTGATGCCATAGGTGTCGTGCTGCTAAGAGGTAAGTAAAGGGTAAGTCATACATTAGTAATGTCCATTCATTTGTGTTAGGGTTTTACTTTGATGATATGATGGAACATGCTTAGATGTTTGATTAGGGTTTGTAATACGTTAATGCCTTGCTGTCATGTTTAAGTTACTGCCTTATTTTAGATGAATGATAGGGTTTTCATATGTTAGATGAATGCTAGGGTTTCCTTGTTGACATCTTATTTTGCAACTTGCATTTAACCTCACTTGTAGGGTAAAAGGGTAATTTTGTCTTGAAAATATGCATATTAATTTTGGTCATTAGATCCTTATTCTCATTTCACTAAAATGATCTTGATATTGTAACGATCAAATTGACTGGTCATAAGCCCTAATCAGACTGCCAGATTGAAAGTTATCATTAAATCAAGTTTTAATGGCTAAAATGCACTATCATAAATTGAGTCCGACTATATGTGATTATGAAAAATTGATTTTAATTGGTTATAAGTATAATCAATTTAAGATTAATGATGTGTCATAATTTGATTGGTTAGGACTACATTTTATGGTAAAGTTGCACATACCTAATTAACTAGATAGTTAAACATTAATCATTTAATGAGTAATTTGTGCAATTATTTTTTCATTAGGGTAAATTTGGAACCAATTAAGTTTGAAATGGGAGTGATTGGAGCCATTTAATGTTAATTGGGAGTTAATTTGGGACCTATTAATGTTAATTGCGCTGAAATAATTTTCTAACAAATGGCTTCTGCTCACCATTTCGTTGATATCTTTTAGAATAATTTGAATCAGTGAATGAGGTTAATTTTCCCAAAAACTAGACATCTGGAGCTTCAATTTAAGCATAAGAACGAGACAATTCTAATCAAAATTGAGTCATATATGATTTTTCGAAGTTGGCTCTACAGGCCGTTACAACAGTTACAGGAAAACCGAATTTTGGCTTGCTCCTCACTCTCACCAATCTCTACATCTAATGCACCAGATTTTCCCAAAGGCTAAAATGAGGTCTAGGTTAATGATTCTTTGTCAACCCTCATTAAATGGCATTCCAGTCATATTTTCTCAACCACTACTATATAAACCCCATTCTCCTCCATTCCAAAGCACACAAAGACCCCCTCTCTTCTCCTCTCTTGAGTTCGAAGAAGTTGAGTAATCTTGGTCTTCTTGAGACTCAAGGTATTGAGTGAGATTCACTCTTCCTCTCCTAACTCTTCTTTTCCTCCACCCTTAGGACCTCCCTCAAGAGTTTCCTCCTCTACCATATAGATCTTGCATGAAGGTATAATCCATTTCCCTAATTGTTTTTTGTGTTGCCATGATGAAAGTTTAAGATTAAAACATGATAGTAATCATTTAAATTCCCTTGAATATGTTTGGATGTTCTTAAATGTTTTTATGTGTTTATCACATGTTCTTGTTTGTTCATCACATGCTCATTCATAACACTAGTTTTAATCTTAAATCCACATCAAAAATATGAAAAACAAGTTTGTTTTATAATTATTTCAAATCATTGAATCTAAGATATCCCAATTCACACACATTCACTAGAATTTATTTTTCAATTCAAATGCAATGCTTAATAAATTGAATTAGGGTTTATCACATGCACACACATTAAATTCAACATGTAAATCGATTGACATATAGGATGATATAATATGGATGTTGGCCACCATAGTCTAGAAAACCGGTTTCACCGGGTAAGATGGGTGCCTAATACCTTCTCATCTTGTAACATAGCCTCCAAATTTAGATCAAGGGTTAGTAGAACAAGTGCTTATCCATGTAATTTTCAATTTCTAGATTTTAATTAGGAAACAAAGCTATGTACTTTATCTTAGATTGTATTTAGGACCAAAGCCATGTAATTTCCTATGATCATGTAAATTCAATTTCAAATCAATAAAATGAGGAATTTTTCAATTTTGGTTTTCTTATTTTTTCCAATAGTTAAATAAGTGGCGACTTCATTGTAAAACCTTTAATCTAAAGGAGAAAATATAACTAGTCGAACCCCCATTTTGGGAGGCAATAACACGACTCCACCCATTCTCGTGAGTTTGATCTGGCATCATAAAAACGGGCCAAGGGCGCGGTCTCCTACTGTGGTCACTCCACTAGGGATATTGAGGCTAAGTTTCAATTAGGTTATGGTGGCCAACCAAGTCATTGTTTATTTATTGCTTTTTATATATAATATGTCTAATATGTCATTATATTGCATGCCATGCATCATTTATTTGAATGAAATTTATTTTATTTTTGTGCTAGCCTGGAAGCTCGGTAGCATTAGCCGTGGATTGTGGTCTTCCTGAGACTCACATACCCAGCGGTGAACCTACCACCCACTACGACAAGGGCCATCATGGTTATGCCATGGTGGTTCATAAGGACAAACTGTATCATTTGGACCAATGTGGCACTCCTGGTGTCACAAGTTGAGAGGTACAGCGTCCTAGCTTGTGGGGACCTTTAACCTACCTTCTACCCATGTTGTAATGACCCATAGAACCTACCTTTAGATTGGTCCATGTAAATTGCATTGCATTACGCATGTGTATGGACGTTGTTTAAACCATCATGACTCAAGGCCAACGCTTGAGCCCACCATAATTGTTTGAACCTTGTATGTTGTGAATAAACTCAAGCCCAAAAGCCTATGATTGAACTCTAATTGGTATGGAAATCCAAAATTGTTTCTTGAATCATTCTAAGCCCACCACATGAGCCCATCAAAGGTGTACACGCATGATCAACATCAAACGCCAAAAGCTCACAAGATGCATGCCTTCCAAGTGCAAGCCCAAGCCATTTCATCATAATCAAGGTTCAAGCCCACTAAGCCTCAAGCATCCTAAATGGACCAAGAAGAAGCAAGTGGCCCAACTTTGTCTCAGTCCACATTTGGTTTGCAACATCATGGTTAACCCTAAAGTTTGTTTGTTTATTCCATGTTTCTATGTTTCTTTGAATTCAAATTTTTCATGTAGCATTTAATTAGCTTTGTTTGTGTATATATATAAAACAAAAAACAAAAACAAAAAAAATCAGAATTTTTTTTTTTTCCAGAATTTCCAAATCTTTCCCAAAAAAGAGAAAAATTTTCAAATGAAAAAAAGTCTTTGGACTAGTGGCATTGAGCCCTTAAGTCATTTTTTGAAAAAAAAAAAAAAAAAATTCATTGAACTAGGGGCATTGGTCTTCCTAGTGAATTTTTCAAAAAGGCCCACTTAAAAAAAAAAAAAAAAAAAAAAAAAAAAAAAAAAAAGATATAAGATATCAAGATTCTTTAAAGTTTTCTTTTCTAAATTGTGATGTTTAAAGGCTTGAACAATCAACTTGTACTAAGAAAGTATTAATTTCATTTGATTTGTGTAAACACTTTTGCTAAATTACTTTGAATAAAAGAAGAAATGGTCTTACAAGGCAATCAAAGAAAATCTATCCATAAAAAAATTCAAAAATCTCATGCATTCATTCCAAATTTCTGAAAAATTTTGTCTCCAATAGAGCATTCATATCTTTTTTTTTTAAGATGAATTTATTAAAAGAGCTCAAGTCACTGTGCCTACAAGCAAGCATTGCTAGGGATAGGAGGCCGTTTTTGGTAAAACAAGAGTATACCTTAATACCTAGAATGATCATTATCCATTGCTAGCCCATTTGAGCCTTTAAACCTCTTTTTCACATGAACTCACTAAAATCTAAACCTAGGGTGGGAAAATTCAAAGTATGCATGCTTAAATCTCATGTTGAGGAGGAGTCGACCTTGTAGCTTTGAAGCTAATTGATAAGTAGAGAATTCATTAAGCTAAATGAGCTTTCATTCAATCAAGGAAAGAGAAATGAAATTCCATTAATATGAGAGAAAGCAAAATGTGCATCAAGTTTGAAGAACCTAAAATTCATCATGCCAAGAAGAGTAGAAGGTTCATCCAAAAGAAAGTTCATCGCAAAAGGAAAAGATTCATCAAGCATAGAAATGTGCAAGCACATCGAGGCAGGAAAGATCTCTAAAGAGTGCATCAAAATGACCTAAGTTGAGAAAAACAAGGAAGACAAAAGATCCCCAAAATTTCATTCAATCAAGAGATGAGAGACACATACAAAAAAAAAAAAAAAAAAAAAAAAAAAAGGAGAAAAGAAAAGGAAAAAGAAAAGAAAAGAAAGCCCGCTAGGTTGAAAACCTGAAAGGGCAGCCTAGGTAAAAATTAGGGCCAAAGAAAAGAAAATTTTGAAAATCCTACCAAGTTGGAAACTTGAAGATGCAACCTAAAAAGAGAATAATTTTACAAGATGAAAGTCTAGAGGTATGATTCAAGAGGAATGAGCATAAAAATGATTGTTGATACAAGTGACCAATGAAGACTAGTGAGAAGATGACAAAGAAGAAATGGGAAAACTCCTCCAATGCTTGATTTTTGAGTAATGCATACTTGGGGGAAACATCATAGGTAATTTTGAGCCTTTTATTTCTTTCATTTCATAACTCAAACCCAGCCTACATTACAACCCATGAGTAAAGACTTCCTTGAAGTGTTGCTAGTTGTAGGCACATCTTAAGCTCTAATATTATTTTCTCTTGAATTTAAAAGGAAAAATGCTTAAGATTTTCAAACCCTACTGGATGATATGTTGAAGGACAAAACTTCTCAAATTCTCAAATCCCCAAATGGCTCAAAAGAACTTTCAAACATGGAGCACTCTCCTTGTTTACACCCAATAATGTGATTCCTAAATATTATCACATTTTATTTCTTGATTGCCTTTGAAGACATAGCAAATTTTGATTACATGAGTTTAATGATCTTGATCCTTCATAATCAAAGAGATTTGTTTGGTTCTTAAACACTATGATTTTCTAAAATGGTTGTTCAAAGGATCACATCTTGTTCCCAAAAAAAAAAAAAAAAAATTGGAAATTTGTTTTTTTCCAAAAAAAAATTCTTTTCCAAAATCTAGTTCTTTTGAACTATGTCTTGACTTGATCCTCTATGAAAGAGGTACGTAGGCAGTCTTTCAAAGGCCCAGTCCCAATCACCCAAATAACCTTGGAGAACAAATTCAAAACAATGTGACAAAAGTGTTTGGGTGCAAGGTAGGCTAAGCCCATTTGTTTTGCATCAAGCATGCTTAAACTTGGGGCATTGGCCTATTTATATTGTATGCGGATATGTCCTTCTTGCATGAAAGCATGCTTTCATTTGAAGCATCAATCCGTTTATTTTGTAAGCATGTCCACATTAGGGGCATTGGCCAAATTTTTTTCACAATAATTGGTTTCTAACAAGCTAGAGAAAGAAAGTCTTTTTGCAGGAACCAAGGATGGCAGACCATGATCTTCTTTCATGTTTCCCAATGGTCACAACATCAAATGAATTTAGCTTCAATCCAAGCATGGAATATGCCCCAAACTAGGTGCATTGGCTAAGTACTTCCAATTCATTTTAATGAATCACTCCATTACTGATTGAAATTATCTTTTTGCAAGAATTAAGCAAGGACTTATCCAGCAATCCGCATCAACTTCCAGCCAAAGTAATTCTCATTCAAAGTCTAGGGTTTTTTTTTTTTTTTTTTTAAATCATCATCATTCTTGCCTCAGGAATAAATCTTCATCATTTCTAGTCTATCTTCATCTTCTTCACTTTTTGATCATGAACAAATCTCCATTTTCAAAGGAAAAATCTCCATGAACAAATCTTCTTAAAAATTTTCAAAAATTCAATGGAAAAATCTCCATAAACAAATCTTCAAAAGGAAAAATCTCCCTTTTTCAAAGGAAAAATCTCCAAAACCATATTCCAACGGAAAAATCTCCATGAACAAATCTTCTTAAAAATTTTCAAAAATTCAATGGAAAAATCTCCAAAATAAATCTTCAAGGAAAAATCTCCATGGACAAATCTTCAAAAGGAAAAATCTCCAAAACCTTATTTCAAAGGAAAAATCTCCATGAACAAATCTTCTTAAAAATTTTCAATTTTTCAAGGAAAAGTCTCCAATGAATAAATCTTCATAGGAAAAATCTCCAATGAACAAATCTTCATTAAATTTTTTGAAAACTTCAATGGAAAAATCTCCATGAACAAATCTTCTTAAAAATTTTCAAAAATTCAATGGACAAATCTCCAGAATAAATCTTCAAGGAAAAATCTCCATGAACAAATCTTCAAAAGGAAAAATCTCCATAAATCTTCATTAAAAATATTCAAATCATCAAAGGAAAAATCTCCAAAACTATTTTTCAAGGAAAAATCTCCTATGAACAAATCTTCATTAAAGTTTTTCAAAAATGCAATGGAAAAATCTCTAGAATGAATCTTCAAGGAAAAATCTCCTTGAATAAATCTTCTTTAAAAATTTTCAAATGTTCAAAGGATAAATCTTCAAGATAACTCTTCAAGAAAAAAAATCTCAAATTTTCAAGGAAAAACCTCCAATGAATAAATCTTCATAGGAAAAATCTCCAATGAACAAATCTTCTTTAAGAATTTTGAAAACTTCAATAGAAAAATCTCCAGAATCAAAGTTTCAAAGGATAAATCTCCAGAACAAATGGCAGATTGCGATCTCCTTCCATATTCTCTAGTGGTCGCAACATCAAGTTAGCTATCCACAGTCAGCATTCATCAAAGCATGCAAGATGTCCCAAACTAAGGGCATTGGCCTAGTATGTCTAGTTATTTTCAATGAATATCTCTGGTATAAATTGGAAATATTTATTTTGCAGGAACTAAGGTACAAGACCTATACACGTTGGCATGAATAATACCAAAACTTCAAATCCATCGGACCTCTGGGAAGCACGTCCAAAATCCAATTCCATCGAACCTCTGGCACGTCCAAAATTCAATTTCAATGGACCTTTGGGAAGCACGTCCAAACTTCAAACCATGGAAGCACACCCAAACGTCAAACCATGGAAGCACACCCAAACTTCAAACCATCGGACCTTTAGGAAGCACGTCCAAAATCCAATTCCATCGGACCTCTAAGAAGCACGTCCAAATTCAAATCCATCGGACCTCTGGGAAGCATGTTCAAACTTCAAACCATCTGACCTCTGGGAAGCATGTCCAAAATCCAATTCCATCAGAACTCTGGGAAGCATGTCCAAAATCAAACCATTGGACCTCTGGGAAGCACGTCCAAAATCCAAATCCATCGGACCTCTGAGAAGCATGTCCAAAATCCAATTCCAATTCCATCAGACCTCCAGGAAGCACGTCCAAACTTCAAATCCATCGGACCTCTGGGAAGCACGTCCAAACTTCAAACCATTAAACCTCTAGGAAGCACGTCCAAACTTCAAATCCATCAGAACTCTGGAAAGCATGTCCAAAATTCAAGATCACGATTGAAATCCTCATTTTGTCATGATTACTGGTAAGCAAGTCTTGTACTCATTTCTTTTTTCCCAAAAAAAAAAAAAAAATCAAAAACAAAAAAGGGTTGCATGTATGAACTACATTTGGACCTGATCCTCTCACCAAGAGGTATGTAGGCAATCTCCCTGGAGATTCGGTCCACATTTTGATCCACTACATGATGGTTTGCATTCTTATCTACATGCATCATACATTCACCACAATTAAATAATAATTGCAAAGTTAGGTGCCTTTTTCATACATTGACATTCGCTCTTCAAGCTTTGTCAATGAGGGGCATTCTATTGACACCTTATTTTGCAACATGCATTTAACCTCCCTTGAAGGGTAAAAGGATAATTTTGCCTTGAAAATATGCATTTTTATTTTGGTCATTAGATCATTAATTTCATTTCACCAAAATGATCTTGATGTTGTAACGATTAAATTAACTGGTCATAAGCCCTAATCAAACCGCTAGATTGAAAGTTATCATCAAATCAAGTTTTAATGGCTGAGATGCACTATCACAAATTGAGTCTAACTATATGTGATTATGAACAATTGATTTTAATTTATTATAAGTATAATCAATTTGAGATCAATGATGTGTTATAATTTGATTGGTTAGGACTACATTTTATAGTAAGGTTGCACACACCTAATTAACTAGATAGTTAAACATTAATAATTCATTGAGTAATTTGTTTAATCATCTTTTAATTAGGATAAATTTGGAACCAATTAAGTCTAAAATGGGAGTGATTGGAGCCATTTAATGTTAATTGAGAGCTAATTCGGGACCTATTAATGTTAACTGTGCTGAAATAATTTTCTAGACCTTTGCTCACCATTTCATCGATATCTCTTAGAATATTTTGAATCTGTGAATGAGGTTAATTTTCCTAGAAACTAGACATCCAGGGCTTTAATTTGAGTATAAGAACGAGACAATTCCAATCAAAATTGAGTCAGATATGAATTTTTGAAGTTGGCTCTACAGGCTGTTATAGCAACTACAAGAAAACCGAATTTTGGCTTGCTCCTCACTTTCACCAATCTCCACATTTAATGCACCAGATTTCCCCAAACGCTAAAATGAGGTCTAGGTTCATGATTCTTTGTCAAACCTCATTAAATGACCTTCCATTTATATTTCCTCAACCACTACTATATAAACCCCTCATCTCCTCCATTTCAAAGCACATAAAGACCCCCTCTCTTCTCCTCTCTTGAATTCTAGGAAGTTGAGTAGTCTTGTCATATCTTGGTCTTCTTAAGACTCAAGGTATTGAGTAAGATTCACTCTTCCTCTCCTAATTCTTCTTTTCCTCCACCCTTAGGACCTCCCTCAAGAGTTTCCTCTTCCACCATATGGATCTTACATGAAGGTATAATTCATTTCCCTAATTGTTTTTTGTGTTTCCATGATGAAAATTGAAGATTAAAGCATGATAGTAATCATTTAAATTCTCTTGAATATGTTTGGATGTTCTTAAATGTTCTTATGTGTTTTTCACATGTTCTTTTTTTTTTTTTTTTTTTTTTTTTTTTTTTTTTTTATGGGACACGTGTTCTTATTTGTTCATCACATGTTCATTCATAACACTAGTTTTAATTTTAAATCCATATAAAAAATATGAAAAACATGTTTGTTTCATAATTCTTTCAAATTATTGAATCTAAGATATCATAATCCACACACATTCACTAGAATTTATTTTCCAATCCAAATGCAATGCTTAATAAATTGAATTAGGGTTTATCACATGCATACACATTAAATTTAACATGCAAATCGATTGACATATAGGATGATACGATATGGATGTTGGCCACCATAATCTAGAAGACTGGTTTCACCAGGCAAGGTGGGTGCCTAACACCTTCTTACCTTATAACATAACCTCCGAATTTAGATCAAGGGTTAGTAGATCAAGTGCTTATCCATGTAATTTTCAATTTCTAGATTGTAATTAGGAAACAAAGCTATATACTTTATCTTAGATTGTATCTAGGACTAAAGCCATGTAATTTCCTATAATCAATGTAAATTCAATTTCAAATTAATAAAATGAGGAATTTTTCAATTTTGGTTTTTTTATTTTTTCCAATAATTAAATAAGTAGCGATTCCATTGTAAAACCCTAAATCTAAAAGGAAAAATATAACTAGTCGAACCTTCATTTTTGAAGGCAATAACATGACTCCACCAATTCTCATGAATTTGGCCCGGCATCATAAAAATGGGCTGGGGGCGCGGTCTCCCACATTCATTGTTGTTTGGTTCTCTTTTGTATAAGGGTTGATAGGTATGTGTTTTGGGATGAATTATGCCATGATTCTATGCTTAGATGTATGCTTGTGTGTGTGTGAGTATAGATACAAGTGTTCAACATGTTTTTAATAAGGTTAGGATGTGATACATAATGATGGGAGGCCAATCTTAAGGTTGGGCGATCTTGGGTGCCTAACACCTTTGCAAGAGTGTACTTAAACTCCGAACCCATACTCTGTTAGTAAGACCAAAGGTCCTTCCTCAAAAGAACGCTATATTCATGGTTCCTAAACCATATAACTAGGTGGCGACTTCAACACTTCTCCCTTGCGCCCACAACATGGCAGAAAATTGGACTCCAATTTAGAATTTAATTGGATTTGGACTCTTTGATTTTTACACTTAATAATTCACTTGACACAAAATTAAAAAGTAAATAGAACACATGGCGCAAAATTAAGAATCCAATTAAAATCTAATTGGATTTTCTCTAAACTTTGACTATATATATATATATATAGAGAGAGAGAGAGAGAGAGAGAGAGAGAGAGAGAGAGAGAGAGAGAAATTGGGTGTTAATTGTAGATCTAGGTCAAGTATCGAGGGGTAGTTGAAATAACTAGGGTCAAAATTAAACCTATGACTATTTCAAATACATTTATATTGGAGATGGTTTCCAAATTCAAAATTTGATAAAACATTATTTCTTACTATATTAGTCCAAATGTTAAAAGAGGGGGGAAAAAACCTTTCTCATTAGTCCCAATCTCTTACAAGTATTAGAAATGCATGTTTTTGTAGCAAATAGAACACAATTGCTAAGTCTATCATGAGAAGCAATCTAAATATAATATATTTGATAAGTCCAATATGACTTATATCATTTGGTTTGTAGGGGCCTTTTTGTGTGGTTGGGCCTTGACCCTTCTACTGTACTAAGGCCTGTGAATTTGGGATAAGGGAGTTGGGATTGGCCTCGTTAGGATTGCACTGCATGCTAGCTTGTGTGTAAGTTGGGCTCACCTAATGTTGAGACAACCTAGGGAGAGCACCACAGGCTTAATATAAGGTGTAGTCGTGGCGGGATAATTGCTACATCAGAAATATGCCACGACATAATGTTATAATAAAACGCACTAGATAAAGTCACAGTAAGCAACTAATACTGTAAATAAAATAAGCAGGGTTACAGCAGAACAACTGACACAACAAACAGAAAAAAGAAGAAAAATACTACAGCAAGACATATAACACTAAAGCAAAACCAATAACATCAAGATTGCCAACGCAAACTGATAGGGATTGTCGTAGAGCGTCTAGTAATGCAATAGGGATGGCCTTGTTCATCCCAATCTTAGCCTAGGCCATTTAACAGGAACCAGTCCAGAAAGGGAGCCAATCCCCAACACGGGTAACCTCAATGCAGATTCCTGCTATAGAAATTACCTGTGTTGGGAAGAGGGCCTAAATGGTTTTGAGTTCTGATTTGTGGGTCAAAGAGAGTGGGAATGTCAAGGGGAGAGAAAAGTTGATCTACAGATGCATGCCTCTCTTTTTGCCGTATTTCCTTCAACTTTACGTTTTTACTCTTCCTTACCACTTAGTTTCCTTACTCTTTTGTTAGGTTTTTTTTTTCTTTTCTACTCTTTGTGTTTTTCCTCCTCTCTCCATATGTGCCTTTCGTCCCAATTCATGGCTACCTCTTTTCCTTTTATACTGCTTAAATTCATGGGATTTCTCCCTTTTCTCCCTAAGGCTATACTAACCATTTTTTGGTTTTTTGCGGGTATCTCTCTAGGATTGCCTACTAAATTGTTGGTTGTTCGACCACTACCTGTGCTCAGAGTGTGCTTACCACACCACTCTCCATTTCCAAACAAAATTCATTGTTTTGTTTCCCTCTCCCTCACTGCCTTACCTCCCCCCAAACTGATAAGGGTTGAAGGCTTTCTACACCTACTCCTATGGCATGCATCAAGTAGTCTTGCCATATGGGCCTATTGGGTTTGTTACATCCTTCCTTGGGCTTTCTCGGCCCATTTATTCTATCTTTATCTCTTATTCCTCACACGGGCCTACTAGCTGTCATTCCTACCATGTTAGTCCATTGTGCTTGCTATCTCTTTCTTTGGGCTTCCTTGGCCCATTTACTCTATCTTTACCGCTTATTCCTCCCACAGGCCTACTGGCTGTTATTTCTGCCATGTTAACCCATTGTGCTTGCTGTTTCTTTCCTTGGGCTTCCTCAACCAATTTACTCTATCTTTACCTCTTATTCGTCCCAAGGGCCTACTAGCTACCATTCTTGCCATGTTAGCCCATTGGGTTTAATAACTTGCTTTTACCATTCATATTTCATTTTCCTTCCACTTCCCTTATTGTTGGGCTTCTTCTGCTATTAGTCTTCTTGTCAAAAGTGGGTATCAACAATGATAAAGAGTAATCATCATGGAATAGACATTATAGGTTGAAATTCTATCCAATTTATAAAATTAATATATATATATATATATATATAAAATAAAAATATACATAGGACTATAAAATTGTAAATCATATTTTTCAATATATATATTGAATTTACCATTTCAGTCCCCTCAAAGGCTCAAACAAAATTTCTGGGTTGTGTGCCCGAGCAAATTGGCAATGTATGCCACTAAGACAATACCATCTGCTTGACTAGTAGGTTCAACCTTTCAAATTTGAAACTAGAATATATGCCACCGAATGAAGGCATTTAGAGACCGTTGGAGTGCTATCATTTTCTCACATGAACTACCTAACCTACTCAAATAGTTACAAGTTATAGCTTATAACTAATTCACTGCTTAGGGGGAAAAAGAGTTATCACCAATTTATTGCCATTTATTTAAAGAGCGAAAGTAAGGTAACAATAGCATTTTTTTTTTCTAGTCTCCCATCTTATATAGGAAAATTTCAAATAGTCAAATGTGATAGATATGGATTGGCTTAGCTTCTTGTGAGTTTCTTCACTATTCACGGCACCCCCAAAAGGTGAGCGGAACATAGCACTCACCCAATTGACAATTGAACTTATTTCCCTATTCACGGTCATTTATTTAAAGAGTGAAAGTAAACTAACATTAACATTTTCTTCAAACCTCCCAATTTCATAGCAAGTTTTTAACAATCAATGTGATAGATTATGAATTGGCTTTGCTTCTTGTGGGTGTAATCATGGGACCACCAAAAGTCAAGTGGAACATTGCACCCATTCAATTGACATTATTTTCCACAAGTCTTATCCATCTATGCAATCTTGCTGCAATTATTAAGATTTTTTTTCTTAAGACAATACACATTTGCAGGAGTTACTAATTGCATATATGGTTTGTAACTCAATGAACACCCTCTTAACATTTCTAATGGAGATTTCTAAACTTCCTCATTGTAACTATCCAATTTTATAGCAAATTTTCAACAAATGTGATTGACAATGGGTTGGTTTTGTTTCTTGTGGGTGTAATCGTGACACCACCAAAAGTCAAGTGAACATTGCACCCATCCAATTGACCATTGACAATATTTTCCATAGTCTTAACCCATCTCTGCAATCTTGCTAGAGTTATTATGATTTATTTCTTACGACAATACACATTAACAGAGTTACTAGTCACAAACATAATTTGTAGCTTAACTGACAGCTCAAAATATTTTCAACCAAAACATTTAGAATTCAAATTCTCTCTCAACTTGTGGCTACCCCATGCGTTAGTTGGACTTATGCTCGTGGTGGTAGCTAGGATTAGAGATTTTAGTAACAATCGAAAAATCTAGTAAAACAAATAGCTGACGAAACCAAAAGAATATTCAGATAAAACTAAACTCTTTTATTTGGTTTATTTATTTATTTTTTATTTTATATATATAAATATATATATATATATATATATATATATATTTCTAATGGGAAAAGTCATAGTTTATCTTCTCAGCACACACAACGGAACTCTACCTAACATATACTCCTATAATGTATAGTGATATTTTACTCAACAAAATGTATCTCTCTAGTCTATTAGTAGCTGACGCTATATAATAATCCTTAGACAGTTAAGAGCTCTAATTTCTTTATCAAATTTGCTACTCTTAGAAATTCCATATACTCATCAAAAAATAAAATAAAATAAAATTCCATATATGTCATAGGTGTTTTTATAAAATGCAAACAAAGAATCTATGTACCTTTCAAACTTCGATCAATTGAAGCACTAACTATGCGTGTCTTTAGTTGTGCCGTGCTGCCAAAGTTTAGATACTGAACATGAAACCTACATGAGATCTATTTGAAACGAAATCAAAATGACAACCCTGTGTTCCCATGTATAAAAACCAAAGCTTTTCTAATCTAAAATCAATCAGCAGGGTCAGAGATCAATTAACAGGCTAGGGTAATATCTGATCATGGGTTTAACGGCCAAGTCGATGGTGCCTCTTCTTGCAGTGCTATTGCTAGTGTACTTGGGAGTGGCCCATGAAGAAGCCCCGAACCTGAATTCGCTGTCGCTATGCAGTAATTTATGTGATCAAGATGTGTTCAAGTGCCTCACAGACTGTTTTTCAAAGGGACCGGGCTTCCTGGATATAATACAATGCCTGCTTTCATGTGGCACAAAAGGCAATACATGCTTGACTAGTTGCACCAGCATCCCCGATACACCGGGAAGAACTTAATCCTATAGCGTTCAGTTAGAACTGTTCGCATCAACCAAAGCCGGGAATCAGAATAAATATATACAATGACGATAATTGTAATAAATCATGCTTATGAGCATTGAATAAAATGAAATCACGACACTAGTCTTCTGGTGATTTCTTTCTTATTGAATTCATCAATTATATTTGGTTCATGAGCCGAAACTCTTCCCCCCTCCCCCCTTTTTTTTTCTTCTCTCTTGTTCTTTTCCCTTAAATATATAAATCAGTAATGCTACACTCCACTTATGCAGTCAAAGTACTTTCAAAACCAATGGAGCAAATGCCCATCAATGAAGTAGTCAGTACTTGTACAGACTTCTTTTTCAACAATGTTTAATCACAATGCTGCTACAAAAGTTGGGTGGTAGCTAGTATTTCCTGATTTAAAATTCTTTTCATTCACAATCAAATACAAATAAGTTCACAGCAATCTGAATACATTCCCAAAACAATAATTCAGATCGATTTCCAAGGAAAATAGTTGCAACAAATTTGTGTCTTTACCAAAAAGCTTAAACAAAGTCATCCAGAGCTAAACCAGTTCCCAGAGTAAAACAGCTAGACTGGGGTATGCAAGAGCTAGGATAATGCGAGTCCCAGGGCCCTCAAAATGGACTACAGGTGATCATGCATATATCATAATTACCCATTACGATGGTAATGGAAGCTGCAATATGAAGGTAAATATGTACAGACTGAGCAGCCTATGCAGCCCATACCTAGCCTTGAGATATTCGACCTCTCTTTGTCTCGACACCTGACTGAGAAAATCTCTGCCGAAGAACTTGCATAACATCTTCTATTTTCACATCTTTATTTGCCAAAAGAACCATGGCATGATAGAGGACATCTGCCATCTCTGCGGCAGTACGTGACTTATCTTCATTCTCCTCCAATGTTCAACACAACTCATCAGCTTCCTCCCTGCAAATGAAAGTTCACATAAAAATCTTAAGTCAAAACACAGACACAAACACATACCCCTCAAAAAGATAATTCTCTTTGGTTTATTGATGATTTCTTCTGTGACTCATTCTTTATTCATTGACTGAAGCAAAGAGAGTATCCACTAAAATCAATCGACAGTCCAATAAAATCCATACTACCTGATTTTTGAGCACAGAAGCATATTATCAAGTAACAATCTCTTTGTCCACGAGGGTTTTCCATTTTGTTCTGCTGCTAATTCTGCTTTGCGTTGGGAGATTGTTGACCCTAATGAGTACAACGTGCTTAATGCAACTTATTTCCTTCAACCTGCGAAAAATGGTCCGAATTACTTAAAAAATAAAGCTAAAATATGTCTGGAGTAATGCAGAGAATAGATATGTTAGCATTGCTTATCAAATTTGATTGAAGGTACAAACCTGTTGGTGTTCTTTTAAATCAAAAACTGATGTATAATTACAAGTTTCTGACCCTATGTGGCAGATAGGCCCATTAGGCTTCCCTAGGTAGATTATCTGACAAATATTTGTGAGTTAAAGTTGAATGAAATCTAAGAAGAAAAATACAAATGCGCTAAGATTTTCCAAGTAGAAGTCTTCAAAACATACAGAGTCACGATCACAATAAAAAAAAAAATATCGTGAATATTGATGAAATTGTTTGAGGTCTCTCCCTTTGTCCACAACGTCGACCGTGATCTGCTATAGAATGTTGCCTTCCGAGAGGAAATGGCTGTAGCGACTGCATCTCGGTTTGCAAAGCCTTGCATTAATATGGCTCCTGTATCAACATTTTGAGCTATTGTACTGCCAAACCTTTGTCATCCCATTTTACACTGTCTAACAATGTGTGAACCTGAAATACTATTTGATTACACTCCCAATTTATTTGTAAATGCAAAATTTCAGTCCTTAAAGAGACTAAAGGATGCATGAAAAATATAATAGAACCAAGAAATAAATTAAAACAGATAAGGCACCACCTTTCATATTACAGACCATGTGAACATAAAGTTAAATCAAGAAAAAAAAATGATAGATAGATAGATAAGGGATAACCTTTCAGATTTAAGTGTCATTAGTACTTTAAAGGCTTCCTTTCCTTTCATATTAATCTGCAACTATGGGTGTGGCCTTAAATAGCTCCAACTATCACAAATATAATCGATTTTTTCTCAAATCTCAAACCATTGACAGAAAGCAAACCGGGGGGGGGTGTGGTGTTGTGGGGTGCAGGGGACTCAGCCAGCTTACCTAAGCTTACTATTTTGTTGACATATTATCTTAATATCTATATATTTACATACCATCCCAACAATTAATTAAAACCAAGATGCCAAGATCTAGAAAGATTGTTGGACTCATCACAAACCAAAGAGAGAATGTTTGTAGTGTTAAAATACAGTGACAAAAGCAAAATATACAGTGATAAAAGGAAAAAGGGAAGAGGGCCCCAGAATTCAATTTATATAATTTTGTCTTCACTACAAAGGGAGCGTTTAAATTTGAATAATCCAAATCTTAGTAATTATGGCTTCACTGTAGGATGAAATAGTATACTACCTAGATTTGCATAAGATGAAGCCTATGAGAATTATCAGAATGGTTTATTCAAAAGAAAATAACAAGCAAAGGTAATGCATCAAGGGGGGTGGGGAGGGCGGAGAATAAACAAAAGAGGAAAAAAATGAAACTAGTTGCTACTTGTACAAGTAATTATGTAATTGAAAGTTTATGGTGTCCAACAAAGCTGAAGTTCATATAAAAGTTCCTTTCCAACATCAACAACAATATTGAAATCAAGAGCCCATATGTGGCTCACATAATCAATATATGTTGATTATCAGGCCACCATGAACACCGCAAGAGAAATTGGGAACATGATTCTTAAGTAGTATTAGCTGTCTTCTCTTTGCCATAAATGTGAAGGTCCATACCACTATGACCATAATAGAAACTTAACCATGCACGGTTGACTTTAACAAGAAACGAGATGTCAAACAGTATGTAACCAGAGGGTGCAGGGCCTGCTGGCTCAAGCAACACTAAAGGCGTAGTAACGTGCATGCGTGCGTGTAGGAGCAAGCACACACACCTATAAGGATGCATAATACGTGCATAATACCCTTAGGTATGCAACTAAGCATTGAGACAGATGTAATTGTTGGCCAGTTTGGATGGAGGGAGAGGGAGGAGGAATAGAGGGGAGTAGAATAGAGTTGGTCAAAAATGATTGTCTTGGAGGACAGGAGGGAAAGTGGAGGTTGGGATGTGAACTCCAGTTTTTTTTCCATAAGTATGGAGCCCAGATGTAGCTTGAGTAATGATATAAAGCATATAATCAGGCAACAATGGACACTTTCAAGAGATGTTTATTAGATGAATGGGAAACCCAGCCATCAGATTTCCTTCTCTCTATTTTGTTTTCCAGACGTGTAACAGTACCTACCAAGGCTACCATAAGTCCATAATGGCCAGAGTAGACACCTGACTATGGCTGGTTAAATCTTGAGCTTTCATTATTAAATAGATAATGATGTTATGATGGCCTGACAAGGTTGTCTCCCCCATTAACTTTACCAACACAAATTTGGGAGAAGATAAAATAGAGATTAGTTGGGTACGATTACTACTGCATTCTGGTAGACAATTTATGCCAAGGGTCTCAATCAATATTTTTTTTTTTTTTTTTTTTTGAATCTCTAGACTAACACCACTCACATAATATCAAAAGCCAATTAATTTTCGCATCCCCATCACGTCGTGTCCTAAAGTTTCAAGAATTGACGTGTCTCATGTCGTGTCTGTGTATGCTTCTTAGTAGCAACTCATAACCGTAATTGCAAAGACACCACTGTAAATTCCAATCCTATCATTTGCAACACATTTCTTCCGTATTAAATTGCCACATTCTTATTTCCAGACTTTATTCCATGCACAAATACACATGCACACACACATGCTTTATGTAACTAAGCTAAGCGAATAAAGAAATGGTGAAATGGTAAATTGGCTTTTGATATTATGTTGATACTTAGAAGATCAAATCATTGATTTAGTCCTTTGAGCATCAACTAATGCACACAATATATAATCACAATTGAACAGTCCAAATGAATAACAAAATGAACACTGAAGCAAAACAACAAGCTCATAAGAGGCAATAACTTTAGATTGTTTTAGTAGAGTACCTTGGATTCAAGACAAAGACCTTTCCCTTGTTTATTAATGGAAGCATAAACCAGATGATGGGTCTTCTTCTTATGGTTGTCCCAACTGTAACCACTATGGGAAATGCAAAGACGGGATCCAGAGGATACTCTGAGAGATTGAGGGCAGAGAAAATATGACACCACCATTATAGAACCCCCCAAAAAATACGTAAGCTCCCAATGTCTCTTTTCACATTAGTTCCGGGCCATCCTAGAAATATAAAATGTTACAATGAATTAAATTTAGGTGAAAATACCATTTTTCAAACTTATATTTTTTTTGGTTATTGTCAATTTAGTCATCTTTTTTAATATAGAATAAAAATTATACTCTAACTTAGTTTAAGTCTATATGTATTAGACAAATCTAATTTAGAATTTAAAAACCACTAACACACTACCAAAGTAAATTAGTATATTAAAAAAATTACAAATTATATTATTTAATTTTGTCATGTAAGTGCATTTGGCACACCAAACACTAAAAACCTACCAACATCAAATATTCCAAATGCCAAATAAATTTGACAATTGTTACAGTACCATCCTACTATTAGAACAGTACGGACAACCATGCTAAAAATATTTATTATTATTTTATTAATCTCTCTCTCTCTCTCTCTCTCTCTCTCTCTCTCTCTCTCTCTCTCTCTCTCTCTCTCTCTCTCTCTCTCTCTCTCTCTCTCTCTCTCTCTCTCTCTCTCTCTCTCTCCATGTTATTTGCTAAGCTTATAGCATTGTCAAACTTGCCACATCGTTCACCACATCATTCGGGCCACCCACCTTTAGATCTCTCTCAATTAGCCAGTTGTTATTGAGGTCTTTTTTTTTTTTTTTTTTTTTGGGTGGTGGGCTAGTTTTGGTTGGTTGTGGTTATAGTAGCGGGTGCTGGTTGAGTTGATTTCAAGTTTTGGTTACAATGGTCGATGGTGGTTGGTTAATTTTAAGTGGCAATGGGTTTGCAGTAGTGGTGGATTGTGGTGGTGGTGGTAGTAGAGATTTCAATTAGGTGAAGTTGAGGGTTTTGTATTTATTGTTTTTATTGTAGGAGTTTTTAAAGTTTATTTTAATGTATTGTATATATTATTTTAATGTGTTGTATGGAATAATAGAATATCTGATGTAGGTGAATTGTAAAATGATATATTAAAATAGATAAAAATAAGTTTTTGATGTGTCAAAATTGCATTTTATTTTATTTTATAATTTAATCCTCTAACTGCTTTATTTATTTATTTATTTTACTTCATTTCAATCCTTTTAACTTTAACCTGTTGATCCTTCTATCCAAACCGCACTCCTCAAAAATGATATATAGTTTAAGTTTCGTGAGTTTTAAAAATTAATGAAAAAAAGCTACAATGAATTTTATAAAATAAAATAAATGCCTAAAATCAATTAAAACCCAAACAGCATCACTCAAGAATCAAGAGACACTATTTTGGTGATCATGGAGAAAGCTGAGGGTGCATATGGAGGAAAATCACCAAATTGGAACCCAAAATTGTCATCCAAGTCATCTTCATTATTAATTTGTAACATTTAGGCTGAGTTTGGATATCGTTTATTTGCTTAAAACTAAAAACATAATTTTTAAATGTGTGAATAGTATCGTGGGACCTAAAAATACCAAAAATGATGGCAATCAATTTTTGGTGTAGGTAGAAATTAAACTCTAAATACAACTATTAGAGACTTTACCAGTTGATCTAATTGGAATCCATATTTATTTTATTTTTATTTTTTTAGTAAAACTCATTACAATTTTATGTTTATATCAAACTTTTTGGTGGGATAAGTTACAAAGGATGATCTAGAAAAAGTGTATTCCGTAAGCTAAGTCGAAGCTTGATTCATACGCCATCACTCTCGCTATAGTAACTGCGGTCTGTTTCTTTCTTTAGTCTCAGTTATAAAAAGACAGTATCAACTGCCTTTTGCTTTCAATTTTCATTCACGTTATTATTTTTCCGCTTTCCCAAATCAAAATTGAAAAACCATGTTGATCTCTCAAACTCAACTGAGCTCGGTGCTTCTGCTACTCCTCCGGTAACTCCACCACCATCCCAACAAAGCTTTGCACTCTCACTTCCACAGAGAATGCAAAAGGACACTTGCTTCCATTGCCGTCAGCAAGGCCACTGGGCCAGAGATTGCCCCCTCAAGAAATCTCAGCCCTCCACCTCTTTCTCCAACGGTCCTGATCTCCCCCTCTTTCGCTGCCCATGTGGCCTCGGATTCTGTCTTGTTCGGGTTTCCCATTCCGACAAGAACCCCGGCAGAAAGTTTTTCACTTGCCCTGGCATTAACGTAAGATCAAAGACACTCTCTCTCTCCCTCTCTGTCTTTTTCAATTTCCAATTCTTTCTGATTATTTTTTTGTTTTTTTGTTCAACTTTGGTATAATGATGTAAGGTAATAAATGTGGGGTTTTTATATAGTGGTGTGACGAAGTGACAGCTGGTGAAACTAGCAAGTCTCCTCCTGAGTGTGTATCCGTATCCTAAGTGTTCATGTGAAGCCGGAGTTTGTAAAAGAATTATGCTGAATAGGAGCCCAAATGCGGGTCGAACCTGCTTTGTCTGTCGAGTCCCAAGGGTATGTCCTCATTGTTCATTGTTACTTTGGATTAGATTCAAATTTGAAGTTGTATGTACGTGGTGGTTCTTTAACGTAATTCTTGTAGCTAATTTATAATTTCTGGATTCTTGTGTGGTTTTCCTTTCACCTTTGGTTATGACTCCAAATTCATATATTTTTTTATAGGTGTTTTCCCTTCATTTGATCCCATGTTCGTTCCTCATGATGTGTCTAATTATGAATGCTTTAGTTACCTGCCTCATAGTCCTTTAATTGTTGAATTTGATGAGCCATCATCACAAATATCTGGTCAGGATGCTCGGGCTTTGTGTGATGTTTCTCTGGAAATGCCAATTGCCAAGAGTCCTCCTGCTATGTCAGAAGGCAGAATAACAACGTTAAACATGGAGTTTCTTGAGCAGACAGTGTTGGATGTCCAAAATAAGTTTCTTGCCTATCTAGAGTCCATGGCACAGGAAGCGGAATCAACTTTTAATGTTTTGGATATTCAATTAGTCAATCATGCACCTTTTCATGAGCTAGTGAAGAAATTCATTGTCTGTGCATCATCACTAGCTGACAAAGAAAAGTCAGTCAACCAGGAACAATCTTTGCAAGCATTGATTGAACTGTATCTTAGTGAGAAAGTTAGATATGATGATATTTCTCGCATCCATGCTGGGACAGAAACTGCTTTAACAGCCTCGAATCGTCACCTTATATCACTTCGAGAAGAGGCTTCCTGTGTCAAAGATTTGCTTCTTCGAATTGAGAATCAGTTGTCCAGTTGTGAGGCTGAGACGAAGGAGCTAGAGACTCGTTCGGGCGAGATTTCTAGGAATATGTTGGGAGTCCCAGAAGAGTTTGCAGGCTGCATATGGGGAAGCAGAAGAGGCACTGAAGCTTCATCAAATGAAATTCTGTCAGCAGAGGGAGCAAATGCAAAATGCAATCATGGCAGGGCTAGAGTTAGAAAAAAAATATCAGATTAGAATTTGAGAATGAATCTTCTATATTGCATTAATCAGATTAGAATGTACAAAAGCCTATTTATACAAGAATTGATACAAGAGGTAAAAAATATCTAATCCTAACTAACTCCACTTTATATGGATCAAGGCCTTACAACCAATCAAAACATTACACGTGTCTATGTAGAAATAGCTACTAAACTACTGATGCAACTAATTCAAAAACTGCAAGTCGTATTAGCTGTTGTAGAGTGTCGTTTAAGTGTTACTGCTGCAAGTCTTCAGTGCTCTGTTTTGAAGCCTAAAGGTCTGCTTCTCTGCAATGAATGCTTGCTTCAGCCTTGCTTCAATCCAAAATATGACATGATGCTAATATAAAAAAATGTAGATAGTGCCACTTATTATTAGTAGTGTAGGTTGATGTGTCCTTCCCCTTCTCTCCGAGCAGTAATGCTTATATCAAGGGGTTTTTTTTTTTTTTTTTAATTAATAAAAGCTTGTATAACACTATTCTCAGACCAATTTGCTTTCTTTTCTTTTTTGGTAATTCAGTGGATTAAAGAAACAAAACAATTTTACAAAGAGTCTTTTGGACCACCAAAAACAGGGGAAACAATCCACACACACATAGACAAAATGCACAGCGCTAAGTCTGAGACAGCGCGGCACTAACAAAGTCAGCAAAATCGATGTGAGCATCAACTTATCCTTGCATCTGCTATTTTTCCTATATTATTCCAGAATTAAACTTGCCAAAAAATAAAAATAAATAAAATAAATCTTTTTAAATTCTTGACCAAATATGTGCCATTGGGCTGTCTAACTCGAGAGGAGTGTGGCCCAAACCATGGCCCAATATGCTGACCCAAACGCCACCAGTGAGATTCATTGTAAAACAAAAACAAACTCTTTTCACAATATTATTGTGATTTGGGATCAGCAGAAGTGCATTTTACACTAACAAAAAATTAAAATGACAATACGACCAAAATTTCTAACTTAGTTCAACTAGTTTCAAGCCTGTGTTTCTCAAAAAAAAAAAAAAAAAAGTTTCAAGCCTACGATCCAACAAAAAATCCACTATCAATTGTAAAGATCATGGCCATTCTTCCAAACTATTTTTATGAAAGCACAAACATAAACTAACCCAAATCCCTAATGCTCCCACCAGTGCTCTCACGCTAATGCACTTAACTACACAGTTTTTTTCTTTTTTCAAATTTTTTTTTTTTTTGAATGCTTTTGTCTTAAACTACTCACATATCAAAGCTACATATCAATGTATTTATAGGGACTATTGCCTCTCCCTACTTAAAAATAAAGTAAAATAAAATAAAAAAATAAATCAGTGCAAAACTAGTACTCCATAGGATTAGTGCTCTTATCAATGTCAAAAGTAACACTTAGTATGAGTTTGGATACAACGTTTGCGTCTATGCGTTTGCGTCTATGTGTTTTTTAGTGGGTCTCGTGCAATATTCACAGGACCTACAAATACTTTTTTCAACAAAAATAACTTTAAAATTGGGTCTCATAGTACTATTTACATATTTAAAAATTATTTTGTTATAGTATTTTTAGTTTTCAGTAATAAGTAGTATCTAAACATACCCTTAATACACCGTCTTGTTATTCTTATAAAAAAAATTGCACAAAAAAGTCAAAGAATTTACAATGCAAAAAAACTCTACTCACTAATTAGGATTGAGATCTAGGTATTGCACTTGATGCAATAGCTCTCAATGGCTAAGATTCAAATTTGAAAAAAAAAAAAAAAAAAATGACTTTCAGTCTCAACTATTGAATAAATAAAATGAGAAAAAGTTAAATTATGAAAGTCAAAAAGTTAAAGCGGTAAAAAAAAAAAAAAAAAAAAAAAAAAAAAAAAAAAAAAAATTGAGTATAGAGGGGATAATTGCTCCAGGTACAAATGCCTAATCCCACTAATCCCATATACAAACTCTAACACTATAACTCTTCATAGTTCATAAACATCCAAATATCATGTTGTTTGTTCCTAGTGATGGTGTCTTTGTAAAACCACTGGAGGATGGACTGGAGACGATAGACTTGATTATGTGCAAAGTTAAACATAGTAAAATTAAAACTTTGATCTCTCTTCCTCTATACTTCTAGGGGAGCATGGAAAAGAGCTCTGCTCTAATACCAATAGTGATAAAAAAAAAAAAAAAAAAACAATACACATATGCAGCAATTTTAACATCAAATAAGATTTAAAAAGTAGAAGAATGTCAAACTAGAAGAATATTACTCCAAAAAAACAAATAAGATTAAAAGAGTAGATCATTATATATAATATAATTTAACATCAAATACAACAAGTCAAATCCATAACATGCAGCCTTTATTTTCCAAAGTTCACAACTCTCTTTTCTATCTTTCCCAAAACAAAGTGATATAAAAGAAGTAACATAAAAAAGAACAAAATGTTCACTTATCACTCTCTCTCAAAGTAATACCATCACCACCAAAGTCCCAATTCCCATAACAACAGTCATAAATCCAGCGCTTAATCCATGAGCATAACCAGGATTTGGTGAATTTGCTGGTGCTAGTTCCAGAGAACTATTTGTTATCGAAGTGTGAAGACTATGCTCTCCATTAGACAAGACAACCACAATTAGCTTCTGACCTCTTTCATTACATTTCCCCTCAGACCCACCTATGAAATAGAATGGTCCTGAATGGTTCAACTCAATCTTGGTCATGCCCTCCTTGTATTTTTCAATTGGCTTCGCTTTGTTGCAACTCTCGTAGTCCTCTTTTGCCACTCTTAGTACTGAGTCAATTTTGGGGTCATACTCAAAGACTGTGTAGGCAAGAAAACGAGGATACATGCAGTAGTATTAAAGTAGAAAGAAGATGCAAGAATTAAAATTAAAAATAATATGGAAAGTAATAAAAAATAAATCAACAAAAAGATGCTAATTCATGATAACTCGATGGATTGCATGGCCATTGTGCTTGTGACGCATCATTCAAATTTCTGCCCTATCAACTTGAACTAATTCAGACTATAAAACTGCAAATGACTCATTAAATAGGAGAAATTAGTAGAAAGATGTCAATGATAAAATATGGCACACAGCAATGTTTGGAGAAAAAAAGGAAGTTCCCTTCTCTTTTATCCAGCAATTCTTCTTATAATTTGGAGGTAATTTCAAAATCAAATTCTAAAAAAAAAAAAAAATTTATTAAAACATTAGACTATTTAAATTATTTAAATTCTCCTCCTCTGAGTATTATTGTTAACTAAAATGTGAAGTAATGAAAGTAAATTGCACAACATTTATTTGATTTTTGAGTACCAAAAGACCCGTAATATAAACATCACGTGGCATTTTATTGGGAAAAAAAAATAATCACATCTTTATTAAACTTTATTTATCTGTTGGACTTTTTCAAAGTTATCTTTATAGTTTATACAATTTGTTTTGGGGCCAAAGTAATATATGTCATTTATATGGAAGCCTCTTTTTTATGTTTAAATTGAAACATTTAGAAAGTTTAAGTTTTAATTAAGAATTTTTAAAATCACATCCAAATTATAGGGAGAATGACATAATCTATAATCCATCGAGAAAAGTTATTTAATAGTGCACGGATACAACTTTTTTCACAACTAATTTTACAATTTGAAGTGGTTGATAGTAAGTGATAGAAAAAAATAGTGAGTCTAAGTGTTAGTTGTATCTATTACTCATAATCGATCATTTTAGTAATTATAAAATTATTTATGAAAAAAAAAATTGTCCTTAGCATTACTGGAAATTACTAAGAATTGAGATAGAGAATTACTCATGGTTTTAAAAACCAAACCGGACCAGCCGATCCAACCGGTTCAATTGGGAACAGTCCTTCAATCTGGTCCAATTATGAGTAAAAACCAGAAATAGCTTAAAAACCAAGAAAATTAGAAAACCGGCTAGTTCAACTGAAGAACAGGGAATCGGCATGGTCTAACCGGTTACTAATCGGTTGGGATTTTTTGACTTTTTCCCAACCTAAAACTACGTCATTTTGGCCGGGAACCTAAAATCTAACCCTAAAGTCCTAACTCCTAAACACTCTCAGAGTCTCACGCCTCTCTCAAATCTCTTTGCCTCTCTGCCTCACTCTAACGGTCTTACCTCACTCAACTCATCTCAACTCTCAAGCTCTTTGCCTCACTCTCCCTGCCTCACGCACGTGACACGCCTCTTGATCCTCACGACATCTGAAGTGTCTTATGTTCCCTCAAGTCTTGCCATCACCATTGATTTTTTTTCTTTTTTCCTTCTCGGACTCGCCCTCACCCTTCGAGCGCTGCTCTCTACTTCTCGACTTCATCAAGTGGTATTCTTTTCTTTTGATTTTGATTACTTAATTTTGATCATTTTCTCGGTTCATTTTTTTAAATTTTTTTTTTTTCATTTCATTTCTCTTGGCTTCATCTTAGATTCTCCGTTCATGTTCTCGGCTTCATCTCAGGTTCTTTGTTCTATGACTTCACTAGTAAGTGGTAACTTCTATCGTTAATTCTCCTTTCAATTATTAGTTTACAGAGTATGTTGTCTATTTTGTGTATGTTTTGGATTTGATTTACAGAGCATTTGTGTTTGTGAAATATAGTTTACAGAGTATTATACTATTGTTTGTGTATGTTGTGTTGATAAATGGTTGCTGTCAGTCTGAAATTGTGGAGTGAAATGGAGTTCGCCTCTATACCATCTAATGAACATGCTTCTAAAACCAGGTCTAATGCTAATTCTTCATCTATGAGAGCAAAATGTGATGTTATGAACTTATTTGCTTGAAACTTTAAAACTAATTTGCTATTTTGATGTAATGAACTTATTTGCTATTTTCCATTTGGATGTAAATGTAATGACTAATGAACTTATTTATTTGGTTTTGTTGAAAGTTTATTATGTTGAGGATGATTGTATTGTAATGTTATTGTGTTAAATTCTTTAAAAAGATGTTATGTACTTATATACTTGTATTTTTTTAAAAAGGAAACATATTTATTACTATTGGTTTGTTAGTTTTAGTATATTAAAAAATTATTAATTATTTATATAATTTAAATAAATAATAATTAAATTATTTATGATGTCACTGGTTCAACCATCGGTTGGACCCCGGTCCAACTAGAAAATCGGTAATTAGCTCCTTTTCCAGTTCTATCACTGTACCGGTTTTTAAAACCTTGGTTTTAATCCTAAAATTTAGCCATGTACTACACATCCATAACAAAAAGTTAAAACAGTTTATATTTAAAATTTAGCAACTACCATTTTTTTTTCTTTTATGGTAAAAGGATCAATTTTAATCCTAAAATGTACTGTTTTAATCATAAAAGTTAGCCACTTACTACAAATTCATAACAAAAGTTAAAAAGAGTTTAAATTTCAAATATATTTCTTTTACAGTAAAAGGATCAATTTTAATCCTAAAATGTAGTGTTTTAATCCTAATAGTTAGCCACTTACTACACATCCATAACAAAAATTAAAAAGAGTTTAATTTCAAATATATCAACTACCCTTAAAATTGAGAAAAGGTACGTAACATTTTTTATGGAGTAGTAAATTAATAATTATAGAAAAAAATGTAAATTGAATTTCACATAGAATTATACAAACGATAAATATAATTTATGTAACAAAAGAAATTTTTTTATAACAATTTATTAGATAACAACCACTTCATGTAAGGTTTGAATCATACAATAACTCTTGTAAAGTCTCTCACCTAAACTTATCTAATATTCCATTCCAATGCCTCTGCAATGCAATCCAATTAATTTGTGCATACATCAACCTGAGAGAGATAAAAGAGTTAGGATTAAATATAAGATTGCTTATACATTTTGAAAGAGAAGTTAATTTTTTTTTTTTTTTTTTGGATATTGGGAAACAAAGTAGCTTGTAATACCCTCCAAAAAAAGAGAGTTCGTGTTTGTTTTAAATTGGGTAACTATTAACATGATTCATCAAATATATAATAATACCCTCTAAAAAAAAGTAGCATAAACTACATTTAATAAAATTAATGTAAATTACTTTTTTTTTTTTTAAAGTAGCATAAATTACATGGAAAAGGTTGTTTACATTTGTTTAGGTTCCAAAAATGAAACGGTTGATTTTGCATTACTTACAATTCATGTGTCTAGGAAATTGGCTATGTTCAAGTTTGGGAATAAAAACTAGTGTATAATTGATGATATGCCTTCGGTTAATGATATGCTTTCGCCTTATGATGATGTTGTTTTGTTATCACAGAGAAGCGTAATTCCTATAAAAAAAGAGTAAATTCCTATAAATAAATTAAAAAAAAAAAAAAAAAAAACCAAAAAGGGTTTGTGTTTAATTCTAGGCCAAAAAAGAAAAAGAAAAAAAAGAGAGCCCTTGCCAATATTCTTTTTCAAGCAGCCAGTTCAGGCACAAACCCTCCTATTTGAAATCTCAAAGTCAACCACGGTAATAAGCCACCATCAAACACCCTTGAATCCCTAATCACATTCACCCATGGGTAAGTACTTCTCAAACTATGAATACTTGGTAGCCATGGTAGGTAAGAACTCAAAGAAGTCAATGATAAACAAAAGTAAAGAAAAGAAAACAAAGAAGAACTTGTAAAAGATAGAACCTGAAAAGTTGTTGGAGCCTCTGATAGAAAATGTCTTCAATCTAAAGAAAAAGAAAAGAAAGATGTAGAGCTAAACTAAATGTCTTGAATCTGAAGAAGAATGAAAAATAGGAAGTGAGATAGAAACCGGCAAAGCATACATGAGTTTGTAGGTCTTAAAGTGTAGGAATTTTAATTTACATATTTATCCCCATTAGTTGAAAACTTGTTAGTGAGTATGATGAGGATATTTTAGGCATCAAAATTGAGGAATCCAAACAGGAGAAACTCCTTAAATAGTACATAGATAACTTGACATAAAATAAAATAAAATTTAAAAAAAAAAACTGAATGATTCTAATAAAACCATGAAATTCAGTATTTTTCTATTAAAAATAATTTCTAGTTTTTGATGGTTTAATTGGGTTTTTGGAAAATCCGGTATTTCTTCATACCAATCTAGAAATTTTGTATGATTCATCGGTTTGATAGTTCAATCACTAATTTTAGTATGGCAATGATAACAATGTTAGCGATGGAGTAATTACGAAGATTGCATGTGAAACTTGTTATTTGATTACCTATACCTCATTCTCTCGCAAGATTCCAAAAGCCATGATTTTCTAGATTAACCCTAATTTAGCATTTGTATTAAGCTTCACACCTATCCAAAGGAGTCAATGACCAACAAATCGTTATGGTAGGAGTAAAAGATGTTAGAAAAAGGTTTGGTTTGGTTCTAGTACAAGGCTAATAATGAATAAATCTTAAATGACAAAACTTAGATACAATACCTTAGATGCTGTAACTTAGGTTCTCATCTTAAAATTCAGCAATGTGGCATTCTTCTCATGGGATGGAAGTGTATTTTTAGTTAAATACAACCACATGGTTGAATTTTAAGAGTAGAATCTAAGGAATAGTACCTAAGTACTGTACCAAAGTTTTGCCCAATCTTAAAATTGTACAGGATTGAAGATATGTTCAATTATTGAAATTTGTATTCATAGATTTCCAAATGGACTAAATTGCAGCACTGAAAATATGGCACCAAGGGAGTGGTGCAAACAATAAATTAGTTATGGGTCATGTTAATAGATGCCCTTATGGCATTTATTAATAAATTATTTTTGAAAAGTTTTGATATCACTTTTATGAAAAATATTAAAAACTATCAAAAAAGTCAATTGCTTTTTTTCTTTTCCTATAAAAAGTTATTAAAAATAATTCATTAATAAAATTAGGGCATCTGTTATCATTTCCCATTAGGTATATACTAGCTCTATTGGTAAGAAACTAAGATCAAATCAATCTAATACTTAATAAGGGACTAAAATTGAATGCACTCCATAATTTAAAAGACCAAAAATGTAGATAAAAAATGGCCGGAAAACAATTAATTAACGGAAAAAAAAACTAAACAAATATATACTAATAAAGTATTATAATTTAAAATTTTGAAATATGAAATCAAAAATTGAATCAATGCAATATTTGAAGGAGAAAAAATTTTGACTTACCCTTCTTATCATATACTATTAATATTACTAGTATGTAGCCTCGTACATATGCACAGATACAATTGAAAATAATTATAATTATATGATTCAAATTATACATGGTATTAACTTATACTTTTTTAAAATCATACATTTCTAAAATTTGTAATGATTTCTCATTATATATATATATATATATATATATTTATATATATATGATGGTCGGCTAAATCAAGTTCCATTCATCCATGATGGTCGTCTATAACCAAACTACGTCTAGACTAGTTCACGAGAAAGGCAGCCCAAATAAAAAGTACCACGGATAATGAATAGGATCCGTCCACAAACGTCATGATCGTCCAAAGCAACCTAGTCATCCATGTCACACAATGACGTGGATGACCAAATGACACTTAGTAAATTTCAAAGGATTTTTCTACAAACACCAAGTAATCAGACCACGATCTATCATTCTAGAATGTGGGGAGGATTCTTCAAAATCCACTCCATTTTCTCCCCTAATTACACACATCTCCCATGATGGTAATGGATCCGAACAAGTAGACCCTCTAAAAGCTCTCTATAAAAGGGATCTAACTCCATCAGCCCAAGGTACATTCTACTATTCATCTACTCACTATCCTTGTGTTCTAAATAGAAAAACTGACTTAACTGTCAGAGGGTCCTTGGCCGATTCTCCCTAGTCACCCTTGACAATCGTTTGCTTTCTCTTCAGGTCATCAAATAGTTGTTGTAGCCCAGAGCATTCAGCCTACTGATTTTATTACATCATTAGTTGGCACCGTCTATGGGAAGGTAAGCAAAGTTTTAAAGTGTTAACCACCTTGCTTTCCAAGACAAAAGGCTACATGGTTTGGACTCGGTCGATGGCCACAAGTCCAAGACACCAAGAGAGTGAAAATGCCTTTAGTCATTCAAATTGTGCACCAACACTGCAACTGGCGTCTATCCAACAATAACTGCAATCCATGGTAGCTACAATGGCAAACTTGACGCAACAAAACCAGGAGTTAACTAGAGAGGTCAATAGCGATGCACCAAGGAATAGGTAAAACTCAAAAAATGGAGGGGAGAAGAACGGCACTGAAGGAGGAGATCAGTTCAGAGGTATTGTCACTTGAAGTGTGCCACATTTGGAAAGAGAAATGGACTAGATGAAGAAGGCCATGAGAAGGGTGAACCATGTGGATGATCTCGTCCATAGAACTAAATTTCCCTTCATCGCGTCCATCATAAGTCATCCTCTACCCTCCAAGTTCAAAATGCCTACCTTGGACTCATATGATGGAACGCAAGATCCTTGTCATTACATTGCCATGTTCAAGACAACCATGTACCTCCAATGCATTCTAGATGAAATCATATGTAGAACCTTCCCTACTATGCAAAAAGGCCCAGCCAGGGTGTGGTTTGGTAAACTACCACCAAACACCATAACTGCATTCTAGGAGTTAAGTAAGCTTTTTGTCAACAACTTTGTCGAAGGCCAAAGACATAAGCACTCCTTGTCTAACCTACTAAACATAGAGTAAGAAGAAAACGAGAGTCTTTAGACTTTCATAAGTCATTTTAACAGGGAAGCCTTATTGGTAGACGAGATAGACGACAAAATCCTCTTGGTAGCCTTTTACAATAAAGTTACTTTAGATTTGTTCATCCACAAGTTGTATGACCAAGAGCCACAGACAATGGCTAAGCTGATACACTCAGCCCAAAGTTTCATGAATGATGAGGACGTGATTGTTTTCAAGAAAAAGAAGAAGGTTGAACGAGTGGAAGCTAGGTACATACACCGTCTAGAACAAGGCCCTCGTCCAAAGAAGGCCAAGATGGGAGAAAAAAGAGATCGAGACAGCAGGAAAGCAGGATCGTCCTCAACATGACCAAGTGTTGATGCAAATCAAGGATGACTCGTCCTTGAAATGGCCAGAGAAGATAAAAGTAGACCCTAGCAAGAGAACAAAAGTAAGTACTGTCGTTTCCACTGAGATCATAGACATGACACAGACAAGTATTACGACTTAAAGTAGAAAATTGAAGTTCTTATTAAGTAAGGAAAGTTGAAGAATTCATTGAAAGGCAAAGCAGAAGAACCAATGCGTCAACCACTTGGAGAAATAAGGGTTATTGTAGGAGAAACATCAATTGGAAGTTCGTCCAAAGCCAAGAAGACTTACTTACGAATAGTTCCAAATGTTCAACTCACTGGTGGCCCAACAAGGGCATCTAGAGTAGATGAGCCTGCTATCACTTTCACAGGCAAAGATGCAAGGAGACTGCATCATCCTCCTGATGATGCAATTGTTATCACTTTGACGATTGCGAATTACATAACAAGAAGAGTGTTAATAGACAATGGGAGTTCTGTGGGTATCCTCTACTATCTGGCCTTCTAACAAATGAGGGTTAGTAAGGAATTACTTCGTCTAGTGAATGTACCTTTGATTCGGTTTGGAGGAATGAAGGTTCTACCGGTGGGCACCATTTCCTTACTAGTTGTGGTTGGTTCTTACCACGACAAATCAATAAGGAAGTAAATTTCCTTGTTGTGGATTGTTCCTCCTCATTCAATGTCATCATGGGATGACCGACTTTAAATAGTTGGAGGGTTGCAACGTCTACTTATTACTTGTTTGTTAAATTCCCAACAGAATATAGCATTAGAGAAGTACAAGGAGACTAGCTGGTGGCTAGAGAATGTTACTTGGCTATGTTAGCAATGGAAGAGCAGATGCAGATGATAAACATTGAAGAAAGATGAACAGTTACTGAGCCAATTGAAGTATTGGATGATGTCCAAGATGTCCCCTTGGAAGAGTCCAACCCAGAAAGGTTCACTAGAATCAGAGTAAGCATGGAGGAGAAGACGAAGCAGGATCTCGTCCAATTCCTCAAGAAAAGCATGGATGTTTTTGCTTGGAGCCATGAAGACATGTCTGGGATTGACTCAAGTGTGATTACTCATCGTCTAAATGTGTCCCCGTCCTATAAGCCTATCCGTCAAAAGAGAAGAGTGTTCGCCCTAAAATGAGACAATGCCATGAAAGAAGAAGTCCATAAGTTGGTAACAACAGAGTTTATCTGCGAAGTCTACTACCCTGATTGGCTAGCTAATGTAGTGGTGGTAAAAAAGGCCAATGCCAAATGGAGAATGTGCGTGGACTTCACAAATTTGAACAAGACATGCCCTAAAGATAGTTATCCCCTTCCACGAATTGGCCAGCTGGTAGATTCAATAGCTAGGCACCAATTGCTGAGCTTTATGGATGCATTCTCGGGGTATAATCAAATCAAGATGGACGAGACAAACCAGGAGAAAACATCCTTCATCACAAGCCAAGGTTTGTTTTGCTACAAAGTAATGCCTTTTGGTTTGAAAAATGCAAGGGCAACTTATTAGAGGCTAGTCAACCATATGTTTCATCCATAAATTGGACGAAATGTTGAAGTGTACATGGATGACATGCTAGTCAAAAGCGCAAAGGAGGCCCAGCACATAAACGACCTCCAAGAGACTTTTGACATGCTTAGATGATACAACATGAAGTTGAACGTAAGCAAATGCACCTTCAAAGTTTCATTAGGAAATTTCCTTGGTTTCATGGTTTCACAGAGGGTAATTGAGGCAAATCCTAACAAAATCCAAGCGATACTAAGCATGGTGGCACCAAAGAATGTCAAGGAAGTGCAAAGTCTCATTGGATGAGTAGCAACTCTCAACAGGTTTATCTTAAACGCTACTGACAAGTGTTTGCCATTCTTCAAAGTGTTAAGGAAAGTGTTTGAATGGATGGATGAGTGTCAGTGAGCGTTAGAAGAACTCAAGGTGTATCTCACAACAGATCTCTTGTTGAGCTCGTCTAAACCGAGTGAGGAACTATACCTTTACCTAGTAGTTTCTCCTCATGTAGTGAGCTTGGCCTTAGTCAGAGAAGAAGGAAAGGCATAAAAGCTCGTTTACTACACTAGCAAAGCTTTAGGAGGAGCTGAAGTACGATTCCCTCCCCTCCAAATAGAGAAGTTAGCCTTTTCGTTAGTAACAGTGATAAGGAAGCTCAGGCCTTACTTCCAAGCTCACATCATCAACATCTTGACAGAGCATCCACTCAAGAAGGCCATGAACAAGCTAGAAGTGGTTGGAAGATTGATTCAATGAGCAATTGAACTTAGTGAGTTTAACGTAAGCTATCAACCAAGAGAAGCAATAAAAGCCCCAGCCCTTGTAGATTTCATTGTAGAATTCACTCCTGCCCATGACGAGCAACGTAGGGACCAAGGGGCAAAAGAATGTGTCGTCTGTATGGACGGTTTGTCCACTTAGCATACAGGAGGAATTGGAGTAGTATTACAATCACCTGAAGGGGATCGTCTAGAGTATGCCGCCTATCTATAGTTCCTGATGACCAATAACAAAGCTGAGTTTGAACCTTTTATTAAGGGCTTAAATTTGGCTAAGGCATTAGGAGCCAAATCATTGGTCGTTCAAGGAGATTCACAGCTGATCATAAGTCAGGTGAATGGAACGTATGAAGTTAAGGAGGAATGAATGAAAAGATATTTAAGCAAAGTCAAGTAGTGCATTAAAGGCTTCACAACGGCAAAGTTTAACCAGATCCCAAGGGAAGAAAACATGGAAGCTGACAGCCTAGCCAAGGCATCATCTGCAGACAAGTTGGTTGATAACCAGATTAAAATCCAGTACATCCCAAGCATGGACGTTCCAGACGTACATCAAATAGACAGAGAAGCCAACTGGACCACTCCAACTGTATCCTATCTCATGGATGGACTCCTCCTCGTGGATAGAGAAGAAGTAAGGAAGCTAAGGGTTAGAGCGGCAAAATTTGTCCTCATGGACAAGATATTGTATAAAAGGGGTTTTTCACAGCCCTACTTAAGGTGCTTGACTCTGGATGAGTCCTACCACGTCATAAGAGACATATATAAAGGAGCATGTGGAAATCATTCAGGATCAAGATCCCCCATCCACAAGATAGTTTGCATAGGATAAATTTGGCCATCAATGCAAGCAAATGCCCAGGCTTACATCAAAGCTTGTGACAAATGTCAGCGCTTTAGTAGAATACCTAAATGACCATCGGAGTATCTTACCCCAATGATAGTCCCTTGGCCTTTTGCCTAGTGGGGACTTGACATTCTTGGTCCATTTCCCATTGGGACAAGGCTAATGAAGTTCTTGGGGGTGGGAATCGATTATTTCACTAAATGGGTGGAAGCAGAGCCATTAGCAAATATCACTGAGCAAAATGTTAGATACTTCGTCTAAAAGAATATCATCCCCCATTTTGGAATTCCTAGGGTGCTCATCTCAGACAATGGACAATAGTTCAACAATTCACCTTTCAAAGAATTCTATAAACAACTGGGAATCAGGAATCACTACTCCTCACCCTCCCACCCATAGGCCAATGGACAGGTTGAAGTTACAAACTGATCCTTGTTGAAGATCATTAAGACTCGGCTTGAGGGGGAAAATGGGATATGGCCAGACAAACTATCCAGCGTCCTTTGGGCATACAAGACGATAGTAAGGACTCCTACTGGGAAAACCCCCCTTTAAGCTAGCATATGGAAGTGATGCAGTGATGCCCGCAGAGATTGGCCTGACTAGCTACAGGGTGGCCCACTATAAGGATGAAAAAATGAGAAACAACTCTGTCTAAACCTCGATCTTATTGACAAGATGAGGATGGATGCAGAACAAAGAGTAGCACAATACAAGAACTTGATGACTAAGCACCACGATACGATGGTAAAACCTAGGCAATTCAACATTGGACACCTCGTCCTAAGAAGGGTGTCTTTATCTACTAAGGATCCTGCTCATGGAAAGTTGGGACCTAATTGGGAAGGACCATACAGATTCATCAACTACAAAAAATGAGGATTGTACTAACTAGAAGCCTTGGATGGATGAAAGTTAGAGCATCCATGGAACGTGGAGCACTTAAGGAAGTACTATCAGTGAAGACTCGTCGAGAAGGTCAGCATGGACGACCTTAGCCCCTACAGAGTATTGGTTACCACTAATAGCCTATCTATGTTATCTTTCAGCACTTATGTTTTCTAGTAGCATTTTATATTTTCTTGTATTTGAATTTCCTAAAAAGCACTAGCTACTAGCATGTGCAATGTTTGTGGACGTCATTATGTTATGTACAAAGTTCCTAGTTTGTATATAAAGCAATTTGGATAATTCTACTTAAGTGTTTTAAGGTCCTTAGACGTAGGGATGTATTGTCATAAGCCTCCTTTAGATGAAGGAAAGGCAAAACACCACATAGTAGAATAAAACCTTAAGGTAAAAATAAAATAAGGGAAGGAACAAATACCTCCCACATATAATCCTCTACTTGTGATGAGTGGTGGATGAAGCAAAGCATGCATGCAATGAACAAATGATATTTATGGACAGAAAATGGCAAAAATCCCTAAGTGAAGTCCAAACCATGGACGAGCAAACACAAACATTCCAAAATCCGTAAATAAGTAAAGACCAAATCTTGGACAAGCAAGCTCCAAAATTTTAAAGCTTAAAAAGCAGTGAAAAGGGATAAAGATGAATGGCCAACCACGAATATATTCAAAAATTAACTTGTCCAAAAAGGGTAGACGACCATCGTCCAAAAATCCTTAGAATATTTGAGCCTAAAGAGGCAAATGTATAAAACCTATGTCCATAATTATGGACGAGGGAATTGCACTTATAAAAACTAACATCTGGTCCAAAACAATGAACCCCCAACAACACAAGTGAAAATAAAAATAAATTTTTGCTTACAATTAAAACTACTTGGATAAACCACTGGGGACAACGTCCCTAAACTTTGAATCGTCCTTTGTTGGAAGAGGAATGGAGGCATTGTCCTCAATGTTCACGTCCTCTGAGCAAGATTGAAGTAACGAACTTTCAACTGCAATAGGAAGCTTGATGGAATAGAAGTCCACCCTAGGAAAGGCTTTAGTGGTATCCAGACAGAAGTCCTCAAAGCTTGCAACATAGTTCTTGTCCAAAAGTTCAGTGAACTCACTAGACGTCTTAAATTCTTTGATAGCCTCATCCTTAGCCTTGCTTAAAGAGGAAGTGAACTCGTCGCTTCACTTCTAGAGAAGATCTAGACGAGCCTCCTTCTCGATGATATCTACCTTCAACTCCTTGACAAGATTCTTCAACTTCTTCACCTCATCCTCCAACTTTACTCTCTCCCCAACCTTGCGACTTGCCTCCTTTTCCAAGTCACGAACCCTCATCTCTAGCCTAATCCTCTCTTTGTCTAACTCAGTGGCTTGTCTGGACACATGAACTTAGACATGACCTGTATTGAGGAATATAGACGTGAAACAAAAGGAAGAATACAGTTCAACTTTTCATATGTGACTATGGATGAAAGAAAATACCTTGCAGAGATCATGAACTACAAATCGTTCAAACTCCTTCACGGATATGTCATAGCAAATGATGACGTCCTTGTTTGTTACTGCCTGCTGGAACCTATCCCAAGCAAGACCCTCACTTCTCAAGAGAGTTAATGGACAACTCTTAGGAGGTGCAGCAGTAATTGGTTTCAAGGATGAGCTCGCATAAGGGAGAGGAGTTTTGGCCTTCAACGGTTGATTAGAATCAGTAGGAGGAATGGAAGGGTTAGTCTCGACGACCGGGAGCTTGGACAAAGTAAACAAGCCATGTTTAGGCTTCTGATTGCCTCGACAGCTAAGAAGACTTCTAGTATCAAGTGTCTTGGATATAGTCTTCCTTTTCTCCAAGGTTGCTGGACGAGACTAAGTAAGGACGTCCTTCTCTGTCTGGACAGTTTCATCACTTGCAGGGCCTTTTCCCTTTTTTCTCCTTCATGGTTGCCATTCCTATACAAGAAAAGGAGAGAGAAGATTGTCAAAGTATAGACAAATTAAATAAGAACGAACAAGTAAAAGTGCAAGAAAGTAAAGAACTTACGTCGACGAGTTGTGAGATCGTGAGCTAACGCTACATTTGTAGGAACAAGCCCAAGTCCCCAAGTTGATAGACGATGAAGCGTCACTAGAGAATGAAAGGTTCTGTCAACAAAGGAGCGTGCTTGCTGGATGCAGTTCAAATAAAATTTTCTTAGCGAAGGCTGAGCTACCGCTGAAAAGAAAATAATAAGAGTTAGACGAAGATAACAAGATATTCAAGACGAGACAAAAGTAAGCAGCATACCCTGAGAACATAGACAACCCATTTCACCAATGTAAGGAGGGAAGGTATCCCTACCTACCTCAATAAGGTTTCTAGCCCAACACCCAAAGACAAAGAAGAACTTCGTCTTCCACCTCCTATCAGACAAAGGAAGTGACCTAATTAACCTACATCTAGAGCCCATAGCTAAGAATTGGTAGAAACCAATGGATTGGGTTATCTCAAAGGGCTTATAACAATACAGGAACTCATCCACAATAAGAGGACGATTCCCGTTGAAAGCCTTTCTCTATAGTACTTGCATAGACACTATGGTTCTCCACGCATTGTGGTTAAGTTGATTTGGCCCTATACCTAACCTATGAAGGAATTCTCTGGCAAAGGCATTCAAAGACAACCTAAGGCCCCCTAGCAGGTACGCCTCGTATATACCAACCCTAAGAGAATTTGGGGTACAACACAATTCACCAAGGGTAGCAAGATAAGGATTAACTTTGTCAGGAATTTGGTATTTATCTCTAAGCATGAAAAGTCCCTTTTTGTCTACTCTGGATGGAATATTCATAGCACAACTATATATGATGTCCACCTCTTCACTAGGGGAAGGAACTCTAGATAAGTATTGCTCGTCCGTGGAATTACTTTCACTACTACTACTCTCACTACTACTACCACTCTCACTACTATTACCACTACTGTTACTCTCATTGTGATACTTGTCTATTTCTATCTCATCCCTATCACTCTCATTGTGATACTTGCCTATTTCTATCTCATCCCTATCACTAGATGAGGACACTACAATCTCAGCCATTTGGAAAGAATTCTAAAGAAGAAAACCTACAAACGAAGAAAACAGGATACCTGATTCTAGATTGAGAGGACTAAGGATAGAAGGGAACTTCTAGACGAGGCGAAGGACGACTAATGTCAGAGAAGAAAATGTGAGAAAGTGAGAGGGTAGGAGAGGTATTAGCCTATTTATAGGCAACAAGGAGGGACATCGAAGCAATGTGGACCAACCAGAAAGTGCCACGTGGCGATTTTCTCAAAAAACAAAATGACACAACATGTAAACCATCATGATTAAGCCACGTGGCGATATCCAGAATGTCTAATCCCAAGCTACCCCACAATGCCACATAGAAAACTAATCAATGACTGAAAAATTTTCACGTGTAAAATTAAAAAAATAATAATAATGATTTCAACAGTGGTATGGACGACACAAGAACAAAGGGGTAACTGATGGTGGGCTAAATCAAGGTCCATTCGTCCATGATGGTCGTCCCCAAACTACGTCTAGACTAGTTCACGAGAAAGGGAGCTCAAATAAAAAGTACCACAGATAATGTATAGGATTCTTCCACAAACATCATGAACATCCAAAGTAACCTAGTCATGCATGTCACATAGAGACATGGACAACTAAACGACACTTAGTAAATTTTGAAGGATTTTTCTACAAACAGGAAGTAATCAGACCACAATCTATCATTCTAGAACGTGGGGAGGATTCCCTGAAATCTGCTCCATTTTCTCCACTAATTACACACATCTCCCATGATGGTAGTGGATCCGAATAAGTAGACCCACTAAAAACTCTCTATAAAAGGGATCTAACTCCATTAACCCAAGGTACGTTCTACTATTCATCTACTCACTATCCTTGTGTTCTTGAGAGAAAAATTGACTTAACCGTCAGAGGGTCCTTGGCTGGTTCACCCCGGTCACCCTTGACAGTTGTTTTCTTTCTCTTTAAGTCATCAAACATTCATTGTAGCTCGGAGCATTTAGCCTATTGATTTCAGTGCATCATCAATATATATATATATATATATATATATATATGATATTGTATTTAATTGGTTTTAGACTCTTTGGTTTATGCTCCCAATAATTCACTTGCCACAAAAATTAAAAACTTAGATGGTCACGTGTGTAGATACCACATTTTGTACTTCTTACGACTCGGGCCCCTGTTCCCCAATGATGCTCGAACTCTAAGGCCCAAGGCTAGTTTAAAGCCCAATCAGATATTAAATTAACTTGAGGAGTGTTAAGATGGAAAATATAACCTTTTAAATGAGCAAAAATCTATTTTTAGAAAATTAAATGACCAAAGTGGGCCTCGCCTTGCATATATGAGTCGCGGCCTGCGTATGCATGCTAAAGCATGCGTGCGTAGGCACATTCTTGCGTACGTAACTAGCATTTCAAAAGCATAAAAAAAGCAAGTTTTTTGCAATAATGGCTGAGGTTTGAAATGAATCTCACATCGTCTAGGAGCCATTCCAAACCCCATTTTTTCCACTATAAAAAGCCTTGTATGGTACATTTTCAAAACACACAGAAATCCCACAGAAAAAACTTAAGATTCACTAGAAAATAGTGAATCAAAAGGGAATTTTTCACAAAACACGCTCAAGTCATTTTTTATTTGATTGGGACATTTTCTAGCCCAAATCCTTTGAGTTTAAGATTGCTGTACATAACACCACTAAGACATGGGAGAATGCGTAAATGGTTAAATTTGGACTCTACACGTGGAGCGGCTGTGAGCAAAGGGAGAGGAAGCGTTGGCTAAGGGATCTTGTCTTAGTCCGTGCTAAAGGCGTGACTACTTTGGGAAGGAAGTAAGATTTACACCTGACATGGTACTCAAGCACTCACAAAAAGGGAGATAGTAACTTTCTAAGGTCAGAGGCTATAAGGACACCCCATATTAGTTGAGTGCACAATGAGTCACCTTAGAAACATGTGTACCAATCACAATACTCCTGATGTCCCTTTCAATGTCCAAGACTTGTCTCCCAAGTAGTGGCAAAGCTACCTACCTATGGGTCTCAATGCCACGTTGGCGCAGTTCTTATCCCTTAGTCAGCAGATAATATCATAGCTGTGAAAAGATCCAAAAAGAGAGAATATGATGACTTGACATCTGTCCTTTGTATTCAACCATATTCCTTAGAGTATAAAAGGAAAATGCAGCTGTGCTATTAGGGCTAGAACCCAACTAGATATTTTGAGATGAAAGTGGAGAGTTGGTAGGAAGGAAAGGCAACTTATTGTAAACTAATCTTCTTTTATACATAATACAAGCTGAGCCGAGCAAGAATATTATGTTCTTGCTCCAATTGTGGTTTTTTATCCATTCTCTAGGGTTTTCCATGTACATCCTATGTTGTTTTGATAGTCAACTTCTTCTTCTTGTTTAAATGTGCGTCTTTTTCATGTCCTACCATCACTTTCTTTATTTCTTGTTTGAGTGTCATGTCAAAACTTGCATCTTTTCGAGTTTTCTCATGTACATGTACTGTTAGATAACTTATTTCACTCCTATAAATAAGTTCAAATCTAACTTGCACGTACAATTGGTAATCACTATTTTATTGAATTGTGATAGATTTGATTGGGGAGAACGGTCAAAAATCCCATAATGTATGATCTAGCTTACACACACAAGCAGGGTTACAGCAGAACAATTGATACAACAAATAGAAAAAGAAGAAAAATACTACAGCAAGACATATAACACTAAAGCAAAACCAATAACATCAAGATTGCCAATGCAAACTAATAGGGACTGTCACAGAGCGTCTAGTAATGCAATAGGGATGGCCTTGTTCACCCCAATCTTAGCCAAGGCCATTCAGCAAGAAGAAGTCCAGAAAGGGAGCCAATCCCTAACACGGGTAACCTCAATGCAGATTCCTGCTATAGAAATTACTTGTGCTAGGAAGAGGGCCTAAATGGTTTTGAGTTCTGATTTGTGGGTCAAAGAGAGTGGGAATGTCAAGGGGAGAGAAAAGTTGATCTACCAATGCATGCCTCTATTTTTTGCCGTATTTCCTTCTACTTTACATTTTTACTCTTCCTTACCACTTAGTTTCCTTACTCTTTTGTTAGGTTCCTTTTCTTTTCTATTCTCTGTGTTTTTCCTCCTCTCTCCATATGTGCCTTCCGTCCCTATTCATGGCTACCTCTTTTCCTTTTATACTACTTGAATTCATGGGATTTCTCCCTTTTATCCCTAAGGCTATACCAACCATTTTTGGTTTCTTGCGAGCATCTCTTTAGGATTGCCTACTAAACTGTTGGTTGTCCAGCCACTGCCTCTGCTTAGAGTGTGCTTACCACACCACTCTCCATTTCCAAACAAAATTCATTGTTTTGTTTCACTCCCCTTCACTGCCTTACCTCCCCCCAAACAGATAAGGGTTGAGGGCTCTCTACACCTACTCTTATGGCATGCATCAAGTGGTCCCAGCCTATGTTTACTTCTTTTAGGAGAAATGTCATCCCAGCAAAGCATTCCCCCGAAAGAAGCCTTGGCAGAAACTCTAGAATAGACTTCTTTCTCCCCACTGCCAAACCACGCCCTCTAAATCCCTTGACTAAGGGCCCACCTCCCATGTATTGGTTGGATACAAGTAGGTGGTGTCCAGGGCCTTGTGCATGTGCTACTACCATCTGTGTTTGACTCATTTTGCTTTCATGCCATTCCTGCCGTTCCTATGTTGTCCTCCTCTACTATGTGTACTGGGTCATGTTTGTCTTCTGTGGCATGAGGGGTGTATGGGTTTTTGGGCTTACATTACCTTCTTTCATTCCTCCGTGGACTGGGTATTGTTTGGGCACAAGTATCTGGCCATATAGCCCACTAGGCTTCCATTTCTGCCATTCCCCTTTTTACCCCGGCCATAGGCCTTATGGCTGTTAGTCCTGCCATACGGGCCTATTGGGTTATCTCTCATTCCTCCCACGGGCCTACTAGCTATCATTCTTGCCATGTTGGTCCATTGTGCTTGCTATCTCTTTCCTTGGGCTTCCTCAACCCATTTACTTTATCTTTACCTCTTATTCCTCCCACGGGCCTACTAGCTGTCATTATTGCCATGTTAACCCATTGGGCTTGCAATCTCTTTCCTTGGGCTTCCTTGGCCAATTTACTCAATCTTTACCTATTATTCATCCCAAGGTTGTCATTCCTGCCATGTTAACCCATTGGGTTTAATAACTTGCTTTTACCATTCATATTTCATTTTCCTTCCACTTCCCTTATTGTTGGGCTTCTTCTGCTATTGGGCTTTTTGTCAAAAGTGGGCATCAACAATGATAAAGAGTAATCATCATAGAATAGATATTATAGGTTGAAATTCTATCCAATTTATAAAATTAATATATATATATATATATATATAATAAAAATATACATAGGACTGTAAAGCTGTAAATCATATTTTTCAATATATATATTGAATTTACCATTTCAATCCCCTCAAAGGCTTAAACAAAATTTCCGGGTTGTGTGCTCGAGCAAATTGGCAATGTATGCCACAAAGACAATACCATCTACTTGACTAGTAGGTTCAACCTTTCAAACCTGAAACTAGAATATATGCCATCGAATAAAGGCATTTAGAGACCGTTGGAGTGCTATTATTTTCTCACATGAATTGCCTAACCTACTCAAATAGTAACATGTTATAGCTTATAACTAATTCACTGCTTAGGGGGAAAAAGAGTTATCACCAATTTACTGCCATTTATTTAAAGAGCGAAAGTAAGCTAACAATAGCATATTTTTTTTCTAGCCTCCCATCTTATATAGGAAAATTTCACAGTCAAATGTGATAGATATGGATTGGCTTAGCTTCTTGTGGGTTTTTTCACTATTCATGGCACCCTCAAAAGGTAAGTGGAACATAGCACTCACCCAATTGACAATTGAACTTATTTCCCTATTCACTGTCATTTATTTAAAGAGTGAAAGTAAACTAACATTAACATTTTTTTCTAGCCTCCCAATTTCATAGCAAGTTTTTAACAATCAAATAGATTATGGATTGGCTTTGCTTCTTGTGGGTGTAATCATGGGGCCACCAAAGTCAAGTGGAACATTGCACCCATTCAATTGACATTATTTTCCACAAGTCTTATCCATCTATGCAATCTTGCTGCAGTTATGAAGATTTGTTTCTTAAGACAATACACATTTGCAGGAGTTACTAATTGCAAATATGGTTTGTAACTCAATGAACACCCTTTTAACATTTCTATAGTCTTAATCGTGACACCACCAAAAGTCAAGTAAATAGTGCACCCATCCAATTGACCATTGACATTATTTTCCATAGTCTTAACCCATCTCTGCAATCTTGCTAGAGTTATGATGATTTGTTTCTTACGACAATACACATTAACAGAGTTACTAATAACAAACATAATTTGTAGCTCAATTGACACCTTGAAATATTTTCAACCAAAACTTTTAGAATTCAAATTCTCTCTCCTCACTATATCTATTCAATTATATAAATAAATAAATAACAAGCATACTCTTTCGTTATTAGCATTTTAATTATATTTATAAGGACTTCTCTTGCCTTGAAAGTTGAATGGGCAAGCCCTATTTCTGTTGGACACGTAAAGAACATTTTCTTTTTATTACTAGCATTTCGCAAGTTCTACTCTCACCAAAAACTGTTGGTCACGTAAAGATATTATTATTATTATTATTATTATTATTGATAAGATTTTTTTTTTTTTTTTATGAAGATATTATTATTATTATACAGTCGTTCTTGACTTGTTATAATTACTAGTTAGGGCAGCACGTGCAAGGCATGTGCTTGCTGTGGAAAAAAAGTACTGTAGTAATTAAGATTAATTCTAGATTTTATTTGTATTACAAAACAAAGATATTGTCAGTTTTTAGACCCCTTAAACAATTGATTGAACCTAGGTAATTAGCCAAGTTGTTACTTAGTCCAATTAAACAAGTCTAGGTTTCACAATATAAAAGATCAAATCATGCAAAGCAGCGGAAAATAAATAAGACAATGATATGATCACCTAGGAAACCAAACCGGTAAAAACCTGAGGAGGATTTGACCTAGCTATCCTCAAGGTAAACTTGAATCCACTATCTTGAAAGAATCGAAGTTCATACAATAAGACTTACAAGCCCCCACGCTCGACTTCTTATTGCTACCAACCAGTAGAACTTACTGACACGACCACGTGCAAGCTCTGAATCCACGGACTCCTTCTTTCTTGGATCACCACTAGCTACAAGCACACCCACTTGTGTTTTCTTTAAGCTTTAATGGCAGCAACTGAATTGATCATCAAGGCGTAGATAAATCTTCTCCTTGAAAACCCTAAGTTTGTGTAAAAGAAAACTCCTCTAGATCTCACAAGAGATTTACACAAACCGCAAATATGAGCAACACTAAAACGTGGCTAGGGTTTGCCTTTTATACTTATGACAAATAAGAAACCCTAAAAAACGTTTTAAAACAACTAGGGCTGAGTTGGACGAATCTGCAGAAAAGCATTTTGTCCGAGCTTCGATCGATCGAGCCAGGCCGAAAGGCACAATGCTTCCTGATGTGCAACGAAAATTCGCTAAGTCATCTCCCGTCCATATGCGTCGTCCAAAGGATAGACAAGAGGTAAGTCTTTGCTAACTCGTCCGTCTGTCCTTAAGGACAGACGAGCTCACTATCGTCCGTTTGTCCTTGAGGACAGACGGGCTTTTTAGCGTTCGTTCGTCTGTAAAGGACGGACGAGCTTGCTACCATCTCCTTGTCCATAAAGGACAAGGGAGGTTACTACGTCTCCGCCAAGTGGAAGAACGAACCGTCACCAGTCAAGCCCAACCGTTGTGAAATACAAACTTCTACGTCAGTTACGGAAGTTACTTCCGAGCCTGTTGGATTCCTCAACTGTAGGAGCGGTTACTAAACAAGTAACCGCTTCCCGCATACTATATAAGCACACGCCAATGAAAGAGTAAGGCATTCTGTTCTTGAGAAATTGAGTTTACATTTTTCAGTCAGAGACTAACTTCACCATCGGAGGGTTCTTGGCCGGCTTCCACGGGTCTTCTCTGAGTTTTTACTTGTTTTCTCAGGATCCAGTTGCAAGTTTATCAAGGCCCGGCATTTTCAGTCCATTGATATCCCAGAGTTCATCACTTCCTGCTTTAACTCGATTCCAACTTTACATTGACACACAACTTTGAGCTAGCTTTAAATACTTCTAAACACATTGTTTTGATCATGGTTTGCCAACAATACACATTAGAGTTCTAAATACAGAAAATCCTAAACTTTAGAACCTAACAAACTCCCCCTTTGGCAATCCATGACAAAACACAACTTAGAAGCTCAAAGTTTACAAAATGAAAAGCCCTTTACAAAATAATACTCATAAAACAAATTCAATCCTAACTACTATCCATCAGTTGCAAGTGCAGACAGCAGCTCAATTGAATCAACCTGTATATTTCCTGAAACACTAAACAAAATGCATAACCGCATGTGTGGAAACAATACAAGTAAACAAAATAACTTCTTGATTTCAAACAACACACAAATAAAGACATATATCAATGAATAACTCATAAATATAAATCAATAAGCAGTTTGAAACAAGAAACAAATAAAGTACCAATCAAAACATAAAACTCCCCCTAACAAGAATATCCCATCAAAAACAAGGTAAGAGCTAAAAAAGCATAAGTACAAAGTGAAGCACCTAGATACAATCTAAAACTCCACAAGCTCCAACCAAAAACAAATAAACTCCCCCTGAAAACAAAAACCCTACAAAGTACTCCCCCTTTTTGTGACGAAATGCCAAAGGGCAAACAAGCTATCCATCATCAAAAGGGAGGTGGTCTAAACTGCGCCAACTCCGCACGCAAGGCACGAATCTCATCAAGCACGTCCACCAAAATCTGTCCTTGAGCCGCCTGAACGGTCAAGACATGATTTAACGTGCAACGAATGTCTGAATCATCCGAAGCAGTCGGTGGAGGAACATCAGCATCAGCAGTAGCAGTACCTGTAGAAGAGGGAGGAGGGGGAACACCACTAGATGACGCACCTCGAGAACGAGAAGGAGCAACTCTCAACTGAGCAACCCTCTGATGAAGAAAGGTGGCACCTATGGGAGCAATCACATGAACAGGCTCCAGACGGAAAACCATCTAGACCTAAGTAGAGCAAAATCCTATGAATGAAAATAGGATGAATCAGTGCATGCCCTACGGCAGAACTCCTATGAACCTCGTTCAAAGAACGAAGGAACAAGTGAGGAAAACTGATAGAGGCTCCAGAAACAAAGGCATACAAAAACACACATCGCTCTAGAGGGATGGTGTGGAAGTGAGAGATAGGCCACAAGGAATGACACAATCCTAAAGAAGAGATAGGCCGTCTCGGTAAGCTCAGCGGACGTGATCCAAGGATCAGAACGCCACTGGATAGATGACCCAGTGATGTAAGACATGACAACGTCTAATGAGGGTGACTCATCATAGGGATAGTCAGCATCCCGAACAACCGGCACCCCAAGAGCCTCAGCCACTACCCGAGGGGTAATGGTAAACTCTACACCTCGTATCCAACTCCTAACTAGGGTGTTGGAATCATAGACGTGGCAAGAGAGGTTCGAGTAGAACTCTCTAATTAGGGCGGTCGAGGGTGGATGGTCTATCTCTAAGAGAGGCAACCAACCTCTAGACTCAAAATTGGCCCTAATGGCTGGATCAAACGCATCTAACACAACAGCTCGCTCAGACCAGATCTTACGCTTACAGTTCAAAGTGTCATAGGCTTCTCTACACTTATCATTCTTAAACAGCTCAACCCTAGTGGGAGACACAGAGGAAGTGGAAGTGGTCCTATGGGCTATAGTTTTCCTAGGCATGGTGCTAAGATAAGAACCAAAACACAGAGCGAAAGAACAAAAAAAAACACAAAAACAAAACCAAGGGCAGACTGCAAGTTAGCACAAAAACAAAATATAGAATAAAAATCTATATGATGCATGAACAAGTTTAAATGTCATGATGCATGTTCTTATGCAGCGAATTAAGTCCAAAAGGTTCAAATTACAAAATTGGCTTGAACATTAAGATTTTTAACACAAAAACCCCAAAATTTGGAAAACCACTTGATCAATTTGAAAAATATTGACGAATTGATCATTACACATGATATAATAACAAAAATAATGACCAAATACATCAATTGGATAAGCCAATTTCATCAATTTAAGCCAATTTGACAAAATCCCCAATTCGGATCAAATTCAAAACCCTAGAATTTTCAATTTTTCAAAAACCACAAAATTGATCAAATTAAACTATAGGGAACATCATTATAGCATCATAGCACAAAAACCCATTGATCAATTTCACAAAAATAGGATCGAATCTTCAAAAACCCCAATATGTTGAAAGTTCCGAAAATACCCAAGATAATGCATGAAAAATGCATGAAATCAAGAAATAAACTTGAAAAAGAAGGGCAAAAGGGACTTACCGGCTTCCAAGGACAAAAACCTTGCAAAAATCGTGAAGGAAAACGACAAAAAAATGGATGGTGGAGCCTAGAGCCAACATGGAGAGAGAGAAAATAAAAGAACTATTTGAAAAGTAACTTTGAAAAAGTCCAAATCTGCCTTTTAAAAAACCTGATTCACGAGTTTCGATCGGTCGAAAATCAGCCTCGATCGATCGAAACAGACAGAGACTCCCTCTCTCAAATTTTAAAAATTTCGATCGGTCGAAAAACAGAATGGACCGATCGAATTAGGTAAAGGCTCACCATATTTTTGAGGAAAAATACAATTTTTGAAAAACAAGTTGATTTAACTCAAAGCATTGAAATTTAAGAACAAAAATGCATGAGTATGAGATGATATGATTTTCAAATCAAGAATTTTAAGCCCAAAATTCCCAAAAAAAAAATTTCTTGCATTCTCCACAAATTTTCAAGCAACAAATTAAGTTTGCACATAATTCAAAGTATTTGCAATAACTTGGTTGGTCATACCATAAACACACACAATAACATGTATAATGTTTAGCAAAGAGTAACTTGTGTAGTGTGTGCGATTAGCAAAAACTTGAGATACATGTGAGGTGATATTTGAATAGCAATCAATCACAAAGTCTACAAAATTCAACACAAGGAATTTAAAAGAGACTATCACCTAAAGAGTTACATCATATAACTCCCACATCTCCTAGATCATAAGCTTGCAATCATGGAAGTTTCTTGTATTTATGCCTCATAATATACATTCCAATTTTAGGTTATGTGAGTTTGGCATCAAGCCTAATAGTACACACCAATTTTGATTTTAAGAATTAAGAAGTTTAACCGAGGCTTCACCTTATATTTTTTTTGTGCATGTGCTACATTTTCTCGAGCACAAAATCTTATGATATGCACTAAGGTGTTCATGATTGGCTAGTGAACAGTGGTGAGATGGTTATTTATGCATTTCTCTAAAAGTTCAAGTCCAACATTTAAAAACATGTGACTTCAAGATTAAGACATAGTAATCAAAAACCATAAACATCTTTCCCACACAACATGCACTACAAATCTTCAACTAATAAAGTGCAATAAATAAGCTCATCAAAGCTAAACAAGGTACAAAAGACATGTTATGTGAAAATAAATTGACCAACCTTGTTTTAAAAAAACCAAGAAGAAAAGTGCAAAATAAATTGTGCTTCCTTTTTCTTCCTTTTTTTTATTTTAATAAAAATAAAAAACACCTAGAATGAAATGCATGAATGTTATGCTATGCAAATCCTAGAAACAAAAAAAAAAAAAAAAAAAAAAAAAAAAAAAAAAACAAAACCAAAGAACAATGGTCACAAAGGGTAGAGCAAATGAAGCACAAGGACCATGACAGAAAGACTCAGTTAGGTCGAGTCTTTTGCATCCAAAACCTTTTAGATGCACCATGAGCATTGGAGTTTTTATTCACTTGAGAATGATTACCAACTCTAGGATTGAAATAAAGGTTTAAAGCCTTTACTAAATCACCAATAAGTACCATAGGATCAAGTGCTTGAGGCACAGGTACTTTTGGTTTGTTTGCTTTCTTAGCAGCTTGCAGCTTGTAGCAATTTGGACGGATGTGTCCAGACTTTCCACAAAAGTGACAAACCCATGCAGGTTTATCATGTGTCTTGTCCTTAGATAGGGTAGGCTTCTTTGGCTAAGATTTTTTCAGATCAACCCTAATCTTCCTCGATGATGAACCTTCTGAGAATTTAGCAACCTCACTCACAGAGGGTTTGACAGTTTCACTCACTATCTCACTCACTGAAGGTTTAGAAGAAGAAGATGAAGGAACAAACTTAGTGGAATGGGGAGCGGACACAGAGATGCTATCAACATAACCTAATCCAGTTTTGTCAGAAGACGACTTTTGAACACTCAGCATTTGATCAAGTTTAGAACTAGCAGATCTAGCAACAGATAAATCAAGTTCCAAAGATTTAACTTTATCAAGCAAAAGCATGTTTTCAGTTTTCACATTGTTCAAAAGATCATTAGCATCAAACAATTTAACAAGCAAAATTTTCTTTTCAAGCTCAAGAGATTCAATTTTCTTCAGGCCAAGTTCAACATTCATAGCATCCTTTACAGCAACTTTGCAAAGTTTGTTATAGGCCTCTTGAAGATCTGCATCTTCAGAGAGTTCCCCATCAGAAGGGTTCTCCTCAACAGATATGCTCTCATCAACTACAGCAGTAGCAGTGAAAGCAATGAAGTTTCCATTCTTATCACAATCAGACTCATGATCAGAAACTTCACCATCACTAAGGGTTATAGCCATAGCCTTATCCTTAGACTTCAAATAGGTTGGACATTCAAATTTCATGTGTCCATACCCTTGACATCCAAAACACTGAGAGCCCAAGGAATTATTGGAAGATTGACCTACTCTTTCTCTAGGCTTATCATTGTTGTTAACCTTAGTGGGATCATGCTTCCTAAAATTTCTAGGTTCAGCAGTGTTTGTGCCTCTTGCCTTTCTATTACTATTCCTGAGAAAGTTTCTAAAGTTCTTGGCAAGATAGGCAATCTTTGTAGCAGAGAGCTCATCATCAAAACCACCACCTTCAACATCATCAACTGACTTAAGAGCCATTGATTTGGATTTGGTAGTTTTGGGTAGATCCAACTCATAGGATTGAAGAGATCCTACAAGTTCATCAACAGGGATGGAGTCCACATCCTTGCTTTCAGTAATGGCAATCACCTTGGGTCTAAAGTCTTCAATCAAAGATCTAAGAATCTTCCTAACAATTTTAGGTTGATCATAGATTTCACCCAAGTTAAAAGCAGAATTAACAATATCATTCAATTTAGCATAGAATTCATCATCAGACAACTTAATGCTTTCAAATTTAGAAGTCAATTGCTGCAATTTATTTATTTTGACAGCCTTTGTGCCTTCATGCACAGTCTGGAGGATATTCCAAGCAGTATGAGGGATCTCAACATTCGAGATTCTCTTAAATTCCTCCATAGAAACAGCGTTAAAAATCACATTCATAGCCTTGCTATTAAACGAAGCTGCTTCTTTTTGAGAAGTTTCCCACTCACTAACAGGAGTAGTGGGCTTCTCCCATCCGTATTCAACGGAGTTCCACACTCTCTCATCAATGGATTTCAGAAATGCTTTCATCCTTACTTTCCAGTAAGCATAATTATTCCCATCAAAGTGAGGAGGAATAACTAGAGAGTGTCCGTGTTCCATGACAATAGGGGTCAAGGATCAGCTCAGTGATCAAAGGATCAACAACAGAAGAGCTACCCGCTCTGATACCACTTGTCAGTTTTTAGACCCCTTAAACAATTTATTAAACCTAGGTAATTAGCCAAGTTGTTACTTAGTCCAATTAAACAAGTCTAGGTTATCACAATATAAAAGATCAAATCATGCAAAGCAGCGGAAAATAAATAAGATAATGATATGATCACCTAGGAAACCAAACCGGTAAAAACCTGAGGAGGATTTGACCTAGCTATTCTCAAGGTAAACTTGAATCCACTATCTTGAAAGAATCGAAGTTCATACAATAAGACTTACAAGCCCCCACGCTTGACTTCTTATTGCTACCAACCAGTAGAACTTACTGACACGACCACGTGCAAACTTCGAATCCACGGACTTCTTCTTTCTTGGATTCAACTCCAGCTACAAGCACACCCGCTTGTGTTTTCTTTAAACTTTAATGGCAGCAACTGAATTGATCATCAAGGCGTAGATAAATCTTCTCCTTGAAAACCCTAAACTTTGTGTAAAGGAAAGCTCCTCTAGATCTCATAAGAGATTTACACAAACTGCAAATATGAGCAACACTAAAACGTGGCTAGGGTTTGTCTTTTATACTTAGGACAAATAAGAAACCTTAAAAAACGTTTTAAAACAACTAGGGCTGAGTTGGACGAATCTGCAGAAAAGCATTTTGCCCGAGCTTCGATTGATCGAGCCTGTCTTTCAATCGATCGAGCCAGGCCGAAAGACACAATGCTTCTTGCTTTAACTTGATTCCAACTTTATATTGACACACAACTTTGAGCTAGCTTTAAACACTTCTAAACACATTATTTTGATCATGATTTGCCAACAATACACATTAGAGTTCTAAATACATAAAATCCTAAACTTTAGAACCTAACATATATAAATCATTTGATTTTTAAATTATATAGAGATTTACATTAATCAAAATATACATTAATTTTAAGAATTTTGATAATTATGTCGTAAAAATTTAATCTCATTCGTTTAAGAATTTTGATCAACCACAAAGCTAGGGTAGCTATTTAACATATAAATATTTATTTAACTATAATAGTTTTTTAGTACCTACTTGCTAAAGACAATATATCTATTTTCTAAAAACTTCTAAGAATGATAATGAATATCATCATTCTAACTTTCTAAGAATTTTTATCATTTAAAACTAAAAATACGTAAAGAAAATTTTTAGAATGTTAAAATTTAGCAGGAGTAATTTAGACATTACAAAATAAAATATTTTAAGAATCATAAGTTTTCATTAGGGTTTAACTGAGAGAATAATAATATGACATATTTGCTCTTTTCCAAAATATTAAGGGAAAAATTGCTTGATTTTAAAATTTAAGGAAGAATTGTAAACTACCCCAAAAATAAAGGATGAAAAATGTTTTTTTCCTAAGTTTTTGTTTTTGTTTTTGTGTGGAAAACTATGTGTTTTTACTTAAAATAGTGTGTAAAAAAAATTAAAAAAAAAAAAAAAAACAAACAAACAAACAAAAAGTTAACCCAAGAAAATTGTATATGGAATAGTGAATTTTGGCTCAACAAAGTTGATTAAACCAATAAAAAAATTTCTAAAAACACAATAGAATGACGCAACATTTTCATAATACCTTTATAATTTTGTTATATTTTATTTTAACTTGTAAAAAATTGACAACTCAGCAGTTTTGAAAATATTATGACAACATCAAGATGTTTTAACATTTTTCACACAAAAAATGTTATGTCCATGACATTTTCACAACAAATTATAAGTAGTAAGTTACTACAAGTTGTTATTGGTGTGCAAAAAAGTAGTTTCATTGGTAAGTTTAAATTAGAACCAATAACAATTTACCATATTTGATTTGTTATAAAAGTATTGTGAAAATTATTGTGGACAAACAAAAAATAATATAGCAAATATACTACAACTTTATGCATTCACCAAAAAAAAAAAAAAAAAAAAGGGCTAGCAAAACATCGAAAGTTAAACAAACCAAAACTATTGTAGCAAAATTACTGTAACTTTTCTCATTCACTCTTTTTATATAATATATATATATATATATATATATATATATATACATTGCACTTACAATGTAAATTTATATTGTAAACACATAAAAATTGATAAATATTGTACACATTTGCAAAATTTGTACAATTTTTTTTTTTTTTTTGCAAATGTAAATAATATTTGCTGCTTTTTGTGTATTTACAATGTAAGCTTACATTAAAGTAAACATATAAAGATCCTTTAAAAGAAAAAAAACAAGTTCAAACCAAGTTGGTGAACTTGAAGGAAAAAAAGGAAGAAAAAGGCAAGTCACTAAACCAAAAATACTGTTAATAACACTATTCATGAGCCTATTCACTTTTTTTATAAATAGAAAAAAAGAGCACAAATCGATGACCCAAAAAAAATAAAAATAAAAAGTGATGAATAGTACATATTGAACAAACCAAAAATACTATACCTTTTACATATTCACCCAACAAGTGTCACAACATTTTCACAAAACATTTATTTTTAGTTGCGGTTAGTCACAGTTTCATATTTTATTATTTTATTTTGACTTATAAGAAATTGACACTTCAATAATTGTGAAATTTGTTGTGTCAGTATAACAATATATATGCAGGTTCTTATAAATATTTAAAAGAAAAAAAAAGTACAAATGAAAAAAAAAAAAAAAAAAAAACGCTGCAGCTACTTTAGCTATAGTGCCACTTGAACAAACCAAAGTAGCACTATAGCAACCATTCAAAACTTGGGGGCAAAAAAAAATAGCTCACTATACCAAAAGGAGCACTGTAGAGGCATTGCCTCTTTTTATATAGTTTCATATTTTATTATTTTATATTGACTTATAAGAAATTGACACCTCAATAATTGTGAAAATATTGTGAAATTTATTGTGTCAGTATAACAATATATATAAAAGGAAAAAAAAAAAGTACAAATGGAAGACTGAAGAAAAAAAAAAAGAAAAAATAGAAAAGAAAAAGTGGCTCAATAAAATAAACCAAAATGGCACTGCAGAGGCATTACGTCTTTTTATATAGTTAATAGATATATAAAACAGTCCCATGCTTCCAACTTGTCGCTACCCCGTGCGTTAGTTGGACGTATGCTCGTGGTGGTAGCTAGGTTTGGAGATTTTAGTAACAATCGAAAAATCTAGTAAAACAAATAGCTTACGAAACCAAAAGAATATTCAGATAAAACTGCAATCTTTTATTTGTTTTTTTTTTTTTTTTAATTTCTAATGGGAAAAGTCATAGTTTATCTTCTCAGCACACACTACGGAACTCTACCTAACATAATACTCCTATAATGTATAGTGATATTTTACTCAACAAAATGTATCTCTCTAGTCTATTAGTAGCTGACGCTATATAATAATCCTTAGACAGTTAAGAGCTCTAATTTCTTTATCAAATTTGCTACTCTTAAAAATTCCATATACTCATCAAAAAATAAAATAAAATAAAATTCCATATCTGTCATAGGTGTTTTTATAAAATGCAAACAAAGAATCTACGTACCTTTCAAACTTCTATCAATTGAAGCACTAACTATGCGTGTCTTTAGTTGTGCCGTGCTGCCAAAGTTTAGATACTGAACATGAAACCTACATGAGATCTATTTGAAACGAAATCAAAATAACAACCCTGTGTTCCCATGTATAAAAACCAAAGCTTTTCTAATCTAAAATCAATCAGCAGGGTCAGAGATCAATTAACAGGGTAATATCTGATCATGGGTTTAACGGCCAAGTCGATGGTGCCTGTTCTTGCAGTGCTATTGCTAGTGTACTTGGGAGTGGCCCATGAAGAAGCCCCGAACCCGAATTCGCTGGCGCTATGCAGTAATTTATGTGAGCAAGATGTGTTCAAGTGCCTCACAGACTGTTTGTCAAAGGGAAAGGACTTCCTGGGTATAATACAATGCCTGCTTTCATGTGGCACAAAAGGCAATACATGCTTGACTAGTTGCACCAGCATCCCCGATACACCGGGAAGAACTTAATCCTATAGCGTTCAGTTAGAACTGTTCGCATCAACCAAAGCCGGGAATCAGAATAAATATATACAATGACGATAATTGTAATAAATCATGCTTATGAGCATTGAATAAAATGAAATCACGACACTAGTCTTCTGGTGATTTCTTTCTTATTGAATTCATCAATTATATTTGGTTCATGAGCCAAAACTCTTCCCCCCTCCCCCCTTTTTTTCTTCTCTCTTGTTCTTTTCCCTTAAATATATAAATCAGTAATGCTACACTCCTCTAATGCAGTCAAAAGTACTTTCAAAACCAATGGAGCAAATGCCCATCAATGAAGTAGTCAGTACATGTACAGACTTCTTTTTCAACAATGTTTAATCACAATGCTGCTACAAAAGCTGGATGGTAGCTAATATTTCCTGATTTAAAATTATTTTCATTCACAATCAAATACAATTAAGTTCACAGCAATCTGAATACATTCCCAAAACAATAATTCAGATTGATTTCCAAGGAAAATAGTTGCAACAAATTTGTGTCTTTACCAAAAAGCTTAAACAATGTCATCCAGAGCCAAACCAGTTCCCAGAGTAAAACAGCTAGACTGGGGTATGCAAGAGCTAGGATAATGCGAGTCCCAGGGCACTCAAAATGGACTACAGGTGATCATGCATATATCATAATTACCCATTACGATGGTAATGGAAGCTGCAATATGAAGGTAAATATGTACAGACTGAGCAACCTATGCAGCCCATATCTACCCTTGAGATATTCGACCTCTCTTTTCCTCGACACCTGACTGAGAAAATCTCTGCCGAAGAACTTGCATAACATCTTCTATTTTCACATCTTTATTTGCCAAAAGAACCATGGCATGATAGAGGACATCTGCCATCTCTGAGGCAGTACGTGACTTATCTTCATTCTCCTCCAATGCTCGACACAACTCATCAGCCAGCTTACCTAAGCTTACTATTTCGTTGACATATTATCTTAATATTTATATATTTACATACCATCCCAACAATTAATTAAAACCAAGATGCCAAGATCTAGAAAGATTGTTGCACTCATCACAAACCAAAGAGAGAATGTTTGTAGAGTTAAAAATACAGTGACAAAAGCAAAATATACAGTGATAAAAGGAAAAAGGGAAGAGGGCCATAGAATTCATTTTATATAATTATGTCTTCACTACAAAGGGAGCGTTTAAATTTGAATAATCCAAATCTTAGTAATTATGGCTTCACCATAAGATGAAATAGTATACTGCCTAGATTTGCATAAGATGAAGCCTGTGAGAATTATCAGAATGGTTTATTCAAAAGAAAATAACAAGCAAAGGTAATGCATCCATGCAATCAAGGGGGGTGGGGAGGGGGGAGAATAAACAAAAGAGGAAAAAAATGAAACCAGTGGCTACTGGTACAAGTAATTATGTAATTGAAAGTTTATGGTGTCCCACAAAGCTGAAGTTCATATAAAAGTTCCTTTCCAACATCAACAACAATATTGAAATCTAGAGCCCATATGTGGCTCACATAATCAATATATGTTGATTATCAGGCCACCATGAACACCGCAAGAGAAATTGGGAACATGATTCTTAAGTAGTATTATCTGTCTTCTCTTTGCCATAAATGTGAAGGTCCATACCACTATGACCATAATAGAAACTTAACCATGCGCGGTTGACTTTAACAAGAAACGAGATGTCAAACAGTATGTAATCAGAGGGTGCAGGGCCTGCTGGCTCAAGCAACACTAAAGGCGCAGTAATGTGCATGCGTGTGTGCAGGAGCAAGCACACACACCTATGGGGATGCATAATACGTGCATAATACCTATTACCCTTAGGTATGCAACTAAGCATGGATACAGATGTAATTGTTGGCCAGTTTGGATAGAGGGGGAGAGAGGAGGAATAGAAGGGAGTAGAATAGAGTTGGTCAAAAATGATTATCTTGGAGGACAGGAGGGAAAGTGGAGGTTGGAATGTAAACTCCAGTTTTTTTTTTTTTTTTCTCAAGTATATATGGAGCCCAGATGTAGCTTGAGTAAGGATATAAAGCATATAATCAAGCAACAATGGACACCTTCAAGAGATGTTTATTAGATGAATGGGAAACCCATCCATCAAATTTCCTTCTCCCTATTTTGTTTTCCAGACGTGTAACAGTACCTACCATAAGTCCATAATGGCCACAGTAGACACCTGACAGGGTTAAATCTTGAGCTTTCATTATTAAATAGATAATGATGTTGTGACGGCCTGACAGGGTTTTCTCCCCCATTAACTTTACCAACACAAATTTGGGAGAAGATAAAATAGAGATTAGTTGGGTACGATTACTAGTGCATTCTGGTAGACAATTTATGCCAAGGGTCTTAGTCTTTTTTTTTTTCATCTCTAAACTAACACCACTCACATAATATCAAAAGCCAATTAATTTTCGTATCCCCACCATGTTGTGTCCTAAAGTTTCAAGAATTGACATGTCTCATGTAGTGTCTGTGTCCGTGTCTATGCTTCTTAGGTTACGTTTGGATTTGGCTGAAAAAGCTTGCGCGTTTGCGTTTGACATTTTTTTTTTTTTTTTTTCATGCATTTAGGAGACAAATTTTACTGTTACGGCTACTGTTCATGAATAGTAGCCATAATATTTGATTTTTTAACTCTTTTTTAGCACATTAGTGGGTCCCGTGCACTGTTCATTGGACCCACAAACTTGCAACTTTTTCATTAAAAATGAATCTTACAGTACTATTCACACATTTAAAAATTATTTTGTTACAGTGTTTTTCAGTTTTCAGTTATATCCAAATGGACCCTTAGTAACAACTCATAACCATAATTGCAAAGACACCACTATAAATTCCAATCCTATCATTTGCAACACATTTCATCCGTATTAAATTGCCACATTCTTATTTCCAGACTTTATTCCATGCACAAACACACATGCACACACACATGCTTTATATAACTAAGCTAAGCTAATAAAGAAATGGTGAAATGGTAAATTGGCTTTTGATATTATGTTGATACTTAGAAGATCAAATCATTGATTCAGTCCTTAGAGCATCAACCAATGCACACAATATATAATCACAATTGAACAGTCCAAGTGAATAACAAAATAAACACTAAAGCAAAACAACAAGCACATAAGAGGCAATAACTTTAGATTGTTTTAGTAAAGTACCTTGGATTCAAGACAAAGACCTTTCTCTTGTTTATTAATGGAAGCATAAACAAGATGATGGGTCTTCTTCTTATGGTTGTCCCAACTGTAACCACTATGGGAAATGCAAAGACGAGATCCAGAGGACACTCTGAGAGATTGAGGGCAGAGAAAATATGACACAGCCATTATAGAACCCCCCCCCCCCCCCCCCAAAAGAAATGTAAGCTCTCAATGTCTCTTTTCACATTAGTTCCGGGCCATCCTGGAAATATAAAATGTGACAATGAATTAAATTTAGGTAAAAATACCATTTTTCAAACTTATATTTTTTTGGTTATTGTCAATTTAGTCATTTGTTTTTTTTATACAAAATGAAAATTCTACTATAACTTAATCTAAATGTATATGTGTTAGACAAATCTAATTTAGAATTTAAAAACCACTAACACACTACCAAAGTAAATTTAGTATATTAAAAAAATTACAAATTATATTATTTAATTTTGTCATGTAAGGGCATTTGGCACACCAAACACTAAAAACCCACCAACATCAAATATTCCAAATGCCAAATAAATTTGTCATTTGTTACAGTATCATCCTACTATTAGAACAGTACGAACAACACTACTGCACACCCTTGATGCAATGGTCACTTCATAAGTATAAGTGCTTGTGGAGTGTGGGGGTAAGGGCCAGAGTTCAAGTCTTTAGGAGGGAGCTTCACACACATATGCACTTGGATTAGGTTAGAGTAGAAATTTTATCTTATACAAAAAAAATAAAAAATAAAAAGAACATTACGGACAATCATGCTAAAAATATTTATTACTATTTTATTAAACTTTTATCTCTCTCTCTCTCTCTCTCTCTCTCTCTCTCTCTCTCTATTATTTGCTAAGCTCACAGCATTGTCAAACTCACCAAATCGTTCACCATTCATTTGGACCACCCACCTTTAGATCTCTCTCAATTAGCCGGTTGTTATTGTGGTGGTGGTTTTTTTTTTGGTTTATGGGTTGTGGTGGGTTGGTTTTGGTTGGTTGTGGTTACAATAGCGGGTGGTGGTTGAGTTGATTTTAGGTTTTGGTTACAGGGGTCGGTGGTGGTTGGTTAATTTTAAGTGACAACGGGTTTGCAGTAGTGGTGGATTGTGGTTGTGCTGGTAGTAGAGATTTCAATTTGGTGGAGGAGAGCTGTGGGTTTTGTATTTATTGTAGGAGTTTTTAAAGGTTATTTTAATATATTGTATATATTATTTTAATGTATTGTATGGAATAATAGAATATCTGATGTAGATGAATTGTAAAATGGTATATTAAAATAGATAAAGATAACTTTTTGATGTGTCAAAATTGCATTTTTCACTACAACAAAATTTATTTTCAGTGACGAAAAAATTCATCACTAAAAGTCCAGTTTTTCGTCACTAAGGACCTTTAGTGACGAAATTGGACTTTTAGTGACGAAACTCATTTCGTCACTGTAGCCCCGTCACTAAAAGTCCTGGTGACGAAAAATTTCGTCACTAAAAGTTCGATTTGATTTTTTTTTTTAAAAAACTTTTAGTGACGAAAACGTTTCGTTACTAAATGTTTTCCTCACTAAAAACACTATTCAGTGACAAAAATATTTCGTCACTAAAACTATTTTTAAGAAAATCCAGGCACATATAGTGACGAAAATTTTCGTCACTAAAACCATTTCATACAAAATTTTGCTATATTTAGTGACGAAATTTTTGTCACTAAAACAATTTTTTGTTACTATATTTGTTACAAAAAAATTCGTCACTAAAACTTATTTTCTGTTTTTATTTTTTTCATGGCTTTTATATTAACCCGTAACCTGTCATTACACTATTAAAACCTCATATTTGAATAACACATTTATTTCAACAACACATTTATAAAAAAAGATCCATACATTCCATAAGTAAAAAATAAAACAAGTATCCAATTCAAACTCCTTCCATACAAGTATACAATAATTGTTTGCAACACATACAATAATTCAAGATGTTTTATAACAATACAAAAAGTATAGCATAGTATAATTTGAACTAACGGAAGATGTCCTCATGCCTCTTGCTTAGCTCGTGCCTCTTGGTCCCTAGCTCACTCCTCTTGGTACAATTGAAGCCTTCTAAAACTTCATGTACTATTGGAATCACTGCTTGATCATAAAGATCTCTTTGTTGAGTTAAGGGACCAAAAACCTAAATATTACCACAAACAAAATCTTAGCATCTACCATCAAATATGAAACTAGATTCTCAAAACTAACATTGTTTAACATTTCTGACATGCATGTTCAAGTTTTTTTTCTTTTTTTTTTGCTAACATTAAGTGGGGGAGGGAGATTCAAACTCAAGTTCTCCTGCCTCTATAGAGAACTGGACAATGTGTCAATGCCGCTAAATACAAGGCTCTTGGTGACATATACATTCAAATTATAGGACTCTCTTATACTTTCCATTTCAGTGTTCGGATGTAAAGGTGTACATGGTGGCACATCATTTAATATTTTATTCCTACTACACCAAGGAATGAATACTTATTTTAGAGGACAAGACACCATGCACACCAATAAATGGACATTTTCCATTTCAAAGACAAATGAAGAGGACCCTTTTCCTGGGAAAAAAAATTACTTAACAAGAACATGCCTCTTTACCTACTCATTTTACCCTTTTCTATCCAAGTTTTATGTATATAGCCCTTACATTAGATCACCTTGAAATAATGTGAAACCAAAGAATCCCCATAAACAACTAATTGATCTTTGAACCTTAATTCTTGAAAGCAACAACCAAACAATTATAGGTAAATATTGAACCACACTTTGAAACAAACACCCAAATGCCAAAACATCAAAATCTAAGTAAAACCCAATACCCTAATTGTGAAAATCTACTCATCACACTTTAACCCTCCTTAAAAAGTTCATACAATTTTCACAAATCTCAAAAATCTACTTCCCATATCATATATATACAAACTAATTGAAATGAATGGAAGTAGTACCTAATCTACTCATCACATTTTAACCCTCCTCAAAAGGTTTATACAATTTTCACCAATCTCAAAAATCCAACACAACCCACCTTATAACACTATGCAAGCCACCCGCTTGCTCCAACACAATAACCCACCACAAAACCAATCACAAACATCACAAATATAAAGTGTTTACAAGTATTGAAATCAATTAAAATAATATTCATCACATCTAATCAACAAAGTCCATTCACATTTGTAAGAAATTAAAAACACTCCTAATATAAATTTAAACCACCTTATAACATCATGCAAGCCACCCGCTTGCTCCAACACAACATACCACAACAAATCCAATTTCCAACATCACAAGTATAGAGTTTTATAAGTTTTTAATTAGAATTTACTTACTTTGCTCAAGCTAAGTTTACAACTTTCAGAAAAAATCCAAAGTTACTGCAAACAATGTGTATTTAGTCTGCAAAAGAAAAGTTAAATTTATAAGTACAAAAGTTAAAGAAAAGTTAAACAAGTAGATAAGACAATAATTAGAACCGCCAATGAAGAAAGATTTTCAATTAAATCAATCAAGCAACACAATACAACAAACAAGTAATCTTTCCCTTATTTTGGAGCAAACACATAAGTAATCACCCATTGCTGTTTCAAAAACTAAGTGTTGTATATTTACTTCCATACTATTGTAACACTGTCAGGTACTACATTGTTGTATTGCATAGTTTCTCTATGTGATTCAGTAATACATTCCTGATTCCATCAAAGTTAAAACAAATGACTACTCACATAAGCAATTGAAAACCATTACAAGCATCAACTAGAAAGAATCCAGGCAAAAGAAAATATCTAATAACTTAGTTACCATATCTTTCTCCCAACAAAACCAATCCATCCCAAGTAATTCTGGATCCTCAAATACATCAAATAATATTGAAACTGAACATGCACACAGATTTAATCCATTGAAGGAGTTTAGTACTTACCATCATCCTCCACTTTCACATAACACGTGCCAACCCCTACATAAACTGATACCTAAAACCACAACATCAACAAAAAAATTATCAATTCTCAGAATTTCAACAAAAAATTAAAGAAACAAAAACAAAAACAAAAACAAATTATGTATTTCCAACATGGAAAAACAAACTCAAATTTGGAACATTAAAAAAAAATTAACAAAAAAATCAAACAAAAATTAACTCAAAAGAAAAAAAAAATGTAAAAAATACCCATTACACGAACTGGTGCGTTGCAGGTTGTGGTGGGAGGCGAAGGATCACCGAAAGCGTCGCCAGATGGTGCAAACTGAAGCGTCACTGGATGGTGCGAACTAAAGCATCGCGAACATTTTGCGAGCTGAAGCGTTGCGATCGGCGCCAACGGCGAGCTGAAGCGTCGCCATCGGCGACGCTTTAATAGTCGCCATTGGTGAGAACGGCGACGATTAAGCGTCGCGATCGGTGTCGATCGCCAACGGTGACGCTCAAGCGTTGCGATCGACGTCGATTGCCAACGGCGACGCTCAAGCGTCGCGATCGCTATTGGCGATCGACGCCGAGCATTGGCGATCAATGTTGATCGCGACTCTTCAGCGCTGGCGATCGGCGCCGATCGCGATGCTTCAGCGCTGGCGATCAGTGCCGATCGCGACTCTTCAACGCTGGCGATCGACCCCGATCGCGATGCTTCAGCGCTGGCGATCGGTGCCGATCGCGACGCTTGAGCGTCGCGATCGGTGTGGGTTGGAGTCTCGGCGTCGCCATTGAGCTTTATCGGCAATGGTTGAGCTCAACGGCGACGATGTTTGTGGTTTGTGTTTTTTTTTTTTTTGACCGAAATGGCTCTGGGTTGAAATGTTTTGTGGCTTTGGGTTTCTTTTTGGTGTGCTGGGTATTGTAGGCTTATAAGTCTTTAGTGACGAATTCCAGTTTCGTCACTAAAGACTGAGCTTTGTTAAGATTTTTAGAGACGAAAATCATATTTCGTCACTAAATCATACTTTTAGTGACGAATTGTGATTTCGTCACTAAAAATATATAAGTGCAAAACTATTATTATTTTTAGTGACGAATATTTTTTGTCGCTAATTCTTCTTTATAGTGACGAAAGAATTTTCGTCACTAATACTATCCATAGTAATACCTACAGTGACGAAATATTTCGTCACTAAAAATTTCAACTTTTAGCGACGAAATATTTCGTCACTATAGATTAATTAACCTCGCGCCAAAGTTTCCCTCTACTGGCGCTCATTTTTCAAATCACAATAGCGACGAAATTTATTTTTTGTCACTAAATGTTATAATTTTTTTCATTATTAGTGACGAAATTCATATTTCGTCACTAAAGCTGTATTTTTAGTGACGAAAAATATTTCCTCACTAATTTTCGTCACTAAAAATACATTTTGTTGTAGTGTTTTTTACCACAACTAATATTGATTCTCATATAATTAAATCCTCTAATTGTTTTATTTTATTTTTTTTCACTTCATTTCAATCCTTGTAACTTTAACATGTTTTTAAATTAATCCTTCTGTCCAAACCGCACTCCTCAAAAATGATATATAGTTTAAGTTTCGTGAGTTTTAAAAATTAAAGAAAAAAAGCTACAATGAATTTTAAAAAATAAAATAAATACCTAAAATCAATTAAAACCCACACAACATCACTCAAGAATCAAGAGACACTATTTTGGTGATGGAGAAAGCTGAGGGTGCAAATGGAGGAAAAGCACCAAATCGAAACCCAAAATTGTCATCCAAGTCATCTTCATTATTAACTTGTAACATTTAGGGTCTGTTTGAATATCGCTTATTTCTTAAAAGCTGAAAACTTATTGCTGAAAATACTGTAGCAAAATAATTTTTAAATGTGTGAATAATGCTGTGGGATCCAAATTTATATTGAAATCTGTGTTTGAATGACTTTTTGGTAGTATTCATGAGTCCCACAGTATTATTTCAGCTAATTTTTACATTTATTTACAATACTTTCAGCAAAATAGGTGGATCCCAAACAAATTCAAAAAATTATAAAAAAGTTAATTATTTTTTTATTTGTGAGAGAGAGAATTTTGACCTATGATGTCCACTTCTAATGATAGCTCTTTATCATCAAACCAAGATGACAATCAGTTTTTGGTATAGACAGAAATTGAACACTAAATCTCTTATACAACTATTAGAGACTTTACCAATTGAACTAACTGGAATCCACATTTTTTATTTGTTTTTATTTTTTTAGGAAAACTCAATACAATTTTATATTTATAATATCAAACTTTTTGGTAGGATAAGTTACAAAGGATGATCTAGAATAAAGGAGCTGTATCACCGGCAGGTAAATTTAGCATAGCTGATTGTAATAATGAACTAGAAAAAGTGTATTCCGTAAGCTAAGTCGAAGCTTGATTCATACGCCATCACTCTCGCTAAAGTAACTGCGGTCTGTTTCTTTCTTTAGTCTCAGTTATAAAAAGACGGTATCAACTGCCTTTTACTTTCAATTTTCATTCACGTTATTATCTTTCCCCTTTCCCAGATCAAAATTGAAAAACCATGTTGATCTCTCAAACTCAAACTGAGCTTGGTGCTTCAGCTACTCCTCCAGTAACTCCACCACCATCCCAACAAAGCTTTGCACTCTCACTTTCACAGAGAATGCAAAAGGACACTTGCTTCCATTGCCGTCAGCAAGGCCACTGGGCCAGAGATTGCCCCCTCAAGAAATCTCAGCCCTCCACCTCTTTCTCCAACGGTCTTGATCTCCCCCACTTTCTTTGCCCATGTGGCCTCGGATTCTGTCTTGTTCGGGTTTCCCATTCCGACAAGAACCCCGGCAGAAAGTTTCTCACTTGCCCTGGCATTAACGTAAGATCAAAGACACTCTCTCTCTCTCTCTCTCTCTCTCTTTTCAATTTCCAATACTTTCTGATTATTTTTTTTTTGCTTTTGTAGGGTAATAAATGTGGGTTTTTTATTAAGTGGTGTGACGAAGTGACAACTGGTGAAACTAGCAAGTCTCCTCCTGAGTGTGTGTATCCGTATCCTAAGTGTTCATGTGAAGCTGGAGTCTGTAAAAGAATTATGCTGAATAGGAGCCCAAATGCGGGTCGAAGCTGCTTTGTCTGTCGAGTCCCAAGGGTATGTCCTCATTGTTACTTTGGATTTCCTTAATTAGATTCCAACTTGAAGTTGTATGTACGTGGTGGTTCTTTAACGTAATTCCTGTAGCTAATTCATAATTTCTGGATTCTTGTGTGGTTGCTTAACTATATGGTCGTACTCGTACCCCGTGTACAAAACTCCCACTTTTGAAGACTATGGTTGCTCAAATATATGACATGCACAGAAAATATTGATTTAAATAAGTTCACCAACTCATAATCTCATAGTATAAGTCACACTAAATTTGGGTCTTTCTTTGCCATGGCGTGTCATTTGTATTGGTACAACAAAATATGCGTGCGGGATGCTTAAATGTAGTTTGTTTCATGTTCTATTTTTCTGATTGGCACTTGTCATGGAATTTCATTTGCTTCAAACAATTGAATCATTTGATAGTATTTGATTCATTTATCAATTACACTCATGTCTTATGTACTTGATGACAAGATAAATTTTTTATGCCAAAAAGGGAAACTCAAGATCAAGAACAGCTGGGTCTATTGTTGATGGCGTGATTAATCCTTCTTGTGCTCATAGCTGTATTTTCCATTTAACACACATTTCCATTGATCCACCAGCAAGCTTAGGCATGGGGTACGCATTTGCACAAACTGGAATTCAATCATCTTATAAATCATTAAGCAATATTTTGTGATATAAGTTCTCTCAGTATGCAAAATGCAAACCACGTGGTACTTTGATGATTTTAATTTTGGCATTAAATTTTGTGAAATATATGGGCCAAACATATGATCTTGTTCAATTCCAACTACACATACATCACCTTGTCCTTAAACTAAGACACATTTAAATAAACTGAGTAATTGGATAGAGGTTGATCCGATGGTGGCATTTCAGGAGAGCAGCCTGTGTATCCTTTTGTAGCATTTTAAAATCTTGGATTTGCCATTTTTTTGCGTGTTAGTTGATATCTGATTAATGGACTGTGGCTTTGAGACAGGGTTTTGGAGCTTGTTGTTTCCTCCAATGGGAGGATACTCAAGAAATTACCACAGTGAATGATATTGCAGATGAAAGCAAACATGAAATATATGCAAAGACTACTTTGAGAAAACGTCCATTTGATATTGACTTGGGTGATTCAAGTATTGAGAATCCAAAAAGGATGAAGTTTGATTCACTGGAGATGGAATGTCCTCAACATTTCCCACCTGTCGCGCATGCATGTGAACTTTTTGGGAAAGAACAAGAACCCCTCATGGAGAGGGGCGAATGTGATGAAAGCTCAGATAAAACTCCCTCAAAGGGTATTGAGTCCTCTTCAAATCTGCAAGGCCTACTAGTTATGCTGGAGGCTGAGTCGAGGAGTCCCATTATGAAGAAATCACTGGTAATTTCCCATCTACGGTCTCCGTCTCAGATTTGTCGCCGACAGGCAGAGTTCTGGAGGCAGATTACTGCTGCTGGAGACACATCTACTGCAGGTATTTACTATTTTCTTGTGTATATCCATGTATCTATCTGTATCTTATACTTGATGGCCAAAAACAAATCTTTGTCTTATATTTGATGTTTCTCTTGCTGCTTTTTCTTTTAGCTTACTTGCCACACCCTTGTCTCTTTTTTGTGTTAATCTTTATTTCTTCTTCTTCTTTTTTAAATGACAGATTGTAGCAATCAAATCTTAGGTCTTCATATTACGGGTTGGCTAGGCCGGCTTGCTTTCCCTCCTCCTAGATGTTTATCGGTTCTCCTACCACGGTGTTTCTTTTGCTGTAAGTGTGGTCTTACACTCCATTTCTTTGTTTTTTTTTTCTTCCTTTCACCTTTGGTTATGACTCCAAATTCTTTTTTTTTTTATAGGTTTTTTCCCTTCATTTGATCCCATGTCCGTTCCTCAAGATAAAAATGTGTCTAATTATGAATGCTTTAATTACCTGCCTCATGGTCCTTTAATTGTTGAATTTGATGAGCCATCATCACAAATATCCGGTCAGGATGCTCAGGCTTTGTGTGATGTTTCTCTGGAAATGCCAATTGCCAAGAGTCCTCCTACTATGTCAGAAGGCAGTATAACAACGTTAAACATGGAGGTTCTTGAGCAGACAGTGTTGGATGTCCAAAATATGTTTCTTGCCCATCTAGAGTCCATGGCACAGGAAGCGGAATCAACTTTTAATGTTTTGGATATTTTATTAGTCAATCATGCACCTTTTCATGAGCTAGTGAAGAAATTCATTGTCTCTGCATCATCACTAGCTGACAAAGAAAAGTCAGTCAACCAGGAACAATCTTTGCAATCATTGATTGAACGGTATCATAGTGAGAAAGTTAGATATGATGATATTTCTTGCATCCATGCTGAGACAGAAACTGCTTTAACAGCCTCCAATCGTCACCTTGTATCACTTCGTGAAGAGGCTTCCTGTGTCAAAGATTTGCTTCTTCGAATTGAGAATCAGTTGTCCAGTTGTGAGGCTGAGACAAAGGAGCTAGAGACTCGTTTGGGCAAGATTTCTAGGAATATGTTGGAGTCCCAAAAGAGTTTGCAGGCTGCATATGGGGAAGCAGAAGAGGCACTGAAGCTTCATCAACTGAAATTCTGTCAGCAGAGGGAGCAAATGCAAAATGCAATCATGGCAGGGCTAGAGTTAGTAAGAAGTAAGCTTCGGAAGTGATTTTATATTAACCTTTAAAACAGTGTAAAATATGGCATGATGCTAATATAAAAAAATGTAGATAGTGCCACTTATTATTAGTAGTGTAGGTTGATGTGTCCTTCCCCTTCTCTCCGAGCAGAAATAATTATAGCTCAAGATTTTTTTTTTTTTTTTGGTAATTCAGGGGATTAAAGAAACAAAACAATCTTAACAAAGGGTCTTTTGGACCACCAAAAACAGGGGAAACAATCCACATACATACACAAAAACCACAGCACTGAGTCTGAGACAGAGCAACACTAACAAAGTCAGCAAAATCGAAGTGAGCATCAACTTATCCTTGCATCTGCTATTTTTCCTATATTATTCCGGAATTAAACTTGCCAAAAAAAAAAAAAAAAAAAAAACCAAATCTTTTTAAATTCTTGACCAAATATGTGCCATTGGGCTGTCTAACTCCAGAGGAGGGTGGCCCAAACCATGGCCCAATATGCTGACCCAAACGCCACCTGTGAGATTCATTGTAAAGCAAAAACATACAAACTCTTTTCACAATATTATTGTGATTTGGGATCAGCAGAAGTGCATTTTACACTAACAAAAAATTAAAATGACAATACGACCAAAAATTTCTAACATAGTTCAACTTGTTTCAAGCCTACGAGCTACGATCCAACAAAAAAATCCACTATCAATTGTAAAGATCATACCCATTCTTCCAAACTATTTTTATAAAAGCACAAACATAAAATAACCCAAATCCCTATGAGCTTGTTTGGATGTAGTGAGTTTTGAGTGATATCACTCAGTTTTTTGTTTTCATCATCCAATTCATGTGGGTCCAACGGAAGAGCACTTGTTTAGATGAGTTTTGGATCATTGTTTCCATCACTTAATTCTCTGATTTTTAAGTGATGAGTTATGGAAACTGAAAACACATTTTAGTTGTTTTTAGTTTCCATAACTCTGTTTTCAATGACATTTTCGTAATTAAACATACATTGAGGGACCCACTAGTCAAGTCAGCCGTAACTTTTGACTTTTTTTTTTTTTTTCTCTCACTAGGTTCGGTGATTATTTTATTTTATTTTTTCTCACTGGGTTCGATGAGTTTGGGTATTGGTGGTTCAAGAAAAAAAAAAAAAAAAGTAAAAACTGCACCAAGTGATAGGTATGGGGCCCGTAAACAGTTGAAAAATATTAAGTGATGACAAGTGAATGATGGTGCCAAACGAATGGGGTGTATGGAGTTGGGGTATTTTAAGTGATGAGTGACCATTTCTTTTAACCAAACAAGCCCTAATACTCCCACTAGTGCTCTCACGCTAATGCACTTAACTACACAGTTTTTTTCTTTTTCATTTTTATTTTTTTTGAATGCTTTTGTCTTTAACTACGTACATATCAAAGCTACATATCAATGTATTTATAGGGGCTATTGCATTTCCCTACTTAAAAATAAAATAAAAAAATAAATAAGTGCAAAACTAGTACTCCATAGGATTAGTGCTCTTACCAATGTTGAAAATAACACTTAGTGCAAGTTTGGATACAACGTTTGCGTCCGTGCATTTTTAAGTGGGTCTCGTGCACTGTTTACGGGACCCACAAGTATTTTTTTAAACAAAAACAACTTTAAACTTGGGTCTCACAACACTATTCACACATTTTAAAATTATTTTGTTACAGTATTTTCAGTTTTTAATTTTCAGTTTTCAGCAATAAGCAGTATACAAACATACCATTAATACACCGCCTTGTTATTCTTATAAAAAAAAAAATTGCACAAAAAAGTCAAAGAATTTACAATGCAAAAAAACTCTACTCACTAATTAGGATTGAGATCTAGGTATTGCACCTGATGCAATAGCTCTTAATGGCTAAGATTAAGAGTTGAAGAAAAAAAGACTTTCAGTCTCAACTATTGAATAAATAAAGTGAGAAAAAGTTAAATTATGAAAGTCAAAAAGTTAGAAAGATGTAGAGCCCAAAAGTATAAATAGGAAAGTGGTAAAAAAAAATTTTGAGTGTAGAGGGGATAATTGCTCTAGGTGCAAATGCCTAATCCCACTAATCCCATATACAAACTCTAACACTATAACTCTTCATAGTTCATAAACATCCAAATATCATGCTGTTTGTTCCTTGTGATGGTGTCTTTGTAAAACCACCGGAGGATGGACTGGAGGCGATAGACTTGATTATGTGCAAAGTTAAACATAACTAGAAGAATATTACTCAAAAAAAAACAAATAAGATTAAAAAAGTAGTTCATCATATATAATATAATTTAACATCAAATACAACAAAGTCAAATCCATAACATGCAGCCTTTATTTTCCAAAGTTCACATCTCTCTTTTCTATCTTTCCCAAAACAAAGTGATATAAAAGAAGTAACATAAAAAAGAAGAACAAATGTTCACTTATCACTCTCTCTCAAAGTAACACCATCACCACCAAAGTCCCAATTCCCATAACAACAGTCATAAATCCAGCCCTTAATCCATGAGCATAACCAGGATTTGGTGAATTTGCTGGTGTCAGTTCCGGAGAAGTATTTGTTATCGAAGTGTGAAGGCTATGTTCTCCATTAGACAAGACATCCACAATTAGCTTCTGACCTCTTTCATTACGTTTCCCCTCAGACCCACATATGAAATAGAATGGTCCTGAATGGTTCAACTCAATCTTGGTCATGCCCTCCTTGTATTTTTCAATTGGCTTCGCTTTGTTGCAACTCTCGTAGTCCTCTTTTGTCACTCTTAGTACTGAGTCAATTTTGGGGTCATACTCAAAGACTGTGTAGGCAAGAAAACGAGGATGCATGCAGTAGTGTTAAGGTAGAAAGAAGATGCAAGAAATAAAATTAAAAATAATATGGAAAGTAATAAAAAATAAATCAATAGAAAGATGCTGATTCATGATAACTCGATGGATTGCATGGCCATCATGCTAGTAACACATCATTCAAATTTCTGCCCTAACAACTTGAACTAATTTAGACTGTAAAACTGTGAATGACTCATTAAATTAGAGAAATTAGCAGAAAGATGTTAATGATAAAATATGGCACACAGCAATGTCCGGAGAAAAAAAAGGAAGTTCCCTTCTCTTTTATCCAGCAATTCTCCTTATAATTTGGAGGTAATTTCAAAATCAAATTCTAAATTTTAAAAAAAGAAATTAATTAAAACATTAGACTATTTAAATTATTTAAACTCTCCTCCTTTGAGTATTATTGTTAATTAAAATTTGAAAGTAATGAAAGTAAATTGCATAACATTTATTTGATTTTTGAGTACCAAAAGACCCGTAATATAAACATCACGTGGTATTTTATTGGGGAAAAAAAATCACATCTTTATTAAACTTTATTTATCTGTTGGGCTTTTTCAAAGTTTTCTTCATAGTTTATACAATTTGTTTTGGGGCCAAAGTAATATATGTCATTTATATGGAAGCCACTTTTTTATGTTTAAATTGAAACATTTAGAAAGTTTAAGTTTTAATTAAGACTTTTTAAAATCACCTCCAAATAATAGGGAGAATTACATAATCTATAATCCATCGAGAAAAGTTATTTAATAGTGCACGGATACAACTTTTTTCACAACTAATTTTACAATTTTTGAAGTGAGTGATAGAAAAAAAAAAATAGTGAGTCTAAGTGTTAGTTGTATTTATTACTCATAATCGATCACTTTAGTAATTATAAAATTATTTATGAAAAAAAAAAATTGTCCTTAGCATTATTGGCAGTTACTAAGAATTGAGATAGAGAATTACTCGTGGTTTTAAAAACCGGACCGAATTGGCCGGTTCAACCGAAAACCGGCCTTTAATCCGGTCCGGTTATGAGTAAAAACCAAAAATAGCTTAAAAACTGGGAAAATTAGAAAACCGGTCAGTTCAATCGGAGAATCGGGAACCGACATGGTCGAACTGATTACTGACCGATTGGGATTTTTTGACTTTTTCCCAGCCTAAAACTACGTCATTTTGGCTAGGAAGCTAAAATCTAACCCTAAAGTCCTAACTCCTAGACACTCTCACAGAATCATGCCTCTCTCAAAGCTCTTTGCCTCTTTGCCTCACTCTCACGGTCTCACCTTACTCAACTCATCTCAACTCTCAAGCTCTCTACCTCATGCACACGACACGCCTCTCAATCCTCACGACATCTGAAGTGTTCTCTGTTCCCTCAGGTCTTGCCATCACCATTGATTTTTTTTTCTTTTTTCCTTCTTGGTCTCGCCCTCGAGCTCTTCTCTTTGCTTCTCGGTTTCATAAGGTAATATTCTTTTCTTTTGATTTTGATTATTGATTTTGATCATTTTCTCGGTTTTTTTTTTTTTTTTTTTTTTTTTTTTTTTTTTTTTTTTTTTTTTTCTCGGCTTCATCTTAGATTCTATGTTCATGTTCTCAACTTCATCTCAAGTTCTCCATTTTGTGACTTCACTGGTAAGTGGTAACTTCTATCATTAATTCTCATTTCAATTATTAGTTTACAGAGTATGTTGTGGATTTGATTTACAGAGCATTTGTGTTTGTGAAATATAGTTTATAGAGTATTATACTATTGTTTGTGTATTTTGTGTTGATAAATTTATTTGTTGATAAATGGTTGTTGCCAATCTGAAATTGTTGAGTGAAATGGAGTCTGCCTCTATACCATCTAATGAACATGCTTCTACAATTGAGTCTAATGCTAATTCTTCATCTATGAGAGCGAAATGTGATGTTATAAACTTATTTGCTTGAAACTTTAAAACTAATTTGCTATTTGGATGTAATGAACTTATTTGTTATTTGCCATTTGGATGTAAATGTAATGACTAATGAACTTATTTATTTGGTTTTGTTGAAATTTTATTATGTTAAGGATGATTGTTTGTAATGTTATTATGTTAAATTCTTTAAAAAGATGTTATATACTTATATACTTGTATTTTTTTTAAAGGAAACATATTTATTACTATTGGTTTGTTAGTTTTAGTATATTAAAAAACTTATTAATTATTTATATAATTTAAATAAATAATAATTAAATTATTTATGATGTCACCGGTTCGACCATTGGTCGAACCCTGGTCGGACCAGAAAACTAGTAATTAGCTCATTTTCCGGTTCTATTACCGTACCAGTTTTTAAAACCTTGGTTTTAATCCTAAAATTTGGCCATGTACTACACATCCGTAACAAAAAGTTAAAACAACATATATTTAAAATTTAGCAACTACCATTTTTCTTTCTTTTACGGTAAAAGGATCGGTTTTAATCCTAAAATGTACTGTTTTAATCCTAAAAGTTAGCCACTTACTACAAATCCATAATAAAAGTTAAAAAGAGTTTAAATTTCAAATATATTTCTTTTATAGTAAAAGGATCAATTTTAATCCTAAAATGTAGTGTTTTAATCCTAATAGTTAGCCACTTACTACACATCCATAACAAAAGTTAAAAAGAGTTTAAATTTCAAATATTTCAACTACCCTTAAAATTGAGAAAAAGGTACGTAACATTTTTTAAGGTGTAGTAAATTAATAATTATTAAAAAAAATGGAAATTGAATTTCACATAGAATTATACAAATGATAAATATAATTTATGTTACAAAAGAAATTTTTTTACAACAATTTATTAGATAACAACCACTTCATGTAAGACTTGAACTTATCTAATATTCCATTCTAATGCCTTTGCAATGCAATCCAATTAATTTGTACATACATCAACCTAAGAGAGATAAAAGAGTTAGGTTAAATATAAGATTACTTATACATTTTGAATGAGAAGTTAATTTTTGGTTTTGGATATTGGGAAACAAAGTAGCGTGTAATACCCTCCAAAACTAAGAGTAGCGTAAATTACATTTTAAAAAAAAAAAAATCCAAAAAGAGAGTTTGTGTTTGTTTTAAATTGGGTAACTATTAACATGATTCACCAAATATATAATAATACCCTCTAAAAAAAAGTAGCGTAGATTACATTTAAAAAAATTAGCGTAAATTACATTTTTTTTTTAAAGTAGCGTAAATTACATGGCAAAGGTTGTTTACATTTATTTAGGTTCCAAAAACGAAATGGTCAATTTTGCATTGCTTACAATTCATGTGTCTAGGAAATTGGCTATGTTCAAGTCTGGGAATAAAAACTGGTGTATAATTGATGATATGCCTTCGGTTAATGATATGCTTTTGCCTTATGATGATGTTGTTTTGTTATCACAGAGAAGCGTAATTCCTATAAAAAAAAAGGGAGTAAATTCCTATAAATAAATTAAAAAAAAAACTAAACCAATTATCTTAATTCCCTTAAAAACAATACCGTAAAATCCAAAAAAAAAAGCCCTTACCAATATTCTTTTTCAAGCAACTAGTTCAAGCACAAATCCTCCTATTTGAAATCTCAAAGTCAACCATGGTAATAAGCCACCGTCAAACACCCTTGAATCCCTAATCACATTCACCCATAGGTAAGTACTCCTCAAACTATGAATACTTGGTAGCCATGGCAGGTAAGAACTTAAAGAAAGTCAATGATAAACAAAAGTAAAGAAAAGAAAACAAAGAGGAACTTGCAAAAGATAGAACCTGAAAAGTTGTTGAAGCCTTTGATAGTAAATATCTTCAATCTAAAGAAAAAGAAAAGAAGGATGTAGAGCTAAACTAAATGTCTTCAATTTAAAGAAGAATGAAAGATAGAAAGTGAGATAGAAACTAGCAAAGCGTACGTGAGTTTGTAAGTCTTAAAGTGTAGGAATTTTAATTTACATACTTGTAAATGAGTATGACGATGATATTTTAGGCATCAAAATTGAGTAATCCAAACAAGAGAAGCTCCTTAAATAGTACATAGATAACTTGACATAAAATAAAATAAAATTTTTAAAAAAAAAACTGAATGATTCTAATAAAACCATGAAATTCAGTATTTTTCTATTAAAAATAAATTCTAGTTTTTGATGGTTTAATTGGGTTTTTGGAAAATCCGGTATTTCTTCATACCAATCCAGAAATTTTGTATGTTTCATCGGTTTGATAGTTCAATCACTAATTTTAGTATGCCAATGACAACTATGTTAGTGATAGATTAATTGCCAAAATTGCATGTGAAACTTGTTATTTGATTACCTATACCTCATTCTCTTGCAAGACAATGACCAACAAATCGTTATGGTAGGAGTAAAAGATGTTAGAAAAAAGTTTGGTTTGGTTCTAGTACAAGGCTAATAATGAATAAATCTTAAATGACAAAACTTAGATACAGTACCTTAGATGCTGTAACTTAGGTTCTCATCTTAAAATTCAGCAATATGGCATTATTCTCATGGGATGGAAGTGTATTTTTAGTTAAATACAACCATGTGGTTCAATTTTAAAAGCAGAATCTAAGGAATAGCACCTAAGTACTATACCTAAGTTTTGTCAAATCATAAAATTGTACAGGATTGAAGATATGTTCAATTATTGAAATTTGTATTCATAGATTCCCAAATGGACTAAATTGCAGCACTTAAAATATGGCACCAAGGGAGTGGTGCAAACAATAAATTAGTTATGGCTCATGTTAACAGATGCCCTTAAGGCATTTATTAATAAATTATTTTTGAAAAGTTTTGATACCATTTTTATGAAAAATATTAAAAATTGTCAAAAAAGTCAATTGTTTTTTTTTTAAAATGGTCCATTAATAAAATTAAGGCATCTGTTATCATTTCCCATTAGGTATATACTAGCTCTATAGGTTAGAAACTAAGATCAAACCAATCTAATACTTAATAAGGGACTAAAATTGAATGCACTCCATAATTTAAAAGACCAAAAACGCAAATAAAAAATGGCCGAAAAAAAATAGACAAGTATACTAATAAAGTATTATAATTTAAAATTTTGAAATATCAAATCAAAAATTGAATCAATGCAATATTTGAAGGACAAAAGTTTTTGATTTACCCCTTCTTATCATATACTATTAACATTACTAGTGTGTAGTCTCGTGCATATGCACGGATACAATTGAAAATAATTACAATTATATGGTTCAAATTATACATGGTATTGACTTATACTTTTTTAAAACCATACATTTCTAAAATATGTAATGATTTCTCATTATATATATATATATATATATATATATATATATGATGGTGGGCTAAATCAAGTTCCATTCGTCCATGATGGTCGTCTATGCCAAACTACGTCCAGACTAGTTCACGAGAAAGGCAGTCCAAATAAAAAGTACCACGGATAATGAATAGGATTCGTCCACAAACGTCATGACCATCCAAAGTAACCTAGTCGTCTGTGTCACACAGAGACATGGACGACCAAATGACACTTAGTAAATTTCGAAGGATTTTTCTACAAACACCAAGTAATTAGACCACAATCAATCATTTCAGAACGTGTGGAGGATTCCTCGATATCCGCTCCATTTTCTCCACTAATTATACACATCTCCCATGATGGTAGTGGATCCAAACAAGTAGACCCACTAAAAACTCTCTATAAAAGGGATCTAACCCCATCAACCCAAGGTACATTATGTTATTCATCTACTCACTATCCTTGTATTCTAGAGAGAAAAATTGACTTAACCGTCGAAGGGTCCTTGGTTGGTTCACCCCGGTCACCCTTGACAATTGTTTTCTTTCTCTTTAGGTCATCAAATAGTCGTTGTAGCCCGGAGCATTTAGCCTACTAATTTTAGTACGTCATTAGTTGGCACCATCTATGGGAAGGTAAGCAAAGTTTTGAAGTGTTAACCACCTTGCTTTCCAAGACAAAAGGCTGCATGGTTTTGACTAGGTCGATGGCCACAAGTCTAGAACACCAATAGAGTGAAAATGCCTTCAGTCATTCAAATTGTGTACCAGCATCGCAACCGGCATCTGTCCAACAACAGTTGCAGTCCATGGCAGCTACAATGGCAGACTTGACGCAACAAAACCAGGAGTTAACTAGAGAGGTCAATAGCAACGCGCCGAGGAACATAGGCAAAACTCAAAAAATGGAGGGACGAAGAATGGCGCTGAAGGAGGAGATCAGTCCAGAGGCATCATCACTCAAAGTGTGCCACATTTAGAGAGAGAAATGGACTAGATGAAGAAGGCCATGGAGGAGATGAAGGACTCCATAAGGAGGGCGAACCATGTTGATGATCTCGTCCACAAAACTGACTCTCCATTCACTGCATCCATCACGTGTCATCCTTTACCCTCCAAGTTCAAAATGCCTACCTTGGACTCATATGATGGAATGCGAGATCCTTGTGATTACATTGCCACGTTCAAGACAACCATGCACCTCCAAGGCGTTCTAGATGAAATCATGTGCAAAACCTTCCATACTACGCAGAAAGGCCCAGCCAGGGTGTGGTTTAGTAAACTACCACCAAACACCATAACTTCATTCTAGGAGTTAAGTGAGCTGTTCATCAACAAATTCGTCGAAGGCCAAAGACATAAGCGCTCCTCGTCTAACCTACTGAACATAGAGCAAGGATAAAATGAGAGTCTTTAGACTTTCATAAGTCGTTTTAACAGGGAGGCCCTATTGGTAGACGAGATAGACAACAAAATCCTCTTGGCAGCCTTTTACAATAGAGTTACTTCTGATTTGTTCATCCATAAGTTGTGTGACCGAAAGCCATAGAAGATGGCCGAGCTAATACACGCATCCCAAAGATTCATGAATGCTGAGGATGCGATTATTGTCAAGAAAAAGAATAAGATTGAATGAGTGGAAGCTAGGTACATGCACCATCTAGAATAAGGCTCTTGTCTAAAGAAGGCCAAGACGAGAGAAAAAAGAAATTGAGACGGTAGGAAAGCAGGATCGTCCTCAACATGACCAAGTGTTGATGCCAATCAAGGATGACCCGTCCTTGAAATGGGCAGAGAAGATGAAAGGAGACCCTAGCAAGCGGACAAAAACAAGTATTGTCGTTTCCACTGAGATCATAGACATGACATAGACAAGTGTTATGACTTAAAGCAGCAAATTGAAGTTCTTATTAAGTAAGGAAAGTTGAAGAATTTCCTTGGACGAGACCACAAGGATGAAAGGCTACCATTGAAAGGCAAAGCAGAAGAACCAGTGTGTCAACCACTTGGAGAAATAAGGGTTATTGTTGGAGAAATATCAACTAGAAGTTCGTCCAAAGCCAAGAAGACTTACTTATGGGTAGTTTAGAATGTTCAACTCACTAGCCGCCCATTAAGGACGTCCAGAGTAGACGAGCCTGCTATCACTTTCACAGGCAAAGATGCAAGGAGACTACATCATCCTCATGATGATGCAATTGTTATCACTTTGACGATTGCGAATTACATAACAAGAAGAGTGTTAATTGATAATGGGAGTTCTACGGATATTCTCTACTATCCGACCTTCCAACAAATGAGGGTTAGCAAGGAATTACTTCATTCAGTGAATGTACCTTTGATTGGGTTTGGAGGAATGAAGGTTCTACTGGTGGGCACCATTTCCTTACCAGTCGTGGTTGGTTCTTACCCACGACAAATCAATAAGGAAGTAAATTTCCTTGTTGTGGATTGTTCGTCCTTATATAATGCCATCATAGGACGACCAAATTTAAATAGTTGGAGGGCTGTAACGTCTACTTATTACTTGTCCATTAAATTTCCAACAGAATATGGCATAGGAGAAGTACAAGAAGACCAATTGGCAACTAGAGAATGTTACTTGGCTATGTTAGCAATGGAAGAGCAGATGCAGATGATGAACATTGAAGAAAGAAGAATAGTTGTTGAGCCAATTGAAGTATTGGAAGATGTCCGAGATGTCCCCTTAGATGAGTCCAACTCAGAAAGGTTCATTAGAGTTGGAACAAGCATAGAGGAGAAGACGAAGTAGGATCTCGTCCAATTCCTCAAGAAGAGCTCAGATGTTTTTGCTTGGAGCCACGAAGACATGCCTGGGATTGACCCAAGTGTGATTACTCATTGCCTAAATGTGTCTTCGTCTTATAAGCCCGTCTGTCAAAAGAGAAAAGTGTTCACCCCAGAATGAGACAATGCCATCAAAGAAGAAGTCCAGAAGTTGGTAACAATAGAGTTCATCCGCGAAGTCTACTACCTTGATTGGCTAGCTAATATAGTGATGGTAAAATAAGCCAATGGCAAATGGAGAATGTGCGTGGACTTCACAAATTTGAACAAGGCATGACCCAAAGATAGTTATCCCCTTCCACGCATTGACCAGCTGGTAGATTCAATAGCTAAGCACCAATTGTTGAGCTTTATGGATGCATTCTCGGGGTACAATCAGATCAAGATAGACGAGGCAGGCCAAGAGAAAACATCCTTCATCACAAGCCAAGGTTTTTTTTGCTACAAAGTAATGCCTTTTGGTTTGAAAAATGCAAGGGCAACTTATTAGAGGCTAGTCAACCATATGTTTCGTCCACAAATTGGACGAAATGTTGAAGTGTACATGGACGACATGCTAGTCAAAAGCGTAAAGGAGGCATAGCACTTGGACGACCTCTAGGAGACTTTTGACACGCTTAGACGATACAACATAAAGTTAAACCTAAGCAAATGCGCCTTCGGAGTTTCATTAGGAAAGTTCCTTGGTTTCATGGTTTCACAGAGGAGAATTGAGGCAAATCCTGACAAAATCCAAGCGATACTAAGCATGAAGCCGCCAAAGAATGTCAAGGAAGTGCAAAGTCTCATTGGATGAGTAGCAACTCTCAATAGGTATGTCTCAAAAGCTACTAACAAGTGTTTGCCATTCTTCAAGGTGTTAAGGAAAGAACTTGAATGGATGGATAAATGTCAATGAGCATTTGAAGAACTCAAGGCATATCCCACAACAAATCCCTTGTTGAGCCCGTCCAAACCGAGTGAGGAACTATACCTCTACCTAGCAGTTTCTCCTCATGCAATAAGCTTGGCCTTAGTCAGAGAAGAAAGAAAGGCACAGAAGCCCATCTACTAGACCAGCAAAGCTTTAAGAGGAGCTAAAGGAAGATACCCCCCCCCCCCCCCCAATAGAAAGGTTGGCATTTTCGTTGATAACAGCGGTAAGGAAGCTCAGGCCTTACTTCCAAGCTCACATCATCAACGTCTTGACAGACCATCCACTCAAGAAGGCCACGAACAAGCTAGAAGCGGTTGGAAGATTGATTCAATGAGCAATTGAACTTAGTGAGTTTAACGTAAGGTATCAACCAAGAGAAGTGATAAAAGCCCCAGTCCTTGCAGATTTCATTATAGAATTCACTCCTGCCCATGATCAGCAGCGTAGGGACTAAGAGGCAAAAGAATGGGTGGTCCGTATGGATGGTTCGTCCACTTAGCATGCAGGAGGAATTGGAGTAGTATTGCAGTCACCTGAAGGGGATCGTCTAAAGTATGCCGTTTGTTTATAGTTCCCGATGACCAACAACAAAGCTGAGTATTAAGCTTTTATTAAGGGCTTAAATCTAGCTAAGGCATTAGGAGCTGAATCATTGGTTGTTCAAGGAGATTCACAACTGATCATAAGTCCGATGAATGGAACATGCAAAACTAAGGAGGAACGAATGAAGAGATATTTGAGCAAAGTTAAGTAGTGCATCAAGGGCTTCACAATGGCAAAGTTTCACCAGATCCCAAGGGAAGAAAACATGGAAGCTGACAGCCTAGCCAAGGCAGCTTCTGCAGACGAGTTGGTTGAACCCTTACTCTAATACCCAATTGGACTTGTTCTGTAGTGACAATCTCTCATTTTCAATGCACGGCTCCCAGAATGTGACTAACCAATTGCGCGGATCCCAGTATGCGACTTCAATCATCAACTAGAGAAGGTTGTTGGCTACAAAGTTCTTCTGTTCATCACTCGATTAAGATCATGAAGTTGCTTGGTCACAAAACCATACGGTGTACAAAACACAGCAGGTTCTTGAAGAGAATGAAGAACTAGGGCAAACTAGGTTTCCGGTTACACTCTTCTTCACACTTATGCAATTTTCTCTTGTGCAATTGTGCGTAACCTTTTACAGCCCTTAAAATAATCCTTATATATGTTAAGGGTTGTGAGAAAAGAAAGCTCAAACACATACTCACGGATTGGATGAAAAACAGTCCTGAAAAACTGAGTTTCATAAACCTCAACAAATACCTATCTGTTGAGCAACTGTCAAGCCATGAGATGCAGACAACTCTCTAAGCCTTGATAGATGCTAGCTGTTGAGCTTTAATGAGCAGTACTTTCATACTTGATTCTTGGACAGACTTGCATGGTTTTAACACTTGAACTTGAAACCTTGTTTCTTGAGGCATTAAACACATCCTAAATCTACCCAATTACAGGTAAAGTGCATTTTGTCAAAGTATGAGCCAATTACATAAAATAGTGATATATGTTCCTAACATTGAATCACATATGTCCTAACATTTAACTCTTATTCCTCCCACAAGCCTGCTGGCTGTCATTCCTGCCATGTTGGCCCATTGGGTTGCTACCTCTTTCCTTGGGCTTCTTTGGCCCATTTACTCTATATGTACCTCTTATTCCTCCGACGGGCCTACTGGCTGTCATTTCTACCATGTTAACCCATTGGGCTTGCTATCTCTTTCCTTGGGCATCCTCGACCAATTTACTCTATCTTTACCTCTTATTCGTCCCAAGGACCTACTAACTATCATTCCTGCCATGTTAGCCCATTGGATTTAATAACTTGCTTTTACCATTCATATTTCCTTTTCCTTCCACTTCCCTTATTGTTGGGCTTCTTCTGCTATTGGGCTTTTTGTCAAAAGTGGGCATCAACAATGATAAAGGGTAATCATCATGGAATAGACATTATAGGTTGAAATTCTATCCAATTTATAATAATAATAATAATAATATACATAGGACTGTAAAACTATAAATCATATTTTTCAATATATTTGAATTTACCATTTCAAATAACATTTCCAGGCTGTGTGCCCAAGCAAATTGGCAATGTGTGCCACAAAGACAATACCATCTGCTTGACTGGTAGGTTCAACCTTTCAAACTTGAAACTAGAATATATGCCACCGAATAAAGGCATTTAGAGACCGTTGGAGTGCCATCATTTTCTCGCAAGAACTACCTAACCTACTCAAATAGTTACAAGTTATAGATTATAACTAATTCACTGCTTAGGGGGAAAAAGAGTTATCACCAATTTACTACCATTTATTTAAAGAGCGAAAGTAAGCTAACAATAGCATTTTTTTTCAAGCCTCCCAATCTTATATACGAAAATTTCAAACAATCAAATGTAATAGATATGGATTGGCTTAGCTTCTTGTGGGTTTTCTCACTATTCATGGCACCCCCAAAAGGTAAGTGAACATTGCACTCATCCAATTGACAATTGAACTTATCTCCCAATTTACTGTCATTTATTTAAAGAGTGAAAGTAAACTAACAATAACATTTTTTTTCTAGCCTCCCACTTTCATAGCAAGGTTTTAACAATCAATGCGATAGACTATGGATTGGCTTTGCTTCTTGTGGTGTAATCATGGCACCACCAAAAGTCAAGTGGAACATTGCACCCATTCAATTGACATTATTTTCCACAAGTCTTATCCATCTATGCAATCTTGGTGCAGTTATTAAGATTTGTTTCTTAAGAAAATACACATTTGCAGGAGTTACTAACTGCAAATATTTCCAACCGAAACTTTTAGAATTCAAATCCTCTCTTCTCGCTATATCTATCCAATTATATAAAAATAAATAAATAAATAACAAGCATACTCTTTCGTTATTAGCACTTTAATTATATTTATAAGGGCTTCTCTTGCCTTGAAATTTGAAAGGGCAAGCCCTATTGCTGTTGGACACATAAAGAACATTTTCTTTTTATTACTAGCATTTCACTAGTGCTTCTCTCACCTTAAATGGGCAAACTAAACTGCTGGTCACGTAAAGATATTATTATTATTGATAAGATTTTATTATTATTATTATTATTATTATTATTATTATTATACGATCGTTCTTGACTTGTTATAATTATATATAGAAGTCCCATGCTTCCAACTTGTGGCTACCCCATGCGTTAGTTGGACGTATGCTCGTGGTGGTGGCTAGGTTTGGAGATTTTAGTAACAAACGAAAAATCTAATAAAGCAAATAGCTTACGAAACCAAAAGAATATTCAGATAAAACTACAATCTTTTATTTGTCTTTTTATTTATAATGGGAAAAGTCATAGTTTATCTTCTCAGCACACTCTACGGAACTCTACCCAACATTTATATGTATAGTGACATTTTACTCAACAAAATGTATCTCTCTAGCCTAGTAGCTGGCGCTATAATAATCCCTTGACAGTTAAGAGCTCTAATTTCTTTATCAAATTTGCTACTCTTAAAAATTCCATATGTCATAGGTGTTTTTATAAAATGCAAACAAAGAATCTATGTACCTTTCAAACTTCTATCAATTGAAGCACTAACTATGCGTGTCTTTAGTTGTGCCGTGCTGCCAAAGTTTAGATACTGAACATGAAACCTACATGAGATCTATTTGAAACGAAATCAAAATGACAACCCTGTGCTCCCGTGTATAAAAACCATAGCTTTTCTAATCTAAAATCAATCAGCAGAGTCAGACATCAATTAACAGGGGTAATATCTGATCATGGGTTTAACGGCCAAGTCGATGGTGCCTGTTCTTGCAGTGCTATTGCTAGTGTACTTGGGAGTGGCCCATGAAGAAGCCCCGAACCCGAATTCGCTGGCGCTCTGCAGTAATTTATGTTTGCAAGATGTGTTCGGGTGCTTCATAGGCTGTTTTTCAAAGGGGCCGGTCATCCTGGATATAATACAATGCCTGGTTTCATGTAGCCTACCTGCCAATACATGCTTGACTAGTTGCTCCAGCATCCCCGATACACCGGGAAGAACTTAATCCTGTAGCGTTCAGTTAGAACTGTTCGCATCAACCAAAGCCGGGAATCAGAATAAATATATACAATGACGATAATTGTAATAAATCATGCTTATGAGCATTGAATAAAATGAAATCACGACACTAGTCTTCTGGTGATTTCTTTCTTATTGAATTCATCAATTATATTTGGTTCATGAGCCGAAACTCTCCCCCCCCCCCCCCCCCCCTCCCCCTTTTTTTTCTTCTCTCTTGTTCTTTTCCCTTAAATATATAAATCAGTAATGCTACACTCCACTTACGTAGTCAAAGTACTTTCAAAACCAATGGAGCAAATGCCATCAATGAAGTAGTCAGTACTTGTACAGACTTCTTTTTCAACAATGTTTAATCACAATGCTGCTACAAAAGTTGGGTGGTAGCTAGTATTTCCTGATTTAAAATTCTTTTCATTCACATTCAAATACAAATAAGTTCACAGCAATATGAATACATTCCCAAAACAATAATTCAGATTGATTTCCAAGGAAAATAGTTGCAACAAATTTGTGTCTTTACCAAAAAGGCTTAAACAAAGTCATCCAGAGCTAAACCAGTTCCCAGAGTACAACACCTACACTGGGGTATGCAAGATCTAGGATAATGCGAGTCCCAGGGCACTCAAAATGGACTACAGTTGATCATGCATATATCATAATTACCCATTACGATGGTAATGGAAGCTGCAATATGAAGGTAAATATGTACAGACTGAGCAGCCTATGCAGCCCATACCTAGCCTTGAGATATTCGACCTCTATTTTCCTCGACACCTGACTGAGAAAATCTCTGCCGAAGAACTTGCATACCATCTTCTATTTTCACATCTTTATTTGCCAAAAGAACCATGGCATGATAGAGGACATCTGCCATCTCTGAGGCCGTACGTGACTTATCTTCATTCTCCTCCAATGTTCGACACAACTCATCTGCTTCCTCCCTGCAAATGAAAGTTCACATAAAAATCTTAAGTCAAAACACATACCCCTCACACAGATAATTCTCTTTGGTTTATTGAAGATTTCTTCTCTGACTCATTCTTTATTCTTTGACTGAAGCAAAGAAATCCACCAGAATCAATCGACAGTCCAATAAAATCCATACTACCTGATTTTTGAGCACAGAAGTTTATTATCAAGTAACAATCTTTTTGTCCACGAGCGTTTTCCATTTTGTTCTGCTGCTAATTCTGCTTTGCGTTGGGAGATTGTTGACTCTAATGAGTACAACGTGAGATTGTTGACTCTAATGAGTACAACATGCTTAATGCCAACTTATTTCCTTCAACCTGCAAAAAATGGTAAGCAATGCTAACATACCTCCACTTTCTTCAAGATTTATCAATACGTGGGTGCCCAAGTATCGTATCCTTTCCGGAAGAGGGTTCCCCACCAACCTTAGAGAGCTTAGTTTGTCAGGGGCGAATATCTGTGGGCAAGTATTTGAGTTTGGACTGCACAAACTCACGTCGCTTACATTTCTCTGGATTGGTTATGGAATTATGGATTCGTTTCCAGAAGAGGAAGATGGGAAGACGATGTTGATGTTGCCTACATCTCTCACTACCCTGAGGTTTTTTGAAATTCTAAATTTGAAATTCCTCTCCTGGAAGTTCTTTCAAAACCTCTCTGCACTTGAAGAACTTTCCATCTTTTTGTGCCCTAAACTCGCGTCTCTCTCAGAGAAGTGTTTTCCTCCCTCGCTTCAGCGATTTCGTTTTTATGAATGTCCTGTGCTGAAACAAAACTGCGAGAAAGACAAAGGGATAATGTGGTCAAAGATTGCCAACATCCCTTCGGTTAAAATTGATGGCAAGGAGCAGCAGAAATAATTTTGCGAAACAGAGAGATCTTCCAGGTACAACGTTATTTCGTTTCATAATATTTCAGTTCAAGAATTTTTACGATTATACAATAAAATCCTCTCTGTTTGTGTATTTAAACAACATGAATATAAAAATTCAAACCCTAACCCAAGCTAATTCTTGCAGTGTTGCTGTAGAAGCTAGCTTCAAAACTTGGAGGAGGTATGTTAAAATTTGGCTCGTGTATGTTCAATCTTTTTTCTTCTTTTAACAATTGAACTTCTAGTACCTTGAATTTTTCGCTCATCTCTTATACTTGTTAGTTATTTGAATTATATGAACCTGTTATTCCTAAGGGCATATAGTTGTTTGATGAAATGCCTGAAATATATATTGTATTGTGGAATTTGAGAACCTTTAAAAATAGTACTAATAATACTAAGGATCCCATTTGCACAGCAGGATGATTATTGTACCATGTAATGTGATGATTGCAGTTTACATATCAAGTTGAGGAACAATGATCAATGGAGATATGCAAATAATGGCAGGATGGCTTTTTAATATGATGCCTGAGCAGCATGTCATTTTAACCAAAGATCATGCCTTGCACAAATGATCGAAGCATTCTCACCTGTGCTGCAGATGGCAGGTATTTCACAATATAAGGTCTGATCAAGTACTCATTCTACATTAACCAAAACTAATCCAGGTCATTTGTAAAATAATTTTTCAGGTAGTTTCCAGTATTAGAAACCAACCAATCAAGACAAAAGAGGAACAAACTATTTTTTAATTAACAGTTAATGTTAGTTCAAAGTGAAAATAGGTATTACTGTAACTTTTTTTGGCTTCCCCACACCAACCTCTTTGTTTATAGCTAAGATAAAATTTTATTTTAAAAAAAAAAAAATACCACATGGAAATAGAACATAAGGTAGCCAAGAAAGTAGGTATCATAACTGCCACATAGTGTCAAAGTATTTCATTGGTTCCAAAGCACTTTTGGGGTGAAATAAAATATCTTAGGTTCATTATAATGTGAACAGACCTTATATTAGAATGAAATAAACAAACTTGACTATTCAAATAAGTTACGTTGATACTCACCATTTCATTAGATATCCTCCACAGATGCTTGCTTTTTTTCTTATGTTATTCTTTGTAGATTCAGGAATGTGACCATATGGTCATGATCTGTCAAGGTGTGCAATTGGATACAATTTGGTGATAGTCAGCAGTGGCAAGTGTTGATCTTTGGTGGAGGTGGTGGGTTTGGAGCAGGTGAGGTGCAAGCTTTGTTATAAAATTTGTGAAGCATTATCCTATGTACTTGCGAAAGGTGTGGCAGCTGTACCTGTACTTATGAGTATGTCTGGGGTTTACAGCCTTTGTTGTGGATTAAAAACATGAAGCTATTAATATATTGTTGTGCTGTTGGCGAATTCCCACTAAGGCTCATCACCTGGAGGAGCAGCAGCAATAATTGTATAAAACATATTTACACAATTGGTACCACCCGTGTGGAATGCATATTCAAGGTAGTGGATGCAAACTTTCATGCATTTCTTTTATAATTTCTGGTCAAAAGGTTTCATATTCTTCAAAGGAATTTCATTCGTAGTTTTCATTGGGGGGACAATATAAAATTTACCTTGGTGATATAAATTTTGGTCCTTTGTGTGTTTCACACTTTCACGTCTGTGATGAACTATAGCTATTAAGAGCCATATGAAGCCTTATTCTGTGGGTAATTGGCTTGGGAACAGAAATAGTTCAATGGCTAATGACAATTGCTTAAAAGGAAAAATTGTAGATTTGTCAATTCAACATAATAAATTACTCTTTTGCAGCTACAGGCTGTGGGTGATTTAGGCTTTCAGAAACAAAGCTACCACCAAAGGCAGTGAGTGAGATCAAGGCTGTGACAGTGCTTGATTATAGTAAAAAAATGGAACAGCTTTGTAGGGAGGCTTGCTTGTTAAAGAAGGACCGAGTTATCAAGCTGAAGGAAGTACTTTGGATGTGGCAAGTTAGAGGCAGACAAGGATGGCAAGTCCTGGTTATGTAGGATGTGATAAGAGATGAAGTTGGAAAGGGTAATGTTGTTACCGCTGGATTCTTTAGCTGGGAAAAAAAACTCCAAATCCACTGCCTTCCTCCTCCTTTTGAGACAAGCTCTGTGGCCTTGAAGCATATGGGAATTTTAAGTGTTTTTGTGCTCTCAACCGGCATATAGCTTGAGAAACTTTTTGAAAACAGACAAAATCAGGACTGGGTGAGTGCCGGTGTTATTGGTGACCTTCAAAGTCTATTAACCAGTGTAAGAAGTGTTGGCTCTAAACTCTAATAGGATTGATCCCAGAATTCTTTGTCAAGTCAGGCACCATGCTAAGATGACATCAAACTGCTATATGACTATCTTTTGGTCCTCTGCTGGTAGGTAGGGGCTCTATTTTGGTCTTGTCTATATCGAACCTTTTGCTGTGTTTGTGTCTTGTCTCCTTTGTATCTAACTTATGTTTTGTTTTGTGCCTAATCAAATTTACTAGTTTACACTATATACTAAGGGATGCGGTTGACGTGCAACCAGTTAGGCCAATTTGTTGGAAGATTGTTTTTTGAAACCTTAGTTTCAGGTTCAGTAGTCAAATAATCTTGGCTTAAAAAATCATTCAGATAGCATTACACATTGTGCTTGAAATCGCAGCTTTTCGATCAACCACTATGGTGAGCACAATAATTTACTATATAGTTAGACCATTAATATTTTTTTTGATAGTGTTAGCACAGAAATTTCAGCATTTGATTTGTTTATCTAACTCGAATTCATTTCAAGTTTTCAGCTACTCTTTGATGATGGATGGTTGCATTCATTACGGGTTAATTAGTAATATTCCAGCAATACATTGATTTGTTGGATTCTAGGTGAGATGATCACATTAGCTAAATTTGGGGATCTGGTAAAAATAATAAAAACTTTTCTCATAGCTTCTCATCATTGTTAACTCAAAAGGCTAACTATAATACAAATTTTTGATCAATAAGGAAGACACAAATTGAATTTCTCCCCAAGGGATAAAGGATTTTAATTTTGATTAGGGTTTTTTTTTTTTTCAAACTTCCCAGAGTTCATGTCCATTTTCAGCAATTTCACAAAAGATTTATGAAAGAAAGGCAACAAGGAGAAGGAGAATAGAGGTGTGCTCTGTAATTGACAAATATTTCTCTCAGTTTGCACGCTGAGCCATGTTCAAGTTATTAATAGTTTCATCTTTTTTTACTCATGATCAATCTTGATGAATTTTGAGGCACAGATTATAGTATTATACCCTTCCACTGCACTACTTGAGCCATCAATTTTAACTTATTTATTAGTTCCATTGAGTTAACCTATATTATTAGGAGGTACTTTTCTGTATTTTTTTTGAATGAAACAAAACAGCCTATTAGTAAGGATACATTCCCTAACATGAGAATGAGATATAATTTTGAGAAAAAAAAAAAATTATATCATGGAATGTACAGAGTTGTCCTAGACTAATTATATGATAGATACAAGTGTTAGATAGAAATGAGAAACTTTGGCTTCATATTTCTATTTGTTTGATCTGGATTGTAAGGGTCATTATAACCCAACGTGGATTTTTGTAAATTTTACTAAGCAAGATGATAGTTGCCACTGAATTTTTCATTGAAAATTTTCAAGAAAGTTTTTCATTGGTTGTACTGTTTAAAGGAGGCCAACCTATTAATTATATATGTGCTAAACAATTGAGAACATGGAAGCAGCAAAACATCTGAACTCAGTTTGCAAGTCTGGTAATTACAAATATTTTCCTTATCTTCTTTTCATGTTTAAGTATATAAATGCCTTTGTTTGCTTGTTCTGCTTGTTTCCTTATTGGTCTTGGAGAATAGTACAGTGCGTCCACTTCCTCGCTAAATGATTTGATCTTGAATTTGTCCACAGGCATCTGCAATTCCAATAAGAGACATTTGGAAGCAAAATCACCATATGGCAATAAATGCTCTCTTCATTTTTTTGTGGATTCCCTGCCCCTTAGTTGTACGTATCATAAACTCACTTGTAATAGAATTGTGAAGAACATTCAAAGCACCTATACAAACCTTACCAACTTGTCTCTCCTATATATATTTACTTAAAAAAAATCCACCGTTATTTGCTATCACAATGTTGCAGTTAAAGAATATGTTTATGTAGATTGCTTAATCCGACAATATACCCAAATTGAAAGAACAAAATCAACTTCTTTCCTCCATGTGTGTATTTAGACAATGTGACTTTTAAATTTTGAACCTTAAGCTCTTATTAGCTAATTCTTGCGGTGGGGCAGTAGAGGCTAGCTTCTGAACTCCTAAAAGCTTTTCTTGAATTTCAAAAGTTGGAGAAATGTAAAATTTTGGATTATGTTATGTACATTCATTTTTTCTTCTTCTTTTTGAACTTATGGCACTGAATTTTTAGCTCATCAACATCTCTTATAGTTTGTAAATTATTTGAATTGTATGAACCTCTTATCCCTAAGGGCATGTAACTGCTTGATGAAAGGACTAAAGGAGATATTTTATCTTGGAATTTGATTGATTGCAGATTATATATCATGTTGTGGAAAACGGTGATTACTGGATATGCACAAAATGACAGGATAGCTTTTTAATAAGATGCCTGAGCAGAATGTCATTTCTACCAAAGATCATGCTTTCGAGGATAGTCAAGCATTGTCACCTGTGCTACAGAAGGGCAGGTATTTCATTTGTTCCAAATCACTGTCACCCCACCATTCCTTAACTTATGCTGATGTTTTTTTTTTTTTTTTTAATAATATTTTTTAGATAGCTGGTGTATGATGAATAAGGAAGCAGGACACTTGTTCAATGACTTAATGGATTCTGAGATCTTGGTTTTTAGTAATTTAACCATTGTTGCTTCTTAATCTCATTTTTCACATTGTTTTTGTTTGCTCTCAAAAATAATAATTTTCTTTCTTTTGTGAACTACGGACATTTTTAATTACAACATTTTATTCATTTTAGCTGATACATGCTCAAAGTGGAGAGCAAACTACATTTCTTGTCAAACACCAAGGACAAGCTTATAAGTTTCCTATTGAGCCTAGGCATTCCCATATGTTGCAGCTCATAATTTTAGCTGAGACTTGGTCATATTCTGGAATGGAGTGCAAACTACTTTAATTGTTGATAATGTAGTCAAATATGGAGGGCTTCCAATAGAGAATGAATTCTTTGCTCCATCAATCATTTCCTTGACTTTACTTGTTTTTGCCAATTATCCTGAACTTTTTAAAATTAGATGACCCGTTGATTTTCAGTGTGGTTGCTAATGGAAAGTTGTAAATGAAAGTCCCTTGGAATTTTTGCATTGTGCCTTTTTGGGGAACTCTCCTTTTTTATCTCATTAATATATGTAATAGGTTGTTTTTGAACTAAAGTTTTTTTATTTTTATAATCTATTTTAAACTTGATCAATACGGAAGACACATTGATTGAGTTACTTTCTTTAGGATAAGAGTATAATTTTGATTGTGTGTGTGTTTTCCCCTCTCAGAGCTCATGGCCATTTTTCAGGGATTTCACAATGGAAACATGAAAGGAGGCCTAGAAGGAGAAGGGGGGGTTGGACCGTAATTCACAAATATTCTTCCTAGTTTGTACTTGCTCTATATGTAAAGCTGATTCCACTTCAGGTTGTTTACTATTATCACTTATTTGTATCTATAGTCCATCTTTACTTGGTTAAGTCTTCAGGCATAGATTAAACCTTCCCACTTTACTACCATCAATGTAACCTACTTAATAACTCCATTCAGTAAACATATACTAAAAGGAGGGCTTTTCTATAGCTAATAAATGAAACAAAAATGCATTTTAGTAAGGCCTAGTTTCCCAAAGCAAACAAAAATGCATATACTCATGAACCTGAATATGCAGAGTTTCAGAAACAAACACTAATCATAACACAGATTTGAGTTTTAGATTGAAATTGGAAACTTTCTACATATTTCTTCATCTAAATTTAAGTTAATTTTGGTCTGGCAGATGATTCACCTGATTATGTTTCATTGGAAAAAACCTTCCATGCTATTATATGAACTTTAGAAGTAAAAATTCATTGCTGATGTTAGCTCTTGTTGAATACTCAAGGCATATCTTATTTGCTGACTGTTTAATTTTTGCATTTTCCATTTATTTTCTGTTTTGTTTTTTGATGTTCCTCTCCACTGGCCATTTTATGGACAGCTTGGCATCTTGGCACCGTTCCCAGAGGATTTTAAGAGCGATGGAAGGAGGCATTCTGGTTTGAGAGAACAAAAACCTAATCGAATTTTTCACCTGTGTTTATGTAAATAAAAAGGTATGTGCCCCTTTCTTTGACCTTGTTCAGCCTTCTATACACCATCAAGTTAGAGATAACTTATAGAAATTTTTGTTGAATTCTATTATTTTTTTCATTTTCAAAGTTCTGTCTCTTTAGTTTAGTGTATGCTATAGTACCTTCTTTCCCATAAATATAACATGGCAGTATAGTACAAAAAACCAAGACTCATAGTTGTCACTGAATTTTCGTTGTAAACTTTCAGGCAAGTTTTTCATAGGTAATTCATCCTAAAGGAGGCTAACCAGTTATTGACCTAAAGTTTTATCCCCATGAAATGCTGGAATGTGGGACATGTTTGAAGGGAATTAAGGTTGTCACTTGTCATGCTTCTCAAGCTATTAACTGTTACATTCACATGATCTTGATCTGTCAAGAAGCAATGGTTGGGAATTGTTGTAATGAGAACTTGCTTTGTGCAATTGGATACAATTTGTTGATTGTCGGGCATGGCATGTGGGAGTTAGTACCAAAATAAAGAGTTGCTGGTGAGGTGTAGGCTTTGTTAAACAATTCAAAAACCTTATCTTGCATACTTATGAAAGGCGTGGATTGCACTTGTAGTTATCAGTAGCCTCTAAGGCAAGCCTTTGTTATGGAAGCAGTATAGGCAAGCTGTTAAAGAAGACATTACTTTGCTGCGTTTGCAATTTTTAAGTTATGGTTTCATCAAAGTCCCTGGTTGAATGCTCACTAATGCTTGTTGGCTTGACACTTTTACAGCTTCCTCTTTTCTACATATTGCCTGGTCCTCTTTGTAATGTGACTTTTATGTTAAACATCATACATTCTATTGAGGTATTTTAAGCTGTTTTTTGGCTTCATCTAAAAAGAAGCAAGGTTACCAGTTTACTAAATATAGCTAAGGATGCGGTTGACTTGTATCCAGTTGGATCAATGTGTTGAAATTTGTTCTTTGAAATAATCTTGGCTTAAAGAATCATTTGGACTAAATCAAACATTGTGCTTGGAATTATAACTTTAATAGCTACCACTTTGATTGGTACTGTAATTTACTACTGGAATATTTAGTAAGACCATCATCATTATTTTCAAAAAATTTCTAGAAAATGAAAAAAGAGAAATTTTATCCTCTACTATGTAGTTTATCTAACTCAATTTCATTTCAAAATTTAAACTCCTTTATGTGTGAATGTTGTAAGTAATATATGCTTATTAACTAGCCTTACATTGATTTATTCCATTATTGCCGATATGGTCACATTAGCTGAATTTGAGGATCGTATAATGAAAACTTTTGTCATGGTTTCCTATCGTTGTTGACTTTGAAGGTCAGCCGAAATACAAAAGTTGATTGATGAGAAAGACACTGATTGAATTATGCTACTTGGGAACCTAAAATTATCTCTTGCAGAATATGCAGGGATATATATAGAAATGGGGAACTTTTCGCTTCATATTTCTACTTGTTTGATCTTTAGTATATTTCAATGTGGTGAGATTCTTCACCTCATGGTATTTCAGTGGAAATAATCGTCACTACTATTATATGATCTTTATAAGTAAAATTTATTGTTGATGATAAATTTGGTAGAATGCTCAAGTAAAATATATGAAATTTTCTGCCTATTAGCTTTCATTTTCTCTTTTCTTCCATTTTATTTTTCAGGAAAGACAGCATTTTGGGCTTCAGAGGTCATATAACTAACTAATTGACTTTTCTTTTGTGATCATGTGAATAAAATGTCAGTTTCATTGATCTCATTGGTCTTTCAAAAAACCAGCATGTTAGAGTTAAACCCCTAGAATTTTGTGATGATAATATGTTTCCATTTTCAATGTATTGTCTCTGATTTAGTGTATGCTATGGTATCTTCAATAGTGTAAATGTCACATGGCTGTATAGAAAACAAAATTAACCAAGGTCTTAGACGTCACTGATCTTTTATTTGTTAACCTTTAGGCAAGTTTTTCATTGGTCATTTGTCCTAAAGGGGGCTAAGCAATTATATGGATGTTCTGAACCATTAAGAACATAGAAATGACAAAGCAATTAAACTCATTTTGCAAGTATGATAATCACAAATATTTTTCTTGTCTTCATCTATATATTACTAGAAGCTGAAGCGCAATGTTTAATGTTGCTGCACTCACGTTGCGACATGTCAACAATCATGTCATTCCAATCCTTTTTTTCCCCCCCTAAAATTTTAAAATAATTTTTACAAATTTCAGAATAATAATATATCTGCATAATAAATCCGAGCCCTATAATAAATCTCAATAATGAAACCCAGCCCACTCTTTATCTATTTACTTCCGTCATAAAACCCAACCCACTCTTTATCTACTTACTTCCAACATAAAACCCAGCCCAAGGTCTTTTCAACTTAGATTGTGTTTGGCTGGGTGTAAAATATTTTCCGAGTGTAAAATATTTTCAGATGAAAATATTTTCGAGAAAAGAAAATATTTTTAAGTGTTTGGCTGCATTATAAAAATTGTTTTGGAAAACGTTTTCAAGTGTTTGGTTACATTCTAAAAATGTTATTTTCCTTCTAGTTCCTCACATTTTCTTAGCTTCTAAACAAATTTTATAATAAAAAATTTCTATAAATAAACTTAAAGAAACAAAAATCAAAACAAAACTATTCGTTAAACTCAAAAATTTGGTCAAACTAAGAGAGGGAGGAGGAAGAGAGAGTGATCGCAAATTGAGGGAAAGGGAGAGGGAGATCGAGAAAGAGAGAGATCGGTCATGGGTGGGTCATGGGCGACGAGACCGGTCAAGTGGCGGCAGGCTTCATGCTGCGCGATCTTGGCAGGACGATCTCGGCGGCGCGATCTCACCAGCGTGTCTGGGGTTAGGGCGGTGGTCCAATGGCTTGTTTGTTCTTCTAGCTCACTCTCTCTTCTTGCTCTTTCTCTCTCTCCCTTTGGGTGTCTGTGAGCCTGAAAATCATTTGAAGGTAAAACAGAAGCGTAAATGATTTTCTAGGTCAAAGGGCTTATTTTACAGTCAAAGTTTAAGATTTTCCATTTGACTTTATTTACATGTGCACCTAAACACGTTGCTGGGTGTAAATATTTTTGGAAAATCATTTACACCCAAAACAAACACAACCCTAAAGGAAAAATTTGAAACCATGGAACCTTGAAGGGTTTTATGTGAGAAGCACAGTGTGAGGACAACCAGAGAATTCAAAACAGGCCATTTGAATTTCTCCCACCTTTCTATTCTACGTTACGCATTGTTTCAAGGACAACCAGAGAGTCTGAAACCGTGAAGGGAAGGAATCTGATACCATTTGAAATCATGAAAATCTCCCCACCTTCCTACTCTACGGTTTCACAATAACGGCTGCTTATCTGAGTTCCTTCCTTCCTATCTTCCTCTCCTCACAGTATATAAATACTGACGGAACTTGGCTAATTTAGTTGAGGTATCTCTAAATCCCAATTCTTTTTAAGCTCCATTCTTTTGCTTGATGTTTTTTGTTTCCCTTTTTACATTTTGTTACGGCCTCTTTTGTGCTGTGGTGTGGATGATTGTTATGGTTGCTATGGTTTTTAATTGGTGATTTGTCTTTTGGTTTAATACTGACAGAAGCTGCAGAAATACTGCCAATAGATTGTCTTTTGATTTATGTGGATTGGTAGTAGTGGTTTGCTGCTCGGTTTTGAACACACAACTCAGTTTTTGAGATTATAAGGAAGACAAACACACATTTAAAATTGAATCTTTATTATTTGTCCGAGAATATGGGTCTTTAACAGAGATATAATTGATTAATTGAGAAACAAAGAGAGAGAGAAAAAGAGAGAGAGAGAGAGAAGCCCAAGAAAACTGATACGGATATGGACTCTTTAAGTCTTATCTCTATCTCTACACTGTTCTTGTAATTCACGGGTTTAGTGGAGTGTGCTTTGGCAAATCATAGAAATGTGGGTCAACTTTCATCCAAAACGTTGTCTTTTACATTGTATTTTCAAACTGACAGAAGCTTTAAGAAAAATGCCCAACATAGTGTTTATACCTTTGCATTTTCTTTTGCAAGTTGGCACAAAGCCATAGTAGGACTTTTCCTAGGTTCTTTTATTTTTATACTTTTGCTTTTACCATTTTTCTTTTCTGCGTCTTATTTTTATGCTTAAGGGAGGTTTTAATTTATGAAATAGGTTATAGGTGGGATTAATACCCAATTAGTTGTGGTGAAATTGTACCTTCTAGCTTAGGCAACCATGCCCATTGCTTGATTGGAAATAACTTGGAATGTAAATGTTCAAAGCCCTGTTGTTTTGCAACTTATCTTTGATTGGACTTGGAAATAGCTTATCGTTTATTAAAATTTTGGAATTGAAAATCCATTTTTATGGTTGGTTGATGCACTTATATTGGCTTATTTCATTATTTTCCCCACAATTTTCCTGCCAAACTGAGGTTTGCTGGACAGTAACGATAGAGCAGAACAATGAGACGTGAGAGTTGGACAAGATTTGCAACTACAACCTTAGATTCCCCAAAACTTTTCTGCAACCATCCCTCAATAGATTCCTCTCCTACATAGCTTTGATGAAAAAAAAGTTAAAAAGTTAAAAGTTAAAACCTTACATATAACATAATGTGATAATATTTTCAAATAATAAAAAAATTGAAGACCTACTTTGGGAATACCAACTCTTCCATCTACCATTTTTTTTTCCCTAAATTTTGACTGGTCATAGTTTACCCCACTTTTCATGTGCTGTCATGCTTCCAAGGACTATCTGTGTTTGTTGAAATCTATACCCCAAATCTGGTGTACAATGGGCTTCTCTACTCATGGAAATAAGTATTTTAAGTATAACAGAAGCAAAACCACTCTGTTTCTTTGAGCATTCATATCAATGGAATTTTTGTATCTTTTTTTTTTGTGTATTGAGGTAGCACCATGAAGGGTTAATAGCAAATAGGAGGAATCAATATGTTTCTAATTTGTAGATTCCATTATTATAAATATTTTTTAGTTACCAAAAGTTATGCTTCCCTCTATTACAACACCTATAGAGTAACCAAGCTCTATTTCTTAGTTATATCTGCTAGGTGTTCGACAAAAGGCCTCTTAGAGCAATTGGTGTTACTTGGCATTTTCACACCTATGTTAGATTACAAGCTTGAATAGATGTTGGGATTATAGCATAGATAAACTGTCATAAACTATTTCATGATGACCTCAAAAATATCCTAGACATTGGGTTTGAATATTGGAAATAGAATTGTTTGGACTATTTGATGTGCTCATTCCCATAGCTTCTGATTTATGTTTGAATTGGGAATTCTTGGTTTTAGGCTACATTCTAATGTTGACATTTTCTAGAAATTGATACTTTTAAAGATTTTTATTTTTCAATCTGTGGGTTTTTTTATTATTTATACATAGATATAAATCATGTCAGATGTCAAAACTCATATACAAATTAGTCCTCAACCCTCATTTGGTTGCAAGCTAAACTGTAATGAGAAGGTTGTTTGTCAGTTGGTTTACAAATTAGTTGACACGTGATAGTTTATCATTCAATATCTTTCTCTCTTCCTTCTTGCTAGAATGTATTTAACAACTATTATCATATTGGACAACACAATATGAATTAAATATATTAAACTTTTTTTTTTGGTTTAGGCTTGGTGCTCCACAAACAAGTATGCTCTTCTTCGAAGTTTTCTTTTGTTTTCTTCTCTTACTATTTTCTTGGCTGATTTGTTAAAATTTAGAAATTGTGTTTGGCTTCATCTTGCTAGGTGCATTTTGCACGATCATTGGTTTATATGCTATGATTTGGGCTAAAGCTATAGACCTGGAACTGGAAGAGATAAAACTAGATATAGTCATAGAGAACAAGAGGATTAAATGTATAAATTTGTGAATAGCTCAACAAAATGAACTGGTTCTAATGGTTTTTAGACCCCTTACAAACACAATTGGATTAACCTAGGTAATTAGCCAAGTTGTTACTTAGTCCAATTTAACAAATACTAGGTTATCACAATCAAAACAATCATATCATGCAAAGCAGTGGAAAGATAAATAACACAAAAATATGATCGCCAAGGAAACCAAACCGGTAAAAACCTGGGGAGGATTTGACCTAGTTATCCTCAAGGTAAACTTTAATCCACTATCTTGAAAGAATTGAAGTTCATACAATAAGACTTACAAGCCCCCACGCTCGACTTCTTATTGCTACCCTCCAGTAGAACTTACTGACACAACCACGTGCAAACTCCGAATCCACGGAATCCTTCTTTTTTGGATTCACCACCAGATACAAGCACACCCGCTTGTGTTTTCTTTAAGCTTCAATGGCAGCAATCGAGTTGATTATCAAGGTGTAGATAAAATCTCCTCCTTGAAAACCCTAAGTTTGTGTAAAGGAAAGTTACTCTAGATCTCACAAGAGATTTACACAAATAGCAATATGAGCAACACTAAAACGAGGCTAGGGTTTTCCTTTTATACTTAGAACAAATTAGAAAACCCTAAACGTTTTAAACAACTAGTGCTGAGTTGGAAATCTGCAGAAAAACGCATTCTGCCCAAGATTCGATCGATCAAGCCTAAGCTTCGATCGATCAAGTCAGGCCGAAATGCACAGTAACTTCTGCATTAGCTCGATTCCAACTTTACATAAAATATACAACTTTGAGTAAGACTAAAACACTTCTAAACACATTGTTTTGATCATGGTTTGCCAACAATACACATTAGAGTTCTAAATACATAAATACCTAAGTCTTTAGAACCTAACAGGTTCCATGGTATTAAAACACAATTATGAGCATGTATAAACAATTCTATCATACTAATTTTGCTTTCTCCTACCCCTTTTGTGTTATTTATTGATTGACTAAGATTTACTACACATTTAGATTCTTCTGTTTTTTAGGTTCATTAAATTGTGGAGAAAAGATTCTATAAAATAGTTGATTTTCATAGATGAGTTTAGTGAATATCAAAATATAAATTGTTATAACTTGGTTTAATAAACAAAGTTTGTATAAATTGCTCATTAACTTCTCAAAAAATGAAAAATAATGTTAGCTTCCATATGACATAATCAAGATTCATTTTCATGTTCTAATCAAGATTATACATTCTCTATTTATTTTTTTTATTGTGTTGGGTTTTGATGCATATTTCACTATATTATAACATGTTACAAAATATCTTGCCATACATAATAATTGAAAGCAAATTGCAACATGTTTCCTCGGAAATATATATATATATATATATATATATATATATATATATACATATATACATATATAGACTTCTTTACCTACAGAATATATACTACTCCATATTACAGTGTAATCACATTATTTTGAGATGAATTTGTGACTATTACTTATAAGTCTCAAATCCAACTTAGGTCGCCCCCTCTACCCATTTTTTTCATTAAAAAAAAAAGTCTCAAGTAGTATTGTCATTTTTAACTTCAACACCTAAAAAAAAAAAAAATTTGTGATATCAAATTTTCCCACGCATTGCGCGTTAAAATTTTTTCTACAAAAGCAATTGTGTTTGCTATAGCCATGTAGGCCCTTTGATTGTGAAGCATATTCAAGCATTCCCACTTTCCTAGGTACAAAGGTATTCTTCTTTTCCTTTCTTTTTTTCATTCTTTTATTATCATATATTTATTTGTTTTTAAATTAATCAACATATCATATAACATTATAATTTATAAATGTACCTGATTAAAATTTACTTCTATTTATCATTTAATTAATTTATAGATACACACAACACACTCTCTTAAAAGTTACCATGACTTTTAAGTGGAGTTGTGGTGTGCTTTTGTGTTAGAACCCCTTTCCCTCTCTCTTGTGTGTGTGTGTGTGTTTGTTTCTCAAAAAATAAATAAATAAATAATTTATAGATAAAAATAATATAACATGTATTTGGTTGTACTTGTATTTTATTAGATGATTTTTATTCATTGAAGTTTGAATGATTGTTTTTAAATTATTAGTATTTTTTTTTCTTAGTCATTATACTTTGCCCATTTCATAGTTGATTAAAGATATTATTTCTTTTTGTCAATTTTGTCACGTGATTGTTTAATTTTAATTAGATACACATTTTGTAGCATATATTGAATTATAAACAACTTAACTTGTATATTGATTATTAAATTGTATGTACATTACTATTTTAGATTTTATAGTGAAAAGTTAGTAGACTAATTTTATGTTCCACCCCCCCCCCCCCCCCTCAATGTTAATTTCTTGTTTCCTCCTTTTGTTCTTCCTGTCTTTTACAGTTTCAAAGAATCAGAAAACAGTATATTCGATGATTCACTTCAGGTTTCCACATCAGAAATTACACATTTAAGACTTGAATGCAACACTAGGTGCTGCTTTATTTACTTATTTATTTAAATGTTAAATTTTGTATAATGGGTTTTATTTATATTGATCATTATGATATTTGTAGGTGAACATCTTTACAATTTTTTTTGTCACAATTTTTTTTTTCCTCTGCATCCCCCAATGATGGGTTTTTTAGCTAAGGTGTGAAGAAAATTGGGCAATGATATAAATTACTAAACTAGTCTTCCCCACTAAAGTTGATATAATTTCTTAATTACTAAATTAGTCTTCCCCTCCCTTTTTGTGGACTAAATGGTTTTTGGGTAATCTCAATTTGAAAAAAAACCTCGCTTTTTTTTTTTTTTGGTGTTATATACAATAGTTTTTTCAAAGACTTTTTATTTGCTTTTGGAAAGCAAAAGGATTTTTTTTTTCTTTCTTTTAATTTTGACACAAAGCAGTAATCCTATGATATTGAATTGGTAAATTTTGAATTTTCCTATTTCTTTTCTTATTTAAACACCATATGACTTTGTTCACTCTTATATGATCTTCCACTCTGTGCATAGCATGTGCTTGTGTTGTTGTGCAAGTACAAATGTTTTTCTTGAATTAGTAACCTAATATATTAAGTTATAAAAGTAGCAAAGATTTTGGGTAAATAGTTTAAGAAGGTTCATATTTTTTTCCTCATTAAGGTTCAGTGGCGAATCTATGTGTTTTACTGTTTTTTATTTTTTATTTTTAAAAAAAAAATTTAATGGTTTTTGCTTTGTTTCCTAGGTTTAGATGGTTTATCTTTGTTCACTGTTAAAAGTTATAGTTAAAGCTTGAATGTTGTAGTTTAGTCATTTGATTAATGGAAATTAATCGTTTCTTTTAATTTTTTGGCTTTTAATCAAAGAAATAGGTGTTAAAGTTTGTTGAAAAGGTTGATGATGGTCATTGCAATGGAATAATTTCTTTTAAGAACTAAATCATAAAATGATCATTAATAATATTCTCAATTTCCCACACATCACGTGGGTCTGCGGCTAGTTTCATGTTAAAGTACAAACACACTACTGCTCTGCTAATTCTATTGTTTCTCTTTTGGTCCTCGTGAAAATAGTATAGTGCCTCCACTTCCCTGCTAATTGATTTGGTCCTGGAATTCTCAAGAAGCATATGCAATTACTATAAGAGTCTTATTTATTAGAAGCAAAAGTGTCATAGCATCAAACTTTACCTACTTGTAAATGGTAATATCTCACCTTCACAGCTTCATATATGATGGAATAGTCCTTTCTTTGAAATTCTGAAATTCTTAATACTTTAAGGATCTATTATAATGTTTCTACTTGCTTCTTTTTTACTAATATTTCCATCAAATATTTTTGAGGTGGGAAGTGCAAAGAAATATTTATTTTTATTTTGAAAGGACATTGTATTTTTATTGGTCAACTGAATTTTATTTTAGATATAATTAATTAATTAGTTTATCTATATTTTATTTCTTATATAATATTTATTTCCAATATAAACTTTTTTTCGTCGAAACAATTGCAATTTATACATCTTCAATTTGCTTCATCTCAAAAAAGTTAGAACAATTTCTTTGGAAGAAATGCCTCTACATATAGATGAAGTGCTAGTAGACTAGTAGAGAGAGTGAACAAAATTGGGCTGAAGTCAGCCCATTATAACTTTAGACCTAATAGGTTTTAGGTCTGGTTTTTCCATGCTCTTCAAAGATGAAGCTCCACTCATTTTGGTAGCCTGTATTCTATTATGTTGAGAACAATTTTGCATTCCTATAGAGCTGAGCTAGATGATTACTATCATGTATATAAGTTATTATCAATCAAGCAACAGTCAATTTAAGTATTTTAGGATTGTTCTATGGTTAGACTCTCTCAGTAGACACAACATATTTATTAAATAAGTGAGAACCTTCTTTCTAATGTTGTTTAACTTCATTCATAGAAATGAGTCTCTAGTCTGATTGACTGTCTAATTCTCATATGCTCAACAATTAAAACTAATTTCATAAAAATATTTATAAAAAAAAAGAAGAAAAAGAAAAAAAAAAGAGCATTTCTTGGATTTAAGAATAAGAGAGAGAGAGGGGGTAACTAATGTTGTTTCGTTCACTTTTTTTACATTTGCAAAGAAGCCACTTTGTTTTTTGTTTTTTGTTTTTTGTTTTTTTTTTTGGTTGTGTTGAGGAGGACCTAAAAAAATCAATTTAAAAAAAAATTCTTAGACCAAACTCTTTTTTATTTAATTATTTATTTTTCTTTGGTGGGCTGCAGTGGGTTGTTCTAGATAGGTTCAAATTCTCTAAAGGGCTAACTGTTTTTTGGGTTAATAGATCTTTTATTAATTTATTTTTTGTTTTGAGTTATTAGGTGGACTCAAAAACCCAACCAAATATTCAAGAAGTGAGGATTCTATCCAATATATATATATATTAGCCCTAACTCCTAAACTCCGGTCAATTATGGATACACATTATACTAATTTGGATTGATCACATATATTTTTATATTTATTTATCCAATAATAGGGTATCATGTAAGTTATGTTCCATTACAACTAATGTTACAATTCACTTGCAGCCACATATTCGAAATTAATTCAGAGAAGTGCTTTAAAAATAGAAAACAATATTCTGGTCTAGCTAAGTCACATAAAATAAAGGTGACGCCTAAAACTTTCTTAAAAAGAGCTTTTGGTTTGTTGCATATTGTGTCCTTGGCAACGGACTCTCTTGTATGCTTGTATTTTTAGGGTAAGGTCTGTGTGTGTCTTGTTTTTCTTATTTTATTTTTACAAGTTGCCGCTAACCATTGGTTTTATATTAGATGTGATTGATCACCTATTTGTCTTTTTTTTTTTTAGTTATATATACAATTAATTAAAAACCGCTGCTCGACTACTACACATGTCTAATAGTTGACCGATTGATCAAGATTTATTGCTTCTCCAATAAATAAACAAATAAAATTAAAAACTCACCACCTAATATCACTTGTTAGTTTTTTTTTTTTTTTTTTCTTTTTAAATAATAGTAATGAAGTCAGCTCCCTAGCTATTTGATACTCCAACCAACTTATCAAAAAAAGAAAAAAAATACTCCAACCAATGTCAATATATATACACACACTCCAACTATTAATTTCTAGTTATCTAGGAAAAAAAGAAAGACAGAGTCTAGGCCCATATTATATATTTGTAAAGAACAACTACCTCCAACTTGTGTCCAAGCTAGGCGCATATCAAAAAAAAAAAAAAAAAAAAAAGACAGAGTCTAGTCCCAGCTTTTGTACAGGCTTCAGGCCTAGTTGTAAAGAAGGATCCCTATTTTTGTTATGATTTTTTCATTTACAAAGCCCAGCATTGATATTTGAGTCTGGGCCTCTCAATGAACCTGCGAAGCTTAAGGCCTACTCCAACTTCACCAATGGGGACAGCCTAGCCTCCGTCCTTCATGCTTTTTTTTTTTTTTTTTTTTTTTGGAGGGCTAATTAAATACAAGCTTCCTCCAAATTCTTTTTTAACCTTTTCTTTGAAGTATTTATCAATTTCATTTCCAAAAATAGGATTTGAGTTCAACCCAATTTATTTGGTTATTTTAAATTTTTACTATAGAGAGTTGTGTTTGGGTGAAAGTTGTACAAAATGAACTTCCTTATCTCTACTTGGATAATTACCACTATACACATCAAAAAAATCCAAAATAAAATAAATATATTTGTAGGTTTAGATTTCCAAATGTAATATACTAATATAATTATATTTCTTAATATATTCCCCCACTCGTAATCCTACTTGCTATTAAACAATTTTAAAATCCTTTTTGAGTAGTTCTAGAACTACAAATTATTCTACAATTTTTTTGTCATAACTTTGACGAAGCAGACTGTGAGCGATTAACCAACACTTATACATAGATTCGTTATTTTTTCTTTATCAATTACATTTTGTCACGTTACAATATGGCAAGAAATTGTGAAAATTTTTTGTGGTCCTAAACTTTTTCATCATTTTTACTTCTCAAGAGTGTCATTGACGAAGTGTCACTAAAAAAAGACAAAATTTTAATAGAAAAAATTTCTTTAACAATCAATATACCATGAATTTGAATCCTTCCTTGAACAATATCAAGAAGTTGTCTGGTTTGGTTGGCCTCTGTTGAATTTAACATAGTCTTCCTATGCCCATCAGTCTTTGGATTTTAAGCAAACCTGGCTATAAATCTAAATAGTTCTTTTCTCACCTAACCTTTGGGTCAAACCTCATTACTCGGTTCTATTAAGGCAAAATTTCATAAGCTTTGGTTAGAGAAAACTTGACCTCAAGTTTTAAAGTGCTGAAGGATCAGATGTTTGACCAACAACACTTGTTGATGCTCGTGCTTCATTATCAACATTATACTCTAATGTTACTTGATGTTTCTCCATTACCAAAATCTCATTAGTTTGAGTCTAATATTTTTTAGACCTCTTAAAAACACAATTGGTTTAACCTAGGTAATTAGCCAAGTTATTACTTAGTCCAAATTAACAAATTTAGGTTATCACAATCAAAACAATCATATCATGCAAAATAGCAGAAAGATAAATAACACAATGATATAATCACCCAGGAAACCAAACCAGTAAAAACCTGTGAAGGATTTAACCTAGCTATCCTCAAGGTAAGCCTGAATCCACGATGAAAGAATCGAAGTTGTTCAACAGGACTTAGACCACTAACATCCTATTGCTACCCACCAGTAGAAACTTACTGACATGACCACGTTCAAGCTTCGAAACCACAGACTCCTTCTTTCTTGGATTCTCCAGCAAGTACAAGCACACTCGCTTGTGTTTCTTTAAGTTCTTATGGCTGCAACTGAATGATCATCAAGCTCTTGAATGAATCTCCTTCTTGATAATCCTAAGCTTGTGTAAAGGAAAGCTCCTCACAGATCTCACAAGAGATTTACACAAACAACAATATGAGCAACACAAAAATGTGGCTAGGGTTTGCCTTTTATACCTAGGGCAAATTAGAAAACCCTAAACGTTTTAAAACAAACTAGGGTTGAGTTGGAATTCTACAGAAAACGCCTCTGACCCGATTTTCGATTGATCAAGCCTAAGCTTCGATCGATCGAACCAGGCCGAGAAGCTTAAATGATTCCTGCATCAGCTTATTCCAACTTTACATAAAAAAACCAACTTTGAGCAAGTCTAAACACGACTAAACATCTTGTTTTGATCATGGTTTGCCAACAATATACATTAGAGTTCTAAATACATAAAATCCTAAGTCTTTAGAACCTAACAAACTCCCCCTTTGGCAATCCGTGACAAAACACAACTAAAAGCTCAAAGTTTACAAAGAAAAGCCCTTTACAAAAATAATGCTTATAAAAACAAATTCAATCCTAACTACTATCCATCAGTTGTGAGTATAAACAGCAGCTCAATTGAATCAACCTGTATATTTCTTGAAACACTTAAACAAAATGCATAACCGCATGTGTGAAAAATACAAGTAAAAAAAAATAAATTCTTGAATTCAAACAACACACAATAAAGACATATATCAATGAATAACTCATAAATAAAAATCAATAAGTAGTTGAAACAAGAAACATATAATGCAATAAAAGTATCTCCCCCTAACATGAATAGCCCAACAAAAATATGGCAAGAGCTAAAAAGGAAAAATACAATGTGAAGCACCTAGATACAATCTATACTCCACAGGCTCCAACCAACCAAAAATGCTCTCCCCTTGAAAACAAAAACTCTACAAGCTCAAATATGTACTCCCCCTTTTTGTGACGGAATGCCAAAAGGCAATCAAAATCCATCATCAAAAGGAGGTGGCGGTGAAGATCGTCGAAACTGTGCCAACTCTGCGCGCATAGCACAAATCTCATCGAGCACATCCACCAAAATCAATCCATTAGCTACCTGAACGGTCAAAACATGATCCAATGCACGTCGAATGTCTGAATCATCCGAAGTAGTCGGTGGAGGAACATCAGCATCAGCAGCAACAGCAACAGACACCTCAGTCGTATCAGCACCTATAGAAGAAGGAGGAGGGGGAACAACACCAGATGACGCACCTCTAGGACGCGTGGGACCAACTCTCAAGTGAGCAGCCCTCTGCCTAAGGAAGGTGGCACCTATGGGAGCAATGACATGAATGGGCTCACCGGAAGGGAAATCAGCTAGACCAAGAAACAACAAAATCCTATGAATGAAAATAGGCTGAATAAAAGCATGCGCTACGGCAGAACTCCTATGAACTTCGTTCAAAGAACGAAGAAACAAATGAGGAAAGCTAATAGACGCACTAGAAAGAAAAGCGTACAAAAACACACATCGCTCAAGAGGGATGGTATGGAGATGAGAAATAGGCCACAAAGAATGACATGCTATCCTAAAGAAAAGATAGGCAGTCTCAGTAAGCTCAGCAGACGTGATCCGAGGATTAGAATCCCACTGGATAGAAGACCCAGTGATGTATGACATAATGTCATCTAAGGGTGGAGACTCCTCATAGGGATAGACAGGCTCCCTAACGACCGGAACCCCAAGAGCATTAGCCACTATCCAAGGAGTAATGGTGAACTCAACACCTCGTATCCAACTCCTAACAAGGGTGTTGGAATCATAGATGTGACAAGAGAGATTCGAAAAGAACTCTCTAATCAGGGTGGTCGAAGGTGGATGATTTATCTCTAATAGGGACAACCAACCTCTAGACTCAAGGTTTGCCCTAATGGCCAGATCAACCTCATCTAAAACCACAGAACGCTCAGCCCAAATCTTACACTTACAGTTCAGCTTCTCATAAACCTCTCTGCTTTTGTCATTCCTAAACACCTCACTCCTAGAGAGAGACTCAGAGGAAGTGGAGGGGGTTCTATGGGCTCTAGTCGTCCTAGGCATGGTGCTAGGATAAGGACAAAGACACAAAGCGAAAGAAAAAAAAAAAAAAAAACAAAACAAAACAAAACAAAAACCAAGGGCAGACTGCAAGTTAGCACAAAAAAATATAGAACAAAAATCTATATGATGCATGAACAGATTAAATGACATGATGCATGCCCTAATGCCATGAAATTAAGTTCAAGTTCACAAAATTGGCTTGAGTATAGAGTTTCTAACAAAAACCACAAAAATTTGAAAAACCACTTGTTCAATTTGTTAAAATTGACCAATTGATCATCACACAAGATAGATTACATAAAATAATGATCAATTACATTAATTCAACAAGCCAATATCATCAATTGAAACCAATTTGAACAAAATCCCCAATTCGGGTTTAATACAAGCCCTAGAATTTTTAATTTTTCACAAATCCCCAAATTGATCAAATTAACCAACATAGATCATGAATATATCAATATAACAACAAAACTCATTGATCAAATTCACAAAATAAGGTTTGATTCATCAAAAATCCCAAATTATGCATAGTCTGAAAATTTACCCAAAAACCATGAAATAATGCATGAAATTATGAAAAACAATGCAAAAGGAAGGGTAATATGGACATACCGGCTTATGGAGAGAGAAACCTAGCAAGAAATTTGGAGGAAAACGACAAAAAAAATCCTTGTGGAGCCTTGCCAAGTCGGAGAGAGAGAGAGAAAGTTTTAAAAAGTTTTGAAAAAGATAGTTTGAACAAGTCAAATCTGATTTTTTTTTTAAAAAAAAAAACCTAATTCACGAGTTTCGATTGATCGAAACAGACAGAGGGTTCTTTAAAAATTTTCAAACAATTTCAAAACAATTTCGATTGATCGAAAAACAAATTGGATCAATCGAAACAGACAGGGGCTCACAAAATTTTGAGAAAAAACACAGTTTTTGAAAAAAATTTAGGAACATCTCAAAGCATTGAAATTGATGAACAAAATGCATGAGTATGTGATGAAATGTGTTTCAAAACTTAAAGATTTAAGCCCAATTTTCCCAAAGTTAAAATTTCTTACATTCTCCCTAAATTTTCAAGCATCAAATCAATTTTGCATAAAACTCAAAGTATTTGCAAACTTGGTTGGTTAGACCAAAGACACACACAATAACATGTACAATGTTTAGCAAAGAGTAACTTGTGTAGTGTGTGCAACTAACAAAAGCTTGAGATACATGTGAGGTGATATGAGTATAGCAATTAAACACAAAGTCTACAAAATTCATTACATAGAATTTGAAAGAGACTATTACCAAAAGAGTTACATCATATAACTCCCACATGACATGGAATTTAAACCCGAACCAGACCATACGGTCGGACCGTAAAACCCTCGAACCATTCACATCTACGGTCCATTTAAGGTGAAGAATCGTTCCATGCGAAAAAAGCATGGAACCGTCCAGACCGCGATCCGACTGTCCGGTTCTGTGAACCGTGATCGGTTCGCACGGTTCAAACGGGCTGCCTTGTTTTAGCTCAAAATGGCATCATTTCGTCCCTTTTTTTTCCCCCTAATACGGCGTCGTTTGGGCATCCTAATTGAATAACCCTGATTCCCTAAAACGAAACCCTCAGTCCCTCACTTTCTATCTCTTCCTTACTCTCTTAATCACTCTCTCGTCTCTGCCTATCTCCCTCGTCGCCGTCGCAGCTCAGCCCAGATCACAACTCAGCCAAGATCGCAGCTCACTCTCTGCCTCTCCCTCACGCTCATCGCAGCTCAGCCGTCGCTCATCATAGCTTAGCCGTCGCAGCTCACTCTCTGCCTCTCTCTCACGCTTATCGCAACTCAGCCGTCACAGCTCACTCTCTTCGAGAAAAGGCCGTTGAAGAGGTCATTTCCATTTTCTTCTTCTTTAATTCCATTACTACATTTTATTTTTCATTCATAAAATTGGATAATTCTTTTTTTTTTTTTTGAAAAATAAATTTTTGTATCCTTCAATAAATTATGAATTAGTGTGCAAATTTTTTGTATTAGTGTGCAAATTTGTTACAAACTTGATTATGAATTATTGTGCAAAATTTTTATTTGATGCAAGTGAGAAGAACTTGTTGGTCCTGTTGCTGATCTTCGTCCATTTATGTTGTTAGCGGTATAAGTTGCTTCCTAACTATTAATGCAGTCTTGTCACAAGATTAGGCTGTCTTTGTAGTTCTGGCATTCTTGCTTTGATGTCTTTAGCATTTAAAAACATTGTTGAAAAAGGGAATTTGTTAATTTTAGAGGAATCCATAATTACATCTAGAAATTCATAGTTTATCGGCAGAGTTCTTGCATTGTTGCTTCGTTGCCTATAACATTTAACTCTTTGTTGAAAATGGAAATTTATTAATTTTAGAGCAATCAATAATTACAATAAAATTTTCTTTTCTGTCATGTATCCTACTGTGAGTTGTTTTCAGTTTGGGAGTCGTAGCTTTGTTGTCTATGTAACATACTGCTGATTTATTTTGAAAGTTCAAAAACGTGTACAAAAACACTTTTGAACGTTTAGACCCCCAAAAACCAATTTAATCAACACACGCAATATGTTAAACAACTAGTGTGCGGAAACTTAACATATGCTATAACATGGAATTGATTAAACAACTATCTAAGCCACAACAAAATAAACCACAGCAGATAATGTAAAGGCAGAGATAGAGAGGAAGGAAGATGCAAACACAGCGATAACACCAGATATGTTATCGAAGAGGAAACCGAAGACCTCGGCGAAAAACCTCTCCGCCGCCCTCCAAGCGGTAATCAATCCACTAGAAAATACAGTTGGGATACAAGGACAGCAATAGACCCTCCAAGCCTAATCTACCCAATGCACCTAAGCCCTCCAAGCTTCGTGCTCCAACGAGGTTGCGCCGAACCTTTTTCTTTTCTAGCTTTCCGGATTCCGCTACTACACCGTAGCATCAACCAATGAATATTGGCTCCTTCCTAACTGCTTCCCAGAACTCCAAACGTCTGTTTCACAGAGATGATAATGGTGAGAACCAGGTTTGGTATAAAGGCCTCTCAAGGATTTGACAATGGAGAGGAAGAGAGTGAGGGAATTTGATGAGACTCTAAGGTAGAGATTGTGGGTGAAACAATCTGGTTTTTCTTTAGGGTTTCTCTCTCAAAATTCTCTCTGGAAGCTCTCTTTCAATCGTGGGTTAAAAGGGTATTTATACTGAAGTGGAGTGGAATGCGAAACGTCAGGTTTTTCCAAAACAGGGGTGGCTCGCGGCTTGACCTCGCGGCTTGACTAAGTCGCGAGTTCCAGTCGCGAGTTAACCGTATGGCCAGTTGTCCTGTTTTGTCCTGTAGTGCTCCAGCTAGCATGACTGTTCATCTTCCAGCATGCTTGGCACGTGTGCATCTTCTGGCGGGTTGAAGCCGCGAGTCCCAGCCGCGACACTCTGTTTTCTTGCACACTCTTGAGCAATCTTCACACTATCTCACTCACTACCCTTACAACAATCCCACCTATATACAGGGTTACTAAATGCTGAATTACAAGCAAATTTGACACGGAATAAAGCCAATTAGATGGTTGAATAAATTCAACCTTACAATCTCCCCCTTTGGCTATTCCGTGACAAAACCCTAAAACAGACTCTAGACTTAACATGTGAGTTGGGAACAGTTGATCAAAACTCACTCACACCTAATTCTAGAAGCTGTGAAGCACTTGAATCATATGAACATAAACACCTGAAACACAACAATACACCATGATCATTGTAAGCAGAAAATTATAAATGCATATGAAACAGGCAATATGTGATCAAGCAAAGATAGAGTTAATAAACAAACCATGACTTGATCAACCAAGTGAACACCACAAGGTAGTGATCACAGTGTTCATTCACACTTGGAATGAACACAAGGACATACAAGTTAACAAGCACAAGGCAAGACACTTGTATGTACAACACTCAACCAATGCATAGCACACAAGGCATATGCATCTAGGAACAATCCTACAAGGGCACAAGAGTGACAGTACAATAATCACAATGCAGAACATTTAGATTAAAGTACTGATTTCAACATAGCATAAAGGCTGCACTTAAGCATGGTACAAACCACAAGGCCTACAAACTATGCATAAAACAATAACCCTGAAAGCTTACAAAAGCATATGGGTACAAACACATTATATTGAATAAAAACTTAAACAATATAAACTAAAAGTGCATAAAGTTTCTCCCCTTCAAAGTGATGAGAAGCTGTGATGCACTTGGAACATATATACTTGTAACCTGAAACACTTGCACAAAACACATTAGACCTTCAAGGTAAAGCAAGTAATTAAAGGATAAGTATAATGTAACAAGTAAATTGCGATCAAGTAAACATGATGTGAAACATGTGAGCAACTTGATCAAACACCAAAACAGTCATATAGAAATGACAACAATGATCACATAGCAAAGCAATTGATCATCTGAACATGCATTCAAAGAAGCACAATAGCATAAGGAAGTATGCATGTCTAAAACAAAAACATGATGCGAAGAGAATCACAAAACATAACTCAAAGCACCATAAAGCCTGTGCTTATTCAAAACAAAGTTTTCTTATTATCTCAATGTCTTCTCCCCCTTGGTATATGCATCTCCCCTATGGAATATCTCTCTCCCTACAAATGTGCATGAGAAATAGAATTTCTCCCCCTAAGGATGTGCACAAGAGTCATATAGAAATGACAAAACACACCGACATACTCATTAGAGTATACTCTCCCCCTTTTTGTCAGGAATAGACAAAGGGTCAAGAAGAAACAAGGGCAAGAGATGAAGATACGAACAATGCCAATGATGCATGAGGGGAAAAAATGAAATTTTTTTTTTTTTTTTTTAAAAACAACTTTGAAAATAACCCTCAATATGCAAAACACGCGATTTTCGCGACTGAGTTAAGTCGCCAGGGCAAGCCGCCAAAACGCTCAAAGACAAAATTTTGAAAAATTTTCTAAGTGTTTTTCGCGACTGGAGGGTCTACCCGCGAGGGAGTCGCGAGCTGAGCCGCCAAAATCTCTGAGTAACCCTCGCGACTGGACCTTCCACTCGCGAACAAGTTGCCAAAAATGACCCGCAAAGACGCGACTGAGTATCGCGACTTGACTTACCCGCGACTGAGTCGCCAAAACAGGGCAAAACTGGGTTTCTTGAAAAATTTCAGATTTTTTTTTTTTAACAAAATACTTTCCAAAAAAAAAACACCTAAAACACTCAAAAATATTTTTGGCTTGAATTAATAAAGATTGAGCATGTGAAAACACATTTCATCAAGTACAATCACACAAATGAATATGGCATTTATTGAACATAAACTTGTGTGTTGTGTGTGGATATCAACAATGAAATAGTCCTTAGTCTAATGTGAAGCTTCAATGATCAATTCAACCAAGGCATACACAATTAGCACTAGATCAAGTGATCCATCTCAATTATAGAAATATGTATATATGACCTCCCACAAAACTTGATAACATATCTTGGAGCTTTACATTTGACTCCATAACATTTGATCATTTTGATCTCTTGAGACAATCGCCTCTCATTGTGAGAGTGATATTTGATATTTCACTTTAATGAACAAGCCTTTGGCTTTTTGAATAAACATTATCTTTAATATAAGGTCGCTTACCCTTTTTCCTAGTCGAATACTAGAATGTGCGACAGGCTTTTGCAGCTCAATATCTCTTTTCATTTGGAGATTTACATTCGGTGAGCTCTTCTTAGCAAAAACAAAAAATAAAGAGTGGGAAGATATATAGACACAAGTCTATGCAAGTTTCAAGATCAACATAACCATTCACTAATCATTCATGACAAGTTTGAAGATCTATTTACAACAATCACATAGATTTCAAGATTTCTTCCACAGTGATATGAGTGCAAAGAAACAAGCAATGCTCGAAAATGCACAAAGTCATTAGTACAAAGGTACAAGGCAAAACAAGTTTTGAGACAAAACTCAACAACGTCGATCAAGCTTTTTGATTTTCTACTATTTATGTGGTTTTGGAATTTTACACACACAAACCAAAGACATAAAATTAAGATCAAAACAAAAACAAAACAATGCATATAAAGATATGCATGATGCACAAATGCATGACAATGAAGCATCTAATGCATGAAGGGTCCTACAAAAATCGAAAGAATTAGATCAAGGACCAAAGGAGCAAAAGCTCAACCATAGGAACCCTTCCTCATCCAAACAGAACAATTGTTTGGAATGAGTGTCTCATGAGAAGTGAGACGAGGGTTGGAAGAATGAGAACCGGAGATGCACATAGACAAGGAGTTAAGAGCATTAAACACTTTCTTTAACAACATGCTATTATCACACAAATCCGGTTTATCCTTTTTAGCACAACTTCCAAGAAGCTCAAGTTTTTCTTTTCTTTTGATTCTTTTAAAAGCATGAAACTTAGAGCATTGAGGTCTTAGATGACCAAAGGCACCACAATGGTGACACACAATGTGTTTAGGTCCACTAGGCCTTTTGGGAAGGGATCTAGCAATATGGTTTTGTTCCCTCTTCAACTTATGACATTGAGGTCTTATATGACTAATCACACCACAATGGTGGCAAGTTGGAACAAACTTAGATCCATCCAAAGCCTTAGGTTGAGACCTAAACAGAGGCTTTGACTTAACAGCCTTTCTCTCCACCTTTTGATTTCTTTTATGTGGAGGAATGTACACCGATTTGTCCTTTAAGGTAGAACACACACTAGGCACAAAATCGGGTATCACAACATGATTGCAACAAATATTTTCATCCTTTTTAACAATAGGTTCAGCAATCAAACACTTGGCATGCATCTTAAGAGATTCATTTTCACATTTAAGATCATCAACAAGTTTGTTAGACAAAACAAGTTTAGCATCCAAGTCCATATTCAAACATTCAAACTCTTTCAGCTTTTCAAGAGAAATTTCAGTAAGTTTTTTATATTTCTCAACCAATTTGTTGGATTCATTGAGCTTAGCAATCAAATCATCCTTTTCACAAAATAACTTGCTCAAATTCTTTTGAAACTTCTTAGCATTTTTCTTCAAGAGTTTGTCAACAACACCCATGGATTCAATTAACATGTCATCACAATTATAAGGATTAGCACTCATAGAGGCATTTTCACAAACACATGGCATGTTACAATCAACAATATCCATAGAATCATACAAAGCATTCTCCATGGCAAAACACACAAGGGGTCAAGGATCACACTTAGGTAATAAAACCAAAACAAGTGTACCCGCTCTGATACCAATTGAAAGTTCAAAAACGTGTACAAAAACACTTTTGAACGTTTAGACCCCCAAAAACCAATTTAATCAACACACGCAATATGTTAAACAACTAGTGTGCGGAAACTTAACATATGCTATAACATGGAATTGATTAAACAACTATCTAAGCCACAACAAAATAAACCACAGCAGATAATGTAAAGGCAGAGATAGAGAGGAAGGAAGATGCAAACACAGCGATAACACCAGATATGTTATCGAAGAGGAAACCGAAGACCTCGGCGAAAAACCTCTCCGCCGCCCTCCAAGCGGTAATCAATCCACTAGAAAATATAGTTGGGATACAAGGACAGCAATAGACCCTCCAAGCCTAATCTACCCAATGCACCTAAGCCCTCCAAGCTTCTTGCTCCAACGAGGTTGCGCCGAACCTTTTTCTTTTCTAGCTTTCCGGATTCCGCTACTACACCGTAGCATCAACCAATGAATATTGGCTCCTTCCTAACTGCTTCCCAGAACTCCAAACGTCTGTCTCACAGAGATGATAATGGTGAGAACCAGGTTTGGTACAAAGGCCTCTCAAGGATTTGACAATGGAGAGGAAGAGAGTGAGGGAATTTGATGAGACTCTAAGGTAGAGATTGTGGGTGAAACAATCTGGTTTTTCTTTAGGGTTTCTCTCTCAAAATTCTCTCTGGAAGCTCTCTTTCAATCGTGGGTTAAAAGGGTATTTATACTGAAGTGGAGTGGAATGCGAAACGTCAGGTTTTTCCAAAACAGGGGTGGCTCGCGGCTTGACCTCGCGGCTTGACTAAGTCGCGAGTTCCAGTCGCGAGTTAACCGTATGGCCAGTTGTCCTGTTTTGTCCTGTAGTGCTCCAGCTAGCATGACTGTTCATCTTCCAGCATGCTTGGCACGTGTGCATCTTCTGGCGGGTTGAAGCCGCGAGTCCAGCCGCGAGTCCCAGCCGCGACACTCTGTTTTCTTGCACACTCTTGAGCAATCTTCACACTATCTCACTCACTACCCTTACAACAATCCCACCTATATACAGGGTTACTAAATGCTGAATTACAAGCAAATTTGGCACGGAATAAAGCCAATTAGATGGTTGAATAAATTCAACCTTACATATTTTATTTAAGCTTACTGAGATTTATCTGTGGAAGCTTTGACAGCATTATAGGAACTTTCTGAATATAGATTTTGAGATTTAGAGAGAATTAATTGATAGAGTTTATTCTTCTTACTGAAATTTATCTATGGAAGCTTTTTCCTTTTTAATTCTTCTTTCTTTTATGTCAATTTATATTTTATGAATTGGAATAGAATTGATTGACATTAGTTGGTGTATTTATATGGATAGAGTCTGTTGTTATGTTTTAATTTGTAGTGTCTTTACTCTTTTTTACAGTTGGTAGTGTTTTAATGTGTATGAAGTTGTGGTTTTTTGAATATCTGTATTTCAAAAATTGATGGGTCTATGCGTGTTTGACTGGTTGTTTAGTCTTTTAGATTAAAATGGAAACAGAGACCGGGTCTACTCCATCACATGAAGTTGATTCCAATGTAGTGGAGTCTAGCTTAAGAGTAAGGGAAAAGGTTGATCCGGCTTGGGAACATTTTAGCCTTGGGTTGGATGAAAAGGGACTAAATACTTTTACATGTGTGTATTATAGGCAAACATATAAAGGTGGGGGTATTAATAGGATGAAAAAACACCTTGCGGGGATAAAAGGTGATATTGGATCGTGTAAAAAAGTTTCTCATGATGTGAGATACCAAATGTTGGAATATGTGAAGGAGTTTGAGTTGAAGAAAAAAGCTGAGAAACAACGTCAAGAAGAAATGTTTAGTGTGCCTTCCACAAATAGTGATATGCAAGAAGATGATGATGTTCAAGAAGTATTTAGTAGTGGGTTGCCTAAAAAACCTGTTTTAGGTAAAAGAAAGGGTACAAAGCTAGTGGATAATTACTTTGCTCCAAGAACTACTCCAGGAGCTCAACCTGGTCTTAAAAGTGTGTTCCAAAGCAAAGAAAGGGTGAGGCAAGCTGATATGGCTATTGCAAGGTTTCTGTATGACAATTGCATTCCTTTTAATGTAGTGAATTCAGTGTACTACCAAATGATGATTGATGCCATAGCTGCTGCTAGTCCCGGTTACAAAGGTCCATCTTATCATGCTGTTCCGGTCCCTTTGTTGAGGGATAATAAGAAAGAAGTTCAGTTGTTGGTTGAGTCACAACGTAGGCATTGGGCAGAAGTTGGATGTACACTTATGGCTGATGGTTGGACAGATACTAGACATAGGTTATTGATTAATTTCCTTGTTTATTGTCCTAGGGGAATGGTATTTGTAAAATCAGTTGATGCCTCAGATATTGTGAAGAATACCAGAAACTTGTTTAAATTCTTTGATGAAGTAGTTACATGGGTTGGTCCAAAAAACATAGTTCATATGGTTACTGATAATGCTTCCAATTATGTATCTGTTGATAAATTGTTGTGTGAAAAGTATAAAACTATTAGTTGGTCTCCTTGTGCAGCACATTGCCTGAATCTTGTGTTGTAGGATATGGGAGAGATGCCTCATGTGGGGAGACTAAAAAATCGTGCAACCAAAGTTACAGTTTTTATTTATAATCATGTAGCTTTGATTGCTTGGTTGAGGAAGAGACCTGGTTGGATAGATATTGTACGTGCAGGAGCAACAAGATTTGCTACTACTTTCCTTTCATTTGGAAGCCTTCATATGCATAAGCATGACTTGCAAGCCTTAGTGACTAGCAAGTTCTTTGTGGACAATAGATTGGCAAGAGAGTCAAAGACAAAAGAAGTAGTTTCTATCATTTTGGATAATTCTTTTTGGGATGATATTAATGTTCTTGTCAAGATTTCATCGCCACTCATTCGTTTGTTATGAATTGTTGATTCTGATCAAAGGCCTGCAATAGGATATGTGTATGAGGGCATGCATAGAGCACGGTTGGGAATCAAGAAGATCTTCCGAATGAAGAAGCACTTGTACAAGCCATACACCTCAATTATAAAAAACCGTTGGGACAAACATTTGCGTAAAGATCTTCATGCTACTGCATATTAGTTAAATCTCGCTTTTCAATATGATGAGGAGAATTTTTGTCGGAAACCAGCAGTAAATATGGCTATTTTGGACTACATTGGGACAAAATATGATGGTGATCAAGAAAAGGTAATTAAGGAAACCCAATATTTTTGAGACCGTATTGGGAGCTTTGATAGAGATCTTGCATTGTCAACAAGCAAGACCACTCATCCAGGTGAGAAGTAATTAGTTTACTTTAATACTATAAACAAATCTTAGTTTTTTTTTTTTCATGTTGAAAGTTAGTTTTGTCACTATAATTAGAATTATTGAAGTGATTATTCAATTGAAAGTTTGTTTGTTTATGTTGATTAATATTAGATTACGTTGTGTTGTGAAAATCAAATGAATGGTGGAAGTTGTGGGGTGTTGATGCTCCAAACTTGCAAAAATTGGCAATTAGAATTCTTAGCCAAACTTCCGCCTCTTCTGGATGTGAGCGTTGTTGGAGTTTATTTGACCAAATACATTCTAAGAGGAGAAATAGGTTGGAGCATCAAAGGCTCAATGATCTTGTATTTGTTAATCATAACTTGCGATTGAGACATAGATAACTAAATGCTATATTTTGTCATTATATTAATTTTTAAGAAGTCATTTATATAATGTAATTGTTAGTTACTAATTATGTTCAAATTCCAATAATGAGCATGACATTTTATTCAGGCTTTACAACAAAAAGTTTAATTTTGACCCCATTGATTATGCAAGTATCGACAAAACTGATTTTTGGGTATTTGTGGAAGAGGAAGACTCATATCTTAATTATGAAGAGTTGAAGAATGCAATTTATGAAGAGGGTGCATATCCAGCAAGTGTAGAGGCTTCTTCTAATATTTAAGGTTAGTGTATATGTAAACAATTTGATAACCTATAGTGATTTTTCTTTTATTTTTTTCAAACTTGTATAAACATTATAATAATTTTTCTTTTTATTTTGTTCAAATTTGTGTGTATAATCTATAGATGATAGCAGTGAGGTTGAAGGAATTGATTTGGGAACATTTGGACAGCCTATTGGCCCTCCTCCTGGATTTCCAGAGAATGATGACGAGCATGATAACTTTCATGACATTGATGATTTATGATCATAATAATTATGTTTGAACTTTGAAGTTCTATTTTGTATTTTAGAGATAATTTCTATGTCTTTTTGTAAGACACAGTGTGTAACTTGGAGTTTGAAGTTTTATTATTGTTTTTTAGAAATAAGTTTTATGTATTTTTGTAAAAAACAATGTGTAGTTGTGTACTGTAACTTGGAGGCTTGTTTATGCATTTTTACTTTGTACTTTTAAGTTTTATGGACTACATTGGCTAGTTTGGACTACATTGGGGTGTGAATTTTGGTAATAGAAGCAGTACTAGTACCAGTACTCTATCTATGGTTGCTTAATTAATTATTAGTTATGCATGTTTTGCATTTGTGTTAGTATAGTTAATTAGTAAGAGTAAGGTCTTTTTGTGCTTTTGCAATAGAAGCAATAATAGTGCTTTGTAGCTCGTGCATGTCTGAGCTGGAATCTGGATATACCTGTAATGCATGTGCATGAAAGTACTTGGATGAAGATTTCATTGCAAGCCCACTCTCTTGAGATCTAGCTAGGGCTATGAAGATGAATATATTATATATAGATACTTCAAACTAGTAATTTACTAAGCTTTGCCTTTTTCTCAGCCTGTGAATGCATTTGTGTATGTCTGTTGGCTGTCTTGAAAGTAAATTAGACTATTTTAGTTAATTTTTCTATTTTTTATTAATTTAATGTTTTTATATATATTTAAAATAATTATTAAATTAATTATGACGTCATTACGGTTCGACCCCGGTTCGACCTCGATTCGACCTTAAAACCTTTGAACCTCTCCCTTTTACAGTTCAATGAACGGTCAAGGTCTGAAAATCATGCCCACATCTCCTAGATCATAAACTTGTAATCATGTAAGTTTCTTGATTTTGCCTCATATTGTACACACAAATTTTAATTATTTAGAAACTTATTGAAATAGTTGAGATAGTGTACACACCAATTTTAGCAATTATTTGATTTAGGTTTAAGTCCAATAATGTACACACCAATTTTAGCATTTAAATCAAGGCTACACCTTATGATCTTTTTATGCATGTGCTAAACTTTCTCGAGCACAAAATCTTACAATATGCACTAAGTTGTTCATGATTGGCTAGTAAACAGTGGTGAGATGGTTATTTATGCCTTTCTCTAAAGGTTCAAATCCGACAGTCAAAGACATGTGACTTCAAGATCAAGACAAAGTGATCAAAACCATAAACATCTTTCCCACACAACATGCATTACAAAGCTTCAACTAATAAAGTGCAGTAAGTAAGCTCATCAAAGCTAAACAAGGTACAAAAGACATGTTACGTGAAAATAAATTGACTAACCTTGTTTTCAAAAACCAAGAAAATAATGCAAAACATAATTTGGTTCCTTTTTCCTTTTTTTTTTTTATTTGGAAAAAAATAAACAAAAACAACCTAGAATGAAATGCATGAATGTTATGCAATGCAAATCTTAGACTCAAAAAAACAAAAAACCAAAGAACAATGGTCATAAAGAATAGCAATGAAGCGCAAGGACCATGTCAGAAGGACTCAATTAGATTGAGCATTTTGCATCTAACACTTTTTAGATGTACCACGAGCATTGGAGTTCTTATTCACATGGGAATGATCACCAACTTCTGGATTGGAATAAAGATTTAGAGCCTTTACCAATTCACCAATGAGTACCATAGGATCTTGTGCTTGAGGCACATGTACTTTTGGTTTCTTTGCTCTTTTAGTAACTTGCAGCTTGTAACAGTTTGGACGAATGTGTCCAAACTTTCCATAAAAATGACAAACCCACGCAGGCTTATCATGTGACTTGTCCTTAGAAAGGGTAAGCTGCTTAGGTTTAGACTCCTTCAGATCAACCCTAATCTTCCTTGGAGGTGTAACTTTTAAGGGCTTGACATCCTCACTCACAACCTCACGCATAGGGCGTTTAGAAGAAAATGAAGGAACAAAGACAGTGGAATTGGGAGCAGACACAGTGATGCTTTCTACAAAACCTAACCCTGTTTTGTCAGAAGGAGACTTTTGAACACTCAGCATATGATCAAGTTTAGAACTAGCAGACCTATTAGATTGTTCTCTAGCAATTGAAAGCTCATGTTCCAAATTTTTAACTTTATCAATTAAAAGCATGTTCTCAATCTTCACATTATTCAAAAGTTCAGTAGCATCAAACAGTTTAACAAGCAAATTTTTCTTATCAAGCTTAAGAGATGCAATTTTCTTTAAGCCTAATTCAACATTCATAACATCCTTTGTAGCAACTTTGCAAAGTTTATTGTAGGCTTCTTGAAGATCTGCATCCTCAGAGAGTTCCCCATCAGAAGGGTTCTCTTCAGCAGATATACTTTCATTGACTACAGTAGTAACAGTGAAAGCAATGAAGTTTCCATCCTCGTCACAACCAGACTCATCATCAAAAACTTCACCATCACTAAGGGTTACAGCCATAGCCTTACCCTTTGACTTCAAGTAAGTAGGACATTTAGATTTCATATGACCATACCCTTGACATCCAAAACACTGGGGACCCATAGAATTATTTGAAGATTGACCTACTTTTTCTCTAGGTTTATCAGTGTTGTTAACCTTAGTGGGATCATTCTTCCTAAAGTTTCTAGTTTCAGCAGTGTTCTTATCTCTTGCCCTTCTGTTGTTGTTTTTAAGGAAATTCCTAAAGTTCTTGGCAAGGTAAGCAACCTCTGTAGCATAGAGCTCATCATCAAATCCACCAACATCAACATCATCAACTGACTTAAGAGCCATTGATTTGGATTTGCTAGTCTTAGGTAGGTCCAACTCATAATATTGAAGAGATCCTACAAGTTCATCAACAGGGATGGAGTCCACATCCTTGCTTTCAGTGATAGCAGTCACCTTGAGTCTAAAATCTTCAGTCAAAGATCTAAGTATCTTTCTAACAATTTTAGGTCGATCATAGATTTCACCCAAGTTATGTGCAGAATTAACAATATCATTAAGTTTAGCATAGAATTCATCAAAAGACTCATTATCAGATATCCTAATGCTTTCAAGTTTAGAAGTTAAATGCTGCAATTTGTTGATTTTGACAGCCTTTGTACCTTCATGCACAGTTTGGAGGATATTCCAAGCAGCATGAGCAATCTCAACATTAGAAATTCTCTTAAATTCCTCCATAGAAACAGCGTTGAAGATAGCATTCATAGCTTTGCTATTGAACGCGCCTGCTTCTTTTTGAGAAGTTTTCCACTCACTTACAGGAGTAGTGGGCTTCTCCCATCCGTATTCGACGGAGTTCCAGACTCTCTCATCAATTGATTTCAGGAATGTTTTCATCCTTACTTTCCAATAAATATAGTTATTCCCGTCAAAGTGAGGAGGAATAACAAGAGAATGTCCGTGTTCCATGACAACAGGGGTTAAGGATCAACTCAATGATCAGAAGATCAACAACAAGAGAGCAACCCGCTCTGATACCACTTGATAGTTTTTAGACCCCTTAAAAACACAATTGGATTAACCTAGGTAATTAGTCAAGTTGTTACTTAGTCCAAATTAACATATCTAGGTTATCACAATCAAAACAATCATATCATGCAAAACAGTGGAAAGATAAATAACACAATGATATGATCACCCAGGAAACCAAATCGGTAAAAACCTGGGGAGGATTGAACCTAACAATCCTCAAGGTAAACCTGAATCCACTATGAAAGAATAGAAGTTGTTCAACAAGACTTAGACCACTAACATCCTATTGCTACCCACCAGTAGAAACTTACTAACATGATCACGTGCAGGCTCCGAAACCACGGACTCCTTCTTTCTTGGATTCTCCAGCAAGTACAAGCATACCCGCTTGTGTTTCTTTAAGTTCTTATGGCAACAACTGAATGATCATCAAGCTCTTGAATGAATCTCCTTCTTGATAATCCTAAGCTTGTGTAAAGGAAAGCTTCTCACAAATCTAACAAGAGATTTACACAAACAATAATATGAGCAACACAAAAACGTGGTTAGGGTTTGCCTTTTATACCTAGAGCAAATTAGAAAACCCTAAACGTTTTAAAACAAACTAGGGCTAAGTTGAAATTTTGCAGAAAACGCCTCTGACCCGATTTTCGATTGATCGAGCCTAAGCTTCGATCAATCGAACCAGGCCGAGAAGCTTAAATGATTCCTGCATCAGCTTATTCCAACTTTACATAAAAGAACCAACTTTGAGCAAGTCTAAACACAACTAAACATCTTGTTCTGATCATGGTTTGCCAACAATACACATTAGAGTTCTAAATACATAAAATCCTAAGTCTTTAGAACCTAACAGAGTCTTCACTTTCTTCACCTAAGCAACCAAGTCTTGAAAAACCTTTCATGAACATTTTATATAAATCTTAGAAATCTTGACAAAAGCTAGATTGTTAAAGAGTAACACCAAGGACATGAGGTGGGATGAGAACTTATCGTATTTTCTTCGAATCATGCAATTGGCTATTTATTCTATTTCCTCATACGATCACTTTGATCTTGAAAATTATCACACTAAGATTGGTATAAATACTTAGTGTCCGTTTGGGATCCACTTATTTTGTTAAAACTGAAAACTTTTTTTGAAAGTATTGTAGATAAAGGTAAAAATTAGCTGAAATAGTACAGTGAGACCCATAAATAGTACAAAAAAAAGTGCAGTGAAACTCATAAATAGTAGCAAAAATAAGTTGAATAGTAAAAATGGTTGGCAAAAATAATCCATGTCAAATGAACACTTAGCTAAAAAATTTAGTAACAAATATTCATCACAAAGCTTTTCTTTTATATTTTTCTAGACAATAATGACAAGTTCATACTTTATATAACGAAGATATTCAAGGCCCTCCTAGAAAAGTTGTACTCCTCCTATTAACTTTAACTTTGCATGCCTAACTTTTATGTTATTTGCAAAGTTTGGTCACTCAAAGAATTGCTTCATCTCATGGGTTATTTTTAGTTATTTACAGCCATCAAAATAAGTTGCTTCGGATTTTACAATAGATCACAGGGCAAAAAGATTTTGCCTACTTGACTTCCTAAGTGCAGCCCACTAAAAAGGCATTGCCATGGCGTTGAGCAAATAAAGCTTCACTGTTTGAACACCCATAGAAAAACTAATGTATAAATGTGGACTGGGCTAGCCGTGTGAGTCTAGGCTTGGTTTTTTGGTTCCAGGTATGGTTGTTGGAATGGGTTGGGCCAATTGGGCCTAATTAAGTTTTTAAAAAGTGAAAAATGAAGTTTTGCAAGTTCTTTTATAAAGATTCTCTAAAAGGAAATTCCAAAAACTCTCTTTCAAAATATTTTTTTTTTTAAATCATAATTATACTAATAACTAGTCGCTAACCCGTATGATGCACGAAAAACTGATAAAATTGAAATCTAAATAATAGATGTTCAAGAATGAAGATAAAATAACATGGCCAATATTTGACCCTCTCTAATTTGACCCATATACTATGTAATATATTACCAACTATAGTAATTTTTGCATATTTTAAGTCCAAAACATAGCACCTATCTACTAATTAAAAAAAAAAAAAAAAGACATAGCACCTATCTAGAACATGTTCAATTTAGCGTTCTTGCTCATATTCCGTTTGGAAATTATAAGGATTTGATTTCACTGGATTTTCCTTTTCTCTTAATTAAGTTCAACTGATTTTGTAATAAATTCTTGCCCAAATTTATACTAAGCGTGTTTTTGGATACCACTTATTTTGCTGAAAACTGAAAATTGAAAACTGAAAACACTATAGCAAAATAATTTTTAAATATATGAATAGTGTCATGGAACCCATTTTTAATGAAAGTTTTGTTAAAAAAAGAGGTTTGTAGGTCTCGTGAACAGTGCACGGGACCCACTGAAAAAGCCACCACAACTATAGAATGTACTTGAGAAAAAAAAAAAAAAAAACGCAGACGCAGACGTTATAATCTGAATCCAAACGGGTACTAATTCTACTCCTAGAATCCCTTATAGTCTTTGTCATCTAATCAACTATTTTCATTTTTTATTTATAATTTTTTTTGAAGATCAAATGGCATGCACTATAATTGTTGTTAAATTGCTATAACATGAACACTATTTAATAACCATCTCTCAAAAATAAATAATATCAAACCTTGGAACACAAATAGGACATAAAACGAACACATACACAAAACAAAAACACACATAGATTGTTTACTCATCATCCAAGATTCCAATAGCTCAAACATGTAAAATCCACCAAAATATACATCACAATTTAATGCATAAAACCATGTGTAATGTAGTAATTAACACTCATTGCTTTGTTTAGTTCTTAATAGATCATGCTAGCAAAAACTCCAAACTCTTATGAGTCTGAACTAAAAAGCAACCAAAACACCACAAAGAGCCATGAAGTCTAGAAACACAACATGTTATCAAAATATATTATATATTACATCAATACATAAAAATTTAACCTCTCTTTTTCTTTTTCTTTTTGCATTCTCTGATTCCCTGCAGCTCCTTGTGTACTTTCTATTGATCCTTGCAACATTAGCTATGCCAATGATATAGCCCAAATCCTGTCAATAATTAAAGGACGTCCACGTGACAATCCATGAATTTGATGATGACTGTGTTCTTTAGAACCCTTTTTAGTGTCAACCTTGTGGTTACGGTCCCAATCTTGAACTTTCTTGTCTCCATAATTGTTATGGAGTTAAAATATAAAATAAAACAATTAAAGGGTCTATTTGGTTAGGAGAATAGAAAAGATTTTAGTTTCACTCATTTGTGTTTGATTGGGAGGGTGGAAAAGTGGAGGGATGGAAAAAAAATTTTGATTGGTTGAAAATAAAGTTTTGTATAAATTTACCATCATGTCACTATTAAATAAAATAAAAAGTAACACATTATACTTTTAAAAATTTGGGTATAAATGGACAATTCATTAAAGTAAAAAAAAATACAAAAAAAGAAGCCAACACGTTGAAGGTGAAGTCCAACATGAGGGGTATTTTTGGAACCCCACCCAGTTTTCTCCCCATTTTGGGGAGAAACTTTTTGGTGGGCCAGAAGAAAAAACACTCGGGCACCCGCTCTCCACCATTTATTTTCCTTTCTCCCCACCCAACCAAACACACTCTAAAAACATTTTCCTTCCCATTTTCTCTCCAAAGTTTTCCATCAATCCTATTTCACTTACAAACAAACACACACTTAAGGTAGAGACAAAAGGCATGATACAAAGAATCAAAGGTAGAAAATAGCCTCAAAGAGCAATGTCTACATAGGAACTTGAAAAACAGGGAGATATATTAGGGTTTGGCCGTTTGGGACTGAAGAAAAATAGCGAGTGTTTGAATTCTGAAAGAGGGAGAGGAGTAGAGGCTGCGTAGGTATCGAGAAAGGGAGAGTAATTTTTTTTCTATTTTATAATATTTTAGTTTTTCATAAAATAAAACTTAAATACAAATTAATGATGTGGAAAATATGGAAAATTGTGGAGCTTGCAAAACTGACGTGTCAAAAATTTAAAAGATCAACAAAAAGTTTGCGTTCGTGCATTTTTTAGACATTGAAAATGCACGGAGTTTGGATACAACACTTAGTGTGAGTTTGGATACAACATTTAGTGTGAGTTTGGATAACACTTAGTGTGAGTTTGCGTCAAAAATTTAAAAGATCAACAAAAAGTTTGAAAATAACACTTAGTATGAGTTTGGATACAACGTTTGCGTCCGTGCATTTTTTAGTGGGTCTTGAATACTATTCACGAGACCCACAAGTACTTTTTTAAGCAAAAACAACTTTAAAATCGGGTCTCACAACACTATTCACACATTTTAAAATTATTTTGTTACAATGTTTTCAATTTTTAATTTTTAGTTTTCAGCAATAAGCAGTATCCAAACATACCATTAATACACCACCTTGTTATTCTTATAAAAAAAAAAAACAAAAAAACAAAAAAAAATTGCACAAAAAAGCAAAGAATTTACAATGCAAAAAAACTCTACTCACTAATTAGGATTGAGATCTAGGTATTGCACCTGATGCAATAGCTCTCAATGGCTAAGATTGAGAGTTAAAAAAAAAAAGACTTTCAGTCTCAACTATTGAATAAATAAAGTGAGAAAAAGTTAAATTATGAAAGTCAAAAAGTTAAAGTGGTAAAAAAAAAAAAAAAAAAATTTGAGTGTAGAGGGGATAATTGCTTTAGGTGCAAATGCCTAATCCCATATACAAACTCTAACACTATAACTCTTCATAGCTCATAAACATCCAAATATCATGCTGTTTGTTCCTAGTGATGGTGTCTTTGTAAAACCACCGGAGGATGGACTGGAGGCGATAGACTTGATTATGTGCAAAGTTAAACATAACTAGAAGAATATTACTCCAAAAAAACAACTAAGACTAAAAAAGTAGTTCATTATATATAATATAATTTAACATCAAATACAACAAGTCAAATCCACAACATGCAGCCTTTATTTTCCAAAGTTCACATCTCTCTTTTCTAGGACAAAATTGCCAAATGCCCGTTTCGGGCAAACTAATCAGTCTTTTGCCCTTCTTCCCAAACTAAATAGGGAAATGCCCCTCTTTTGAAAATCGAGTTTTTCAAAATCGATTTAAGCCCTATAGCGACGTTTTCAAGGACCTATAGTGACGTTTATAAGGACCTATAGTGGCGTTTTGTAACTTGATATCCATGAAATCGAGTTATAGGCAATAGAATTGCCTATAACTCGATTTCATGAATATCAAGTTATAAAACGTCACTATAGGTTCTTAAAACGTCACTATAGATCCTTAAAAACGTCACTATAGGGCTCCGGAAATTTTTTTTTTTAACTCGATTTTAAGAAACTCGATTTTCAAAAGAGGGGCATTTCCCTATTTAGTTTGGGAAGAAGGGCAAAAGGCTAATTACTTTGCCCAAAAAGGGCAGAAGCCCATTTTGTCCCTCTTTTCTATCTTTCCCAAAACAAAGTGATATAAAAGAATTAACATAAAAAAGAAGAACAAAATGTTCACTTATCACTCTCTCTCTCTCAAAGTAACACCATCACCACCAAAGTCCCATTCCCATAACAACAGTCATAAATCCAGCCCTTAATCCATGAGCATAACCAGGATTTAGTGAATTTGCTGGTGCCAGTTCTGGAGAACTATTTGTTATCGAAGTGTGAAGCCTATGTTCTCCATTAGACAAGACAACCACAATGAGCTTCTGACCTCTTTCATTACATTTCCCCTCAGATCCACCTATGAAATAGAATGGTCCTGAATGGTTCAACTCAATCTTGGTCATGCCCTCCCTGTATTTTTCAATTGGCTTCGCTTTGTTGCAACTCTCGTAGTCCTCTTTTGTCACTCTTAGTACTGAGTCAATTTTGGGGTCATACTCAAAGACTGTGTAGGCAAGAAAACGAGGATACAAGCAGTAGTGTTAAAGTAGAAAGAAGATGCAAGAAATAAAATTAAAAATAATATGGAAAGTAATAAAAAATAAATCAACAGAAAGATGCCGATTCATGATAACTCGATGGATTGCATGGCCATCGTGCCGGTCATGCATCATTCAAATTTATGCCCTATTAACTTGAACTAATTTAGACTGTAAAACTGTGAATGACTCATTAAATCGGAAAAATTAGCAAAAAGATGTCAATGATAAAATATGGCACACAACAATTTCTAGAGAAAAAAAAGGAAGTTCCCTTCTCTTTTATCCAGCAATTCTCCTTATAATTTGGAGGTAATTTCAATATCAAATTCTAAAAATTCTAAAAAAAGAAATTAATTAAAACATTAGACTATTTAAATTATTTAAACTCTCCTCCTCTGAGTATTATTGTTAACTAAAATTTGAAAGTAATGAAAGTAAATTGCACAACATTTATTTGATTTTTGAGTACCAAAAGACCCGTAATATAAACATCACGTGGTATTTTATTGGGAAAAAAATAATCACATCTTTATTAAACTTTATTTATCTGTTGGGCTTTTTCAAAGTTATCTTTATAGTTTATACAATTTGTTTTGGGGCCGAAGTAATATATGTCATTTATATGGAAGCCTCTTTTTATGTTTAAATTGAAACATTTAGAAAGTTTAAGTTTTAATTAAGACTTTTTAGAATCACCTCCAAATTATAGGGAGAATTACATATTCTATAATCCATCGAGAAAATTTATTTAATAGTGCACGGATACAACTTTTTTCACAACTAATTTTACAATTTTTGAAGTGATTGATAGTAAGTGATAGAAAAAAAATAGTGAGTCTAAGTGTTCGTTGTATCTATTACTCATAATCAATCACTTTAGTAATTATAAAATTATTTATGAAAAAGAAAATTGTTCTTAGCATTATTGGCAGTTACTAAGAATTGAGATAGAGAATTACTCATGATTTTAAAAACCGGACTGGACTAGCCGGTTTGATTGGTTCAACTGGGAACCGGCCTTCAATCCGATCTGGTTATGAGTAGAAACCGAAAATAGCTTAAAAACTGAGAAAATTAGAAAACTGATCGGTTCAACCAAAGAATCGAGGACCGGCATGGTCGAACCAATTACTGACCGATTGGGATTTTTTTGACTTTTTCCCAGCTTAAAACTACGTGATTTTGGCTAGGAACCTAAAATCTAACCCAAAAGTCCTAACTCCTAAACACTCTCACAATCTCACGCCTCTCTTAAAGCTCTCCGCCTCTTTGTCTCACTCTCACAGTCTCACCTCACTCAACTCATCTCAACTCTCAAGCTCTTTGCCTCACTCTCTCTGCCTCACACATGCAACACACCTCTCGATCCTCACGACATCTGAAGTGTTCTTTGTTCCCTCAGGTCTTACCTTCACCTTTGATTTTTTTTCTTTTTTTCTTCTCGATCTCGCCCTTGCCCTTTGAGCTCTGCTCTCTGCTTCTCGACTTCATAAGGTAATATTCTTTTCTTTTGATTTTGATTACTTGATTTTGATCATTTTCTCGGTTCTTTTTTTTTTTTTTTTTTTTTCATTTCATTTCTCTCGGCTTCATCTTATATTCTTCATTCATGTTCTCAGCATCATCTCAGGTTCTCCATTCTGTGACTTCACTGGTAAGTGGTAACTTCTATCGTTAATTCTCCTTTCAATTATTAGTTTACAGAGTATGTTGTGGATTTGATTTACAGAGGATTTGTGTTTGTGAAATATAGTTTACAAATTATTATACTATTGTTTGTGTATGTTGTGTTGATAAATTTATTTCTTGATAAATGGTTGCTACCAATCTGAAATTGTTGAGTGAAATGGAGTCCACCTCTATACCATCTAATGAACATGCTTCTACAACCGGGTCTAATGCTAATTCTTCATCTATGAGAGTGAAATGTGATGCTATGAACTTATTTGCTTGAAACTTTAAAACTAATTTGCTATTTGCATGTAATGAACTTATTTGTTTTTGCCATTTGGATGTAAATGTAATGACTAATGAACTTATTTATTAGGTTTTGTTGAAAGTTTATTATGTTAAGGATGATTGTTTGTAATGTTATTATGTTAAATTCTTTAAAAAGATGTTATATACTTATATACTTCTATTTTTTTTAAAGGAAACATATTTATTACTATTGGTTTGTTAGTTTTAGTATATTAAAAAATTATTAATTATTTATATAATTTAAATAAATAATAATTAAATTATTTATGATGTCACTGGTTCAACCATCAGTCAGACCCCGATCCGACCAGAAAACTGGTAATTAGCTCATTTTTCGATCCTATCACCGTACTAGTTTTTAAAACCTTGGTTTTAATCCTAAAATTTAGCCATGTACTACACACCCATAAAAAAAAGTTAAAACAGCTTATATTTAAAATTTAGCAACTACCATTTTTCTTTCTTTCATGGTAAAAGGATCAGTTTTAATCCTAAAATGTAGTGTTTTAATCCTAATAGTTAGCCACTTGCTACACATCCATAACAAAAGTTAAAAAGAGTTTAAATTTCAAATATATCAACTACCCTTAAAACTGAGAAAAGGCATGTAACATTTTTTATGGAGTAATAAATTAATAATTACAAAAAAAAAATGTAAATTGAATTTCAAATAGAATTATACAAACGATAAATATAATTTATGTTACAAAAGAAATGTTTTTACAACAATTTATTAGATAACAACCACTTCGTGTAAGGTTTGAATCATACAGTAATTCTTGTAAAATCTCTTACTTGAACTTATCTAATAGTCCATTCTAATGCCTCTGCAATGCAATCCAATTAATTTGTGCATACATCAACCTGAGAGAGATAAAAGAGTTAGGTTAAATATAAGATTACTTATACATTTTGAATGAGAAGTTAATTTTTTGTTTTGGATATTGGGAAACAAAGTAGCGTGTAATACCCTCCAAAAATAAAAGTAGCGTAAATTACATTTTTTTTTAAAAAGAAATCCAAAAAGAGAGTTTGCATTTGTTTTAAATTGGGTAACTATTAACATGATTCATCAAATATATAATAATGCCCTCTAAAAGAAAGTAGCGTAGATTACATTTTAAAAAATTAGCATAAATTACATTTTTTTTTTTTTAAAGTAGCGTAAATTACATGGAAAAGATTGTTTACATTTGTTTAGGTTCCAAAAATGAAACGGTCAATTTTGCATTGCTTACAATTCACGTGTCTAGGAAATTGGCTATGTTCAAGTCTAGGAATAAAAACTGGTGTATAATTGATGATATGCCTTTGGTTAATGATATGCTTTTGCCTTATGATGATGTTGTTTTGTTATCACATAGAAGCATAATTCCTATAAAAAAGAAGTAAATTCCTATAAATAAATTATAAAAAAATAAAAATAAAAAACGAAACCAATTATCTTAATTCCCTTAAAAAAAAATGCCGTAAATTCCCAAAAAAAAAAAAAAAAGCCCTTACCAATATTCTTTTTTAAGCAACCAGTTCAAGCACAAACCCTCCTATTTGAAATCTCTAAGTCAACCACGGTAATAAGCCACCGTCAAACTCCCTTGAATCCCTAATCACATTCACCCATAGGTAAGTACTCCTCAAACTATGAATACTTGGCAACCATGGCAAGTAAGAACTCAAAGAAAGTCAATGATAAACAAAAGTAAAGAAAAGAAAATAAAGACGAACTTGTAAAAGATAGAACCTGAAAATTTGTTGGAGCCTCTGATAGTAAATATCTTCAATCTAAAGAAAAAGAAAAGAAGGATGTAGAGCTAAACTAAATGTTTTCAATCTAAAGAAGAATGAAAGATAGAAAGTGAGATAGAAACCGGCAAAGCGTACATGAGTTTGTAGGTCTTAAAGTGCAGGAATTTTAATTTACATATTTATCCCCATTAGTTGAAACTTGTAAGTGAGTATGATGAGGATATTTTAGGCATCAAAATTGAGGAATCCAAACATGAGAAGCTCCTTAAATAGTACATAGATAACTTGACATAAAATAGAATAAAATTTTTAAAAAAACTGAATGATTCTAACAAAACCATGAAATTCTGTATTTTTCTATTAAAAATAAATTCTAGTTTTTGATGGTTAAATTGGGTTTTTGGAAAATCCAATATTTCTTCAAACCAATCCAGAAGTTTTGTATGTTTCAACGGTTTGATAGTTCAATCACTAATTTTAGTATGGCAATGATAACTATGTTAGCAATAGAGTAAATACCAAGATTGCATGTGAAACTTGTTATTTGATTGCCTATACCTCATTCTCTCCCAAGACAATGACCAACAAATCATTATGGTAGGAGTAAAAGATGTTAGAAAAAGGTTTGGTTTGGTTCTAGTACAAGGCTAATAATGAATAAATCTTAAATGACAAAATTTTGATACTGTAACTTAGGTTCTCATCTTAAAATTCAGCAATGTGGCATTATTCTCATGGGATGGAAGTGTATTTTTAGTTAAATATAACCACATGGTTGAATTTTAAAAGCAGAATCTAAGGAATAACACCTAAGTACTATACCTAAGTTTTGCCAAATCTTAAAATTGTATAGGATTGAAGATATGTTCAATTATTGAAATTTGTATTCATAGATTTCCAAAGGGACTAAATTGCAGCACTGAAAATATGGCACCAAGGGAGTGGTCCAAACAATAAATTAGTTATGGGTCATGTTAACAGATGCCCTTAAGGCATTTATTAATAAATTAATTTTGAAAAGTTTTGATACCATTTTTATGAAAAATATTAAAAACTGTCAAAAAAGTCAATCGTTATTTTTTTTTTTTTCCTATAAAAAGTTTTTAAAAATGGTCCATTAATAAAATTAAGGCATCTGTTATCATTTCTCATTAGGTATATACTAGCCCTATAGGTAAGAAACTGAGATCAAACCAATCTAATACTTAATAAGGGACTAAAATTGAATGCACTCCATAATTTAAAAGACCAAAAACATAGATAAAAAATGGCCGGAAAACAATTAATTGACGGAAAAAAAAATAGACAAATATACTAATAAAGTATTATAATTTAAAATTTTGAAATATCAAATCAAAAACAATGCAATATTTGAAGGAAATTTTTTTTTGATTTACCCCTTCTTATCATATACTATTAACATTACTAGTGTGTAGTCCCGTGCATATGCACAAATACAATTGAAAATAATCAAAATTATATGGTTCAAATTATACATGATATTAACTTATACTTTTTTAAAACCATACATTTCTAAAATATGTAATGATTTCTCATTATATATATATATATATATGATGGTGGGCTAAATCAAGTTCCATTCATCCATGATGGCTGACCAAACCACGTCCAGACTAGTTCACGAGAAAGGCAGCCCAAATAAAAAGTACCACGAATAATGAATAGGATCCATCCACAAACATCATGACCGTCCAAAGTAACATAGTCGTCCATGTCACATAGAGACATGGACGACCAAATGACACTTAGTAAATTTCGAAGGATTTTTCTACAAACACCAAGTAATTAGACCATGATCGATCATTCCAAAATGTGGGGAGGATTCCTCGATATCCGCTCTATTTTCTCCACTAATTACACACATCTCCCATGATGTTAGTGGATCCGAACAAGTAGACCCACTAAAAACTCTCTATAAAAGGGATCTAACTCCATCAGCCCAAGGTATATTCTACTATTCATCTACTCACTATCCTCGTGTTCTAGATAGAAAAACTAACTTAACCATTGGAGGGCCCTTGGTTGGTTCACCCCAGTCACCCTTGAAAATCGTTTTCTTTCTCTTCAGGTCATCAAATAGTCATTGTAGCCCGGAGCATTCAGCTTACTGATTTTAGTACATCATTAGTTGGCAAAATCTATGGGAACGTAAGCAAAGTTTTGAAGTGTTAACCACCTTGCTTTCCAAGAAAAAAGGCTGCATGGTTTGAACTAGGTTGATGGCCACAAGTCCAGAACACCAAGAGAGTGAAAAGGCCTTCAGTCATTCAAATTGTGCACTAGCACCGCAACCGGCGTCTGTCCAACAATAGCTACAGTCCATGGCAATTGCAATGGTGGACTTGACGCAACAAAACCAGGAGTTAACTAGAGTGGTCAATAGCTAAGCGCTGAGGAACATAGGCTAAACTCAAAAAATGGAGGGACGAAGAACGGCGCTGAAGAAGGAGATCAGTCCAGAGGTATCGTTACTCGACGTGTGCCACATTTGTAGAAAGAAATGGACCAGATGAAGAAGGCCATGGAGGAGATGAAGGACTCCATGAGGAGGGCGAACCATATGGATGATCTCGTCCACAGAACTGACTCTCCCTTCAACGCGTCCATCATTAGTCATCCTCTACCCTCCAAGTTCAAAATGCCTGCCTTGGACTCATATGATGGAACACAAGATCCTTGTGATTACATTTCCACGTTCAAGACAACCATGCACCTCCAAGGTGTTCCAGAAATCATGTGTAGAACCTTCCCTACTACGCAAAAAGGCCCAGTCAGGGTGTGGTTTGGTAAACTACCACCAAACACCATAACTTCATTCTAGGAGTTAAGTAAGCTGTTTGTCAACAATTTCGTCGAAGGCCAAAGACATAAGCGCTCCTCGTCCAACCTACTAAACATAGAGCAAGGATAAAAAGAGAGTTTTTAGACTTTCATAAGTCGTTTTAATAGGGAAGCCCTATTGGTAAATGAGATAGACGACAAAATCCTCTTGGTAGCCTTTTACAATAGAGTTACTTTGAATTTGTTCGTCCACAAGTTGTATGACCAAGAGCCACAGACGATGGCCGAGTTGATACACTCAGCCCAAAGTTTCATGAATGTTGAGGATGCGAGTATTGTCAAGAAAAAGAAGAAGGTTAACCGAGTGGAAGCTAGGTACATGCACCATCCAGAACAAGACCCTCGTCTAAAGAAGGCCAAGATGGGAGAAAAAAGAGATCGAGACGGTAGGAAAGCAGGATCGTCCTCAACATGACCAAGTGTTGATGCAAATCAAGGATGATCCATCCTTGAAATGGACAAAGAAGATGAAAGAAGACCCTAGCAAGTGGAACAAAAGCAAGTACTGTCGTTTCCACTGAGATTAGAGACATGACACAAACGAGTGTTACGAATTAAAGCAGCAAATTGAAGTTCTTATTAAGTAAGGAAAGTTGAAGAATTTCCTTCGATGAGACCACAAGGATGAAAGGCTACCATAGAAAGGCAAAGCAGAAGAACCAGTGCGTCAACCACTTGGAGAAATAAGGGTTATTGTAGGAGAAATATCAATTGGAAGTTCGTCCAAAGCCAAGAAGACTTACTTACGGGTAGTTCAAAATGTTCAACTCACTGGCCGCCCATCAAGGACGTCCAGACTAGACGAGCCTGCTATCACTTTCACAGGCAAAGAGGTAAGGAGACTGCATCATCCTCATGATGATACAACTGTTATCACTTTGATGATTGCAAATTACATAACAAGAAGAGTGTTAATAGATAATGGGAGTTCTATGGATATCCTCTACTGTCCAACCTTCCAACAAATGATGGTTAGCAAGGAATTACTTCGTCCAATGAATGTACCTTTGATTGGGTTTGGAGGAATGAAGGTTCTACCGGTGGGCACAATTTCCTTACCAATTGTGGTTGGTTCTTACTCATGACAAATCAATAAGGAAGTAAATTTCCTTGTTGTGGATTGTTCATCCTCATACAATGCCATCATAAGATGACTAACTTTAAATAGTTGAACAGCTGCAACGTCTACTTATTACTTGTCCATTAAATTCCCAACAGAATATGGCATTGGAGAAGTAAAAGGAGACCAACTGGCGGCTAGAGAATGTTACTTGGCTATGTTAGCAATGGAAGAGCAGATGTAGACGATGAACATTGAAGAAAGAAGAACAGTTGCTGAGCCAATTGAAGTATTGGAAGATGTCCGAGATGTCCCCCTGGACGAGTCCAACCTGGAAAGGTTCACTAGAATTGAAACAAGCATGAAGGAGAAGACGAAGCAAGATCTCGTCCAATTCCTCAAAAAGAGCATAAATGTTTTTGCTTGGAACCACGAAGACATGCCTGGGATTGACCCATGTGTGATTGCTCATCGTCTAAATGTGTCCCCGTCCTATAAGCCCGTCCGTCAGAAGAGAAGAGTGTTCACCCTAGAATGAGACAATGCCATCAAAGAAGAAGTCCAGAAGTTGGTAACAACAGAGTTCATCCACAAAGTCTACTACCCTGATTGGCTAGCTAATATAGTGATGGTAAAAAAAAGCCAATGGCAAATGGAGAATGTGCATGGACTTCATAAATTTGAACAAGGCATGACCCAAAGATAGTTATCCCTTTCCATGCATTGACCAGCTGGTAGATTCAATAGTTAGGCACCAATTGCTGAGCTTTATGGATGCATTCTCGGGGTACAATCAAATCAAGATGGACAAAGCAGACCAGGAGAAAACATCCTTCATCACAAGCCAAGGTTTGTTTTGCTACAAAGCAATGCCTTTTGGTTTGAAAAATGCAAGGACAACTTATCAGAGGCTAGTCAACCATATGTTTCGTCCACAACTTGGACGAAATGTTGAAGTGTACATGGATGACATGCTAGTCAAAAGCGCAAAGGAGGCACAGCACTTGGACAACCTTCAGGAGACTTTTGACACGCTTAGACGATACAACATAAAGTTGAACCTAAGCAAATGCACCTTCAGAGTTTCATTAGGAAAGTTCCTTGGTTTCATGGTTTCACAGAGGGGAATTGAGGTAAATCTTGACAAAATCCAAGCAATACTAAGCATGGAGCTGCCAAAGAATGTCAAGGAAGTGCAAAGTCTCACTGGATGAGTAGCAGCTCTCAACAGGTTTATCTCAAAGGCTACTGACAAGTGTTTGCCATTTTCAAGGTGTTAAGAAGAGCGTTTGAATGGATGGATGAGTGTCAGTGAGCATTCGAAGAACTCAAGGCGTATCGTACAACAAATCCCTTGTTGAGCCCGTCCAAATCGGGTGAGGAACTATACCTCTTGTAAGGTTGAATTTATTCAACCATCTAATTGGCTTTATTCCGTGCCAAATTTGCTTGTAATTCAGCATTTAGTAACCCTGTATTTAGGTAGGTTTGTTGTAAGGGTAGTGAGTGAGATAGAGTGAAGTTTGCTCAAGAGTGTGCAAGAAAACAGAGACTCGCGGCTGGGACTCGCGGCTGGGACTCGCGACTGCAAGCCGCCAGAAGCAGCACACGTGCCAAGCATGCTAGAAGATGAACAGTCATGCTAGCTGGAGCACTACAGAACAAAATAGGACAACTGGCCATACGGTTAACTCGCGACTAGATCTCACGACTTAGTCAAGCCGCGAGCCACCCCTGTTTTGTAAAACCTGACGTTTCACATTCCTCTCCCACTCCAGTATAAATACCCCTTTTACCCACGATTGAAAGAGAGCTTCCAGAGAGAATTTTGAGAGAGAAACCCTAAAGAAAAACCATATTGTTTCACCCACAATCTCTACCTTAGAGTCTCTTCAAATTCCTCAACTCTCTTCCTTTCCATTGTCAAATCCTTGAGAGGCATTATACCAAACCTGGTTCTCACCATCATCATCACTGTGAGACAGTTGTTTGAATTTCTGGGAAGCAGTTAGGAAGGAACCAATCTTCATTGGTTGATGCTACGGTCTAGTAGCGGAATTCGGGAAGCTAGAAAAGAAAAAGGTTCGGCGCAACCTCGTTGGAGCAAGAAGCTTGGAGGGCTTAGGTGCACTGGGTAGATTAGGCTTGGAGGGTCTATTGTTGTCCTTGTATCCCAACTGTATTTTCTAGTGGATTGTTTACCGCTTGGAGGGCGGCGGAGAGGTTTTTCGCCGAGGACTTCGGTTTCCTCTTCGATAACACATCGCGTGTTGTCTTTGTGTTTGCATCTTCCTTCCTCTCTATCTTTGCCTTTTTATTATCTGCTGTGGTTTTATTTTGTTATGGCTTAGATAGTCTTTAACCAATTTCGTAGTATAGCATGTGTTAAGTTTTCGCACACTAGTTGTTTGACATATTGCTTGTATTGGTTAAGTTGTAATTTGGGGGTCTAAATGTTCAAAGGTGTTTTGTACACGTTTTTGAACTTTCACTTGGTATCAGAGCGGGTACACTGCTATTGGTTTCATTACCATTGTGTGATCCTTGACTCCCTTTTGAGATGGATAAGTCTCAATCCCTAAATGCACCTCCATATTTTGATGGTAATAATTATGCGTTTTGGAAGGTTCGCATGAGAGGTTTTCTTTGTTCTATTGATGAATCTGTTTGGGATGCTGTTGAGATTGGTTGGACCAAACTTGAGGCAGCCAAATCCACATGGGATAAGGCAGCACTTGCTGCATCTAATGCTAACAGTAAAGTACTCAATGCTATTTTCTGTGGTGTGTCTCCAGATGAATTTCACAGGATTTCTCACATTACCATTGCCAAAGAAGCATGGGAGATTCTGGAAACCACTTATGAAGGCACGAAGAAAGTGAAAGACACCAAGTTACAAATGCTGAACACTCGGTTTGAGGAGCTCAAAATGAGTGAGGATGAGTCTTTTGACTCTTTCTATGGAAAGCTAAATGAGGTGGTTGTCAGTAAGTTCAACTTGGGGGAGAAAACGGAGGACTCAAAGATTTTAAGGAAGATCCTTCGATCATTGCCGGAAAGTTTTCGTGCTAAAGTGACAGCAATTGAAGAGAGCAAGGATCTTGATGACATCAAAGTACAGGAGCTGGTTGGTTCTCTGCAGACTTATGAGATGTCGCTGCCCAATCAACGGAAGAGTAAATCCCTTGCTCTAAAGACCATTAATGAGAAAGTGGAAGATCAAGACTCATCGGGAGAAGATGTGGTTGACAAAGATGTAGCTTACCTTGTCAAAAATTTCAGAAAGTTCTTGAAATTCAAAAATAATGGCAAATTTGATGATAAAATAAAATTCCAAAGTTCTGGAAGGGAGAAGAGGGATTTCAAAAAGAAAGATGGAAAAGAATCCCAACCCACACAAGGTGTCACTTGTTTCGAATGTAACGGGCATGGACACTTTAAGAAGGAATGTCCGAATTATTTGAAATCGAAAGGTAAAGTGTATGCCACGACCTTGAGTGACTCGAATTCGTCTGACTCAGAATTTGAAGAGAGCTGTGATGGAGAGGGGAACTATTCAGCTTTTATGACTATTGCTCATGTTGAGTCTTCGGATGAGTTGAATCTGCTTGTGCGAGACCTTGGAGAACATAGTGATGATGAATCACTAGGAATTGTTGAAGAATCAGATGCTGAAGAAGATGAAAGCACAGCAAATCTTCAAGAGAATTATAACTCACTCTTGGAGAAGTCGGGTGAGTACACAAGGGTGGCCAAGGCTGCTGTGAGAAAAATGAAGAAGGCTGAGGAGGACTACAAAAGTCTCCTAATTCGATATAGGGAGGCCAAATGTGAGATAGAAACACTGAATGGTGAGTTGTCCGAAACTTACACAAAAGTGAGATTTCTTGAGAATGAGGTTGTGCAAGCGAATGCTAAAATAGAGAGGGTCACCACCAAAAAGCTAGATGATGTTATATCATCTCAAAAGAGCCTTTCAGACAAATCCGGATTGGGATATACCGGAGGAAGTAGTTCATCTGGAAATGTCACTAAAGAAGTGAAGTTTGTAAAGGCCAAAGATCCAGTTGTAGCTGACCTTACTGGTGAGAAGCTCGAGGTGGAGGAGAAGAAGAATGTGATGAACCAACGGATGCTAAATCCCCGTAATCATTCTGTGGGCAGGTCTGAATCTCGTGCCAAGTCACGTCCACGACCACAAAGAGGTCCTAGAGGAACTTATGTGTGCCATTATTGCGGACTTCAAGGGCATACTCGACCAAATTGCCAAAAGCTGAGAGCAAAGAACAATGCAACTCCTCAAAGGTCAGGAGGACCCAGAAATGATAGCAGAATTTGGGCAGGTGATCAATCTAGAGATCAAAATGGAGATCCCGGAGTGATGAACGTGATGAAGATGATTGGTGCATTCACCAACTGCTTGGAAAGCTTCTCACGAAGGTTTGAAAGCCCTAACTCCCGTACCCAATCCTATAAGGAAATCACCCCAAACGCAAGTGACGTATGGGCGAAAAAGGGTACTCATGCATAAGCATTACAACATGTCCATGCATTAATACTTCCTATGCTTTGTGACTATGTTTGTTTGGTTTGCTTTCTATTTTTGATGTTGGTTGTTTGCTTGTCTACTTGTGAATATTTTTAATTTTGTTTTATCAATCTTTTTGTTTCTTGTGTCAAAAATCCAAAAATCACATAAAAAAAAAATTAGAAAATCAAAAAGCTTGATTGACTTTGTTGAGTTTTGTCTCAAAACTTGTTTTGCCTTGTACCTTTGTGCTAATGGCTTTGTGCATTTTCGAGCATTGCTTGTTTTCATGCACTTATATCACTGTGAGAAAAATCTTGAAATCTATGTGATTGTTGTAAATAGATCTTCAAACTTGTCATGAATGATTAGTGAATGGTTATGTTAATCTTGAGACATGCATAGACTTGTGTCTATATATCTTCCCACTTTTTATTTTTGTTTTGCTAAAAAGAGCTCACCAAATGTAAATCTCCAAATGAAAAGAGATATTGAGCTGCAAAAGCCTGTCGCACATTCTAGTATTCGACTAGGAAAAAGGGTAAGCGACCTTATATTAAAGTGAATGTTTATTCAAAAAGCCAAAGGCCTGTTCATTAAGGTGAAATGTCAAATATCACTCTCACAATGAGAGGTGATTGCCTCAAAAGATCAAAAAGATCAAATGTTATGATTAAAAATGGAATAAAATGTAAAGCTCCAAGTCATGTTATCAAGTTTTGTGGGAGGTCATATATACATATTTCTATAATTGAGATAGGTCACATGATCTAGTGCTAATTGTGTATGCCTTGGTTGAATCGATCATTGAAGCTTCACATTAGACGAAAGACTATCTCATTGATTGATATCCACACACAACACACAAGTTTATGTTCAATAAATGCCATATTCATTTGTGTGATTGTACTTGATGAAATGTGTTTTCACATGCTCAATCTTTGTTAATTCAAGCACAAAAAGATTTTTGAGTGTTTTAGGTGTTTTTGGAAAGTATTTTGTTTGAAAAATCTGAAAATTTCAAAAATCTTGTTTTGCCCTGTTTTGGCGGCTCAGTCGCGGGTATGTCAAGTCGCGAGCCTCAGTCGCATCTTCGCTGGTCATTTTTAGCGACTTGTTCGCGAGTGGAAGGTCCAGTCGCGAGGTTCACTCAGAGATTTTCGCGGCTTAGCTCGCGACTCACTCGCGGGTAGACCTTCCAGTCGCGAAAAACACTTAGAAAAATTTTCAAATTTTTGTTCTTGAGTACTTTGGCGGCTTGAGCTGGCGACTGTGTGGCGACTTAATCAAGTCGCGAAAATCGCGTGTTTGGCAGAAACAGGAGCAGTTTTTAAACCTCTTTTCAGTTTTTCCCTCGAACTTTTGTAATTGTTCATCTTCTCTCTAAACTATCTTCCTTCCAAACACTTCGTGAATCCATTTTCAAACCTCATTGGTGCTTCATTTCTTATCCAAATCATCAAGAAAAGGTATGGGTTTTGCTTTCTCAATCTCATTTTCCTTTTTCCTGCATATTTTTGTTACCGTTTGGACTGATATTGTGTTCGAAATACTTCTCTCTTTGTGTAATGGGTATGGCGTGTCTTGTTTGATATTGTTCTCACCTGATTTCATGCTGAGCGGTCACAATGTGTTTTTCATTGTTCTGATATTTGCCTATTATTGAGTCTGAAAATCTTTTCTTAAATGAGTTTGGTGTCTATTTGACTTACTCATTTCACTTGCTTAAGTATTGATGTTGGTGTTCGGTAGTGGTTACTGAGTTTTTATGATAACCTAATGTATGTCTCTCAACCATGTGCTCTAGTGTGGATGATTGGTTTCTTCATGTTGAAATATTTTCCCCTTGTTCATATCTCTAGTGGAGTGATTTATGTTATCTGCTCTAAATGTTCGAATGCTGTATCTGTTTGCATATCATGGTCATGATAACCTGTCTCATTGACAGTTTTGTCACTTGTGTTGTCTTTCTATGTCTTGGGGCACTATCACCATTTTGCTGCACCTGTTATTTTGTGCTTCTTTGTATTGTTGGAAGTTTGGTGGGGTCTGCACTATCTTCAGTTTGTGTTTATATATTGAAATTTTGTTTACACTGAATCTTGTTGACAATTATCTTGTGTGGTATTGTTGTTTGGTTCTTTGCTGTGGGCCTGTTCTCTTGCAGATGTCTCGTCGATCTTCCAGGGGTAAAGACATTGTTGCTGACGAACCAGCAACATCAGTTGCTAAAAGGACTCGTCTATCATCTCAGGCATCTCAAGATCCCAATGAGGATAGGTTCAGACTTCCGCTTAACTCACACACCTACTCAAATGTGTTTGACAAGTCAACCACTATAGTGGAACGGGTGGTAGAGTTCAACACCTTAGGGACCACTTTCATCCCTCGAATCTTTGTGAAACGAGATTGGACAAACTTGTTCGGGAACTTTGATGATCCAATGGATGAGCTGGTCAAAGAATGCTTCTCCAATGCAACTGATCTTGGACCTGAACTCATTTTCTGGGTCAGAGGAACAGAGTTTAGTGTTACCCCAGACTCCATCGCAGATCTTCTCGGCATCACCAGACCTCAGAATGTGAATATAACTCCTTACGATGAACGAAATCCAGAAGTTGGAGAAATTTTACAAATCTTAGGATACGATCATGAAGTATCCAGTGCAAGAACATCCATCAGCACCGCAAAGTTTGCACCTGAGCTGACCACACTGAAGTTGATCATGTTCACCAATCTCTACCCACTGTCCAACACTACATTCATCAATCTTGGGAGAGCTCTATTTCTTTGTGACCTTATTACAGGAGCCCCCATTGATATATGTGCTCACATCTACTACACCTTGAGGAAGACCGCGTGTCGATCTGCAGCTCGAGGAGTTATTCCATTTTGCAGTCTCATCATGAAGCTCATTCTTCGTGCAGGCATTAGTCCTCCTGCAGATGGAAAAATGTTGACTCGTCAACGTCCCATTTCCTTGTTCACTCTTCAAGCTAGCAGAAGTCACTCCTCTAAATCACCAAGAAGTGCTCACATCTCTCCGGTTACTCCATCTGCCCCTGACTCAGAGACACCTGCACATACCACATCTACATCACGTACTGTTCCTGAAGATTCACCGGCTAGTATTCCGCAAGCACAGACTACTCCTCATACCGATAGAGTCGGCAGTGTACTTGAGCATATTCAGAAACGCGTTGATGAGCTTGTGGCACTTCTCTACTCCACAAACAACCATGTCCAAATGCGTCTCGAGACTATGGAGAATCAGCTAGATGATATTCAACGAAAGTTGGACGAGAGCCTTGAGCTATTCGTGACAAAAAGGGGGAGAGCATTCAGTAAGGGGGAGAAAAGTTCAAAGGGAAGTGTGCATAGTGATAGGGGGAGTACACACATACTTTTGTCATACTTTTGTTTTTAGTCTTATCCTCTAAACTTATGGTTTTAGGTTTATGTTACTATTTAATGTTTTTATGGGTTTGATACACTGTGTTTTGGTGTATAGCTGTTTCTAACTCATTACTTATACTCTTGGTTTAAACTTTAATATATTTTGATGATGTTATTCAGGATGTTTTTTTTTGTGTTTGTACCCATGTGCTTTTGTAAGCTTTTAGGGTTAATGTTTTATGCATAGATTGTAGGCTTTATGGTATGTACCTTGCTTAATGCAGCCTTTATGCTATGTTGAAATCAGTACTTTAATCTAAATGTTCTGCATTTTGGTTTATGTACTGTCACTCTTGTGCCCTTGTAGGATTGTTCCTAGATGCATATGCCTTGTGTGTTATGCATTGGTTGAGTGTTGAGCATACAAGTGTCTTGCCTTGTGCTTGTTAACTTGTATGTCCTTGTGTTCATTCCAAGTGTGAATGAGCACTATGATCACTACCTTGTGGTGTTCACTTGGTTGATCAAGCCATGGTTTGTTTATTAACTCCATCTTTGCTTGATCACATATTGCCTGTTTCATATGCATTTATAATTTTCTGCTTACAATGATCAATGTTTATTGTTGTGTTTCAGGAGTATTATGTTCATATGATTCAAGTGCTTCACAGCTTCTAGAGTTAAGTGTGAGTGAGTTTTGTTCAACTGTTCCCAACTCACATGTTAAGTCTAGAGTTTGTTTTAGGGTTTTGTCACAGAATAGCCAAAGGGGGAGATTGTAAGGTTGAATTTATTCAACCATCTAATTGGCTTTATTCCGTGCCAAATTTGCTTGTAATTCAGCATTTAGTAACCCTGTATTTAGGTGGGTTTGTTGTAAGGGTAGTGAGTGAGATAGAGTGAAGTTTGCTCAAGAGTGTGCAAGAAAACAGAGACTCGCGGCTGGGACTCGCGGGTGACTCGCGACTGCAAGCCGCCAGAAGCAGCACACGTGCTAAGCATACTGGAAGATGAACAGTCATGCTAGCTGGAGCACTACAGGACAAAATAGGACAACTGGCCATACGATTAACTCGCGACTGGATCTCGTGACTTAGTCTAGCCGCGAGCCACCCCTGTTTTGTAAAACCTGACGTTTCACATTCCTCTCCCACTCCAGTATAAATACCCCTTTTACCCACGATTGAAAGAGAGCTTCCAGAGAGAATTTTGAGAGAGAAACCCTAAAGAAAAACCAGATTGTTTCACCCACAATCTCTACCCTAGAGTCTCTTCAAATTCCTCAACTCTCTTCCTCTCCATTGTCAAATCCTTGAGAGGCATTATACCAAACCTGGTTCTCACCATCATCATCACTGTGAGACAGTTGTTTGGATTTCTGGGAAGCAGTTAGGAAGGAACCAATCTTCATTGGTTGATGCTACGGTCTAGTAGCAGAATCCGGGAAGCTAGAAAAGAAAAATGTTCGGCGCAACCTCGTTGGAGCAAGAAGCTTGGAGGGCTTAGGTGCACTGGGTAGATTAGGCTTGGAGGGTCTATTGCTGTCCTTGTATCCCAACTGTATTTTCTAGTGGATTGTTTACCGCTTGGAGGGCGGCGGAGAGGTATTTCGCCGAGGACTTCGGTTTCCTCTTCGATAACACATCGCGTGTTGTCTTTGTGTTTGCATCTTCCTTCCTCTCTATCTTTGCCTTTTTATTATCTGCTGTGGTTTTATTTTGTTATGGCTTAGATAGTCTTTAACCAATTTCGTAGTATAGCATGTGTTAAGTTTCCACACACTAGTTGTTTGACATATTGCTTGTATTGGTTAAGTTGTAATTTGGGGGTCTAAACGTTCAAAGGTTTTTTGTACACGTTTTTGAACTTTCACCTCTACCTAGCAGTTTCTCCTCATGCAGTGAGCTTGGCCTTAGTCATAGAAGAAGGAAAGGCACAGAAGCTTGTCTACTACACCAGCAAAGTTTTAAGAGGAGCTGAAGGAAGATACCTCCCCTAATAGAGAAGTTGGCATTTTCATTGATAACAGCGATAAGGAAGCTCAGGCCTTACTTTCAAGCTCACATCATCAACGTCTTGACAAACCATCCACTCAAGAAGGCCACGAACAAGCTAGAAGCGGTTGGAAGATTGATTCAATGAGCAATTGAACTTAGTGAGTTTAACATAAGGTATCAACCAAGAGAAGTAATAAAAGCCTCGGCCTTTGCAGATTTCATTGCAGAATTTACTCCTGCCCATGACCAACAATGTAGGGACCAAGGGGCAAAAGAATGGATCGTTTGTATGGATGGTTCGACCACTTAGCATGCAGGAGGAATTGGAGTAGCATTGCAAACACCTGAAGGGGATTGTCTAGAGTATGTCGTCTGTCTACAGTTCCCGATGACCAACAACAAAGCTGAGTATGAAGCTTTTATTAAGGGCTTAAATCTGGCTAAGGCATTAGAAGCAGAATCATTGGTCATTCAAGGAGATTCACAGCTGATCATAAGTTAGGTGAATGGAACATGCAAAGCTAAGGAGGAACGAATGAAGATATATTTGAGCAAAGTCAAGTAGTGCATCAAGGGCTTCACAACGACAAAGTTTCACCAGATCCCAAAGGAAGAAAACATGGAAGCTGACAGCCTAGCCAAGGTAGCATCTGCAGACAAGTTGGTTGATAACCAGATTAAAGTCCAGTACATCCCAAGCATAGACGTTCCTAAGATACATCAGATAGACGAAGAAGCCAACTGAACCACTCCAACTGTATCCTATCTCAAGGACAGACTCCTCCTCGATGATAGAGAAGAAGTAAGCTGAGGGTTAGAGTGGCAAAATTTTTCCTCATGGACAAGATATTGTATAAAAGGGGCTTCTCTCAGCCTTACTTAAGGTGCTTAACTCCAGACGAGTCCCACCACATCATGAGAGACATACGTGAAGGAGCATATGGAAATCATTCAGGAGCAAGATCCCTCGTTCACAAGATAGTTCGCGTAGGATACTATTGGCCATCAATGCAAGCAAATGCCCAGGCTTACATTAAAGCTTGTGACAAATGTCAGCGCTTTAGTAGAATACCTAAGTGACCATCGATGTATCTTACCCCAATGATAGCCCCTTAGCCTTTTGCCTAGTGGGGAATTGACATTTTTGGTGTATTTCCAATGGGGACAAGGCAAATGAAGTTTTTGGTGGTGGGAATCGATTATTTCACTAAAAGGGTGGAAGTAGAGCCATTAGCAAAGATCACTAAGCAAAATGTTAGAAACTTCGTTTAGAAGAATATCATTTGCCATTTTGGAATTCCTAGGGTGCTTATCTCGAACAATGGACAATAGTTCGACAACGAACCCTTCAAAGAATTCTATGAACAATTGGGAATCAAGAATCACTACTCCTCACCCTCCCACCCACAGGCCAATGGACTGGCAAAAGTTACAAACTAATCCTTGTTGAAAATCATCAAGACTCAGCTTGAGTGGAAAAATAGGATATGGCCAAACAAACTATCTAGCGTCCTTTGGGCATACAAGACGACAGTAAGGACTCCTATTGGAAAAACCCCCGTTTAAGCTAGCATATGGAAGTGATGCAGTGTTACCCGCAGAGATTGGCCTGACTAGCTACAAGGTAGCCCACTATAAGGATGAAAAAATGAGAAACAACTTCATCTAAACCTCGATCTCATTGACAAGGAGAGGATGGACGCAGAACAGAGAGTAGCACACTACAAGAACTTAATGGTTGAGCACCACGATACGATGGTAAAGCCTAAGCAATTCAGCATTGGACACCTTGTCCTAAGAAAGGTGTCTTTGGCTACTAAGGATCCTGCTCATGGAAAGTTGGGACCTAATTGGGAAGGACCATACAGAGTCATCAACTACAAAAAATGAGGATCGTACTATCTAGAAGCCTTGGATGGACAAAGGTTAGAGTATCCATGGAACGTGGAGAACTTAAGGAAGTACTATCAATGAAGACTCGTCGAGAAGGTCAGCATGGACGACCTTAGCCCCTATAGAGTATTGGTTACCACTAATAGCCTACCTATGTTATCTTTCAACACTTATGTTTTCTAGTAGCATTTTATGTTTTCTAGTATTTGAATTCCCTAAAAAGCAATAGCTACTGGCATGTACAATGTTTGTAGACGTCATTTTGTTATGTACAAAGTTCCTAGTTTGTATATAAAGCAAATTGGATTTTCTACTTAAGTGTTTTAAATCCTTTATAAAATTAAAGTCCACAAGAAAGGCTAAAAGCCATAGATGAGTAAAGTCCTTAAATGCAAGGATGTATTGTCATAAGCCTCCTTTAGATGAAGGAAAGGCAAAACACCACATAGTGGAATAAAACCCTAAGGTAAAAATAAAATAAACTAAGGGAAGGAACAAATACCTCCCACATATACTCGTCTACTTGTGATGAGTGATGGATGAAGCAAAGGATGCATGCAATGAACAGACGATATTTATGGACAGAAAATGGCCAAAATCCCTAAGTGAAGTCCAAACCATGGACGAGCAAACACAAACATTCCAAAATCCATAAATAAGTAAAGTCCAAATCCTGGACAAGCAAGATCCAAAATTTTAAAGCTTAAAAAGTAGCGAAAAGGGATAAAGACGAATGGCCAACCATGAATATATTCATATATTTACTTGTTCAAAAAGGGTAGACAACCATAGTCCAAAAATCCTTAGAATATTTGAGCCTAAAGAGGCAAATGTACTTATAAAAACTAACATCTGGTTGAAAACAACAAAACCCCAACAACACAAGTGAAAATAAAAATAAATTTTTGCTTACAATTAAAACTACTGGGATAAACCACTGGGAACAACATCCCTAGACTTTGAATTGTCCTTCGTTGGAAGAGGAATGGAGGCATTGTCCTAAATGTTCATGTCCTCTGAGCTAGACTGAAGTAAAGAACTTTCAACTGCAATAGGAAGCTTGATGGAATTGAAGTCCACCCCAGGAAAGGCTTCAATGGCATCTAGACAAAAGTCCTCAAAGCCTGCAGCATAGTTCTTGTCCAAAAGTTCAGTGAACTCATTGGACGTCTTCAATTCTCTGATAGCCTCATCCTTAGCCTTGCTCAAAGAGGAAGTGAACTCATCGCTTCACTTCTAGAGATGATCTAAACAAGCCTCCTTCTTGACGATATCTACCTTCAACTCCTCAACGAGATTCTTCAACTCCTTCACCTCGTCCTCTAACTTTACTATCTCCCCAACCTTGCGACTCACCACCTTTTCCAAGTCACGAACCCTCATCTCTAGCCTAATCCTCTCTTTGTCTAACTCAATGGCTTGTCTGGACACATGAACTTAGACATGACCTGTATTGAGGAATATAGATGTGAAACAAAAGGAAGAATAAAGTTCAACTTTTCATAAGTGACTATGGACAAAATAAAATACATTGAGGAGATCATGAACTGTAGATCATTCAAACTCCTTCACGAACATGTCATAGCAAATGGTGACATCCTTGTTTGTTACTACTTGCTGGAACCTATCCCAAGCAAGACCCTCACTTCTCAAGAGAGTTAATGGACAACTTTTAGGAGGTGCAGCAACAAATGGTTTCAAGGATGAGCTTGCATCAAGGAGGAGTTTTGGCCGTCGACGGCTTATTAGAAGCAGTACAAGGAATGGAAAGGTTAGTCTAGACGACTGGGAGCTTGGACAAAGTAAACAAGCCATGTTTAGGCTTTTTATTGCCTCGACAGCTGAGAAGACTTCCAGTATCAAACGTCCTGGATATAGTCTTCCTTTTCTCCGAGGCTGCTGGACGAGACTGAGTAAGGATGTCCTTCTTTATCTGGACGACTTCATCACTTGCAGGGCCTTTTCCCTTATTCTCATTTATTGTTGCCATTACAATACAAGAAAAGGAGAGAAAATATTTTCAAAGTATAGGAGAAATAAATAAGAATGAACAACTAAAAGTGCAAGAAAGTAAAGAACTTACGTCAATGAGTAGTGAGCTCGTGAGCTAACGCTACATTTGTAGGAACAGGCCCAAGTCCCCAAGTTGATAGACGATGAAGCGTCACTAGGAATGAAAAGTTCTGTCAACAAAGGAGCGTGCTTGCTGGATGCAATTCAAATAAAATTTTCGTTGCGAAGGATGAGCTACTGCTAAAAAGAAAATAATAAGAGTTAGACAAAGATAACAAGATATTCAAGATGAAACAAAAGTAAGCAGCATACCCTGAGAACATAAACAACCCATTTCACCAGTGTAAGGAAGGAAGGTATCCCTACCTACCTCAATAAGGTTTCTAGCCTAGCACCCAGAGACAAAGAAGAACTCTGTCTTCCACCTCCTATCAAATGAGGGAAGTGACCTAATTAACCTACAACTAGAGCCCATAGCTAAGAATTGGCAGAAACCAATGGATTGGCTTATCTCAAATGGCTTATAACAATACAGGAACTTGTCGATAATAAGAGGACGGTTCCCGTCAAAAGCCTCTCTCTATTGTACTTGCATAGATACTATGGTTCTCCATGCATTGGGGTTAAGTTGATTTGGCCCTATACCTAACCTATGAAGGAGTTCTCTAGCAAAGGCATTCAAAAGCAACCTAAGGCCCCCTAGTAGGTTAGCCTCATATATACCAACCCCAAGAGAATTTGGGGTACAACACCAGTCACCAAGGGTAGCAAGACAAGGAAACTTTTTCAAGAATTTGGTATTTATCTCTCAGCATGAAAAGTCCATTTTCATCTACTTTGGATGGAATATTCACAGCACAACTACATATGATGTCCACCTATTCACTAAGGGAAGGAATGAATGGTTCAACATTTGTGGATGGGCTGGTAAACAACCCAGAAGCTGCCCTCCTCCTCATCTCCTCCCAAAAGACCTCTAAAGGAACCCTAGGAACTCCAGACAAGTATTTCTCATCCGCAGAATTACTTTCACTACTACTACCACTATTGTTACTCTCATTGTGATACTCGTCTATTTCTCTCTCATCCCAATCACTAGACGAGGACACTACAATCTCATTCATTTGTAAAGAATTCTAAAGAAGAAAGCCTACAAACGAAGAAAAGAGGATACTTGATTCTAGATGAAGAGGACTAAGGACGAAAGGGAACTTCTAGACGAGGCAAAGGACGACTAATGTCAAAGAAGAAAATATGAGAAAGTAAGAGGGTAGTAAAGGTATTAACCTATTTATAGGCAGCAAGGAGGGACACCAAAGCGATGTGGACCAACCAGAAAATGCCACATGGCGATTTTCTTTAAAAACAAAACCATGCAACGTGCAAACCATCAAGATTGAGCCATGTGGCGATATCTAGCACGTCTGATCCTAAGCTACCCCACAACGCCACATGGAAAACTCATCAACGACTAAAAAATTCTCGTGTGTAAAATAAATAATGATTTCAACAGTGGTATGGACGATACAAGAACAAGGGGGCAACTGATGGTGGGCTAAATCAAGTTCCATTCGTCCATGATGGTCGTCCATGACCAAACTACATCCAGACTAGTTCACAAAAAAGGAAGCTCAAATAAAAAGTACCATGGATAATGTATAGGATTCGTCCACAAACATCATGACCGTTCAAAGTAACCCAGTCATCCATGTCACATAGAGACATGGTCAACTAAATGGCACTTAGTAAATTTTGAAGGATTTTTCTACAAACACCAAGTAATCAAACCACGATTTATCATTCCAGAACGTGGGGAGGATTCCCCAAAATCTGCTCCATTTTCTCTACTAATTACACACATCTCCCATGATGGTAGTAGATCCGAATAAGTAAACCCACTAAAAACTCTCTATAAAAGGGATCTAACTCCATCAACCCAAGGTATGTTCTACAATTCATCTACTCACTATCCTTGTGTTCTAGATAGAAAAACTGACTTAACCGTCGGAGGGACCTTGGCTGGTTCACCCCGATCACCCTTGAAAGTTGTTTTCCTTCTCTTCAAGTCATCAAACAGTCGTTCTAGCTCGGAGCATTTAACCTATTGATTTCAGTGTATCATCAATATATATATATATATATATATATATGATTTAGTATTTAATTGGTTTTAGACTCTTCGGTTTATGCTCCAAATAATTCACTTGCCACAAAAATTAAAAACTTAAATGGACACGTGTGTAGACACCACATTTTGTACCTCTTACAACTCAAGTCCCTGTTCCCTAATGATGCTCAAACTCTAAGGCCCAAGGCTAGTTTAGAGTCCAATCAGATATTAAATTGACTTGAGGAGTGTTAAAATGGAAAATGTAACCTTTTAAATAAGTAAAAATCTATTTTTGGAAAATTAAATAACCAAAGTGGCCCTCGGCTTGCAAATGTGAGTCACGGCCTGCATACACGTGCTAAAGCATGCATGCGCGGGCACATTCTTGCGTACACAGCTAGCGTTTCGAAAGCATAAAAAAGGCAAGTTTTTTGTAATAATGGCTGAGGTTTGAAACAAATCTCATATCATTTGAGAGCCATTCCAAACCCCATTTTTTCCACTATAAAAAGCCTTATATGGTACATTTTCAAAGCACAGAAATCTCACAAGAAAAACTTAAGATTCACTTGAAAATAGTGAATCAAAGTGGAGTTTTTCACAAAACACCCTCAAGTCATTTTTTATTCGATTGGGACCTTTTCTAGCCCAAATCCTTTGAGTTTAAGATTGTCGTACATAACACCACTAAGGCATGGGAGAATGTGTAACTTGTTAAATCTACACTCTACACGTGGAGCGGTTGTGAGCAAAGGGAGAGGAAGCGTTGGCTAAAGGATTTTGTCTTGGTCTATGCTAAAAGTGTGACTGCCTTAGGAAGGAAGTAAGATTTACACCTGACATGGTACTCAAGCACTCACAAAAAGGGAGATAGTGACTTTCTAAGGTTAGAGGCTCTAAGGACACCCCTTATTGGTTGAGTTCACAATGAGTCACCTTAGAAACACGTGTACCAATCACAATACTCCTAATGTCCCTCTCAATGTCCAAGACTTGTGTCCCAAGCAGTGGCAAAGCTACCTACCTACGAGTCTCAGTGCCACATTGCCACAATTCTTATCCCTTAGTCAGTAGATAATATCACAGCTGTGAAAAGATCCAAAAAGAGAGAATATGATGACTTGACACCTGTCCTTTGTATTCAGCCATATTCCTTAGAGTATAAAAGGAATATGCAACTGTGCTATTAAGGCAAGAACCCAACTAGATATTTTGAGATGAAAGTGGAGAGTTGGTAGGAAGGAAAGGCAACTTCATTGTAAACTAATCTCCTTTTTTACATAATACAAGCTGAGCCGAGCAAGAATATTATGTTCTTGCTCCAATCGTGGTTTTTTATCCCTTCTCTAGGGTTTTCCATGTACATCATGTGTTGTTTTGATAGTCAACTTCTTCTTCTTGTTTAAATATGCATCTTTTTCATGTCCTACCATCACTTTCTTTATTTCTTGTTTGAGTGTCATGTCAAAACTTGCATCTTTTCAAGCTTTCTCATGTAGATGTACTGTTAGATAATTTATTTCACACCGATAAATAAGCTCAAATCTAACTTGCACGTACAATTGCTAATCACTATTTTATTGAATTGTGATAGATTTGATTGGGGAGAACAATCAAAAATCCCATAATGTATGATCTAGCCTGTGCACACAAGCTAAATTCATGCGTACGTAGACTTATTCTAGCGTGTGTGATGCTATTACCCAGAAGCCCTAAATTCTTGTTTGTTTTGTTTCTGCTTTCACATGTTTGTTCTGTGTAGCCTCTTTTTTGTATGTTTTAAGCCCCATAATTGCTTGTCTGCCTTTTAACATGTTTGTTTGTTATCACAAGTTTAGATTAGGATTTTCTTAGTTTTAATGTCATTCATTCACATGCTCATGCATTAATGCCATAAGTGCTGTGCTGCTAAGAGGTAAGTAAAGGGTAAGTCATATATTAGCAATGTCCATGCATTTGTGTTAGGGTTTTACTTTGATGATATGATGGAACATGCTTAGATGTTTGATTAGGGTTTGTAATAAGTTAATGCCTTGCTATCATGTTTAAGTTACTGCCTTGTTTTAGATATATGATAGGGTTTTCATATGTTAGATGAATGCTAGGGTTTCCTTTGTGTTTGGTTCTCTTTTGTTTAAAGGTAGATAGGTATGTGTTTTGGGATGAATTATGCCATGATTATATGCTTAGATGTATGCTAGTGTGTGTGTGTGAGTATAGATACAAGTGTTAAACATGTTTTTAATAAAGTTAGGATGTAAGACATAATGATGGGAGGTCAACCTTAGACTTGGGCGATCTTGGGTGCCTAACACCTTCGCAAGAGTGTACCTAAACTCCGAACCCATACTCTGATAGTAAGGCCAAAGGTCCTTCCTCAAAAGGACGCAATATTCATGGTTCCTAGACTATATAATTAAGTGGTGACTCTGACACTTCTCCCTTGCACCCATAACGTGGCAAAAAATTGGACTTCAATTTAGAATTTAATTGGATTGGGACTCTTCGATTTTTACACTTAATAATTCACTCGACACAAAATTAAAAATTAAATAGAACACGTGGTGCAAAATTTAGAATCCAATTAAAATCTAATTAGATTTTTTCACATAAAATACCTAACCTACTCAAATAGTTACAAGTTATAGCTTATAACTAATTCACTGCTTAGGGGGAAAAAGAGTTATCACCAATTTACTGCCATTTATTTAAAGAGCGAAAGTAAGCTAACAATAGCATTTTTTTTTTTTTTCTAGCCTCCCATCTTATGTAGGAAAATTTCAAACAGTCAAATGTGATAGCCTCCCATCTTCTTGTGGGTTTTTTCACTATTCATGGCACCCCCAAAAGGTAAGTGGAACATAGCACTCACCCAATTGACAATTGAACTTTTTCCCTATTCACGGTCATTTATTTAAAGAGTGAAAGTAAACTGACATTAACACTTTTTTCTAGCCTCCCAATTTCATAGCAAGTTTTTAGCAATCAATGTGATAGATTATGGATTGGCTTTGCTTCTTGTGGGTGTAATCATGGGGCCACCAAAAGTCAAGTGGAACATTGCACCCATTCAATTGACATTATTTTCCACAAGTCTTACCCATCTATGCAATCTTGTTGCAGTTATTAAGATTTTTTTCTTAAGACAATACACATTTGCAGGATTTACTAATTGCAGATATGGTTTGTAACTCAATGAACACCCTCCTAACATTTCTAATGGAGATTTCTATACTTCCTCATTGTAACTATCCAATTTTATTGCAAATTTTCAACAAATGTGATTGACAATGGGTAGGCTTTGTTTCTTGTGGGTGTAATCATGACACCACCAAAAGTCAAGTGAACATTGCACCCATCCAATTGACCATTCGCATTATTTTCCACAGTCTTAACCCATCTCTGCAATCTTGCTAAAGTTATTATGATTTATTTCTTACGACAATACACATTAACAGAGTTACTAATCACAAACATAATTTGTAACTCAACTGACACCTCGAAATATTTTCAACCAAAACTTTTAGAATTCAAATTCTCTCTCCTCACTATTTCTATCCAATTATATAAATAAATAAATAACAAGCATACTCTTTTGTTATTAGCACTTTAATTATATCTATAAGGGCTTCTATTGCCTTGAAAGTTGAATGGGCAACTCCTATTGCTATTGGACACGTAAAGAACATTTTCTTTTTATTACTAGCATTTCACAAGTTCTACTCTCACTTTAAATGGGCAAAAACTGTTGGTCACGTAAAGATATTATTATTATTATTGATAAGATTTATTATGATTATACGGTCGTTCTTGACTTGTTATAATTATATATAGAAAAGTCCCATGCTTCCAACCTGTGGCTACCCCATGCGTTAGTTGGACGTATGCTCGTGGTGGTAGCTAGGTTTAGAGACTTTAGTAACAATCGAAAAATCTTGTAAAACAAATAGCTTACGAAACCAAAAGAATATTCAGATAAAACTACACTCTTTTATTTGTTTTTTTAATTTCTAATGGGAAAAGTCATAGTTTATCTTCTCAGCACACACTACGGAACTCTACCTAACATATACTCCTATAATGTATAGTGATATTTTACTCAACAAAATGTATCTCTCCAGTCTATTAGTAGCTGACGCTATATAATAATCCTTAGACAGTTAAGAGCTCTAATTTCTTTATCAAATTTGCTACTCTTAAAAATTCCATATACTCATCAAAAAATAAAATAAAATTCCATATATGTCATAGGTGTTTTTATAAAATGCAAACAAAGAATCTATGTACCTTTCAAACTTCTATCAATTGAAGCACTAACTATGCGTGTCTTTAGTTTTGCCGTGTTGCCAAAGTTTAGATACTGAACATGAAACCTACATGAGATCTATTTGAAACGAAATCAAAATGACAACCCTGTGTTCCCATGTATAAAAACCAAAGCTTTTCTAATCTAAAATCAATCAGCAGGGTCAGAGATCAATTAACAGGCTAGGGTAATATCTGATCATGGGTTTAACGGCCAAGTCGATGGTGCCTGTTCTTGCAGTGCTATTGCTAGTGTACTTGGGAGTGGCCCATGAAGAAGCCCCAAACCCGAATTCGCTGGCGCTATGCAGTAATTTATGTGATCAAGATGTGTTCAAGTGCCTCACAGACTGTTTGTCAAAGGGAAAGGACTTCCTGGATATAATACAATGCCTGCTTTCATGTGGCACAAAAGGCAATACATGCTTGACTAGTTGCACCAGCATCCCCGATACACCGGGAAGAACTTAATCCTATAGCGTTCAGTTAGAACTGTTCGCATCAACCAAAGCCGGGAATCAGAATAAATATATACAATGACGATAATTGTAATAAATCATGCTTATGAGCATTGAATAAAATGAAATCACGACACTAGTCTTCTGGTGATTTCTTTCTTATTGAATTCATCAATTATATTTGGTTCATGAGCCGAAACTCTTCCCCCCTCCCCTCCTTTTTTTTTTCTCTCTTGTTCTTTTCCATTAAATATATAAATCAGTAATGCTACACTCCACTTATGCAGTCAAAGTACTTTCAAAACCAATGGAGCAAATGCCCATCAATGAAGTAGTCAGTACTTGTACAGACTTCTTTTTCAACAATGTTTAATCACAATGCTGCTACAAAAGCTGGGTGGTAGCTAATATTTCCTGATTTAAAATTCTTTTCATTCACAATCAAATACAAATAAGTTCACAGCAATCTGAATACATTCCCAAAACAATAATTCAGATCGATTTCCAAGGAAAATTGTTGCAACAAATTTGTGTCTTTACCAAAAAGCTTAAACAAAGTCATCCAGAGCTAAACCAGTTCCCAGAGTAAAACAGCTAGACTGGGGTATGCAAGAGCTAGGATAATGCGAGTCCCAGGGCCCTCAAAATGGACTACAGGTGATCATGCATATATCATAATTACCCATTACGATGGTAATGGAAGCTGCAATATGAAGCTAAATATGCACAGACTGAGCAGCCTATGCAGCCCATACCTAGCCTTCAGATATTCGACCTCTCTTTGACTCGACACCTGACTGAGAAAATCTCTGCCGAAGAACTTGCATAACATTTTCTATTTTCACATCTTTATTTGCCAAAAGAACCATGGCATGATAGAGGACATCTGCCATCTCTGAGGCAGTACGTGACTTATCTTCATTCTCCTCCAATGTTCAACACAACTCATCAGCTTCCTCCCTACAAATGAAAGTTCACATAAAAACCTTAAGTCAAAACACAGACACAAACACATACCCCTCAAACAGATAATTCTCTTTGGTTTATTGAAGATTTCTTCTCTGACTCATTCTTTATTCATTGACTGAAGCAAAGAGAGTATCCACTAAAATCAATCGACAGTCCAATAAAATCCATACTACCTGATTTTTGAGCATTGAGCACAGAAGTTTATTATCAAGTAACAATCGCTTTGTCCACGAGGGTTTTTCATTTTGTTCTGCTGCTAATTCTGCTTTGCATTGGGAGATTGTTGACCCTAATGAGCACAACGTGCTTAATGCCAACTTATTTCCTTCAACCTGCAAAAAATGGTCCGAATTACTTAAAAAATCAAGCTAAAATATGTTTGGAGTAATGCAGAGAATAGATATGTTAGCATTGCTTATCAAATTTGATTGAAGGTTCAAACCAGTTGGTGTTCTTTTAAATCAAAAAATGATGTATAATAACAAGTTTCTGACCCTGTGTGGCAGGTAGGCCCATCAGGCTTCCCTAGGTAGATTATCTGACAAATATTTGTGAGTTAAAGTCGAATGAAATCTCAGAAGAAGAAAAGTACAAATGAGCTAAGATTTTCCAAGTAGAAGTCTTCAAAACATACAGAGTCACGATCACAATCAAAAAAAATATCGTGCATATTGATGAAACTGTTTGAGGTCTCTCCCTTCGTCCACAACATCGACCGTGATCTGCTATAGATTGTTGCCTTCCGAGAGGAAATGGCTGTAGTGACTGCATCTCGGTTTGCAAGACCTTGCATTAATATGGCTCCTGTATCAACATTTTGGGCTATTGCCACCGCCAAACCTTTGTCATCCCATTTTACACTGTCTAACAATGTCTGAACCTGAAATACTATTTGATTACACTCCCAATTTATTTGTAAATGCAAAATTTCAGTCCTTAAAGAGACTAAAGAATGCATGAAACTATAATAGAACCAAGAAATAAATTAAAACAGATAAGGCACCACCTTTCATATTACAGACCATGTGAACATAAAGTTAAATCAAGAAGAAAAAAAATGATAGATGGATAGATAAGGGATAACCTTTCAGATTTAAGTGTCATTAGTACTTTAAAGGCTTCCTTTCCTTTCATATTAAACTGCAACCACGGGTGTGGCCTTAAATAGCTCCAACTATCACAAATATAATCGATTTTTTCTCAAATCTCATACCATTGACAGAAAGCCCACCCGCGGGGGGACCTCAGCCAGCTTACCTAAGCTTACTATTTTGTTGACATATTATCTTAATATTTATATATTTACATACCATCCCAACAATTAATTAGAACCAAGATGCCAAGATCTAGCAAAGATTGTTGCACTCATCACAAACCAAAGAGAGAATGTTTGTAGAGTTAAAATAAGGTGACAAAAGCAAAATATACAGTGATAAAAGGAAATAGGGAAGAGGGCCATAGAATTCAATTTATATAATTATGTCTTCACTACAAAGGGAGCGTTTAAATTTGAATAATCCAAATCTTAGTAATTATGGCTTCACCGTAAGATGAAATAGTATACTGCCTAGATTTACATAAGATGAAGCCTATGAGAATTATCAGAAAGGTTTATTCAAAAGAAAATAACAAGCAAAGGTAATGCATCCATGCAATCAAGGGGGGTGGGGAGAGGGGGAAGAATAAACAAAAGAGGAAAAAATTGAAACCAGTTGCTACTTGTACAAGTAATTATGTAATTGAAAGTTTATGGTGTCCCAAACAACTGAAGTTCATATAAAAGTTCCTTTCCAACATCAACAACAGTATTGAAATCAAGAGACCATATGTGGCTCACATAATCAATATATGTTGATTATCAGGCCACCATGAACACCGCAAGAGAAATACAACAGAGAACTTGGGAACATGATTCTTAAATAGTATTATCTGTCTTCTCTTTGCCATAAATGTGAAGGTCCATACCACTATGACCATAATAGAAACTTAACCATGCGCAGTTGACTTTAACAAGAAACGAGATGTCAAACAGTATGTAATCAGAGGGTGCAGGGTCTGCTAGCTCAAGCAACACTAAAGGCGTAGTAATGTGCATTCGTGTGTGCAGGAGCAAGCACACACACCTATAGGGGTGCATAATACGTGCATCCTACCCTTAGGTATGCAACTAAGCATGGATACAGATGTAATTGTTGGCCAGTTTGGATGGAGGCGGAGGGAGGAGGAATAGAGGGGAATAAAGTAGAGTTGGCCAAAAATGATTGTCTTGGAGGACAAGAGGGAAAGTGGAGGTCGGAATGTGAACTCCAGTTTTTTTTTCAGAAGTATGGAGCCCAAATGTAGCTTGAGTAATGATATAAAGCATATAATCAGGCAACAATGGACACCTACAAGAGATGTTTATTAGATGAATGGGAAACCCAGCCATCAGATTTCCTTTTCCCTATTTTGTTTTCCAGACGTGTAACAGTACCTACCATAAGTCCATAATGGCCACCGTAGACACCTGACTATGGCTGGTTAAATCTTAAGCTTTCATTATTAAATAGATAATGATGTTGTGACAGCCTGACAGGGTACAGGGTTTTCTCCCCCCATTAACTTTACCAACACAAATTTGGGAGAAGATAAAATAGATATTAGTTGGGTAAGATTACTAGTGCATTCTGGTAGACAATTTATGCCAAGGGTCTCTCAATCAGGTTCTCTTTTTTTTCTTTTTTTTCATCTCTAAACTAACACCACTCTAACATAATATCAAAAGCCAATTAATTTTCGTATCCCCGTCATGTCGTGTCCTAAAGTTTCAAGAATTGACGTGTCTCATGTCGTGTCTATGTCCGTGTCTATGCTTCTTAGATAGCAACTCATAACCATAATTGCAAAGACACCACGGTAAATTCAAATCCTATCATTTGCAACACATTTCTTCTATATTAAATTGCCACATTCTTATTTCCGAACTTTATTCCCCACACACCCACACATACACATGCTTTATATAAACTAAGCTAAGCTAATAAAGAAATGGTGAAATAGTAGAGTGTACTAGAAAGATGCTTTTTGAAAACAATTGGCTTTTGATACCATGTTGATACTTGGAAGATCAAATCATTGATTCAATCCTTACAGCATCAACCAATGCATACAATAGATAATCACAACTGAACAATCCAAATGAATAACAAAACAAACACTCAAGCAAAACAAGCACATTAGAGGCAATAACTTATGGTCGTCCCAACTGTAACCACCATATGAAATGCAAAGACGAGATCCAGAGGACACTCTCAAAGATAGAGGGTAGAGAAAATATGACACCGTCATTATAGAACCGCCCCCAAAAAATATGTAAGCTCTCAATGTCTCTTTTCACATTAGTTTCGGGCCATTCTGGAAATATAAAATGTGACAATGAATTAAATTTAGGTGAAAATACCATTTTTCAAACTTACATTTTTTGGTTATTGTCAATTTAGTCATTTTCTTTTTTAATATAAAATGAAAATTCTACTCTAACCTAGTCTAAAAGTATTTCCAGTAGTTTATCTAAATTTTTTTACCTACTAACCTTTTCAAATACACTTTTCAACAGTTTCTTTATCATTTTCTCCATCTCATTTAAATATTATTTCTTCATTCATTCTTTATTCTTTTTTTAATCATCATTTATTCTTCCTATGTTCATTTCCAACAACTATATTTTAAAAATTTTTAAGAACTATATTTATTTAAAAAAAAAAAAAAAAAAAAAACTTCTTCAAATTTTTCAATAATCAAATTTCTCAAATGGTAATATTTCTTAAGGGATTTTTATTTTTATGAGTAATACTACAGTCACAAACTATTTTACAATATTTTTATAAACTGTTGATGTAACCAACTTTTTATTAGTTTTCATCTAAGCCTACCATTAATATCACATTTTTATTTACCAATAACTACTTACCACATCAGCAGTTTGTAAATTTCTTTGTAAAAATATTTGTATCTCTTGCATTATACCCAAATGTTCAGGCCAATTCTTTGCTATTATACATTAACTTATAATTAATTACTGTTTAAAAAAACTTACCATACTTTTCATTAAAAAAAATTCCACCACACACCACACAGATTAGACCAATTCCTTTTATTTTTTATTATTCATTAAATTATAATTAATTTCCTTAAAAAAATTAACATAATTATTATCATTAAAAAAAATTCCACCACAACACACGTTTTCTGTTTTTTCTCCACCCCTTCCTTTTTTATTTTAGAGAAAAAAAAAATCATCCCAGAGGAATCACCGAGAGAGAGAGGTCACCATTGCAAAGGCCCGTGGAGATCATCCACTTACCGCCACTGATCCTTCTCCTCACCACCAAGTGCATGCAAACCTAGTTGGGTCAGATGACTTAGATCGGCTTCTGTCTCTCTTTTTTTTTTTTTTTTTTTTTTCTTCCTTCTTTTCTTGTTCCGATTCACTTTGTTGTTACAAGGGAGCTTAGATAGGCTTTCATGTTCTTGATCTGTTGTTTTTGTTTTGATTTTAGATTTGTTATTCTAATTAAATTTGTCTTTTTCGTTGTTTGATTTGTTGTTTCTATTCTGATTTTAGATTTGTTGTTCTAATTAAATTTATTTTGATTTTAGATTGTCTTTGTGTTTTGATTGTGTTACCGTTTAATACATTTGAGAGAGAGAGAGAGAGATGAATAAAGAAGAGAGGAGGAAAGAGAAAGAATATTTTTTTTATTCAGCCAGCCGAGTATTTTTTTTAAGATAAAATAATGATTTGGAGTTCCTACAATGTTCTCTAGATTAAGAGAACTACTCTAGCAAATTCAAAAAAAAATTGGAAAAATTTTGGGTTTATAGAATCTGTTGGAACTGATTTTTTTGGTTTAATCTCCAAAAAATGACTTTGGCTAATCTATTGGAGATGCTCTAAGTGTATATGTGTTAGAAAAATCTAATTTAGAATTTAAAAATCACTAACACACTATCAAAGTAAATTAGTATATTAAAAAAATTACAAATTATACTATTTAATTTTGTCGTGTAAGGGCATTGATATCAAGTGTGACAAATACTAATTTTTTAGCATTTAGCACACCAAACAGTAGAAACCCACCAACATCAGATGTTCCAAATGCCAAATAAATTTGACATTTGCTACAATACCATCCTACTATTAGAACAGTAAGGACAACTCATATCTCTCTCTCTCTCATCTTACCATGTTACCTGCTAAGCTCATAGCATTGTCAAACTCCCCACATCGTTCACCACGTCATTCGGACCACCCACCTTTAGATCTCTCTCAATTAGCCAATTGTTATTGCGGTAGTTGTGGTGGTGGTTTTTTTTTTTTTTTTTGGTTTATGGGTTGTGGTGGGCTAATTTTGGTTCGTTGTGGTTACAGTGATGGGTGGTGGTTGAGTTGATTTCAGGTTTTGGTTACTGTGGTCGGTGGTGGTTGGTTAATTTTAAGTGGCAAAATGGATTTGCAGTGGTGGTGGAATGTGGTGGTGGTGGTTGTAGAGATTTCAATTAGGTGGAGGAGAGTTATGGGTTTTGTATTTATTTATTTGTCTTTATTGTAGGAGTTTTTTAAGGTTATTTTAATGTATTGTATATAATATTTTAATGTATTGTATGGATTAATAGAATATATGATGTAGGTGAATTGTAAAATGGTATATTAAAATAGATAAAAATTACTTTTTGATTTGTCAAAATTGCATTTTTTTTTTACCACAACTAATATTGATTCTCTTATAATTGAATCCTTTAACTGTTTTATTTTATTTTTTTCACTTCATTTCAATCCTTCTAACTTTAACTTGTTTTTAATTTAATCCTTATGTCCAAACCACACTCCTCAAAAATGATATATAGTTTAAGTTTCATGAGTTTTAAAAATTAAAGAAAAAAAGCTACAATGAATTTTAAAAAATAAAATAAATGCCTAAAATCAATTAAAACCCAATCAACATCACTCAAGAGTCACCACTGCGATGGTCACTCCACAAGTATTCAGTACTAATGGGGTGTGGGAGGAAAGGGTCGAGGTTCAAGTCTCCAGAAAGGAGCTTCACACACATATACACTTAGATTAAGTTAGAGTAGAATTTTTATCTTGTATCAAAAAAAAAAACCATCACTCGAGTCGAGGGACACTATTTTGGTGATGGAGAAAGCTGAGGACACTACTTTGTAACATTTAGGATATATTTGGGATCCGCTTATTTTGCTGATACTGAAAATTTTTTACTAAAAATACTGTAGATAAAGGTAAAAGTTAGTTGAAATAGTATAATAGAACCCATGAATAGTAACAAAAATAAGCTGAATAGTAAAATAAGCTGGTTTTTTAATCTGTAACCGAACGCACACTTAATATAAATAATAAAATGAACTTGGGAGGATCTTTTCCAAAATACAATTGAGTTAGTTCCCACATTAATTATCTATTTTATGAAGGTTTTTTATTGAAAATTGAAAAAAAAAAAAAACAATTATCGAAAAAGTATTTTTTTTTTTTTTTTAAGAAAAACCCAATACCATTTTATGGGTCTATTTAAGATCCACTTATTTTGCTGAAACTGAAAATGTTTTACTGAAAGTACTGTAGATAAAAATAAATGTTAGTTAAAATAGTACAATGATATTCATAAATAGTACCAAAAACTGCAGTGAAACCCATGAATAGTAGCAAAAATAAGCTGAATAGTAAAATAAATTGACAAAAAATAAGCTAGCCAAACAGACATTATATTTATATCAAACTTTTTTGTGGGATAAGTTACAAAGGATGAACTAGAAAAAGTGCATCTCGTAAGCTAAGTCGAAGCTTGTTTCATACACCATCTCTCTCTCTCTAGTAACTGTTGTATGTTTCTTTCTTACCAACAGACACTAGAGTGTGCGTTTGGCATGGATTATTTTTGCCAACTTATTTTACTATTCAGCTTATTTTTGATACTATTCATTGGTCTCATTGTACTTTTTGGTACTATTCATGGATCCTACTGTACTATTTCAGCTAACTTATACCTTTATCTACAGTATTTTCAGCAAAAAGTTTTCAGTTTCAGCAAAATAAGTGAATCCTAAATCGACACTGAGTGTGAATTTGGCATGCTTAAAAAAGCCAGATTTTTTTACTATTCAGCTTATTTTTGCTACTATTTATGGGTATCACATCACTTTTTGGTACTATTCATGGGTCCCACTGTACTATTTCAACTAACTTTTGTCTTTATCTATCGTACTTTCAGCAAAAAGTTTTCAGTTTCAACTAAATAAGTTTGGACAAAGCAGCACTAACAAAGTTAGCAAAATCGAAGTGAGCATCAACTTATCCTTGCATTTGCTATTTTTCCTATATTATTCTAGAATTAAACTTGCCAAAAAAAAAACAACAACAACAACTCTTTTTAAATTCTGGGTTTACCCCTATTTTTTAAAATATTTGGCAATAGGCCCCTATTTTGAAACAATATATGTCCGTGCCCCTGTTTGGAAACTCGATTTTATTAAAATTGAGTTATGCCCAATCAAACTTTAAAATAAAATAAAATAAAATTGCATGGAACTCGAATTTCATACCTATAACAGCATTCAAAAAGACCTATAGTGGCGTTTTCATGCAATTTTTTTTATAAGTTTGATTATACCATGTTCAAGGAGCCTTATAGCGGCATTTTAAAGCCCTATAGTGGCGTTTTGAAGCCTATAGTGGTGTTTTCATGCAATTTTTTTATAAGTTTGATATACCTGGTTCAGGGAGTCCTATAGTGGCGTTTTAAGACCCTATAATGGCGTTTTAAAACCCTATAGTGGCGTTCATAGAACTTGAGTTCCATGCATTTTTTTTTTCTTTTAAGTTTGATCGGGCATAACTTGATTTTAAACCAAGCGAGTTTTTCATTGAAACTCGATTTTAATAAAATCAAGTTTCGAAACAAGGGCACAAACCTATATAGTTTCAAAATAGGGGCATATTGCCAAATATTTTTAAAAATTGGGGTAAAAGGCTAAAATCTCCTTAAATTCTTGACCAAACACCATTGGGCTGTCTAACTCCAGAGGAGGGTGGCCCAAACCATGGCCCAATAAGCTGACCCAAACGCCACCTGTGAGATTCATTTTAAAAAAAAAAAAAAACTCTTTTCACAATTAACTATTATTGTGATTTCAGACCAGCAGAAATGCATTTCACACTAACAAAAAATTAAAATGACAATACGACCAAAATATTTACCACAGTTCAACTAGTTTCAAGCCTACGATCCAACAAAAAATCCACTATCAATTATAAAGATCATAACCATTCTTCCGAACTATTTTCATAAAAGCACAAACATAAACTAACCCAAATCCCTAATACTCCCACCAGTGCTCTCACGCTAATGCACCTAACTACACAGTTTTTTCTTTTCATTTTTTTTCTTTTTTTGAATGCTTTTGTCTTTAACTATCTTACACATCAAAACTACATATCAATGTATTTATAGGGACTATTGCTTCTCCCTACTTAAAAATAAAATAAAATAAAATAAAATAAAAAATAAATCAGTGCAAGACTAGTACTCCATAGGATTAGTGCTCTTATCAATGTTGAAAGTAACACTTATTACATCCCCTTGTTATTCTTATTAAAAAAATTGCACAAAAAAGTCAAAGAATTTACAATGCAGAAAAACCGTACTCACTAATTAGGATTGAGATCTAGGTATTGCACCTGATACGATAACTCTTAATGGCTAAGATTAAGAGTTGAAAAAAAGCAATTTTTAGTCTCAACCATTAAATATATAAAGTGAGAAAAAGTTAAAATATGAAAGTTAAAAATTAAAGTGGTAAAAAAATATTTTTGAGTGTAGAGGGAATAATTGAACCGAGTGCAAATGCCTAATCCCACTAATCCCCCATATACAAACTCTAACACTATAACTCTTCATAGTTCATACACATCCAAATATCATGCTGTTTGTTCCTAGGGGCTCCTAGTGATGGTGTCTTTGTAAAACCACTGGAAGATGGACTAAAGGCGGTAGACTTGTTTATGTGCAAAGTTAAACATAGTGCAAAACTTTGATCTCTCTTCCTCTATGCTTCTAGGGGAGAAAGGAAAAAAGCTCTTGCTCTAATACCAATAGTGAAAAAAAAATACACATGCAGCAATTTTAACATCAACTTATTATTATTTGTTTTTTTATTTTTGTGTATGCTTCAAGATATTAGCATTGATCATAATCGAGTACTTTATTTCAAAAAGTTCGAACAATTTATCAGAATGTAAAACTAGAAGAATATTAGTCCAAAAAAACAAATAAGATTAGAAAAGTAGTTCATTATATATAATATAATTTAACATTAAATACAACAAGTCAAATCCATGACATGCAGCCTTTATTTTCCAAAGTTCACATCTCTCTTTTCTATCTTTCCCAAAACAAAGTGATATAAAAGAAGTAACGTAAAAAAGAACAAAATGTTCACTTATCACTCTCTCAAAGTAACACCATCACCACCAAAGTCCCAATTCCCATAACTACAGTCATAAATCCAGCCCTTAATCCATGAGCATAACCAGGATTTGGTAAATTTGCTGGTGCCAGTTCCGGAGAACTATTTGTTATCGAAGTGTGAAGGCTGTGTTCTCCATTAGACAAGACAACCACAATTAGCTTCTGACCTCTTTCACTTCATTTCCTGTCAGACCCACCTATGAAATAGAATGGTCCTGAATGGTTCAACTCAATCTTGGTCATGCCCTCCTTGTATTTTTCAATTGGCTTCACTTTGTAACAATTCTTGTAGTCTTCTTTTGTCACTCTTAGTACTGAGTCAACTCTGGGGTCATACTGAAAGACAGTAGGCAAGAAAACGAGGATGCCTGCATTAGTGTTAAAGTAGTGTAAAAAATCAGGACTCTCTCTCTAAATAGAAACTAAGCTTTTATTGATTATGAATGAATAAATGTACATTTACTACTAATCCTACCTTTTATATACAAGCTAATGCTAAAACAGAAAAATAATTGATTCCCTACTTCCAGGGAAGTTTGTTACAATCAAGAATCTACCTAAAGCTTACACGTGTACATTAATCAAATCATAGAACTAATCATCTGATCATAGTGTGGAATAGATTCTATCAAGTCTTCTACAACTTCATGACTCCATCTTGTTGTAACTTTCCTTTGAGTCTTTTCCTGATGATGCAACGCAGGCTATGTTGCACTAGATTGCAATTGTCCTTGATGCTGAGGTGCACTCTCTGTTGCACCTGATTGTACCCTGCCCTGATGATGAGGTGCACTTTGTGCTACGCCCGATGGTAGCTTATCCTGATGACTAGTGCATGCCATGCGCTTAGCACTCAGTTGTTGCTGAGGTGGGCATGTACTTTTAACACTCCCCCTCAAGAGCAAAGCTAATGTTTGTGCTTCCATGCTCTCCTCAGCTTCCTTTGTAGAATCTGGAAACTGAATGTGATGACTAAAAATATTAATAACCCCCAACTTAGCAAGTAATCTCAGAAAGTTCTCAACACCAAGTGCCTTAGTGAAAATGTCTGCCAATTGAGTTCTTGATGAAACATAAAAGGTCTTAATTTTTCCATCCAAAATTTTATTCCTCACTATGTGACAATCAGTTTCAATGTGTTTTTCATGGAACACTAGATTAATTGATATATGCAATGCTACCTGGTTATCACAGTAAAGCAACACTGGTTTTTTATGTGGAACATGTAAATCTCTTAACAAATATAATAACCAAGTCACCTCACATGTGGTTGTAGCCGTAGATCTGTATTGTGCTTCTGCAGAAACTATATCTTATTTCTTTAATCTCCAAGAAATCAAGGCATCACCAAGGAACACACAAATATAATAACCAAGTCACCTCACATGTGGTTGTAGCCGTAGATCTGTATTGTGCTTCTGCAGAAACTATATCTTATTTCTTTAATCTCCAAGAAATCAAGGCATCACCAAGGAACACACAATATCCTGTCAAGGATTTTCTGATATCTGGGCAGCCTATCCAATTTGCATCACAGAATGCCTTAAGCTACAAATCTAAATCTACTGGAAAGAACACTCCTTGACCAAGTGTGCCTTTGATGTATTGGAGAATTCTAGTTGCAGCCTTCATGTGTGGAACTCTAGGTTGAGCCAAGAATTGACTAAGCCTATGCACTGCATAAGTTATGTCTAGTCTGCTTAAGGTCAAGTAAATTAGCTTCCCAATCAACCTTCTATACTATCTTGCATCTTTGAATACATCTCCATTACACTTAGACAACTTTAGTTGTTACTCCATTTGTGTTTTGGCAGGTTTACAACCAACCATATCTGCTTCCTTAAGCACATCAAGTGCATACTTCCTTTGATTGATGCTAATCCCTTTAGCACCTCTAGCAATCTCAAGCCCTAGGAAATACTTGAGTGAGCCAAGATCCTTAATACTAAATTTCTAGTCTAACACCTGTTTCAAATTGGCTACACAAGCTGAATCATTGCCTATGATGATCATGTCATCAACATAGATCAGCAAAGCAATAAAATGAGTACCACTAGAATGAACAAAGAGTGAGTGGTTTGCCTGTGATTGTTTGAAACCAAGTGCTGAAATGGTGGCAAAGAGCTTGACATTCCACAACCTAGAAGCTTGCTTCAAACCATAACGTGATTTGACCAATTTGCAAACCATAGGAGCTGAAGAAGTGGAATCCCCCTTACTGTGATAACCAGGTGGTAAATCCATGTATATTTCTTCTTCAAGATCACCATGAAGGAATGCATTATTGATGTCAAGCTGATGTAAGGGCCATCTCTGAGTTGAAGCAAGAGCAATAAGAACCTTCACTGTTACAGTCTTGGCTACAGGAGAGAAAGTCTCCAAAAAATCAAGACCCTCTCTTTGAGTGTATCCCTTAGCTACCAACCTAGCCTTATACCTTTCCACACTGCTATCAGGGTTAAGCTTCACCCAATAGACCCATTTACAACCAATTGGCCTCTTACCGAGAGGTAATGGTGTAAGAATCCAAGTTTTAGTTGTTTCCAAGGCATGAATTTCTTTATCCATGGCTTCCTTCCACAAGGGATCTTAGACAGCTTGAGAAAAGTACTGAGGGGTTGAATGGCCTTGGCTGACAATCATTAGATAGGATTTGTATTAAGGATCCAAATGGCAATAGGTGAGACAAAACTGATAAATCATAGGGTGACCCTAGAGGATGACTATCAGCAGAAGCAGGTGATAATGTAGAGGCTGAATTGCAAGCATAATCTTGCAAATACATTGGTGGTTTATGAACTCTAGTGGATTTTCTGAGTGGTTGATCTTTAACTGTAGGGTTAGTGACAATAGAAGGTACATAATCCAACAAAGCTGAAGTGGAATCAAATGGCAAAGGATCAGGCAAAGAATTATGATTTGTACATATAGAAGTGGATGATAACGATGAAGAAGAGGGAATAGGTTCAGAACAAGACTCAAAATGATTAGTGTGCATATCGAGAATACTAATAGGAGTAATAAATGGACCTAAACACCCTTCAAAAGTGGTATCAACCTCAGAAATAAAAGGATCTGCAAAATTAGCATCAGTATTGCCAAAAGGAAAAATAGTTTCATGAAAAATAACATCTCTAGAGATGAAAACTGTTAGGTTCTAAAATCTTAGGATTTTATATATTTAGAACTCTAATTTCTATTGTTGGCAAACCATGATCAAAACAATGTTTTAGAAGTGTTTTTAGTCTAGCTCAAAGTTGTGATTTTATTTAAAGTTGGAATCGAGTTAAAGCAGGAAGCATTGTGCCTTTCGGCCTGGCTCGATCCATCGAAAGATAGGCTCGATCAATCGAAACTCGGGCAGAATGTTTTTCTGTAGATTCGTGCAACTCAGCCCTAAGTGTTTTAAAACGTTTTTAGGGTTTCTAATTTGTCCTAAGTATAAAAGGCAAACCCTAGCCACGTTTTAGAGTTGCTCATATTGCGGTTTGTGTAAATCTCTTGTGAGATCTAGAGGAGCTTTCCTTTACACAAACTTAGGGTTTTCAAGGAGAAGATTTATCTACGCCTTGATGATCAATTCAGTTGTTGCCATTGAAGCTTAAAGAAAACACAAGCGGGTGTGCTTGTATCTGGTGGTGAATTCAAGAAAGAAGGAGTCCATGGATTTGGAGCTTGCACGTGGTCGTGTCAGTAAGTTCTACTGGTTGGTAGCAATAAGAAGTCGAGCATGGGAGCTTGTAAGTCTTATTGTATGAACTTCGATTCTTTCAAGATAGTGGATTCAAGTTTACCTTGAGGATAGCTAGGTCAAATCCTCCCCAGGTTTTTACCGGTTTGGTTTCCTAGGTGATCATATCTTGTGTTATTTATTTTCCACTGCTTTGCATGATTTGATCTTTATTATTGTGATAACCTAGACTTGTTTAATTGGACTAAGTAACAACTTAGCTAATTACCTAGGTTAAATCAATTATTTAAGGGGTCTAAAAACTATCAAGTGGTATCAGAGCAGGTAGCTCTTTTGTTGTTGATCCTTTGATCACTGAGCTGATCATTGACCCCTGTTGTCATGGAACACGGACACTCTCTAATTATTCCTCCTCACTTTGATGGGAATAATTATGCTTATTGGAAAGTAAGGATGAAAGCATTCCTGAAATCCATTGATGAGAGGGTGTGGAACTTCGTTGAATACGGATGGGAGAAGCCCACTACTCTTGTTAGTGAGTGGGAAAATTCTTAAAAAGAAGCAGCTGCATTTAATAGCAAGGCTATGAATGCGATCTTTAACGCTATTTCTATGGAGGAATTTAAGAGAATCTCTAATGTTGAGGTTGCTCATACTGCTTGGAATATCCTCCAGAATGTGCATGAAGGCACAAAGGCTGTCAAAATTAATAAATTGCAGCAATTGACTTCTAAATTTGAAGGCATTAGGATGTCTGATGATGAATCTTTTGATGAATTCTATGTTAAATTGAATGATATTGTTAATTCTGCTTTTAACTTGGGTAAAATCTATGATCAACCTAAAATTGTTAGGAAGATTCTTAGATCTTTAACTGAAGACTTTAGACCCAAGGTGACTGCCATTACTGAAAGCAAGAATGTGGACTCCATCCCTGTTGATGAACTCATAGGATCTCTTCAATCTTATGAGTTGGATCTACCCAAAACTACCAAATCCAAATCAATGGCTCTTAAGTCAGTTGATGATGTTGAAGGTGGTGGATTTGATGATGAGCTCTCTGCTACAGAGATTGCCTACCTCGCCAAGAACTTTAGAAACTTTCTCAGGAATAGTAATAGAAAGGCAAGAGGCACAAACACTGCTGAACCTAGAAATTTTAGGAAGCATGATCCCACTAAGGTTAACAGCAATGATAAACCTAGAGAAAAAGTAGGTCAATCTTCCAATAATTCCTTGGACTCTCAGTGCTTTGGATGTCAAAGGTTTGGACACATGAAATCTTAATGTCCAACCTATTTGAAGTCTAAGGGTAAGGCTATAGTTGTAACCCTTAGTGATGGTGAAGTTTCTGATAATAAGTCTGATTGTGATGAGGATGGAAATTTCATTGCTTTCACCGCTACTGCTGTAGTTGATGAGAGCATATCTATTGAAGAGAACCCTTCTAATGGGGAACTCTCTGAAGATGCAGATCTTCAAGAGACCTACAATAAACTTTGCAAAGTTGTTGCAAAAGATGCTATGAATGTTGAACTTGGCCTAAAGAAAATTGAATCTCTTGAGCTTGAAAAGAAAAATTTGCTTGTTAAACTGTTTGATACTAATGAACTTTTGAACAATGTGAAAACTGAAAATATGTTTTTCCTTGATAAAGTTAAATCTTTGGAACTTGATTTATCTGTTGCTAGATCTGCTAGTTCTAAACTTGATCAAATGTTGAGTGGTCAAAAGTCTTCTTCTAACAAAACCAGATTAGGTTATGTTGAAAGCATCTCTGTGTTTGCTCCCCATTCCACTAAGTTTGTTCCTTCATCTTCTTCTTCTGAACCTTCCATGAGTGAGATAGTGAGTGAAACTGTCAAACCCCCTGTGAGTGAGGTTGTTAAACCCTTAAAAGGTTCATCATCTAGGAAGATTAGGGTTGATCTGAAAGAGTCTAAGTCTAAGAAGCCTACCCTATCTAAGAGCAAGACACATGATAAGCCTGCTTGGGTTTGTCACTTTTGTGGAAAGTCTGGACACATTCGTCCAAACTGTTACAAGCTGCAAGCTGCTAAGAGAGCAAACAAACCAAAAGTACATGTGCCTCAAGCACTTGATCCTATGGTACTTATTAGTGATTTGGTAAAGGCTTTAAACCTTTATTCCAATCCTGGAGTTGGTAATCATTCTCATGTGAATAAGAACTCCAATGCTCATGGTGCATCTAAAAGGTTTTGAATGCAAAAAACTCGAACTAACTGAGTCTTTCTAACATGGTCCTTATGCTTCATTGCTCTACCTTTTGTGACCATTGTTCTTTGGTTTTGTTTTTTTTTTTTTTTTTTTTTTTTTTTTTTTCTAGGATTTGCATAGCATAACATTCATGCATTTCATTCTAGGTGTTTTTTTTATAATAATAATAAAAAATTATAAAAAATAAAAATAAAAAAAAAGGGAAGCAAATTTTGTTTTGTACTATTTTTTCTTGGTTTTTGAGAACAAGATTGGTCAATTTATTTTCACATAACATGTCTTTTGTACCTTGTTTAGCTTTGATGAGCTTATTTATTGCACTTTACTAGTTGAAACTTTGTAGTGCATGTTGTGTGGGAAAGATGTGTATGGTATTTGATTATTCTGTCTTAATGTTGAAGTCACATGTTTTTAAATGTTTGACTTGAACTTTTAGAGAAAGGCATAAATAACCATCTCACCACTGTTCACTAACCAATCATGAACATCTTAGTGCATATCATAAGATTTTGTGCTCGAGAAAGTGTAGCACATGCACAAAAAGAACATAAGGTGAAGCCTCAGGTTAAAATTTCTTAATTCTTAAAATCAAAATTGGTGTGTACTATTAGGCTTGATGCCAAATTCACATAACTTAAAATTGGTATGTATATTATGAGGCATAAATACAAGAAACTTACATGATTGCAAGCTTATGATCTAGGAGATATAGGAGTTATATGATGTAACTCTTTAGGTGATAGTCTCTTTTGAATTCTTTGTGATGAATTTTGTAGACTTTGTGATTGATTTCTATTCACATATCACTTCACATGTATCTTAAGTTTTTGCTAGTTGCACACACTACACGAGTTACTCTTTGCTAAACTTTGTACATGTTATTGTGTGTGTTTATGGTCTGACCAACCAAGTTCTGCAAATACTTTGAATTATGTGCAAAATTAATTTATTGCTTGAAAATTTGTGGAGAATGCAAGAAATTTTGTTTTTGGGGAATTTGGGCTTAAAATTCTTGTTTTGAAAATCATATCATCACATACTCATGCATTTTTGTTCTTAAATTTCAATGCTTTGAGTTAATTCTAAATGTTTTTCAAAAACTATGTTTTTTCTTCAAAATTTGGTGAGCCTCTGCCTATTTCGATCGATCCATTATGTTTTTCGATCGATCGAAAATTTTTAAATTTGATAGAGAGAGCCTCTGTCTGTTTCGATCGATCAAGGCTGTTTTTCGATCGATCGAACTTGTTTCAAATTGTTTTTATAGAGTCTCTGTCTATTTCGATCGATTGAGCTGTTTTTCGATCGATCGAAACTCGTGAAACAGTTTTTTTAAAAAGATAGATTGGACTTTTCAAAGTCACTTTTTCAAAAAGTTTTTCAACTTTTCTCTCTCTCTCCAACTTGGCTAAAGGCTCCACCATCAATTTTTTGTCATTTTCCTCCAAGAATTTTGCAAGGTTTTTGTCCTTGAAGGCCAGTAAGTCTCTTTTGCCCTTCCTTTTGCATTTTATTTCATGATTTCATGCATTATTATGGGTATTTTCAGCACTTTCAATTTATTGGGGTTTTTGATGATTCAAACCTGTTTTTGTGAAATTGATCAATGGGTTTTTGTCCTAGAATGATATAATGATGATTCTTGTAGTTTAATTTGATCAATTTTGTGGTTTTTGAAAAATTGGAAATTCTAGGGTTTGAAATTGTTCTGAATTGGGGATTTTTGTCTAATTGGCTTAAATTGATGAAATTGGCTTGACAAAGTGATGTATTTGGTCATTATTTTTGTAATTCTATCATGTGTGATGATCAATTCATCAATATTTTTCAAATTGATCAAGTGGTTTTCCAAATTTTGGGGTTTTTTGTGTTAATACCTCTATGTTCAAGCCAATTTTGTGAATTTGAACTTTTTGGACTTAATTCACTGCATTAGAACATGCATCATACCATTTAAATTTGTCATGCATCATATAGATTTTAATTCTATATTTTTTTTGTGCTAACTTGCAGTCTGCCCTTGGTTTTGTGCTTTGTTCTTTTGCTCTGTGTTTTGGTCCTTGTCTTAGCACCATGCCTAGGAAAACTAGAGCCAATAGGACCCCTTCCACTTCCTTTGTGTCTCCCTCTAGGGTTGAGGAGTTTAGGAATGAGAAGTGTCGAAAGGCCTTTGAGAATTTGAACCATAAGCGTAAGATATGGGCTGAGCGAGCTGTGGTCTTAGATGAGCTTGATCCGGCCATTAGGGCCAATTTTGAGTCTAGAGGTTGGTTGCCTCTCTTAGAGATAGATCATCCATCCCCGACCGCCCTGATTAAAGAGTTCTTCTCGAACCTCTCTTGCCACGTCTATGATTCCAACACCCTTGTTCAGAGTTGGATACGAGGTGTAGAGTTCACCATTACCCCTCGGGTAGTGGCTGAGGCTCTTAGGGTTCTGGTTGTTTAGGAGCCTGACTATCTCTATGATGAGTCACCCTCATTAGATGTAGTCATGTCATACATCACTGAGTCATCTATCCAGTGGGATTCTGATCCTTGGATCACGTCCGCTGAGCTTACCGAGACAGCCTATCTCTTCTTTAGGATAGCGTGTCATTCCTTGTGGCCTATTTCTCACTTCCACACCATCCCTTTAGAGTGATGCGTGTTTTTGTATGCCTTTGTTTCTGGAGCGTCTATCAGTTTTCCTCACTTGTTCCTTCGTTCTTTGAACAAGGTTCATAGGAGTTCTGTCGTAGGGCATGCGCTGATTCATCCTATTTTCATTCATAGGATTTTGCTCTTTTTAGGTTTAGATGGTTTTCCGTCTAGTGAGCCTGTTCATGTTGTTACTCCCATAGGTGCCACCTTTCTTCGTCAAAGGGCTGCTCACTTGCGAGTTGCTCCTTCTCGTCCTAGAGGTGCATCATCTAGTGGTGTTCCCCCTCCTCCCTCTTCTACAGGTGTTGATGCTGTTGAGACATCAGGTGCTGCTGTTGATGATGATGTTCCTTCACCGACTGCTTCGGATGATTCAGACATTCGTCGCACGTTGGATCATGTCTTGACCATTCAGACGGCTTATGGACAGATTTTGGTGGACATGCTCGATGAGATCCGTGCCTTGCGTACGGAGTTGGCGCAGTTTAGACCACCTCCCTTTTGATGATGGATTCTGTTTGCCCTTTGGCATTCCGTCACAAAAAGGGGGAGTACTTTGTAGAGTTTTTGCTTTCAGGGGGAGTTTTATTTATTTTGGTTGGAGCTTGTGGAGTTTAGATTGTATCTAGGTGCTTCACTTTGTACTTTACATTTTTATCTCTTGCCATGTTTTTTGATGGGATATTCATGTTAGGGGGAGTTTTATATTTTGTTGGTACTTTATATGTTTCTTGTTTCAAACTGCTTATTGATTTATATTTATGAGTCATTCATTGATATTTGTCTTTATTTGTGTGTTGTTTGAAATCAAGAAGTTAATTTGTTTACTTGTATTGTTTCCACACATGCGGTTATGCATTTTGTTTAGTGTTTCAGGAAATATACAGGTTGATTCAATTGAGCTACTGTCTACACTTGCAACTGATGGATAGTAGTTAGGATTGAATTTGTTTTGTGAGCATTATTTTGTAAAGAGCTTTTTATTTTGTAAACTTTGAGCTTCAAGTTGTGTTTTGTCACAGATTGCCAAAGGGGAAGTTTGTTAGGTTCTAAAGTCTTAGGATTTTATATATTTAGAACTCTAATTTGTATTGTTGGCAAACCATGATCAAAACACTGTTTTAGAAGTGTTTTTAATCTAGCTCAAAGTTGTGATTTTATGTAAAGTTGGAATCGAGTTAAAGTAGGAAGCATTGTGGCTTTCGGCCTGGCTCGATCGATCAAAAGACAAGCTCAATCGATCGAAGCACAGGCAGAATGTTTTTCTGCAGATTCGTCCAACTCAGCCCTAAGTGTTTTAAAACGTTTTTAGGGTTTCTTATTTGTTCTAAGTATAAAAGGCAAACCCTATCCACGTTTTAGAGTTGCTCATATTGTGGTTTGTGTAAATCTCTTGTGAGATCTAGAGGAGCTTTCCTTTACACAAACTTAGGGTTTTCAAGGAGAAGATTTATCTACGCCTTGATGATCAATTCAGTTGCTACCATTGAAGTTTAAAGAAAACACAAGCGGGTGTGCTTGTATCTGGTGGTGAATTCAAGAAAGAAGGAGTCCGTGGATTCAAAGCTTGCACGTGGTCGTGTCAATAAGTTCTACTAGTTGGTAGCAATAAGAAGTCGAGCGTGGGGGCTTGTAAGTCTTATTGTATGAACTTCGATTCTTTCAAGATAGTGGATTCAAGTTTATCTTAAGGATAGCTAGGTCCAATCCTTCCCAGGTTTTTACCGGTTTGGTTTCCTGGGTGATCATATCTTGTGTTATTTATTTTCCACTACTTTGCATGATTTGATCTTTATTATTGTGATAACCTAGACTTGTTTAATTGGACTAAGTAACAACTTGGCTAATTACCTAGGTTAAATCAATTATTTAAGGGGTCTAAAAACTATCAAAAACATTTCTGGTAGTTAAATCCAACACTTTGTATCCTTTAATACCAAATGGATATCCTAAGAAAACACACTTTCTTGCCCTTGGTGCAAATTTAGATTTATTATGTGAAAGAGTGGAAGCATAACAAAGGCACACAAAAACTTTCAAATGAGCATAATTGGGAGCATAACCAAAAAGAACCTCAAAAGGAGTTTTATGAGCTAAACATGAGGAAGGTGTTCTATTTATCAAATAGACTAAGGTGAGAATGCAATGCTCCCAAAAATGCAAAGGCATGTTGGATTGAAACATAAGAGTTCTTGCCACATTTAAGATGTGTTGATGCTTTCTTTCCACAATGGCATTTCGCTGTGAAGTTTCAACACAACTTAATTTATGCAAGATACCTTTTTTAACAAAGAAATCAGACATAATAAACTCAGTACCATTGTCAATTCTTATGGTTTTTACCTTTTTAAAAAATTTTGTTTCAATCATAGTGCAAAATTGCTCCAAAGTAGGCTGAGTTTGAGATTTATGCTTAAGCAGATAAATCCAAGTACACCTTGAGTAATCATCCACAATGATTAGAAAATACCTGCAACCATCATCAATGGTAGGAGCAGAAAAGGGACCCCACAAATCACAATGGATTAAATCAAAACATTCAAGTGAAATATGAGTACTAGGTGTAAAATAGAGCCTTTTCTGTTTGGCCAAGGGACAAATTTCACAAGGAATCACTTTATTAGTGTTTGAAAGAGGTACATTTTTATTTCTTATCAAAGCCAACTTGGCATTTGATAGATGCCCCAACTTGAAATGCCAAATACTTGGCTGAACAATAAGATTATTTACAAAACCAGCTACAAAAAGACAATTTCTTGAGGTTGATAAACTCTCTTCCAGCAAGTATAGGCCTTTGAACTCTCTACCCAGACCAATTGTGCTCCAGTGAGCAAGGTCTTGGATGAAGCACATATTCCCCAAGAAAATGAGACGAGAAAGAATGGCTTTAGCTAATTGGCTAATTGAAAGAAGGTTAAAAATAAATGAGGGAACTCACAAAACATTGGTAAGTATAAGTTTTTCTAATACTTTCACAGTTCCTACATGTGTTACCAATGTAGTTTCACCATTTGGAAGGTTAACAAAGGTGTTAAAAGTGTCAGTAATAGAAATAAAATATGATATGGAGTGGACCATATGGTCAGTTGCTCCTGTATCTATAACCCAATCAGTTATCTAAAGATTTTTCTATCAACAGTCTTAGCTGAAAAATAGAATGCCCTAAAGTGGGAACAAAAGGCATATTACGATTAGTACCTAACATTAGAGCTGAATTGAAGTTAAGATTGGTTTATGCAGAAGTACCAACCACATTAGAAGCTAAACCAAAAGCTCCTTCTCCACCAGTGGCAATGCAAGAAGTGCTCACACTTGCAACATGATGAGCATCACCAACAACAACTCCTAATTTGAGGAAAGTAAGCAATTGCTCACATTGTGCCTTAGAGATAGGGCACTAATTTTATGGCACTAAGACCTGCTCTGCACCATTAACAGAATTGCAAGAAGCTTGATTAACATTAACATTTGCTCCAGCCTTCCCTTTAGGTTTGTAACCTAGACGATATCCATGCAACTTGTAGCACTTCTCAATTGTGTGCCCTTGCATGTTGCAATAAGTGCAAAAAGGCTTGTCTTTCTTTGCATTACCTTTATTCCAATTGGAATTTCCTTTGGAATTGGTGTACATAGCCATTGCAACAGATCGTGGTGAAGCTGAACTTCCATGTCCAATGTTCTTGTGTGATTCTTCTTGAAGTACCAAAGAATAAACCTTGCTTATTAAGGGAAAAGGATCATACATGAGTAACTGACTTCGTAAAGTCTCAAAGTTCTCATTCAATCCCATCAAGAACCTCATTACATAGGCTTTATCATGTGAAGCACTCAAGATCTTCATTACTCCACAAGAACATTCTGGAAATGGCTCAAAATTCAGCAATTGATCCCACAATCGCTTGAATTTGGTGTAGTACTCACTAACTGTCATTTGATTTTGTGAAATATGAGAAATCTCCCTCTGCAAGTTGTAGATCTTGGGTCCATTTCCTTGTGAAAACAGGTTCTTCAATTCTAGCCACATCTCCCTAGCTGTCTCACAGTACATGATGCTGCTAGAGACATCACTGTGCATAAAGTTAATCAACCATGAAAGTACTATGGTGTTGCAGCTCTCCCAATCCTCATACAGAGGTGAATCAACTTTTAGCATTGAAATCTTTCCATTCACGAAGCCAATTTTCTTTTTGGCAGTGAGAGCAAGCACCATTACTCTTAACCAAGAGTGGTAGTTTCTCATGCCAAGCAAAGGCTGAGTGACTAGAATGTTACCTGGATTCTCATTGGAGCTAAGAAAATATGGATTAGGAGCATTGGATTCACTATTAGAATTTGCGTTTATATATGTGGATTGAGTGTTGTGAGGTTCAGAGGGAGCATCAGTTTCTGAGGAAGCCATTGAAGGACCTTGAAGGTGAGAGAAAAAAGCGAGTAGAAGATTCTAGAAGAAAAAGGCAATCACAACTCTGATACTATGAAAAAAAATCAAGACTCTCTCTCTAAATAGAAACTGAGTTTTCATTGATTATGAATGAATAAATGTACATTTACTACTAATCCTACCTTTTATATACATGCTAATGCTAAAATAGAAAAATAACCGATTCCCTATTTCCAGGGAAGTTTGTTACAATCAAGAATCTACCTAAAGCTTACACATGTACATTAATCAAATCATATAACTAATCATCTGATCATAGTGTGGAATGGATTCTATCAAGTCTTCTACAACTTCATGACTCCATCTTGTTGTAACTTCCCTTTGAGTCTTTTCCTGATGATGCAACGCAGGCTATGCTACACTAGATTGCAGCTGTCCTCAATGCTAAGGTGCACTCTCTGTTTCACCTGATTGTACCTTGCCCTGATGATGAGGTGCACTTTGTGTTACACCTGATGGCTGCCTATCCTGTTGACTAGTGCATGCCATGCGCTTAGCACTCAGTTGTTGCTAAGGTGGGCATGTACTTTTAACAAGTAGAAAGAAAATGCAAGAATTAAAAATAAAAATCATATGAAAAGTAATAAGAAATAAATCAGCAGAAATATGTTGATTCATGATAACTTGACGAATCGCTGACTCATGATAACTCGACAAATCGTATGGCCTTGGTTGTCAAAATCGCGATCTAAATCATAGGATCGCATGATTTTACGATCCCACCTCACTAAAACGTTTAGAATCTCATTAGAATCGTAAAAATGGTAGGATCGTATGTAGAATCATGTAAGATCGTATCAAATCGTAAGATCGTATGGGATCCTACCGATCCTACCAAAACATCTGTTTTTGGTTTTTTTTTTTTTATGGGATAAATTTTTGGTTTTGATGAAGTTTTAAGGGTTTTTATTTTTCTATGTTATGATGGTATGACTTTTATTTATTTTTATATAATTATGTTAATCTAAGTAAATATTTTCGAGTTTCTAGTTCACTTGTAATCAAAATAAAGGAATGCTTTATCATTTCCAAATGAAGAATTTATTTTGGCTTTGCTACCTTTTAAGCTATGATATTGTTAAATTTGTTTGATCAATACACTAATTTGTGTTTTAATATTACTAAAATCTTTTTCTTATATATAATTTTATTGGTATGCTTGTATTTGTAAATTGATTGATTGATTTTTTTGAGCATGCTCTATAATTGTTCCTGAGTGGTATAACTTAAATAGTTGAGTGTGAAGTTGTATTTTGATCTCTTTTGCAACTTTAGTATACAAATATACCACGTCTACATAGATGATGATTAGGACGGTGGTTATAAGAACTCTAGAATGGGAATAATTAAATGTTCACTTCACCTTAATTTGCATCTTGCTTTTGGATTTCATAATTTAGTTAGCTAGTTTCCATTTGATAACTTATTTTGGATTTTAAACTTGGAACTGGGAACTTAGAATTTGGAAAATATTTCCATATGTTTTGATATATATTTTGGTATTTGGTTGTTAATTAAACATTTAATTAACTTTTTAGATACATTAAGTCAAAACTTAAATATATTTGTTTTGTTAGTATAGACGTAACGATATATAACATGCAAATTGCATCATATGATGCAAATCTTTGTTTTTTATGGTTAAATTCACAATTTACATGATTATTCAACATATAAAGTCATTATCAATGTATTTTTTGCTTTAAATATGAAAATATGTATAATCTTATAATCCACGATCCGATTCTACAATCTACAATCCCACCTACTTCCCACGATCCTACATAGGATCCCAATTTTGACAACCTTGCGTACGGTCATTGTGCCGGCGACACATCATTCAAATTTCTGCCCTTTCAACTTGAACTAATTCAGATTGGTAAACTGTGAATAACTCATTAAATTGGAGAAATTAGCAAAAAGATGTGCATGATAAAATTTTGCATGCGGCAATGTCCGGAGAAAAAAAGGAAGTTCTGTTCTCTTTTATCCAGCAATTCTCCTTATAATTTGGAAGTAATTTCAAAATCAATTCTAAAAAAAGAAATTAGTTAAAACATTAGACTATTTAAATTATTTAAATTCTCCTCCTTAGAGTATTATTGTTAACTAAAATTTGAAAGTAATGAAAGTAAATTGCATAACATTTATTTGATTTTTGAGTACCAAAAGACCCGTAATATAAACATCACGTGGTATTTTATTGGGAAAAAAAATTATCACATCTTTGTTTAACTTTATTTATTTGTTGGACTTTTTCAAAGTTATCCTTATAGTTTGTACAATTTGTTTTGGTGCCAAAGTAATATATGTCATTTATATGGAAGCCTCTTTTTTATGTCTAAATTGAAGCATTTGGAAAGTTTAAGTTTTAATTAAGACTTTTTAAAATCACCTCCAAATTATAGGGAGGATTACATAATCTATAATCCATCAAGAAAAGTTATTTAATAATGCACGGATACAACTTTTTTCACAACTAATTTTACAATTTTTGAAGTTGTTGATAGTGAGTGATAGAAAAAAAAAATTAAATAAAATGAAAATAAAAATAAATAGTAAGTCTAAATGTTAGTTGTATTTATTACTCATAATCAATCACTTCAGTAATTATAAAATTATTTATGAAAAAAAAAATTACCCTTAGCATTATTGGAAGTTACTAAAAATTGAGATAGAGGATTACTAAGAGTATCGCCAATTTTGAATCGCTGCGTCTCTGCCCACTGATTGAGAGACACTGAAGGCGATGGAGCTGCCCATAAACCGTTGCCTCCAACCAAGAACTCTCTGGCTTCGGCGGACGTGAACAGCAAAAACAAGAGGGTAAAAACTGGGAATATAATTCTCAAGGAAGCCATTGATTCAAGCACAAGGAGTCACACAAATGAACTAACAAGCAACTCTATTTAATACTGAGAGTTTGGGACCCAAGCTTAGGCTTGTGGGTTTGTTTCAAATTAAAGTAACCGACGCTACATTATTTGTAGGGGTACTAAATAATTAACCCTTGAGTGAAATGGTTCTTTTTTTCTCCTTTTTTTTTTTTTTAATTTTAGTTTTTGCATCCATCTAAATAATTCCACATCATAATACAACTTGGCTGTTTAATAGTAAGGCAGATCTATGTACCTCCATGTGTTTTAGCAAAAATTTAATAATAATATGTGCCTCCATAACTCAATATGGCATATGGATGAATTTTTTATTATATATATTTTTTAATTTATATAACCTATTTGCAATGACAAAAGAATAATTATGGTGTTTTAGCATATTAATAAGAGCTATAACTCCCAAAAATACACATGGTCATACAATAAAATCACAAGTATGGTAAAAGTGATATTTCATATCCAATAAAAGGCTGTCCCCCAAAAAAAAAAAATCCAATAAAAGGCCCAATTACACAACAGCATTAATTTAAAAAGCCTAATATATAGTACGTACTTTGTGCCTCTTGGTCCAAAGAATATTAGAATCGGGCCCACTCACAGGCACGCAGCGCAGCTCGTAGGTTTGATTTGAGGATAACTTGTATGGTAAAAAATAAAAATTAATTTATAAATTAAATCTACAAAATTAGAGAATTATATATTAACATTAATATATCACATTTAGGCTCTACGTAACTCCCACTAATGTAACAGGTGACTTAGCTATTAAACCGAATGATAATCTATGACAAAACGGGTCAGAAATTTTTGACCTGACCCAACCCAAAAAATACATGACTTGAACTTGAATTTTTTGACCCAAAGCAAAAATGGGTTGGTCCGTAACCCGACCCGTGCGACCCAACCTGACCCAAACCATTTTTAAAAACTTTTTTTTTGGTTAAAAAAAAAAATTAAAACAATATTGGTTTAATTGTTTGTTGTGAGTTTTAAGGAAACAATTAAAACATTTACATAACTGCATGCAAATTAATTGAAATATGAATAGTTGAGCATTCTCTAATGAGTAAAGATTTTTAGATATCAAATAGCAAAATACATGTCAAGATAATCTGGTTACAGTAGAGTTAAAAACATATATTTAAAATTGTAGACATATGTAAGAAACATTCACAAGTGTGAAAATAGTGAAGCCAAAGTATCATATTAGTATAAATTATGAATGTTTAAACCTATTTTTTAACAATTTATGTCCAAAATAAATGGCTTTTCAAAATAAATTATGATATTTTCTAAATTGTGTTTTGTTTAACAATGATATAATATTCATAAAAGAGACTATATATAAATAAGTAAACAATCAAACTCCAATGTATATCTCAAATTAAAATAGAGTGTCAACCACAATTGATAATAGATTATAAAATTAATTTTCAAGATTGTAAATTTCTTATATGTTTTTATTCTTTGTCAAATAAGTTATCCAATAAGTTATTTGTAATTTGTTTTATATTTTGGATGTTGATATTGTGTAGAAATAAAACTTGTGTATTTGTTTTACTTATCTTTGTGTTATTTTGTTTTAGATAATAATGTTAGGATTTGTATAATTTTAAAATTATTTAATAAGTATTAATAAGTTTACCTGAGTTCATTCTTGATATAAGTAGTGAATTCAAAGTAATGCATTTTACATCAAGTAATTTGTTGCATGACTTTCCAAATGGCAAATGTATGTTGTTTTCTTTATTAAAAAAAAAAAAATCATGTGAAAAATGCAGGTCAACCCAACTTGACCCACAACCCAATTGACCTAAACCCGTTTTTAATTTGCTTTAAATGACCTATTTTTTACCCACAACCCGATTGGCCAGACCCAATCCCAACCCGACCCGCCTGTCTTGCCATGTCTTTATTACATTTATACTTAATTAACTAGTTCTCTTTTCCCCAAAAAAAAATTAAAAATTAAAAATAAAAAATTGACTAATTCTCATACTATATTTTGTAAACGGAAAATTATAATTTAACTTCACAGGATTTCAACATCACAATTATTATATTTAACCTTTAATGTTTGATAAAAAAAAAAAAAATTATTAGTGTTCCACACAGATCAACTTGAAATTTTCATTTTTAATCCAAAATTTAGGGTTAAAATATAATAATTGAAAAGCTAAGGTTAAATTATGCTAAGCCCATATCATAAATTACTTGGTAAATTTTAAATGAAAGTTTGTCCACAAAATACAATAAATGTTAATTTGAACAAAACTCTAATTTTATTTTAATCCAAATGTCACGAAATTTTTTTTTTTTTCTCTCTCTTATAATGGTAACTCAAAAAAAATCACATCTGATATATTTTTAAATATGTGATTTAGAACCAACTTAAAAAAAATAAAAATAAAAACAAACAAACAAACACACACAAACATGGAAGACGAAATGGGGGTGATCTAACTAGTTTGATACTTGGAACTATCAATTTTGGGCATAAAATAATGCATTGCGGTATTGCTCAAAACTATAAGATTACATTGCACACCCTTTTTTTTTTTTTTTTTTTTTGGTTTATTATGAAGAAGATTGTAAAAAGGAAGCCAATAACTCTAGAGGCACAACAATTTTTACAAAATATTTTAAATTATTGAGGTGGTAAGTTGCTAATTAAGTGGTGTCAATAGTGAATCTCTATGAGAATCAACAAGAACCTTTCAAGTGAAAATTGTTGTGCCGAAACCTATGAGAATTCAAACGGTAAAATGGTAGGTAGACCAAAAAAAGGTGCGGCAATAATTCCAGCTCCCAAACCGCTATATGCACATACTTTCAGAACTTGCCATAACGGCTAGTTTTCATTCTAGTGCCACTATATACAGACCACAAAGGCCTCCTTCAATCCTATATCTCTCTCTCTCTCCCTCAAAACATTATACTAGTGTCCACCATGGCTTTACTCAGAGCTCTACTATCTTCAATGCTACTTGTATCTTTCTTCATCTCCCTCAGAGGCTAGAGAATTCTTGGTAGGTGGCAAGACCAATGCATGGAAAATCCCATCCTCAGAATCTGAATCCCTCAACAAATGGGCTGAAGCCTCACGTTTCCAAGTTGGAGATTCACTAGGTACAATCCCTATACTTAATTTACGTTTTCTCGCATTCCCTCATCTGGGTTTTGTTCATTTGTTCCAAGAATTTGCATACTCATCTGGGTTTTGTTTTGTTTTTACAGTTTGGAACTATGATCCTAGCAAGGACTCTCTACTCCAAGTGAGCAAAAAGGACTATGATAGCTGCAATACTTCAAGTCCTATAGCGGTATACAAGGATGGGAACACCAAGGTCAAGCTTGACAGGTCAGGGCCATTCTATTTTATCAGTGGAACACAAGGCAACTGTGAGAAGGGCCTGAAATTGGTCACTGTGGTGTTGTCTGGGAGGCGTAAATTCTTCAATGTTTCTCCAGCACCTTCTCCGGTGGAATTCGAAGGCCCGGCCATGGCCCCAACCAGCGATGGCACAAGTTTGAGGGGCGGTTTTATGGCAATTTTTGGAGTTTTGATGAGGTTGGTGTTGTTGGAAATGTTGATGTAGATTTCTATTAGTTTCAGTGATTGGTGGGATTGGTTTGATTTATTTGTAATAATTGACTTCCGGGACATATTTGTGTTCTCATATCTATTTATATGACATTCTTTTGAGAAAACAGTAAATTTAGATATGAATGATATTTGTTCTTTACATACATGATACACTATGATCGAACTACAAATCTACAACACATACATTAGATAGGAATTATATTCATTCTCTACATTTTGCTTCATGGCCTGCTACAATCTTTAAACATTTTGTCAACTCATAACGCGAACACATACATGACAGAACTAGGAAACAACAGATTAGAATCAATTCCTTGCTCCATCAGGATAGTAAAGCACATTAGGATCAATTCCTTACTCGATCAGGAAAGTAAAGTGGTACTAGCAAACAAAAATTTTCATTTATTTCTATAAACATGGATGAAAGAACAGTTTGGAGCATTAGAATAATTTCATTAAGCCAACTGATCCGCAGAAAATTGTCCATAACATCACCAACCAAAACAATCACCCTGTTCATACAACTTATTTTTTAACTTTTTGAAAAAGTGGAAAAGCTGAAATTTAGAAAAGAAAGAGGTTTACTCTTACCTCTGCACCCATCGAGACAAATAGACAGACATGTGCGCGCACATACACACAAAGGAGACTCACAATGGACCAAATAAAATAACTACAACATAAATTGCAGCCGCAGGCGACTGATTCACCTCCAACAAGTTCATGGGGTCACAAGGGATTACACAGGGATTCCGCAGCAACATACATGTCCATAACTGTCAGACAAACAGCACAGCAATGAAGGATGAAACCAGCACACATTCTCATTTAAGGAGGGTCCTGACAATGGATTTGACATTGAGTTTCTTAAGGTCTGTATATGACTGTCCACAGCCAACAAACATGACCGGTGCCCCAGAAATGTAGACCATTGAAAGTGCAGCTCCCACCTGCAACATGAACAATTTATACACCAGATGTAACTAGTGGACTGGATAAAATAATCAAACAAAGAATTTTAGAACTCCGAGAAGTTTGATGAGTATCTACCTTATCATCAATGGTATCAAACTTAGTGAGTAAGATCCCATCTATCAATCTGGAACTAGGTGTAGCTGAAAGGTCGGCTAATTTCTGCAAGCACAAGTGTTGCTCAAGTAACTCACTTCTGAAATATAATGATAAAAGAGAACACAAGCCAGACAACAATTGATGACAATCCCGGTATAAAAATCAAACCTGATTGAACTTTGAAAGTTGATCAACGGCATCATTTCCAACCAGGGCCTCTCCAACAAACAAGACCAGATCAGGATTGTTAAGGTTAATAAGCTTTGAGAGTGCTCTCATTAATGGTTCATTATCCTGAAAAGCATCAAAAATGTATCAGACAAACACAAAGGCAAAAGATCAAACAGGTAAGAAACCTTAAAACCTTACTTATCCCGTAATTAGAATGACACATGTAGCATATACACTAGTAAAACTTTATGATATAATACCAGCTAAGCATGATACCTGCATTCGACCAGCAGTATCAACAAGAACCACATCAGAACCATTTCGTGTTGCCTCCTGGATTGCTTCCTTTGCTACAACAGCAGGATCTTTCTCATAGCCCTTCTCAAATATAGGGATCTTCCAAGAGGAAAATACAACAAGTCAGTAACCACCATCCAATTTATAATGCATTTTATTGAGTGAACATTAATCATCTCAAAGTAAATAAGACAGAGAGCCAGATTGAATGTTATACCTGGAGTCTTCGTGCATGAGTCCGCAACTGCTCAACAGCTCCTGATCGGAATGTGTCACAAGCAGCCATCATGACACTGACATTATGCTGCAGAAGCCAGTAGGCAACCTGGAAAAGTCATGTTTGAAAGAAACCATCTGATCAAAATCCATACAATTTAATCTGTCCACAGGACCTATATATAAATACTTAAGACGAATACATGACGCCCACACACACACATGCATCCTCTACTATAAAGAACTAGGGGTTAAGCCTAACCTTTACTAGATTAATAAAATTCCAAACTTCATTTAAATTGGGGAAAAAGCGTGGCTTAGAGCATTTGTAGCAATGGAGCTAAATAGCTATAATGCTATTTTAGCTCCACCAAAATACCAAAAAGGGCCACGCAGCAATGGAGGCATAGCAATAATTTTTAGCTGAACTGCTACAGTACACATCTACAGATAGATGTGCAGTCATCTAAAAAAAAATATAATTTTTTATTCAGCCCCCGGATTAAAATAATACTGGGTTGTTTATTTTTTTCATTCTTTTATTCTTCATCTCACCGTCCTCTCTCTCATCATTCTTAAGCTCCCATCTGAGAAATTTCTCTCTAGCTCGCTAGCCAGCTCCCTCATCTCCCTCATCCCTCAGCTCGCCGGCCAACTCCCTCATCGCCGATCTGTTCCACCAACCCAACTCGCCGACCCACCCCAAGCCCCATCGCCCAATCCGTGCCTCTCTCTCTCAACGTCTCCAACCCACGCCTCCGCCGGCCTCAACATCACCAGCCCAAGCCACCACTGGGTTTCATCGTTGATCGTTGATCGTCGATCCAAGCTCTGGGTTTCTCTGGGTTTCATCGTCGATGCCGCTGCTACCTTCCTCGTCGTGGGTTTTTCCGTCGATCCAAGCTTTGGGTTTTTTTTTTTTTTTTTTTTCCCTGCTATGGACTGGTGGTGGTAGTGGTGGTGGTGGTGGTGGTTGTGGCTGAGGAAAAAGATTGGAGATTTGGGTTTTTTTTTTTTTTTTTTTTTTTCCCCTGCTGTGGACTAGTGGTGGTGGTGGTGGTGGTGGTGGTGGTGGTGATGGTGGTTGTGGTTGTGGTTGTGGCTGATGGTAGAGGTGGTTGTGGTTGGTGCTGTGGGTTTTTTTGGTATATTTTATTTTATTGTAATGTTTATATTATTTTATTGTGTTGAAAGCTAAAATAGATTCACTACTGTAACATGTGTGTAAGTAAAATAGATAAAGTAACTTTTATTGGTGTTAAATAGTTAAAATTATAGATCTACTGTTGTGGATGCTCTTACCTTGGCTAGATTGGTAGATTTCCCAACTCCATTCACACCAACAAAAACAACAACATACGGCTTCCCTTGTTCCTTGGCAGCATGCACATCCCTCAGTATGTCAATTGACCGGCGAGGAGTTAGAATGCGAACAAGAGCTTCTTCCATTGCTGCCTGCAGTCATTGTTTCATTCCATGGCATTATTCTTATAAAAAAGTGAAGTAATGAGAAATAATTAGTTTAGATTAAATATTGGAGGGAAAAAGTGATGATTCACAAACCTGCACTGTTGAAGATACCCTTGTGAATGAAGCCAACTTTTTCCCCTCAAGACTTGCTGCCACAGATTCACAGAGTTTCTCAGCTATCTCCTCAGCCTATCATTGTAACAGCATAGGACTCCCATTAGCAGGTTCAGGGTGTTTGAGAAGTACCAATAAAAGAGGTGAAACATAGGCACATCACTGTAGCAGCAGGAGAAACATACCACATTCTTGGTCATGAGCCTATCCTTGAGAGCTTTCAAAGCTGGTTCCAGGTCTGACTTCTCCAAATTCGCTTTGCCTGCAATACTGAGCACAGGAAAGTGAATAAATGATTACAAAAGTATCTGATGATCTTAATGAAGATTTCAAAGCAGTAGAAATGGCAACACTACAGTTGCAATAATTATTTTTATTGGTAAGTTATGCACACACCCAGCAGGTTGGAATATTTTCAATAATAAAGCCATTTATATGCTGAAGACCTGAAGTTCAGTTGATCCTTAGGCTATCACAGAATACAACAATAGATTGGAAAATTTATCCATCAATAAGTTCAACCTCAACGAAGAACTCTTGTAAACTCCAATATTTGAAAAATTAAATATATATAAGCAGAAACAACAAATGAACTCCTTCAATAATTCAAAGAAAAATATATCATCATATGGACAAATAAAAAAATAAGTAGATTTCAACATAAAAATGTTAACCGGTGCAACACAGGTGGACCATTGATAACACAAGTTTGTGTCATCTAAATTACTGTTCAAATATTTACATTGCAATAAAAAATAAAAAACCAAGAAGCATCCTTCATTTAAATATGGCAGGGAAACTAAGAACCAAAATAGTGAGCAGAAGTTTAAAAAAATAAAATTAAATACACACCTACTTAATTAGTGAGCAGAAGTTTAAAAAAGAAAATTACACATATAAACTAAATTGTCATTAACGAATAAAACAAAAACCTAGGACTGAGATCAATTAAACTTACCTTTGGAACATTGATGAAAACCACCCCTTCTTCTTAGTTTCAGGCCTGCTGTCCTTCTCCACTTCCTCATCTTCTTCATCCTCACTTTCACTACTGAAGATCTCCTCCTTGTCCATCATACTTTCACCATGATCAGCTGCAACAACATCTATATGATTCCCATTCTCACCCACAGAATCCGTAAAATCCAATTTCTCTGGAGGGGGTGAATCATTCCAAACTCTATTCTTCTTTGTTATCTTTTTTTTTGGCTCTATCTTGGAGCCCTTGCTAACAACAGTATCTGTTTTCTTCCCACCTTTAGCTCTAAGCTTCAGAAGCTTATTTACATCAAACGCCCCAGCATTGGAGCTCATATTTTCTATACCGTTATCTGCACCATTTACCTTAGATTCTACAATATCAACACGATGGCCATTGGAGTGGCCATTCGCCAGTTTACTGCCTTTCCTTCTATCACCATCCCCACCATCATTGGCCAAAGCACCTTCACTCTTTTTCTTACTTCCTCCTTCAAACCCACTCTTTTGCACCTGTCCTTGCTTCTTACTATTACTTAAAGGCTTGCTCATCTGCTTTGATTTCTTCAATTCCTCAGCCCGAGCCTCAGCCTCCTTTCTCAGTTGCCTAAAAGTTTCGTCAAAATCACTGTAAGCCGTCCGTTTTGGATCATAAATCTCTGAAAACTCATGCTTCACCATTGCAAGCAGTTCGTCCACATACAATAGATGAAGGATTCGCTGATACACAGCGACAAATACAAGGCCAAGATCATTATGGAAGGTCCATTTGAGTGTGTAAGCGGCACCTTGGGGGCCATCATAATTGTACGATGCTGCACCAGATCGTTCTTCTAAAAGACAGGATTGGATCAAGGTGTCAATTGGTGATCCCTTAAGAGCATTTCCAAACTCTTTACATGTCCAGAGGATTAATCCTCCTCGAGTAAAAATTAGTAACTGCTCTAACATCTTTTATTACGGATGTACCCTGCAATCAAATCCAGCAGAATATTCAATATCAAAAACTCAGGAATTTATTACCCCAAAAAAAAAAAAATTATCTGCACTTAAATCTAAAATAGAACCTCCCACGCCCCCCACAATTCGCATAGTTTCCAAGACAAATGTAGGGGAAAAGTAAAACAACTTTATTTGATAATTCAATAGTTACAATGGGGGAGGTGCCAATTGAGCTACATGGCTCTTAACAAAATTAGAAAACAACTTTAAATTTTAGATACTCTAATTTGCATGGTTTTGGGTCTTAGAAAAAAAAAAAAACCGCTGTTAAATAATGCTAAATACAACTACACATAGAAAATGAAGAGTGCTATGCATTCTAATATTTCAATTTCTGCTCTTTCACCCATTTTTATGAGAATTGGTGCCTAATGGTTTTCAAGCAATCAAAAGTAAAACGACTTTATTTGATAATTCAATAGTTACAATGGGGGAGGTGCCAATTGAGCTACATGGCTCTTAACAAAATGAGAAAACAACTTTAAATTTTAGATACTCTAATTTGCATGGTTTAGGGTCTTAGAAAAAAAAAACCACTGTTAAATAATGCTAAATACAATTACACATAGAAAATGAAGAGTGCTATGCATTCTAATATTTCAATTTCTGCTCTTTCACCCATTTTTATGAGAATTGATGCCTGATGGTTTTCAAGCAATCAAGAATATTATAAAATTATTATCACTAATCATATTCAAATAAAACTTTAAAAATAAAAATAAAAACAAGAAAATATCAACAACAAAAAAAAAAAAAGAGAGAGAATAAGAATAGTATATTTTTAAAGCACGCATTTGAAAAATAGAATCAAATTCACCTAGAATCAATGCTAAAAAAAATTCATACACAAGAAATCAAATTGCAGTTTCGCGGCAACCAAACAGAACCCATGCATGTAAAAAAAATTAAAAATAAATAAATAAAAAAACCTGAAATGAACTTGAATTTGAAGCCCTAAAAGTGAAAGATCAGGAATTGGCAATTACGAGAAATAGGGAACAGATTTATCAAAACTATTCACAAAATAGAAACAGAAAAAAAAACAAATCCTATTCGAACCACAACATTTGTGATCATTGAATCCACGAATCAATAAAATTTGAAGGAATCGGAGAAGAGAGAGCAAATACCTGTCTTTTCTCGGCACTCTGAGGAACCCAAGAAATGAAGAAACACCAAAATTTTGAATATATATAATTCTTTTTGCTATAAATAGCGGCGTTTTTATTCCTTAGTTGAACTGTCTAAAGTAAAAATTGGCGGACTCCAGTAAGTAGGGATGGTAATTTTTCCCCGTCGCCTAACCCGCCCCTCCCCACTTCGTCTCGCGCGGGTTTTTCCCGTCCCGCAAAGGCGATGGGGCAAGAATGGGGCAAGATTTTAGCCCCGCACCACGGGACGGGGTGGGGATGGGTTTAGGCATTTTAGACCCCCGCCCCTCCCCGTCCCCGCCCCACCCCACCCCGTCCCGCATTACTAAAAGTTATAATTATAAAATTTTCATACTCTAAAACCCTACTATTTAAACAAATATATTAAAATTAGCATATTTTATTCTATCTAATGTGATTCTCTACCTTTATTTTGTTGTGTTATACTATGAGATTTTTATTTATTTTAATGATTGTCTTGTTAAACACTTGGATATATTATTCAATTGTTTCTAAAAATTGATTGGATTTGATGAGATAAATTTAGTTGTAATTTCAAGTATATTTTTATTAATGAAATAGGTTTCATTAAAAAAAATTGTACTAGTTGTAGGGCAAATTAACAAAAAGTAGAGTTTTACGAGGTGGGACGGGGCTTCGTGGGGCCCCAAGGGGCGGGGATGGGGTGAGAAAGTATTCCCCGTCATGTGGGGCGGGGTGGGGATGGGGCAAGATAAAACCATACGGGGCGGGGACGAAGACCCCATCCTTCGACCCCGCCCCGCCCCATTGCCATCCCTACCAGTAAGTAGTAAACTGTCTGATTACGCCAATATTTTATTGAATTGTGACATATAAAAGTTTGTAAGGTAAAAAGTAAAAAATGTAAAGAGTAACAGTTGAAAAAATTTCTAGGTTAAGGTTAAAATTGAATTTTTAATTTTCAATCTCACCCATTATTCATTAATTAACTATTGCATGGTGCAATGGAAAAACATGTTACAATGAATAAATGAAGCATGCCACCACCAACTTAGTCCACAAATATTTACTATTTCATTACCAAATTTGCCCACAATAGAAACCATTACCATAAAAGGCCAAAAACCATGTATCTTGCCCTATTTTTTTCAACACTTGGCAAACCCCAAAATTGACCTTTTGAACTCAATGCATACATGTTATTTTTTCAAATCCCAAGACAATATATATTGGCAATATTCAAAAAGCCCATGACTCAAGTCCATGGGAAAACTATTTTACCAATAGGATTCAACCCCATAATCAAAGCCCATAGTTTAAACATATAGCAAATTTATTTTATCAATAGAATTCAAATACCATATCTAGAGCCTATGGTTCAAACTCATGGCAAATTTTTAATCAAAAGCCCAAGCTAACTATAAAATCCCAAACTAATTGTATAATTAATTTTATGGATCTATATACTTATTATTATCTTAATTAATTTAAGTGCATGAGACTTTGATATTTTGATGCTATAAAAGATATAGGCCTTTTTTTAAGTTATGGAAAGAAGTTTTATCAGGTAAGGGTATAAATGCATAACTATTTTATTAATTGGGCCTTTCTAGAATATAAGGTTATGGAGGGGTGGTAAGTGTAAATTTTGAAAATGTATATGGGTGAGTCATCCACCCTATTACCCTTAGCAAGACACGTGCCCCACCCAAAACATTCTCCCTAATCTTTTCTTTGCTGCACCGAATTCCATCCTTTTGTTTCTCTATTCTTCTTTCTTTATTCTTACACAGCCAAATCTCCTCTCTCACACCAACAGCCCTCTTCACTCTTTTGCCTTTTCTCTCTCACCGAAGCCGAATATCTCTCTCTAAAGAAGAAATCAAAATCTTAACACTAAAGTTTCAGTTTCAAAGTTTGTGGGTAAGTAAATAAAACTATATCTTGTTTTGGGTATTTTGATGATGTAATTGTTTGCTTTAGTTTCCATTCTAAATTCTCTAATTTGATTGTTAGAAGCTAGAATTTGTGGTTTTGTGTTAGCAATTTGAAAGATTAAAGATATTATGGTTAATTTATCATACCTGGAAAACTATGAGTTGAGATAATGGATTAGGGATTTTAAAGGCTGTTATGTATGTGGATTTAGTATGTAAAGATGCTATTTCGTTATGAATTTAATTATTAGTTGATTAAGTTTTCTTGCTAGCTTATAATTACAACATGAACATGTTGCTATGAGAATTCTCTATTTGTTGCTTGGTATGGCAAAAGCTTCGTAAATGCAAAATTAAGTCTATGGATTTTACTGCTTTAGCAAAATAATAGATTCTTTTAATCATGTGATTTATATATATATATATATATATATATATATATATGTTTATATGTGTTGCTATGGGAATTAAGATTTTCTTGAGTTTAAGAGTTAGGTTGTGATTCATGTATAAGTTCATATACTTAGGAAGATTTGTTAGTAATAAGTTTTGTCCCTCATTTAGGTGATGAGAATGAGAACGTGGACACTTGAACTCCTCTTATACAAATCTCTCACATCTTCTACTTTCAGGAAAGGGATATGTGACGTGTGTTTGATAAGTATAAGAATTGTTTAGAAAATTTATTATGCATTAAAACCTTTTAATTAGAGATATTACATATAAGCATGATTTAAGTAAAGATATATTTTCGTTAGTTGTTGAATCTTATATATAAGATAATTTTTAGCATATTGATGTTATTACCTATATCTCGAATATAATATTTAAGAATGAAGTGGATAGACATACATTGTAGGATTCACTCTCCCCTGTAGGAGCTTTTTCTCTCTTGTCAAGGTAAGAGTCTCTTCCCTCCCTTAGACCTCATCTAAGGGTCTTCTCTTGGTCTACTCTATGTCTTAGTCTCTTAGATAGATAGTAGCCACCGCAATCTAGGAAATATGGAGCAAGAAGTAGTGGATTGTTTAAAGAAATTGAAGCTCACAAAGGAAGAAGAGGAGGATATGCTCGTTACAAAAGCCAATAGACCTGAGATTGTTGAAGAACGCTCTCTGAGCTTATTTGGGCGTTTACTCACAGAACCTCGCCAAAATCAAAGGGCCTTCAAGAACACTTTAAGAGCTGTATGGAAGATGGGTTTTGATCTAAGGATTTTTGAGGTTGGAAACAACATTCTGCAATTCAAGTTCAACTCAATATTAGCTAGTGTGGGTTGAAAAAAGTGGGCCTTGGAACTTCGACAACAACTTACTTCTTCTCTGCCGATGGAGGAAAGGTTTAACACCTACAAATATCTCTTTCTCTCATTCTCCTTTCTGGGTACATGTTTGGGGCCTTCCATTTGAACACATGTCTGAAGAAATAGGAAGGGACATTGGAAGCAAGATTGGAAGGATCATTGAAGTAGACAAACAATCTTTGCAAGCTGATCAAGAGAAGTTCATGAGGATTTGAATTGATTTGCCCATCGACAAACCTCTACGAAGGGGAGGGTATGTCACCAATGAAGAGGGAGAGAGATGTTGGGTTGATTTTCGGTATAAGAGACTTCCCACCTTTTGTTACATCTGTGGAATACTTGGGCATGATGAAAAACACTGCTCTCTAAATCCAATAGAGCAACGGTTAGACCAATAATACGAAGAATGGCTAAAGTTAGGAGGAGCTACCAAAAATGGAGGTGAAAAAACTAGAACAAACAGCAACAAAAGCTCGGATTTCATGGGGACAGATGATACAAGAACAAGCTCACAACCAGCGGTAAACATGCTAAGTTCACCAATTCAAACAGAAGGCGGAAAGGAGAAGGGCAAGGACAGTTGTCAGATCATGGAGGTTGGGAATACCTTGGGAAAAGTGATTGGTACAAGCAAGTCAAATCCTAGAAAGCTAAATAGCCTACACAAATGGGACAACACTGCAAAGTTGGGGCAAGAATTGAGGTATAAACAAGAGGCATGTGACAAACAAAAAGTTACTAGAACCAAATTGGTTAGGGAGCTGTTTAGAGAGAACGAGGATGCCTAGTCAGTTGTTGAAGAAAAGTATGGCCCGGATGTAGAAGAGTTAGAAGTGTCAAGCCCACTAAAGCTTGGTACCAAGACAAGTATAAGTGGATATATAAGAGAACATGGGCTAGGCCCAGAAAATGAGAAGAAGCCAGTAAACAAAGGCAAATGGAAAAAAAATAGCTAGAGAGAAAGGGAAAGCCCAAGAGGTGGAAAGGTCAGCCCAGATCCAAAAGGTAAGTAAAAAATGACATGAGAATATCGAAACTCTTTTTAAGTCTGAAGGTAGGACTCTGAAATGTTTGTGTGAAGGGCACTCGAATGGAGATGCGATCTCATCTTATGAAACGGAGGTGGTTGTTGCGTAGCACCACCAAGAGCAATGATTGCTTTGGGGTGGAACTGTCGAGGGCTTGGGAACCCTCGGATAGTTAGAGTATTGTGTGAATTCGTATAGCGGTGGGATCCCAAAATTGTCTTCTTATCGGAGACAAAACTTAAGAAGAAACTTATGGAAAAAGAGAAAGAAAGAGCTAGTTTTGCAAACAGTGTGATCATTCCCAACTCATGTAGGAATGGAGGGTTAGCTCTGTTATGGAAAAGGGACATCACAGTGGAAGTTCAGGGCTATTCTGGAAACTATGTTGATGCACTTGTCACTAATCCAAGCTCAGGCTTCAGGTGGTGTATCACTGGCTTTTATGGTCACCCTGAGGCCCATCATAGAAAGGAGTCTTGGAATCTTCTAAAAAGGTTAAACAGACAATACCAACTCCCATGGTTATGCTTTGGGGATTTTAATGAATTTGTTTTGATGGAGGAAAAATTGGGTGGGGTTCGAAGGTCTCAAAGACAGATGGATGACTTTAGGGAAGCAATCCACCATTGTGGGTTCAAAGACCTTGGATATTGTGGACCTGACTTCACACTGTGTAATATGCAGGAAAGGGAGAATAAAATATACCTGAGATTAAACCAAGCTCTAGCTACCACTAAGTGGATAAATGCCTATAAAGATGTAAAACTGCACCATATGGTGGATTCCACCTCAGACCATTGTGGCCTGGTTATTATTGATGTTTTTATCCCACAACCACCTAAAAGGCGATGATTCCACTTTGAAGCTATGTGGATCAAAAAGGAAGAGTGCAGAAAGATTATTAAAGCGCCATGGGACAACTATAGGGATTTAAATACCCTAAATGGTGTTGCTACTGGATTAAAGCATTGTATCTCTCAAGGTGAAATAAGGCTGTTTTTGTGCAAGTCCCTCGACAAATACAAAAGAAGAGAAAGACTCTCAGTACACTGGTTCTTAGAGACAGAGATGGTAGCCGGGGTAACAAAACCAACACTCTGAGACAGGAAATCAATGACTTACTAGACAATGAAGAAATCATATGGCAACAAAGATCAAAGGTGCAGTGGATGGGACTGGGAGATCGCAACACAAAATACTTCCACTCAAAAGCTTCAGAGAGAAAAAAGAAAAACAACATTAATAAAATAATGGATGAGAATGGGAACTGGTGTTAAACCATTGAGAGCATTGCAAATGTAGCTATGTCTTATTTTGAAAAGTTGTATACCACATCCCATCCCACACGCATGTTTGAGGTCATCGATACTATACCGTCAAAAGTCTCTCCTAAAATGAACCAAAGCCTAATCAAGGAATTCTCAAAGTAGGAAGTTAAGGCCGTTCTTAAACAGATGCATCCAACCAAAGCTCCGAGTCCCGACGATATGTCCGCAATTTTCTTTCAAAAGTACTAGGATATAGTTGGTATTGATATTATAAGCATGGTTTTGAATGTTTTAAATTCCAATATGTCCATGGCAGACATTAACAAAACTAATATTATTGGTGCCAAAAACTAAAAGCCCCTCTAAAATGATAGAATTTTAACCCATAAGTCGAACCAATGTTGTGTACAAACTCATATCAAAAGTTTTGGCCAACCGCCTCAGGGCAATCCTCCCCCAAATCATAACAGAAAATCAAAGTGCTTTTCTCTCTGAGAGGCTAATTACGGACAATGTTCTTGTAGCCTTCAAACTTATGCACTATCTAGATCATAAAATGGGAAGGAATGTTACATGGCAATAAAGCTTGACATGAGCAAAGCCTATGATAGAGTAGAGTGGGGTTTCATTGAATGGGTGATGGAGAAAATGGGTTTTCATGAAAAATGGATAAGTCTTATCATGCATTGTATTACTACAGTTTCCTACTTTGTTCTTATTAACGGTGTTGCTTATAGTAGTATAATTTCCACTAGAGGTCTCCGCCAAGGAGACCCACTTTCACCCTATCTATTTCTGTTATATGAAGATGGCTTTTCCTCCTTTATTAATGATGCGTTCAAGAATCAGAGTATGAGTGGGATAGCTATTGTAGAGGCTGCCCCATGGTAACACATCTATTCTTCGCCGATGACAGCCTCCTCTTCTGCAAAGCTAACAACCAAGAATGTCAAAGACTTGTTATATTCTCCAATTATATGAAGCAGCATCAGGTCAAAAAATTAATGCAGAAAAGTCCTTAGTGTTTTTCAGCAAAAATAGCCCTAAGGAAAAAAAGAATGAGAAGTCGAATATTTTGGGACCTATGCAAGATACCCAACACAACAAATATCTAGGTCTACCCTCGATTATCAGCAAGTCAAAAATTGAAATCTTTGCAGAGGTAAAGGAAAAGGTAGAGAAGAAACTTTCGGGATGGAAAAAGAAAGTACTATCTATGGGCGGTAAAGAGATCCTCATTAAGGCAATTGCCCAAGCGATCCCAACCTACACTATGAGCTGCTTTCAACTCCCAAAAAAACTTTTGTGATGAGATTGAAGGCTTGTTGAGAAGATTTTAGTCGAGACAAAAGGACTAGGAATCTAAAATTTCTTGGGTACATTGGAAGAAAATGTGCAAATCAAAGCTTAGGGGAGGGATGGGCTTTCGGAATCTACAAGCTTTCAATCTTGCTATGCTAGCCAAGCAAGGATGGAGGCTTCTGATGAGTCCTAATTCCCTTGTGGCCCAAATCTGCAAGGCAAGATACTACCCACATAGAGATATCTTTAGAGCAAAACTTGGATCCAACCCCTCCTACACTTGGAGGAGCATCATGAAGGGTATGGAAGCGATGAAGAGAGGAACCTGATGAAGAGTTGGCAATGGTAGCATGATTCACATTTGGGAGGACAAGTGGCTTCCTACTCCCCCACATCTTACAAAATAGTCTCTACAATGGCCTTATGATGATTTCCCGATGGTCTCTACACTTATTGATAGAGACACCAAAAGGTGGAAAGCTAATTTAGTAAAATCCCTTTTCCTCCCTTTTGAGGCAAATATAGTTCTCAACATCCCTCTCAATCACAACCTTCCAAGTGATAAAATTATTTGGGTAGGTAACAAAAAAGGTGAATTCACAATGAAAAATGCCTATTATATAGCCATTCAGGTTATAGAAGTCACGAAAGAAGGTTGTAGTAGGCCTTTTTTACAATATTGGGCCGGGCTGCCTCCTGCGGTACTGAGCCTAAGTATTCTGATTAAGAGAGTTGAGACCGGTCCAACTGTAACTCACTTTGATCCGGCTTGTGCACAAACTATGCCCCTTTTTTCAGTTTTTTGATCACATACCCATGGCAAGTAGAGCTATTACAGGGAGTTATGGCAGGCAGGTATAATAAAGGTAACAAAAGAGGAAAACTAGTCAAGATAAAAAAAAAATAAAAAAAAAAGGGAGCAGCAGGTAGTACCCTCCGTATACAAAAAAAGATAATAAAAAATAATAATAATGGGTTTCTTGGATTAAGAAGAGGGGAAAGTCAGTCTGCCACACCGAGTAACACTACGGAGCTTGAAACCGAGAAGGGAAACCACTTCCTCAATGCAAATAATCTCCTTTGGAAGTGAAATTAATTGCTTTGAGGGAATGGGCCTAAATGGTTTATGTTCAACAGTGGTTCTTTTCCTTTGATAGAGAGTAGGACTTTGAGAGGGAGAGAGGGAATCAACCTATTGGTGCATGCCTGCCGATCCTAGCTCTCTATTTTTTCTTTCCTTCTTTTTCTTTTATCTTTCTTTTTCCTCTCTTATCTCAATGCTTGTTTTCTATTCCGTGGTTTTCTTTTAAGTTCCTCTCACCCCCTCCGTCGTCGTGATCCCTGTGCACGGCTAGGGTCCCCTTTTTATAGTGCCTGTCATGACCGAATTTTACTATTTTAGCCCTTAACCACCTTTGTCTGGTCTGGGTGTACTTGCCGACCACCACTGGTTTATTTGTGTTGGCTGTGCCACTCATACCACCAGTCAAAGAGAACTATTTTGTTTGTTTGTCTGCCGTGGCACCCTTACCTGCTACGGTGTGGGTGCTCTATCCCTCATGGCATGCACCTAATGGTTCCCACTTACCCTTACTTCTTTTAAGCGGTATGTCATCCCAACAGGACATTTCCCCCAAAAGAGCCTTAGTAGGAACCTTAGAATAGGTTTTTCCCCTCTCCCTACCGCCAGACCATGACCTCTTACCTCTGACCCATGACTTCACCACGTCCTGTATTGGCTGGGTACAGGCTGGTGATGCCTGGCTCTTGCACGTGCTTTACTTCTATGTTCGTTCAAAGCTTGCCTGCTGCTCACGCGCTTGCCGTGATCTGGAGACCTATCTGCACATTCTGCCGGTCATTCTTGGCTTCTTATGGTGTGGGCTATTTGCTGATCTCATATTTTCTGCGCCTTTGCTCCCTTTGGGGCTGGGCTTTGCCGGATTGTGGGCTTCCTTTTCTCTAGCCCATCCTTTTACTCTTTCCGTAGCCTTGCCATTGTTTCCTGCCATATCACTCTGCTATTTCTGCTGTGATGTTATTTGGTCCAGGCCTGCTGGGACTCTTTGGGCTTGTTACTTATGACTCAGTATAGTCATTTGGGCCTTTTCAATTGTATTGCTTACGGGCTCCTGCGTCCCATTTGTTTTCTCTTGGCATCCTTGGCCCATTTGCTTTCCTTGGGCTTCTTTGGCCCTTTTCCTAACTCTGCATTCTCATGGGCTTTTTACTTCTTTGGGCTTCCCCGGCCCAATTATCTTATCCTTCATCCTTGGGGCTCATGGGCCTACCATCAACCCCTTACTTTCTTTGCTTGCATTACTTTAGGCCTGCTGTAGCCCATTCTCACTTTTCCACATCATATACTGCCCATGGGTTTGCTATTCCTCTCTTTCCGAGCTTCCTTAAGCCCGTTTGCTTCCTCAAGGCCCATTTGTCTATTTCATGGACCTGTAATCCATTATTCCTGCCGCTTGGGCTTAATAGTTTTTTCTATCCATTTACCAATTGTTTTCTACCCGTGTTGATGGGCTTCTTTCTATTTGGCTTCCCCAAAACAACCGTCAACAAAGGTGAAAGCTCAACAAGTGATCCAAGAACCCCTCTTTGGAAGAAATTATTGCACCTAAATATCCCAACAAAGATAAGGATTTGTGCTTGGAAGATGTGTATGGATGGCCTCCTAACAATGTTGAATCTGCAGAAAAGGAGTTAACGGTTGTGAGCTTTGTCCATGCTATGGAAAGCAGCCAGAATCAGTCATCCACTCCCTTGTTAGATGTGAGGTTGCCAAAAGAATTTGGGATTGTTGGGTAAATGGTCCCGTGGACTTTTTGTTTGAAGTCATGGATATAACTGATGTGGCTTTGAAAATTTGTGAAAGTGGCATAACCCAAGACCTCGAAACTTTCTTTGGTGTAGCCTAGGCAATATGGTATAATAGAAATCAAGTAGTGTTTAAATCCTCTTGCCAACTTCCTACCCAAATTTGGAATTTTGCAAAAAGATATCTTCAAGACTTCAAAAGCGCCTTAGTAACTTTCTCTCATCATTAATCTTTGACAGATAAAAAATGGACAAAACCCCATCCTAGGGTCTTCAAAATCAATGTTGATGGAGCTAGGTTTGAAAATGGCAGAAGCTCTAATGTTGGAGTAGCCATAAGAGACTCTACTGGAATGATCACTGTTGCTTGGTGCAAATACCTTCGGGGTCAATATTTAGTGACAAAAACAAAAGCTCTTGCTATAGAGTGTGGTGTCTTGTTAGCCAGAGATATGGAGCTTTCTCATATCATCATTGAATCTGATGCCTTATCTGCTATCCAAGGCATCTCAGCAGCTGAAATAGAGGGCAGCCTTAGTCATGTGTACCAAGGAATCCTCTCCATTCTCTCCTCTTTTAGTAGTTGGAGTATTAAGCATGTGAAGAGGGACTACAACAGAGTGGCACATAAGCTTGCTCAATTTGTAAGGAAGAATGAGGCTTCTCAAGTATGGAAGGGGTTTTCTCCTCCAATAGTGCAGTAACTTGTACAAGCAGATTGTATGTAATTTTCCAGTTTAAGTGTTATCCATGCTCTATTGTACTTCAACTCCTTACTTTAATGAATTCAGATATTTCTCATTAAAAAAAAAAAAAGAAAAAAGAATGAAGTGGATATGCTACTGTTATGAAATATTTATGTAAAAGCATAATTATCAGAAAAATATAGTTTTTAGATTATTCCATTATTATGATCAGAACTCAGCCAATAGGGGTTATAGTATTAGCATTTCCATGGAAATATTGATTGGCCATTAAAAGTGGTGAGGACTCTGTTGTAACCACCCTTGTTGGAAAATACCAACTTGTGGAGGATGTCAACCGACCCCCATGGTTGATGATTTGATCACCCAAATAGGGTGTGATAATTTCTGATATGATCTTGGGATTTCGTAGCATTGTGGGGAATGTTGAGCATTTCCATGGAAATATTGATTGGCCATTAAAAGTGGTGAGGACTCTGTTGTAACCACCCTTGTTGGAAAATACCAACTTGTGGAGGATGTTAACCGACCCCCATGGTTGATGATTTGATCACCCAAATGGGGTGTGATAATTTCTGATATGATCTTGGGATTTCGTAGCAATGTGGGGAATGTTGGATGCCTGGCACAATGTGCTAAAAGCCTCCTAAAGTTGTAACAAACTTACAATTAAACTGACTAATATATTAGAGCATCCACAGCAGTGGAGCAAAATTTTTAGCAATTTAGCTCCACCAAAAGTTACTTTATCTATTTTACCTACACACATGCTGCAGCAGTGGATCTATTTTAGCTTTCAACACAATAAAATAATATATTCATCACAATAAAATAATATTTCTACTACAATAAAATAATATATCACCACCACCACCACACAGCACAAACATCCTCCACCACCCCCACACAGCACAAACATCCTCCACCACCACCACCACTGGCCACCAGTCCACAGTAGGAAAAAAGGAAAAAAAAAAAAAAAAAAAAAAACACACCAACCCAAATCGAACCCACAAATCCACAACCACCACCACCACCGGCCACCAGTCCACAGCAGGAAAAAAAAAAAAAAAAAAAAAAAAAAAAAAAAACCCAACCCAAATCAAACCCACAAATCCACAACCACCACCACTGGCCACCAATCCACAGCAAAAAAAAAAAAAAACCAACCCAAATCGAACCCACCACCACCACCATCTCCACCGTGACCCCTGAAATCTAGCAACCCAAACGCTGAAATCCACCAAACCCAAATCCAGCTACCCAAACATCGAAACCATACACCGATCTCAACCCCGATACCAACGCACACCGGAGCACAACCACGACCGATCGGCAAAGTGGAGGTGAAGGAAGCCACTTCGATCCACGAGGGCGAAGCACAACCATGACCCAGCGGCCGGAGCACAACGTTAAGAAAGTGAGGTTGAGAGAGATACTGGAGCTGAGAGAGATGAGATGAGAGTGAATGAGAAAGAGAGAGGGGTAGGGTGAGAGAGAGAGAGAGAGAGAGAGAGAAGGGGCATTTTTTTTAATAAAAAACTGGAATAAAATAAATTTTTTTTTTTAGCTCTAATGAATAGTGCACATCTATAGATAGATGTGCACTGTTCATGTGGAGCTAAAAAAAATGGATATAGCTCCACTGCTGCAAATGCTCTTATGAATGAGCTATTAAGCTATTTTGAATTTATAAGAAAAGTTTAATGATAAGGAAGGTATTTTAAATGTATTATAAGTCTGATAAAAAGTTTATGACAAAATGTTTTATAGTCTATTTAAAGATAAAGTTACTGTATTATGTTTAAGTTCCTTATTATGTCCTTTTACTATTATATGAAAGGAAAATGATGTATTTTCATATGAAAATTCATAAGTTAGTTGAAGAATAGCATGAAAACTATTTATCAAAGCTGGCATATCCATAAAATATTTGATTTACATGCATTCTTATTAAATACTCATGGAACTTAAAACCTTATTGATTTCGCAGCTCACCCTATTATATTTCAGTGCACAGTTTCTTTCTTGGAAGCAACGAGAGTATTAGAGGTGGCAAGGAATCTATGATTCTCGTTTGATAGAATGTATAGTTCTTTTGTTATATAGAAGTTTAGCTCTTTTGTTGTATAGGAGGAATCAAAATGTACTTGATCCTTTTGAGCACAACTGTATTTCGGAACCTTAGTTTGTTTTGAACCCCAGTTGGATCTCTTTGGGGTTAGGTTTGTAAATAAGAATTTTGCTAAATGTTTAGCTATGTAATATTTATACGAACACCTTAAGTTTTAACTAGGTTGTAATCTTGCAAAGTTCGAAGCAATGAAGTTTCAAAATTTTACAAATTTTGTTTATTATGGTCTTTATGCAAGGAAATAAAAAGGAATACGAGAAATGATTTTGATAAGCACCTTTGGCTTTAGTTGGTTCGTGTTAGTATTGAGTTAAACTTGATATTAACATGTAGGTCATGCTTTAAATTCTGAAGTACAGGTTTGGGTCGTGATACTAACTACTTGGCAACATCAAAGTCAATTGCTATATGGCACCATCAAAAACCCAATTCTTATTGGCAACATCAAAGCTCATTATTACATGACACCATCAAAAGCCCAATTCTTATTGGCACCATCAAAGCCCAATTATTATTGACAACATCAAACCCCAATTATTATTGACAACATCAAAAACTCAAGCTAAATACTTGGTACTATCAAAAGCCCAAGCTAATTACTTAGCACTATTTTATCAAAAGCCTAAGCTAACAACGTAGCACTATTTTATCAATAGCCCAAAGTTATTAATACTTGGCAAATATTATATTATAAATATTTTACTACAAGCTCAAGTACTATTTTTGGCAAACCATCATTTCGAAAAGGCCAAAATCACTTGAAAAAAAAAGGGTAAAATATCATTTTCGTCCTTAAACTATCACAAAAGTTCATTTTTCGTCCCTGAATTTTCAAAAGTTCTATTTTGGTCCCTAAACTTTGCAAAGCGTTCTGATTTTCGTCCTTCCGTCTATTTCCATTAGTTTATGTCTTATATGGCTTGATAGAGTGATGATATGGTAGCTGACTTGGACTAAATTATTTTACTTAGAAAAAATATAGACACGTGGCAAAGAAATTATAGGTACATGTGGGAATATTTTTTAAAAGCCCAAAATTACCCCTTAGACCAAAATCTCCAAATCTCAAGCAAGTGTGCCATAACCTACAATTCCTAAACTATGAAAACCCTCTGGTGCCACCACCCTCAAACTGGCAGCCCCAATTAGTAGAATAGCTCCTATTCAAATCAAACCTTGAAGCTCCGCCTACGTCAAGATATGAAATTGAAGGTAGCTCTGCATTGAAGCTCGAGTTTGATCTTAGGTTCTTGTTAGCTCTGCCACAATTCTGGGTTATTAATTTTTTGTTCATAATATACTATGGCTTTTCTTTGTATTTTTATTTTTTTATTTTTTTGAGATCAAATGATAGAAATTTTTGGCCAAGCCGTGTCTAACCACCATTCTAACTCCAACAATGACAGCTTTTGCTTTATATGTTTGAAGAGTAGGAAGAAGTTGGGGACCATTTGTGGTTGCTACAATAGATAACTTATATGGGTTTGGAGATAATTTTGTTTTTCCTAAGCATTATGTGTTGTTCTATATTGTGCTAGGAATCTACCAACTATATTTGATGAATGGTTTCATCTTATTTCCTTGTTTCTGTCATGGATTATGGCAGTCTTTTTTTTGTTTGGTTTTATGTTGTTGTTGGTTAAGTTCAGCTTGAACGAATTGGCAGGGAGCAAAGTATGTGCAAGTGCAAAGAAGATAATCAAATTCAGCCGGTCTAGACTTGTTGATTTTGGTCGCCGATTGGGCTGGTGTTGTGGGTGGGTTTTTACAAATGGAGGGAGTAAGGATTTCACAAATGGACGGAGTGTGGGTCACCTAAAAGAGTGGGGGTAATGTTGGACTTTTAAAAAATGGTTTTCACGTGTACCTATAATTCTTTGCCACGTGTCCATATTTTTAACAATAAAATAATTTAGTCCAAGTCAGGTACCACATCAGAACTCTATCAGGCCACATAAGACATAAAGTAACAGAAATAGACGGAAGGACGAAAATTAGAACATTTTGCAAAGTTTAGGGACGAAAATAGAACTTTTGAAAGTTTAGGAACGAAAAAAAAAAACTTTTGTGATAGTTTAGGAATGAAAATAATATTTTACCCAAAAAAATATATTATATCTTCTTCAAATCCCAAAGTTAATAATCTTTGGCAAAATGTATTTTTTTCAACAAACACATCGCCCAAAGTTAATAACCTTTGGCAAATTAAATTTCATAGGAAGCATAAGCCCATAAATCCTGACAAATATTTATACCATATTATCTATCTAATGTAACACCACTTATTTTTTCAAAACTCATGGCAAATATATATCAAGCCCAAGGAGAAATGTAAGTGTGTGTCACTAATAATTAAGCTCATAGAAATTATATTCAAAACCTATGGCAATTATATATATTTTACAAACCCATGGAAAATATTTATAAAAATTCATGGAAAACTATATTACTAACTTAATTATTTATTCTACAATTACACTAAATAATAAAAGCTCATGATTCAAGTTCATGGCAAAACTATTTTATTAATAGAATTCAATCTCATAATCAAAGCCCATGGTTCAAGCACATGTCATATTATTTATCAAAGCCCAAGACCAATAATACTTGACAATATCTTATCAAAAGTCCAATACTACTTGGCAATATTTTAAAAGCCCATGACTCAAGTCCATGGCAAAACTATTTTATCAATGGAATTCAATCTCATAATCAAAGCCCATGGTTCAAGCCCATGGTAAATTATTTATCAAAGCCCAAGAAGAATAATGCTTGGCAATATCTTATCAAAAGCCCAACACTATTTGACAATATTTTAAAAGCCCATAATTTAAGTCCATGGCAAAGCTATTATATCAATGGAATTCAATCTCATAATCAAAGCCCATGGTTTGAGCCCATGGAAAATTATTTATCAAAGCCTATGCAGTTAAGAAGAAATAGCTAGCGGTTCAGCAGTGATACTTGCAGCAAATTTAGCTCATACTATTTTTCTGTTGGAACTCATACTAGCCATACTTTCCTAGAAGCTTCCAACAAAGAGATGAAGACCCGATTCTCTCAATTACTCAACAATCATTACATTCAGCAAGTCACAAAGCCACCAAGAATGAGGAACCACTTGTTCAACATAAGAAAAGCTAGCTCCAGCAGTAAATGAGAACACGTCCAGCAGTCTACCTGGACAAACAGAATAAACTCTAGCCGTTCACAACATCTCTTCACCAACTGGAGGAGATATTCAAATTACTGATTCCAATATCCACCATCTTATTCATTGTCATCATTGGAAGATTTCAGCTCATCTCTTTGCTACAAGAAAATGATGATGCTTTTCATCCAAGTCTATGTTCATCCAACACCTCTCTACACTTGGGGGGGGCTTGATTTATTGATCCAAAGGATTCCATTTTGGGGGCTACAATTGGGTATTGATTAAAAAAATATCAAATATATCAATAGAGGCACTTCCACTACATAACTTTATTGGTCCAGCAGCGACCAATCTCATTCAAGAACATTTTATTTGGCATACATCACAAAATTACAAGCAACAAATGAAGCTCTATTTATCAACAAAGATCTACATTGGAGTCCTATTATATCCAATCGCGGTAGCCCCCATGCACCATCAAGTAATGGCAGCCCCACACATATTCTAAGTCATGATAATTATATCCATCGCAATGCTGAAACCCTTACAATCTCATGCATTACCAAACTTGCTGTGATATTACACTTAGGGGCTTGGTCTCTCACTATTAAAACAACTCATTCCAGAGCTACACTTCACCAAACAAATGAAGTCTTTTTAAATTCAACAAAGCTACTGATCTAGCTATGGAAATTTCAACTACATTAGCCTACTACTAAGGTACCTACGAGAGAACTAATGCAACCCACATGTCCTATCAAATCCAACACATCATCTCCAGCAGTCCAGAATCACAGGCTAACTCATTCATAAAGTATTCAAGAAAAGTTTTTACTCGTGCATGCCCTTGCAAAACAAGCCCACACACTTGGGAGGCTAAATGTTGAGGACAAAATTTCACGCCACATGACTTTATTTCATTAGCAACCCTCACCACATCAATATTATCTATATTTTAGGAAAATCTCTTTTAAAGCCGAAAAGAGCCCATATCTACACAAAACAATTTCAAAGCCCATGGTCCAGAACTTATGGCAATATTATCTCATCAAAACCCATGGTTCAAGCTCATGGCATATCATCTCATTTTCAACTCATAATCCAAGCTCATGAGTCTCATCAGGGGAACTTTGGAAGTTGTGGTTTGGAAGACCAAGAAGTGTGTTCAATAAAACTCTAGCGATTCAAAGTTGATAAAAAAAAACATGTTGCTTGGCATGTCTTCTCCAATCCCTGAACTTTGACGAGTCAGTGCAATAGGTAACATCTGGTAAGCCTCTCATATCACATAATACTTAAAATGATAAAACTCTTCATTACTCTTTACCTAAAACTTAATGTTCATCATATAATCTAATTATATTATCTCATATAAATTTTATTATTATTTTCATTTAAAGCAATACCAAACACATGCCTAAATCTTATTGGCTATCTCTATATATAAGAAATCTATTTAATATCTCATCTAGCATTAAACTTCCCAAGATTTGGTCACAACACAAAGAGACTATAATTACATCTCTAAAGCTACATCAAATATCAACCAAATGAGTTTATTACTAACCAAAATTTATATTGTAATAAAATCATGGACTAAACATATAATTTTCCAAAGAGGAAATTTAGCCAAAAAGTATTAGTAGCAGCTCTAGCAAAAGCTGCCTTAACTCCAGCAACTAACACATGTCCAAAGTAACATCATCAACCCATTAATGCCCAATCTTAGTAGCTTGCTACAATACCCAAAGAAGCAAGGATCCTATAAAAGAAATCATACCATTTTATGCTATGATCCTTAGCCTCCAACTACAGTACCAAAAATAGGAAAATCTCATAAAAGATATCTTACCATTTTCAACCAAATCCATGAATTTAATGCTGAATATTTCCTCCAGCAGATGACATCATAAATCTGAAATTATCCAGCTGTGTTAGGGCAACTACTGCTGTGCAGCTGTCAACTGCAACAACTATTGTTGTACTATTGTGTCAGCTGCTGTACGGCTGCAGCAGCAGACTTAAATATCATAATTTCTTCTTTTAGCTAAAAACCAAAAACTCACAAAATAAATCACTTATTTTGCTAAAGATCTTTCCTTATTTGCTGATTTTCCCTTTAATTAATTCAAATTTAGTTATATACTTGGCTTTACATAAAGAGGATCAAGCTACACACTAATGACAGAGTACTACCCATCTCTCCCACACTCTATTATTTTAAAATATCATCATCTTGCTGCCCATATCTCTAAACATCTCCTTCTCCATTTCTCTTACAAAACCTCTTCTCAAAGGAACATAACCCACAACATAACACAAAACTTGTCAGCTGAGATAATCTTATGTATTTACTATATTTAACATCAATATCTCTCATACTTCCATATATTTTTCAAACACATTCTTCACAAAATATCCATGCATACTTCTCATATATCTTTAAACTCCATATCTCACAAAGTATCTATATACAAGATCCACATTCAACAACGTATCTATATATACTTCCCATATAAATTACAAATACCACATCTCACAAAATATATATATTTCTTACCATCTCCATACTTTTCAAGAGATATCAACATTCGTACAAAAGCCTTTCTTATGGAAGGCATAGACTTCTAATACATAAAGCTCTTTTCTTAGAAGGCACAAAGATATCGTATTAAAGCCCAACATGGAAGGCAAAACTATTCATATTTGACTAAAAACTAAAAGAGCATTACATAGAGAAAATCATTTAAGTGCATGATAAATGGGATAAACTTAACCAATCTATGCACACGGTAGGATATATTTTCTCTCCCTCCACCCATTTTTTCCCTTTAATCATGAAGTCACTGTGAAAGGACTCATAATATCATATTACACCGCTGAACTCATTTTATCAGGCTGTTGGAATGTTATCAACCCACTAATGTTATATGGTTGGAGCCTTACATTATGATGATAAGTTATTATATTTTTATCTCCAAATTTAAACTATTGAGTATATTCTAATTCATTATCATTGTATCGCTAACTCATGTTATTATATTGCTGGAATGTTATCAGTCCATTAATACTATATGGTTGGAGCCACAAGCCCTATGAAGTAATGCTATAGCTGAAACCACAAATCATATTAAGATAAGTTGCTATATCTTTATCTTTAAATTTGTGTTATTGAGTATGTGTTACTTAATCATCAGTGTACCACTAGATGCAAGATACTCTAATAATATTGTACTATTTAATAAACATGGATTCACTAATATTTCATTAATGAACATATATAATGATAAATTGAATCATCTCACTACCAGATGTATATTATTTGGACGTAAACCACTACTTGACATGTATCATTTGGACATTAACCACTGTTGGACATTAACCACTGCTAGACATATATTATTTGGACATAAACCATCGTTGGACATATATTATTTGGACATAAACCACGGCTGAACATAAACTATTTGACATACATTATTTGGACATAGACCATTGCTGGACATACCTTATTATGTTGAATATGAACCATAAACCACAGCTAGAAGTGGACTATTTTGGACTCATCCCATTGTTGGACATATGGCATTTAATTAATTATTCTCTAATATTAGACATCACTTAATATACATAATTATGATATTCAACTCGTCATTTAATCAAAACTATCATGCTAAACATATTATTTATTTATTTCAAACATTCTCACGATTCTTAGACTTTGGGCTTTATCCATTTTGTAGGCTTAAAAATGCACCGAAAGCCATTGGTCTATATGGCCCAATATCGAGTTCTGAATTGAATTCCCAAAAACAAATCTGACTTTAGCGAAGTCACCCCTCCAGCGAAAGACATGTGGCTACACAACAAAACGGCCCCTATCACCAGTTAAGCTACAAGACTCTTAATAAGTGCATTACAAGTTGAATTAGTGGTGGAGCCAGGGGGTTATTTTGGGGGGGGGGGGGCATATATAAATTTCTTTTTGTGTGTGTATGAAATGTAAAATAGTAATGTACAATACTTCATGACTCAATATGTGCTATAAATAAAAGTGTATTTAATTAAAATTAAAAGGAATATAAAAAAGAAAATATAAAAAATCCAAACAAAGCAAATGCAAAGTACCTAGGAAAAAGTTAAAAAAAGCAATCAGCCGATCAACTAGGGGCATAAAGCACTGCAAAGTCAAGGGATAAAGGGCCCATGGCACGAAAGCTTCAATCTTTCACTCTTTCTTGTCTAGTTTAGAGTCACTTAGTATAGAACTTTTACTTTTAAACAAACTACAACCGTAGTGGGAGGGAGGAAAAGAAAAGAACTTAAAAGAAAAGAAGAAGGCAAATGCCAAGTCACCAACAGAGAGCAGAAGAGAAAGTCATATGTGTGAGGCAAAATGTTTCTGCACTGTGTGGAGGACTTGGTGGTGCAGCACATCAGCAAAGTTTTTTACTTTTCAATTTTTCTACTGTTGTGTACAAGTAAGCCCTAGATGTGTTGGAATGAAAATTAGAAATTTTTTCCCCATTTATTTGTTGAGGTAATTATTAAAATACCTGTGTTCATTTTAAAGATGTTGAATTTTTAATTATTGTAATTTGTTGACATATGTATTTATGGATAGTATTTTTTTTAAATGAAATTTATGTTTATTTTTAGACTTTCTTAAATATATATGTATTATCAGGTATGGGGGGTCAAAATGATAAAGTTATTTAAAAATTTTCAAATTATTTAGAATATTTTCAAAAAAAAAATTATTTTTTTCAAAAATTTTAGAGGGACCAAGGTCCCCCTTCGTCATCAAGCGGCTCCACCCCTAAGTTGAAAGTGGATCAATTTTGGCAATATATAATAGAGACATATAGTATAGAACACTTACAAAATCTATATCAATGTCAATTTCAATTAAAAAAATGTTATATCATAAATAACCTTTTAATTAAAATAAAAAGGTTTCCATTCGGTTTAAAGGTAAACTTTTTCCTATTAAAAAAGAGTGAGTACTAGTGGCCATTTAAAACTATCTTTTGTAATTAATCTTTATTTTAATAACTGTCTTTTTATTTTTAAATTAATTTGAAATTCCAATAGAATAGGAAGAAGGAAAAGTAAGATTGAGAAATTAGAAAATCTTGGACTACAATTTTCTGTGTCACAACTTTCATATGACGGACTATGAGTGGTAAAGAAAAATGATGGATTCATGTGAAAATGATATACAATTACTTATAATCTATCACATCAAAGTTTTGGTCCTAAAATAATTATTGAGAATTGGATGAGACAGGGCCGGCTCAATAGGTGATGCAATTAATGTAATCGCCTAAGGCCCCCAAATAAAAGAAGGCCCCCACTTGTAAAAAAAAAAAAAATTATATATAATATATTTATCTATATATTTTAATTAAAAAAAATTTAAGTACTTTTATTGGTCAATAAAATGCATTAAAAAGATCTCATTGCAGCCTATGCAGTCTGTGTAGTGTGCAGTGTGCAACTGTGCAGTGCGCACTGCATAGCAGCACAGGCTGCACATTTGTGTACTGCACATTGCACAGGCTATGCAGCCCACAGTCATAGGACAACAAGTTTTCTTACTTTAACAATTATTATAAATTATCATACCAATTAATAATTTGATATGTATCATATCAACTCATTTGTATTATAGTGACACTAATTTATTGAACCATGTAATAAATTAATTTTTATTTGTGTAGGTTTAGACTTTAAAGTGGTCACGACTTTAAAAAAATTGCAATAACCAAGTTCTATTATTCTATACTTTAAATTTTATTTTTAGTTAAATTATCATTTTTAATTATAAATTGTTCAAAAATTCAAAATTAAAATTAATTAAATCTTATTTAAGGTTTACTATGTCACAAGAAAGATTAAGTGGATTAGCTATATTATCAATTGAAAAAGAAATGTTAAAGGAGTTTAAATACAAAAACTTAATTAGCAATTTTGCACCTCAAAAAGCAAGAAAAATATATTTTAAATAAAAAAATTCAATATATATTATTTTATTAATATTTAAATATAAAAAAAACCCCACTTAAAATTTTTGCTTAAGGCCCTCAAAGTTGTTGAGCCGGCCCTGGATGAGAGTTTTGACACGTGTTAGTATCTTATGTGTGTTGAAACTTGGAAGGGCACTTGTTATTGTTGCACACGCTTACCGGCTTTTAGGATTTAATTTTTATTATATGTAACCTACTGTTAGGATCTAACGTTTATTATATATAATTAGATATTGATATTGATATTGATTATTATTATTATTAATGTAGTTTATAGCATGTGTACATACAAGTATCGTCATGATGTCGATAAACAAAAATTCAGTTCGAGAGTTTTTCTAAAGGTTAGAAAAATATTATATATACAGTTAATGACTTCTTGGAGTTTTCTAAAGTTTAGAAAAATCTCATTTATGTAGTTGATGACTTCTTGAGTTGTATTATCTATTATAAATAGAGCTATTAAGAATAAATAACAAGTTATTTACTGCTCAGTGTTTTATTATAAAGTAGGATTTCATAAAGCACTTGTAATTTAAAAGCAAACACGATGATGATAAATTGAGTTAGAAAACATATATTCTTATGAGAAATTTTTTTTGGTAGAAGAATTAGGGGATGAAGAAGGAGGGTAGAAAAAAACAAAATAGTTTAACATGTGAGAAATGTGTAAATGATTTCAAAAAAATTTCTTAATAAAGGGAAAACATTGCCCATGGTAGGAGTCAATGTATTGATTGTGCACATATGAAGAGCTAGAGAGATTTCCTCTTTAAGTCTAGGAAATCGAATCTACTTTCAAATACCCTATAAATACGTAAAATATTTTTGGACAAACTACATATTTGATTCCTAATCTTTACGTTGAATATCAATTTAGTTCTTAACCATTTAAATGTGTCAATTTGGTCCCTAACCTTTTAGTATTGTGTCAAAAAGATTCCTACTGTTGGGTACATATTTGATGTAATTGGCTAATACTTTGAAAAAACACACTTTACTTGTAATTGAATAGATCTAGGATGAGTTTAGTACTTCAAGAAACAAATGTTTAAGCTTAGTATTGAAGCCATGCAAGTCTAACCAAGAAACAAGTGAAGGAGGTGTTGTTCATTAAAGCTCGACAGCAGTCTTGACAGAAAGACTTCTATTAAGGTTTAATGCTGAAGCTCGACACAAGCTGTATCTGTTGAGAATTATGAAATCAGAAATTCCAGATTTGATTACACTCATATCCTTAATTATTTGTGTAGGGTTTCTTTTCTCACAACCCTAAACATATATAAAGATTATTTTAAGAGTCGTCATAAGTGATGCAAGGTGTTGCAAAAGAATAATCCATGCATATTGTGACCGGAGATAAAAATTACCCTAGTTCATCATATTCTCTATAAAAGCTATTGCGTCTTTACGCCAAGGGTTTTGTGACCAAGAAACTTCCTAATCTTCATCATTGATGAACTGAAAAATTTTGCAGCCAACATTTTCCTCAAGTTGAAGTATTAGTCACGTACTAGGATCCGTGCATCATTGGTTAGTCACGTATTGGGATTCGTGCATTGAACGGAGAGATTGCTGCTACAATACAAGTCCAATTGGGTATTGGGATAAGGGTTCAACTGTAAGTTTGTATTAGATACTGGAATTCATTTTACTTGTAACCGCTTGTTTTAATAATAATGGATTCTCAAGAATGGTGATCTTAAATTCACTCAGTGGGATTTTGTCTCGGTGGTTTTCCCCATTCGTAAACAAATCACTTGTGTCAATTTTATTTTCCACTGCATTTAATTTAGTTGGTGATTTGTTTGTGCTACCATGCTATTGCATGTTAAATTGACGTAAGCAATTCACTTGGGTAATTAATTAATTAATTTGTCAAAGGGGTCAATACATTATTGGCCTATCAAATGGACATATTTGATGTAATTGGCTAATCCTTTGACAAAATGCACTTTACTTGTAATTTGGTAGATATAGGATGGGTTTAGTACTTCAAGAAACAAGTGCTCAAGCTTACTATTAAAGTCATGCAAGTCTGACCAAGAAACAAGTGAAGGAAGTGTTGTTCATTAAAACTTGACAGCAGTCTCGATAGAAAGACTTCTATCAAGGTTTAATGTTGAAGCTCGACATAAACTTGACACAAGCTGTATCTGTCGAGAATTATGAAATCAGAAATTCCAAATCTGATTATACGCATATCCTTGAGTATTTGTGTAGGGTTTCTTTTCTCACAACCCTAGACATATATAAGGATTATTTTAAGAAACAAGTGTTCAAACTTAGTATTGAAGCCATACAAGTCTGATCAAGAAACAAGTGAAGGAAGTAGTGTCATTAAAGCTCGATAGCAGTCTCGACAGAAAGACTTCTATCGAGGTTTAATGTTGAAACTCGACGGAAACTCGACAGAAGCTGTATTTGCCGGGAATTACAAAATCAGAAATTCTAGATCTGATTACACGCATATCCTTGAGTATTTATGTAGGGTTTATTTTCTCACAACCCTACACATATATAAAGATTATTTTAAGAGCCGTCATAAGTGATGCAAGGTATTGCAAAAGAATAATCCATGCATATTGTGACCAGAGACAGAAATTACCCTAATTCATCATATTCTCTATAAAAGCTACTGTGTTTTTACGCCAAGGGTTTTGTGACCAAGGAACTTCTTGATCTTCATCGTTGATGAACTGAAGAACTTTGCAGCTAACATCTTCCTCAAGTTGGAGTGTTAGTCACATACTGGGATTTGTGTATTGAACGAAGAGATTGCCGCTATAATACAAGTCCAATTGGGTATTGGAGTAAGGGTTTAACTGTAGGTTGGTATTAGGTACTGAGATTTCTTTTACTTGTAACCGCTTGTTTTGACAATAGTGGATTCTCGAGAGTGGTGACCTTAAATTCATCCAGTAGGGTTTTGCCTCGGCGGTTTTCCCTATTTGTAAACAAATCACTTGTGTCAAATTTATTTTTCGCTGCATTTAACTTAGTTGGTGATTTGTTTGTGCTACCACACTATTGCATGTTAAATTGACGCAATTAATTCACTTGGGTAATTAATTAATTAATTTGCCAAAGGAGTCAATATATTCTTTGCCTATCACCTACCGTTAAGTGATAAATGAAAAATGTTGACGTGGCTAACAATAAAAAAAAACATTGGTTTTATTGCCACATAACATTGCCACTTGGACTGCCATGTCAGCCTAAAATAAATGATGTGAGGCAAATGTCCTTTTTGTTCTTTAGTGTTGTTGTTCTATTTTCTAAAAACATCATTTTATTTATTTATTTATTTTTCAAAAATTTTGGTTTGTTTTTAATCAATGTGGCCTCTTACAGAAGCAACAACTACTTATAGCAGGAAGATATACACTTGTGTAATTGAAGTCCAAAGGCTAGGGTTGTTCTTCAACAATCATGAATTCTCAAAACAACCTAACAAACTGTCACCGCCAAGTATATAGTTTACCCAATATTTTTTATCCACAAATTTGGTTTCAAATATATTTGTAAGAGAATGTCACACAAGTACATACCTCTTATAACTGCTTTTCGTGTAAAATTGTAATTGTACTACCTACAAAGTGAAGTCCAAATAGAATTGTAGAGATTTACTCTTTCAAACACTTGTTAGCTTTGTAATGGTAAGTCTGATACCAAAATCATTTCCATAACTTTTTTACATGACAACTTATGAGTGGTGGAATTATGGACTTATCATTTTTTCTAGGGGCGACTCTACCCTTTATTCAGGGGTTCAAATGAACCCCCTGACTTCAAAAAAAAAAAAAATTTATAATATTTTTTTTTGTTAGTTTAATACTTTAATTTATTCTTAAATATGTTTTTGCACACCCTAACTTAAATCTTATACACCCTTACTACAAGTATTTCTAACTCTAAGAGCATGAGTAAGTGTTTGTGAACTGTAAGTGTCACTCTTTATTATAAATTTATATTATGTGTGTGTTAGTTAGGGCTGTTCATATTCATCCGAGTACCCGACCCACCCGAAGAACCGACCGGATCTAACCCGAAACCGGCCACCTGACTACTCTAGCAGGTTGGCAGCGGGTCTTCATCACCAGAAACCGATTCTAGCGGGTCGGGTTTCAGTTTTCCTCCCTTAAAACTCGAAAAACCCGAACGGACCAAAAGATTTCCAGATTCCGGCCAAAATTTCCAGAATCCGACAAAAAAACCCAGATTCTGATGATATTTTTCCAGATTCCGGCGCTATTTCCCTTAGATCCGATGAGATTTTGACCGGATCTGGCGAAATCTCATCGAATCCAATGAGATTTTCACTGGATTTGGCGAAATCTCATTGAATCCGGTGAGATTTTCGTCGGATCTGTGTTTTTTTCACCGTTTTTTTGCCGTCCCGAATTCGACCGACCCGCCCGCCACCCGTTGATGTTTTGAACCGCTCAACTCTATTACTCTGGCGGGTTAGTGGCAGGTGCCTTTTTTCTCCACCCGATTCTGGGTTGGGCACAAACCCAACCCAGACCGACCCGTGGACAGCCCTAGTGTTAGTGTGTCTAATATTAATTGTGTGCATTACTTTTTGTTATAATGTTATTTGTGTGAATAATAATATGTGTGAATATTTGTGTGTAAATATAATATAACTTTATATAATTAGGAAATAGAGAGGGTTTATTACATGTGTATGTATTGTTATCATGTTATAATAACTTTTTGTTATAAAGTTAGAAAAATTCAAGAAGAAAAATTGTAAAGTTAATGATTGTTCAAGCATTTGATTGGTTAAGTAGACATGTAGTGTATTATTTTATATATGAATGAGTGTCGTTGTGTGTGTCAATAATTAATACAGAGCCAATGAGTTATGTTTATTCATTTAGTTTAAAATATTTTTATAAAAACAATGACAAATTAATAGATAATAATAACTGCATAAAAATAAAAATGTTAGACAAATTTAACAAAATAAAATGGTCATAACTACCCACATTGGCAATAAATATTCATAATGAACTATCATGTAACAATTCAAAATTTGAAAACTTGTAGAAGGAAAATGTAAAAAAAAAAAAAAAAAAAAAAATTAATAACTTGATATATTCTTTTTTTTTTGAGAAACAATAACTTGATATATTCAAGTTCTCTTTTTATTAACAATTTTTTAATTTAAGTTTCTTAATGATCTCTCTAAACAAAATTCTTGGAACCGCCATTATTTTTTCCTAACACTTGCAACTCACCACGTGGGCTAGTTGTGGCCAAAATTGTGGAAATTATTATAGTAGTAGCTTACTCTTTAAAAGGGTGACTTTCCCTATTCCAAAAGTTAAAAATGGTGACTAAATTTTTTTTTCTCCCTCCTTAGCTAGTAAGACAGTGTTGCTTTGGAGTGTTAACGTATTTTTATTTAACACACACCAACTTGGGAAATGACAAAATACATGACTCAGGGTGCCAACATGTCACTTGATTGCCAAATTATCACAAATCATGGATGAAATGATTTTGATAAGTGTAATACCAAAATCATTTCCATAATTTGTCTATATGGCAACTTGTTAGTGATGAAATGATGGACTCATCATTTTTTTCCACTACATGTAACTTGCCACATAGGCTAATTATAGGGGTGTCAATTCGGGTTAGCGTGTCGGGTTCGTGTCGTGTCAAGGTAGGGGTATTCTAATAAATGGCTCAACCCTAACCCGACCCATTTAATAATCGTGTCATGATTCTTCAACCCTAACCCGACCTGTTAATAAGGCGGGTTAACCTGACCCAACCCATTTGACACGCTTAATAAACGAGTCGGGTTGGGTTGACACGAATGTAATACAACCCATTTCAACCTACATAATATTAAATATAACATCCATCTAGAAATAATTTATTTTACATCCCAAAAAGCAGTGCATACACTTCAAGTCTTCAACCCACATTTAAAATAATATAGTTCAACAAAGATATAACATTCATCTAGAAATAAGTTCTTTACACTCTAAAAGAAGTGCATACACTTCAGCCCAAATTCAAAATAACAAAGTTTCACCAAAACAAAATAACATAGTTCAACAAAAATATAATATTCCTGGAACTCGTCAAATGCTATGTATCAATATTGAAAGAATTTGAGCAAACAGTAGACTAATCCTGACTATGACCACGGTTATCATCCATAGATTCTTTGTTGATGTCCAAATTCATAACATCTTCCACAAGCACATTCAATTTTATTTGTGTAAGTTCTATGCCAAAAAAAAAAGTATTAGTAGTTCTAGGGTTAATAAAGTTTCAATTTCCACTTATATCCTTTGTAAATTTTTATAATTACTCATTTTTCTTTTTAAATTTAAAATATATGTTGGATATAAAAGGTATTTGACAAATCTAAAATAAAATAAATATTTATTTGTTATATAAGTTAAACGAGTTGTGTTAAGTGGGTCATTTCAAGTTAACACAAATAAATTGGCGTGTCAAACGTGTCTATTGCGGGTTACGCGGGTTGACCCGTTTATAACTCGTTTCTTATCGTGTCGCTTTCGGGTCGACCCGTTTATGACCCAAACCCATTAAGGCCCAACCCTAACCCGAAAAAACCCGTGTCGAGTTCGTGTCGTGTTCACGGGTTGGGTCGAACATTGACACCCCTAGCTAATTATGGCCAAAATTGTGGAAATTGTTATAGTAGAAGAGACTTACTCTGTAAACGGGTGACTTTCCCTATTGCAAGAGTTGAAAATGGTGACTAGGTGATTGTTTGGATAGCGCGTCCACATCCAGCATCCAACGTTTTTTTACAGGTCTCATGTACTGTTTATGAACCCACGGAATCAACAAGTAATTTTTTTTTTTTTTATAAAAAATTTTAAAACCAAGTTTTACGGTACTATTCACATATTTAATAATTTTTTGTTCTATTCACATATTTAATAATTTTTTATTCTATTCACATATTTAATAATTTTTTGTTACAGCATTTTCAATTTTCAACTTTTAACAATAAGCGGTATCCAAATATACTCTAGATTTTTTTTTTTTTTTTTTTTCTCTCACCTTAGCTAGTAAGATAGTGTTGCTTTGGACCGGAACGTGGCCAATTCCTCTGGTTAAAAGAGAGAGAGAGAGAGAAAAAGACAGTGGTAATAAGCTGACGAGTGAGTCCTGCCTCCTGCTTTCAACTTTCTTTTCATATTCATTTCGTTTTCTCAGAATCGAAATTCAAAAAATTCATGATGTCTGAAACCGAGTTCCATGGTTCAAGCTCTGTTGCTGCTGCTTCTACTACTACTACTACTACTCCATTATTACCCCATTATCACTCTCAGCATCAGCAACACCAATTCCTTAGCCATGGGAGTGTGACTGTGACCCCTCAGCCTCAGCCTCAGCATCAACAACACCAACAAAGCCTTTCACTTGCACAGAGAATGCAAGGAGACACATGCTTCCGCTGCCATCAGCAAGGTCACTGGGCTATATATTGTCCCTTCAAAACCCCACCCAGCAAATCTGAGCCGTCCACTTCCACTCCCAGCCCCACCAGAGCGCTTGATCTCCCCCTCCTTCGCTGCCGTTGTGGCCGGTACTGTCTCATTCGGGTTGCTCAAACCGACAAGAACCCCGGCAGGAAGTTCTACACTTGCTCTGGTGTTAATGTCAGAACATCATATACGATCATCAATTTCGATACTTTTTTTGATCTGGGTACTTTCGGGTTTCGATTTCTGTTAATGTTCTTTTTGTTTGTCACGTTTTTAACAGGGTACCAAATGTAAGTTCTTTAAGTGGTGTGACGAAGTCAAAACAAATGGTGGAGCCAAAACGTGTTTTTGTCGAGCTGGGCCCTGTGCATGGGATATGATGACAAGTGGTCCCAATGCTGGTCGGGGCTACTTTGTCTGCAGAGTCCCCAAGGTGTACCTGCCCTCATTCAATATTTCTTGTAGATAATCTAGTTTATTGCAGCTATAATTTCTGGCTTCTTGATATATATGGCATGCACAAATTGTTTTAGGCTTTGTACCTAATGTTGATTTTGATTGTATGAACTCTTTTCCCAGTTGTGATAGATATAGAACCAGTGAGTAAGCTCACCAACTTCAACAAAAGTCACTAATTTGTGTTGTATTGCTATGAAAACATGGGTTCATAAACCTGGTTTCTTTGATGGTCTATGTTTCTGATTGGTAATTTGGTACTTTTCATGGAATATCAATTGCTTAGGTTAATTGAACCATTTGATTGTATTTCATTAACTTAAGAACTGCTGGCCTAGCACTCCGCGGTTTGGTATCTGCTTTTGTTGGCATGGTTATTGCTTCTTGCAATACCTGATTGAGTGTGACTTATTAACATGTATAGAAGAAAAGTATATACTTGTTGAACTCACAGTTGGATTTTCCATTTAACAATCACTACCGTTGAATCACCAACAAATTGAGGCATGTAATGCAAATTCATATGAGATGGGTGATTAAGCATGTAGTGATATTTTGTGATATAAATTTTCTCAGTATCCATGATGCATTTATATTGCATGGTCCTTTGCTTATTTCATTGTTGGCGTTAATATTGTTAAATATAATGTGCCAAACATCCATCTGTAAGTGGGTCTTGCTTAGTTCCAACTACTTATACAACACCTTGTCCTTAAACCAATACAGATAAAAATAAACTAAGAAACTTGAAAAGATATAGATCCAATGGCAGCATTTTAGGAGAGCAGCCTCTGTTCATTTTGTGTATCCTCCCTATAGAGCATTTTAAAATGCCATTCTTTCACATACTAGTTGATATCTGATTAATGGATTGTGGCTTTGAAACAGGGACAAGGAGCTTGTCATTTCCTTCAATGGGAGGATACCCAAGAAATTACCACAATTAATGATCTTGTAGATGAAAGCAAACATGGCATATCTGTAGATTCTACTTCAACAAGCCATGAGTTAGTCACTAAAATGGGTGATTTGAGTATTAATAATTTAAAGAGGAAGTTTGATTCACTAGAGATGGAAAATCCTCAACATCTCCCAACTTCTGTGGCTGTACATGAACATTTTGAGAAAGATCAAGAGCCTGTCATAGAGAGGAGTGAACATGATGAGACTGCAGAGAATTTAACATCTACAAAGTATATTGATCCATCACGAGTTGAGGACTCTTCAAATCTCCAAGACCTAGTTGTGCTGGAGGTTGAGTTGAGTTCCATTATGAAGAAATCACTCCTAACTACCCATCTGACATCTCAGGCTGAGATTCATTGCGGACAGGCTGAGTTCTGGAGGCAGATTACTGCTGCTGGAGACACTTATACTGAAGGTATTTTCTTGCGTATGTACACATTTGCTATGTATCCTACAGTTACTGCCCAACCCAACACCCCCCCCCCCCTCCCCCACTGTATCTTTATAGTTTATGTTTCTCTTGCTTTATTCTTGCTAACTTGCTGCTTGCCCTTATCAGTTATCTGTTAATATATATATTTTTTCTTCCAGTGACAGATTGTATAAGTCAAATTTTAGGACTTCATATTCTGGGTTGGTTGGGCCGGCTTGCTTTCCCTCCTCCTCGATGTTTATTAGTTCTTCCACCTCGGCCTCTCTCTTGCGGTAAATACAGATTACATTCCATTTGTTTGGTTTTTTTCCCTCTTTCATCTTTGGTTGTGACTCTGATTCATATTTTTGGCAGGTGTTTTCCCTAATTTTGATTCCATATTTGTTCCTCGAGATAAAGATGTGTCCAATTGTGAAGGCTCTGCTGACCTGCATCATAGCCCTTCAATTGTTGAATTTGATGAGACATCATCACAAATATCTTGTCATGACACTCAGTCTTCGAGTGAATTGTCAATCCCCAAGAGTCCTCCTGCTTTGCTAAAAGGCAGTGTAACAACTTTAAACGTGGATGTGCTTGAGCAGACAGTGTTGCATGTTCAAAATCAGCTTCTTACCCATCTTGAATCAATGAATCCGCTTGAACATGAGTCCATGACACAGGTGGTGGAATCTACTTTTATCGTTTTGGATCGTCTATTAGTTAATTATACACCTTTTCAAGAGCGTGTGAAGGAGTTCATTGCCTGTGCATCATCATTTGCTGATATAGAGCAGTCTATCAACAACGAACATTCTTTTCAAGAGTTGATGGAGCGGTACCATAGTGAGAAAGTAAGGTATGATGATATTTCTCGCATCCACGATGAAATAATGACCGCATTTACAGACTCCAATCAGCGTCTTCACTCACTTCGTGAAGAGGCTTCCTGTGTCAAAGAGTTGCTTCTTCGAATTGAGAATCAATTGTCTAGTTGTGAGGCTGAGACTAAGGAGCTAGAGACTCGTGTAGGTGATGTTTCTAGGGATATGTTGGAGTCTCAAAAGAGTTTGCAGACTGCATCTCAGGAAGCAGAAGAGGCAACAAAACTTTGTCATCAAAGGGAGCAAAAGCGTAATGCAGCCAAGGCAGCCTTAGAGATGGCAAGGATTAAGCTTCGGCAGTGATTGTATATTAACCATTCTCGATGTAAAATACAACAATGGTGTTTATATATGTAGATTATGCTGTATGATAGTGTAGATTGATGAGTCTCCTTAGTCCTTTCCCCCTTTTCTCTTTCAAGGTAGAAACGCTAACCAACTTTTTGCAAGGTTGGTAACTGAATATAGCTCATGAAAGAATTTGTTCTAAATTACTCGCTTATACACACATGCAAACCGTTCTCTGACCTGTGCTTTTGGTCTTGTTTGAACTTTGAACACAATGATTGTATATAGTTGTTTCCATTAGCCCCTGCATTACTCAACACTACAGTAATATACCTACTTATCAAGCAGTGATGAAGGGTCGTTACTTACAGGATTCATCTTTTTCTTATAGAGATATACTGAATAGAAAGAAAATGCTTAATTGTTTTTATTTTTGTCAGTCAGTCTTTCATTTATGATATGTTTGGTTGCTAAGAAAATGTAGAAAGACATCAAAAGAAAAAAAAAAAGAAAAGAAACTTAGATTTTGCATTGGGATTTGAGGAAATGTTTGGCTCTGTTCAACTGAGTGTAATACGAATAATTAGCATGGTGAATTCTGCTGACCATTTGAGAAACCAGAACAACATCAAGCATGAGGTTGTTTAGAATCTGTAACTGCTTTTCTTTTCCACAGTTTTTCTGAGCAGCCAAACAGAAACTTCAAGCTCAGAAAAGTAACGAGACTGTCTGATCCATCCGTATCTTGTTTAGAATCTGTAATGGTACTTCAGCTTCATCTTTACAAATTTTGCTCTTTTTTTCTTTGGAAACTGTGTTTTCTTACATCAGTCTGATTCTTGGATTTCTTCAGAACTAGGGAGTGTATCAATGAATATGAGTATAACTTAGGCCATAATATACTCCAGCTGAGTTTGCTTCCATCCCCAGTTCTAAAACCTCAAAGAAAACTCATTCCTTCTGGTGTTCCTGCAAACACTTTGTTCAAGCTGTGTGTGGGAACCAATCAGCAGTGCATACAAGGAGTTGCCACTATTTAGGAAATTTCAAGGGAACAATCTAAGTGTGAGAAAGTCAAAGGTAGCCATGGGAACATGCCAACCTTTCACAGTCATTCTGCGTGCTGTGTAAGCCATGGATCTAGATTTTGAGGTAATCTTTCACTTGCTGAAAATGGTGCTTATTCTTTTCTGTTTTAAGATTTTGAATGTGCATGAAGTCCCTGTATATAAATTTGCTCGCCTCCTTAGTAAAATTTGATAGAGGACGGTATTTGATTCATTTGAATAACCTTGTAGGAAATCAATAAACTGGAAAAATAGTTTATTTGGCATTAGAAGAAGCTTTTGGAGTGGTGCAGTTGGACAAACGTGCTAAGAACACAGATTTTTTTTTTTTTTTTTTTTTTTTTGATAGGTAAGAAAAGTTGTATTAAAAAACTACTCCATCAAAGAAATGAAGTAGGCAAAGAAGATATGTACAAGCAACAGAGAAAAACAAAAAATTATGTACAAGAAAGAATGGGAATCTAAAAACAGCAGAATGGATTCCCTAGAAGTAAATGTTGGTTTCAGACTTTCAAGTGTTAGAAAAGACCAGCCATATAGCTATGATACAATGTTAAAATAAGAAAGGATTAGGAAGAAGTAAGAGAAAATGAGAGAGAAAAAACATAAGTGATTAAGTTCGGCCTTAAAGGCAGATGTCTATAGTAGAATGCCCCAAATGGCTACAATGAACTTGGATTAGGGTAATACAATGAACTTTGACTAATAATATAATGAGATTGGACATTGATATCTCTAAAATTAGGATTTAGTGCCTACCCTCCTTTGGGCACTGAGGTCTTATACATTGACTAATATATATATATATATATATATATATATATATTTTCCCCTTCTTGACTGAGGTCTTATACATGATAGTACGTTCAACTGTAATTCTAACTTATTGTTATCAATCTCAAGTGCCTAATTTAATTACTTTTGGGGGTGACGGGGGGATCAAGTATTAATTTCAAATATTGCTTAAAACTTTGAGACATCCTTACGTCCTTCTTCCTACTTTTAGAAAATGGGTACTTGTCGCCTAGATGGAACAAAATTATATAAGAACAGAGCCCTTAGAACTACTTTTGTGAAAATAAGTTTCTGAGAGCAGCAGCAACAAATAGTGTCATAGAATTCTATGATATGACTGAAAATGGGGTACTCTTGTGGCTAGTATAAATGGATTTTAATTTGTTTATATATTGTTTTTCTACATTCGCTCAAATTCCTTCCTTAAAATAGAAATTGATGATCCTGCAAGACAAGCTATAGAGTTTCTTATACTTGCTGAAGCCCATAATATTTGGAGAGCTTTCATTAATTTTCTTTGTGCTTTGTTTAGCAACTCTAAACTAAGATAGTTAAAAATTATGTGCTTTTTTCCTTTTGAATTTTTCTTTCCTCAGGTTTAAAAATAATGGTCAGAACTTTCGTGTAAAATACTTAAGGAAGATAAATTAATTCCAGATGTTTCAGTTCCTGAAGATCTTGAACGCATTTGAAACAAATGTATACTCCAGAGCAAGAAAAGGCAAGCGTAAGGGCTGCTTTAATTCAGTGACTTCAAAATGAATAATTGTTGAGATAGTGGAAGCTATATTACCATTCACAAGTTGAGGCCTCTTCAAATGTCTTTCTGAAGAATCAACTGTGCTGACTTCTCAGGCTGAGATTCATTGCAAACGGGCAGAGTTCTGGAGGCAGATTACTGCTGCTGGAGTCACTTCTACTGCAGGTATTTTCTTGTGTTACCCCCCCCCCCCCCCCCCCCCCCCCAAAAAAAAAGATACTGTATCTTGTAGTTTATCTCTCTGGTTGACTTGCCACACCCTTGTCAATTTTGTGTTAATATTTCTTTCTTTCGATCTTTTTTTTTTTTTTTTTTCAATGACAGATTTCATCTGTAATTTTAGGTCTTCATATTTTGGGTTGGTTGGGCCAGCTTGCTTTCCCTCCTTGATGTTTATCATTTCTTCCACCTCTGCCTTTCTTTTGCTGTAAATGTGGTTTTACATGCCATTTGTTTGGTTTTTTTTATCCCTCTCATCTTTGGTTATGACTCCTATTCATAGTTTTGGCAGGTATTTTCCCTTATTTTGATCCCATATTTGTTCGTTGATATATCTAATTGTGAATTTGACAAGCCATCATCACAAATATCTTGTTGTGACACGAAGGCTTCGAGGGATGTTTCTTGGAAGAGTCCTCCCCCTTTGTTTAGAAGGCAGCACAACAACATCAAGCCTGGAGGTGTGACACTGGGTAAACCAGAACACTTCAACACTATAATTAAAGAACAGGAAAATAAAGATCGATGGCGTAGGAATTGACAACTAGGCTTGCTTAGAGTTAACGTCATTGATAACCAGGCTTGCTTAGAGTTAGCATCAACGAAGGAAAAAAAAACACCAGGGAATTATGTAGGTGAGGTTTCTAGAAATATGTTGGGAGTCCCAAAAGAGTTTGCAGGCTGCATCTCAGGAAGCAAAAGAAGCAACAAAACTTCATCAGCAAAGGGAGCAAAAGCAAAATGCAGCAAAGGCATCCTTAGATTAAGCTTCGGCAATGATTATGCCAGTGTAATAGTGTATATTAACAGTTTTCAATGTAAAATACACTCTGATTATGCAGTTTAATAGTATAGATTGATGTGTCCCCTTAGTCCATTATTCCCCTATTTCTCGTTCAAAGTAGAAATGCTTTGCCAACTCTTTGAAAGGCTTGGACTGCAATTGGTAACTGGGAACTGAAACTTGGCTCATGAAATATTTTGTTCTGAATGACCCTTTATACACGCTTGTATTGTTTACCATTCTCCGAACTGTAAATTTGGTCTTGTTTGAACACAAAGATTGTATAAAGTTGTTTCCATTTAGCCTCTCTATTACGCAAACCCTATAGTAAAATAGACCTACGTACCAAGCAATGACTTGGATTCTTCTTTTTCTTATATAGCCCATTAAAAAGCTGACAAGGTTATACTCAGTCCACTTGCCCAATTGGTGGGCTTCAAACACTGGTTATAAAACTGTGATATTGGAAGTATTCAATTTCAAGTTTCTCTTTTACATGATGACCAGGAAGAGAAAAAGTAAAAGGCCATGTCATTGTACTACTGAATAAACTCCTGAGTCACTTCAACAAGTCTAAAAATGCTTAGTCTCTTGCGAGTGGATGGGGTGTTTACAAAAGTTGTACTTGAAAAAAAAGAAAAAAAAAAAAGAAAGTGGGATTCTAGAAATTCTAGAAAAATTGCATTTAAAAAAAAAAGGTGGGATTCTAGAAATTCTAGAAAATTTGCATTTTAAAAGTGGGCGTGTATATATAATTATATATATGGCGGATATTTAGGGTTATTAAATTTGCATTCCACGAAATGGATTATTAAAAACTACTAAATCAACCATTTGAAGTTAAAAATAACTATTTTAAACCATTATGCAAGTACGTAGTAAATTATACGTGTATTTTCGAGTAAGTAGTAAATCAATACATAAACTCATGAAACCAGACGTCAATTTTATTCTATTTCATAATTCGATAGATAAGTAAAATGAGATTTGAAACTTGAATATCACCATTGAAAACACGACCATCACAGTAACGAAACCATGAAAGATAATATTAATTTTCCTAGTTGGGGTTAAGTAGGTGAGAGGATTCCAATGGGCTGGGCTGTTACGCAGGGCCTAAACCCTAAAAAGTACTGGAGTCCCAGTCAACCCGCAATTAAAATTCGAAGTCTAATCGAATCTTTTACTTAATGGGTTGGCAACGTGGCCGCAGAACTCACGCTATTACGGACATCAAAAAGAATATGCGTACCAAATTTATTTCTACAAATTTCAAATTTAATTCAAAAATGAAAAATATATTTATATAAATAAAAAAAAAAAATCAAAATGTAAGAAAGAAAGAAAAAAGTATATTATTATATTTATATATCCCCTGCTGCAACCCTTCCTTTTCTGTCTCACATTGTCCGATTGATCACAATCACATTTTTATCATTATTACTATTTTTCCCAAAAACCCAAAAAAAAAAAAAAAAAGCAACAAAGAAAAAATAGAAAAAATCTCTCTCTCTCTAACTTTCTGTGTGTCTCTCTCTCGCTCTCATTCTCATTCTCTCGCCGGCGATTTCCTCCATAGCCGGCGAAAATGACCAATTCAAAGTGGAGTCACACGTGGGTATTTCTTCCTTGAATCTTCTTCGTCTTCGTTTCCACGGTAAACCCATTCTTTTCCTTCTTTTCACATTTGCTTTTTTGTTCCAGTCCTTTTCCGTGTTGAATTTCACTCACACGACCCCCCTAACCTTAAATTTTTTTTCCCTCTTTATTTTTCATCGTATACTATATATATAATCAGATTCGATCGCCTTTAGAATTTATAGTTACTTCAATCTTTAGTACTTTGCACAAAAAAAAAAAAAAAAGTGGGCTGAATCTAAGGTTGTGATTAGACCCATAATCCATTTGGGTCTGTATCTGATGTGTTAGTGCATTTAAAAAGGTCTAAGAATCATAAAAATCAAAAGGGTCATTTTTGTTTGGGGGGTTTTGTGTGTGAGTGATTTAGTGTGTGTTATGTTAGGTTGTGTAGAATGGAAACAAAGCCAAACAAAGAGTGCTGCAATCCTGTTAAGAAACCGGGGCCGGTTTCGATGGATCATGTGTTGTTGGCACTGAGAGAGACTAAGGAAGAGAGGGATGTGAGAATCAGAAGTCTCTTTAATTTCTTTGACACTACCAATGCTGGCTATTTGGACTATACCCTGATTGAGACTGGCCTTTCTGCTCTCCAAATACCCGCCGAGTATAAGTATGCTAAGGATTTGTTAAACGTGTGCGACTCCAATAAAGATGGGCGTGTTGATTACCAAGAGTTTAGGCGGTACATGGACGATAAGGAGCTTGAGCTTTACCATATTTTTCAAGCCATTGATGTTGAACATAATGGTTGCATTACGCCTGAAGAGCTCTTGGATGCACTTCTTAGGGCAGGTAAATCCGTGCTCTGATTATTTGTACTGGATGGTCTTTTTATGCTTCTGCTGATTTGTGAAGTAATTTTTGTTCATGCATACAACAATGTTACCATTTTAATAAGGGTTATTGGGCATTGCAAATGGAAATTTAGTTCACCTACTTCTTTTTAGGCAGTTTATGAGAATGTCTATATGACTGTTCTACAGTCAAGTTTGCATAACCACCATCTCAATTAAGACCTCTTTAACGTTCAAGCAGTTATTTATTGATTGGTACGTTACACACACACTCAATAGGTTTTGAACCCATGACCTCACCTTCCACCTAGAACTTATAAGGGGAGGAGGAGGTGCTAGTTGAGTTAGAGCTCATTGGCAATTGCGGTAAAATTTGTTTGGAAACCATAATTTGAACACACATTCATATCCTTTTGAACAATAGTTTTGTACAAATGTATTGATAAGTAAAAAATGCACATGGAATATGAGAAAACTGCTCCTCTTCATGACTGCATGTAGACTGTAGAGAACTATCGGTCCGTACTTATTAAAAATAAAATAAAATAAACTATTTGTGTGTAATAAGGAATTATAGTATTTTTGTGTTAGTAATAATATCCTTTCTTGGTGAATAACAAGGGCTGGATTGCTTTTAATTTATTGAATCTTTTTCCTAGAAAAATATTCAAATGGCTGACAAATTACCTTCTTTATAGGTGCACATGTGCAGTTATTTGAATTCATTAAGAACAAAGTAGCTGCATCATGTTTATGTCTTCCATTCCAACTCATTTTTCTCTTCCGAAATCTTCTGGAAAACTGCATAAATTTCCTTCCTCTCCCCCCCCTCTCCCCTCGTGTTTCTAACATTAAATGCTTAAAGCTTGAGTGACAGGTCTGCAATCCATATGGGTTGCATTTTGTTTTGTACAATCATTTCAGCATCCTTTTTATCTGTTAATGTATATTTTTATATATGTGCACTTAAAATCAAAGTGTAGTCAGGCAGTCAGGCTAGATTTTTTTTTTTTAACATGTTGTTTCATTCTATAAGCCACACCAGTCTCTCTTTTGTAGGGATTGAAATTGATGATGAAGAGCTTGCCCGTTTTGTTGAGCGTGTTGATAAGGATAACAATGGGGTTATTACATTTGAAGAATGGAGAGATTTTCTTCTGCTCTACCCTCATGAGGCAACCATTGAGAACATTTATCAGTATTTAGAGAGGGTATGTCTTGTTGATATTGGGGAACAGACTGTAATCCCAGAGGGCATCAGTAAGCATATTCATGCAAGTAGATATCTTATTGCTGGTGGAGTAGCAGGAGCAACATCCCGTACAGCTACTGCTCCTCTTGATCGTCTAAAGGTTGTTTTGCAAGTACAAACAACACGGGCTCGCATTATGCCAGCTGTAAGGGAGATATTGAGAGAAGGTGGCTTCTTGGGATTCTTTCGAGGCAATGGGCTAAATGTGATGAAGGTGGCCCCTGAAAGTGCCATCAGGTTCTACATGTATGAATTACTGAAAGGTTTTGTTGCGGATTTTAAAGGGGAAGAACATAAGGCTGATATTGGCACTAGCGGACGCCTATTTGCTGGTGGTTTAGCTGGTGCTGTGGCACAGGCTTCTATTTATCCGATGGATCTTGTAAAAACTCGAATACAAACATGTTCTTTTGAAGGTGGAAGAGTTCCTAGTCTTAGAAAACTGTCACGGGATATATGGGTACAAGAGGGACCCCGGGCATTCTATAGGGGCATTGTTCCGTCCCTTCTTGGGATTGTACCTTATGCTGGCATCGATCTTGCTGCATATGAAACCTTGAAAGATTTGTCCAAGAAGTATATTCTTCAGGATGATGGTAAGGTCCTAGTATCTTAAATAGCTATCTTCTTCTCATCAACCTTGCTTCCATTGTGTGTTTTGTTCCAGACCTGCCTTTATGTTGTATATTGAACTTTGTTAGCTTTCCAGTTGAAGCAGGTCCTGTTGTGCAATTGGGATGTGGGACAATATCAGGGGCTCTTGGAGCAACATGCGTTTATCCATTGCAGGTTGTCAGGACAAGGTAAATTATAATTATATCACTTTCTTGGTTGTTGATCTAGTCTTGCGTGAACTTTTATTTATTTTAGTCTCTCTAATATGAGGTTAATTTTGCTACTGGTTTCCAGAATGCAAGCTCAGCAATCTAATGCAGATACTCCTTATCAAGGGATGGCTGATGTATTTAGGAGAACCTTTCAACATGAAGGGTTGAGGGGGTTCTACAAAGGAATATTCCCGAATCTGCTGAAAGTCGTTCCTTCTGCAAGTATTACTTACATGGTTTACGAGAGCATGAAAAAGAGTCTGAATCTGGAATGAAGAAGTATGCAGCTTCGTTCAATGATTATTGCTTTTGACACGCTGACCGTAGAGTTGACAAATGGTGAGGATTGTTCCATTATGAAGATGATGATGACAAGAATAAGGTCTCTTAAGTTAATATTCAAACAATTACTGGAGTTAGAACACAAATAATGTTGCTAGGATCGGGTATCTTGAACTTGAAGGGTGAGATTTATTTGTCATTGGCTCGAACTTCGTATGCATTAGCACATATTGTTGTGTTATACAGATATATACGGGACACAATTCACCAAAAAATCGATTTTGTAATTCTTTTTAGTGACTCGATTCATTCAAAATTACTGTATTGCAGAATTTGATTTATTTTTGTATGTTAGACTTCATGTGTCCCAAGCTTTCTGCAGCATGCTCATATACTGTTTTTCCATTCACCAGGATTTCTAGGCATTGTTTCTTCTTTTCCAGGAGTTATGTAATTTTGGTTATAAATTTACTAACAGATTGATAAAAAAAAGTATTTGAATTTTACCATGAAGGACAAAGTATTGAATGCTTACTTTTGTGTTGAATATTTTATTTCGGTTTATCATGTATTTGATTGATAGAATTATTTCCCAATTGAAGATTGGGAATTTTGTAGTGGTTGGTTGATTGTATGAAGTGAGACTCCATTTATTGGGGAAGATGCTATGCGGTAAAAAGTACTTGTAATTGTGACTTTGATATGCTATTTACAGAAAGTGCAGTGCAGTGCACAGAAAGTGCAAAACTTTAGGGCCGTTTGGATTGAGGGGATGGAGAGGGAGTGAAGGGGAGTATAGTAAACTTGGCTGAAAATAGGTTAATTTTGGATCAAATCTACTTTACTTTGTTCTACTCTCTCTCTCTCTCCCTCAATCCAAACAGACTATAAATTGAGAGTCTAATTTGGGTGGTAGTTAATAAGACTATGACGGTTGATAAGAATGTAAATGTAAATTAACAAGGTTTCCTATTTTCCATGTAAATTAACAAGATTTCCTATTCTCCATTTGGACAACAAAAAAACTCTAAATTTTTTTTTTTTTTTTATCCCAAAGCTTTCATTTTACCACATGAATTTGAATTCATATATTGTGGGTTTCAGTTAGTTTAGTTGATAATATTCATAAATAGCAATTATTATACAGCCTATAATATAAGTTAAAATTACATATATATATATATATATATATATATATATATAAGCCCAACAATTTAACATATATTTAAATATGCATCTAACAATTGAACACTGTATGTGATGAGAAGTATGTTCTTATATGCTATTTGTGTGATATTGTAGTCCTCGAGTTGTGATAAGGACGGGGGGATTATAAGTGAGTTAGTGAGAGGGCTTTATAGGGAGCATTTCTTATCAAACTTAATGAAATGGCCTTACTAGAGCTAGGAATAAATTACTAGATTTTTTCCCTTTCAGCTTGAGTTATTTGGTCTATATATTTATTTGTTTGGGTTAAGTTTAAAATTATTGGCAACTTCAACTATTAATCATAAACCATGACAAATTAGTAAATATACTTTCTTAAAAAAAAAAAAAAAAAAGAGAGTAAATATACGCCTTAAACTAAATTATTTTGTTTGAAACTAATCTGAAATGTCCATATTCATAGATTAAAAAAAATTAGTGTTGAAATTATCATATTCATATCAATGAGTAGATTATTCTCACACAAGGTTATTCATCACAAAATTTTTATAATTCACGATGCACATTCTAAATATTTTCCTAATTCAAAAATAAATAAAACACCTACCCGCTAATACCATAATAATAAAAATATGTCAAATTTAGACAAAATTATATTAACGTCGAAAATCGATTTCACAATTTCAAATTTTTTTTATTTTGTTGTGTTTGGTTATTTATGGGTGGCTGGGCAGAACCGATACGTCGCCGTTTTGGGTGGACAACACTTTAAATACGAAAAGAAGGTGAGGGGCCAAGATGTAAAGGAGACTAATCGGACGGCTGAGAGAAACCCATTTGGGCTTTATATATATCAAACCCTTTATTAGGGTTTCTCCTCTCTACTCTTTGCTCGCCATATCCGCAGCAGCAATACTGTGAATACGGCTCTTTCCACTGTGTCTCGAGTTCTCTCCTCGAAGCTTCTTCCAAAATGGTCAGTCACTTCAACCCGTCTTCTTCATCATCTTCAACACCTTCATTTGTTTTTCTTTCTTGCTTTTCTATAATTTTCAGATCCAAAAACTTTGTTCTCTGTTTACTTTGATATTGTTTTTATTATGTTCTAGATGATAGGAATAGCTTGGATTTTCGTTTTAGTGAAATGGGTTTTTTGTTTTTGTTATTAAAAACATGAAAATTTTGTGGGAGATCAGGTTCTTCAGAACGATATTGATTTGCTGAACCCTCCGGCGGAGCTCGAGAAAAGGAAGCACAAGCTTAAGCGTCTTGTTCAGTCGCCCAACTCATTTTTCATGGTACTAATTCCGACTCATATAGTATTTTTATTTATGTGTGGCAGTTTTATTGAACTAGTTACTTTAGGTTCTGACTCTGTCTCTCTTTTTCTTTTCTTTTTTGGCTTTTTGTTTTAGGATGTGAAATGCCAAGGCTGTTTCAACATGTAAGTAATTTTGTTATTTTTCCTATTTTTGATTAATAGTTTGTTTACATTAATGTTATGCCTGGGAATTTAGGATTCCCTGTATTGGTTTGATTAGGAATCTGCTAAGATTCCCGGAAATGTGACGTATGTTTGGTTTATTCTTATGAATCTTTTAGGAACTGTTTTTCCAACATGTGAATTAGCTTTTAGGAGTCCTGGGAATCCTAAAAGATTGCCCTGAACTTAGGAATTTGTTATTTTGGTGTGGATTTGTATGTTAAATTGTGCAATGTTGGTTTTGTTGGATTGCAGCACAACTGTTTTTAGCCACTCCCAAACTGTGGTGGTTTGCGGTAACTGCCAGACTGTGTTATGCCAGCCAACTGGTGGACGTGCTCGCCTCACCGAGGGCTGCTCTTTCAGGAAAAAGGGTGACTGAGGGCTTTAGCTCTGTTTTTCCCATTACACAATTATGATTATGACATTAGAATGGTTTCACTTGGCGATTCCGGTATCGAAATTGGGGCATCATTTTGTTTTGCTTATGATATATTTGTTTTGTTAGTACTCTTGGCACTTTGCAAGTTCTAGTTTATGTTGCTCTTTTGGTTTTTCCCAACTGTATTGGATATGGTTTTGTTTTAAGATGATATAATTTTTAACCAGTTTTGAACTGTATTTGTTTTGAATCATGTTTCACATCCTTGAATGATATATTTGTGATTCACAATTTTGACTTGCAAATACTAATCTGGGATTTGTGGTCAAGAGACCCAAGAATGAAATTGGTTATCCTATCTACTTCACTACTGTTTATTTTTCGCAGCTCCAGTGTACTGCCATTGGCTTATATTGGTGAACCATATTCTGTAGTTTTACATTGTGTTTTACCTGGTTCTAGTCTTCCAATCCAGATGCATTCAAGAATCAAGTGATTCTTCATTGGAACTTCATTGTCAATGACCTTGTTAAAGGTTATGATTGGATGCCCATGAAATTGAAATGCACTGGCTTAAAAAAATTTTGGTTGAGTATATTTCCATTTTTATGGTTTTTAATTAGGGACATATAGTAGTAAGAAATATGAGAATGTTTTTCTGTGATGAGATTTTTCTGGCCTAAAGGGATTTGGTTGAAGATTAAGGATAAGCCACAAGGTCTGGGGGTACATGGTTGACACAGTTGTGGCTAGTTTTATTAGAAACTCTGCCCATATACAATAGTTATTTGTATGTTAGTATTTTCTTTGGAAATGCAGAGAAAATACGACTCTTTGCTACTGCGATAGTAATACATATGATAAAGTTCATTCAAATTGCTGAAGAAAGCAGTTATGCAGTTGTGATCGGCTAAAACATGGGAGTTTTAGTTGTTGGGGTTAAAGCTAATGGGTCCCTATTATTATTGTTCAATTCTACTCTTATGTATGGATGGGTGATGTGTCTATGTGACACTGCCACTCAGTGAGGTTAATCCTTTCCAAGATAAATGCTCGAGGACATGTGTAGATAGTGTAATCAATTTATATTTTTCCTTTTGAGAAGAAAGTGTCATCAATATAGTTCATCAGTTGCTCGGAGAAGCATAGTTTCGTGCATCAGATGTCTCTCAAGCTTTCCCTTCGGTTAGAGAATTGAAAGTTGGATAAAATCTAATGGAAAAGATCCTGGAACTTTTTGTAGAAACAAGTGATTGGAAGAGCAACATAGAGAGTGGGGTCAAGATTCAAGATTCGCCGGATAAAAAAATGTGATTAGACAATATTTTACGGTTTCAATCATTTGCACTGTCTCAGCAGGTTTATCTCGTGTATGACGGTAGGCGCCAAAATGTATATTTGTCTGACTAGCAATATGCCACACTGTACTATGAACTCCGGGAGCTCTGATGAAAAAAAGCATTCACACGGCAAAACTTTTAACAAATTTAGCCTAAAAAGCCTCTTTTTTTTTTTTTTTTTTCATAATCAATCTTAAAACACATCACATCTCATTATATATTTTCCTTTCTATTTAATTAATAAAGTAATATTATTTTCTATTAAAAATTGCCTTTATTTTATTAAAATATGATTTCTTGCAACTTTCGTAAGGAAAATGTTTGGCTCTAATTGCTAATAGTGAGTCAATGTGCATTGCAAATGATAAGGACAATTGTCATCTTTTTAAATTTTTAATGGTGGTTGGAGACTTGGGCTTCAAATATGTTTGGGGTCAATTTTTGTCATTTTTTTTTTTTAATTACTCATTCTTCTCTCCTCTGTTCTTCAACCAAAAACCCACTCAAATCATAGCCTTGCTTGCCTAAAAACCCACCAAAATCACAGCAAACTGAGATTGGGACAAAAACCCTCACAAATCACACTAAATCCTTGACTTCTTATGATGATGGCACTAAGGTCGAGCCTCTTGACCTCAAGGGTTGGGTTTGATGCAGTGGCGGACCACGATGGTGAGAGGAAAAGAAATTGGGGAGAGAGAGTGCTGTAGAGGAAAGAAATGTTAAAATATTCGCCTCTCTAAGCTATAATGTTATCCAATAAGCACCGTTGCAAAATATTATTTAGTCTAACGAGTTGCTAATTCAAGAGTGATGCATTGATGCTAGAGATATAAAATTTTTTACAAGCTACTAATGTAGTGAGTGATTATTGGTAAATGTAAAATTTTTTTTACAAACTACTGATGTGGTGAGTGATTATTGATAAATGAAAAAGTGGTGTTAATGGTGGATCTAAATAAAAATCAATAAAAAGTTGGACATAATAACAGTTTATAAAAATGTTATAAAATAGTTTGTGACAGTAGTATTACTCCCAATTCAATTTAGGTGTTAAAAAAAAAAGTTTATTATGCAAATTTGAGTTGAAGTGCTATTTTGCATAACCCAGTATGAATGCTCTAATGAGTTCACTTATGTCCAAACATAGGAAATTAAGACCACATTTTGTTGCTAGATATGTCAGAAATGTTGAGGATACGCGTGTTTGGTCACAAGAGGCACCAGATTTTCTGATGTATCCAATACAAATGGCAAATGCACAAGAAGAAAAAAATCTACCTCTTTTCTATTAAAAAAGAAAAAGAAAGGTAGTTGATCACATGGGGAAGCCCAGAAGCTAAGTTTCTTGGGTTGGAGGGATAAAATTTTATGCTGGTAGAAGGCCCACCACTTGTTAAGTAAGTAGAGAGAGGCAATGGAGTCTACAAGTGAATGCTTGAAGGCCCACCACTTTTTCTAAACTTGGTCCCAAGTTGAAGCATTCCGAAGGCCCACCACCACTCTTTTCGAAACTTGGCGTCAACATAAAGCATTCCAAAGGCCCACCACTTTGTTGAAGACTAGGTGATAGCTTTCACATGACCATATACGTAGATAGTCAATGGACAATGGGTAACCCGGAAATTCCTGTTTGTAGCATTCCTTGCTAGCAGCAACTGAGTGTTTGAACAAGAATACTTCGTCAAAGAAATGTGGCTGATTTGCAAATACATTAGATTGTTAACCACATGTATATGAAGTCAAGAGAAATTCAAATTAGTGATGAAAGGTGGGTGTGAGACTGTGAATAATGAATTGTGATAATGGAGTGCATCAACAATTCGAACACGCACATTTAAAATATTGAGGAAATGGTCACGGCTCATGAGATTGCGGCTAATCCTCTTCGGGCTTCATCCTGATGTCCCGTCGCTATCAATGCGTTTGGATTAGTTTTATTTGATTACTTTATTAGGTTGTTTTTTGAGAAATGAAAATCTACTACGTACTCTTCACTCCCATCATCCATTTGCAAGTCTTTAGACATCCAAGATAATGCCTTGATTGAAACATTTGAACGTCACTTTATTAGTTTATTTATTTATTTATGTACGATTTTTTTAGTTTCAAAATTTTGGGATTTGGCTTTGGATGCTTAACAATAAACTTATACTCTTATTTTCTTTTAATTAAAGATTATTCCAAACGCGTGATCTCTTTACCATAATTAAATTTATAATATTAAGATTATAATCATCATAATTTAGTATAGTTAAGACATCATTTTGATTCTTATATTGAGTACTCCATTAGTGTAGTATTGGTTTTTATTAGTCCTTTGTCACTATCAATTCTATTTAATGAGGTTTTTGTTGGCCAGTGATCCCAATTAGGATCTGGAAAAAGAAAAAAAGAATAAAAAAAAAAAGAAACAAGAGGGATGGGGAGAGAGAAAAAGTAAGATAAGGAAGAATATATTTTTTATGTCAATTTTATACGTCCTTTATGAGATAGGCGCATATGAAAATTTCGCCAATACATGGTCCACAAAGAGTGTTGGGTTCTCAATTTTGATTTGATGTTAACGGGTTTGGAGACTAAGAATTAAATTTCTCCATAAAGGTTTGTGTGAATGGTACAAAATTTTAACATTATCACTCTAAAGATTCTTCTTTCATATGTTCTTGTCTTTGGACAAATAATAAAAAGAAAATATTCAATGGCCGGATTCCCTGTTTTGTGGGAGAGAAACTTTCAAAAGCCATTGCCCAAGTAAGAGCCTTTTCACTATTTTTTATGCATGCTATTACCTCCCGTACCAAAGAGATTAGATAATATCAATGGAAATCGGTGGAAATGTTCTCTCAAAGTTGGAAGTTAGTCTTTATTCTTTATTTTAAAGCATACGGAGCCCATTCTATTCCTACTCAGCAAAAGGTTTTTTGTGCTTTGTGGTTGCCTTTTGTGGCTCAATGTCAATTGCGCACTACATCACTAAAGGGTTTCATTTACGTGCACTGGACCAAAACTTTGCTCTTACTGTACTAAAGTTTTGCCTTTGCTGCAAACAAACTTTTAGAACACCATTCACATTTCTAGATTCTAGTTGTAAACTTTAGGCCAAATTGATGTTTAAGTCTGTCATTGCAAGTGGTTAAGCTTTGCCCTTACTGCAAACGAACTTTTAGAACACCATTCACGTTTCTAGATTCTTAGTTGTATACTTTAGACCAAATTGATGTTTAAGTCATTGCAAGAGATTTATGAGCAGCTTTATTTGGATGATCACAAACTCACAATTGTTTGACAGTCTATTCTCATTAATATGAAGGCAATGCTTTCTCTCTCTTTTCTTTTTTTTTTTTTTTTTTTTGGGGTACTAACTATTTCTCAACAGTCAACATAAAATTAAGAAAAACCATCCAAGTTGCTAATTTAGAACTGGGCTCTCTCTACATATGACGAGGGACTCTTGACCAGTTGTGGTATGAAACTAAGAATTACTTTGTTATTGTTAGAATAATGTGGCCCAACATAATATATATGATGCCTCTATTATTAACAAATAAATATTCAATCTCTTATGAAATTATGCAATATTTTTATGATGTAAGATATTGATATATTGAAATAGGTCTACTTGATTTAGTAGACTAAGATTATGAATGCATTCATTGTAGTCCTTGACTTGACCATATCCATCATGATGTAGCCTATTCTGATAGGTACATTGTTGGACCATGATGGAAGGGAGGTGCAAGTTAAAATTGCTCAGACTATGGAAGACAATAAGGGCTAGTCTTTCGATGGTTAGTGCATAATAATCTCGGAAGTCCTTTCATAATGAGATTCATGCACGTTGAGTGTTGGCTTTAATAAATCTATCATGTCAATACCAGTAACTTGAACTCCTATTAAAGGTGTTGTCATTATAGTAGTTCTGGATATGAACGATAGATGAATCCATGTATTAGCATGGAGTTACAAAAGTAATAACACATTAATAAACTTCTTCATTAATGAATCTAATTAATAAAGTTGTTTATTAACAAATGTAACATTTCTGTTACATGAAATGTTATTACGATAGGAAAGATTTTATGGCTGGTCATGTCCTTTCTGAATATTATAAATATTGTCAAGGCCACACTTGCAAGGGGGTGTGAAAGAGAAAATAAAGCTCTTGTTAATCCTGACCAGCTGGGGAGAGCATCCTGATTGCTTGTGAGGTCCTTGAATAACATAATCTAGTATGTAAATTTCTCACATCTTATTGTTGTTTTTTTTATTACATATGCACATGATATAATTGTTAATTGATAGATGTATTATATTTGTTTCTCTTGAATTATTACTTTTTAAGTATAATTCCAACAGTTATAAGAAAAAAAAAATGGTGGCATCTCTATTTCTATGTTTTGGCATGGGCATTGCCGTAGAATTTGTCTCTTGTGAGCTTGTATGGATTCTTTTGTCACAATGTGGATGGAAAAAGTTCCAAAGGCGGCAGACCTCGCGTGCTTTGAAAATTTGAAGCATGTTAATTTATACAAACAGATAAAAAATGAAATAAAATACAACATAAGATAGTGAGGTTAAGTAGATTGAGAAAAAGAATTTGGAATTGTCATCTTACAAGGGATAAGTACAAGTAGATGAAGGTCTCAAATGGACAATACGAATTGCTAAATGATTATTCTGGCATTGTCACCTTAAAAGGGTATTATGCTACCTAAATTTGTTTTTTGATGAAAGGGTATGCTACCTACGTTGTTTGGTAACTTGTTGTCTTAGATATTCCAAATGAGTTATTTTTGCAATTTTTATAATGGAGAGATGGCATGGAACTTACTACAAGATTATGCTAACGTGACAATGAATATGATCAATGGTTCCCAATAACACAATAAATATTTTTTTGTTATCATTTTATAAAGATTATTTAGTAGAATTTATAATATATCTAACATCACTCTTTTTGTTTATCTTTAACTAAAAATGAAAAAACAATTTCAAATTTAAAGTACTTTGAGAATTGCTTTTGTTTCAAGAGTTCTACTTAATTACTTTATTACTTTTCAACAAAGTACAAAGGCAACAAAGGTGCCTTAACACGAAACACTCACTCATGGATTACACCCACACAACCCACTCTCTTTGTTTCTATCTCACTTGCTATTAACACCCCCAACAACCTTATGGATAATATTGCAGGAAATAGCTATCGATTGGCAATTACCAAGTAACTTCCCTCTTGGACTTGTTGCACAAAAATGGGAAACTACCTCAGGACACAAATTCCTAGTCCATGCAGATGCCACCTTTAGAACTTAGACACACATCCCACAGCTTAATCAACATCCATATGCATCTAGCCATGCCTGTCAAGCATTTCACAATCCATGTCACATTATTTTTCTCTAGGGTAATATTTGTCGCACACAAGCTGTTACACACAATTTTACATATCTCATTTTTGAATTGTTCTAAGTTAGAAAATATGATTTCAAGTCACAGTTATAATTCAAAAATTGGGCGTGTGTAAAATTGTGTGTAATAAACATGACCCTTTTCTCGAAACAATGTCTTACACTCAAAGTAACCCTGCCTTGCCTTGCACACAAGTAGCATGACACGCTCAATCTACAACTGCCTGCTCATGCCCAAGTCCATGCAATGTTGTTATAGCCTAATCCAAAAGGGATTGTATTTATTATACAAACTGTCTTACACATGGTAAAAAAAAAAAAAAAAAAAAACTGAAACTGTGACGTTTCCATGGTTTGTGTGGCTAGCATGAGTGCAAAGTGCCACCACATGGCCCTCTCTTGCTCTTGAGGGACTAACACCTTGGCATTAGAGTGTTTTGCTAAAAGAAAATTTTACTTCAATGTCTATTTAATCACCTAAACAATTGAACAAAAAATATTAAACTCTCGAATGAAATTAAACTGCAAAGTGTCAAATTTTTCCATACAAAATGTAAAACTTTATGATCTACGATTTATAGAAGTCGGATATTCAAAGTGATTTCTCAGAAGAGGATTACTACTTTAACAACAACCTATCCATATTATTTTTGTTCAAATGTCATTTGTTATAAGATCAATATTATGCACAACTTTCTCTCTCTTCAAAGAATGCGTATGTGCTTTAGCCCTCGTTTGGGAGTTTATAAAAGAATGGAATGAATTGATCATAAAAGAATGGAATGGAATCTATTTAATTAAGGGAAATGAATGGAAATGAAAGGAATGTAATAAAATTAAGTAACTTTTATTTGGATGTTTTAAAATAAAGGAATGGAAAAGAATGAAAGATGAGTAACTTTATTTGGGATTAACATAGAGAAAAAGAAATGAAATCATTTTATGGCAATATTACTATTAGACTCTTATTTTAAAATAAAAGAGTTGAATATATAGGGGTATTTTGGAAGTTTTAGTAAAAAAAATTCATTAAATCAAATTCTATTTCCTCCAATTCCTTCCAAATTTTGGAGAATGAAAATTTGAGATTTTGAGGAAATATAAAGATGAATGAATGTTTCATCCTACCTATTCTATTCATTCTCACTTAAATTCTCAAATAAGGGAATGAACTTTTCATTCTCTCCATTAAAACTCTCAAATAAAAAAAGCAAAAAATATTATAAAAATATTATCTTTATTCTTTTCCATTGCATTACTGCTTTTCAAATAATTTGATTTCCCACCAATAATGAAAAAGACGATTCTTAGGGAAGACCACAATCATCCAGTCCCTTCAAAAGATGCAAAGGGAAGTTGCCCCATGATTATAAAAATGGAGAATTGATGCCAAGGCAACGTATAAAGTCATGCCAAAAAGTGACTTTAGATAGAAATGATATTGTTGAATTATTCCTGTAACACTTATGGAAATCCTACATTTCATGCAGTACTATAGTGCTTTAGAATTAAGTCTCCACCACGGCAATATAATTATTTGATGAGTACAAAAAGATTTCATACAGGGCTTATTGGCACCCAAAAAAAAAAAAAAAAGATTTGTGACTAGAAATTTAGCAAATTGTAGCACCGTGTCAATTTAAGAATTTTTGTTTGTATTATTATAACTTTATTCAGTTCCATATATTTTACCTTTAGCAAAAGTGATATAATCCTAAGACATTATGGGTTACCCTGCAAAGGAGCATGTACGCGTGCCGTTTTCCTTTGATGAGAAAGAATTAAATAGTAATTTGCAATTTCTTCTCATAAAAAAGAAAAGAGAAGGGACTAATTGCAATTTATAGTGTAGGCAACATTTATCAACTTAAAAATTTAAACCGAGATTATCGGTTAGGTTCTTGAGGGAAAAGTGGGGGATGACTAACCATAGGGATATAGATTTATCATTCTACTTGCAAGCAAGAGAGGAACTCTGCAAGCAATAAAACTGTATTAATTTACAATATGTATAGGGATACCAAAAAAAAAAAAAAAAATTGTATAACAACAGATGACATAATAAAAGCAGTGTTAGTGACGAGGTTCAAGTGATAGCCCAGTGTGATATTCTTTATAGTGTCCTACATTTGTGTTTTGAATCCCACCTCCTGCCTTTCCACATTATCTATCTATCCAAAAAAATGGTTGTGTTAGTAATGGTCCCATATTGCTAAAACAAAAGGAAGAAAATAAAAGGTGTAGAGAAAAAGGAGAGAGTGAAAGCATGGATTTGTGTAATTTGGCCTTATGACTTAAGTCCACAATAGAAAATGTTAAGTGGTTACATTTTTATTATTTGAAATGTTTATTACAAGAACCCGATATAAGGTATATCCACACACAATGATTGACCTGTACAATTCCATTGATTATGCTTGACTTAAGGATAATTGATATGCCATGATTCAAGGTATAACAAGGGTTCGTGACTAAAGTATGTACAATATAAAACAAAGAGAGTATATACGTCAAGTCATATAAAACATGTGCATATACTAAGATACCCTTTCAAACTCAAGGTTGAAATTCTAATCTCATGAAGGAAATCATGACAATGATCAAATCGGATGTATAATGTATCGGGTACAATGTGGAATGAACCATGCAAAATGCTAGCCATAGCAACAAACAAAGAAGATTGGCAACTAGAGAATGGCTAAAACAATGAGCAAAAATTGGCTACTATGGCTTGAGGATGGTGGATTTCGCATAGATTGAACCCCCAAAATAATGAATGATGCACCAATTAGTATAACTTGGAAGCCTCAAAAGGAAAAACATATCTCAAAATTGAAATCTGAGCCACAAAAAAAAAAAAAAAAAAAAAAAAAAAAAAAAAAAAAAAAAAAAAAACCGATTAGGAAAGTGCCATGCTTGAAGAGAAGAAGTTATAGAAGATGCTAGCACAGTGAATGCGGATGAACGAGGGTCATTGGTGCTAACTTGAACGATAGTCAGTCCTAACTTAGTAGTGACTGAGTTAAGCGATGATCAATGGTGGAATACTTAAACCCTGTCGAAAGCCATGAGAAAGTGGCTCTAGAAAATGTTAAAATATAAAAGGCAGAAAATAAAAGATTTTGACAGAGAAGGAAAATTAATAGTAAAAGTAAGGGCTTATGTGGTTCACAGAAAGCCCACAATGATTAAATTTTTATTATTTGGAATTATGTATCATAAAAAGCAATATAGGGTATACGGATGGTTGACTTATAAGGGTTACTGATTCATGACATTATAAGGGGCGGTGCCCGTTAAGCACAAAAATTTTGACTTTTAATCTGACACAAGTTTTGTTTTTTTTTTTTTTTTTTTTTTTTTTCAGTTTATGTGAACTTTTCAGTTTTGTAGGTACTGTTTGAATTTTTTTTTTTTTGATTTTCTCGGACAATTTTTTTTTTTTTGGTGTCTTTTCTGCCCTCAACTGGTACCGAGCGGTGTTGGTTAACATTCTCCATAATAATAATAATAATAATAACAACTAAGACACATAAGCAATAAATTTTGAATTAGGTTACAGGCTCAACATCTTAACAACAAAGCATAGATGACAAGCTATTAATGGTAAATAAAAAATAACATCAGTGGTAAACTTAAATATTGTATCTTGTTATCTAAGTTTGTTGCGAAAGCGTTGTCACACATCGCTACTCCCAAATTTACACAAATAGAGGCCCTGCAACTGCAACCCATGGTCCAGTCACTTGTTTTACTTTCATTTGTAGGGTAATCTCATGACATGCATGACCACTAATAAATGTGGCTACCAAAGCTCGCACATGGGTGATGCATTGCAAATTGCCATTATTGCCAAACCTCAAATTTGATATCTCTCATTCTCAACTCTCAAATGTTTCTTGATCGGTTTTAGTCAATTCTGTTTGTTGAAGCAACAAGATATCAGCCGGGAATTTTTATTCCAAGCAAACAACAGCCGAACAGTGTACTACCCCTTTTTATTTATGCGATGAGAACATGCCGATTAACCCACCCACCCCCAAAAAAGAAAAGAAAGAAATATAGAACATGCATTTCTTAAAATCGATGGCAGAATATAATAAAAACAAGTAATAATAATCTACCAAGACATTAGAAAATGTATGTGCTTAATTTGAGCATGTGAAGAGTCCAGGTGCGACATGTATGTCGGCATGCATGTGAAGATTGTGAAATGTCTCTGTCACATTTAATATATGCATGGGCCTCATTTATAGTACTATTCTTGTTTTTCTATCTCTCTCTTTTCTATTCTATTTATTGCCCCCAAGAAAGAAAAAAGATTCAATTTAATTAATAAATAATGGGTTAAATTATTGGTTTGTGAAATGTGATGTCTCCTAAAATAAAAATTCCCTTTGCCCATATTATATATCTGCAGGGGCTTGCAATTGTATAAAGTTTATGCCTTTGAATTTTTGAACCATAGGCGGGTCCTTGGTACCTAATGATGCAGATCCTTAGTACCTAATGATGCAGATTTGTTAGAAAAATTGTTAGGGAAAACTTTATTTAAAACCATATAATTACGGCTCTAAATTATAGAATTTACTTTAAAATAGTCTTATTCGCAGGTCATGAACCCATGTTATTTTATTTGCAGGTCGTTGAAAAAATTTCATGTTCCTGTAATCTGCATTTGCTAGAGAAGCTTCGTCTATCATTTTCTTTAGCCACTTTTGTCTACCTTTTGATTCGCTTTCCTCCCATTACTCAAATGATATACAAACTTTTTATAATAGAAACTTTTGTGAATCATCGTATTCGTATGTATATATTATTTTCTTGTTTTTTTTTTTTTTGGTAAACTATGTATATATTATTATCATACTATATATATAGAGTCATGGCGTGCTTAGACTGTTCATAGATAGACATCCTTTTGATGAAGTTTTCCACAAAAAAAAAGAAAACAAATATGCACAGCCGCGTGTAAAGTGATCATCACCATAAAAGAATGTAGAAAAGATAAGACCACTCAATGCATAGTCAAAAAATGTAGGAAGAAACATAACTATTTTTTTTTTTTTTTTGGATAATTACAGTAATACCACAGGTTCACTTTGTTTACCCGTAGTTTAAAACTTTACACTTTTCCCACCTGAACTTCAATCTGTTACTCATTCGTTACCCACCTATATTAAAATCAAGGGTAAAAATGTATTTTATCTTCACTTTTATGTCTCTCTCCTCTAAAAACAAAAAATAACAGAGAAAACTCAAACAAACAAGATCAAAGAGAGAGTTTTGTAGCTTAGGTTCAAGAACACACTTCCTCTTGGTATGAACAGCTAATCAATCTGAATAAAATTTTCATATTTGAACAAATCCTAAAAAACATTTACAAAAATCCTACACTTGAAAGTTCTCTACTCTAATTTCACAAAAATCCTTTCAGTCATTCATAAAAATCATACATGACTTCACCTTAGTTCTCTCTCAAATCTCAAACCAAAACCAAAGCAAACCCCTCTTCAAAACCCAGACCCACCACACCTAGCAACACAAACACAGACCCACTACACTCACAGCAAAGAAAATAAGATAGCACAGAGAGAGGCGGATTGAAGTCATAGTCGTTTGAGAGAGTTTTAGAGATGAGAGAATAGGGGTTTAGAGAGAGCTCAAGCCAAGAGCTTAGAGAGACTGAGCTCGGGTTCAGAGTGAGAGAGAGGGCTCGGTGAGATTTATTGTGGGAGCTTGAAGGGTCGACCATGGAGGTCCGATGGAGGAGCTCGCCGTTGAGGAGGAGGAGCTTGTCGCTAAGGTGGTGTCAATGATTGAAGGTGATCGGATGTAAATGTGTCTATTGATAATCCCCTCAATGTGCTTGAGACCACTCGTGTTGACAACATGAACCAAATCAAGAAGTTATCTCCAAAGTTTGCTAGTTTAGTCGATTATGTTGGTGTTCATAGTAAATCAAGTAAACTAGATAAGATCAAACCTGATTGTAGTGAAGGAGAGAGTTAAAGTGTGTCAACTAGTAGTTCAAGTTTGGGCAATAGTCACTCACAAGGGGATTCAAATGCGGTGTCTTCTGATTTTGGGGTAGAACTCTTGACTCCATTGGGTTAATAAGTGATTCCCCAGATAATTCTGCTCTATCCAATTCTAATGGATCCAACAAGAGTAAATTATCTGATTCTGGATTTGCCTTACATTTTTCATTCAATTTTTTTGAAAGCACTTCTCCTTTGCATTCACAAGGTGTTGAGATAAAAGGCACTGTATCAAATGATGCTCTTAAAGGTGCTTTGAGGATTCCTAAGCATGTTGATAGAGCAGCTTTATCAAAAAACATTAGTGTTCATTCTCCAAAGGGCCAGAACTTTGTATCCTTGAACAGTGAAGGGTCTAGTCGAAACCCTAGCTTTTTTATTCTTGTTATATTTGTTTTTGCCTAAAAATGTGTTTTTCTAACGGCAAACGGAGAGGTAGGTTATGGAAGGCTAACAGAAGTTATCTCAAGTAGGCAAAGTGTAAGTTTTAAACCACGGGTAGGCAAAGTGAAAATGGACCATACCACAAGTGGGTTTATTGTAATTATTTTTTATTTTTTTAACTTCCATTATATTCTTTAACCCGATTTATAATTTTCAACTATACTATCAATTTATTCTATCAACGCCTTAATTTGAGAGAATGGTTGCTGTAATAATAGAGAAATTATTGCATTGTTAAGTTATGCTTGCTCTCCTCTCTCTCTCTCTCTCTCTCTCTCTATATATATATATATATATCTAACAGGCTACAAGATCCTACAACCAATGATCATGTGTCACCATTTGACAAGATTTGGAATATAGGATAGGGAGAGGATTGTAATAGTTGAAAGAAAGAAGAGGAGGGGGGATTGATGTATGTGTGTGTTATGGAATTTACTCAAGTGAAATGACTGAGTAGTATAACTATAAAATAATTGATTAATTTCTCTCTTTTAAACATTGCATTTAACACCAAAATCTTGCAATTTTAACTAAGATCATTTCCACCAGTTCTTTAAAAAAAAAAATGCATTTTGCATTGTAAAAAATCACTTTATCTATTTTACATAACTATTTTTACAATACACCTTACATCTGATTTTTTATTTTATAATATGTCCCATTAAAATAATCTATTTTTCTATCCATACCAACAACAACAACTAAACCCACCACTCCTACTCACGGCCAAACCCATTGCCACCGTTGCCACCAAAACTAAACCCAACCCCAACCCAGCAACACCCATCCCAATGACCAATGATGCTAACAACCACCAACAGCAGATCAAACAGCCACAACAACCTAGTTACAACAACCACCAACAACTACAATAACCCAATCGTGGCAACCATTAACAATTCCAACAACAACGATGACCACCACATGGCCAACAAACCTTACAAGGCTAGATCAATGGTAAGAGTGTGCATAGGTCGGGTTGGACCAAGTTGAGGAGTTTCTTCAATCCAACTCACCATGGGTTGGACATTTTTTGTTTTTTAATTTTTAATTGAGCATTAGAACAACACCAATACAAATATGAACAAATTTATAATCTAATAAACTTGAACATAGTATCAAACCAACACATAATATTTTTTTAGTGCTTCAAAGTTAGTAGGATATCATATAGTTCTATCCCAACTTAGTTGATAAATATAAGGGTAAATAATAAAATTATATAATATATTTTTTAAATATATATTAAATATAGGTGGATTCGTGAATCTGCTATCCCGCACCTAACCCGACCCACTGTAATTTTTTTTTTTTTTTTTTTTTGATAATCCAATCCAACCCACAAACCCCTAAAAGCCGACTTAACTTGGCAGGTTGGGTTGGATTAGATCAATTTTGACGGATCGATATATTTTAAAAATATATTATATAATTTTATTATTTACCCTTATATTTATCAACTGAGTTGGGATAGAATTAAATGATATCCTACTAACTTTGAAGCACTAATAAAATAATTTGTGTTGATTTGATGCTATGCTCAAATTTATTAGATTATAAATATGTTTATATTTGTATTGGTGCTGTTCTTGACATGCCTGAAGTTAAAAGGTTTGTTGGTAAACCTAATCTCATTACCTTTACAAAACACTGGTATTGTGTGTGTGTACAAGGTCATTATGAAAAAAAAAATGATACTGTAGCAATGTGAAAATTTTGTACAATGGTGCATCGTGATATGTAATGGTGATTTTTCCCTCTTTTACTAAAATCGTTATTTATTTTGCATTTCATTTGTTTTTAAAGGACAATGAGAATGTTCTAACCCGCTTGGCACGCTCACATTGGACACTTTAATGAGCTTCACCTATGAGATATATATATTTTTTTTGAAAAGCTTCACCTATGAGATATGCATGTGGATAACAAAATCTTGCAATATTAACCCTCCAACTTAGTATATATGCTCACATTGGACACTAATACCTGTTTGGCATACCATTTGGAAACTTTAATTTTTCAAAGTAAAACTTTTTATTTCCACCAAAAAAAAAAGTAAAACTTTTTAAACTTCATCTTCTTCTTTTTTTAATTCATAGCTTTTGAAACCACATACTTTTAAAATGATGAAAAACAAAAATCTATATCATAGAATCCCTTATCGAGCTTCACGTATTAAATATACATTTAAATATATATATTTAAAATATGAAGTTTTAAAATACTTGCAAACTTAAATATGAAGTTTTAAAATATATATATATATATATATATATATATATATATATTCACACATGATCTTCCATTATACATATTCTATATATATATATATATATATATATATTCACACATGATCTTCCATTATACATATTCTTCTAATTTTAAAAGTACATGCAAGTTTTAAGTAAGTTATTATTGAAATAAATAAATAAATAAAAATGATTAATGATAACAACCACAATAATAGTAGTACGTATTAGACTATTAGTAATGCAGACTTTCTTGGAAAGCATCCAAATGCATTAGTACTAAAATTAATGATAGAGAAAGAAATTTAAAAGAAAAAATAATCAAAGAATCCAACCACTAAGATACACCCATAAGGTTGACTTCGTTCAAAACCCATCGGCCATTGGGCCTCGAGGCAGGCCGGTGCATGGTTCCGCACCTCCACACGTCACAAGGGGGGTTTCTATTATAAAAAATAAAGTTTAGTATTTTTTTTTTTTAATTTTTTGTCCTATAATAGCTCTTCTTGTGCATCAACAAAATTTCATAATTAAAAAAAAAAGTATGAACCTACCATAAATCATCATAAGATAAAATAAAAATTACCATTCATATGACTCAAAATTAAAACATTTATTAAAATATTATGAGATTTTGATGTAGAAAAAACTATTCTCTTCTAAAAACAAAACACTTTAAATTAAATAAAATAATCATTAACAATTATTAACTAAAAATGTTCAGTTAATATATTTTTATAAAATATTTATTAATAGACTATTTTAATAATTTTTTTATATAATTTTAATATAAAATATAAATTTTTTTTCAAAAAATCAAACTGAAAAAGGAGGTTTAAAACTTTCCAAAAATATTTCTTAAACTACTATTTGTATGAGTCGTTAACTTTTTAACCCTTTACATGATAAATGGATGCCGTTGCTTTGAGTTCTGGCCCCGCTGAAATCTCTCCCCTCTCTGTTTCTGTGGAACGCAGGCAGTTCTGTTTCCCTCCTCCTCCTCCTTCTTCTTCTTCTTCTTCTTCTTCTTCTTCTTCTTGATCTCTCTCATAACAAAAGAGGTTTTGCACAAAATATAGCGTTGAAGTTAAAGAAGACAGAGAAAGAAATTAACAGAGCTGAGCATGAAAAGTTTAATAATGTTTTAAAAGCTTGTCAGTTCTGGACCCTTTATTTATTGCTAGTCCACCAATCGGAGTCTTTCTATTGGTTAGTATTTTTTTATATACATAAATACGGTAGTTTGTCTGTGACTCACAGTATTTAAAGCTTCAACAGCTGCTTCTTCTTGTTCTTCTTGTTCAGTTACTTACATGCATGGTTGAGAAGGAAGCTGCCTCTTCTGTTTCTCTCAACTTCAAAGTTTAACCTCACCTCACGTGGGTATTCAACGCTATTCTTTTCTCCTTTTTCTGTTTCTGAAACCTTTGTCTCTCTGGTTTTACTTATGTGGGTTGGAGTTTGGTTTTTTTTTTGACTTTTGTGTACTTGGGTGTTTTTAAGGTTTACTTTGTGTAACACATCATGGCCTCTGACATGGCCTCCGAGCCCGCACGAACAGGTCGACTTCGGCAACGTTATGAAGGCAATTATCGACTAGTTTCTGGGTAAGACTTCTCTTTCACACACCAAGCTTTGATTTTGCCTAGTCTTCCTTCTTGGGTTGTTGACATTCTTCGTTTTATCACTTTAGCAGTAAAATTTGGGATATTTTGTTTGCCTCTACTGCTTAAATTTTTTAAAATTTTCATTGATTGGAATATAAAGCAATCTTGGCGTGAACCAAAACAAAACAACAGCATGTTTTTATATATGAAGGAGCAGTAGCAGGAGCATCTAGATTTCTAGAAGATAATTGGTGTTTTTGATGTTAGAAATTGCATTCTAATTCATACACTTACCCATCAAAGTAATCCTACCAAAGTGGGCCTCGTCATTGACTTAAAAAGACGTAAATTTTTACGATTTGCGTGATACATCTTGTCTTATTCATGGTATTTGTTAGTATTTTAATTACTTATTTTTATTGTGTATTTATTAGTATTTAATTATGATATTAAGGGTTACATCATTGTTACGGACTTTTCTTTAACAGAAAAAGACAAGTTTTGGATGTGGATTTTTAATATATTAACCGCTTCAGAGTTTTATTTATCCTAATTGGAGTAAATGTTGACGGTGGACCATGACTCAAAGGTCCAAATTAACACTCTGATAGAGTAACAGGAACAATTTTAAATCGTAACTTTAAGTTTCTAATTGTGATGAGGCCCAATGTCATCTCTTTTTCTGTGGGCTACATATTCAAACTCTCCACTATTCAGAAAATCTGAGGGCTGAGATTAGGCTCTGGTTGTGGTAGGCCTAAGGCCTTCTTTCTGAATTGTTTGCTTTGAATTGAAACATTGCAGAAACCGGTCTTATAACACAAATAAAGATGGGAGGAAAAACAGAAAGAGAAATTAATATGAAAATGGCTGTGAATAAATTCAACAAGATTAAGAGGGATAATGGCAGCATATTGTCAAACTCTCATGTATGCAGAAGTAACATGTAAAATGATTTCACTAATCAAATTAATCACAGCAAGATGATGTGAGTTTAACAGATGATTACTTGGCCTCTGATTTAAAGATTGAAAATGTGATAGCTTGTATGTTCATGAAATGAGTGGAAGCTAATTTATATTGCAACTAGGATTTTGAAGTGCAACAGAACACAATATGGATTGTTTTCTTTTTCATGGCAGTTCGTGTCAATTCACTAGAAGGAACTTGTGCCAAATTTTTTCTCAAGAATGAACTAGCATTAGTTTTCAGTCTTGCTATTGTGGGCTTTTAATCTCTCTTCAAGAACCCTACTCTTTTATTATTACTTATATACTTTTTAAGCATTGGATTCAGAGTCTCCCTAAGAAAAACCTTTGAAGCCAAGTTCTTCAACCATTTTATGCGCTTAATGCAACCATAGATGTTATGAAAGTTGATTTCTCTGAATGATTTTAAGCACCAGGGTTTATTTACAGTTGCTTACTCATGAAACGCATACAACAGGTGTATTCCTTACAGGGTGTCAAAAGAAGAAAATGAGCACAGTGGTGAGAAGGAAGATGGTATAGAAGTTCTCATGGTTTCATCTCCAAATCGTGATGACCTAGTTTTTCCAAAGGTACATTCGCTTTCTTCATTGTTATACTGTTGTCTGCATGAAATCATGCTTTCTTATATTCTAAATGTTGCCTTGCTCTGTTGTCAGGGTGGATGGGAGGATGATGAGACAAAAGAAGAAGCTGCTTGCCGTGAGGCCTTCGAGGAAGCAGGAGTTAAAGGGAAACTTAAAGTAGGTTCCCTGAATTAAAGTATTAGCTTTTTTATGAAATGCTTGTTTGTTATTAAATATAGCAGAATTGGGAAATTCTTTAATTGGACAAATTGGATAAACTTTCCAAAGTTTGTGTTCTGTGTAGACATGCCATAGCTTCCATCATATAGCTAAGCTATAGAAATAACATGTCCTTGCACTGCTAAGAAAAAGCTTTATATTCCAGACAATATTTGAGATTGCAAAGTATCTAGAGGCAGAGTATAATGAAAGACAATCATCAGATTTCTATGGTGCTCTTGTTCATTGAAAAGTTCTTGGTGCATCTCCAGGTTTAGGTATAGTTCTTCCAATGATGGTAGTACCAAGTATTTCTTGGCAAGCTCTAATATGATCGGATGTAAAAGTAAGCATCTCTTGTAAAATATGAGAAACACCAAACCCCTCTGGAGACCAAAGCTCCATTTCTCCTACCCGCTGTCCTCCTTGCTTAGTCCTTCCTCTATGGGGTTGTTGTGTAAGAAGTGCACAATGTCTGCCGGAACGTATTGAAATGCAATAAGCAATTGCATGTATGCTTTGATTGGAATTTTACATTAGTGGTCATGCACTTTGAGTTTCATGTATGTTGGCTTGCCCTTCGTATAATTAACAATTTGGTACCCAAAAGTTTCTGGATAATTTTAGACTATCAAGCTGGAGTTCATTTAAGGCTCCAGTAGTTAGAATATTTGCACTCCTTTTAGTTGGGTATAAACATTATCCTTGGTTAAAGCCACAACCAAGATTTTGTAGGCATTTGATACAAACTCTTTTCTATTGCCTGCTTCCATAAGTTGTTGTTGTTGTTGCTGCTATTATAAAACATATTCTTTAAACAGAGGGAAGGTCAAGCATGTGAGTACGAATAACCCCTTGTAGTTTGATTTCTTCTGATAAAAACATCAGATACTTATAAATGCTTGATAAATGTGAGATCATGTGTTGGTACTGCCTATCAAGAAGTAATAGAAATTAGAAACCATTATCCCAATATTATCTTCTCTAATAGCTGTTGTTATCAATTGTTTGTCACACGATTGTTTTCTCTTGAGATTTTGATAATGGAGATGTCAAGCTATCCGGCAATATGGTTCTTAATTAATCATTTGACTTTCCCTATGTTTAGGAAAAACCCCTGGGAGAGTGGGTGTTCAGAAGCAAAAGCAAACAGGACATTTGCAGCCTGGAAGGAGGCTGCAAAGGATACATGTTTGCATTAGAGGTCACTGAGGAGCATGACACATGGCCAGAGAGGGAAAATCGTGATAGAAAATGGGTAATTATGCTTAGAATTTTTTTTTTTTGGAATCCTCTAGATCACGTTGAACTAATTCACCAGTATTTTTGGTACTTCCTATTGCATGCTGCAGGAATGATAAACAATGTTTTGATTAAACATGATATATTGCCAGTTCAATATTTAACTATGACATGTTTTGTTGCCTCTACAGCTAAAAATTAAAGAGGCATTTAGACTCTGCCGGTATGAATGGATGCGTGAGGCATTGGAGGAGTTTCTTAGAGTTATGGCAGAGGACCAGAAAATCCAGATGTCAGAAGAGATAGGGGAAACTCCTTCCGCACCAGTGTCAAATGTCATGGCAGACTGTCAAATTATTTCATCAAGCTGCTATGTAAATTCCTCTAGTAGCCAACACCATGGTATGAATGCTATTAGTTCATTCCATCTTGGATATGCCTCTCAAGAGGTTACCATTGACACGAGTTTTTGACGTATTGCTGAGTTCAGTCTCTACCTTTATAAATTGTGCAGTAGGTTGCTACAATGAATCAATAGCGTCCAGCAACTTCTTCAAATTGGAGATAGGTCAAACTGCGAAATGATAGACTTGTTTTCTCACTCCTTTCTAGAATGTTTAAATGTAACCATCTACATTTCATCTTAATTGACTGTTGAAGTTTTAAATTTTTGTTCTTAGAAACAAAATTGTGTAATCTATGATGGTTGATGTTTCAAATCTTCCTCTTCTCGAAGATTTGTACAACATCACAATATTCCTGATCAAGCTAAGAAAGCTGACTTACATCCTTAAAGACTAGTTTGTAATGATCATCAACAAGTTAGCTATCCATCAAGAAGCCTTATGTGAGCAACGTACCTAAAAATTTGGTCATCTATTAGTGTATTTTTGGTAAGGCTCCCTTTTTTACTCTGAATAAAAGGCCCAAAGGTATGTGACATTACTTGTTCCAATATTCAGTGAGTCGTGAAGAAAACCTGGCTCTTGCTGGGCTTAACTATGTGAATTGAAACCACAGGGCTGGATTTTGGATGAGAATTAAAAATCGACAATGTTATGCATTGCGTCTCATATCGTTTAGTATTTTAGTTAAAGAACATGATATATATGAACGTTAATTAGATAACTCAATTTCATTGAATAATTAAGTCTGATCATCTGACTCAATCCAATGTAGCAAAGGGCCCCTATTACTCCTTAATACTTCTTTCAAACTTCTTCATTCAAAGTGAGCACCCATCCAAAAAATTGATTTAACAGAAGTGGTCTGCATGCTCAAAGCAACGTGTAAGAGGAATATGTGGAAAAGCTATACTTGATTATGTTGTAGATTTTGGTTCAATTTGTAATTCTTACCTTTTTGGATTAAGATTGAACTCCAAATTTGACTTAATTTAGAAGATTGCTTCGTGGAATTTGAGTCAACAAGAGATTTGTTAGAAATTGTCTCAAATTCCTAGTGTGGAAGAAAAGTCTTATAATTTTTAAACAAATAAATTATTTTTTGTCCACCAAGGCGACGGATATTGAAGTCTTATAAATAGACAACAATACAAGGAGTTTAGTGGCTTTGCTTAAAGGTCATCCCATATTGAGTGAGACTTTGAATTAATTTAACAAAACTCTTTGATTATGTCAAATCATCCAGTGGCAGAGCCACTTGATGACCAAGGGGAGCCTGGGCCCCTCCAAAATTTTTGAAAAAAATAATTTATTTTTGGAAAATATCTTAAATAATTTGATAATTTTCAAATAACCTTATTATTTTGGCCCCCATACCTAATAATATACATACATATTTAAGAAAGTCTAAAAATAAATATAATTATCATTTAAAAAAAAATACAATCTATAAATACATGTGTAAACAAATTACAATAATTAAACATTCATTATCTTTAGAATGAACATATAGGTATTTTAACAATTATCTCAACAAATAAAAGGGAAAAAATTGAGTTATGAAGTATTGTATATTACTATTTCACATTTCATACACAAAAAAAAAAAAATATATATATATATATATATATGGCCCCCCCAAAGATAAATTCCTAGCTCTGCCACTGAAATCATCTGCTACTACTTGTGAATATAAGCTATCATTGAACCACAAAAATCTTTAGTGTTCTCTTTCGTAAGATTATGTTTATTTTTCTTTTGGGTTTTTTCTTCATTCCTATTTTTTTGTTTTATTACAAATATTTCTTAAACTAATATTAATTTTCACCATCAATCTTGACCTTTTGCTTTTACAACTAACTAGTATCAAAGCCAATGTTCACTACTTAGGCATTTAGATTTATTCTTCATAGCCACAGTTCACAACATAGGCATTTGGATTTGTTTTTTATAGCTAAGATTTGCTACCTTGGCATTCAAATTTGCTCTCTTTCACGATTTTGTTGATTGGTTCATGGATCTTAGTATTAGGGAGAAATATGTCATTGAAAGATTGTGAAAAGATCGATAGATAGTCCTATGGTATCATATTCTGGTGCATTGGGCACCTATTGGCTCATTTGGCAGTCGCTTGGGAAAATATGCACTTTGTCCTTTTGGTTTGGCTCTAATTTGGGTTTGACACCAATCCATTTGGTGCTTATTGGCACATTAGGAGGTCGCTTAGGGTGATTTGACACTTTGTTTTTGGTTGGGCTCTAATTTGGTTTTGGCATTTAACACATTTGTGGTTTGATAGAAGTCTCACAAAGGTGGAGATTTGTTAAGAATTTGTATGTGGTAGCTCAATTAATGCATAGGTTGAGAGAGGAATTTGATGAATTTGGTGCTCTGCAAACTTCGCCAAGGTTGATAGTTGTAGATTTCAACTTGATTTAGAAATTGCTTTGTGAATTTTGACTCAAGGTGGAGATTCGTTAAAATTGTTTCAAATTCTAATTTGACATAGTTTGGGTTTTTATTGTGTGGAAAGAAAATCTAATTATTGTTTAAACAATTAAACAAGTAAAGCAATTTTTGGTTCACCAATCTATCATTATTGAAATCTTATAAACAAACAATAATACAAAAAGTTTGCTAGCTTTGCTCAAAGCTCATCACAATTGGGGTGAGACTATGAATTAGTTTGAGAAAATCCTTGAGAGATTTTGTTATTTGTGAGTCATTTGTTGAGTGTGTAATAGTTGTCAAATCGTGAATCGTATCATTAATTGATTTTTGATTTTTCTGTATTGTGTATCGTATCGAATCATGTATTGTAAGATACACAAACACGTAATAAAATTGTAAAATATTATAGATATACATATATAAAAATTATATTCATTATAAATTCAAAATATATTCAATTAATGACCAATTTAATCATTACTTATGTAATAAAATTTAACAAAGCTAACTAAATAAATCAAATTAACTTATATTTATAACATGAACATTCAAATTGATTAAACTTAGAAGTAATACATGATATATGAACCAAAATAATAATATCTTTTCATCATCTTGGCTAATCAACTCCATCTAAGTCAATGTTATCATTATGTTTAGCATCTTGCAAAATTATTTTTTCATAAACACTTTCTTCATTATTATCAACATTTACTTCTTCTTTTTTGGTTTTTTTTTTATTCTAATAATTTTTTCTTTATGTTTTTTCTTCGTATTCTAGCTTTTTAGACTCATAATAATAATAACAAAATAAAATAAATAATTATATTTTCGTTTAATACATTATTAATAGCATAGGAAATAAATTTGCACATATGAAAGTAAATGTTATAAGTATATTCTAAATTTTGTAGGAGTAAGAGAAGGGAGGAAAAACACTCATGGACTTGCTATTTTATTAGACTCAATTAAGTTCCCTAATAATTTTGTGTTAAAAAAGTCTAACAACTTGTTTAAATAAAATAAAACCACAAATTTTAACCAAAAAACCATTTTTAAGCCCACATGTCTAAGTATTGTATGATATGTACGATTCACTGATACGATACAATTTATACGATATGCACCTATGTATTGAACGATTCATGAGCACTTACGATACGCTTTTACGATATAAACTCTTTGTACACGATATGATACGTATCGTGTATCGTACGATATTAACAACTATCTAAAAACTATGCAGCCTCTTTTTAATATAGTGAGTTTATTCTTTCCTACCCATGGATGTAGACTTTTGCTGATTCACATAAATTTTTGTTGTTCTCTTTTGTTTGATTGTGTGCCCATAATAATTCTTACAGCCAATTTTTTCTTTTTTTTTAATTTTTTTTTTTGTTGAGATATTTCTTAAACCCATAATAATTCTTAAAATCAATCTAGTATCTGAGCTTTCATCCTTACACTAGAATTGCTGCATATCATAACTTGCACAATGGACACACTTAAAATATGGATAAACATGGTGTAGGTTTATAATCAGAAATTCAGTAGCTTCATTTGCCAAGTTGAAGGAAATGGCAGACAGAGAGACCCACCGGATTCCTGGAAAAAGCAATTCAAAGTTCAAACACGATAACATCCACTTACCTACAAGTGACTTCACATCCCAAAAACTACAGTAATCCTTTCTTGGAAGGCCAAGCCAATGTTTGACCCAAAAAATAAATGAACTCCAACGAGTAATTAAAGAGACCACACTAAGCCTAGCTACCAAGTGAAGTACCTACTGTTACTATTTTTGGTCCTTGTTATTGTTAAGTTACCAATAGCCTCCCAAATAGCTATTCTTCAAGTTATATACTAGGTGTGCGTTTAGATTAGGATGAAAAATTAAAATTATTTTATTATTCAGCTTATTTTTGTTATTATTCATAGTCCTATTGTACTTTTTAGTACTATTCATGGACCTTACTATACTATTTCAACTAACTTTTACCTTTATCTACAATATTTCCAACAATAAATTTTCAATTTCAGTAAAATAAGTTATATTCAAACATCCCCTAGCACTTCCGGGACTCCAAAAAAGTGGGAGGACTTGCAGAAGAGCATGTAACAAAATTCAACTCACAAGCAAATCATATTGGTATAACCCCAGTAACAAAAATCGCATATAGAAATTGTTACTGGTATTTTTCTTATGAAACTTGTGAGACTGTTGTATCAACAAATACAATCCGTACTATGTGATTACTAACAGACTAGTAACAGACCTTGTATAAATCAGATTTTTCTATCAACAGATGATTTAATTTAATTGGTTGGATAAAGATTAAAGAACCCTTTGCAATTCATATTTTATATATATCTCTCATCCCATGCTGTGAGTGATTACTTGAAGTCTAACACAAAGGGAAGGATTTTTTATTTATTATTTATTTATATTTTAAATGAAGCCTAGGCATATTATTATACCTTGAAGCTAATTACACATCTTTTAGTAAAACTTGGCCGGCAGTACTTAAATCCATTATACCTCATTAATTTCAGGCAGGGCTCCACCTGCACCAAAAAATTGACTTAAAATTGAGAATCCAATGGAGTATACTGTTCCATTTATATTCTTTAATCCAATAGTTTACTAATTAGTGCCGGTGCTGACTTAGAATGAACTCAGGGACTTGGTTACAAATTACATAGTCATATAGTCTCCCACACATGGAGCCCAACCAGAAAATGCAGCCCACTTTGCCTGCACGTGAAGAAAATTAAGGGGGACTTCATGATTGAAGGAACCGAAATAAATAAAATGTTTGAAGAAATCCCACATAGCTTCAGGTTGTGTCTCCAAGAGATACCTTCTTCCTAATCATGTCTTCTAGTACTGCTCAATTTTCGATTAAGACAAAATGTGTCAGATTATCTATTCAATTTTACTCACTCTCTTATTAAGACGAATTAAGCTTCTCGTTTTCATAGTCCACTAATGAAGAATCATTCAGGAAATCTCTCTCTCTCTCTCTCTCTCTCTCTCTCTGTGGTGTGACATTTGAATAGAGTCTCGAATTATTAAACATGGTTGCATATGGAAACTAATCCTCTTTGGAATCATTGACTAGGGTGCATGTAGACATCAACTAAACAACGATCAAAGTGGACAAACGTCTCAATTATCTCAAAAAGCTAAAATTATGGATAGTGTCAAGCACCATAAGTCCAAATCCCAATGGAACTTAATTTCACTTTTATCCTTTTCATCAACTTAGATGTGCATAAAGTGAGAATAGTAATAATAAGGATAAAAAATAACAATAAGAATATGATAATATATATATATATATATATATATATATATTTATATCTTTTCTTATTAATTTATCTCCCTAATTACCATTTTTCTTAACTCCCAACCACCAGCTTTGCAACTTCCTCCCAACTTCCTCATTAGTGTATGTTCAAAATCTTATGTGGGTTCATTGAAATACATAGAAAATATATAACAAGATGTAGTCTATGAGGTTTTATATTATGGACATAGCCGTAATCTCTTAAGTCGAAACATGTAATTCTCTTTATGTTCTTTTTCCTCTCTCATTTCTCTTTTGCTTCCGCTCTACAATTTTTTCTTACATATACTTTATTTCTCTACAACAATTTTATATTTCATTTTCATTTCAACACTCCCTTCATTTTTCAAGTTTACTTAGGATTTTGACCTATTGTGCCTTGGGTTCATCAGGATTCCCATCTACATATAATAGTGTGCCCTCTTCATGAAAAGCATGAACATTCCTCAAATTCGGACCCTTTGTTTTTTCCCCTAATGTTAGTAGTAATAAAATATTAAGCGTAATTCCTTGTGAGTTCTAATGACTATTTAAAGATCCATGGCTTCATCACAACGTACCCTTAATGTGATGATCACTTTACAAGTATAAGTGTTTGTGGGGTGGGGGGATAAGGGCCAGGGTTCAAGTTTTAAAAAGAAATTTTACACACATACACTTAAATTAGGCTAGAGTGAATTTCTAACTCAAAAAAAGAAAAAGATCCATGACTTCATGGTTTCTAAAGTAAAATGTTACAATTGAGCCAAACTGCGATTATAGAAGCAAGAGTTCCTATTAGAAATGTAGGTTTAATTTAAATTTAAATTTTTTTTTTTAAATGTAAGCTGTAAGGTCCTGCGCAAAAATGCACTATTCCATATAACTCGCAAATGAAAGGCTTTTTCCAATCTTGTAAATCCAACATGAACAGGACGAAAAACCAGACAAGCCATGATCATGTGTTTTTCCCCACTCGCCTCATTAGAAAACATAGCCTATTTGACTATTTCTGCTGCATGAAATTTGTCTTTAGATACTTAGCCAAAAAAAAAAAAAAAACTCTCTTTTGATGATATTTAAGAGAATCTTATACTAAGTTTCCTTTTCTTATCCAAATAAATTCAAAACATTTTTATGAAAATCTAGCTTATCTTAAAGTGAGACTGTGGTCTGTGAGCCTTTTTTTAAAGATGATATTAACTAACATATGGTAATTAACCTACTTATCATTTAATATTTTATAGTTTTTCGTAGGGAACCTAAATAATGGGCTTTATCATCACACAAGGTGTAGCTTGATGGTATGAATTCTTATTCTAGCACCCAGAGAAGAGCGGTTTGAACGATAGTCCCAGTAAGGCTCGTGTGGTACACATGATATTACTTATTGCCGTCACGTGGCGTGGGGTCGATGAATCCATACTAAATACCCATTTTTTTATTGAGCAAATAATAATAATAATAATGTGCTTTATCTTGGGGCATTTGGTCAAAGTCCAAAGTCTTGCATTTTTCTTCAATACATAACTATTGCCTAGTCCTTGTTCTCTTCAAGAAAGGCATGCCTATGTGTTACAACCACATGGCTTCCCATCATATCTATAAATTCCTTTATATTTCCCCTTGTAGTTAGAGAAAAGGGACATATATAACCAGATAATAATAATAATAATAATAATAATAATAATAATAATAAGAGGTGAATAGATAACAGTAACATGAAGCTTTTTGGATTGGATGAAGAAGGCTATGTAGGCCTATCATTGATTTTCTTGTTCAAATTGGATGCACATGGCTGATATTACTTAAACACATCACCTAACAAACTCCATATATATATATATATATATATATATATATATATAGGGTTAGGTATTATGATAAAACTGTATATACAGGAAGTAACTATGATAAGGCATCGTCCTATTGTAATTGATGATTGATGGGACACCACATTTAAAAGTCCTTTGTCAAGTCATTTTTAAAAACAATTTTTGTAAATATCACTTTTGAACTTTAACTTAAAAACAATTTTTATAAATATCACTTTTGAACTTTATGTTAAGTATCAATTTAGTTCTTAAACTTTTGACCTATACAATTAATGCCCTACACATTATGTGTATGACAAATTAAAAAAAGAAAAAACAGAAAAAGAAGGCAATTTATGGTACTATTTTTGTGGTATACTCTAAAAATATGAAATTACCTTAGTTTATTTTGTGACACCTCCATGTGGTTGCTTTATGAGGCATTTTTTATATTAATTTAAATAAAATTTAATAATGTGGCGAGTGCTAATAACACCCATTAGGAAAGAAATAAAGAAAAGAAATTGTTCTACCTTAAATCTATACCTTGCGAACGGACAGCACACAAGCCCAAATGAAGATTGAAGGAAAAAGTTAAAGAGAATAAGAAATATGAGAGTAGAGCGATATTTTTTTTTTTTCAAATATTTCCCAATGGGTGTTGTTGCCACTTGTGTCATGTCATCAAGTTCTATTAAAATTAGCAACAAAAAAAAAATGTCGCAAAAGGAGGTAAGCATCACAAAATAAACTATAGGGACATGTTTGAAGAGTACAACACAAGGTTGGTATAAGTCTATGAGTAATTTACAAATATGCTTTTAGTATTTTTAACTAAAGCTTCATGAATTTAATTATGTAATATGTACATCAGCACATGATAGTAAATATATTCAAAATTATTAATGCTTTTGACAAAAGCTAGTGATGATCACGAGAAACTTCGTATTAGGTTTCATTTACATATGACCCTCAAACCAACCACATCGAGTAACAGGGTCTTAGACCCACTAAGGAGTGGGGATTGCCAGATCAGTCGAAATTGACCGCACCCTACCTTCAAATTAGTCTAATCTAGGTCAGGTGATAGGTTTTCAAAGAATTGGTATTTTCCAATTTATACGGTGAGAAAGATCTACAAATCCTTATAAACATACAGATGTACGATAATAAACTCTAAGAGAGAGATTTGTATTTGGGAAACAAAAGAAGAACAAAGCAAAATAATAATTCTTAGGTTTTGTCACCAAAAGTGGTGGCTCTAGGAATTTTTCTCAGAGTATTTCTTAAGAAACATAAATTATACAATTTAATAAAAAGAGAAATTCATTTATTGACAACAATAACAATAAAAAAAACTTGCAAATATATAAAGTTTACAATTACTTTCTACGAATTTTCATATTTTGAAATCGTTACCTAATAGTCTTATTATCAATTCTACAAGCTACATCTTTTTCAATATACACAACTAAATAATCATCCATCCAGTGAGTGGGCGTTTGGGTTAGGATTAAAAATTAAAATTATTTCACTATTCAGTTTATTTTTGCTACTATTCATGGATTCTACTGTACTATTTCAACTAACTTTTACCTTTATCTACAGTACTTTCAGCAATAATTTTTCAGTTTCAGCAAAATAGGCGGTATCCAAACATACCCTGAATGTATAACAAATTATGGAGCAAAATTTAATTTTATTGGCATAAAAAAAAAAAAAAAAACAAACAAACAAACAAAGGGTGTTCCCAATTTTTTTTTTTGAAAGGTAGACAAATAAAAAAATTTTAATTATTAAACATATATAAAAAAAAAAAAAATTTCAAGTCAGGGTGGTCTTGGGACCACCTTGGCCTTAAAGTGGCGCCGCCCCTAGTCACCAAGAATTGGATGAAAACTTCAAATACAAATTTTATAAGTTCTTCATCAATTACTTACAATAGTACTGAAAGTGAACTATGGACCTTTAAATATAGTCCCCAAATTACATTAAACATGCAAATAAAATAAATCCATAATTAAATTACATCAGTTTCCATTAAATTTAAATCACAATCAAATCTCTCTGATAGCATAAATCAGTGTCAATTGGCATTAGGCATTCTTGGATCCACAAATGACAAATCAAGCATGTATATTCTAGGGAGAGAGAAATGTGAGACTATTGAAGATATAACTACCACACATCCTTTGCATGATGGTTACTCCATAAGTACAAAATTCTTATGAGATGGAAGAGAGGAGGGGTAAAAGGCTGGAGTTTAAGTCTCCAAGAAAGAACTTCACATACATACATACTTAGGTTAGGTTAGAGTAGATTTTCTATTTTGTATAAAATATATATATATATATATATATATATATTTGCATAGCAAATCTCCTAATTAAAAGCATGCATTAAGTATAGTATTTAGGTTAACTAACTAATTTAGTTCTCCATTATGGGATAAAGTTCAATTTGGTCTCTCAACTATTAATTGTGTTAATTTAGTCTCTCAAATTTAAAATCAAGTAAATTTCATCCTTAGACCTCATCTCCATTTAAAATCTTTAATCGAGTGGCAAATGGAGCATACATTAAAAGGATATTGTGAAAAGTGTAAAATTTTCAAAATCAAGTTAGTTTCAAATTTTCAACTATTAATGTTGTTAAAATTTAGAGGGAGAGGAATCCAAAGTTTACATTAACTTGATTTTAAAAGTTGATGAACTAAATCAATATAAATAATGATTGAGGGACCAAATTGAACCTTACCCATGGTAGTTATTTAACTTAGGACTGGTTTGAATAGCATCTGCGTTTCCCAGGTTGGCATTTGGTGTTTTTGTGTGGGTCCCGTGCATTATTCACAGGACTCACAAGTACTTTTTTCACCAAAATTTTCATTAAAACTGAGTTTCATGGCACTATTCACATATTTAAAAATTATTTTACTACAGTGTTTTTAGTTTTCAATAATAAGCGATATCAAAACAGACCTTTAATATATTTAATACCAAATGTGACCACAAAAGTGAAAGCTACTCAACGGGTTATAGATTGCCCTAATTTAAAAATGATTTGATGAACAACTCTACATGTGATACCCCATCATTCATAATATGAGAATGGCTATAATAGTGTAAAATTATTCAATGCATTTGGAATTAATATTACACATAACATTAATTACTCTTATATATATAAAGGGGAGGTTTCATCTTTTGTTTTGCACCTGGAAGTGGGACCTATATTTATGTGAGTTTGTCTTTGTATAAAGCTCTCCAATAATCATCTCCTCGAAACTGTTTTCACTATAATCACACTTGTAAAATATCAAGAGTACTTTCTAGTCCAGTGCAAGCTCCACTCTTCAGAAAAACCTTCTTAGCCCTACTTGATGTTCTTGATTTAGACCATGAAACAAATGTTCATCAGATCGAGCCAATGCAAATACTCTAACATCAGAGAGGGAATCTATTTTTCTAAACACGTTAATTAATATAATCATTCAACGGTTTATCTTATAACAAGATTTATTGGAATATTGATCTAGGGCATGTGGGAGATATTTATGAAGATGTTACCCTAATGATAGCCTTCATGATCTTATTTCTATATTCTTGGCTGGAGAAAGGCTACAAATCAATGTGCAAATCTAGTATATAAAGTAAACTAATTTAAGAGTCAGTGACATAAAATCTGATCTATATCAGGGATTGAATTTTAATTAAGATCAGTAGTAGTCCTTTTAATTGTAACTAATAAAACGTCTGCAGATTTTTTATTTGCTGAGAAAAAAAACTACTATTTTGCCAAAACTAGAATAATATTCAGACCCAGATGATGATATTATAAGTTATTAAGAGATGCATCATATAATAATTAGCGAACCTTTTTCTTTTTCTTTTTCTTTATGCATTGTTTGGTGCAATCATATCACTATGATGTGGCCTGATTATATCTCACAGGCATGGAATGGAAGTACTCCCATCCACAATGATCATAGGAATTTGCAGTTTTAGACTTTTATAGTGAGCTTTGTGGTTTTGGATGAGACTCAAAAAAAGTGGATTTGATTTCTTATTAGATTGCATGTAGTGTCCATGATTAGCTCCCCGTTCATGTACACTCTATAAGGTTGAAAGGAAGGATCACATGTAATAACTTTGGACTGTAGTGAAGTTTCAGAGGTCGACATCCATGGAAAATAGTAATTAATTCGCATAAAGTAAGCCTTGATTGGAGAATAATCATGAAGCAGAGTATCTAGGAGAACATGCAAATCATGGCCATTAACATATCTAATCATGCCAACCCACTTGTTTTTCTGTTGTTTTTCATCTCCATCAATTGAAACTCATTTCTTAAAAGAGGGTTTATATATATATATATATATATATATATATATATATATACACACACTCATATATTGATATTGATATTATTGGTTATTATTATTTTGGCTAGGCAGAGGATCGACAGATTATGTTGTCCTTCATTTTTCATCTAGTTGTCTATTTTTTGGGAGATTTGTATGTAATGATATAATAGCTTTTAGTGTTTTTTTGGATGAGCTTATTTCTATAAGCTTATTTTGGTTGTTTTGTTTAGACATAAGATAATTCGACATTTATAAATAGGAGAGGTGATTTGAACTTTGGAAAATTATGTTAGAAATGCTAAAAAATGTCTTTGAATTACTTCAATACTCTTGGCTATTTAAGCATAATTGTACTTAGAATAATGTAAACTTCTTCTTTTCTTTTCTCTTTTTTGAGAAAAATAATAATGCGAGATTCTAAAAATTAAAGTAGTTGCTTTTCATCCCTAAAATATTTAAGTAATCGATTTTGTCCATAAAATACTTAAAGTGATTGCTTTTAGTCATTTTGGAGTGATGATGTATTAGTTTATAATTTGGTATGTAATCTAAGAAACTAAAAGTTATGATTTTAAATATTATGGACTAAAATGTCTCATGAGCTAAACTTTAGAGAACTACACTATATTTAGAATTAAAATTCTCTAAAGTTCTTAGAATAATTTCATCGTAAAGTTCATAAAATCTTACCTATTCCTTTGGAAATGAGCTGATTAGATTTTATCATATCATTAATATCTTTAAAAAAATGTTGATCACCATTATAGTATCTATTTAACCTATGAATCTTCTTCTCTAAATTATAGAACTTCCATAAGGGAACATGTATTGAGTGTTAAATTCATTAATCTATATATATTCTTACTAATTAAGATGTCAAAATTTCATCCAATAGCAGAGATACGATTTTGTTGTAGGAAACAAATGGTAGTAATAAAGAATATCAACTTGATTCAAACGATTTATGAAAAAAAAAAAAAAAACTAAAAAAAGATAAGTAACTGTCAATAAGATAAGCATTGATAGATGTATAAAAGATATGGGATTCAATCTCCACCTATACTAAAAGCTAATTGATGTCTTGGTCTGATGATAAAGAGATATCTTCAGGAGCGGCACCATAAGTTGAAACTTTCTATAAAAAAAAAAGGTAAGCATTGATGGCTTTTTTTTTTTTTTTTTGATATTGATAAACATTTTTCCATTATGTGTGGAATTTTTTTTAGATAGTTTCAACTTATAACGTTTGCTTCTAATGATAGCTCTTTATCATTAGATCAAAACGCCAATTGGCTTTTAATGTAGGTGGGAATTGAATCTCAAATCTCTTATTTAATTATCAGAGACTTTATCAATTGAATTAACTGAAACTCACCATTATGCGTAGGATTAATTTAAAGAAAGGTAGCTAGCTAGGATCAACTAATGAATGACCCTTCGCATGCGTGAGACTTAATGGGACCCATTAAAGTACATGGGTTATGGGTCCAAATCATCATACCAAGCAACAACATGGAAAATAAACATTAAAACTACACTAAATTGGTGTTTTAGCCCATATTATTGGGTTTCAATTAATTTAATTAGTAAAAAAATTTGTCATCGAATAAAAGAGATTTGGAATTCAAACTTTGCTTATACCAAAACCGAATGGACCTCATAAGTTAAAATTCTACCATATTAAAAAATAAATAAAAAAACTAACTGCACTAGATTTATTTATTTTTTTTTTTTTGAGAATAAAAAACTACACTAGGTTGCTTCTTACCAATAAATACATACATTGCTGCAGCCTTATCTTATAGAAAGTCCATGTGATAAGTGGTAACATACATGTATTGTAAGTTTAGGGTTGCTATCCAAAACAAGATAGCCTCTCAGTGACATTGTTCTGTCTCTCCCATGAAGAGACATATTCCTTATTCCGTTAACGAATGGTTTTATTTTTTTTAAAAGTCAAATTATATACTAATATTTTATTTTCCAAAAAACATGCATTACAGCTGGTATTGATTATTTAATATTCCTTAACATGTATCCTTAAGACATTCATTAACAACTCCCTTGAATCTTTATTATATTTTAAATAGTGCCTAAATTCTTCTTTGACCATGATTATTATACAACACTTGGTAAGTAGATGGCTTACTTCCCCAATAATTTCGAGGGAACAAAGGTAGCTATTTGTGTGATTGTTGCGAGGATATTGCTGCGACGTATGTAGTGCCGCGCGTAAACAAGTCAAATATTAGAAGTTTAGGAATATTTATTTAATTTTATTTTGAAAATGAATCAAGCTTGAGTTAATCAACAAACTATATTACTTGTTTAAGATTGATTCATTTTTTTATTGAAAAAGTTCAAATTTACTCACAAACTACTGCATTGACTTGTTCTTTCCTCATATATAATAAATATTATGACTAAAATTTTTTACCCTTTCATTAGTTTATGATAATAATTAATAAATTAATTATATTTTAAATTATATTATTTGAGTTGATAATTAGATAGAATGATTTTTGTTTATAAACTTATAAAAAACTATATATAATTTTTATTACGAAACAAACTATTTTTATTATCAATAAATTATAAATAATAATTTCATTTATCTTATGAATTAATTTATAAACATACACGATCCAATATATATATTGCATCATATTCATGAGTTTGTTCATTAAGAAATTATTATGTTTGAATTTAACTCAAATAATAGTCTAGCCAAAATTTAGACTTAAGCTTAATTCATTTGCTAAATAAACAAACATAAACAAATTCTTTTCCAAACCCAACCTAAACTGTTATAAATAATTCAATTTATTTACGGCCCTATACACACGGTTCACTCGTCTCCCATGTATCTGTACCTCCATGTTTGTTAAAGAGAGAAAATAATTGTAAAATATGGTGACTAGCAAACTATTGTTTTTTTTTTTTTTTTTTTTTTTGACACCGGCATTAAAGGTGAACATTCCAAATTCCTACATGGAATCACATGAAAAAGTGCTGGAAATACGTGGGGATTAGATGATATATAAATGCGCAATCACTGTGAAAGAACAAGGTATAATTGAAGAGCTCCATTATTTAAACGACACACATATTAGTCACAGCAACCCCAGACAACGCCTCTAAATTAGCAAATTGCAGACAACACCTGGGAAGAGAAAGAGAAGAGTACTGTCATATCATATTATTCTATCATGAACTCATCCACAACAACTCCAAAGAGCAAAAAGAAGCAAACACAAACGCAAGAAACAACTACTTCAGTGAGGTTTCTTGGTGTTAGAAGAAGGCCATGGGGAAGATATGCAGCTGAGATTAGAGACCCTTCAACCAAAGAAAGGCATTGGCTTGGCACCTTCGACACCGCGGAAGAAGCTGCCTTGGCCTATGACAGAGCTGCTCGGTCCATGCGAGGCTCGCGAGCCCGCACCAACTTTGTCTACTCAGACATGCCACCAGGCTCTTCTGTCACCTCCATTGTCTCTCCTGATGAACCTCAACAAAACTTCTTTGATGTCCCTCCACCTAGTAGTACTCCCACTCAACCTGACCCAACGCCCCAAACCTTTTCAAATCAAGAAACCAACACCGAATTCTCTTATTCTTCAATGTCAGATATTGGAGGAGACCAATTCTGGGCTTCTTCTTCTTCTGGTGTTTATTATCAACAACAACCAGCTCTCTTTGACTTTGACAATAATACTAGTTCTACTGCTTCTGTGTCCCATAACTATTCCAACCAAATGTGTGATCAGCTCCCTCCTTTTCCTTCTGACATTTCGGGAGGCATTGGCTCAAATATGAGTGTGGCAGATTCTAGTGAAGATATGGGACAGGCCGCTTGGAGTGACTCAACAAGTCTGACCACAGGGTTCGAACCAGAAGGGAACGGGTCATACTCATACATGGGCATGGGGTTCGATTCAAGTGAGTATGTGCATAGCCCACTTTTTAGTAGGATGCCACCAGTTTCAGATAATGTACCTGAGAGTTTTAATTTGGGGTCTTCTGCCTTTTTCTTCTGAACTGAAAAAAAACTATTCCAAGGTTCTCTTTTCTTCTGAACTGAGAAAAACTTTTCCAAGTGTTTGCCAATGGTCCGAGTGGAACTGTTCCTTACTTCAGTTTCAGGATTTTATTACTATTTTTTTTTTTGGTCTCTTTTGAGTGTATTTGTTGCTGTAAGTCATGCATTGTAATTGCAAACGGACATTTCTTATCCATGAGTTTGGAGTTGCATTTCTTTTTTCTATTTGAGGAGAGAGAGAGAAAGTTTAACTCTGATAGTTTATGTATCAAATAAGTTACAAGACACTCTTTTTTTTTTCTTTTTTTTTTGGACTTTTGAGTTACACAAAGTAGATTTGTTTTCAATTTTCACAATTGATGTGGATTGGTTTGGAAGAGTCAAAGTTGAGCTGTTATTTGAAGCCCAGTCGGAGAGCTTATGGTTTCTGAGTACTTTAGTCAAGGCGCAGAGAGCAATAAGAACTAAGAGACCTAAGTTTAGCCCATTTAGTACCTTTCTCTTACTGCTTTCGTACTAGTAAAAACACACTGGGCCACTGGCCCAAGCTTAGGCATGAATTTGTTTGCATGCAAAAAGCCTTTTTTTCTGCTTCATAAACCCAAAATATACATTGGGCGAATCTCAGTTTGGAGTAGAGCCCAATTTTTTTTTTTGATAGGAAGTAGAGCCCACTTTTTTTTTTGATAGGGAGTAGAGCCCTCTTCATTCATATGTAGCATGGCCCAGGTTAAATAGGATAGTTTTAACTTTTAACCTTTTAAGTAATAAAAGAGTTATTCTTTCTTTGTTTCTTTCTTCTTCTTTTTTGGCAAAAATGCAAATTATACTATTTAAATTGATCTATTGTCGTTTTGGTCATTTAAGTTTCATTTTTTTTCCAGTTTAGTCTTCTAAGTTTGCATTTGTTACCGCTAGTCCTTCCATCCATAACTTAAGATAACTATTAAAAAATAAAATTTTAAATTAAAAAACAATAAATATTTTTCAAACAAATACAAAAATACAAATTACACTCTTTAAGTTTGATCAATTGTCATTTTGGTTCATTAAAGTTTCATTTTTGTCCTATAAATTTACATTTGTTATCGTCAATAATCCTCCTTGATTAATTGGTAATTGGAATATTATTCATTGCCATTAAAAAAATTTGTTAATTTTTTTTAATTTGTTTCCTAACCACGTTTAAATGTCTATTAGCCTTTCATAAGTCATAACACACAAATATATATATATATATATATATATATATATATATTTACATTTACATTTGTTATCGTCAATAATCCTCCTTGATTTATTGGTAATTGGAAATTATTCATTGCCATTAAAAACATTTGTTAAAATTTTTTTTTTTAATTTGTTTCCTAACCACGTTGAAATGTCTATTAGATATATATATATATATATATATATATATATATATATGAAAACTCAAAATCAAAGAACTGAAATTTAGAAAGAAAAGATTTCCACAAATCCTATGTCATAATACTCTTCACATTGAAAATCAACAAAAAAAAAAAAAAATTAAATAACAATAAGGGTTTTTTTTTGTGGGGGGGGGGGGGGGGGGGGGGGGGGGGGGTTGGATGGTGGTGGAATAGCAAATCTGAAGGCATTTCTATTTTCTTAGATGCTCCATGGATCAAAAATTATGGTGTCTACTCACTAATGATCTCAATCTTAACGTACTCTTGTCACATACAAAATTTGTGAAGTAAACCAAATAAAACCCAAGTTTTGAAGCCCAGGGCCGACCTAACAAATTTGGAAGCCTAAGGTGATATATTCAAATGAAGTATTTCTTTTTCTTTTTCTTTTTTGATGAACAAATGGAGTATTTCTATTATCATTTAAATCATATTTAACTAGTATTTAATATCATAATTAAAAAAAAATACATTCTTTTTATTTTTTAATATGTTTTTTTTTTAGGAAAAATACTAAATCTATAACAAATTTTACTACAAAAAAACTTACATAATAATGAATGTGATTAATGACACTTCAAAAAAATAATAAACAACTTTTTTGTCTTTTTGGATACAAAATAAAAATTCTACTCTAGTTTAATCTAAGTGTAAATATGTGTGAAATTCTCTCCTGGATACTTGAACCCCGACCCTTGCCACTAACATCCCACAAGCACATATTATTGTGGAGTGACCATCGCGCCAAGAGTGCGCAGTGGTGATAATAAACAAATATTTGAACGAATGATGCTAGGGAGTAGGAATATTTTACATTTTACAAGGAGATTAAATTCCATAATGATGTGGTGTAAAACCCAAGTTTTACACCCTTCAATTCTAATGCCATATCTTTTTATTACATACTAAAGAATAAGCATAACCGCATCCAATAAATTCTAACACCCATTTAAAAAACTAACCAAATTGAGAGTTTATTGAGATGTTATTAGGTATGGTAAGACGTATTGAATTTTAAATAAAAATCTGATGTCTTATTGGATGTGTAAAACATGAATTTTACACCCCTTCCTTATAAATTTTACAAGATGTATCACTAATCATAAAAAGAAATTTAAAAATGCATTTAATAGGTTGTTCAAGTCCACAAATTATATTAATTGTCACATCAATTTGTAAAGACTATGAAGTAAAATTTATAGTATTTCTAGTATTTTTTTATCTGAATTAATTCTTATGATTAGTCACACATATTTGTCAAGCATGTATTTAAAGTTGCCTTATCTACAGGGTTACTCAATTATTTGGAACTTCTTATAAGTAAAGGAAAAATGTAAAACTAAACCTTTTTTTTTCTATATCTCCACAAATTTATATATATATATATATATATATATATATATATTTATTTATTTATTTATATTTAAAAATCAAATTTTGCTCCAAAATTTGGGGGCCTTTCTCTAATAGGGGGCCTTAGGCGATGGCCTATATGGACTAGGCCTAGGGCCAGCCTTGTTGAAGCCAACATAAAACATTGGTTAAACCAAACTAGTGGTACTCTATCACCATTGGTCATCCCTTATATGGCATGAAGAGGAAGGCTTTCCTTCCAATGTGGGACAACAAAAATTGACTAAGGTTCCAACATGGTCTACCCTTGGCCTTTGAAGCAAAAATTGTCCCCACAAAAATATACACAATTTTATATTCTACATACACAAAATTTTAAAGAATTTTATACTATTCTTTACATTTGTTATGTACAACTTTTCAAAGAATGTGTACATAATTATGTATATTCAACATATACAATTTTTTTTTTTTATGTATAACCATTTTTCTTCATAAATTATCGAGATTGTAAGGTCTCTATATTTAATATTAAAATCTTCAAAGAATTTACGCAATTGTAGTTTTTAAACCTTCAAGAAATGTATACAATTTTTTTAATGAATGTTCATTGTGAGGACACGATTTGTATCGACCCGTAACAGTGTTGGGTTCGTACGTAAACAGGCCCAAACAATATGATTTGTAGAGCGTGGGTGTAAAGAACTAGGTTAACTTTTGTATATTAAAAAGATTCAATCTCACGTATATTGAAGGTCTAAAGTTGGTACAACGATCATTTTCTTTGGTAATCAATACAGTTCTTTTTCTCTCTTTTTGCTCTTCTTCTTTTGTCTGTGCTTTTCTTTTTTGTTTTTCTTTTCTTTTTCTGTTCGGATCCCCCTTTCTGCATGTTCTTCTTTCAGTTTATATACCCCCCCTTTGTGCTCCATCCTCACCGCACACGTGTAGGTTGGGTTCGGAGGATTTCTTTCTGTCCCATCTAGCACCTCCTGGAACTTCCTATGGGCAGCTGTAAGGCTGCTTCCTTACTGTTCAGGTTACTTCCTTACTGTTCAGGTATCACCTCCACATTAATGCGGCCAGAGAGTTGGTTGAGAGGTCATTAATGCGGAGGCAGCTGTAGTTACAGATATTTGTTTGCCTTATCTCTTTCATCCTTGGTCGGTTATTCTATCCTTAGTGGTGACTTAGTTCTGAGGTCTGGTTGCAACAAGGTCGCGTCCTGATCGTCCTCGGACGTATACTGCCGAGGAGTATGGCATCCTCGGACGGATATAGAACTCTACCCTCGTGGTATTGACTACTACTCCCTTCAGTAATTACCTTACGACCTGACTTGGCCTTCTCGGATGGACATGCATCCTCGGATGGGCCACAGGCCCAACAATCTTGAACTTAATGGGCCTATTGATCGAACGGCCCCCACATTCATAATTCTATATATTCAATGTACACAATTTTTTGTTGTGGTTGGACAATTTTATTCACAAATTATTGAGAGTGCAAATGTTATACATTCAATATCTAAACCTTCAAAAGCATGTTCACAATTTTGTATACTTAATATACAAATTTTTTCAAAAATGTAATGTGTAGACAATTTTCTTCACAATAATTGAGGGTGTAAAGTCTATATCTCAAATATCGAAGTGTTCAAAAAATGTTCACAATTCTGTAAATTCAACATACACAATTTTTCAAAGAACTTACACAATTCTTTATATTCAATATACATAATTTTTGAAATAATATACACAACCATGTATATTCAATGGTACACAATTGTTTGATATGTGGACATTTTTTTTCACAAAATACTGAAAATGCAAGATCTATAAATTTAATATCCAAATCTTTAAAAAATATACACAATTCTATATATGTAAAGTACACAACTTTTCAAATAATGTACACAATTTTATATATTCAACATACACAATTTTATGATTTGTGGACATTTTTCTTCACAAATTACTAAGAGTCTAAATGTACAAAATTTTGTATATTCATATACAAAATTGCAAAGAATGTATATAAATCTATATGTTCAACGTAAACAATGTTACACAATTTTGTATATTCAATGTACACAAATTTTTAAAAAATGTTTACAATTCTATAGATTAAACATACAATTTTTTGAATTGTAGACATTTTTCTTCACAAATTACTAAAAATATTAGATATGTACAATCAATATCCAAACCTTTAAAGAATATACAAATTCTGTATATTTAGCATACAAATTTTTTCGAAGAATGTACACAAATTTTTATATTAAATGTACATCATTTTTTAAAGAATGTACACAATTCTATATATTCAAAGCACACTATTTTTTTTTTTTTTTTAAGAATGTGAAAATTTTTGTATATTTAATATGCACAATTTTTCAAAAAATGTACACAATTTTGTGTATTTAAAGTACATAATTTTCTGATGTGTGGCAATTATTCTCCACAAATTACTGAGATTGTAAAATATGTACATTAAATATCCAATTATTCAAAGAATTTATAAAATTTTGAATATTCAATGTATACAATGTTTCAAAGAATTTACACAATTCTATATATTTAATATACACAAATTTTTAAAAAAATGTACATAATTTTTCAAAAAAAGTACAAAACTCTGTATATTCAATGTATACTGTTTTTTCAAAGAATTTATACAATTATGTATATTTAATGCACACAATTTTTTTTAAAGAATTGACACAATTATGTATATTCAATGTACACTATTTTTCAAAAAAAAAAATGTACACAAGAGATAAAGATGGAATGATATGAGGATGTTTGGATGAACGTTTTTTATGCATTTTCTACATGGGAAATAATTAGTTGAATATATGAAAAAAGAAAAAGAAAAAAGAGAGGCACTTAAGAGAAAACAAAGGCTCACAACTCACATGAATTGAAAGTCTTCTGAATGCATATAAGATACGTTGAAGCTAGTTATATCTATGCCAATAAATAAGTGCATAAAGTCATCCAAAAGGTTTTATGAGGCAGAAAGTATACTCAACGTATGTAACATTCTTGGATTGGATGTAGCTGTCCGCCATGGACGAATTACCTCTTTCCTTTTTTCTTTTTCTTTTTTTGATAAAACAAAGGATTTATTTATTAACTAAGGAGCACTGTTACAAATATTGTCTATTGGGCACTCGTGAGAAGTGCCTAGTTGCAAAATATCACACACATATTTTACATAAACAAAATTTGGACATTCATTATATTCTCTAACACTACATTGGTGCTCATGTCCCCTCTTTGCTAGTTCATCTGCCACACCATTTGCTTCACGAAAGACATGGCATGAAAGGACAGTCCATTCTTGGCCGAGCAGCATCCTGCAATCCAAAATCAAAACAGAAAGTTCTGGAGCCAGAACACCCTATTTTGTTAGCCAATTGAGTAGAATTTGAGAATCAATTTTTAGATTTATATGTTTATACCCTAATTCCTAAGCCATTTTTAAACCATATCTAACAGCCCATATTTCTGCAATATTATTTAAGGCAATGCCAATGTAAATTGAGAAATCTTTTATCCATCTTCCCTTACTATCTCTTAATACACTGCCACCTTCTGCTTTACTAGGATTATATTTAGAACTACCATATGTATTTAAAGTGACAAAAAGGGGTTGTGAAGGATGCCAATATATTATTTTAGTGACTTTTGTACCTTTTGTTTTTCTATGATATGCAAAATGATAAAATTCTGCAGCTAAATGTAAAGTTTTATGCATAAGCTAGTTAAGTGTTTCTGAAGAAGGATTGAATATCCTATTATTTCTAGAAAGCCAAAGTTGCCAAATTCCATAAGCAAATAAAAAATTCCAAGGCATCATTTGAAAAAAGCTAGGAGATATATTAGTCAAATTTTCATGTAACCATTCTAACAATGATTTATGGAAAAAAATATATTACTCATTGTCCAGGAAGAGCAATCTAGAATTCCTTTGCTCAAGGATAGTCTCGAATGATATGTAAAGTACTTTCAAGATTTAGACATCGAAGACACTTAGGGCCAATACCATGTTGGTGGTGAGCAATAAAAGAACATGTCAGTAATCTATTATGGGTGCATTTCCATATAAAAATTTGAATTTTTTGTGGACATGAGGTTTTCCAAATCCATTTCCATCTACTTTTATCAAATTGAATCCCTTCATGTGTGTATATGAATTTGGATGCTTCTTTCACAATGCACTAGTCCTTACTATTTGGCCAAGTCAATTTGTTTGGTTGGATATGGTATTGTGCCAAAGGAATACCTCTAATGAGTTCCTTGATTTCATTAGGTAGTGGAATGGTTAAAGATTCTAGAATCCATGCACCTACTTAATGCATGAATTCAACTTTAATTTCGTCTTCTAAATGGGATAATGTGCCCTCAATACAATACCTGAGAGGTCCTCCTGGTATTCAATTATCATGCCATACATATAAGTTGTCCATCTCCTATTAACCATCTCATCTTTAAATAGCTATTTAACACCTATCTCAAAAGCTTTCCAAACATGAGATGAATTTCTAGAGGAGTGGGTGTCCATTAGGGTGTTATTAGGAAAATACTTGGCTTTAAGGAGTTTGGCCCATAGAGAGTCTGGATTTGTCCATAAATGCCAGGCTTGATTCATAAGTAGAGCTAAGTTCCTATGTCTAGTGGTAACAATACTAAGACCTCCAGCCTCTTTGGGTTTTGTGATCACTTCCCAAGATATGGTATGACAATTGCGGTGATGGGTAGAGTTTGCCCAAAAAATACTACGATTTAACCTATCTATTTCTTTACAAGTTTTTTCAAGATGTAAAGTAGTTTGCATGGAATAAATAGGAATTGTATTTGTTATGGATTTAATCAACGTAACTCTCCCAGCTACAGATAAGTACCTAGTTTGCCAACCTTCAATCTTATTTCTAATTTTGTCAATAATAAATTGGTATGAACTCACTTTTCTTCTAGATGTAAAAATGGGGGTACCTAAGTAAGTTCCTATTTGCTTTATAGTAGATACACTTAAAATACCATATATACAATCTTTATCCTGGCACCTGAGATTAGATGAAAAGAATAATTTGGATTTAGGTGTGCTAATCAATTGGCCAGAACAACTACAAAATTTATCTAGAATGTCTTTGAGATGAAAACAACAAGAACAAGTTGCTTTAGTGAATAAAATTATATCATCTGCAAAAAACAAATGAGATATTTTTATTTGTCCTCAAAACGAAATAGGGATAATTAAACGATTTTGAGTAGCTTCTTCTAACATTATAGAGAGCCATTCAAGGCATAAAATAAAAAGATAGGGAGATAGAGGGTCACCTTTTCGAGTTCCCCTAGGGGGAACAAATTCTAGGAGATTAACTCCATTCCATGTTCCACTGAATTTAGTTAAGCGAACCATATTCATAATAAGCTTGCCTAGATGATTCCGAATTTGAAAGAAACTCAATGTATTTTCAATAAAATCTCATTCAAGTCTATCATAAGCTTTTTCAAGATCTAGTTTAATAGCTAAATACCTCTAATACCTTTCTCTTTCTGTAAAGTGCAAATAATTTCCTGAAGCATTATAATAATTACCTCTTTCCTTTTTCTTTTCTTTTTTTGGTAAACATGATACTATCATTAACTAAAAAACATAAAAAATAGAGCATTTATGCTCACACATAGTTTCGACAGCATCAAGGTTGGGCAAAAGGGAAACATCAATAGGGGGGGAATGGAAAATTACAAAATCATGGGAAAGTAAGGCTCCTCTTCTAGCAAGGGCATCGACGCACTTGTTTTCCTCTCTCTATGGCAATGCTGAACTCTAGTTCTTAGGATTTTTTGAAGGCCTACCTTGCAGTAAGCCATAATAATATTATTGCTATTTGATCTACCTTTATCATTCTGCAGTAAGTCAAGCACAAGCTTGGCATCAAGTTCGATTAAAACATTAGGCAAATTTAACTCAACACATAGGTTAATGCCATCCCTCAGCACCCAAAGTTCCACTGCCACAATAGTGGTGTGCCCAATGGCTCTAGCATATCCACACACCCATTCTCCATGATGATTGCAGATAATTCCACCTCCACCAGCTTTGCCTGGATTTCCCAATGAGGAGCCATTTGAATTTAGCTTGAACCAATGTTCTGAAGGAGGCAGCCACTGAACCTGAATAACTATCAGAGAGCGTCAATGCCTTTCATTCAAGCCAAGAAAAGCAAACTCAGAGGCTTTATAAACTGTTTCAACCATTAATGGCTTTTGGTTGTGCTAATTCTTAAACATAACTCTGTTACGCCTAAGCCAAAGGCACCAAACACCAAACGTGAAGAGAGTACTCCAAGGAATACCCACGGAGGATAGTTGAAGGGAAGTACAGTTAACCCGTAGCCAAACTGTCAAATTTGCACCATAAAACAGATTTGACTGAATTGGAGGGGGAAGGGAATTCCAAAAAGCCCAAGCTTGGTGATAATCTCTTAATATATGAATGATAAATTATGCATCAAAGTTGCATAAGGGGCAGCAAGGTGGGATATTTAGCCCTCTCACATTCAGAACCTCTCTAGTTGGTATGCTTCGGTGAAAGCATTGCCATAGGAAGCATTTGATCTTAGGTAGCATAGAAGTTTTCTAGATCCAATTACCCATGAAAGGATCACAATGGGAGTTGTTATGAGCCATACACGCTAGCTTATAAGCTTCCTTAAGATCGAACTCCCAATTAGGAGATGAAATCTAGGAGATTCTATCCACCCCAGCTGCTGTCATGGGAATGGGAGTGGCTTTGATTTTCTGACTTAAGGAGAATGGAAGAATAAAGGAAAGGCACCCCAAATTCCAAAAATTGTGCTAAGTAATATCCCTAAGCAGAATAGCTTCCTCATTCCTCTGAAGAGGGCCTACAAGGAGGCTTCTAATAGGCCCATCACTCAACCATTTGTCGTGCTAGAAGGATAAGACACTATTTGTGCCCGCTATCCACTTAATGCCTTTCTTGAATATTGATTTGCCTTTTTTTAGTGCCATCCACATGGTTGAGCAAGATCTGAGTTTGAATGAGGATTGCCTACATCTTCTAGTGTATTTATGAGCAAGAACTCTAACCCAAGGTGAATCTTTCTCCTGATGAAATCGCCAGTTGAGTTTGGCAAGTAAAGCCAAATTCTTTTCTTTGGTTGATTGAAGACCAATGCCACCATCCTTCTTTGGTTTAGTGATTTTCTTCCAACTGACTAGATGGAGCTTCTTTTTGTCATCTGTTGTACCCCAAATGAAGTTGCGGCTCAATCTATCAATACTTTGGGTAATCTTTAATGGGAGAGCAGCACATTGCATTGAGTAATTTGGGATAGTGGATAAAGTAGCTTGTGTCAAAACAAACCTCCCAGCAAAAGATAGGAGGTGAGCTTTCCATCCCGCTAATTTTCCTTGAACCCGCTCAATCACTGCCCTAAAATCTTGAGGAGTTGATGTGTGCTTTAAAGGAAAACGAAGATACTTTCCCAAGGACGGGGTGGAACGGAACTCTAATATATTGCATAGTTCCTCTCTACAACTATGAGCTAGATTAGGGGAAAAAATACCCGAGATTTCCCAACATTCACCTTTTGGTCAGAAAGCTCACAGGAAGTATCTAGCATATCTCTTACAGCCCCACAATTTTTAACATCAGCTTTAGCAAATAGAACTAGATCATCTGCGAAGAACAGATGAGAAAAAGACATGCCACCTCTAGAGGTCGAGATTGGATCCCACAGTTTATCATCACATTTATCTGTTATGAATGCCCCAAGGATTTCCATGCAAAGGATGAAAATATAAGGGGAAAGGGGGTCTCCTTACCTAATATCCCCTAAAGGCTAAAAGGAGTCCAAAGCCTTGCCATTAAAGAGGATCAAGATGGATGTGGATGAGACACAGCTCATAATAAGGGAGATGAGATGGCTAGGGAACTTGAACAGAGTAAGAGTATCCTTAATAAAGCTTCACTCAAGACGATCATAGGCTTTCTCCAAGTCGATTTCAATAGCCATGACTCCTTCTCTACCTCTCCTTTTGGATATTGAGTGAATTAGTTCCTGAACAATGATGGCATTATCAACACCCTTCCTCTTAGGCACAAATGCTACTTGTAGAGGCGAGACAAGGTAATCTAGTGTTAGTCGGAGGCGAGCTACAATAAGCTTAGTTATTACCTTGTACACCGTGTTACATAAGCGTATGGATCAGTAGTTATTAAGGGCTTTCGGACTATTGCACTTGGGAATGAGAGTAATTAATGTTTTGTTGAGATACTCAGGGACTTTCCCAGTACAAAAAGTTTGTTTGACTTCATTCTTAACTGAATTGCCAACGATTAGCCAAAACCGTTGAAAAAATCCCGTATGAAATCCGTCTGGACCCGAGGCTTTGTAAGGTTTAAGAAAATGTAAAGCAGCAAGAATCTCCTCATCAGTAATTGGGCGCTCTAGCTTGGATATATCTTCAGCTTTTAAGCTACACCTCCAAAATGGTGGTTGCCATTCTTGCCTAGGGGCACTGCAATGGGAAGTAGTGAAGAGGTGGATAAAACCCTGTCTAATATAATCAACAATTTCTCGATCCCCATTTAGCCAATTACCCATACTATCCTTCATACTAGAAATATGGTTTCTACGCCAACGAATCAAAGCTGAATTGTGAAAGAAAGTAGTGTTTCTATCACCCTTAACTACCCAAGTAATTCTCAACTTCATACTCTAGTATTCTACCTCCAAGTTTGCAAGTGATGATAAATCAGCTAAGAGGGATTTTTCTAGGTCAATTAGGAAATTATTGGGATTATTCACCAAAGCAATTTGCACTCCCTTGAGCCTTGCACGGATTCTTTGCTTTCTATGGAAAATATTCCCAAAATAATCTTTGTTCCAGATTTTGGCTTTTGTGGTAAAGGAGCATATGGCATTAGGTAGGTTTGGAGTGCCAGACCATGCATCTTTTACCAATCCAGGGAAGGATGGATGGGATAGCCACATTGGTTGATACCTAAAAGGCCGAGGAAATTGAACCTCTTGATCATTATGTAAGGAAAGAACAACAGGACTGTGGTTAGAGTGGGATCTTTCCAAATGTGTGACATGGGTTTTCGGATATAGCACATTCTAGTCAAATTTACGAAAACTCTGTCAATTCTCTCTTGAATGAGAGTGGATAAGGATTGCTAGTTTGTCCACGTGTAACACAGCCTCAAAAAACCCTAATCAATCATCCCACAAATATTCAAACACTCCTGAAAATTTATAGCTCTAGAGTTGTTGACTGGTCTACCACCGAATTTATCTTCACCCACTAAAACTTCATTAAAATCCCTTGCAATAATCCAAGGAAGGGTATGGAGCTTAGCAACCTTGGTTAGATTTTCCCACAACAAACGCCTTTTTGCATATCTAGGGCTAGTATATATCGCAAACAATAACCACCAGTTATTTGAGGAGAGGTCATGCACCAGGGTATGTATATCTTACTCCGTGGATGAGAGCTTAAAGACATCTACTTGAGTGGTGTCCCAAAGAACCTGTAGTCCATTGGTGAACCTGATATTATTGGCATGAATTTCCTTATCAAAAGGAAGCCTATCTGAAATATCTTTGGCCCTCTGGCCACTAATTTTTGTCTCAGTGATGATCATAATAGCAGGGGAGTGATTCTAAACCATATCATGAACAAAACTTTGAAAAAATGGGCTTAGAGCACCCCGAAAATTCCAATTTATTATCTTCATTATTAATGGTAATAATGGAAAAAGGAAAAAAACAAGATTACTTAGAGGCAGGGGACTCACCTCCTTCCTCGACTTGCATGCCATTCGTGTCCACATTTTGATTTTCCTGTGGGTTGGCTTAAGGCTCAATCTCTTGAATCATAAGGTCCATGGCTAGATTAGAGTTTGATTTGAGCCCTCCTCAGTCCCTATCTTAGGCGGTCTCAGCTTGGGATCAATACGCTTTAAATTAGCTCTAGATATATTAAGAGCTGTCGAAGCCACAATAGTTCCCACGGGGCTTTAGAAGATGCCACCTCTAAATTTCCAACGTCAAGCACTGCCTCAACCCCCTTTTCAGCCCCATCATTTTTACCGGCCATTTCTACATCCACCTAGGGTGATGGTGTGTCGTCATCGGAGCTACCTACTTTGAAAACCATCAGCTTGTCAGGTAGAGCTTCAAAATCATAACCTTGCTTTGATTCCTTTTCCTTAGCTAAATGTTTCAAGTCATTCCCTTTCAAACTCGAAGCCCCACACAGTTCTTGATTGGTTCATGAATTTCGAGAGCGGTGTTTGGCAGATGTTTGAGCTGTAAGGAGGTAAGATCTGTCCTTATTCTTTACCTAGTTAGGGTGATTTGCCACAAGCGCACTATCTTCTGAAAGAGGCCTGGCAGCATGCTTACTCACCCTTTCTATAGGGCCTGATGGGTCAAACTTATGAAAAGGTGAGCTTTCAGCTTGATTTAGGGGTTGGGCTCTTGAATGTTGAGCCAAGCTAAGTTGGGAAATATGGGATGAATCTTTATATCCCTTCTTGCTAGATTGCTTTTTTCATAAAACAATAACCCAAGGCCTATAAGTCTCCTCACTAGGGGTAGAACGATCCAATATAGCTGGGTCGGCATTCTTGGTTCTGTCTTCTCCATCTCTCTTTGATGCCCTAGTTGTGTACAAACAACTCTCCACCTTATGACCCACACGACCACAGGAAAAACATAAGGAATTGATCCCCTCATATTGTACCGGTTGTTCAACACCTCCAATCTTAATAATCTTAATGAGGGGGTTAGAAAGGTTGACCTGAACACAAATCCTAGCAAATTGTTCCCTGGTCTCAAATATCGCACATGTATCAATCCTTAAGACAAGGCCTATGACTTGCCCAAGATCATGCAGCACCAACAGCTCGTAGTATTCTATGGGGAGTTCAAGGAACCGAACCCAAACAACTATTGAGGATACACTAGCTGTTGATGGCTTTAAATTTCTAGAAAATTAAAGATTAATACCTATGTCATCAATAAATTGTTTAAATTGCAAGTTTTTGTAGTTTAAAATTATGCATAAAATATAAGTTTATAGTAAATAATATAAGATTGACGCAAAATTTGACGTGTGTATTAAGAGCATAAAGAATATGCAATTCAACGGTTAGATTTTCAAAATATGTAGTAATATTAATTTTTTTAAAAGAAGTTGTAGCCTTAAGTTATAACCAATTTTGAAACTAAATTTTGTCCTTTTATATTTACTGAAATTTTTGAGGTGGGGACTGGGAAGGAAATTAAAACTAGATAGTTTTGGGCTTACCTAATTTTTAGAGGTACATAGAATTTCAATATATGACGTATGCTTTATGATTGCTCTTTATTATAAGATGAAAACACTAATCAATTTTTAGTATAGACAATAATTGAACTACATATATTCCTTATTTGATGATAAAAGATTTTATCAATTGAATTAACAAGAACCCACAAATTTTAAGCTCACCCAACTCTACGATATACCAAACACTTAAAATTGAAAATACCATTTAAAAAAAAAAAAAAATACCGAAACCTCTATGCCCTGTCCATCCTTTTTGTTTTTGTTTTGTTTTTTCTTGTTTCGTTAAAAGTAGAGACAGCCGTGTCTGTTCTCAATTTATCTCAACTATGCCAAATATTTCTAAACTTGTGAGACTGATAACATAGAATTTTAATGCATGGCTGTATTTAAGTATTAGCCTGAGATCGATGAGCTGTCAATTGGCTTAAAAATCACAGATGATATCCAGCCACGTCTATTTGTCCTAAATTTAATGTATGTCACCCCTATATAAGTATTATAGCTTGAGTGCATACACCAAAAAAATGCTACGTTCACAATATTTTTATAATTTCGATTAAAACAAACAAAATTCACAATTAAATCAACAAATTTCATGAGGAAATTCTTCTCAAAAAACGAAAAAAGGTAATTTGTTACTGATTTTCATCTGATCTCACTACTGACATTACTTTTTTTTTTTTTATCCACCATTAACATTTTGTCACCTGAGATTTTTTTATAAAAATGTTGTGAAAGTGTTGTGAATGTAGCATTTTTCTATACATAGCAGTCTTTACAATTATTATTTTTATTTCATATTATTAACATGACTTGTAGAGACTGGCATACAACAAAAAAATTGGTAATGTCGGAGTTCAAGTGATAGCTAGTTCTTTTAAATTAAAAATAAATAAATAAAGAAATGAATTGGTTATAACTCGTAATAATAACATTCTTTATATAGCTTCTCATGTTTATAGTTTGAATTACTCCTCCTTTCCTTCTTATTTACCCATCTAAAATAATTATTGTATCATATCAACAATTAATTGTGGAAAAATATAAAAATATAGAAGAATTACTCTAAACTTTCATTACCATTGACCATTAAATGAAAGTAGAATTTTTTTTTTTTAATGTTTTCTTTTGTTTATTTAAGTGAAAGTAGAAGTTTAAGGTTTAAGCTTTTCAAGTATACATTGGATTTCGGCTATTTATATATAGAACATGATAATGCTTTACTCATTTAATTAAAATGAAAAAGGTTTAAAATTTGAAATAAATGATGAAATGAATGGATAGGATATTTTTAACTTCTATTCAATTTCTATCTTCTAAAATTAAAATGTTCCCTTTTTCCATTTGATGGTATAGAAATGATGGGTTTTTTGTTTTTAATAATTTAATGAGAGTGAAGAATACAAGTTAATTATGGAGGAGCAAGTTGAATAAAATCACAAACACATCTACAGCTTGAGAAGGTTGTCTTTTTATGGACTTGCTTCGCGGACTTGGGATTCGAAGGAGCCAAGAAATTACGTGGTATGAGACAAAAGAAGCTCCATCAAGATAGATTTGAGCTTGAAATATTAGTATTTTTTTAATAAAAAATTAGTTAAAGAAATTCAGATAATGAAGAAGGCACACGTCACCAATTGTCCCCATGTATCTTACCTGGCATTAACTCGCATAGATAAACATAAAACATCAATAAAAAACTAACGCGAGGCGAGTTCGTGCCACAAAAAAAAAGCCATAGAAAAAGCTACAACTCAGGTGAGTTGTGGTTTGTGGAGGAGTTGTAATGGGATACCCCTCTACCAATCACAAATTATTATATGGGCAAGTTGTGACTTTTTTTTTTTTTTTTTTTTTGGTGGCACAAGGTTTTTCTAACTGTAAGAGAAAACTGATCTCAATCCCATGGACTGCCAATTCCACGCTCGATGAATGCGTCTGTAATCCACGCTCTTATCCTGTAGAAGCCACCGAAATCCCGCGTCCAATACGTGGGAATTGGGAATTGCTCTACCACTCCCGTGAATATTAAAAGTCGTAGTGCTTCTTCCAACTGGAGTTCATTTTGGATAAGTAATGGTAACAATATTCTTTTTTCTTTTTTGTGGTAAAACAAAGATATATATATATATATATATATATTTTCATATTTATATTTCTTATTAATGGAACTAAGCTCTGGATTTTAATTTGTACTTCTTTTAATGTTGCTTTATTTTTTTTATTTTTTTATTTTTGAGATAAAATGTTGCTTTATTTAATAGAGCAGTTAAGTTCAAGCATGATTTTTGAGTCAATTATTAAGGGAGTCAAGTTCAAATATAATTAGGAAAAATTTTGGCTTCAAACCAATTTGAAACTATCTTGCTATAGAAGTTATTATGTGGCAATTAAAAAACCGGGTTTGGCTTACCTTTATTACTTTTTTAACTGAAATTTCATTTTATTTTAATAAGAAACTATCACATCATTCACTAACTAAATAAAATGTGGAGATTAAAACCCACTATTATTTGTTGTTGTATATTTAAAACAAAATGACACATTCAGTTAAAAAAACACTAGAGATAAACCAAACCCAAAAACCATCCATGTGTAGTATAAGTAATATGATTTTTTTTAATGAGTCATGTGAATTATTTAAATAATATACAAGGATAGTTATATAATTTGCCGAGTAATGTGTTGGAAAAGATAGCTCCATATCGGCCTGGAGTAAAGCTTTTTTTATATAGTTATTTGTTTGTGAACAAATATGTAATGTGACTAAGGGATTCCACTTAAGTATCTTTACTATTAACTAGACATCTGATAAAATTGGAACGATACAGTGAAGATTAGCATGGCCCCTGTGCAAGGATGACACACATAAATCGAGAAATGGTCCAAATTTTTTCTTCGAAAAAAAAATAGACTCATCACACATGCTTTGCGCGTACAATAATACTCTTTTTTATTTATTTGTTTTTTTGGTTTAATGTTATTGTAAGGTTGAATTTATTCAACCATCTAATTGGCTTTATTCCGTGCCAAATTTGCTTGTAATTCAGCATTTAGTAACCCTGTATTTAGGTGGGTTTGTTGTAAGGGTAGTAAGTGAGATAGAGTGAAGATTGCTCAAGAGTGTGCAAGAAAACAGAGACTCGCGGCTGGGACTCGCGGGTGACTCGCGGCTACAAGCCGCCAGAAGCAGCACACGTGCCAAGCATGCTGGAAGATGAACAGTCATGCTAGCTGGAGCACTACAGGACAAAACAGGACAACTGGCCATACGGTTAACTCGCGACTGGATCTCGCGACTTAGTCAAGCCGCGAGTCAAGCCGCGAGCCACCCCTGTTTTGTAAAACCTGACGTTTCACATTCCTCTCCCACTCCAGTATAAATACCCCTTTTACCCACGATTGAAAGGGAGTTCCAGAGAGAATTTTGAGAGAGAAACCCTAAAGAAAAACCAGATTGTTTCACCCACAATCTATACCTTAGAGTCTCTTCAAATTCCTCATCTCTCTTCCTCTCTATTGTCAAAACCTTGAGAGGCATTATATCAAACCTGGTTCTCACCATCATCATCACTGTGAGACAGTTGTTTGGATTTCTAGGAAGCAGTTAGGAAGGAACCAATCTTCATTGGTTGATGCTACGGTCTAGTAGCGGAATCCGGGAAGCTAGAAAAGAAAAAGGTTCGGCGCAACCTCGTTGGAGCAAGAAGCTTGGAGGGCTTAGGTGCACTGGGTAGATTAGGCTTGGAGGTTCTATTGCTGTCCTTGTATCCCAACTGTATTTTCTAGTGGATTGTTTACCGCTTGGAGGGCGGCGGAGAGGTTTTACGCCGAGGGCTTCGGTTTCCTCTTCGATAACACATCGCGTGTTGTCTTTGTGTTTGCATCTTCCTTTCTCTCTATCTTTGCCTTTTTATTATCTGCTGTGTTTTTATTTTGTTATGGCTTAGATAGTTTTTAACCAATTTCGTATTATAGCATATGTTAAGTTTCCGCACACTAGTTGTTTGACATATTGCTTGAATTGGTTAAGTTGTAATTTGGGGGTCTAAACGTTCAAAGGTGTTTTGTACACGTTTTTGAACTTTCAGTTATAATGTTTAAAACTGATATATAAATAACTGTTTGTATTTTTTTTTTTTAAGAAAGAAGTAAGGTAACATGAAATAATGTTTAAAAATAAAATAAAGATCTTTTCAAAAAAAAAAAAAAAAAAAATAGAGATAGTGTCCTAAGTTTTAGGTTGAATGGAGAAAATAAAAGAAAAAATCTAAAACTTAGGAATAGTAAATTACTCTTTTAATCGGTTTGTATTTTTAAATTTAAAATTATTTAACTAAAAGATAAGGGTATTTTAGAGAGTTTAAGAATTTTCATGGGGGTATTTTAGTTCGTAAAATGTTGAAATCCAAACAAAAAAATTTTTAAATATTATTTCACGTTACCTTACTTCTTCTTAAAAAAAAAAAAAATACACATTATTATTCATATATCACTTTTAAAAATTATAACACTTAACCCAAAAAAAAAAAAAAAAAAAAACAGAATTATTGCACGCACATAGTGCGTGTGATGAGTCTAGTATATTATAATAGTATATAAATACATATATAAGATATATTTTTATAAACTTGATATTAGATTAATAATATAAATAGCCCGTTTGAAGGCAAAAATTATTAATAATAAAATGTTGTTGAATCTAATTTTTAAAGGTTCAAAAACAAGAATTATTCTATCTATTAGCTCAAATACTATATTTTATTTATATAAATGATGAAACTTCAATCTATGGCATCCACTCTATGATGATTGCTATAGGGACAAGGGGACCAAAAGTATATGTTGGGCCTTGGGCTTGGCTGAGGAGGCTCAATAGTTCGAGGACAGATCAACAGTAAGGAAGATGTAAGACTTTGAACTTCACAAGTAAATTATGACTGTGAAAGATGGGGAAAGTAAGTCGAGGAGGAGTATTTCTTCAGCTAACGAGATGGAGGTTAGAAAGTGTGTTCTATCATTCAGAATGACGTTCCAGGAAGTTCTATTGATAAGGATATGCACTGCGAACGTACAGGACAAATGGGAGCTGGGAAATATCTAAAGGAAAGTTGCTGTCACCATATTAAATGCTCTGCAGCTAACTCTCTGGCCGCATTAATGAGGAAATGATATCTGAACAGTAACTTTCAGCCTTATAGCTACTCCCCAAAGACTTCAAGAGAGGGTTGATGTGATAGGGATCAGGATCAACAATCTGATTTACACATGGAGGTCAGAGATAAAGAAAGGAGGAGAGTATAAAATAGGGAGGAACCCTTGAGAGAAAGGGATCGAGAAATTGAGAGAGAAATACTGTAGCAATCTAGAACTGAACTTGTAATCAAACTTGAGAATCAATATATAAGAATTGATCTTGGACTGTGTCGAGGACAACTTTCTTTAGATTAAACTAGCCTATCTCCATTTTCTTGTCATCTGAATCCACTTTATTTGTTGTCTAATTCATTAAAGCCCAGTTTTCCAACCCACTCTCTATAAATTCATTGTATTGGGTTTTTTGGGCCTAGGTTCATTTATCCTTTGAGCTAAAAACTCAAATTGCGTCATTACAATTGCTATTGTCATCAGGCTAAGACATCAATTAATTTTTTTATTTTGGTTAAAGGTGGGGTTCACTCTACACATCTTTTATTCAATAACAAAAGATTTCACTTATTGAACTAACTAGGATCCACATTTTATTTTAAATATATTATTAATCTTGATATAAATTTGTGAATAGAGTCTTTTTGTTTACAAAATATGAGAAAAAAATTAATAAAATATCTTGTGAACAAGCTTGAGCATGTTTGATAGGAAAACAAACAAAAGTTGAACAAGTAATCTAGTTCATTAATTATTTATGAGTTCAAATTCGACTTGAATTTGAAATAGAATTAAATGAATAATTTTTAATTTTTAATACATGGTTCAACTTGACTCAGCTCATTTGCAGTTTTATCTAAAGCCTTCTAAGGTATCACAACTGATAGGTTATGTTGTAAAGAGTCTTATACCTTAATTGGCACATCCCTATGCACAAAGTACTTGGGGGATTAAGGAGAAAAGGGTTTGAGATGCACAAAAACTAAAGAGAAAAGTGTTTGAACTTGCAGGGTTAGCAGTATATTACAACTATATCAAAAAATACATATATCATATGCAGTGGCGGCTCTGAGATTTTTGTTTAGATTAATACAATGAACATACTAATTATTGTTGTTAAAATTAAATCTTGAAGTCATCTATTGTTTCTAAATATAATAAACATAATAATTATTATTGTTAAATGAATTGCAAGCGAGATATAAATATAGTAAACTTTTATCTATTGTTTATTTCAAATTTGTTAAGATCTAAATGAGTTTTTATAAGGTTTAAGATGAATAGATTTTTACTTTTATTGCTGGGCTTACTATTGTTCCCCAAATTTTAGATCAAATTAGTTTCTCCCTTTTTTGTGTTTAGAAAGACAAAAATATTGTTGAGAGGATCATATATAAGCTTATTTCATCTAGGCTTAAAAAAATATATATAGGTTCAAATTGTTCAAAATTTTATTTTAGAAAGGTCACATAAAAAAAATTATATACTCCAATTTATTTATTTATTTTTGCTGAGCTCAGGGGGTTCATTTGAAATTTTGAATGCTTGAACTATAACTAAAGCTGCTCATGATTATATGATTATTAGTAAAAAGCTAAAAATATAGTGGTATCTTTTTTTTTAAGATATATATAATTTTTTTGAACTTAAGGGAATTCACGAAATTGAAAACATATAGATTTCTATTCTCTAAAAAGAAAACATATAGATTTCCATTTTTATTAAGTACAAATATACGTGGGGATGTTTCCAAAAGGAAAAGTAAGTTTGAATTGGGAGTGTTTCGGAGTACTGTTTGTTAATTTTGTTCCCTTTGCTAGAAGTTTAAGACTTATAATTGATTCTGGTCCTTCTGGGACCCGTGGCTTAATAAGCTTCTAATGCCCTTGGTTGAGGGGTCTTCTTCTTATGAAATCTTGAAATAATGAAAGTAGGAATCAGTGATAATGAAATAATATGATTTTAATTTTTGAGTTGTACTTCAAACACTATATTTAAGATGATAAATTGATAATTACTCTCAATCAAAACAGTTTGTTGACGGGTTATAGGTATTTCACCAAATACAGGCAATAATTATGAAATTTCCTTCTAAAAGAATTTTTTGTAAAATTTTGTATTTGTCCTTGTTTCGTACCCTAAATATATATAATGAAGAGTCATTTGAAATTGTACATTTCTAAAAATCATGACTTTTCATATTGATTCATCATCCTTCAAATAGTAATCTTTTAAAAAGTTAGTTACTTATGTATGGACGCGATTTGTAACGAACCGTAACAGTGTTGGGTTTGCACGTAAAAAGACCCAAACAATATCATTTATAAAGCGTGGGTTTGAAAGGTTAGGCCTTAGTCACCAGACGGCGAGTATTTCGTGGTGTTCATACATGGTTTAAATCGTGTTCGCCCCTGGGAGTCTTTCTCCTGGAGGCGGGCTGGGAGGCTCTGGTTTTTAGCCATTTTTCCCAGCCCCTTTCCCCGGATTGCTTGTTTTTCCTTTTATACTAGCCTGTCTTCCTTATCCAACGTCCACATGTGGGGTTCGATTTTCCAAGACTGATACTTGTCCCATCAGCCCATACCCAGAGTGGTTGGAGGTGGTTGTAAAAGCTGAAGGGTATGGCTCTGTCAGGTGCAGAGTATTGAATGGCAGTAAGTGCAGCTTTCCCTTTGTCCTTAGTCGTTAAATTATCCAGGGTGTCCTTCCCTATTGACATAGATATTTTTAGATTTTTTCTAGACTGTTTCTATTCCGTTTTTATCCTTCCTTCCAGGGGGACCTCGGACATGCCGAGGAATGAATCGTCCTCGGCTGTGTCCTAGGACTATTTTGTACTTGTATTACCTTTCCTTGGCTATAACCTTCCTCGGCTCAAGCCTTGGGTCCCAATGAATAAATGGGCCAGGGCCACAGATTATCGGGCCCTACAACTTATGTATTAGAAAATAACTTGTATGTATAATGATCCAATATATCTCATCTAATTCCAATAAAAAAAGGAAATTACTATCCAATCTTTGATCACACATTACACATGCACTAAAGCGTCACATAGGGATAGGGTACTCATGCCTGTTGTAGTACCATATGTCTCGATTTTCTTAATAGTTTTATGGGATTTAAACCCTAGTTCTTCTAATAAAGAAGAGTGAGTTATGTCATTGAGCTATAAGACTCTTAGGGCCCATTTGGTTTCCCCATCACTCAGTTTTCTTAACTCAGTTTTCAAAACTCATATTTCAAACTCAAAACCCATAACTCATAACTCACTATCACTTAAAAACTCCAAAATTTTTGTTTGTTAACAAAACCCAGTCATATATCTCAACTTTTAAGTCCACCTTTTGTCAAAATGGTGGAGCCCACCGATCAGTTTTTTTCAACTGTCTTCTTCCCTTACCCACGTGACTTACATGAAGAACATGAAATCCACACCCAAACCCGGTTTCATCACCACCACCAACGACAAACCCAGATTCCACTACCACCAACAACCACACATAAAATCCAAAAGAATGCACAGGAAACCCACAACCAAATCCCACATCAACGACAAAGAAGAAGAACAACGTAGAGCCAAAAAAAAAAAAATTGAAGCCAAAAAATGGAGCTCCAACCCAAAACAATGAAACGACGGCCTTTGCTGCTTCGGTTTGTTGCTGCTACTACGACAGTGAATGCGAAGTACAAGCTGATGTCACCGGCAAAGCTTCCGATCTCGAGGTCCACATGCATAGCAAACCCAAACCACAAACATATCAAACCCAAACTTTTGATTTGGGCTGAGCTTGAATCGATTCGGTGGTTCCGATCTTCAGTTTTGCTTGAACCGATCTTCAGTTTTGCTTTAATCGATCTTCAGTTTTCAGATCTGGGCTAAGCTTGAACCGATCTAATGGTTGCTCGTGACGGTGATGACTGGTGTGGTGGTGGCGGCTTGTGGAGGAGTAATGAAGGATCAGTGAGAAGAGAGAGCTCTGGGTAAAAGAAAAAAAAAAATGAAGAAGGAGAAGTGACAAAGAACGGGTTGGAGAGAGACGTTACTTGATGAGACAAGTCATATGGGTGGGTTCCATTCTTTACTTAATTTTATAAAAATGCCATTGAAACTCAATTCTTAAAAACTGAAAACATCTATTTCTTGTTTTGTGTTTCCATCGCTCTAACTCAAAATTTGTGAGTTTTGAGTGATGGAAACACAATGTGAAAATCAAGCCAAACAAAAAAATTTGTGTGGGTCCCATGTGTTTTGATAACTCAGTTATGAGTTTTGGATCATATCACTCAAAACTCCTCTAAACCAAACAAGCCCTTAATAATTCTCTTTATGATTTATTTGTTAGTATTTGTGTTACTATATAAACCAACCAAAAGTTTTGTGAGTTTTTCTTTTTTACATGAGAGACGTTTGTTTTAAAATACAAACCTACTTCCCTCCAATTTCATATCACATTTTTACACAAGATTTCTTAACATGAAATTTATATCTGCGGTGAAATCAAATTTAGATTAAAGCATGTGTCAAGAAGTTAGAATAGTCACTTGGTATTTATTTTTGTAGCAAACGTTCACGCCCTTTTGTGTTTAGGGAACTTTGTGGTATTTGGTTAAGCTTGATTTTTTTTTTTTTTTTTTTTTTTTGGTGGAAACCAAACTCAAACTTCAGTCATTCATGAATAGAAAGAGAATCCAAATACAATGCCTCCAATGCTGGAGGAGGTGACTCTTCCAACCATATAGTATCCTCATCTACCTGCCTAGCATAACGAGCTAAAGAGTGTGCAACTGAATTCACATTTCAGCAAACACAGCTATTAAGCTTGATTGTTGAAACTTGAATATTTGTGACAATATATCATATAGGTTTGAATAAAATAAGTGTTTTAAGCCCCAAAAAAAGGTTTTTTTTTATTGTTATTGTTATCATTACTTATAAATATTACCATTGAAATTAGACTTGAACTCCAACCTTTGCTTCCCTCTCTCCACCCCCACAATAAATTTATATTTTTAGAATGGCCAACACATTAAAGGTATGCAATGGTAATATTTGAGTAATTAACTTCCTAAACTTTATGTTAATGACAAATCTACAAATCAAATCTTCTGGTAATATTTTTTGTTAAAAAATTAATAGATTTCATTACGTGATTTGCACATAGTTCTATTCATCATTAATAATTTTGAAATGTCATTATTACTATCATACTATGTGTGTATCATTTAAAATGTTAGAGTGGGTTCCAGTTAACTCAACTGACAAAAACTCTGATAGTTGAATAAGAAATCTGGAATTCAATCCCCGCCTATACCAAAAACTGATTGGTGTCTTGGTCTGATGATAAAAAACTACCTTCAGAAATGGACGCTATAGGTTGAAACTGTCTCAAAAAAAAAAAATTAGGCTTTAAAATAAAATATTAACATAATGTTTAATTTATTACAAACCTAAAGATAAGGATTAATTGTTCATATCGAAAATCCAAATACTAAATTGGCACCCATGTCAAAGTCCAAAAATCCAAAAGCGATATTTATAAAAATCTATAATTAACTTAAAGCATTTGTGGGTTCTAGTTAGCTCAACTAGTAAAGTCTCTAATGGTTGAATAAGAGATTTGAGATTCAATCCTTACCTATATAAAAAACCGATTAATATATTAGTGCGATAATAAGTCAACTGAACACATGATATATTGATTACATGACATGAGGTTGATAAATCTACACCAAAGATCCTGCCCCTTTTTCATTTAAAAAGAAAAAAAAAATCCAATACTCATTAAACCAACCCAAACAAAAAATAAATAAAGAATAATTCATGCAATCACTTCAAGACTCAACATCAAACTATTGTACCAACTTTACCTATTTGTAACCAAGGTCTGACTACTGAGTAGTGCCTAGTGGGCATTGCCTACTGTCACCAAGTTTTTTTTTTTTTTTTTTTTTTTTTTGAGAATCCATAAGACGATGCTTTGTATTAAAGAAGGCCAAATAGATCAGCCTGTAAAACAGATGAAATATCTGGTGGTACATCTTCCATCCAGACGTTAGATTGAGATAGGTTCTTAGCTCGCCTTGCTAAAGAATGAGCTAGACCATTACATTGCCTCCTTACATGATAAAAATTACTCGATGACAAATAAGAAGTTATGGCCTGAATATCTTTCACTATATGACCAAAACTTGCTAAAGAGTAGGAGTCTTCCCGTAGTGCTTTAATGAGGATCTGAGAATCACTTTCCAGCACAATGTTTCTGAAACCCGTTTCCACTGCTAACTCCATGCCTCGTCGAGCCGCCAGCACTTCCACTTCTATCACCGTTGAGGGCAGCGGAATGCGTTCCGATAGAGAAACCATTACCTGCCCATGCTCGTCCCTGATAACCACACCCAAACCGGCTGAATTTTCTGCAGCAAAAAGAGCTCCATCCACGTTCACCTTGTACTGCCCAGAACCTGGAGGTTGCCATCTTGCTGCTTGAGTTCCCCCTGTCACTCCCCTTGTCGTATTTTGTTGTGGAAATTCACTCACCCTTGCCCGGGCTCGCTGCAACAATTGGTCCAAAGTTTCTGCATTTTTTCCCAGTCTAAGGTTATTTCTCCGGTTCCATAAAGCCCAGAGTACCATGGCAAACAGCGTTGGTTCTCTATTCTCCGCAAAGACTGTCCCTATAAGGTCTACAAAGGACACGGTTCTTCTCAAATTTTCGTGATACCACAGTGGCATCTTCTTCCACAGCTCCTCAAGCTTCGGGCAACTGTAGAGAGCATGTTTTACGTCTTCAGTGTGCTCTCTGCATGCTTCACATCCTGCATCCTGAATGATCTTCCGCCGAACCAGATTGTCCTTAGACGGCAAGGAGTTTTTAGTTGCTCGCCAGACCAACATCTTCACTTTGCTTGGCACAGGGAGCTTCCAAATGGCCTGCCACAGAGGACTTAACCTTGACGTATCAGATTGTCCCGGTTGTGAATTCTGGAATTCCTTTTGCAAAAGTCGGTACCCGGATTTCACAGAATATTCTCCGTTAGGATTATAGGGCCATGTAAGTACATCAGGCTGAGTAGTGCGACACAGGGGAATTGTTTTTATGATCTCCACTTCAAAGCTGGGCAACGTGTTCTCCAACACCTCTGTTTTCCATTGCATCTGCTCCGCATCTATCAAGAAACTCACTTTAGACTCCACCAGAGACTCGGGCCGAGGTGATAAAATCCTGGGAGAGTGTTTTCTCGGCAACCACCTATCTGCCCATATGTCTACGGAATGTCCATCTCCTATCCGCCAAGTTGCTCCTTTTTTTATGACTTCTCTACCTCTTATGATACTACGCCATGCATATGAGGCTGAGCTTGGAGTGGCTGCCTCCATGATTGTACTCGTTGGAAAGAACTTTGATTTAAACACCCTATAGAACAAGGATGTTTTATCATGCAAGAGCCTCCAAGTTTGTTTCGCCAGTAGTGCATCATTGAACATTGATAAATCCTTAAACCCCATTCCTCCTTGGGATTTAGGTTTACAAAGCTCTTCCCATTTAACCCAATGTACCTTTCGGCCTTCTCCCCTTTGACCCCAATAGAACTTTTTGATGAGGGCCTCAATTTCATGACATAACCCGATTGGCAATTTGAAGCATGACATCGTGTAGGTAGGAAGCGCTTGAGCAACCGCCTTGATTAAAACCTCCCTTCCTGCTTGTGAGAGCAACTTCCCTTCCCATCCTTGCAACTTCTTCCACACCCTTTGCTTTATGTTGTCAAAACTCTCTCTTTTCTTCCTTCCTATAAAGGATGGCAACCCCAAGTACTTCTCATATTGTTGAACCACCGGAACTCCTAAAGCTTGCTTTATGGATTCTTGCATAGCTGGGGGTGTGGACTTGCTGAAGAAAAGAGTGGTCTTATCTCTATTTATTTGCTGCCCTGAAGCACTCTCATATGTATTTAAAATCTCCAGCAACTTTTGACAATCATTATCTTGTGCCCTGCAGAAAATAAGACTATCATCTGCAAAGAGGAGATGGGTTAGTTTAGGACCATTACGAGAAATAGAGACTCCTTTAATTTCTCCCAGTTCTTCGGCTTTTTTCAACAAACCATGAAAGCCCTCGGTGCACAGAAGAAAAAGATAAGGGGAAAGAGGGTCTCCTTGACGAAGCCCCCTAGTTGGAACAATGTTTCCTTGTGGCTCCCCATTTATCAAGATCGAATAAGTGGCTGTGGATATGCAACCCATCATAAGCTTCACCCAAGCCTCACAAAACCCCATTTTTGTCATCAAATTCTCCATGTACAGCCATTCAACCCTATCATAGGCTTTACTCATATCCAGTTTGAGTGCCATAAAGCCTGTACTCCCTGTGCTATGATTTCTCATGTAATGCAGTGTTTCAAAGGCAACCATGATATTATCAGAAATCAATCTGTCAGTCATAAAAGCACTTTGATGCTCAGACACAATAGTAGGCAGCACCTTTTTCAACCTATTTGCTAGGACCTTAGAGTACACCCTATAAAGGACATTACTAAGGGAAATAGGTCGATATTGTGAAATGTATTCCGGGTTTTTTACTTTAGGAATTAAAGTAATAAAGGAGTGGCCAAGAGAGGGTGGAAACATACCCGTATTCAAATACATAAGTATAGCTTCTGTTACATCATTACCAACCAAAGACCAATAATTTTGATAAAAAATTGGAGGCATACCGTCAGGTCCAGGTGACTTCAATGGTGCCATTTGTTTGATGGCCATCTCTACCTCTTGTGTTGTGAATTCCCCCATCAAATCTGAGTTCATCTCCTCGGTAACTACATGTGGGATTTGCTCCAATATTGTCTCAAAGCTGGTCGGATTTGAGGAGGTGAATAAATCTTGATAAAAATCCACCACCGTGTCCACCAAACTACTCTGATCAGTGCACCATCTGCCCTCTCTATTGTATAATCCTCTGATGTAATTTCTTCGTCGCCTTACCGATGCTTTACTATGAAAGTACCGGGTATTTCTGTCCCCATCTCGGAGCCACTGAATTTTAGACCGTTGAGACCACATTTGAGCCTCACGGTCCAATAGTACATTCACTTCATGTTCAAGCCTTCTCACCCGTGCCACATCTCCTCCTCTACTTGCTGCCAGTTCTGCCTTGGACAATAATTTTTTCTTTTCCCTTAGTTCCCGCCGTACACTCCCAAAACTTGTCTTACTCCACTTCAAAAGTGCTTCACCACAATTCTGAATTTTTTTGATCACTCTATTACCAGCATTAACTTCAATATCCTTCTTCCACTCCGCTTCAACGGTTGCACCACATCCTTGCTCGGTCATCCACATCTGCTCAAACCTGAAAGGTTTTTGCTGAGTACACTCCATGCCCTCTGGCCGAATTAGTAAGGCTTTATGATCTGAAGCCGTTGTGTCTAAATGGTACACTTTTGTATCTGGGAACATTGAGAACCAATCATTGGTTGCCACAGCCCGATCCAACCTCTCCCATACAGTGTAATTCTCAAAATGTTTATGCCAAGTAAAAATAGGTCCAACAAAACCCAAGTCCATAAAACTGCATTCATCCAGTACATCTCTAAACCCTTGCATCTGTCTATGTGGTCGTGCTCTACCCCCAATTTTTTCTGACTGCTTAGTTACTTCATTGAAGTCACCCGCACACAACCACGGCATCTTGCTTCTTACTTTCAAACTTCTCAACCTCCCCCATGCTTCATGCCTCTTTTGAGTATCCGGTTCCCCATAAAAACCTGTAAAACGCCATTCCCCATCCTTATTCTTGTTTACTGTACAATCAATGTGATACTCCGAATAGGTCTCCACCGTTAAATCAAACTCCTCTTTCCAAAAAATCACCAAACATCCCGTTTTGTTTCTTCTAGGAGCCACAAATTTATTCTTCATCTTCAAACGTTCTTTCACCCACATTAGCCTAGCTTCATCCGTCCATGTTTCGGCTAAAAACACAACGGAGGGATCTTTTGCCCACACCATCTCTGCAAGCTGATTTTCTGTTCGTTGGTTCCCAAGCCCCCGACAGTTCCAACATAAAATACTCATTGGTCCTGGCAGGGCTGGGAACCAGCCTCCGCCAATATTAATTTGTTATCCTTACCCCCCTGAGAAACCTTTCTTTTCTTAAGTAACTCAGATTGGTCATCACTAATCTCCCCCCTCCTTTTTTCCCCTACGACGTCCTCCATATCAACATCTATCCCCGTGTCCGTTCTGTATAATCTTTTCCACGTTGCCACCCTTTGTATTTTATGCACTGATGTTTCGTCCATAATTGGTCGTGGTGTCCCAGTTAGTGGACTTGAGAAAGTAAGTTGCTGTGCACGTGAGGTTTGGGTATATACGGATTGGTCCTCAGAGAGTGAGTGTGACTCTAAGACTTTTTTATTTTTGGCAGCCGTATTTATTGTTGGGTCAAACCTATTCAACTCTTTATCAATCTCATTTAACCTTTCCTCAAATATCTCCTCTGCTGAACGTAACTCCCCTACAGCTGGCGTCTTCACATTTGCCTCCCTTAATATCCCTGAATTATAGGAAACTGACCGTGATTCATGCAAGGGATCTTCCTGAAAATCCGCTTCCGTGTTCCCCTGCATCCCATCATCTGTGCTTTCCTTTTCTGATCTAATAACCACCGGTGCCGGCTTCCCTGTTCGGATAACTACTACTGGTGGCTTCCCCGTTGGCGGCGGTGGAGAAGAGGAGGAGTCCCTTTCTGGTCGAGAGTAAAAGCCTGGTACCTTAACCACGTTTTTCCTGGATGGAAAAAAAGGTGGCGCACGAATCCAAGACCCAAACTGCTGAGAAACCCCTGTCTCACTTCCTTCCGGTTCCGCCCATTGAACACAGTCCCTGTCATCGTGCGTAAGGCAGCCACATCGGTAACAAATATTTGGGAGTCGTTCGTACTTAAAGGACACCCAAAGTTCCTTGCCGCTATCCAAAGAGATCACTCGTCCACGGCACAAAGGTTTTGAGACATCAATGGTAACTCTGATTCTAACAAAACCATCCCCTGCCAATTCGTTTTCATCCATCATCACATTTACCTTTCCCATGTCCTCACAGATCTTTTCTGCCACTGTTCTGCTTCTGAAACGGATTGGGAGATCGTGAATCTGCACCCAAAAAGTAGCCCACTTGAAATCCATCTCAGACAAGTCTATCTCCTTATTGTAGGTTTGCAGCACCATCAGGTGCTTATCAAAACTCCAAGGCTCTGCTGCTACGATCTTGTCCATCTCACGTGCATCATCGAAGGTAAACAGAACTACTTGGTCCGCTTCTTTCTGTATCTTGAATCCGTTTTTTGCTCTCCATAGCGGTGTGAAAGTTTTCGCAATAGCATCAATGTTAAGAGCACGCTTAGTTAGAAATTTCACAGCCAAAACGTGTTCTATTTCTGCCTGTTCTTCCGTCAATCGAAGGCTGGAACCTTCGTTCTCTGAAAGTGTAAGGCAACTCCAGGATTTTGTTAGATCTTCCATTGTTTACCAGTTGCTAAATCGTAAAAAAAAAAAAAAAACTTGTGTTTCCCTGTAACCCTCGAAACAGAACCCACAAAGCCTCACAGGTAACTTGTTACCCAGAGGTACTACTGCACCTTCGTAGAAGGGACTGCAAATTCTACACCCTATGAGAAGAGGGAAAACCCACGTTCTCTAGTGGAGAGAAACTTCTCATCGTCACCAAGTCATTAGTCATAACTCAATTTTTTTTTTTGAGAATCTAGTCATAACTCAATTGATACCTATTGACGTGGTTATTTTTTCTACAAACTTAGGCTAACCGATAGATGATCATTAACATTTTCTTTAAATTAATACTCACGTTACAGATGGCATATACCCTGAAGCAAACATTTATCATTTATGCAAATAGGTTGGCAGCAGCATGAAGCAACCTGGAAAGGAAAAGACTCTTTGATACTTGCCCTACTTTTTTTTGTTTTAATAAATATTTCCCTTCAGATATGATGAGCAATGCCCATCCGTGTTGAATATAACTAGTAGTGTCACTATGTAACTACTGTTTTAACTTTATAAATATCTACTATTTTCAGTTCTACGGAGAAAAAGAAACTGATATAAACTCTTTTTTATTTTTGTATATAAATTACCGCAGCACAAATAATTATATATATATATATATATATATATATATTTATATATATTAAACACTTGACCCTAATTTATTTTTTTACCACTTGAAAATACTCTTAACAATAGCTTGGCTTTTTTAAATATTAAAAAAAGGCCCAACAACAAACCAATTTGATATAAAATCTAGAAGAAAAAATAGTAAGCCTAACAACAAAAATAGAAATTTGTTGGTCTTAAACTTTAGAAAAAGCCCATTTAGATTTTAAGTTTTTAACAAATTTGAAAAAAATGTAACTTGTAAGATTGATAATGAAGCTTTTATATCTTGCAATGATTTCAAAATATGATGAATGAAATTGTAATATTTTATGTATTTGCATTTTTCTTTGGTAACGTTGAGACTTGATATGTTCCAATTTTTTTTTATAGATTTTTTATAATTTATGTTTTTTACGGAAAAAATCCTAGAGCCGCCACGATTTATGGATTAAATTTCAATGACTATGATAGGTCCAACAGTACCATGCTCTATGAATTCCACAGGATAATATACTGACGTTTAAAAACTTGAGGACAATTCCGTAAAAATATATTTATAACTTCACTTAAAATACCTACAAAATAAACCACTCTCCTACTAATCCATGTCTTTAAAACAAACTTATCAAAAAAAAAAAAAAAATTAAGGAAAATTGTGAAACTAGACAAAAAAAAAAAAGCCTCATCGCACGCGCTAAATGCGTGTGATGAGGCTGTTGTGTGTCTATATACATACATATATATATATATATATATATATATATATATATAAAATATTTGGGAGAAAAGATAGAGACAGGATAATATATTGAAATTGAAGTAAACATGATTTTCTCCAAGGATCAGCAATTATTGAACTTTATATCGTATTTGATGCTTGAATTCCACATCATGAAGATAAGAACATATAATTAGATGGAGACGCCCTTTCAAAAAAAATAATTAGATGGAGACGCGGAAAAAGCATCAAAGAAAGAAAAAAAAAAAACATGTACAGGGGAATACTGCTTTTTGTTGGTCTTAATAATTATCTAGTAGCCAGTCTCTATTTATAACCTGTTTGATAATAATTTTTTGAGCATTACGTCCTTACATTTAAATACCCTTTTTTGTATTTGTATGATACAAATGTCTGTATCGTACGATTTTTTAATATGTCCAATCCAATACACGTTTATGATACGACACCTTTGTACTTGGATTTGATAGCTAACAAGTGATGTGTATCGATTCAATTATGGTCCTAAAAGAAATTGATTGAATTTGTAATTGGAAAAGAGATAGATTGAAAGGAAGTGAAAGTGGAAGTTATGTGTAATGTCAAAGAACTATGTGTCTGTATTGTCAGTCAATGGTGAAATAATTGAATGTTGGAAAGGAGGTGCATTGAAACCAAAGGCATCAGTGGTCATGGCGGGCTACTGTGTATTGTGCGTTATTGATAATGTTGTTTTAATATATTTTTATGGGTTATTATGATAGGGCTTGAAGAAAAAAATAGTTCACCAATGCCCAATGGGAGGTCAGGTTGATGCCAAATTTATTTTCCATTGTCTGGTGGAGCTTGGTAGCAATAGCCAAATAGCAAAGGTTGTGATTGCATCGTACACCAAGACGACTCCACTTTGTCCTTTTGAGAACATGTAGGATTGTAAATAAATAAGCTGAAAATGAAGTCAAAATATTTTAGTCATTGTTAATTTTTCTATATATGAAAAAGAAGAAGTTAAGTCCACTTTTGTTTTTAAGGAAAATATTTTAATGTTTGGTGTATAGTGTAAAATTTTTCAAGTACAAATCACCAAAACTAGCGGCTCAAGCCTATTTGGTTAGGTTATTTGAACAATAGTTTTTAGTGTTTAAATGCTGAAAACTGTGGGCCAAAAAAACAACGCGTTTGGTAAAGATGTTTTTTACTAGAGTGTTTGAGTTATGTTGCCCAATTTAGGGTGTTTAAACACTGAATTTAGAAAACTCCTCTTACCAGTTTTCAGTTTTCAAACAACGTTACTCAATAATACTTTTGTAAATATGTTAAAAACCATGGGGCTTACTTCATTAGACAACACATAAACTGACTTCTCACTCCTCAAAAAATATTAAATTTTATTGTGCTTGTCAGCTTTTAAAAAAACAAACACACATACCAAACACACAATTATGTTTTTTTACACATGAAACATGTTATTTGAAACATAGTACTAAACACATTTTTTGTTTTATAAATACTGTAAACACATTTTCACAACATTTTTTAAACTACAGTTTTCACATCATTTTAAACAATGATACTAAAAATCTCCAACTACACGAGCCCTCAACCATCAGAGTTGTCGATGCCAGAAGTTCGGTGATTGGACTGCCGTTCCAACTGCCAGACCTCTGGCACCACCTAGCCACTAGATGGGGGGAAGACTGCCATGTGTTTTTGTAAAATGTTTTACCAAGTTTTTAAAGGTAAAACATTTACAACTTTTTACAACAAATGGAGTGCAAGTAATTTATGAACAAACTTGAGTTTTTTTTATAACAAAATGAATCAAGTTTGAACATGTAATCTTATATAGTGATGAACTCGGCTCAATTCACATTCAAAATAAAATTAAAAGAACAAGACTGAACTTTTAATATTTGATTAGACTAGGCTCGTTTACAACTCTAAGAGAACTCCCATAAGAGCTTATATAATAAAAAAAGTACCACATTGTAACCAACCGGACCTAAAATTCACCCACATCATGTCATGCAAAGTTATGTAAAAATAAATGGTTGCTGCAGTAACTATATAAATTTACACTAACATTATTTATTTTGCATTTAGTTTTTCTATTCTTTATTTATGTATCTTGACGATGAAGAAAAATAATGAATAATGTTTTTGTGTGTGAAGAAAGAGAAACAATTAAAAAAAATTTAATGAAATGTAGTGTAAAATAGATAATTTGATAAGAGGTGTTCTGAAAAGTGAATATGTAAAATATAAAAAGTAAATTCTTATAATAAAATAGACACAAATTTTTGCACAACAATGCAAATACTATAAATACATTCTTTTAATGGATTTAAAAGATTTGAAAGTCACAATTTTTAATCACAATTCCGTTTTAAAAAAAAAAAAAAAAAAAATCACCACATCCACATTCGAATTCATAATCACTGAGTCAACAGGGTGTTTAGAAATATTGGGAGTAAAATAGAATGGTCAAAAAAGTAGTTACGTCATATAAAGTAAAAAGAAAGGCGAGAAGCACGTGAGAAAAATGATACGAACACGCGCGTCTCGTACGCGTGACATGGATAAGATTGATAGACATTTTATTATATATTTATACAATAAGGTTTTTAATTATTATTAGAAATTTTATAAGGTAGAGCTGTTGTTAACTTGTTTTAACTAGTTTTTTTGGTAGTACTAAGTTAACACACAGAGAGAGCGGGATATGCTATAAGTTAATTGAAAGGATTAGATTTGATGTGAGAGAGGATTTCGGAAACTTCAAACTGTTTTCTCAGCTTGACATAAATTCAAACACATAGCAACTGAATAGAGACTCTCTCCTCCCACGTAAATACACACAGAGAGAGCGAGGTTTGGCTGTCCTCTTCTTCATGGAGCCAGAAGCCGGAATTCCGATTCCTCGGAATCCCTCCTCGGTTAGTATTCTCTCTCTTTTCTTTTTCTTTTTTTCCTCTGAAAACCCAATTCCTAGTTTACTTGTGTTTTTGTTTTTTGGTCCTGAAATCTGGGATTCTTGTTGTAAATTTCTGAGCTTCGCATAAATACAAACTCCTCACAGACCAAAATGTTTGTTACGTGCTTTCCTTCGTTAAATCTTTTCATGGTCATTTTTTTTCGTTGTTGTGTGGCTAAATTAAATGGATACAGAGTTAATTTTTGTTGAATTGATTGATTGTGTGTGCGTGTGTTTTGTATTTGATCGAAATTTTTTGAGATAATGATGATTTTGCTGACAAGGTATAAACCTTTTTTTTTTTTTTTTTTTTTTAAATGTATATTTAAACTCAGTTTCTTCATCTTCTGCTGTTATAAATTTTATAATTATCATATTGGGTGATGTTAGTTTTATAGTATTATATTTTGCCCTGATGTTAGCTTTCAAATATAATATATGGTTATAATTAGTTTGACTTTAATTATCCTCTTATTTTTTACATTTTCTAGGTGGATTGCTGAATTCATGTATTGCATTTGGTACAATTATTGATGCATAATGACCTATTATAAATATTTCTTGAATGCTATATGCGTTAAGGTGGTATTTGGGGTTTGATTCTAAAGATTTAACTATCTTCTTGTTGATTTGTTTCAGTGATCGTTTGACTATTGGCTCTGTATTGTGTAGTGAAATACTACTTGGCTCTGACGTCTCTATCATACAGACTAAACCCAACTCTAGTTTTTTTAGCATTGCCGTTGTCAATATAGAGTTAACATTCACCACAAGTTTTATGACTGGATTCCCAAATTATTAGTTTTAGCTTTCAAATACCACTGTATATGGCATCACTTGTATCATGACCTGATTCTTTTTCTATAACTGCAATTCACTCAACTTTATAAAAGTTTTGTGCCCTTGCAGCTTTCATGGGTGAATCTCTCCAAGAATCTAATATTAGCTTATCAAAGCTTTGGTGTAGTATATGGAGACCTAAGCACTTCACCTCTGTATGTTTATACAAGCATATTCAAAGGGAAGTTGCAGACACATCTAAATGAGGATGCCATATTTGGTGCATTTTCCTTAATATTCTGGACGCTGACATTGATACCATTGCTCAAGTACGTTTTTATCGTACTGAGTGCAGATGATAATGGTGAAGGTGTGGTGATCATTAAACTTTTAACTGGATATAATCCTTTCATTAAATCTAATTTGAATACCTACGAATCAAGCCTCTACCAATTCTAATTATATTATAACTGATTTCAGGTGGGACGTTTGCTCTTTACTCACTGCTTTGCAGGCATGCAAAGCTGAGCTTACTTCCCAATCAACAAGCAGCCGATGAGGAGCTCTCAGCCTATAAATATGGCCCATCATCACATACTATAGCATCTTCCCCACTAAAGAGATTTTTGGAGAAGTATAAAAGGCTACGAACAGCCCTTCTAATTGTGGTATTATTTGGTGCTTGCATGGTCATAGGTGATGGAGTGCTTACTCCTGCAATTTCAGGTAAGTTACAGAAGTGGTCCCCACATGTCATTTCATGTCCAGTGTCATTCTGGATGTTGAATGTGATTCTATGTATTTTCGGTTCCATAAATGCATTTTCTAGGCATAAGAGAGACAATAGATGTAGTTTATGTTGCAACCTTTCACGAAATCATTTACATTGTATCTCTGCTATGGACAAGGGAAAGATGTTCCCCTGGAAAACTCCCCCATATCATGGACTTAGTTATTGAATTTATCATACGGATATAGATGACTTGGACCAAGGCTAGCACTGAGCTGATTCTAACTCAGGTGAATACTGGTTATAAATGTCCAATTCTTTCATATTAGGTGTAATCTCATTATGGGGATTAGCAATTGCTTAAACAGCTATAATTGATGGTTGTGGGCTTCATTGAATTTCTGATTTATTCATTCCTCTGATTCATAGAAAAATGATCAGATCTAGAGTTCAGGTTATATTTCATTGCTAATTGCCTTTTCCATTGTTTCTCAGTGTGGAAAGTGGTGTACATGTGCTTTAATTCTGATAAATAAGTATTTGATAGGATCTTCCACTGGTTTGTTGCTATATCTTATGAAAACTTCTTGTCTGGGATTAATGAAACTATATATTAAACCCAGTCATGATTTTTTTTTCCCTGTGAAATTAAGGAGTGTTGCACATGTTTTGCAGTTCTATCAGCAGTATCGGGACTAAAAGTTGCAGAATCGAAATTAAATAATGGTAAGTAGTTGTCTTGACATATTGCGACTATAGAATTCATGATGCCTATTGATCAATGCTGCTTATGGTGCCATGTACAGTTTTTGGTTGTGACATGCTATGCTACTTATTGTTTGTAGGTGAACTCCTCTTGATTGCCTGTGTAATATTGGTGGGCCTGTTTGCTCTGCAGCATTTTGGCACCCACAGGGTAGCATTTATGTTTGCGCCAGTTGTGATCATTTGGTTGGTATCGATTTTTTCCATTGGGTTGTACAACACAATATCCTGGAACCCAAAGGTCGTACGAGCATTATCCCCGTATTATATTATCAAGTTCTTTAGGGAGACTGGTAAAGATGGTTGGATTTCTCTGGGAGGGATTCTTTTATCTATAACTGGTATGTTGGTTCTGGTATTTGTTAGAATATTATATGGCATGCGTGATATATTCACTGGGTTTTTGCAGCAAATGGTGCAACTCATCTTTGTGAATCTGGTTGAGTTGAAGTTGTATTTTTTGTTTATTAGAAAAGTAGTTCTTGCTACCTCAAAATGCCATTTTAATTGTCGGATGTCACTAAATTTAATGCACTACTAACGACTTATAGCTTTTCTGGGTCTCACCAGGTACTGAAGCTATGTTTGCAGATCTTGGTCATTTCACTGCCTTGTCAATAAGGGTTAGTTTATGATTCGATCTGTGTTTTATGCAAAGATACAAATTGGCATGAATGGGAAGTTGTAAAAATGGGTTTTACAATTTGATTGCATGAGTGAGGGGCTCACTTGATCTTTTCGAACTTGCCAGATCTCTTTATTGAAACCCAAATAACTTTCACATTCAATTGTTAAAGCATTCTGTATAATGGTTGGAAAAATGATGCCCTCAGTCTAGGAATATGACTACATAACCACGACTCATTTTAGTTTGTAGGCCTCTTCTTCATACAGATTTGTATAGTTGAGCCATTTGAATTTTGTATTTGCCTGTGCAGGTTGCATTTGCATTTGTTATTTACCCCTGTTTGGTAGTGCAATACATGGGTCAAGCTGCTTTCTTATCTCAACATCTGGACCAAACTCCTAGAATCTTTTTTGAGTCAATACCCGGTTAGTCCATTCTGACAAGAAGTGATGCTAATACCAGAATTCTGTTTTTAAACTCGACTTGGTCTTATTTTGTTTTCTATCCTTTCTTATCTTGCAGATCCTGTATACTGGCCTGTCTTTGTTATTGCCACCCTTGCAGCAATTGTTGGTAGTCAGGCTGTTATTACTGCTACTTTCTCCATCATCAAACAATGCCATGCCCTTGGTTGCTTTCCCCGAGTCAAAGTTGTGCACACCTCAAAACATATATATGGGCAGATCTACATCCCAGAAATAAACTGGATACTCATGATCCTTACTCTTGCCATAACTATTGGATTTCAGGACACAACCATGATTGGAAATGCTTATGGTAAGTCATTATTTGAAAGAGCTCTCTCTCTCTCTCTCTGTGGATTGGCAAGTTAAATATAAATTTAATTAGTCTTGAACCCACGACCTTGTTCTTATGGGGGAGTAGGTGCTATTTGAGCTAGAGTGCATTGTCCTCTTTATTTTAGTTGTAATGTCCTAATATAATTTGCTCCATAACTTTGTTTTTTAGTCATAACAAAGAATTTTAATGAACTTAGTGTTGATTAAGTCCTCTTGACAGCAGCCGTCCTCTCTTCACTAAAGGCACCATCGAAATGTGTTTATTGGTGAAATACATTCTTGGTACCAGTGTGTGGTCAATTGGTCAGTTACCTCAGCCATTAGGATGGGACTTCATTGGACGTGGCTTTAGATTTGTGATTTGTACGTATGACTAATTTTCATTCAATAGATGTTGCTGTTGAATTGTTTGTGGATGTATGTGCCCGTGTATTTTTCACAAAGAAGGTTGGCTTAATATAATAATAGTATACATATAACCAAACACATATACAGCAGAAGAAATGATACAATTGTATGTACATTAAAAATACAAAACAAGAAAAAAAAAAAAGTAATTATATGCATGCATATATACCATGAAGATTTCTTTGTTGCTGCCAAGCTCTAGCTCAGATAATGATCCAGACCAAAGCCATAGGTTTTGATGATTTATTTGAGATTTCAAGGGACTAGAATAAATGTGTTTATTGCATATATACCTTGAAGCTTTCTCTGTTTTTATATTAGCCCCATGACTGTCTTGTATGTGATTTTGATTCATTTTTGGTTTTTGGTTTCCAGGACTTGCTTGCATGACAGTTATGTTTGTCACAACATTTCTCATGGCGCTTGTCATAATATTCGTTTGGCAGAAAAGTGTCTTTCTTGCTGCAGCATTCCTTTTTTTATTCTGGTTCATTGAGGGTGTATACTTGTCAGCAGCTTTAATGAAAGTGCCTCAGGGAGGATGGGTCCCCCTTGTGCTTTCATTCGTTTTTACGATTGTTATGTATGTCTGGCACTATGGTACTCGCAAGAAGTACACTTTTGACCTACACAACAAAGTTTCATTAAAATGGTTACTCGGCCTGGGCCCTAGTCTTGGTATTGTCCGTGTGCCTGGGATAGGCCTCATATATTCTGAATTGGCAACAGGAGTCCCTGCAATATTTTCTCACTTTGTAACAAACCTCCCTGCATTTCACAACGTATTAGTTTTTGTTTGTGTAAAATCAGTTCCTGTTCCTTATGTCTCACCAGATGAACGTTTCCTCATAGGCAGGGTTTGCCCAAGACCATATCGTATGTACAGGTGCATAGTGAGATATGGGTATAAGGACATTCATCGGGATATTGGAGACTTTGAGAGCCAGCTCATACAAAGCATTGCAGAGTTCATCCATAGGGAAGCAGTAGAACCACAGTTCTCGACCTCCGAGAGTTCATCATTTGACGGGCGGATGGCTGTTATAAGCACCAAAACTTTGCAATCAAGCTCAAGCCTAATGGTATCTGAGCAAGAGGATGTTGATGTGGGCATCTCTATCCAAAGCAGCAAGTCTCCAACCCTCCAGAGTTTGCGATTGGTTTATGATGATGAGAACCCGCAAATCAGGAAGCGCCATGTCAGGTTTCAGTTACCCTCAAGCCCTGGGATGGATCCTGCAGTTCGGGAAGAGCTAATGGATTTGATTCAGGCAAAGGAAGCAGGGGTTGCATATATACTGGGGCACTCATATGTAAAGGCCAGGAGATCTTCCTCGTACTTAAAAAAGATTGTGATTGATATTGGGTATTCATTTCTTCGAAAGAATTGCAGGGGCCCTGCTGTGGCGCTTAACATTCCCCACATTAGTCTTATTGAAGTTGGCATGATATACTATGTCTAGTCCTTGGAAGAAATTTAATCAATATGATCCTGGTGGTTATGTATTTACTATGGATGATAGGGAGGTAGCCATTGCCTTGATCTTGGGAGAAGGAATGTAAGCTTAATGCAAGTTATAGGATCTTAGGTTGCTGGTATTTCAATACAAACATTTCTTGCTTCTGTTGCACCTTCTTCAATCTGTATAGCTGATATAAAGAGATATTGAGTTTTAGCTTTATGAGTTATTTTAGGCTTCCAATTTTGCATGATGTATCTGTGAATAGATGTAATTCCTTCAAAAACAGGAAGGTTTGGTGTGAGACCTCTCTTGAAATTTGTAAAAGCCATTTTTGAACTAGGTGTCACTGGGAAACCATGCCTCATATCAATTAGTATGTACTAACAAGTGGATCGATATGTTGAAGAAAGATTTGTAGTTTCAATACAATGTGTGGTTCAAACTTCAGACATTAACGGAACAAAACTATGCCTAGGACCAAAGTGTGCAATGAGGATTAACCTCCCATTGAGTCTTTAGAGTAATCCATCATGGAGTTCTAAAAAATTTAGGGTAAAATAATATTCTGGTCTCTAAGTTTTACTAAAAGATTTTTTTTTTTCATCCCTAAACTTTAATATCAATTAGTGTGTACTAACAACTGGATTGATATGTTGAAGAAAGATTTATAGTTTCAATACAATGTGTAGTTCAAACTTCAGACATTAACGGGACATAACTATGCCTAGGACCAAAGTGGGACAAAACTATGCCTAGGACCAAAGTGTGCAATGAGGATTAAACTCCCATTGAGTCTTTAGAGTAATCCATCATGGAGTTCAAAAAAATTTAGGGTAAAATAATATTTTTGGTCTTTAAACTTTACTAAAAGTTTGTTTTTCATCCTTAAACTTTAAGAAGTTCATTTTTCGTCCCTAAATTATTGAAAAGTTCATATTTCGTCCCAAAATTATTGAAAGTGTTTATTTATATCCTTAAACTTTACAAAAAGTTTGTTTTTCATCCCTAAACTATTGGGAAAAAAAAATTCTTTTTTCATCCTTATTTTTGTCTCTATATTATTTTAAAAACTCTTTACAAAGTTTAGGGTTGAAAAAAGAACTTTTTAAAGTTTAAGGATGAAAAACAAACTTTTAGTAAAATTTAGAGACCAAAATAGTATTTTATCCAAAAATTTATCAGTTCATTTGAAATTAGGAGATTTGTTTTTGCCACATTACCAATAATTTACATGATACTAAAATTGTGATAGTAGTCATTTCCTTAAATATTGATGACATAGAAAATTTTAATTTTCTCTTTTTAAAATGGATAGATAGAATTTTATAAACTTTGTGGTAGGGTTATCCTAAGAATTCTAGAGGATTCAATCATGTTGTGGGAAGTGAGAACCAAGAGGCAAGAACTCGATTTAGTAATTTCACTTATTTGTCTTGGAATGATAGAACTAAATGGTATTGTCTCTCAACCAAATCACTCCTTACATGAGCTTTGGTTTCTAGGCATATTAATTTATCTAGAAAAGTAGCTTAACCTATCCAACAGCCACTATCACCGCCTCTATCAAATGCCAGCCTCCACGTCCCTAAAAAAGCAGTCACCGAATCATAAGAGTCAAATAGTCTGCAACCAGTTGGATCACCAACTTTCTATCATATTCAAACCTCTCTCTCTCTCTCTCTCTCTCTCTCTCTCTCTCTCTCTCATACATATACATGTGCTGGAGTTGATAAAAATTGAAGCAAACATGGAGATGAAGCTGCTTTGGTTGTACTATGGGATTGCATTCCTAGCCTTGGCCATTTTGATGCCAAATGGATGGGCTCAAGACACTTCATGCCTAAACCAGCTTGCTCCTTGTCTAAACTACCTTAATGGAACCCGAAACCCACCTGACAGTTGTTGTAACCCTCTGAAATCTGTGATCAAATCCAATCCAAAATGCTTGTGTAGTTTGATAAGCATCAAGAGCAGCAGAAAAGCTGAGCAGGCTGGTATCAATGTGAACCAGGCCCAGATGTTACCTGGAAGATGTGGACAAAATGTCAACCCCATCTCCTGCCTTTCAGTTTCAAGTATGCATCTCATTATGTTTTCTATTACTTCATCAAAATTTTGAGCAAACTTTTTTCTAATCTCTATTGATATACTTGTGTTTCAGGTTCTCCTAGTGGACCTAGTCCCAGGGGCTCAAGTTCAAACTCTGCAAGCATATCCTCTTTCCAGTCCAAGTCCATTATACTAATCACAGCTTTATCAATAGCTCTTCAGATTTTGTGGGCACCATGCATGTAGAAGGGTGACTTTTTTTTTTTTTTTTTTTTTTTTTTTTTTTTTTGAGAAACATGTAGAAGGGTGACTTGATCACGTATAACAAGAAGTTTGATCACTTGGCTATATTAGATCAAGAAACTTGTTTCTACTCTTCAGCTCTCTCATCTATGAACAAGTGATTTCTTATTGTTTCATCTTCTTTCTCACAACAAAATGTATTTCTATAAGCTAGTCTGAGAATTATTTATTTGTAAAACTATTAGATCCTTGAAATTTGTGTGTGCCATGTTAATGAGTAATGTCTCTTCTCAACCAAAAAAAAAAAAAAAAATGTTAATGAGTAATGCAAAATGCCAATTGGTTTTTATTATTATTATTTTTAAATGAAATGCCAACATTAAGGTTATATCCATGCTTGCCATCTACAGTAAGTCACCTATTATTCTTGTAACATGATCTTTATTTGTGCTTAAATTAGTAGGGAAAAGCTAAAGTTTTATAGGTCAGTTAGCACATTCAGATATTTTTAACTGAAATTGTTCAAAATTTAAGTACTCCTTCATCCATTATACCTATTGAATTATTTAAAAACACACCCCAAAAAAAAAAAAAAAAAAAAAAAAAAAAAAAAAAAAAGCCTATAGAAAACTAAGGGTGGAGTGAGCCAAAGAGAATGCACATAATGAGTGCTGGTCAAGGCCCAATGGAATTTTACCATGCCAAATTAAAAAAAGAAATTAAAGATTTTTATTTTATTTTATTATTATTTTTTACTACAAAGTGAGATGAGAGGTTTGGAACCTAAATGACCCTTTAGAGATAAATTTTTAAGCCATGACTAGGCCTGTCCACGAGTCGGTCCAGGTCAGGTTTGTGCCCAACCCAGAACCAACCCAACCACTTTAGGTCTTCAAAATCTAGACCCACCGCCAACCAGTAAGATAAGTTGGTTCATACGAGTTGAATATCAGTTGGTGTCAGTCGGTGGTTGGTTGGACTCGGGGTAGAAGAAAATAGCCAAAATGTGTTGGAATGGCCGAAATCTGCTAGATTTGGTCGACACATGGCTAGATCTAGCAAGATTTCTAAAAGAACTCGCTATCACATACTTGCGAAAATCGGCGTGTTTTCGATATATAGGCCAGTCAGATTGGTTTGAATCGGATTTTGAAAAGTAGACCCGTCAACCGACTTGCCGGTCTCGGTTGTTAAAGGCTAAGACCTGCCGCCAACCATCACCAATGTCAGGTCGGCCGATTTTTGGGTATTGATTGGATGATTGCATCAGGTTGGTCGGTTATGGGTTCCAGTGGACAACCCTAGCCACAATCGCCCTTGACACTTTAAGGTTTTAAGCTATAAATTTTTGGCAACCCGTTTTGGTTTAAACATATAAATTAAGCACCTGCCATTTTATAATCAAGAAAAGCTTTAAAAATGGTAAGTGAATATTAAGCAATTAAGAGGAAGACAATATATTTTTACAACTAATATATGAAATTTTTAAGGATAAACGTACAACTACGAATTAGATAAACAGAGTAAGAGCTTGGAGAGACAGCCTCATTCTTATTTCAATAAAAATAATATTTTTTAATTAATCTATCACCTCACATGTGAGCTCAGCCCACCACACTTTACAATTTTGAATTTTCTAATAGCTCATCTATAAGTTGATAAAACTAATTTAAAAATATTGTGAAATTATTATAAATTTTTGTTGTCCATAAAATGCAACAAAGTTATTGATTTTGTTTCATTCCAATTGAAATGGTTGACAAATTCCATTCCAATTAGGTATCACCCCTTATTTCATCACGGCTTAACAAAACTCTTTCTTTCTTTATTTATTTTTTAATTTTGTTCTTTGAGGTTGCGTTTGGGGACAGATTATAAATTCAGCTTATTTTATTATTTAGCTTATTTTTACTACTATTCATAAGTCTCATTGCACTTTTTGATACTATTCATAGATCTTACAGTACTATTTCAGTTAACTTTTACCTTCATCTATAATATTTTCAGCAAAATTTTTTCAATTTCAGTTAAATAAGCTTTTCTCAAACAGACCTAAATACGAAAACTAAGCCGAACCTTTAGTTTTAGGCCCAATACACATGGATATATACAATTTCTCAAATCAAATGTTTTATTTTGAGGAAATACCTACATGTTAACAACCTAGGAAAAATTTGCTCACAACCACAACAAAAAAAAAAAAAAAAAAAAAAAAAAAAAAAAAAAAAAACACACACATACAAAAACAATAAACAAAGTTACATAAAATGATAATTCTACTACTTTTTTACATTAGATAACTGAAATGCCACTTCTTGATTGAAAAGTAAAACCCCTCCAAAACCTCCACCTCTGATTTATCCAGATTCTCCAATGTCCAAATTCTCCATTTAACCTCACTCTTCTTCTTCAATGGCTTGTTCTCTTCTCCCAGTACCCGACATTTCCAGGCCTCTGGTTTTGAAGAAGCTCAGCTCATCTCCAAAGCTATGGACACTGTTGGGTCTCAGGTGTCCTTGCCACTTCAAAACCAAACCTTCGCTTTCACTCACCAAAGCTGTCTACACCCAAAACTTCTCTCTCCCTCTCTCCAGAGACAAAATCGAACCCGACCAAGACCCCATTTCGTTACTAAACGAGAGGATTCGCCGTGACTATAACAAGCGAGACGCTTCGAGAACTGTCATGGACTCGAAGGAGGCCGAGAAGTATATTCAGCTGGTGAAGGAGCAGCAACAGAGGGGCTTGCAAAAACTCAAGGGAGATAGACAGCCCAAAAAGAATGGTGGGTTCAGTTACAAAGTGGACCCTTATAGTCTTCGTTCCGGGGACTATGTTGTGCATAAAAAAGTGGGTGTTGGAAGATTTGTGGGTATTAAATTCGATGTTCCTAAAGATTCTCCAAACCCAGTTGAGTATGTGTTCATAGAATATGCAGATGGAATGGCTAAGCTTCCTCTCACCCAGGCTTCTCGTTTGCTCTATCGATATAATCTGTACGTTTTCCTTAATCCATTTTAGGTGCAGCACATTAGGTTCACCAATTAAATTCAAATATATGTCTGCATTGACCAATATAGCACAATACAAACAGTGTTATCTTTTGCAAGGAGAATTAAATTTGATACAGTTATGTGTTTGAATTTAATTAGAGGGACATGTATCCTAGTTTTGTCCTATAATATATTGATTCTGTGTATCTTTCTAAACTGTTTTGTCAGTTGTATAGAATGAACTTGGATGCAAGTAGTTGTAAAGGAGTGAAAGAAAGAAAATGAGTGGTTTATGTTGAATCTACTTACTAGACCAGTGGAACGTTTAATCGTATGTTTGAACATGAAATTAGAGTCATTGCCTGCTAGGAAAGTTTCCCAATGAATGAAGTATTTATGAACTTTGATGATTGTTTAGACAATATTGTGGCAATCTCTGTATATTTTTTTGCTTTTGTTGTGTCACCATATCATTATATTTCCAGCCCGAATGAAACAAAGAGGCCCCGGACATTGAGTAAATTGAATGACACGACTGTATGGGAGAGGAGAAAGACTAAAGGAAAGGTTGCGATTCAGAAAATGGTTGTTGACTTGATGGAGCTGTATCTACATAGGCTAAAACAAAGAAGGCCACCCTACCCAAAGAGTCCTTTCATGGCTGAATTTGAAGCTCAATTTCCTTATGAACCCACACCAGATCAAAAACAGGTAGTACTACTATCTTTTGTGTTAATTTGCTTTGCTATAGATCTTCATTTGGTTTGTAGTTAATGGCAATCTGCAGAGATTGGCTGGTTTGGAATTATGTTATCATTAATTTTTTTTCCCCTCTTGGTGCTTAAATTAAAACTGAAGTCCTCTTGTGTCACAATAGAATAATAGATTAGAAGTTCTGAAATTGACAAAAATGGATGGATTCTGTTCCTTCCATTCTTAAATGCTTTCCTCATAACAGGCTTTCATTGATGTGGGGAAGGATTTGACAGAGAGAGAAACTCCAATGGACCGATTAATTTGTGGAGATGTTGGCTTTGGTAAAACTGAAGTTGCATTACGTGCCATCTTTTGTGTAGTCTCAGCAGGGAAGCAAGCTATGGTTCTAGCACCTACAATTGTATTAGCCAAACAACATTTTGAGGTTATTTCAGAGCGATTTTCTATGTATCCTGAAACGAAGGTTGGACTCATGAGCAGGTTTCAGGTTGGTGGAATTTGTCTCTTACACTAAGCAGTTTTGATACTCTTTGATTACTGTTATGTAATATTCAACCCTTAAAATAGTAGCATAGATGACTTACAAGAAGCTGCACCCTTGAATTGCATTACCTGATCTATTCTATAGGTGAAGCAATCATGACCAGCATTAGGAAAATTTTCTGTGAATAATATGCCATTGTCATTTAGGTTTGAGATTTAACAGAACTATAATAATATGCAGACCAAAGCAGAGAAAGAGGAGCACCTGCATATGATTAAAAATGGTCAACTGGACATTATTGTTGGGACTCACTCGCTTCTCGGAAATCGTGTTGTGTATAATAATCTAGGTCTTCTCGTGGTCGATGAGGAACAGGTCTTCTTTTCAATCCTTTTGCAGTTGTCTGTTTCTTTTTATGAAAATTAACTTTATTGTAAGGGAAGGAGGAACCAAAGTACATGGGAAGTACACATGATGTGCCTACAGAAAAAAAAGGACAAGAGTCATGTTTGAATTTTAAAATTTTAAGGAATTTTAGGAAAGATGAAAAGGGAATCGCTTCAAAGACGCCATCCAGTTGAACAAAATTGCACAAAAAGGAACTCTACTTTTGTAGCAGGAAGCCTGCAGTTATTCCTTTACCTTTACACTATATAAGAAATAATGGAATAACATTGCAAGTTTCAAATAATTTCAATTTACAACAAACCCTCTACGTGTTGACCTACGTTTATTTACATTCCTGATTAATTTGCAATATTTATTTACTTTACAGAGGTTTGGCGTCAAGCAGAAGGAGAAGATTGCTTCATTCAAAACTTCAGTTGATGTTCTTACGCTCTCAGCAACGCCTATACCAAGAACCCTTTATTTAGCATTGACTGGGTTTCGTGATGCAAGGTACCAAGCTTGTTGAAGATATAGATCATAAGTAGATATTTGATTGCATTGTGGTTCTTCTTCTGATATTAAAGCCAGATGTTTAGAGTTCTATTTGTTTTGATGTAAGTTGAGGCAGTTGAGTAGCTGATGTAGTTGGATGACATCTCTCTCTCTCTCTCTCTGCGCGATTGCTAGAACCCTTGTTTATTTTAATAGCATTCATGCAGTGTGAATCTAATCATTTATTTGTACAACTGGACAATGAGTAAGGGCACTGATACAAGAATGAGGTATTAGATTCAGCAAATTCGTGATATTTTAGATCACAATTTATCTTATGGACATTCTTACCCTTTTGAATTATTCACATAAGTAATATTTTCACAATTTAATTATTAGAGGTAGTTGGGATTTAAGCTTTGTTAAGATGGGTTGTTTCTCTAAGAAAACCCTGATGAGATTAATTTATTGTCTCTTGAAAACTTTATGAAGGAATTTAGATACTTTCTACTACATGGTAATGGTTGAATTTGATTTGAAAATGAAGAAATGAATGGTATATGACAATGTGGGCATATTTGGTGTACAGCATGTGTTTCAGGTGGATATTACACTCATATGGTTGTTTTCTGTGACTTAGACATAACCTTGCTAAAAACATATTTTAACAGTCAAGGATAACAGCTTTCTGGTTCTCTAAATGATAGTGTTGTAAGTTCATTTCCTCCTCTTTCAGTTTGATTTCAACTCCACCTCCAGAAAGAGTACCAATAAAAACTCACCTTTCAGCATATAGCAAGGAAAATGTAATATCAGCCATCAAGTATGAGCTGGACCGCGGGGGCCAAGTTTTTTATGTTCTACCTCGTATCAAAGGTGATTTCTGACAAGTCAGTTCTGATTTTTTTGTTGTTGCTAGATTCTTTTTTTAACTATAACATTTCTTTGTTTATTTTTCAAATCAATTCCTGGGTGGTAAAATTATTCTGTTCTATCATCTGGGTGCCTGGCAGAGTGGCAGTTGAATGTGTATATTATTGTTATGTTGTTACCATTATCAATCATATGCATATATCACTCTGTGTAGACCATTCAATACGGTGGGGAACTCTACCATACATGTGCTAAGAGTCATTTTTTATTTATTTATTAAATTATAGAAAGAGAGGCCACAAGCAAAAGGAGAAAAATTCTTTCTATAAATTTTTATACTTAATAACAAACTTTGGAATCAATGGAATACATAGACATGAAATCAAAAGTTAATTTCTCCAACAATACTTCTACATTTGCTTTATGCTTTAGTTCATTATACAAGTTTTCTGACTATTACAATCTAACAGGACTGGAAGAAGTGATGGAATTTCTTGAACAGTCATTTCCAACTGTTGAAATAGCTATTGCACATGGAAAGGTAGTCACATTTTTATAACACGTTATATTTCGAGTGAGTTAGTAGGATATGAAAGTCAGGTTCTGAAGACAGAACTATATATTATTAACAATTTATGTAGCATACTTTTGAATTTTGAATAATGGAATAAAAAACAATTGAACTATGCCTTAATCATCATGAATATTTAGAAAATAATGTTTCACATTTAAAGGTTGCTTTCAAGTTTTATATTTAAGTGTAGACATTGCTAGGATCGAAGTTTGCTGACTTTTGTAATAACTTGCCATTGGCAGATATGAATAATCTGAAAGCAAGTTTAATAGCTTTTATATCTAAATGCACCTTCAAACATTTTCATTTTTTCACATCAAGAGCTGCAACCAATCTTGGAACTTACCCAAGAATGTTCTTTATATTATTTTTTATTTACACTTGACGAGCAACCTTATGAATTGTGTGTGGAAAGCTGCAGCACAAGTCCATAAATAGTGCTTGTTTCCAATGATCCTCAGGCAAATATTCAATAATTGTGTATCTTGTTTGTTATTGAGAAAGTTGTCATAGTTGCTCATGTGGCTGTCTAACTTCAGAAAAAATTAATTTTGACCATCACTAACTCCAGAATTTGAATACAGCATTGAAACTTTATACATTTGGGGATAATGTATGGCTCTGTACATGTTTTTCTAATCATGTCATACCTGCTTAGTGTGGCTAACTAGTGTTTTTGCCTTTTTGGTTGTTCATGCACTATGCCATGTGCTCTTATTGCAGCAATACTCAAAGCAGCTTGAGGAAACCATGGAGAAATTTGCACAAGGTGAAATTAAAATTCTTATATGCACAAATATTGTGGAAAGTGGGCTTGACATTCAAAATGCAAACACCATCATAGTTCAGGAGGTTCAACAATTTGGCTTAGCACAGTTGTATCAGGTCCTGTTCTTTCTGCTTTCCTTGAATATTGTATATGTTTCTTGATATCAGAACATTTTAAGTGAGAACCTTTCAATCTTAAATGAAAAATTTTAGGGAATTTTTTCTCATAGTACCAATATAATGTTCAGTGTGGCTATGAGCCTAGAGACTTAATTCAGTATGTTTATTTATTTTTTATTTTTAAGAAGAATTCAGTATGTTTCTTAATAACAAGAAATACTAGACGGAAAAATATGACAGGTATAATAGTTGTCAAGACCCAAAAGAAAAAAACTTGGTATTTTCTTTTTTGAAAAAGGAACTATGTAGGTATGTATGAATATTAATGGGGGTGTGTGTGTATGAGGAAATCAAAGATACTCCTCTCTCCTGGAATATTTAAATTTATATAGGACTTCTAGTGCTTGCTTGATTTGTCATTTATGTATTTCTGCAATGGTGTGCACTCACTAGAGAAGAGACTGACTTTCTGCTTTTTTATCATCTTTTATATCTGATAATACTGTCGTCAATTGTTTAATCCCCATAGTTGCGTGGAAGAGTAGGGCGGGCAGATAAGGAAGCTCATGCACATTTATTTTACCCAGATAAGTCACTACTGACTGATCAAGCACTGGTATGATTTTTGTTCTGAACCTGTACTTATACAATCCAGCTTTGTGGATTGTTCTTAATCTTTTTTCATGATTGTCTTCATCTTCTAGGTGCATCAACCAGCTCCTAGTTTATAGTGTTGCCTGACTTGTAATTGCCTAAAGGTTCACTTTGTGCTTTTGCTTTAGGAGAGGCTTGCTGCTCTAGAAGAATGTCGTGAACTTGGCCAAGGCTTTCAACTTGCAGAGAGAGACATGGGTATTAGAGGTTTTGGCACCATCTTTGGTGAGCAACAGACAGGTGATGTTGGAAATGTTGGCATTGATCTCTTCTTTGAGATGCTCTTTGAGAGCTTGTCCAAGGTACTTCCAGCTTATGTTCCACTCTCATAGATGTTTTGACTTTATAAGAAGTATTCGGTTTGATGTGCTGTGTGAATAATAATAGCTTCTTGCTTCCACTTTAGTGTCTTTTAATTGCTTTGCCATATCCACTATGCTTTGCTCATCTAAATGTCTAAGTGATGGTATATCACAATGCTTTTCAACTTTATTAATGACCAGACAAGCCTGCTAGTTTTATAATTTTGTGTGGGTGCGTCCATGGATATTTGTGTGTGTGTGCTAAAAAGAATGACTATTTTTGTTGGCTGGGTTTTCTAAGTATCTAGTACACTCAGCTCACTTGCTGTGCCTCTAATATAGGACTTATACTGTTTCCATTGATTCCCAGGTTGAAGAGCATCGTGTTATTTCAGTTCCTTACCAGTCTGTACGGGTAATCAAATCCATCTTCTTAACTCATAAAACTTTGTTTTGTAGCATAATAACAAAGGTTTTGAAGTCGATTCTACTTTGGTTTCTGATTTAGATTAAAACATGAAACCATATCTTAATGGGTCTTCAGCTCATCTTCGAAAATTTTGAAGTTGTGTTGAATGGCCACGGATAGTATGAAGCTCAGTAACTTTTAAGATGTTCTGAAATATAACTGGGATTTCTTTTGTTTAAATTTCTTTTCCCAGGAACTCTTACATTGGTCTTCTGTTTAAAAGAAGTTGAGTCCAAGCTCACCTGGGGGTGAGTTTAATTGGAAATATATTGAAATTATATAATTCCTTAGTCTCCTCAGTGGATCGATCACTGAGGGTGACAGACTGCACAATGGCCTCTTGCTGTTCTTCAAACAGTGCCCTATTCCTGTTTTTCAGAGAGCATATTTTCATTCTAAAGTTGCCTCGTTATGGAAGAAGAGATTTTCTACAAGATAAAGTGAATTTTGTTTCCCCTTTATCCTCCATGATTAATCAGTAAGAACTATTATTGCAACATTAAATGATACACAGGAAGGCCATTAAAACCAAAGTCCCAGCAGATGACAGAGTAACAGCTTCATCCTTCATGATTAAAAGCACATGTAGCAGTAGGGTTGTGCCATCTGAAGTCAGTGCTGTATTATATCTTCTTTCTTAGGATATCCATTTTGGTTGGTTTTGATTCACCTAAGTGAAATAATGGTTGCCTAAATATTCTAATTATAAACAGCCTAACTGTCCACAAGAAAGAAGAGCTATTTAGGTTTCATCATAAGCTCAGTTTCTGTTATGGACTCATGAAAAATCAAACCTACTAGTAGTCTCTAATGGGAATCGATGCATATTAAAGCTTTAGTTTCTAATACCTTTTGTATTTATTTATTCATGTCAGGTTGATATAAATATAAACCCTCATCTCCCTTCTGCGTACATAAATTATTTGGAGAACCCTATGGAAATAATTAATGAAGCTGAGAAAGCTGCTGAGAAAGAAATCTGGAGTTTGATGCAATTTACAGAAAATCTGCGTCGCCAATATGGAAAAGAGCCTTACTCCATGGAGCTTCTATTGAAGAAGCTTTATGTGAGGAGGATGGCAGCAGATCTAGGGATAAAAAGAATCTATGCTTCAGGAAAGATGGTCGGTATGAAAACAAACATGACTAAACTGGTTTTTAAGCTGATTACAGAGTCAATGGTGTCTGATGTTCACCGAAATTCTTTGGTTCTAGAGGATGACCTAATTAAGGTAATTTATGCTACTTCTTTTGGTTTTTGGCTTTGTGATGTGTGGTTTTTCTGTTAATACTCTTGCCTTTCCATGCAATCAATCCCCAATCAAGGATAATTCCCAATGTCACTAATTCTTTTGTTTAGGTCACTAAAGAAATGAAGAAACCATCACTTTATATTTTGAAGGATCTTATTTGGTATAACTGCAATAATTTTTTTTTTTGGGGGGTGGGGGGGTTCTATAAAAGAGTTGAGAGTCTACAATAGAGCCAACATTGCATTTTGACCAACATCTTTAGTCTATGATGATAAATTTTATTCAATTGCCCAATTAGAGGAAGGATTTGATGACTAAAAAAAAGTTTGCATTCAGATGTTATCATCCAGCTGTATGGTTGACTTTGCAAATATCCCATAATTAATTATTGTCCAACTTTCCTCCATGCATCTAATGTGTTGGTGACATGAGGCTCCTTACTCTTCCTATCCTCCTTGCTAGTATTAGTTTTGACATGCATGAAGTTGACAGAGTCCAACTGTATTGCTATGCATCACTACTAATGCTAAAATTTTACATCTGAAGTGCTCTTTGGATTTGACAGGTTAGTTTTACAATCTGTTTCTTTTTGAAATCTTTTCCTTTGTGCAGGCAGAACTACTTTTAGAGCTACCAAGAGAACAACTGCTAAATTGGATTTTTCAATGCTTGGCTGAACTTCATGCTTCGCTACCAGCCCTAATAAAATACTAGTTTTTTTTTCCTAGGGAAGAAAAACATACAATTTTTGACTTGCTGAGGTCTTTGAAACTTCGCGGAATGGGTGCATCACATTTAGATATATGCATTGGATGGGATCACTGAAAAGGAAGTTGAGAATCTGTCCATCTCTGATGATCCTGGATTGCGACCTAGTGTTGCAATTTAGTAGTGCCCTTGCATAAATCACATAAAAGTGTACGAAGTCAGGACTAATTAATGCAAAACCAATATATGCAGCCAGAACAGAACTAAGAAGTGTTTTTAAGTCAAAGGTGATTCTTCTATGTCAAATGAAGGTAAATGAGCAGACTCTTCATTTTTTTCCCCCAATAATTAGTGCTTCTGACTGGCTTACATTGAATTTGCAGGACTCAAGTCTGAATATCTGAGGATGGGACTCTACCTGATCTGCTTTAAATTTTTACTTCAAAGGGAACAACTTCACTGTGAAAAGAATGTAGATAGGCTAGAAGTTTAACACATCCTGGACTCTGATGTAGGCATATAGCCTTTCACATTGAAAGAAGCATATGTATTTGTGCTCCCTTTTTGTCATGATTTTAATGTATAGAAGCTTTGTTTTAGATTATCTATGATGTATTGGATTAATAAAACTTGGATACATGGAATCTGGAAAATAATAAGGTATATAATAATCTCAATGGTGTAATTCATTGTTGTACAGTTGTAGTTGATTTTTTTTTTTTTTTTTTTTAATAAATTACGATATGCACCCATAAAAGTTAAGGGACATTTGATTATGCCCCCTCGTTCAAAAATTTGGATTTAGACCCTGAATGTTATTTGGCATTTTGAAATAAGCCATTTTGTCCATATTCAATGATATGTGTCCGTTAAGTGCCAGATGCATTATTTATAAATGGTCTAATAAAAATATACCAAATAAGTTGGATTAAGGAGACTCCTTGTATTGAAGAACAAGCTAGTCATAATAAACTTTATTGTACTCCTATACACACATAGGAGTGCTATGCTTTCTTCTTTCTTTCTTTCTTTTATTTTTTATTTTTTTAATAATTGGATAGTGATAATGAATTAGGGGGAATTTGAACCCTTTTTTTTTTTTTTTAAGCTGCAATTGTATTAAATTAAGATGGAAAAGCAAGACAATCTGCATTACAAGCTAATTTTAGGGGAGGGGGCAGATTGTCATAACTGAAACAAAAAGAACAACAAGGTAAAGCATGCTTAGCAGCAATATGTGCTGGAACATTACAAAGTCTCTATTTTTTTTTTTTTTTTTTAACCTTGAATGTCTCCATTGAAACACTAAAAAGTGTTAACCAGTTATGCTAAAAAGTTTTTGGCGTACTATGCTTTCTAATAAGTGCTTTTTAATGAAGATGATTTTAGTTATAATACAAAAATTAATAACAATAATAATAAAAACCATATTATTTTAAAATACACAAAAGTAAATAAAGCAATTATGTGTATGTATATTTGGTTTAGTTATAGTTTCGTAGGTGTAGTATATTAGGTTCTTTAGTTAAATTTAAGACTAAATTGATAGTTACATCCCTATAGTTTTGGTAATTTGATTTTTCCCCTAAACATTTTTCTCCACTAATGTTAGGTATCATTTGAATTTGCTCTCGTACGTCAGTGCATTTTGCCAAATAGTTTGTTAAGTAGACCAACAGCACCCTCTATATATATTTGAATTTGTTTTGATATTACACCCTATATGTTTGAAAAGGTTTTGATTAATTTAGCACTTTAACGAATAGCTAGAGATGACACATCAATGGAATGGAGCAAATCCAAATGATACTTAATGTTAGGAGAGCAAATAAAATTTTTGAATGTTTAGAGGAAAAATGAAAATTACTGCAAATTTTAGGGATGCAATTTACAATTTAGTCTAAATTTAAACAAATAGTTGCATTGCCCAATAAAATATAAATTTGTTATCTATATATTAAGAGAATTCGAAAAGTTAATTTTTGCAAAAATTAAAAACAAAAAACCTACCCAACGTTCATATGAAAAAAATAAAAAATAAATAAAAATAATAATCCCAGTTCCAAGTTCCCACTACCCCACATTCCTATAATAATAAAAAATAAATAAATAACTATCCATTTCCCACATTCTATTAAAAAAAAAAAAAAAACCCACGCAAAATCCAATCACAACTTCTCATTTCATTTGTTCATCTCTTCCGCTTTCCAACATTGTGGAATGCATAAAGAAAAATTCTATTAACATTAAATCCCACAAACCCCAAACCCACAATATTCTTTCAATTTCTTCTTCATTCTTTTGTCCTATTTTTAAAACTAACGCTATCTTCTTCCACACCAATTATTTCTTATATTGAATTCTTCTCAATTGTTAGATGTTTTCCTATCAAAATTAGTAAGTCTCTGAACAAAATTTATATACTACTTTTTCAATTGAATTATATTATATATTATACTTTCTCAACTACATATATTGTAAATTAGTAACTCTATGACATTATGTGATAAGTGAACTATAAGAAAGATGTCATAGAAAATTTGCTTACGGATATTTGGTTGACTATCTTTTGTCTTGCCTTAATTACTGTTGATATCAAATTTTATTATTATTTTTTTGAGTAAAAAGTTAGAAGACAATAGAACTTCTATTATTATTTTTTACAGCATTTTTTTAATGTTCTCTTTTTCTCTTTTTTTGAGAAACAATTTTTTAAATGTTCTAGAAAAACCAAAATTTGTAATATTAAACGTATAAATCTCAAATTAGGATAAATGAAAAATTATAACACTAAACTAAAAAAAAAACAACTTAGCAAGGGCGAAACACAATTAAATTCAATGGCACTGTATATTTGAATTTAATTGAGAAACATATATAGGTCTTTTGTTAAATATAAATAAATAAATAAAAGGTCGGTGGCTAACTTTGGTAAAAAGTCTAGTTTACCAAAGAAACTAGAGAGTCGGTTTCGGCATTCAGTATAATAACCTAAAAAGGGTTTATAGATTATACCTTTGTGGCCGACTTTGGTAAACCCTAGTTTAGCCTTTTCTTATATTGCAGTTCTACGAATAGAGAATACACCTGATCAGTCTCAACAACAACGATGGAAGGAGGCAGGAATTATGATTCTCTCCCTGGAGATATCACTCTACGGATATTCTCACTGCTTCCACTGTATCTTGTCCTCAGATTAAGGTTGGTTTGCAAGGCCTGGTATGCACTAATCACTGAATTTGCGGTCGAATACTTGAAACGCTCAAAGGAAACCTCTCTTGGGATCCTTTGCTGTAACTCTCGTTGTATTTCTTCCGGTGTGTTTTCCCTTTACATATCTTCTTTACAAATAAGAGGTGGCATTAAGACTTTGATGACAAAAACCTTATCTATCTCTCCCCGATTCACATTCAATGGTTCTATAAACGGTTTGATTTGCTTGGACGAAGCCAAAAACAATATTCATGTATTTAATCCCACCACCGGAGAGTTTGTTACTCTTCCACCTTGTCATTTCAGTTCTTATATAATTGGGTTTGGATATTATTATATAACTGGGTTTGGATATTGTCCTCTGACAAAGCAATATAAAGTGGTCAAAATTTTTCAAGATTTTTTTAAATTCGCTACTCCAGTCAAGGCTGCAGTAATAACCGTGGGTGCTCCTTCTAATTCATGGAGAATCATTGAAAGTAGTCCACTATACAAATTTACATTTACATGTGATGGGGGAGCAATCTATTTGAATGGTACTCTATTCTGGTTGAGTTATACTGAAGAAATTATGCCAGCCATTACAGCATTTGATGTTAGTGATGAAACATTCCGAATTATCCGTCTACCTTCAAAAGTTTTTAGTTGCAATCAGAATCGCTTGGCAAAACAGGAAGGAAGGTTGTGTTTAGTTAAATTCGACCGCGAGAAGGAATATTTTGAGATATACATCATGCTAGAGGATTTTCAATGGATATCTCAATGTAGAGTCTCTATGAAAGATTTTGAACCACATTGTGCAAACCACTATTTTAGTGGTTATGTATTCTTATGTCTCAAGAAAGGGAAAATAACACTATGGTCAACATGGATGAAAAGATTGATTTTTTATGATATCAAAAGTAGAGCCATTGAAACTATTCAAGTTGGTGACGCTAACGAAGAAATGATTGCAAGTCCTGAACTATTAACTTGTCCTTATGAGGAAAGTTTGACCCCTATTTGTAGTTACTAAATCAACAACAGGTATGAATTATATATATCTTCAAGTTGAAAGAACCAAACTATTTTCTTTGTTTAGATATATCGCAATCAAGCAGAATACTCAATGTGACAAGAATAATAAAAATAAAGTGTTTCTTTTTTGTTCTTCACTAATGTTTTGTTTAAAAACCATGATAGTTTGACTACGTCTTCTTATTTATTTATTTTTGTGGGGCTTATGAACTATGAAGTTTTTATGTTTTCTCTTAAGTATATTAAAGAAGATACAGAGCTGTAGCAAGAGAATATAGTTTGGCCTAATGGCCTAAATCCACGGTATAAAACTTTAAATGGCTAAAAAGTTTCATGAATTAATTATTTGTGGTTGTAGATTAAATAATAGGTCTCATTAGATAGATCAATTCTCAAATATTCTGAAATGTTTAGAAATGTTGATATTGAATAAAATGGCTATAGTTTTCCTTTAAAACAATTTGAGTAAAATGGTTTGCTTTCCATGGAGGCATTGAAGATTCCCCTTTTTTTTCTTAAATCCATTGATATATTTATCCAGGATGGACGCATATAGAACTAGGGAATTTTCTAGATCCTACTGCCAAGTTATTTTCTCTATATTTTTATTGTGTGAGCTCTTAATTAGATGCTAGAACCATTACTATTTTTGTTGAACTTACATTGCCTGGGTTTGGGATTCCGTTGCCTGATCGTGGCTTACTGTCGCCACCAGTGAGCAACAGTCCAATGAGAGAGAAGGGTGATCTCTAAGATTCTCGAAATTCAGTTGTAGAAATTGGTGCCGAAGTTAATCCGGAAAACTTGCAGCCTATTTCAAAGGAGAGGAAGCCTAAATTAATTTCAAAATTTTCACTGGAAAAACAAAAAAGATGTGATATGGATGAGCGCAGTTCTGAGCGCAGTTCTATTAGGCAAGATTTGAAGGATTCAGTGGATAAGGTGAAAGATAAAGAGCCTTCTCATGAATTGGAAAAAAATCTTTATAGTTTTTTTATAAGGATCAAAGGGATGAGGAACAGAATTTTGGGTTAAAAGAAGGTGGGCCCATGGATTTTAAAAACTGGGCACAAGATAATGGGATACGTCCCTCCAGTTTGAACGTAGATGATATGGAGTATGAGGATTGTGTGATGTCGGTAGTTGATGGTAATTTTCTGTCAAAGGTTTCAGACATGTCAAAAATTTCAAACTTTGGAAAGGTACCTGCTGCTAAAAGTTTGAGAACATGAAAAAGTCTTATTTGAGAGGCTAAAGATGCATCTCCTTCGCTTGATGAGGAAGTTGATGCACCTATTTCAAAAAAAAAAAAAATGTTCATCCTCTGTCAAAGTTTTTTTTTTTTTTTTTTTTTTTTTGAAATAATTATAAAATGTTGCTAACCTCGCAGCTCAAACCCTTTCCCCCCTAAACCCCCAAACACTCTGTCAAAGTGATTAGTAACGGCAATAGTGAGGTGAATCTAGTGAAGAAGAGAGCAGTGAAGTTGGATAAAGATCATGTTCCAATTTCCTCTGTTGGGGCTGTCTTTCGGCCTCATTTCCCAACGTGAAAGTTCTTAGTAACTTCGCAGCTCAAACCCTTTCCCCCCTAAACCCCCAAACACTCTGTCAAAGTGATTAGTAACGGCAATAGTGAGGTGAATCTAGTGAATAAGAGAGCAGTGAAGTTGGATAAAGATCATGTTCCAATTTCCTCTGTTGGGGCTGTCTTTTGGCCTCATTTCCCAACGTGAAAGTTCTTAGTTTAAACTGTTGTGGGCAGTGGCGACACCATGTTGGAGTCAGGGTGTTTCCCAAGAACACCCTAACTTAAAAAAAAAATTATATATAATAATTAAATTTTTTTTATTTGTTTTCCCTTTAAAAAAATTGAGGAACACCCTAAAGCAAAATGAGGAACACTCTCAAATTAATATATATATATATATATATATATATATATATATATATATATATATATTTGTTCTACTTTCAAGCAAAAAAAAAAAGCCCAAAAAAATTTTGAACTAAAATCTGAAGAAAAAAAAATGTAACAGTGCAAGCCCACAAAAAAGCCCAACATCAATCCTAAACGTAAAGCAAACCCAATCTAAACAAAAAAGCAACCCAACAGATGGTAAACAAAAAACAACCCAATCTAAAGCAAACCCACGGATTCTCAAAAAAAAAAAAAAAAAAACAAAAAAAACAAACCAAAACCTAATACTACAAATCACTAAATCAGAAACCTCAAATCACTAAATTAGATATCACTAAAGCAAACCTAAAGACAAAAACGTCAACAGAGCAACGCAGCCAACACAAGCCAACAAACGGATCAGGCATCACCACATCGAAGATTGGTCAGCCAACATAACTCAAGCTCCAGTCCAAAGCACATCACATCGGGATTCGGGCATCAGAGATCGCTCACTAGATCGGATCGGAGATCGCCAATCGGTCACGTCGCTCGTTGCTCGGCTCGGTCACGTCACTTGCTCCGTCGCCTGTCACTCATCACTCGGCTTGCTCCGGTGCTCCCTCAACCTCAACCTCAAGGTATTTCATAACTTCTCTCTTTTTTTCTCTCTGACTCTCTCAGTCTCTCTCTCTTTATCTAAAAAATGAAAATGAAAGTGAAATCTTAAAGGAAATGAATGAGTCACTCTCACTCTCTTTTATTCTTTTAAGACTTTAACAGTTTAACTTTAATAATTTATCTGGTTCTTTTGAACAACTGTGATTGGCTCAGCTTAGCTTTAACTTTATTAATATTTTGGCCCTGTTCTTAACTTTTTCTTTTTGGCTTTATCCGTTGGTGTTGGTGTTGTTGGTGAGACTTGATGCTTAGTTTTCGTTGATACTTGAAGACATTAATCTAATTTGTGAAAATTTTCATTTAGTTTCTTTTATTAGTTTTTCATTGAATTGTAATAGTTACTCTAACTTTTACTAGTGTTATTAAAGAGAAAGAGGAGGTTATTTTTTATTTTCATTTTTTTTGAGAAAAGAGGAGGTTTTTTTTTTTTTTTTTTTTTGAGAAAGGAGAGAGGCTATTTTTTTATTTGAAGAATCCCCCTATTTTCTTATTCCTAATTGTATAATGTGATTATTAATTAATAAAGTCTACTATCGATTCTCTTAAAATATAAAATAAAAAACTTTCCATATGTACTTTTTAGCATGACGGATTGGGTTTGATTGAGATTCCTCCTCCATAAATTGGAGGAGAATTTGGTCCTTGACTAATGGACCATAAGGTTGCTTTTTTATGAGCCACAAGGGGAAGGAGAGATTGTCAACGAGTGGTCAGTGGGTTGCAAACTTGCAATTGCATGGGCCACAGAGTCTTCAGCTCTTGGATGAAAAAAAAAAAATTAAAAGAGAAAAAAAGTAGCTATAGGCTTGACTTTAGGCCCACATCCCACGGCCCACCCACGTTGTTGGCTTCAGATATGACGGTTTGTATTAAATTCAATTTTACAGGTCAGCTGGGGAAGGAGATGAAAAAGAAAAGAATGATTTTTCGTTAAATTAATCATTAATCAATACGACTAAACAAACAAACAACTAAATTCCCGACGGCAGAGACACGTGAGCAACGCACAAAACCCCCAAAAGCCATAAACCCAAAAAGACATAAAAGTTAATTAGTACTAATTAATTAAAATTAACGGAGGCACGGACCAGACCAGTGCCCACTGAGTGCGAGAGAGAAAAAGCTGAATTTGTTTACGTGAGAGGCTGTTAGATCTATGCGTTGCTTTTGATTAATTTACCGTTCGGCACATACAGTTCTTTATCTCTATCTCTGCGCCCTGATTTTCTGGACGGTTACCCCAAAACAAAACAAAACAAAGCAGAAAAGCCATCCTATAAAAGTTGGAAGTAGCAACTAATTTTTACTAAAACAGGAAAGAAATGAGTTTCCAGGATTTCCAGAAGCCATCGTCCTCAGTGGGCGGTCGATCGCAGCCGCAAAGCCCATCGCAGGCTGTGGCTGCCGCCATTTTCCAGATCAACACAGCCGTCTCCGCTTTCCGCCGACTCGTCGACGCCATCGGAACCGCCAAGGACACTCCTCTTCACCGTCAGAAGCTGTCAGTCCTCCTCTCTCTCCCTTTCTTTTCCACTCATTTCTCTCTCTCTCTCTGTCTCATTTTTTTTTGGTTTTTCAAAATTTTCAGGCACACCACAAGGCAACGGATACTACAATTAGTCAAAGACACTTCTGCTAAGATCAAAACCTTGAGCGATTCCGACCACGATATCTCTGTCAATGTACGCCTCTCTCTCTCTCTCTCTCTCTCTCAATTAGGTCTTACAATTTTATATGTAATATAAAGGATTGTGGATCATATTGTAATTCGTCATGATTGATATTTTTTAGCCTAGTAAGAAAATAGAAGATGCAAAGCTTGTCAGAGATTTCCAAACTACATTGCAAGAGTTCCAGAAAGCTCAGCAGCTTGCCTCTGAGCGCGAGTCCACTTACTCTCCTTCTGCTCCTCCTCCATCGAAAACGTAATTCTTTCTCATCGCGTCTTTTCCTTTTATAACATGTCTTAATTAACATTAGGCATTCCTAATTCCATTGCTTTCTTTAGTTTTGTATTGCTCAACTTGTTGTATGCTTTTTGGTTTCGCGGAACAGCTCCGACTCTGATGAATATTCGGCACCCAGTGTGGATCAGGAAAACAGGCCTTTTCTATATGATCAGAAGCGGTAACTTTTTAACTGTTTTCTGTTACTTTAATATGTTCTCATTGTCATTTGTGACATGTTTCTGTAGTGGGTTTGCTAGTTGAATGCAACATTTGCCTATCTAGAATATATCACAATTGTTTAAAACTTAAATGAATCTTTGTGACTCTGTAAATTTGTATAGATTGTAGCCGTAATGCTTGCATTGTTAGAGATTGTTAACAACCATATTCATTGTCTCATACTAGTTCTTGCTGATGGGAGTGGCTTTTGTAAACTAAATCATCCATATTTTTTTCTGTAAATGGAAATCGTGTTTGAAATTGTATAAATCAAATCTGGTTTGGTTCATAACTTGATTGTATCTACCTAGTAAAGTCTTTTCTAAGACGTGGAAAGCTTAAGAGAATTTTTGTTCACTATCAATTTTCTTGAACAAAAATGTGCAGGCAGGAGGTAGTTCTGTTGGATAATGAAATTTCCTTCAATGAGGCTATGATTGATGAAAGGGAACAGGGTATTAAGGACATAGAAGAGCAAATTGGACAAGCAAATGAAATATTCAAGGACCTTGCTGTTCTTGTTCATGAGCAGGGTGTCGTTATTGGTAAGATGCCTGCTATGCTGAACATGAATTATTCTTGTTGCAATACACGGAGCTTTCTTCTCCCTTTTCTCCTCCCCCAAGAAATAAAATTGTAATTTGCTTTGTTATAACAGACGACGTTCACTCAAACATTGAGTCTTCTTCTGCTGCTACAACTCAAGGTCGAGTTCAGCTAGCTAAGGCTTCCAAAAGTTCAAAATCCAAGTCCTCATGGGTAAGTAGTTTAGACATTGACACTCTATTAAGTTCAAGCAGTACTGACCCAAAAGCTACACCATTGCAGGCGTTGGTTTTGTGGATCTTAAGTTGTTTAGAAGTAGTAGTAGTATAAGTACTTTTGCTTACTGAGAAAGGAAACTTTCGAAGCCATGTAGTCTAAAATCAGACTTCAATTCAAAGTCATACAATTTTTACTATGCATTTGCAATAAGGTGTGAAATGCACCAAAACTTTCTGTGCTTGGATAACCAAAGAAGTGGAAAATTAGTAGGATTAAATGGAAGAAATATGGTGGGGCTGTAGTTCATGTAGGTCAGTCCATGACCAAGAGATGAGACAGAAAATTCTTCTCTTTCATCCTTGGCAAGGCAATAAGACTCCAAAGAATCCAAATCCTTTACTTTGGGTCTGTTTTATTACCTGGTGGCTCTGTTGGAAACATGTCAATGTTAAATCTGATTGCAGTGGTGGCCCTTATTAATTTTGAGTTAATGATATCTGCATGAGCAGTGCCAGGTCATGTGGTTACCAAAATAGTATCTCTTTTTCTTTCAATTAGTGTCTAATGAGTGCAATGATATCGCCTCTTCATAGATCAACCCAAGTTTTTGTCAACGGTTATAGACACTATTGAAACCCATCCACCTAGTGGCTGTTTGGTAGCACATCCTCGTCAATGATCTCTAGCTCACATGGCACCTCCTCACTATATAAGAGCAAGGTGGAGAGTGAAGTCATTGGTTGAAGACCCACTAGGTCTGAGTGTAACTTTACCCAAAAGAAAAAAGCACACCCACCCTCGCCTCCCCCCCCCTCTTCTGTCCTCTAGAGGCTATTTGGTAGCAGGCCCTTCTATGGTGGCTTGCTCATGCTATGGTTGATGGTCTACCCACAATATCACTATTCCAATTAAAAGAGCCTTGAGGGAGATATATTAAATGATGAACACAGCCTTACAGCAAGGCATACCTCATGTATTCGGTCTTAATGGTGTCTTAATGGAGGTAGTGACAAACTTTCTTGGTGTCTTAATAGAAGTGGGAAGTTTGATGTTCGGTCTTTTTATCTTAAGATTCGAAATGCAACTCTTACTTCTTTCCCTTGGAAAGGCATTTGGAAAGTAAAGGTTCCTAAAAGGGTGGCGTTCTTTATGCGGACTGCAACTCATGATCAGATCCTTACTTTGGATAATCTTATGTTCTGAGGCCGAATTTTGGTAAATCGTTGTTGTATGTGTTGCTGTAATGAGGAATCTGTGGATTACCTACTAATTTCTTGTCTGGTTGCTCATTCTCTATGGATGTATATGCTTCGGCTGTTTGAGATAGGTTGGGTCGTGCCTGATTCCATTATAGACTTATTCTTTTGTTGGTATCAGTGGCTTTGGAAACATAATTCTGATATTTGGAATCTGGTTCCGGGTTGTTTAATGTGGAATATTTGGGCTAAACGGAATCGGCGTTCCTTTGAGGATATGGTGAAATCATTGGATCAGTTGCTAGATTTATGCAAACGGACCCTCTTTGATTGGTCTCGGTGTTGGGGCCTCTTGGATTGTTCTACTATCACGGATTTTCTTTTTGTCTCTTAGTATACCTTAATACCTGTTTTGCTGTTCTTATCCCTCTTTTCTTCTTGTTCACTATCGTGAATCTTGTATTTTTTACATGCTTTTCTCTTTGAATAAAATTTTTTCTTATCTATCAAAAAAAAAAACCCTCATGTATTCAATAATAGTCGAGGCTCTTTATCAATTTTTTCTACAGATGCTATATAGCAAATCAAGGAAGCACTTTTTTCACTCATTGTTGGAAAAACAAACTACTAAGAGAACTTGTGTTTGAAGGCTCCACCTTGACAAACCCAACATAGATCCAACCACTTTTATTGCCCCGCTTGGTAACAAGCCTAATAGAACATGAAAGAAGCTGAGAAAAAAGAAAGGAACAGCCAAAAAGATAGAAAATCCAAAGGAAGATATTTTAGGAATGGTTTGGTACCTAATTAAACTCCTTTACATAATTGTACATCATGAACACATGATAATGTGCCATAAATATATGCCCATCTATAATTTCTCAAGGAATCATGTAACTGTAAGCTAATAATATCAGGTAAAGTGCTTAAGTGCATGACCATTTTCATTCAAGATATGGCAGTTATGTCTACTTTTCATATTTCCTTCAAAGTTCAAACACATTGTGAATAATATTGTTTTGTTCTTTTTTACTTGGCAGTGTTGGTGGGTGCTTGTGATAGTTGTGATAGCAATGATCATCTTTCTCCTTGTCCTTATCATTTAGAGCGGAAGTCCATCTATATGCTGTTCTGGTGTGCCCTACAAGATTGTGTTTGTGTGCTTTTGTACATTTTTGTTGATCTAAGTTCCAGGAATCACCACATTTTTCCATGATATTTACTTGTATTAGAGTGGAATACTGGTTTTTGTTTTATTTTTCTGGCCCTCTTTCTGGTTGCGGCTTTTTTTTTTTTTTTTTTTTTTTTTGAAGAGAGAGGGGAGGAGGTGGGGGTTCTCGGCTAGTTCACCTGTTGTATATTTATGTTTGTGGGTTTCAATACTATGAGAAACATAATCTATTTATGCATGTATTTGCCAGAAAAGTTGTGTTAGTTTCTATCTTTTCAGGTGGTGCACATATTCCGGATACAATTAGAGCTTAATTCCAGAGTATGATTGGTGATTGGCTTTATTATATAGAACAATAATGAGGATAGTTTAACATCCTGTCATTAAATCCCTTTGCCCTTTTAATGGTGCCCATGTTTTTTCCATTCCTGACTCCAGCCACTCTTCTGTGCTTTACAATTTGGCACCAATACCTCCCTCATGCAAAAAGCTTTGGTGAAAGTCTTGGATGCTATTACACGAATCTTTCCTTTACTTCATATCTCAAACAAAATATCACTTGCTAAATTTGTTCTTTCAGCTATAACTTGGAGGATCCAACTTGTTCATCTTGTTATAATACACGCTAATATTAATAGCATAGCTGGATAACGTTACATGTTTGAATTGGCAAAACAAACTTTGAAAAAACTAGAGCCAAAATTCGTTTAGCACCATCATCAGTAACTTAACAAGAATCCCTAAGTATATGTTTGGATTGCGCGTTTGCGCGTCCACGTTTTTTCTTTCTGCGTTCTTTTTTTTTTTTTTTCAAGCAGCAGTTGTTGACCAAGTCTTTCATTAACAGTGTTTCTATGCACTGTTCATGAACCCACAAATTACACTTTTTAGCAATTTTTTCATTAAAAATAGGTCCCACAGTACTATTTACACATTTAAAAATTATTTCGCTACAGTGTTTTCAGTTTCAGCAAAAATAAACTCAATTCAAACAGACCCTAACAAACCATTAAATTTAATTTAATTTATTTCTTTAAAACCCCCCACTAAATAAGGAAGAAGAAGATGGGCCAAGAAATTGCGGGCTGGCCCGAAATATTATACAATTTACCTGCAAACAAATACACGAAAAATATTTAAACTCAAAACAATCAGAGCTGGATAATTATTTATTATTTATTACAATAAAAAGGGATAAAAAAAAAAAAGGATAAAACTAATACAATCCAATATTTCAAATCTCCTCTCCTCAGTTGAGTAGTCCTCCTCAGCTGCTTTTTTTAATAATCTTTACCACCTACGAGGACAAAGAGAAAGAGAAAGCTTGAGAGTATAATTAAGTCCTCTTTATTATTCAAAAAAGTCATCACCAAACCAAAGCATTGCCCAAATCTCAGTCTTTCTTTCATTGTCATTGTGTGTGTATGTTTTGAAAAACCAAAACAAAAACAAAAACAAAAATGGCAGCCCTAATGTACCAAATATTCTCATCATCGGCGTTGGTATCATTAGGGCTATACCATCTGATCAGCACCACGAGAAACTACCTCAAATCTCCACAACCGTCCTACTTTGCCAAACCCTTCCACCCTTTCCCACACAATCGCCTCAGACACCTTCAACTCTACCTCCTCATCCTCTGCCTCATCATCGCTTTCGCTCACCAACTCCTCCTATCTGCCGAATCCGACCCACTCGTCAAAGGCCACACCCCCGTCCACCGCTTCACTTCCCTCCAATCCGCCGCCGTCCTCTTCCTCTTCCTCCTCCTCTCCGTCTCCCTCCTCCTCTCCGACTCCCCTACCTCCCTCCTCCCTCTCCCTCCCGATCTCTTCTTCGCACTCGGCTCCGCCGTCTTCTTCTTGCAATACTCCGTCTCCTCCACCGCCGCCACCGTCCAGACCTCCGATCTCCAGGCCAACTGCGACACCATCTCCGCGCGAATCTCCGCTCTCATCTCTCTCCTCTGTCTAATCCTCGCCTGCCAGCCCAGGCTCTTTGTTGCCGATGTGGGACTCGGGGCTGCTTTCTGCTTGCAAGGCCTTTGGGTTTTGCAAACTGGGTTGTCTCTCTACGTCGAGGCTTTTATCCCTGAAGGGTGTCATGGTTTGCTTGATGTGGTGAGTGGCGTAGAAGGGTCGACTAAGTGCGAGCTCGAGGACTCGAGGTTGCGAGCTGTGGCTATTCTGGATCTGGTGTTTCTGGTTCATGTGATGTTTGTCGTGTTGATTGCGATGGTTACTTACGCCGTTGTTGCGAAAACCGTCGGGATTCGGAGATTGGGGTCTTATGAGGCCTTGCCTACTGCTGCTGTTGATAACAATCATATTCAGATTCAGATGAAAGCTATGACTGGCACCCAGGCTTGATTTTTTGTCTTTCTTTTTTTAATTTAATTTTGCTTGGTCTAGCTGCAGTGTTGTGTATACATTACAAGAACAGTCACTTTTTTTTTTTGGTTTAATATGTTGTCTCTGACTGTTAAGTCTGTTTTACCTCTTTATTGCTAGAGATATCTCAGTTTACCCGCACATATTGTTTGAATTATTCGTGCTCCCATGATTTCATTACTCATGTTTATATGCTTTAAAGGGTATTATTGAAGAATTTGTTAGGATTCTAGGTAGGTAGGGCCTAGATGGGCTTTAAAGATTCAAGTATATTGAAAGAACTTTATTGATGAAGACAAATGGTTCTTTACAAGTTGAAGTATTTAGTAAGCATATATTTTTGTTGGTTTGATACTTTCAAATGGTGATGCATTTTGAGGAGCTTTTTGCTTTTGTACTTAAGCTTAATATGCTCCCACTTGTTGATTTTATACTTCATCTCCATTGATGCTCAACCAAAGTCTTGTAGTTGGACATAGGCCTATCTTACCATTTCTCCCACTATATGTCTGCTAGTCTTTTTCATGGTGATTAATATGCCCCAAAATGAACAATCTCTCTCACAACATTATCTTGTGTTTGAGTCAATTTATAACTGGAGCAATATGCCGATACCGTTGTCAATGATTTTGATCTTTCATCTTTCTCATGAAAGAGTGCACCATCTGAAGTTTTACTCACGATGAACAATTATATTTTGTATGAATTATCCTTTTTAGCATCAAAACTTAGATTATACTAATTGTATTAGACTTTTTTTTTTTTTTTTGGTATTGTTGGTGTTATTGTCAATAATTATCTCTACTTTTAGAAAAGGATTCTCAGAGCCTTTAACCCCACACCCTAAATCCTGTAAGTGCATGATAATCTCTGAATATAAAGAGGATTAATGTGTGATAGTTATTGACATGTTAAGCCTGTGGAATTCTTATCAATAACTTACTTCAGGAGACTTGCAAAGTGAAACAATCTTATGTTTTTTAAGCAATCAACTTATTTAGTTTCATATCTACTATATCCCTATAGGTTAAGTTATTTCATCTGTAACTTTAATTTGAGCATGGGGGATGGTGAAGCCCAGGTTTTGTTATCAGTCCCTTGATTAGTGTTCCATCCCATCCAGACATAAGATAGATGGGTCAATATTTTAAATTGATTATAAACTTGTCCATGCCTTTAATTGCTCTTCAATTGTTTGCCTCATATCAATATTCAAGAGACAATATTACCATTAAATTTATTACTAGGTTGCTCATCAATACTAGAGAAGTCATTGCTAAAAATAATCCTGTCATGAGCAAGCTCATGATTTTTTTCGGCAACAACTTCTCTCGTCTGTTTTTGGGATGAGCAAATACTGCATGGAGAGAATAATAGAACTGCAGTAATTTCTAGTATCGATAAGAAAATTGTTAATTGGTGATTGATGGGAGGCACCCTACGTTTGAGAGGTAATTAGCATGAACATAGAGGCAATTTCAGGCATAAGCCCAGATTTTGTTATCAGATTTAACTGATTATAATTAGAACATACCTGTTCATTGATCTTTCGTTGTTCAATTGAGGAGCAATTAAAGGCATGGAAAATTTTCAGAGGTAATTTCAGACATAAACCAGATTTTGTAATCAGGATTTTAACTAATGATATTATAAAAGAATTAGACAGTTCGTGTTCATTGATCATTGTTCATTCCATAGTCCTGTCAAAAGACTAAATTGTTTGTAATTATCTTGTCGTTTTATTTACAACCTCAAAGTGAAATACATAGTCAACTTTTTGTATTCAAAATGGTGTGAAGTCCTTCTCTCACTATCTACAGTTACAGAAAATCCAACAGAATTGGTAGATTATTTTCCATCCAATGACTAGATCTAATACCCATCTTATCTTGTATAAGCATATGTTTGTTTCATCATATCTTTTCCATTATTAATGTCCTCAAACAAGGTTGCTTTTTATGAAAACAGTGGGCTTTGAGGGCACACTTGCAACTTGTTTCATGATCACTTTTCTGCTCTCTTCTAATACCATAGAAGATGCTGTCGTTTCTGGACTCTCGTGGGGAAACAACTCGATAGGCAAAACCAGTAATACATTGGTTTACAATTGACAAATGAATGAGCTTCGCAACTCTGATATATGGGTGGCTCTAGGGGACTACAATTCTACTAGGTGGTAAAATAGGGGTTTTGGCAAAATAATGCTTTTCTTTAAGGAAAGGAATAGGAGAGGCTTTGATATTATTTGTGTAAACATGACTTACAAAATCCTGTCTTGATTTTTCCATGGCTCGCATTGCATGACTTTGATCAGCAGAAGGCTTGCTTTGAATTAGCACCAAGTACTGAAAGACTTCCAACCCAAATTTATAAATCCGCCAATAGCTGCCTACAATAATGAACGTTGGCCCTTATATTAAGCAAGCAAAGAATAAAAAAAAGGGAACATATAACTTATAATGGGTGAATGAATATGCAATACCTACTTTCAATCAAAAAAAAGAAGAATATGCAATACCAACAATATTGCTAGTTGGACCGATAATAAAGAGATAGATATATGAAAAAACAATTAGTGCCACATAAGAAATTGGACTGTCAAACCCCAGGAAATAAGAGCCTCAAATTGCCAATGGTATCTTGGGGCTTTCTTCCATCTTTCAGCATTACACACGAAGCAAAAGTCATCAGCTATGCAACAACCTTTCACAACATTTATGCTATCTAAACCTTTAGCCATGAAGCAAATCCAATAAATCTTGAGTGGTTGTGGATTTCTGGGTTCTGAAGGGACAAGATAGGGACATAGGGTTGCCGTCTCTCTCTCTTCAAAAACCAAACTCTGCTCAATTTCTCTTTGCTACTGTAGGCACCCCCAAGATAAGCTAGCAGGATTTTTTGCCCTTGTAAAATGGGTCTCTCTGCCTAGACTTGTTATTAAGTTCTAAGACATGTTACACTTTTAGTTTGATTTGCGCCAAGCAACCCAATTTCCGTATCAACCTGGGGAGATTTCACCAGCAAGTTTCACAGTGACCAAGAGGCTGTTTGGATCATTAATTTCTATAACTCATAACTCTGTTTCCATAACTCATAACTCAAAAATGGTGGGACCCATAGCTGAGAAGTCCGTTTGGCACCCATAACTTTGTTTCCAGTTTTTTGTTTTCATCACTCAATTCTCTGATTTTTGAGTTATAAGTTATGGAAACTGAAAATAGCCTAAAATGTGTTTTTAGTTTCCATAACTCTGTTTTCAATGGCATTTTCATAATTATACACACATTGAGGGTCCCACAATCAAACCTTTTGCTCTCTCCCACACATGTTATCTTCTTTTCTTTTTCTTTTTTTGTCTTTCACGCTAGGTCTGGGACACACCTCTCTGCTATTCTCTTCTTCTTCTTCTTCTTCTTCTTCTTCTTCTTTTCTTTCCTTTCCTTTTCACGTTGGTTTTTAGGTTTGGTTGCAAAGGTTTTTTTTTTTTTTTTTTTCATCACACTTAAAAATCCTCCAAGCAGAATATTTCATGACTACCTCACGAGAAAGCCTTACCCGCGAGACACTTGCGAAACTGACAGCCTCGCACGACTCTTCAGCTTCCAATCATGTGCTTCTCACGTGGCTATTTCGTGGGTTAGCTTCTCACAAAATCCACTTAATCTTCAATTAAGCTTGAGTCTTCACCAACTTAATATTAAACCCAATACAATAAAATCCTACAAAATACAAGGAACAAAATAAAGCAAATACAACACTTTTTGTCATGGAATAAAGCCAACATAAAACATAGTTGTAAATCACAACTTTACAAGAATGAATGTTGATTGTTGTGTGTGAAAAAAGAAAAACAATTTAAAAAATCAAGAAAAATTGATGTTTTAATGAGATGTAGTGTAAAATAAATAATCTGATATGAAGTATTTTAAAAAGTGAGTATGTAAAATAGAAAATGTAGGTTATTATGCTAGCATCGACATGAATTTTTGCATGAACTGATACAAATGCTCTTATGCTCATAATAATTCCATCCCATCTCTATCCTCGCAACCATAATTATAATTAAGAAACGGAATTTTTTTTAATATCTTCTACACAAATTAAGGTAACAATTTTTAAATGACACCACTTGTAGTTGTGACATGTGAATTTGACATAGTTTCACCCTTAAATCAATGTTAAATGACAAGATTTGAGCATGCTAGCAAAATCCCAAAAATGTTTTGAAGGATACTGATCTGTCTAAGACAATTTCTGTGCAACTACTTCACAAGTATTGGCGGAGGAAGCCATTAAGTAGAATATCTGGTTTTATAAAATATTGGAGATTTGAAAGAACAATCCTATATTTTGCCATGAAGGTTAGCAAATAACGCCCCCTTATCAATCACTGGACCTCCACTGTCTTTTGTCTGTATTTGAACTTACAACGATATAAACAGACCAAGTGCTTTTCATCTCTTCCCTCTCCTCTTGTCATCTCTCAAGTTCTGTAAAGAGAGTGATACAGAAATATACAATGAAAACTGAACACAAGATTCTGCGGAATATTTAGAGTGGTGGTGGCTTTAGAGACGGGTTTTTCCAGAACTCTCCCCCTCACAGGCATTTCGTGCCTAATTAAGCTGGACTTAAAAAGGTAGGCAAGCCTGTGATGGAGAGGGTTCTGATAAAATTGGGTTCTCTCAACTCCAAAATGAATCTGTGGAAGCCGATGAATGACCTTAACGCGGCTATAGACCTGTTTTTTTTGTAGTGCATATGGTCTGACAGATTTGCTCATCATGTAAGTGATTTAACTTGCAACCTTGTTCTGCATGAAACTTGGGAGACAGTATTCACCAGTTTGGATTAGCTTAATTATTAGCTTATTAATTTGTTTATGTAAAGCCTCACTCTTTCTATACAGAGTAAATAGGCAAATAAGCCTATCCAACAATGTGATTAGGTCTTTTGGTCGAACATATAGATTTCATCTTTTAAAAATAAAATTGTTTTGAAAAAATTGTATCTGAAAAAAAATGTGAAATTAAAATTTTTAAATAAAAAATAAAGTTTGAAACCACGATACCATATATACGGGCATCACCATATAGATCCCACAACACGCAATACCCATGGGAAATTACCTAACATGATAGATATAGTAGAACTGTCATATTTAGTATTATAAACTGTTGTCATTATTATATGATTTGGACTAATCTCATTGTTCCTTCTTTTTTCCATCTTTGGGACACTTGACCAAATTCTATAACGAGGAAACAAGGTATCTTGACAATCCACGCGAGGTTCTCTCGTGCGTGTTAAGTGCCATGCAAATAGAAGTTATCAAATAAAAACCTAACCTTGCATAGCTTTCTTGGTTGAAATCAAAGAGATTGTTTTTTCTGAGTCTGATTTAGCCAGAGCAATCAAAGTAGCAGCAAGGACAAAAATCATCAGTGTGGTGTGCTTACCTCAACGTTCAGTTCTCATATTTTAGCAGAACATGGCATTAAAGCAATCAAAACAAGCAAGAAGCAAGGTTTTCCCTGACTCTCACAACTAGAACTAGTAAAATTGAACAAGGTAAAGATACTATATGATGGGATAGCGAATAATTAGTTCATCTCCTATTCGTCCATAAGGATCGTCCAGGACCAAGAGAGCAAATAGGATCAGGAATCACCCAAGGAGATTAAAAGATGTTCATAGACATAAATATCGCTCATGAACGATGAAGTCTCCCATGGACGATAATGAGGACCTCCGTGGACGATGATCAGATGTCCAAGGACAACCAAATCGTCCATGCAATGGACGGACGAACGTGCAACACTTAGGAAACTTTCGACACTTTGGAACAGTTACTAAACCCATGATTATCGCCATAAATTCCTCGAATAGTTAACTTCCGTTAGCGGTTGCAACTTCTGTAGCCGTTGAGGAAGTTATGTCCAGACTCATTGGCTTCCACGAATCTTGGGGAAGTTACTAGGTAAATAACCGTCCCCAAGGTCTCTATATAAAAAACCGGTCTAAACCAAACAAGGGTAAGAACATTTTGACACTTTACTCCCAAAAAGTTGGAACTCCATTCCTGTGAGAGACTAACTTAGCCATCGGAGGGTGTTTGGCAGGACTACTCCGGTCCCCTTTTGATTGCGTGTTCATTTTTGTAGGTCTTCCACAGCCACCAGTAGCCCACCAAAGCCGAAGCGTTCAACCTACTAATTCTGTGCAATATCACTATACATTTGACAGATGCATGAATATGATGTTTGATCTTCTGTATTAACTATTAAGGCTTGCTATTTATCCTAACTCACCAAAACAATAAAAATAAGGACCATACTCTCTTATATAAGTAAAAAAGATCTAAATGAGTAAACAAGGTCCCTAGGTATGAGAGGAAGTTGGTAGGTTTTTTGTTTTTTTGGTAGAATGTTAATCTGATGACTTCCTTACAAGTAAATGCAATCTTTTAACCTACTCCATTTAAAAACAGACATGCCAGAAAAAATGAATTTACCTAGCCTTTTGCATAATTGCTTGGTAAAGGTAAGAAATGGTAACTTACATAGTGAAGGATCTAAATTTCAAAAGTTACCTTCCTTTATTACCAAATGCTTTTTGAAACCAAACCAGACAGCAAAAGAGAACATTAAAAAATCCCTTTGTCAATTCCCATTATCAAGGTCTATAATGGGAATATCCAAACAATTTGGTATATCCAATCTTTTGGACTTTACATTACATATGGAAGAGTTTATGGTTATTGGATATTCCAAAATGGGGGACAATCTCTGAAATTCATACCTGAGAAAAGTAACTCAGAATGATCATGTATTTAAGAATCTGGAGAACATAGATGCAGATTAGAGAAGACACAATACTGTATTGAAAAAATTACAGATCATTTGAGTGGTTTATCTTGGTTCTTCATGTAATTTTTGCAAAAATCAGAAGAATGTTTTCTGTATAACTAAAATTGGAACACTAGAAAATACTCTGGGCTTAAACTGCATAGTCCGGTTAACCCATCTGCAGCCAACTTGTATACTTTTTACCATATGATGAATGGGCATTGATGTGACAAGCTCACGTTACAGTGCTTAGAGGAACTTCCAGGGTCAAGTATCTAATCCAATCATTGCAATGAATAAAATGGATAAAAGAGTCTTTTATCACATGCTCTAAGGTTATGTGAAAATGAGATAAAATTGTAAACTTCATTTGTCAACCTCTGCTAGGACATCAGCCTTTCAGCCATTCTCTGAAGCATGAGTGCATCTTGTCTCGATTTGTTGCATTCCCAACGTTGACAGTAGGAATAATCTTGTCAGGCCTCAAAAGCTGTGAAGGGACAAATAAATGGAGAAAATGATGCTGGATGTAAATTAGTTGTGCAAATTGCAGATAATATCATATAATTTTATCTAATATGTCAATTGTAGAATAAAGAAAGGGATTAATATTCCAGAATCAGACCTGAACAAACTCTCGCAGTTCGGTAAAACTGGAGTGCTCACTATATGGAACCCCTGCAAAGATAGAAATAATAGGTTGTTTATCATACTTGACAATAATAACTATTAAAGAACCCACAAAATAATTCAATAAGACAGAAGCACAGTGGAGACCAAAAAAACAGCATCCCAAACAATTGGAAGAAAATACAAAACAAATCATAAACTGCATCATAGTAGATGATGGATGAACACAATAAATTGTAGGATTATGGTGCATTAGAAAGAGCTTGATGTATTCATCAGCTAAAACTGCAAAGACCAATTCATCTCACCAAAAATTGTGACATTGCCTTTGGAACTAGGTTTTATTAGATCCAGTTGGTTGCCTAGAGTCTCAGAGTAAGTCCAACCTGGAGAAATGAATAGGATAGAGAAATATTGAGTATTTCAGTTTCAGACTTCCTTGCAACATAAGAAAAGGATATGCCAATAATTCAAGAGCTCAAAATTTGCAAGAGTATATGATTCACCTGTCGGTCGAAATGCCAAAACTGCTGCATATTGATCCTTGTAGGTTTTCAAATAATCCTTAAGAGTCTTTAAGAAAAATAATGATGATTATCAATGGACATATAAAGGATGAAACCCTTGTATTGAAACAACAATTTGCAGAAATCCCAGAATCAAACCTCAAATCGCAGGGATGATATAGGCAGAACATGAAGAAGTGTGTCCTTTCCATGTGAACAAAGAATCCCAGAAAGCTCGGGCCAACCAAAAGAATGCAAAACTCGTCTTCTTGAAGCATTTGCATATATTTTAACCTAAAGAATTTACAAGAACAATAGGCAGTGTGTCACTACTATTCTGATTAGAATCCCTTTTCCAATTAGAGAAGCTATCTCAAACTATCTCAATACGGAAGGGGATTTAAGATTTTAGCTAAAACTAATGTAATAAGTAATTCACAGCTTGATGCATATGGGCAAAGTAATTGTCCCCAATATCACAAATATTAAAAATTATAAAATTAAAATTAAAATAAAAACACCTTACAGAACAGTGAGGCAAAGTATCAATTTGTGGATTGACAAAATACAAAATTTATAATTGTAAAGGGCACTTGGAATTGCTACTACCAGCAAACTGTATAATTGCTTAAGATGATTCATCACTCCAAACTACTTTGCTTCAAATCTGATGACAAAAGTGACTAGACTTGGGGTAAGATTATCACCAATCAGGGTCACCTTTCAGTGCACATCGCATAAATTGCATGTTATTAACTAGGAATCCTGCCAAGAGCCTTATAGCTCAATTGGCACCACCTGGTGTTTCCAATGAAGATGTCTAGGGTTCAAATTCCCCCTCCCCCAACTATCGAATTATAAAAAATAAAAATAAAATAAAATAGCTTGGAATCCTAAGGAGCACTTCTTCAATGAAGACAGATGACACAAAATAAATATAATTGGTAGGAAAATAGAAGCAGGAGTCATATAGGAATACAAGTGAGGAACATACCCCTAATGCCTTAGAAATGGCTAGATAAACACTTTCTTTTCCAATGCTATACGCACCAACAACTACAAGAGTTTTCAGTTGCCTTTTGAGACAGTTCTGGGTAGTTCTGACAACATAACTTAAAACATCTTCTTTGGAAGGGAACCTGAATCAACAGATGTTGTCTAAAACTATTTAAAATAAAGTAATAACAAATGAAAGAACTAGGCGCAAGATCTAATAGGGGAAATCTCTAAAAGAGTTCGAAGAGAGAAGATTCTTACTTGTACTTTGGGTTACAATATGTTGTGTCCAGGAACAGCACATTTACTCGTTCATTTAGCAGAAGGGGGTAAGTTTGCATCAGTTTACAAGCTCTGAAGTCTCCAGTATGCAAATAGCATTGGCCATTTGGGAGACGAAAGTGAATTAAAGCTGCACCTGGGCAGTGATTAGCTTCTAGTAACACTACTCTAACTCCTTTGATTACATGTTCAGTATTTAACTCCAAAGGACAGATAAATCTGCACAGAAAACCATACATGAGGAATTATATATGCATTTTTGGATCATATTTTAATTATAAAGAGAAGGCAATATAATTGATGGAAGCAGACATTGGAATGTTATTCACAAGCAAAGAAACAAACTTAGTCCTTACAATGGATTTACGGAGAGACACATTGCAAGTAGGCGAGCAGTGATAGGGGTGCAATAGATGGGGCCATGGGACCATCCCTTGCTGAGGCCACCATAATGATCAGAATGAAAGTGGGTTAGAAAATATGCAGAGCATCCTTCAATATGACCATAGCGGAATGCATCCACAGTGAATGGTGTTCCTGTATGATTAAAGTGAGCTGATTATAGATCAAATTGAAAACAATAATGCAAAGTGTGATCAAGGTTCAGCAATCCATTCAATGTGTGTAAGTTGCTAACATCTTGTACTTAAAAGGCATAAATGTAGACGCGTCTGCTATAAATGAATGATGGAAGAACCAAAAAACCATCTCCCTCAGAGTATATATAGTTCGAGTAATTATTAAGCACTCCCAGAGTATAGCAATGTTATACTCCTTCCTATCACCTAACGTTGGGTCTCACTAATAACATTCACAATGAGATCCACCATTCATGTAAGAGGAAAGAGTACGGCATCAATATACTCTGAAGTAGCTAATAATTTTCCATATGGTTGGTCAAAACTTAGGTGTAGTTTCACATGTATAAAGACAATGTCATCTTTTTCAACTACAATTAAACTCAATTAGGGAACAAAACATAAGATAGAGTACCTAAGCAACTGTACTGAAGCTTTATCACATATCCCACATGGTTTTACAGGGTAAAGTCGTCAACATTATAATGATATACACTACAGTAGAAGCAAGGTATAAAGATTAAGCTAACACTGATCGAAACAAAGAATAATGATTGATATATTAAAAATACACATAATTCTCCAGAAATCCTGAGAAAATAGAAATGAATAAAAGCAAATCAGACCTGGGATTTTTTTATAGAAGGGACAAAGACGAGGGCGACTATTAGGATTTGCAGAAACGTTGGTCTTCTTTGTGAAATGGGTTCCTTCATTTCCAATCTTCATCTTCTTCAATGGGGGCTGAGAAAGATGTGGCTTTTTCAGTCCCCACATCTGGAACAAATTGGCTTGTTTCATCTTTCTCTCGGATTGGGTTTTTCCATTGTGCCCATTTATTTGATTGCTATTCCCAGTAATAGTATCAACATCACCATCATCATCATCATGGTGTTGCAGCAATAAGCAAGACCAATCGGTTCCACTGCGATAGAAATCAGAAGCGAAACTGTCTGATTCTGATTCTGATTCTGATTCTTGTTGGTTCCTAATTGAGGAGGAGGCATTATTATTCTGGTAGACATGTGGTTCTGGGTCGAGTTGAAACGATGGGAAACCGTTGTCGTCTAAAAGGATGTCGGAGTCGGAGGGTTCAATGTTGGTTTCAAATTCTTCTTGTTCATCTTCAACTACCTCACCCCCTGTAATTGCCACAGATATCATCGGACGCCTTTCAAATGAACCAGCGGGAACGACAACATACACCTCAATACATACATTTGTACTAATTAAAAGATAGAATCTAAAAATTCAAAAAAATAAAGCATTTAACAAAATTTAATAAGTTTGAAACTTTAGGTGTTTGGTACATCTGCTTTGTTATTTGAAAATACACGTGGAAATACGTGTAGATGAAAAATGTGTGAAAATGCGTATAATATTGTTTAAAAACTGAAAACATATATTTAACCATATCTACCAAAAGCCCCTTAATGCCCTTCCGTTTTTTTGATATAAAATAGTTTTAGGAAAATATTTTCACATATTTTAATGACTTGTCTCCTTAATTTGTTTAAACAAATTATTTGTATCAATATAAAATATTTTCTGGAAGATATTTTTACATATTTTAATGACCTAACTCTTACATTTTTTTTTTAACAAACGGTTTATTTAAATATTATTATAAATAAATATTATTAAGTAAACAATTATTTATATGAATCATACATTTTTTTTTTTTTAAGTAATGAGATGAGGGTGCTAAATATTATTATTAGTTTTTCATAAATATAATCTCTTTTAAATTGTAAAATATAAGGCAAAGGTCAAATTTTTCTTTTTTTTGTTAAAGATTTCTCCTCTTTTTTTTGTTTGGTAAAAATATCACTTTGGTTCCTATATTTTGGGAACACAGTATTTGATTCCTACATTTTGGTTCCTATATTTTGTAGTTAATTTAATTCCTGTTATTTTCAACTTGCAGTCAATTTAGTATCTACCGTTGACTCACTAACAGAAAATGCTTACATAGCAAATAGTTAAATTGTTGGCGTACATGTGGCTAACATTAGAGGTGTCCAACCAAACCCGTTACCCAACCCACCCACCCAACCCGTCCGACTTGAAAACCGATGACAGTCGACAACGGGTCTCCACCCCCAAAATCCGAGAGCGACTGGTCGGTTATCGGGTCTAAGCATGAAAAACTAATTTTCAACCAACCCAACCGTCTACACACCAAGAACTTTCTGTTCTTCTCCGATTTAAGTGGTTGACCAATCTTTTTTGTCTTATCTGTCGAGATCTGACAAAAACCGATGGATTTTGGCAAAAACCAACCAATTTCTACAAAATTCAACGGTGTTTCGCATAGTTTGAAGCCCAAAACCCAAAGACATCTAACCACTCGAATCGACTCCTTCTATCGATCGACGACAAATCCAGATATGGGAGACTCGAAGTGATTGGGTTGGTTCTGGGTTGGGCACAAACCTGACCCAGACCAACCCGTGGACAACCCTAGCTAACATAATATTATAAAATAAAATATTTAAATATTAAAAATGCCACATAAGCATTTTAATGAAAAATAATGAGCCATGTCACACACATAAACAAACTAAAAGAATTACTGAACTTTTTAAAAAATCCTTGATGAATTTTTTTTTTAAAAATTGCTAAACTTTTCTCAAATTTTCTAGGCAACCAAACACTGCAACCCATAAACACAACCTAAAAACACTGCAATCTAGCCCCCAACCCTCCCCCTTTAGTTCAGATTCCTTAGAAGTCAAAACCCACTCCTATCGATTTCAGTAAAAAAATAAAATAAAAAATAAAAACCCTATTTTTTCACCACCTTTCCCCACCACCATCGCAACAATGGGTCTCAACCTGACCCATTATTTGTTCTCTCTCTCTCTATTTTACATTTCAGGCTTTCTTTCTCAGATTGTTTTTCAAAATAACAGAATCTCAAACAATTTCGTTAGTTAACACGTTTTCAAAACAATTTAGCAAACTAACATCTTAAGTGTAAGGGACTTGATTTTGTTGTGCTAAATTGAGTGTGACGATCTCGAGTTTCGTGAAACTCAAGTCTCCAAGACTTGATTTCCCTGAGATATCATCGAACCAAAGACCCAGACTCAACGAAACATCATCAAACCTAAAGACCTAGAGAAGAAAATGAAGGAATTTGAGGAAAACCTTCGCCTGGAACTTTGTTGCTGTTGCCGCCTCCTTTTGGAACCTTCATCGTCGTTGCCTGGGTTCAGTTTGAGCCAAACGGTTTGGGTTAGAGAGATCTGGGTTCATGGTTTCTTCCTTCTTCATTTGGTCTGGGTTTCTTCGTGTTTGTTCCTTCTTTGTTTGATCTGGGTTTTTTCGTGTTTGTTCCTTCTTCGTTTGATCTCTCCGGTCTGTTTGCCTTCTTCGTGTTTCTTCTTTGTTTGGTCTGGGTTTCTGGATTTCTTCCTTTTGGTTTTATGGAACTCGAGTTTGTAATACTCGATTTCCATGCATAGAACTCGAGTTTGTAATGCTCGATTTAGCGCACCAAACTCAAGTTTCTTGCACTCGAGATATTAGTTTGCTAAATAATTTTGAAAACGTGCTAACTAACGAAATTGTTTGAATTTTAGTGTTATTTTGAAAAAAAATCCAAATGCCCATGATCAAACCCTAAGCCCTCTTCAATCCTAAACGCCACTTGCCATTGCCCACTGCCATCTACTGCCACCTATACTCGATCTTCATCAATGATTCACACAGACACAGACACACACACACGCACACACACACACACACACACTCTCTCTCTCTCTCTCTCTCTCTCTCTCTCTCTCTCTCTCTCTCTCTCTCTCTCAAAAGATTCAATCGATCTAACCAAAACCCATTTCAACAGATTACAACGTGGTGGGGTTTGAATCGATGGGAGTCTGTTTGCATTTGTTGTTAAGTTGATTTCAACAATGACCGGTAAAGATCGGTCTGTGTACATAGGTTTTGTGGTATGTGTTGGTGTTGGTGTAGAGATTGGTGTGTGTATTCCTTTGGCTTAGCAGGATGTGGATTCTTGATGTTTGTGGTGGTTTTGTAGTTTCTGTTGGTGTTGGTGGAAAGCAGCAGTGGAAGTGTTGGTGGTGCTTGTGGTGGCGGTGGTGAAGTGCTGGCAAGCGTATTTTGAGTTGGTCTTTGTTTACTCACACATAAAGCTATATAATTGATAGAAACACATAAAAATTGTGTTTGGTATCTAAGAAAACACAAAAATACAAAAAGAGAACAAAAAAATAAATTGAGGATTTAGAAAAAAATTCATGTTATTTATTTTTTTTGGTGTGTGACATGGCTCATTATTTTTCATTAAAATGCTTATGTGGCATTCTTAATGTTAAATATTTTATTTTATAATATTATGTTAGTCACTTTTTTCTTTTTGAGGCAGTATTATGTTAGTCACTTGTGCCTCACAATACAAATCGTTTATTATGTAAACATTTTTCATTAGTGAGTTAACAGTAGGAACCAAATCAACTGCAAGTTGAAAATAACATGGTATAAATTGACTGTTACCAAAATGTAGAGATCAAATTGACTGTGACTCCAAAATATAAAGACGAAATGCCTGTTTATTTTTTTCTTTTATCATTTTATTGATATGACTTTTTTTTTCCAAAGCAAACCTTTTTTTCCTTGTTCCCCTGCTTTTGAACAAGACAAACAAAAAGATTTGAGAGGGCAAAGGGGGATTTGGATCAAGCTAAAAATCCTACCGGCCCGCCAGACCAAAAGCTATTTACCATTTATTTATATTTTGTTTGGCGCGTTTGAGAATTCAGAGACAAGCAAACGCGGTGAGTTGATTCGCCAGATTCCAGAAGGTGGCGAGACAATTTCATTTGAATTTTCAACCACATCAATATCATTGGGTGAATGGAGGCTGTCATGACACATACTCATGAGTCATGCGTCTTGTTTAGCCCACAAACCATTAAAAAAAAAGAAAAAACAGTGGTCAATTTATTTGTTTGTGCTTATTTCGATTTTATATGGGTTTATTTGAATTAAAAATTATGTTAGGTAAAAATCGATCGGCACTGGAATTTGGAAATTTAAAAAATAAGCACTCAGCTTTTTATCTATTTTATAATTTCTACATAAGTTAAATACAATCATTATTATATTTGTTAATTCTTAAAAAAAGTCATGTAAGAATTTTTTTTAAGTAGAAAATATAAACTATTCATGCTTATATATTTTATTCTAAAAAAATAAAATCAATTTTTACATCCTAATTTAATTTTTGTTATTGTGATGCAATAATTATGATTTAAGTTTTTAAATTATAGTTTTAAAAATACTTTTATTCTTGAGTTATCTTACACGATTTTTTTTTCTTGAGTTATCTTACTCGATTTTTTTAATACAAGATATAAATTCTACTTGGAGGCCAATATAGTTTTGAGGAGTCCATACACTCGGACGGTAAAACAGGAGATGCGAGCCATGACCACGTCAATGGCACATTACCAAAGGGGGCCAAACTATAGGGAAGAGTTTCAGAGAGGGACTTAGTCCTAACGTGATTGGGGGAATGGTAGCTGTCACCATATTTAATGCACCCCACCAAACCCCTTGACCGCATTTATGTGAAGAAGACTCTTGAACAGTGCTGTTTTGGTTACCACAACTCACGGAAGACTTAGGAAGGTGTCTGATGGGACAAACACTCGAGTAGTGGCTTGCATAATCAACAAATGAAGGGCTAAGATCAACCAAAAGAGGCTATATAATGTGAGATATCCTCCAAGGAGAGGGGGGTTCATCCAAGAATCTGAAAAACACTGTAACACAAAGAATTGAAATTGTAATCAAGTCTAAGAAGAATATACTCAAGAGCTACTCTTCTTGAACTTTGCTGAGGAAAGATTTCTTTGCATAAAACTTGTTTTTCTATATTTTATTTCAATCTTTAATCCATTATGGGCGTTGTCCAACTCACCAAAACCTAGTTTCCAGCCCATTCTCTTTAAATTCTTTGTATTGGGCTCTTTGAGCCTTAATCTTGTTACCTTGTGGGCTTAGGATCCAAAACCTGCCCTTATAATTATTAATAGTTGCAATGAATGATAAATACTTGCACTAAAATTAAGTAATTGATTTGGCACATGGCATAAGTTTATACTTCAATTTTGAAGTTTAATTGAATTTTCTCTCAGTTTTTACTATATATATATATATATATATCATAAAAAAATTGGTCAAATTAAGCTCGACCCACTAAAATATTGTGTTAAATCGGGTTGACCCATATGTTGAACTATTATTCATAAAAGGAGAAAACAAAAATCCCCTTCTTCACATAGTTTTTGGTTGTATTCGTCTCATAATTTTAGATTCTTAAATATCTCTCTCTCTCTTAGTTTATTTTAATTAGGGTAAATTTCATTAACATACTTTGAGATTTGAACTAATACTAACTAGATTCAAAACTAACCAATTTGGTCTTTAAAACCAACTCAGTCCCTAAATACTGTTAGGTCTATTAGTCTTTTTTTTTTTTTTTCAATTGTTTTAGGGACTAAGTTAACTTTAAGGACCAAATTAGTTAGTTTTGAAAAGTCTTAGACCTAATTAGCAATAGCCTAAACCTTAGTGTATATTAATAGAATTTACTATTTTCTTTAATATTCTTAATCTTTCTCTTTTTCTAGTCGAGTGATGATCAGTCACACTCTACCAACAACATGGCTCATTTTTGCCTTTTGGGTCATACACTCTTTCTTAACATCCCTCATTGACTATGACTACCAACAATCAACCATTGATATATTGTTACATTCAGCCTTCGAACTTTATAATAAGGTTTATTTTTTATTTTTTTATTTTTATTTTTTTTCATTCAAAACACTCATAATTTGTGATTCTGTACTTATTCAACTTTTTTTTTTCTTAAAAACTTTTTCTAAATTTGTTAACGGACATAAATAAAGTTTTTTTTTTTTTTTTTAGAATCATAAAGAATAAAACATAGCAAGAAGATTAATCACTAATCTTCTATATTTATTTTAGAATTTAATATGGAAACTTCTTTAATCATCTATATTACATAAAAATTGCTAAAAAAAATTTATCATCTAATATACATATATAAAAATTGAAAAAAAAATTGTATATAATTGAATTCATATTAGTGCTTGTATAATTAAAAAAAAAACATTTTAGCCAACTGAGCTTAAAATTCATCCACATTAAAACATGCAAAATTATATAAAAGTACATAGTTGCTACAAGTAACCATGTAAATTTACACCATACTATTAATTTTATATATAGTTTTTAATTCTTTTTCCATATCTCCAAGATGAAGAATAAGAAAGAACAATAATTAGAGTAGTTAATGATATTTTTGAAAAGAAGTTATATAAAATAGAAAAAATAGGTGTTATACTAAAACAGGCATAAATTTTCTCAAAAAAATATAAGCATGAATTTTTTGCGAGAGCGGAGGCGAAGCCGATATAAACGCGACTGCGAGTTAGTTATGGTAGTCCCAAGCTTACTTGATTGTGTCCACCGACAGTTAGTACGGCGGCATTGGTGTTGGGTAAAGCCGTAAAGCTTAGACTTAGATTAGTCTAAAATACAAATAAAAAAGTATCACGCATGCTTTTCCCATTTCCTCATTTGCTTAATTGACTCCTCTCTCTTTTCCTGGACATTCGTGCTTCTCCGATCATTTGCACACCACACATTATTCTTTTCTCCATTATTAAAAAAAAAAGTCTTATTTGAAGTCTTATTTTTTCCTTCTACTTTATATACACCACAAACCAAAAAAAAAAAACACAAAAACTGAATATTGTTCTTCTTCTTTGGCCATTGGATCCGAAGCATCGAATCATTACAAACCAAAAATTTTACAAATACAAAAAAAAAAAAAAAAAAGTTCTCTGTTGCATCCATAAGAAACGTTTTCGTAAAGGTAAAGCTCCAAAAGCTCAATTTTTCCATGCTTCAATTAATAGTATCTTTTTTTTAATCTTTCGCGTTTAATTAATTCATACCCTGTATGATCGATCTGGATATTGAATCAAATAACTTAAATTTTTTTTTTCTCATTTGTTTGTGCTATTTTTATCAAGTTTTTGAATTTTTTTTTTTAATTTAAAATACATCAACTACTAAATTTTGTATTGCAGAGGTGGTTGTTGTTGGGTTGAACTTGAACTTCTGTAGCATCGTCAAATACATACATATGATAACTCGGCGGCGGATTTAAGCAACTTGTTTCGGATTTATGTGTGACAAATTTGGGGAATATTAGTGAAGGGTAGGAGCTTCAGATCGAGTTTTGAACTGCATGTTCGCGGCTTCACACGACTTTTTAATCCATGGGGGAGTGGGTCATTGGAGCCTTCATCAACCTATTTGGTAGCATTGCCATAAACTTTGGAACAAACCTTCTTAAATTAGGTCATAATGAGGTATATACTTTTTCTGCCCTAGTTGTTATTGCATTCTTATATTGTAAGTGTTCATTTTGTAAAGACCCGGTATATGTAGTGGATTTGTAGTTGTACTCCTAGCTCATTTGTACATGTGTTATGCATTGTTGGTTGAATGTATGCACGCGGTTCCAGTTACAGTCTGGCAGGCGATACTCGTGTGGTTTTTACTCTTTCTTTAAGAATTTGAGAGAAAAATCCATTATTTGAGATCGCGAAGTATGATTTGTGTTGATTACAGTTCTGGTATGGCATTCAATTATGAACAATTTTTTACTTCTTGTTGCTCATTCTACTGTTGTTAACTCGTGACGCGGAGCATTCATTTTCATCTTTACACCATGTTGTGAGGTTTGATGAGAGTGACTATACAATATATTTTCAGAGAGAAAGGTATTCACTAGAAAGTGATGGAGCAAACGGAAAGCTGCCTTTGAAGCCTATTATACATTTCCAAACCTGGAGAGTTGGTAAATTCTAATGCCATGCTGCTTAATCCTGTACATGGGGTTTGGTTTATTCTTGCTTTCAGTCTGAAATGTATGGTAATTCTTATTCTGCAGGGATTGTATTTTTCCTTCTTGGAAATTGCCTTAATTTCATTTCCTTTGGATATGCGGCTCAGGTCAGTGTTGAATCTATTGATTAAATATTTCCAGGCCTTTTGTTCTGACTATATATAGTTATATCTAGACTGTTTCAAAAGCATATTGTGTATGACAACTAGACTGTTTCTTTTTTTTTCTAATCATGCTTTTACTTTCTTCATCTTATGCAGTCTCTTCTAGCAGCCCTGGGATCTATACAGTTTGTTTCCAATATTGCGTTTGCTTACTTCGTCCTGAGCAAAATGGTGACTGTCAAGTATGTTAAAATCTGAAGTGAGAACTTATTTTCAGAAGCACAATAGAGCATGCCACATTATTATCACCATAGAAATTTCAGTCTCATAAATGCTGCTTCTTTTATAGGGTACTGGTTGCCACGGCCTTTATTGTCCTTGGAAACGTTTTTCTCGTCGCTTTTGGCAACCACCAGTCACCTGGTATGCAAACTCACATTTGAGATATCTCTGTGTCTTATTTCATGAATACTGCCCTATGCTAGGTCTATTTTTTGAACCATATTCTAAGTAATTTAGTGTCTGCCCTTGAGCATTTAATGTTGCAAAATGTGTGTCACTCCCACAAAGCTAGGATATATATATTTTTTGATAAGTAGGTCCTGAGCACAATCTAACTAGGTTAACCCAATTTAAATAAGCCAATGGTCTCTCTTATCTACTTCATTCTAGTGTGTGCTGTGTGGACACACAAAGAGATATACCTTTCTCATTTAGAACTTGTTTCTAAATCAAGTTCTATCACATTGTAGTGATACAGAAAGAGAGCCATTTGTATTTTTAAAGTTTCTAAAAACATGACATAACATAATTGTGATAGCCCAAAGCAGTTGTGGTAGGGGATGGACTCCATGTACTGCAAAGAACTCACTCAGACAATAATGGAAAATTCTAGATGATAAACTAAAAACTTAAGACTGCTAGAATGGTGAATGTATTTATTTATGAAAGTGTATGTTTTCTGTGAATTTTCAGTGAAATTTAGAACATTCCTGCATGTTTTGATTGGTAAGTCACACACATGCAATAGGTCTTGAACCCACGACCTCATCCTCCACCTAGCACTTGCAAGGGAGGAAGTGTTAGTTGAGCTAGATTTAAAGGTTTTCTTTGTAAAACTATGAAACTTATTTTGAGATTAATCAGAACTGAAAAAGAAAAAGCTAGAAAAAAACGTGAACTTTAAGATATGCTCAAAAGGGGAATGTATTCACTTAAATGAGCAAAAAGTCTTAGAAAGTACTCATTTACACTACAAGCGAAATTGTGCAATTATATCTATGGCATTGAATTCTCATTTGAAAATCTGTCAATGCATTTTAAAACGTTTTTGGGCTATAAATACTGATTCAATCACACTTTCATTAGCTGCCGTATCTGTGGTGATCTAATGATTGTTTCAAGCATTTCTGTGCCTAAAAATATGTTTCCCAGAATTTCACAATATTAACTGAAGAATAGAAATACAGGTAAGATTACATCACGAGGATGATAAAATAAGTATAGAAAGAGGACATCCAAGTATACATGAGATGCACCGCAATCATCTAAAGTTACAGCAATCAAGGAACTCTAGCATATTATAGAATGGATGTCCACTTAAAGCAGCCATCCAAACATACAAAGAATGTAAGAAATTCATCTTTAGATCCATTGTATATCGTTCAATTCCTTCAAGCGTCTAGGTATTATGTTCTTTCTAATTAGTCCACAGTATGCATAAACAGATCACATTCCCAATATCGCCACTACGGTGTCTATCAAAACACCCCTTCAAACAGGCCAACAAATCAACTACCCTATTAGGCATAACCTACTGCACCCCAAATAAGCCTAGCACTAGAGAGCATAATTCTTAAGTGATCTTATAAATTAAAAGTAAATGATCAGCCATCTCCCCATTCTTCTTGCACATACATCACCGTTGCATGGCAGTTATGTTTCTGAGGATTTTCCCCCAGTCAGTTGTGCATGTGAAAAAACCACTATAGTGCTTTTCCCCGAGAAAGGTTGCTCACCTACAGCATATAGCACTTTCCATTTTTCTTGAATGACCTGCTTCTTGTTGGCATCCTGTAAATCCGGTCTTCAACATCCATTCTAATCTTTGTAGAATAGATTAGCATTTCCATTTCCTAATCCTGAAGGGCTCTAATAAAAGTGATATCCTAGTGAAGATTGCATACATTCCAGCATATAATCTGCCACATCAGCCTCCTTTTATTGAAAAATTCTTACAATAAGGATCCCATCCCCACACCACCAATTGTGCCAGTATCCAACATTAGTAGCATTACCAACCGCAAACCTGATAAGTCTGGAAAGCTTATCCCAGCCACTTCTAACATGCTTCCAAAGATACGAAGGACCCCTTCCCATCCTTGACCACCATCCACCCCAATCTCGACTATATTTTTATCCACTATTTTTCTCGAAAGAGCATCTATCTCTGTGGCAAAATGCCAAAGCCACATCAAATAAAGATTGATTGAAGGACATCAACTTCTTATGCCCAATCCTCCATATTGAAACTGGTTCACAAATCTTCTTCCAGTTGACAAGATGGGAATTAGATTCGTCTCCTAGCCCACCCCATACAAAATCTCTTTGCAATTCTCGATAGACACAATAGCATTGGCAGGAATAAGGAAAAAGAGAAAGAGGATATGTAGGCAAACTCAATAGCATGCTTGTTGTTAATGTAAGCCCATGTCCCTTAGACAAGTAAATCTTTCTGCCCTGATAATCTCCTTTCCATCTTCTCAAGTATGAGATTCCTAATATTTTTAGATTTAAATTTTTAGAACCCAAAAGCAGTCCACTTCTGGTGGTTTCCCCAGATTTATTTTTAAAACAGAAACTGCTTTGAAGAACAGCCAAACACATTTCAGATTTTGAAGTTGTTCCAGGTCCTTTCCACAAAAGATCAACGTATCATTTGTAGATAAATGGTGGGATACCTTCAGCTTATCATTATTGTTGCTTCCAACTGAGAATCCAGCAAGATGCTGTCCCTCCACTGCTTTATCCAGCAACTTATTCTGTACCCATCACTATTAAAAATTACAATGGTGACAAAGGATTTGAATAAATATCTGAACTCTCTTATTTATTGTGCAGCTGCATTGTTCTATGCTTTCTATTTTTTTGCCTTAGATGGCCTTTGTATCTGATATCTAATGAAACTGAATTGTTGACTATCCCGGAATGCTTAAACCAATAAGACAGTCTACTGAATTTTCAATGTTAAAGGTGCTACATATGCTGAGATGTCCTGCATTTTGTGATTCTTCCCCTGGGAAATCAGCATATACATTAATTAGCATAACCAGCAAAGTAAAGAAATTAATGTTTGGCTGTGTTTTCATTTCAGTTTTTACACCAGAGCAGTTGGCAGAGAAGTATAGCAACATTACATTCCTTTTTTACTGTCTGATTTTGATCTTAGTTGTTGCCTTACATCACTCTATCTACCGGTGAGTACTGGGAGCTGACTGGTTCAGTATTGTTATGCATCTTTCTTTGTTCATTCGAAAAAAACATTAGCAAGATTCTGTTACTTTCCTTTAATTAACATGTGGTATGCACAGGAGAGGAGAACATATGCTTGCTGTTCCTGGACAAGACCTTAGACCGTATTGGCATATGGCACTTCCTTTTTCATATGCTGTAGTTTCAGGTGCTGTAGGATCATGCTCAGTGTTGTTTGCAAAATCCCTGTAAGTTAGCAGCCTTGGACATTGTTTACCTTCTGAGAAACAACTGATAAAATTTTACTGTTATGTTGTGTTGCTAACTTCAAATTCTCTCCTTTTTCCAGCTCTAACCTTTTACGACTGGCCATGTATAATGGTTATGAGTTGCACAGCTGGTTCACGTATTCCATGCTTCTTTTATTTCTTAGTACAGCTGGATTTTGGGTAAAGATTGTAACATACCTCTCTTTTCCTTGGTCTGCAAAATGTTCCAGTGTCTTAATTTTATGGAAGGGGTTGTTGCATCCAGTGTCCATATTAATTCACACTTGTCCAACTAATGCAGATGACAAGGTTAAATGAAGGATTGGCACTATTTGATGCAATTCTTATAGTACCTATGTTTCAGATTGCTTGGACTTTCTTCTCCATTTGTACAGGATTTATTTACTTTCAAGAATATCAGGTCCTCTCTCTCTCTCTCTCAATATTAAGTTCTGACCATGCAAATAGAGCACCTCTTCTTCATAACAGCGTTGCAACGAAAACCTACAATCAGATTAGCTCATGTGCTTAAAACATAAGTCCCACTCAGCTGAATAGTCTTGGTATGACTGTTGAATCAAACTTGAAAAAAGAAAAAAGATAAAAAGAAGAGAAAAGATAAAGATAAAGATAAAGACTCTGGTCAGCAAGAGTGCTGATGGGTGCAATTAATTTTTTTTTTTTTTTTGGAAGTGGTTGGGGGAAAGATAGGGGGAGGGGGGGGGGGGGGGTTTGTTATGGGTCTGCTGTTTTGCCTCAATGGACAGTGGCTTCACCCCGTTTGATTCCAAATGAATGCCAATCAGATGGGTGATCTGTGTGTGGACATGTATTACAGCCACCAGCTTTTGATGTATCTGTTCTTCATGATTGTAACCTTGTAGCATTCTTTATACTGTCCTTGAAACAGGTTTTTGATGCGCTAAGGACGACAATGTTCATACTAGGAATGATGTGTGTCTTCATAGGAATTTGTTTGTTGGCACCTGATGACACGAAAGGTAACTTGCTTATGGGGGTTGTCAATTTTAAGAATATTGAGGATAAAGATGGAAAGCTTATTCTGAAAATTTTCAGGTGGTGAGGTCAAAGATAATTCATCTTTAGTTTCTGTGGTTTCTTCGAGCCTTTCAACAGAAGAGGATAGGTATGATACATTCTTAATTCTGGGAAATTTGCCAAATTCAGAGTTTTGAGTTACAAAACAATCTATATGCTGTACAGGTTTGAAATAGAGGAGAACGAGAATAAGAACATAAGTAACTCATTATGTTTTGTTAAGTTTCAAACTAAAGAACCGGTCTTACCTAATTCAATGTGGTCAAATCAAAATAATATTACAATTCTTTTGCTTTCTCATCAACCTTGCAGAAAATTAAATAAATAATTTGACAGTTTGGTTTACAATAATAATAATTAGGGGAAAAGAAGAAGAGAAAACAGTACAACATTTATAATTGCATACTCTAGTCTATCGCTAGTATATATTGTATTAACTTCTCATTATTGTAGGATGCTGTTCATATATGTGTTCCAATTTGTGTTCTACTGTGGTTTTCATCAATTTCCTTATGTATTTATCTTTTTCAGGTTGGTTGAACCATCTGGAGATGCACACAGTACTAAAGATGCGAGATCATTTATGCAAGGAGTGGTAATGAAGATTATGGATGTAATAGCCAAGGCAAAGGTATCCAAAATTGGCTCAAAGATATCTTTTTGAATATGTAAATATGCTTCAATATTAACTCTTTTAACCCCCTATTTCCTTGCAGACTGCTTGTGCATTATCACTAGGTTCTGGGGAGGATTCAATCAATGCATCTGCAATTCTTGTGATGCCCATGGTGTCTTCAAAGATAACGGGCTTTAGAGGAAGTGGGTTTGACCGGGCTAAGATTTTCTCATTGAGAAATGCTGGTTGGAGTAAGATATCGATGGATGAAGATGGTGCGAAAATGCTAGACGCAAGCCCAGCGTTCCCTGATAACCTTTAATAGGAGTAGTAACGAAGTATAATATGTCTGCCAGGATTTTTTTTTCCCCTTCTTTGTAAAGGTACAATTGTTTAGGATTCATTATTTTACCACTTTCTCGATAATTCTTCTAGTCTTGAGAGTGTGATTTCCTACAGTATTGTATATACATGCACACTTAAAATTGAGAGAACAGAAAATATTTCTTGTTAGGCTTTGTATTGAAAAAGATTGTAGAATGACAGACTTACTGTATGATTAAAAGATGATCCCTATGGGAGCACAGGATTTGGGCTGAATCTGTATGGTGGCCGCTACTTTTAGATGATCTAGTAATCCATATGAATTGACGCATTTGATAATAATGCGTGGCTTGTGTACCTGAGTTTAATACTACTTATATTCACTTTTTAAATTTTGTTGAAGTCTTGTAAAATCTTTACAAGGATATTATTTGAGAGGATATGCGGCTTGTGAATTCTTAATTCCATTTTATTAAGAAAAATAAAGAGAATTTGTTAATCTATTTATGTACTTAATTTACCTATTAACGTAATTTTTGTTAAAAAATTATTCAATTAAGGTTTTTCATCCAATTTTGTTAAAAAATTGAAGTTAAGTATGCAATTAACTAATTATAATACAATGATTTTTTTTTTAGAATAATAATAAAATGAAGGCTAAAATACGAATTACACTCTTTAAGTTTGAATTTCAGTTCTCTAACTTTACCTTCAGTCAATTGAGTTTTTTTAGTTTCAAATTTATTCAATTAAGGTTTTTCATCCAATTTCGTTAAAAAATTGAAGTTAAGTATGCAATTAACTAATGTCCCATAAAATAAAATAAAAATCAATGAAAAATAATTTTTTGAAAAAACAAATTCACATAAAACAATCTATAAAATATTTGTATTAATTTTATAGATTTTTTCATGTGAGGAAAATATTTTTTTGATGACAAATTTTTAACGAAATTGAATGAAATGACTAAATTGAACAAATTTGAAATTTAGAAGACTTAATCGAATAAAAGTAAAGTTAAAAAATTGAAATGAATCTTAGTCAAACTTAAACAAATTATATTTTAACTTAAAATGAATTTTGTTGATGGTTATTACAGTTTTTTTTTTTTAATAATTATTGAAGAGGCATAGTTTTTGTAGGTATATAATATTTTACACCTTACATTTTATGAGTGCTTTCAAATTAAACCATATATTTTTAAATGATTTAAATAAAATTCTAAAGTTTTAAGTCTGTTACAAATTAAACCATAGTTTTTGTAGCTTATTTCAAATGAAACCTTAACTTTTGAAACTACATCAATTTGAATCCTAAACATTTCAAGTTTTTATTTGGGTTTAATCGGAAGGTTTGAATTGAGATAATTTTTAAAGTTGAAATTATTGAAAACAACTTTAAGCTTTAGGATTTAATTTGAAAAAATTGAAACTATAGGGTTTAATTTGAAACCACTCCTAAAGTATAGGGTTTATAATGTAATTTGCTCTTTTATTTATTGCATTATATTAAAATTTTCATTGAACTTTATACTTGAACTAATAATACGTTTTGGTAAGAGAACTTGAATTAGTTTTAAATAGTTTAAAAGTAATTTTAAATGTACTTGAATTAGTTTTCAGTGGTGTTGAAAATAACTTCTTCTTTTTTTTTGACAAAAGAGTTGAAAATAACTTTGACCAAGCAAAGTAGTTTTGAATTGAATTGAAGGGACACTTGATACCAAATAGATTTGAAATCTAATTTGGGGTATTTGACACATAATTAGAATTGATTTATTTATTCTTTTTTTTTTTTTGAGTTTTCACATTAATCTAGGTTAAAATTTATATTACAGCCTTTTAAGTTTGGGTGAATTGTCGTTATCATCTTCAAGATTTTGTTTTGCCATTTTATTAATTTTGTCCATTTCATATATGAAATTGTCATTCTTCGCATATGTGATATGATGTAGTTTTTATGGACTTAACAATAGCTTTTATAGACAGCAATAGATGGAAGGACCAACTTTACAAAAATGTTAAAATTTAAGGATGAAAATGATAAAACAAAACTTTAGAGAAGAAAAGAACAACTTGTCTATTTTTTTTATGATTAGGGGAGGGGTATTTAAACCCTAGACACAACTCACCCAAACTTAAATGGTATAATTTGGATTTCATCCTTAATTATATTATATGGATATGCATTTGTGGGGCTAAGGAACTTAGCCACCCCGACCCACTTTGTACTGGGCTCAAGGCCCGCGCCGAGGAGGGAAAAATGCCCGAGGACACACGAAGGAAGCCCAAACATTCTAGAGATGATGCCAAGGACGATCTTGTCCTCGGCACTCCAGACCCCAGAAGGAAAGGACGGCACACCATCAAAGGCATCTTCCCAGAGTGCCCCCAGAAGAAAGGACGAGCACAAAATGACACACACGGGGGTATGGTGTGAGAGCAATTCAAGGAGAAGTTGTCACCTCCACATTGAATGCATCCAACTAACGTTCTGGCCGCATTAATGAGGAAAGGACCCTTGAACAGTGCAGCCTTGGTTGCCGCAACTCACAGAGGGTTTAGGAAGGTGGCTGATGGAACGAGCACTTGAGTGATGACCTGCACGACAAACAAGTGGAGGGTCAAGATCGACTGGAAAGAAGTATATAATGAGAGAGACCCTCCAAGAATGGGGGATCGCGGAAAAGAGAGTAGGAGGAGAGAAAAAGAAGAAAGCAGTGTTGATCTGTATGGTCTTGAAAACCTTTGTAACCTAATACTGAAAGTAGAAGAAGAAGAGCACTAAGCTCCTCAGATGAAATGCCCGAGGACAAAATTTCATACTTTAATCCATTTCCTTAGTGCCCAGCCCGCATCTAACCGTGTCCAGTGATTGTGGTTCAGACTAGGACCTAGTTCTTAAACCCATTCTCTAAAAATTCATTGTATTGGGCCAGTTGGGCTTGAGACATTCATCCAATAGAAGGAGCGTTCAAACCCACCCCCTACAATTGGCGTTGTCTGTGGGAAGAACTTGTGTGTTAGTAAGGACAACGATCCGGCATGGTAGGATCAGGCCCTCATCAAGCAGGCTCCCATCAGCTCGAACCAGCCAAATCCCAGCAATAGGGTAACTTCCCTAACCCCGAACGTGACCGAAATGAGGAGAATGGAAGGTTTCGAGAGGGAAGTGTAAACACCACTCAAACCAGCAGGAGCCACTCTCGCGCGGGCAGCCATGTGCTTCAGAGACAAAATAACAACCGGGCCCCGCAACAAGAAAAAGTTAGGAGCCATATGTCTCAGAAACAGAACTATAAACGGGCCATGCAGCGAGAAATAGACGATCTAAAGAGAAAACTGCACCATGCATAGCAAAGGCAATCTCGTTCCAGGCTTGACGCGCCTTCCGATGATGAAAGTGACGACGACTATAGACAAAGATCGAGGACTCCCCCAAGTGAGACCTTCTCCCATGAAGAAGAACACTACTGGAGATGTAGACACAGAAGCCCATCTCCTAGGGGCTTGGGAAACGATGTCATGAGTAGGGCGTTGGATTAGCTCTCCAAGTTGCCTTTCACACATCACATAGAAGGGGCCATAGTTCATCGGCGGTTCCAGCAGCCAACCTTCGCCCTTTACAACTGTAAAACAGACCCGGTAGAGTATGTGAGCCAGTTCAACCAAAGGATGGCTGTCCATTCCAGGAACGAGGCGCTGATGTGCAGATTTTTCCCGTCCAGCTTGGGATCGGTGGCGATGAGGTGGTTTAATGGTCTAAAGACGAACTCTATAGATTCATACAGGCAGCTGACCCAAGCTTTTGGCTTTCGCTTCGTTACGAACTGTAGAGCTCCTCGGCCCTTGAGCGCTTTGTTGTCCTTATCCATGCATGACGGAGAAACCTTAAAGGCCTACTCAGACAGATACTGGGAGACATACAACGAGATAGAAGATAACTTCGACGATGTCGCCATCATCACTTTCAAAAATAGTCTCCTAACTGATCACGGTCTGAGGAAGTCTCTAACTTGGATCAGCTCTCCAAGTTGCCTTTCACGCATCACATAGAAGGGGCCATAGTTCCTCGGTGGTTCTAGTAGCTAACCTTCGCCCTTTACAACGGTAAAACAGACCCCGTAGAGCATGTGAGCCAGTTCAACCAAAGGATGGCTATCCATTCCAGGAACGAGGCGCTGATGTGCAGAATTTTCCTGTCCAGCTTGGGACTGGTGGCGATAAGGTGGTTTAATGGTCTAAAGACGAACTCCATAGATTCATACAGGCAGCTGACCCAAGCTTTTGGCTTTCGCTTCGTTACGAACCGTAGAGCTCCTCGACCCTCGAGCGCTTTGTTGTCCTTATCCATGCATGACAAAGAAACCTTAAAGGCCTACTCAGACAGATACTGGGAGATATACAACGAGATGGAAGATAACTTCGACGATGTCGCCATCATCACTTTCAAAAATAGTCTCCTAACTGATCACGGTTTGAGGAAGTCTCTAACTGGCAAACCCGCCACCAGCATGCGCCAACTGATGGACCGGATCGACAAGTATAAGCGAGTGGAGGAAGACCAATTGCAGGGAAGAGGAAAAGAGAAGGTTATCCCTCAGGAGAGGAGGGATTTCAGGTCGGATCGGTATAACAACAATCGTCCGAGGAGGGACTTCGTAGGGCCACCCGGAACAACCAACGCGCAGACTATCAATGTCGTATTCTGAGAGCCAGTACATCAGGTTTTGGAGAAGATCAAGAACGAGCCATACTTTAGGTGGCCGAATAAGATGGCAGGGGAACCCTCGAGGCGCGATCAGAACTTTTATTGCCAGTACCACCAAGACCATGGCTATACCATGGAGAACTGCAAGAATCTCTAGAACCACCTGGACCAGCTAGTCCGGGAAGGAAAGCTGAAGCACCTTCTGCATCATTCCAGTAGTCATCAAGTAGCCAGAAGGGATGCTGCCCTGAGGCCACCCGTAGGAACGATCAATGTAAACGTGGCCGCGCTAGGAAGAACAGGCACGCGCTCTGCACGAGTGTTATCGGTGGCTCAACTGCCTACCAAGGAGTCCTAACCCGGGCTGAAGAGGGCCAGAATGAAATTTCGTCCCGTTTTGAGTTTTTCAGAGGAAGATAAGATCGGGACCATTCAGCCCCATGATGATGCACTGCTAATCACCCTTAGAATCGGGGACTACGATGTGAAAAGAGTAATGGTAGATGGCGGCAGCGCAGCCGAGGTTATGTACCCCGACCTCTACAAGGGGCTGGGGTTAAAACCAGAAGATCTGATGCCCTACAATTCCCCTCTGATGAGCTTCGACGGGAAGCTTGTCATCCCAATGGGCATGATTAGGTTGCCTATTCAGACCAGCCCAGAGATAGTGGAGGTGAACGTCATCGTGGTGGACACTTACTCCCCCTATACGGCCATCGTCGGCAGACCCTGGCTCCACACCTTAGGAGCTGTTGCTTCATCATTGCACCAGAAGGTGAAATTCCCATCAGGAAACCAAGTTTTTGAAATCTGCGGTTGCCAACCCACGGCGAGGCAGTGCGTAGTAGCAGTCGTCTCACATCGGCTCGATGTGGAATCCTCAGCCACCGCTGAGAAAAACTTATAGCAACTATAGACCCCGATTTCGCCCTCTGACAATCCTGCCGAGGAGACGAAATGCGAAGATCTGGAAGAGGTGGTTATTGGCGGCAACCTAAAGAAATTCTTCCGAGTAGGGGCTTAGCTGCCTCTTCAGGAGAAGGAGGAGCTGATTGAGTTCCTTAAAATAAATATTGACATATTTGCCTGCGATGCCCTCAGAATCGACCCAGCCTTTATTTGCCATCACCTTAATGTCAATCTGGCCATCACTCCCAAGAAGCAACCACCCCGTTGCCCGTCAAAAGAGCATGCCGATGCGATCAGGGACGAAGTGGCGAAGCTTAAGCGTGCCGGGGCTATTAAAGAAGTCTTCTACCCCGAATGGTTGGCCAACACTGTGGTGGTCAAGAAGAAAAGTGGGAAATGGCGAGTTTGCGTGGACTTCAGAGACCTAAATAAGACGTGCCCTAAGGACCCGTTCCCAATGCCTCGGATAGATCAACTGGTGGACGCGACAGCAGGCCATCCTCGGATGAGCTTCTTAGATGCCTTTCAAGGCTACCATCAAATACCACTAGCCCGGGAAGATCAGGAGAAAACAGCCTTCGTGACACCAACAGGGAATTACACTATAAGGTAATGCCGTTCAGTCTGAAGAATGCGGGATTCACTTATCAAAAGATGATGACAAGAATGTTCGAGCCATAGCTAGGCAAGAACATCGAAATCTACGTCGATGACATGGTGGTGAAGAGTAAAGTGGTGTCCGAGCATTTAGGGGACCTCGACAACACCTTTGGCATCTTGAGGAAACATAGGTTGCACTTGAATGCTTCCAAATGCTCATTTGGCGTGGGGTCAGGTAAGTTCTTAGGCTACATGGTTACCCATAGGGGAATCGAGGTTAACCCCGACCAGATCAAGGCCATAAACAACCTGAAACCGCCACAAAATGCGAAGGAGGTCCAAAAGCTTACTGGGATGATCGCAGCCTTTAATCGATTCATTTCCAGGTTGGCGGATTGATGTAGGCCGTTCTATCTCTTGATCAACAAGTGCAAAGGGTTTGAGTGGTCCGAGGACTGTGTTGTGGCCTTCTAGCAACTCAAGGATTACCTATCCTGGCCACTTATCATGTCCAGTCCCGAGGTTGACAAAGTTCTGTACGCATACATTGCTGTAGCCCCTCATGCCGTGAGTTTGGTGCTAATACGGGATGACAACGGCATCTAAAAGCCGGTCTATTTCATGAGTAAGTCGCTGCATGAAGCCGAGGTCAGATACCTACCCCTGGAGAAAGCCATACTGGCTGTGGTCCACGCTACGCGAAAGCTTCCCCATTATTTCCAAGCCCACACAGTGGTTGTTTTAACCTAACTACCCCTGAAGTCTGTACTACGAACCGCTAATTATACTGGAAGGATTGCCATATGGAACACAATTCTGGGAGCTTTTGACATCAAATACATACCTTGGACCTCTATAAAAGGCCAGGTCCTAGCTGACTTAGTAGCCGAATTCGCTGAACCCCCAGTAGAAATAGTGGCAGAGGAGCAGAACATGGATGGAAAATCGGTTGGGGTGATCTCTACACCTGGACCCCCATGTTGGAAGGTGTACGTTGATGGCACAGCAAATCAAAAGGGATCTAGAGTAGGGCTAGTCCTAATATCTCCTGAGGATGCCATCATAGAGAAGTCCCTGAGACTTGGGTCCTCAGCCACGAACAACGAAGCCGAGTATGAGGCCCTGCTACAAGGAGTCGCCATGGTACGGAAAATGGGAGGAAAAGCAGTGGAGATGTTCTTGAACTCGAGGCTAGTAATGGGCCAGGTAAAGGGGGAATTAGAGGCTAGAGATGCGAGGATGCAAGAGTATTTAAGCCGGGTCAAACGCTTACAACCCGACTTCAACTTTTTCAGCTTGTCGCACGTCCCCAGAAGTGGAAACACTCATGCAGATTCGCTGGCCACGCTTGCCACCTCCTCGGCAGGAGATTTGCCTCGAATTATTCTCGTCGAGCACCTAGACAGAGCGAATGAAGTAATCAAGGGCATGGTCCATGTTCATGAGGTCAGAGTGAGCCCTAGCTGGATGGACCCCATTGTGAGGTTCCTCAAAGATGACATCTTGCTCGAGGAAAAGTCGAAGGCGGAGAAAATACGAAGAAAAGCTCCTCGGTTCTAGTTGTTCGAGGATCACAAATTGTATAAATGCTCATATTCCAGGCCATAGTTACTTTGTATCCACCCTGAGGCATTATAACTACTACTTGAAGAGCTGCACGAAGGGATCTACGAGAGTCACACAGGAGAAAGATCTCTGTCGCACTGAGCCATTATCCAGGGATATTGGTGGCTGGGGATGCAGAAGGAAGCCCTAGAATATGTTAAAAAGTGCGACCAGTGCCAAAGGTTCACCCCGAATATTCATCAGCCAGGCGGGGCCCTTAACCCTATGTCCAGCCCGTGGCCGTTCGCCTAGTGGGGCCTGGATATTGTAGGACCTTTCCCAAAGGCAGCAGGAAATAAGAGATATCTACTGGTCGGCACAGACTACTTCACCAAATGGGTCGAAACTGAGCCTCTGGCCAACATCAGGGATGTGGATACTAAGAAATTCATCTGGAGAAATATTGTTACACGATTCGGGGTCCCTTGCACCCTCATTTCGGATAATGGACTCCAGTTTGACAGTAAGGCCTTCAGAAGATACTGCTGCGAGTTGGGGATCACTAACAAGTACTCAACTCCAGCCTATCCTCAAGGAAACGGGTAAGCCGAGGCTGTCAACAAGGTTATAGTCAGCGGGCTAAAGAAGAGACTGGATGACGCCAAGGGAAGATGGGTGGAAGAGTTGCTGCACGTCCTATGGAACTATCGGACCACACCGTGACGGTCAACAAGGGAGACACCTTTTGCCATGACTTATGGGGCCGAGGCTGTTATCTCTCTAGAGGCAAACTTCCCAACACTGAGGACGAGCTCATTCACCTCGGATAATAACGACGAACTATTGGGGAAGAACCTAGATCTGATCGACGAACGAAGAGAGAAGGCAATGGTCCAATTGGCCTATTATCACCAGAAGCTCAAACAGGGATATAATGCCAGCGCGAAGCCAAAAACCCATCATGGGGAAAGATTGGACCCAACTGGGAAGGACCATACCGAATTACTTTAGTGGCGGGAATAGGAGCATACTACCTAGAAAACTTAGATGAAAAAGCTGTACCTCGTCCATGGAATGTAAATAACTTGAGAATGTATTATTATTAATAAAAGCATTTATCTAGTTCAAATTTTAAAGTCCATCTTAACTACACGTCTCTCATTCTGGTGACCATCTAAGTGCTAGACAGAACCAAGGTCTTGCATGGTCCTCGGACTCAAACCTGTGGGGAAACTAGTCACTTCAAGAAAATCTAAGTGCTAGACAGAACCAAGGTCTTGCATGGTCCTCGAACTCAAACCTGTGGGGAAACTAGTCACTCCAAAAAAATCTAAGTGCTAGACAGAATCAAGGTCTTGCATGGTCCTCGGACTCAAACCTATGGGGAAACTAGCTACTTCAAGATTTGTAAAAAGCTGTAGATACGACCCAAGTGCATGCTCGGCACCTCGGATTATACACTTAGCCCCCTAGAAATATGGGTAGACGCAAACCAAGCGTCCCCTTGGTGCTGGTAAGTTAGCATTTAGGGATTTAACTTCAAACATATTATGTGCACAACCATTCACACCCGTTAGGATGATTAATTCACAAACCACGAGATTTGCAGTAATAGTAATATCGGTAATGGCAATAAATGCATGATTCAAAAGAGAAAGGAAGAATGAAATTTCATACATATAGTCGAAAAATTCGGTTACAAAAATTCCAAGGTTCTTAAAACAGAAGCAAACCAACTAAAAACTAAAAAAAAAACCAATACAAAAGTTGGTCGGGACCCCTACTTCTTCAACTTTATTCTGGTCCCTTCCTTGGGAAGCTGAACAGGATTGGCCTTGGGACCCTAGGAGACATCCCCCTCCTTGGGAAGCTTAGCAGGATTGGCCTCGGGACCCTGGGAGATATCCCCTTCCTTGGGAAGCTAAGCAGGGTTGGCCTCGGAGCCTTAAGTGACATCAACCGGGGAAATGGACTGAAGGGGCTGAACCAAGAGAGGTGGCTCCTCGGCGTGAGAGCCCTGAGCGCTGACTATAGGTCCGGTAGCCTCCTAGGGCACTTCAGGGTTAGAACTCCCACTTGTTTCTATCACCTTAAGAAGCTCGCCCCCCTCGGCTGGCTTGTTAGTGGGGGACACGGTTAGGGCAGCCTTAGGCTGAGTAGCCTCAGCCTCCTCTAGAGCACTCACCGTCTCGGAGTTAGTCTCACGGATGGCCGGAGGATAGTATACCTTCTCCATCTTCCACAGATCAGATGAAGCCTCCACCCCAGCTTGTTTGAGGTCTTCATTCCAGACCTGGGAGCAGTAAAGCCGGCATACCCCAAGGATTTGAGCCTTAAGGATGGCCTGGGTATCAGCCACCCCCGCGTCATAGGCCTCATCCTCGGCTTTGTCCTTGGAGGTCTCAGCCTCCGTCTTGGCAAATTCAGCCTCCGTTTTAGCCCTTAGAGCTTCATCCCTAGCCTATTCCGTAATGTTTTTGGCCTCCTCCGCCTTAACCAGCTTCTTCTTAAGATTAACAATCTGCTCCTTAGCGATTCTCAGCTGATCTTTAGTTTCAAGCAGGCGCTTTGTCTGGGTCTCGGCCTGTCTTTGGGCACCAGATAGGCCCGCTTCGGCACTGTCACTGGCCCTGGTCATCTCCTTCAACTCCTCCTTGGCCTTAGTGAGGTCAGCCTCGGAGTTCTTGAGGGTCCGAGCAGCGTCCTGGCGCTTATTACGTTCGGTCTCCAAGGACCTGCTCTGCTCCTTAGCCTCGTCCTCCAACCTATAAGTGGCTTGGACGGCTTGCCAATTGGAACAAGCACACTGTGAATGGGAAATTAAGGAGCAAAAATTGACAGAATCACAAGTATCAGAAACCTTACCATGGCCAAGTACCTCTTCATGCTGAGGAAGATCTCCTGCCTCCTCGTATTCTTCAACTCTTCCATGTCGGTGGGGAGGAGTAGGGTCCTCTCCAACGCGTCGGCCACATAAGCGCCTTCACCGCCTTGAAAGTCCCTCAGAGAGGCATTCCCCATCAATGGCTCCCTGTGGGGCATTGGGGCAATAAGCTAAGCCTCGGGCGCAGATTGAGCATCGACCTCTTTGCCCTGGCCTTGATGCCCAATCTTTAGTTGCTTCTGAGGCCGATGGGCTTCACCCTCCTCTTGAGATGTGCGAGACTTCTCCCCGTCCATTGGCTCCTTGCCCTTGGAATTCCTCTTCCTCTTTGGGTTGGTGGACTCAGGCCGAGAAGGCAGAGTCGATTGGGCAGGGGCGGGAAGTTTGGATCAAGGAGAGGGTGGCTGTGATCGAGAAGGGGAAGACCTGGTCTGAACAGGTTGAGGTTGTGGGGGAGGAGGAGGAGGGTTGGATTGTGACTTCCCTGACGCATCCTTCCCCGGCTGGCCCTCAATCAGATCGAGTAGGCTTGCCTGGGGCTTCCTTTTAAAACCCATCTTCGCCTGAGAAGATGCCCCCACTAACAAGAGATCCGCTTCGGATAGGTTGGGGTCGCCCAAATCACCAGAAGGATTCTCGGATGGACTGGCTTGGCCAAATACACCGAATCCTTCTTCGGGCAAGCCCAAATCACTCTCGCCCTCCGCTGCTTGGTGGGACAAAGAAGAGCTGACCAACGGGATGCCCTCTGGAACAGGAGACCCCTCGGGAATCAGAAATCCATGCTCAACTACAGTGATTTTCTAAAGCTAGGGATCGTTAGCTTTGACCACGTACTTTGGGTCGGTGAATGACCTCTGGATAGGATCGTACCCCAAGATCTTGTGAGCGGCCCTGACTTGGTTGTCCGCCTCATTTACAAAAACCGCTGCCCTGAGAATAGTCTCCAAATCTGCCTTGTTGGTCAGATGGAAGTGCTGTTGAAAGGCATGTGGATCTACAAAAAGAAGACATACTCATATCAGTAACCGAACCGTGCAGATCATGATGGCAAAAAAGATCGTCCCTCTCCTACTCTAGATACCCCACCTAGCTCCCCCTCCATCGTGGGCAAGGAAGGCCATCGTGTCACTCCCCAGACACAATGAGAAAGTCCTTGTTTAACCCTTTGCTGGACTCGGGGAGGCACTGAATAAACCGAACCTTATCGTCCTTCGTCTTCAAATAGTAGGACTTGCCCTTCAGGAGTTGGAGGTTGTAGCACCAGTTTACGTTGTGGTGGGTTAACTTTAGCCCCATTTTTTCGTTTAAGGCATTCACACAACGCAGGATCCTAAACACATTAGCAGCACACTGGGTGGGGGCTAATCGGAAGTGCCTAAGATAATCTCTCATTACTGGCCCCATGGGGATTCTCACGCCCCCTTCTATAAAGGCGAGTATGGGGATCACCACCTCGCTCGTTTTTCTCCTAAAGTGTCATTCCCCTTCCTCACAGTACCTTAGACCCACATTAGGGGGTATCCTATAATCGGCGATGAATTTTTCTATCACCTCTTCGGTCTCAACCAACTTTTTTAACTTACCCATCTCTAAGAACCGCTAGAGAAACTCAGGGGATGACGAAAGAAGGAAAGGAACAAGAGAAAGATAAACTTAGAAGAGAGAAAACGCAAGTTAGAGAGAGGAGAAAACTTACAGAAATGAGGAAAAGCTCCTCGGGTAGGCTTTTTATGCTGGAAAGAGACTGAGTTTGGCTGGAGGTTTGACTGAACTCAGGATATGTTCGCAAGAACTCTTAAGTGCAAAGATAAAAAGATAAGTCCGTTCAAATGGGTATTTATACCTCCCATTAAAAATAACCATGTGGGTTTTTTCGCCCATAAAGGTGAAGAAATCTCCACTGTTAGATCTCCATCGCACCGTTGAACGTGGAGAGGGGGCATAGAGCCGCCCGCATTTAATGAAGACACGCTTCATATACCAAGGCACCAGGAATGTGTCTTGGGCAGATGAAAAGGCTCTGTCATTGATGGAGGACAAGACCTGACAAGCTATGACAGATGCCCGATGTCATCAAAACCCTCCTCTCCGTCTGAGGAGTCGGACAACAGGATTTTGAGGGGCTATTGTGGGGCCAAGGAACTTAGCAACCTCGGCCCACTTTGTACTGGGCCCAAGGCCCGCGCCGAGGAGGGAAAAATGCCTGAGGACGCACAAAGGAAGCCCAAACATTCTAGAGACGATGCCGAGGACGATCTTGTCCTCGGCACTCCAGACCCCAGAAGGAAAGGACGACACACCATCAAAGGCATCTTCCTAAAGTGTCCCCAGAAAAAAGGACGAGCACAGAAGGACACACATGGGGGTATGGTGTGAGAGCAATTCAAGGAGAAGTTGTCACCTCCACATTGAATGCACCCAACTAACGTTCTGGCCGCATTAATGAGGAAAGGACCCCTGAACAGTGCAGCCTTGGTTGCCGCAACTCACAGAGGGTTTGGGAAGGTGGCTGATGGGACGAGTACTCGAGTGATGACCTGCACGACAAACAAGTGGAAGGTCAAGATCGACTGGAAAGAAATATATAATGTGAGAGACCCTCCAAGAATGGGGGATCGCGGAAAAGAGAGTAGGAGGAGAGAAAAAGAAGAAAGTGGTGTTGATCTGCATGGTCTTGAAAACCATTGTAACCTAATACTGAAAGTAGAAGAAGAAGAGCACTAAGCTCCTCGGACGAAATGCTCGAAGACAAAATTTCATACTTTAATCCATTTCCTTAATGCCCAGCCCACATCTAATCGTGTCCAGTGATTGTGGTTCAGACTAGGACCTAGTTCTTAAACTCACTTTCTAAAAATTCATTGTATTGGGTCAGTTGGGCTTGAGACCTTTTGTCCAATAGAAGGAGTGCTCAAACCCACCCCCTACAGCATTAGTAAAGTCAATTTTATTTGTTAAAATCATAAGATAAATATATATATTTTTAAATTTAAAAGCAAGCCATGCAATGCATCGGAAAGAAAGAAAGAAAGAAAAAAATCTAAAATCTAAATATAAAATATGAAATTTGATAATTATTAATATGCATTTATTGTGATAGTTTTTTTTTACAAGAGCCTATATATTTTAGCTTTTATATTTATTTATTATTTTAAAGATATATATTCTAAAATTATACAAAACTATATATTATGCCATTTGTAAAAAATATAATGTGCCAAGATTTTAATGAATTTTTTAAATATAGAATAAAATTTAAATTCAATAATATATATATATATATATATATATATAAATAATGGTGTATATAAAATTATAAGCTTCGATAATTGATGTGGTATTATATGAACAGCTCAATAAAAATAAATCGCTTCAATTTAAAAAAAAAATTGTAGATTATAAAGATGGATAGTATTATAGGAGCGGACGCCATAGGTTAAAACTCTCTTAAAAAAAAAGAAAAAAAAGTAGTAGATTTTCCAATTACCCTACAAAATGTCTATATTTAAACCACATTGAGGTGTTTTTATTTTTTAAAACTTAGAAGGACTAAATTAAAAGAATAAACAATTAAAGGTTGTGAAAAAAAAATATTTTGAGGTCATAAATGGAATTTAAAAGTATAGTTGAGTCAAATACATAAATATCTAGACCTTGTTGATCTCATCATATATATATATATATAGTAGGCGTATTTTCTTACACGCGCGACACACATCTTGTAGGAGCTCCGCCGCAGCAGCAGCAGCAGCAGCAATCAGAAGAAGATGGAGACGGCGAAAATGGTCAAAGATGTGTCCCCTCACGACTTCGTCAAGGCCTATGCTGGTCACCTTAAACGCTCTGGACGGGTCTGTTTCTCTCTCTTTACATAAGCATTTGTTTTTTTTCATGTAGATTCGTATATCTATTGTTTTATGAACCTGTAGCTTGTACTTTCTGTTTTCATTAATTCTTTGTGTTAGTAGTGGAAGTGGTTGTTCTATTCAGTATTTGTGGTTAACCATTTAATGGGCTGGTTTTTCTTTTAGGCAATGGCATATACTTTTATGTGAATGTGAAAAATGAAAATTTTTTAAAAATAAAAATAAAATAAAAAATCATCTTTTTCAGGAAACCCAAGTACCCATTTTTGGGTTTGATTCAAAGATGGCTTTTTGGAAAACTTGATTCACTTTTGAAGGAATTGAAATGATGTTTTTAAGTTTTAACATTCTCTGGAACTTCTGCCTCCTGGGCATGAGGATAAACTGCTTAGCCCGTCAGGGGTGAAAAGCCCCTGAATTACCCGTTAACTGGTTCTGGCGGGTGGGGTCAGTTGCCCGTAGGAGTTTGATTAACAATGAGGATTGTTGTACAGTATGCTCTGCGACGTGCAACTAATCTGAGTGAAGTTCTCCTATGTTATAAAAAAAAAAACATTCTCTGGAACTTCTTGTTTTAAGGGTTGTTTACATTGATGTGTGATGGTCCTTCTTAGGATGGAAAATGCGGTGTAAAGAACAGTGGAGTAGTTCTTCTTTATGTAATTGGTTTATTTGTTTCATATCTCTAGGATGCTTTTATAAGTAATTTCAGACATGCTTTGGGTTTAAAATATAGTGAGGCCAATATAGATCATATATGACCTATACAAAGACTATGATAGGGTCCCTATAGAGGTTATGTGGTAGGTTTTGGAAAAGAAAGAAGTTCCCCTAAAGTATATTAGGTTGATTAAAAAAATGAACGACTGAGTTGTCACTAGTCATTACAAGTGAATTTCTTATCGCTACAGGTTTGCATCAAGAATCAGCATTCAGACCATGTCTCTTTGTACTAATAATGGATGAACTCACTATATCAATTCAAGAGGAAGTCCCTTGGTGTATGCTTTTTGCAGATTATATAGTTTAAGCGGATGAAAGTAGAGGTGAAGGTAATGCCAAGTTAGAAGTTTGGCAAGAAGATCTATAATTTAAAACTGATTAGGACTAAACCAGATTACATCGAATGTAAGTTTAGTAATAGTAGAGACAAAGATGAAGGGTAATAAGACTCAATGGCCAGGAGATACTAAAGGGCAAGAGTTTTTGATATCTTGAGTCAATAATTCACAAAATGGAGAGATTGAAGATAGTCCTTATCGTAGGATAAGGGTTGGGTGGATGCAGTGGAGAAGCGCATTTGGAATATTGTGTGATTGTAGAATACCTATTAAGTTAAAGGGAAAATTTTATAATTACTTCTAGAAGACCATCTATGCTCTATGGTACCGAATGTTTCACTATTAAGAATTGACATATTCATAAAATGAGTGTAATTGTGAAGATTGATAAGTGGAAATACATGAAAAGATAGAATTCAAATTTTTGAAATGAGGAAGTTCACTTAATGATAGAGGTAGAACCTATTGATGAAAATATGAGGGAAAATTGTTTGAGATGATTTGGTCATGTTTAGAGGAGAATGATTAGCACTGGTTAGAAAAAGTGAGTTGATTTAAGTTGAGGGAACAAAAAATTAGAGGAAGACCAAATATAACATTAGTAGAAGTAATATAAATGACGTGTCAATTAAGGAAGTAACAAAGAGTGTGACTTTGGATAGAATAGAATGATGAAGAAGAATACGTGGCCGACCCTGACTAATCTGTGTAGCAGATTGTTTTCCGTGTGTTTTTTATATTTGTAAAACTTTATAATGTGATTTCTATGATTTTGGTAGTTTTGAGCCATGCTGCTATTTTTATAGGTTTTGCTCTATAAAATTGACATGACATAATAACTTAGAATAGTTTTTAGATTAGCTTCTCCAAATGTAATCTCAGGCAATCTCATATATGTTGTATAATGACCAAACTTCATAATAATATTTACCATGACCAAACTTCATAGGCTAACTTTAAGATGATCATTTGAATAATGTTTATGTGTTGTAGACTTGTAGCTACAACAAATATCTTTTCCCTAATATTTTTATGGCCTTTTCATTTTAAATGCTTCTGCAGTTTTCAACTATGTGTTTTGCCTTTTTCTTTTGTGACTATTACTGTTATTGGTGACATCATGAAAGGTGAAAAAGCACTTAATATCTTCATAATCCATGTTATTGAAATGAGACGTTTCATGGATATTGATGTACAGGCCATAGGATTAGTGTAATTGCATGGTTCATATTCGTTCCTTTTATATGTCACAGTAATTTGGTTGCTTCTTATATGCTGAAACCTGTTGCTTGACTCGTCAATCCATACTAGGCACCAACTTTTTATCATACATTATTAGGTGGTGGTAGTGGGCCTAGTGGTGTTCTTATGTTTTCTTTCTGTGTCTCCCGTTTTCTAATAGGTCGAGCTGCCTGAATGGACTGATCTTGTCAAGACTGCTACATTTAAGGAGCTTGCTCCATATGACCCTGATTGGTACTACATTAGAGCTGGTATGCATGCATATCTCTCTCTCCCTCTAGAAAAAAGTGTGCATGCATGCTGGCACACTAATATATTTATAGTTTAATGCGTTTTTCGGTAGCATTTTTTTTTTTCATTAACTTAATTTGCACAATAGCTTCCATGGCAAGGAAGATCTACTTGAGGGGGGGTCTTGGTGTGGGTGCCTTTAGAAGGATCTATGGAGGAAGCAAGAGAAATGGCAGTCGTCCACCTCATTTCTGTAAAAGCAGTGGTTCTATTGCTCGTCACATACTTCAGCAACTACAGAAGTTGAACATCATTGAAATTGACTCAAAAGGGTAAGTATCCTTGGCATTGATTTGGGTTCATTTTTAAAGAATGGCATTGAGTTGTTGTTGTTGCTAAAGAATGGAAAAAAGCAAGTCAATGATGTAATTATGACTTAATGTTTGGATTATTCTAACCCCCAAATTTTCCCTTCATTTCCTCAACTGTGCGGTTGGGGAAAAAAAGAAAAAGAAGGTTTTTAATATGTTTCTTTTTTTACTGTCACAAGTTGATGCTCCATTTATAAAGGTAAAATATATCCAATTTTATAATTATTATTGATGAAAGGCATATTCTTTTTGGGATATTAATTAATAGGATTGGAAATTTCATTCAATCTTCTGTACAGTATAAAATGAAAGCATCGCTAAAATACTTATCAAAAAAAGAAAGAAAAAGAAAGCATCAATAAAACATATTTTTTATTACCCAAGGAAATTAAGACAAATTTTTATTGTCTTTCTAGTCACAGTGAAAAGAGCTTATTTGTAACTTAGTCTTACAGTGCTGAGTCTGAATCATTTTGGGAAGGGACTCTTTTTATTCTAAATTCTGAAAGAATTTTTGTTTAAATGATTCAATCGTGTATTGTTGTATGATGAAGTTCTTCATGAGAGTTGAGACATCATGTGATGACTGTATATCATCAATCTAATATCCCATAAACTTTTGGTACTTAAAATAACTTCTATTATTGTTTGCCAGTGGGAGGAAAATCACATCAAGTGGCCGGCGAGACCTTGACCAAGTTGCTGGAAGGATCTCACTTACCCATTGAGAGATTAATGCAGGCTTGTTAAGGATGCAGAAGTACTTGAGAAGAACTTTGGAATTTAGTTTGAGTAGACATAGATATAAGAAGCTAGCAGCGTTTAATTTTCAGCTTTAACTTTGTTACTTTTGTGAAGAGCTCAGCTTCAAATTTCAGTGAGTTCACAGGGCTAGTTGTTTTGACAATGTAATTCAATTGAAACCATTTTAAATGATTTACCTCTCTTTGCTTCCACTGCCTTTTTTAGCTCATGCTTATTGAAATAGTTTCATGCTTTGGCCTTCCAATGGGCATGGGCACACATCAGAAATGCATGCATATGGTAGGGTACCAAACTGTACCAAAAATCCATGTTGAACTTCACTAGTTTTTCAAGAGAGAAATGAAGCCTCGTTAGCTGTGTTATGGCGTGGAGTGCATTTTTGACAAATTGTCAGCTAATTTTGATGTAGTTTTTACTTTTTACAAGTCATTTGATTTTGTGACCAAGGCTGTAGTTTATCAATATTAAGTGGTCAGGAGAATGGGAAGATTATTATGTTATTATTGGTGATCAAATCAGAATGAGAAAATAGTGTAATTTTTTATATTTATTTGCACATAATTAACATTGGGATACTACATTTTTACTACAAGAATTTTTACAAATTGACGTCATTATACCTTAAAATACCACATCATCAAAAGTTTATTGCCATCTCATATTTAATTTTATTAAATTATTTTAGTCTAATAATTAAAAATTGAAAAACCCTGATTTCAGTTTGACATTTCCTATTTGAATACATATCTTTTATCCCACCTTTTGTATTCCATTTTATGTTTTACTAATTATAGTATACCGAGTCTCTCACTTTTTTTTGTTCTATTTGCAATGTTGATAACACTAGACATACAAGCTGCCAAGGCTCATTGTCGGTGGCGGCGCCACTTGGTGTTCAGGGGGTTCAAATGAACCCCTGACTTGTGATTTTTTTTTTTTTTTTTTTTTTTTCATATAACACTTTACAATTTTTTTTTGTTGAATACCTTAAAATAAAATTTTCACTATTTACTTAAAAAAATATTCATTTGGATCATAGGTTACGAAAGATCTCATCAATATTATCATAATGATCAAGATTAAAAAAAAATTATTTACTAAGAACTCCTTATCAACCTCTTCAACACGAATTTAAATGACTCCCCTAAGAAGTATTCTTGGAGTCGCCATTGCTCATTGTTGATTATTGTTTCTCTTGTCTTTAGTTGTTGATTTGCCTTGATCTTAATTGGCAGCATCCAATGATGTGAGAGGGTACCAGCATCAATTACATGCCAGATGAATGGTGAGCTTGATTGTTAGTTGTTACACTTACACAGATCGGGCTTCTTATTATTATTATTTTCAATTAAGGAAGTTTAATGGATGTGCATGTGCACAGATCGGGCTTCAATTTATATTCTACCTTTTATGATCAGCAATTCTTCATCTTGATGACTAACCAAAATTCACAACTTGGTACCAACTACAAAGACAAACAACAAAACAATTTTTTACCAAGAAATTAATTTAATTTAAAAATAAACTAGAAACAGATTGTTAAAATTAAAAAAGAAAAAGAAAAAGAAGTGAAAAGTGTGTGCATGGGAAGTACCAGGTCTATAGACGGGGAAATCGCAATCTATTCAACTAAGGTTTATAGATGTACCCACCCTCCATTAAACTAAGGGCAAGGGTCAAGAGGGCACAGATCAGTTGTAGATTTCTTTCATGAGGGCACAGGTGGTCGCTTGACATTTTTGCCTTTTATTTATTTATTCATTTTCCTCATTGCATGCCGTAGTTTATGACAAGGTATTTAGACCTTTCGTAGCAAGACTTTTATTTCTTCTAGCTATGGTGCAAACTTCTATTCATATGAATTCTCTACCAATTCAGTTGTGGAAGATCCAAGAAATATCTTAGTGACTCAACCACTTATTGATAAAAAATATCACACATGAAGTATATTCATGCTCATGGTACTTATGTCTATGAACACATTAAGTTTCATTGTTGGGTCTATCTGGATAATTATTGCTCGATCTCAGTTTAACTTGATTGTTGGGAACAAATAATAAATAAATAATTAAAAATAAATAAATAAATTGGTAAGAGGATAGATAATGGGATGTAGTGTGTCTTGTTAAAGTAGTTATGTAAATTAGATAAAGTAACTTTTTGGTGAAAAGAATAGTGACCGGGTTGCTTTGGATAATGATATGCCTAAAGAATATAAACATAAACCTAAACATAGGTTAGTCAAAAATATATCTTTATTATTTAGCATATACTCATTGTGCAACCACAATTTTTTAAAGAATGTACATATTTGTGCATTCAATGTACACATTTTTCAAATAATGAACACAAATTTTCAAGTAATGAACACATTTTTTTGTACACAATTTTGTATATTCAATGCACACAATTTTTCAAAGAGTCATTTGCATTTCATATTTTTTAAATAAATTTTTCATTATGTACATTTGTATTCATAAATTTAGGCTTTGATTGCATAACCTCATACGCATTTGTATTTAGTAAGAGTCTTTGAGCACAAATATGTTCTAACATATTTTTTATTTAAGATTTTAACTTTCTTTGTTTTGATTATTATTATTATTATTGGAGGGGCAAAAAGAGAATATGTTTGTCACGACATTGATTCTTTGAATTTTCAAGATTATTATAGGTCTGGACTTAGGCAATGTGTCAATCTATCTTGTATATATTGCGGATGAATTTAAGGTGTTAGAAGATAAAGAATTTTTTTTTGAAATATATGGACTTGAGTTTTTGTTTGATGGCACACTTTTGATAGTGCGAGATGTTTTATGAAGAAATTGGAATATAATTATGTCACAACCTCCCTGTTTAATTACTAGTAATAGAGTCTGTAGACCTTCTTGAATGCCCCTCCTCGACATGCCTTTCACAAATCAGGGGAAGTTTGATCGCATTTAATAAGATCATGGAAAATCTGATTAAGAAGAACCATCACCATATGAATGTTTGAATCATATTCGGTATATAATTAATTTTCATCATGATTTTTCATAGTAATTATATATTTTAGATACAATATAATGAAACACATATCAAGCATTTTAAAAATAAAGATGTTATAACACTTAACCCCACCTACACCAATTGGTATGAAATTTGAAATGCTAACATTAAAATGATCAAACATGTGCCTTGCACCTACAATCTAAACTAATAACTTAGTAAAAGTTTAAATGTTGTAGTGTATGGTTATGTTTATGTGTATGTTTATATCCCTAAATCAACAGGACAATAAAGATATATTTAAGGAATCTACGTTAATGAAAAAGATTAATAGTTATATTACTAAACAAGAATAATGTTCCAACAATGAATTTTTTTTGAATAAAATTAATTAAAATTTTACAAATAACACTAAACTATAAGTATATAGTAGTCCGACTGTTGCTAAGCAGTTTTTGGATATCAAATGAACCTCCCTAGAAGGTAATTTTAATGTGGCTGATTTATTAAAAAACTTTAAAAATATAAACACACAATTAGTGTATTAAACTTTTTTTATTCACATAATGGTAAACTCCACGTGTGGATCATGCATATTCTCTCATTTATTTGAAAGGAAAGTATAACACATCAAGTGCACCAAATATTTTCTCTATTTGAAGGGGATAAGACTAAGGGTGTCAATGTTTGACATGACCCGTGAACACAACATGGGTTTTTATGGGTTAGGGTTGGACCTTAGTGGGTTCAAGTCATAAATGAGTTGACCTAAAGCGATACGATAAAAAATATGTCATAAGCGGGTCAACCTGCTGACCCACTATTGAAATCTTTGACATGCTAATTTATTTGTTTCAACCCAAAATAACCCATTTAATACAACCCATTTAACTTGTTGTGGGTTCTTTTTTTGGACAGTACTTAGACCCAAGTAGAAACAAGGATCTTGGGCCCTATACTTTTTGTTTGGTGGATTGGGCTTGATTCACCATAGCTAAATTGAGCTAATTACGAACCAAGTTATACACAAAACATGGATCCTACAATACATACACACTAACACATAGAAAATATATACGTATTGCATAGTAGGGAACAGTAAAGAATGATATGAGTAAAGGAAAAGTGAATAAAAAATGTTAGGGGTCCTCAAAATAATAAATAATACTTCATTATTTCTTGAGTTTCTAATACATTATGTCCCTTTTGCACTGAGATATGTTACAAGGTCTAAATAAGTTCAAAAATCACAAACTCAGATAACTCTTTTAGGCTTCTAAGACTTGTGAGGTTTAAATCCCTTTGGATCCAATTGTATCCTCTAGTGCTTGTCTCAGGATCTCGGAGGGTGTTTTCCTTCTTTTCTCCCTTTTTGAATTCTAAAGGAGTTTTTAAAAGGATCTTTTCTCTCTGATTCACTATTGTTGAATGGTTTTTGCTGATGGCTTCACTCCTTTTTATATTACATTTCTAGGGTTTTTAGTGTACCACTGATTCCCTCCATTTACTGTCCTAGGTACCAAAACCAATGTTGTGTCAGCAACATTGGTGGCTGGTCCCTTCTTTATTTTCTCACTATTTTCCTCTTTTGAGGATCCCCACCAAAGGTCCCTAGTTGGCCTTCCTCTTTTGGGAGGTCCTAAGGGCTGACCTCCAAAGCTTCTAGATACTACTTTTTAGACCCACTTTTTGGCTGCTTTACTTTTTGTCATTTTCTCTAAATGGGCAGATTTCTCTCTATCAGGCTGAAAGATTCCCAGCCACCTTCCTTCATGGTCCATCTCCCTGTGTTCCCCAAGGTACTAGACTTCTTTCCATGAAGTGCTGGGACATATCTGCTCTCGTTCTTTGTATTCATGGGCATGCTCCCTTGAGTTATCTCAATCCTAGCTGGTCTCTTGCTGCATATTCTAAGGATCCCAGGTTTCTGGGAATCCCCAGGTACCTTGGTTCAGCTTTCTTTCTAAGTTCCCCAGCAATTTTCTCTCTTAAGGGTTGGGCCGAGCTTCCCTTTTTTTCTTTGTTTCATAAGGCCCAAAGCTTACCCATTCATGTGTTTAGGCCCCTTCCTACTTATTTTAAGTAGTCCTTAATTGGCGAGTTTGGGCCTTACCCCTTCCTTGAAAGCCCAAAATGGTTCTTAAATTTCAACTTTGTATTGTTTTGGACCTTGATACAATATTGTGATATTTTGGACCTCAACACTCGTATAAAAAATAAATATTCATTTTATTTTATATTTTTCAAATACCTTTTATATCCAACCTATATTTTAAACTAAAAAAAAAAAAAGTAATTACAAAAACTTATAACTGATATAATTGTAAATTGAAACTTTACAAACCCCAAATCTCTAAACCTTCATATAAATATTTTATTTAATTTTGTTATTTTGAATTTGGGTTGAAATGTATGCACCTTTTTGAAGGATGTAAAGAACTTATTTATAAATGAATTTTATATTTTTGTTGAACTATGGGGAAAATAAAAATGTACCATCGCCCAAGAAGATCGTCTAAAGAAGAAGAAAGAAACTCATCTAAAAGAATAGTAATTTTTAGCTGAATAGTACAATAAGTTGGCAAAATTAATTATACCAAACGGATACTTAGTCAATCATTCAGTCATATGTGAATTGGTAGAGCAACCTTTGCAATATCCTCTTCCAATAGGCCCTACCACCAACCTAACGCAAGAGAAAGATGTTTGGAGTCTCGTATCATTCTCTTATCATTTGTTGAGAATAAAGCTATTTTTTAATATTTTTTTCTAAATTGTTGGTATAGCAAGTTCTTATTATTTTATTTGGGCTTATCATTAATATCGCTTTTTTTTTTTTTTTTTTTTTTTTTTTTTTTTTTTTATCATTAACTATTCACCATATTCGTAGTTTATAAAAAATGTTGTAAAATAATTTATAACTCTAGTATTTTCCTTTTGCCATATCAAATTTTTTAGTCGTCTGGAGAAATGTGTTTTGAGTCTCACTAACAGCATTTCGCCAAATCATATTTTTTAAAGCTAATCAATACACGCTTTGTAACTTTGATACCTTGGTAATGAACTTCAAGCCTTAGAATTTCAAGTTTGCGACTGAGTTTTCCAAGTGTTATATACTTAATAACACTTGGATATCCAACACTATCTGATCCAAATGTTCCGGGTAATACCAAGTTATTCATGGGTAAAAGGTAATTAGGTTGGGTTTGGATATTACTCGAATTTTTCAAGTAGGATTTGGATATTACGCAAACTTGGCCTATACTGAAAAAACCTAAATCTCTTTCTACTCATCGTCACCCTCTTTCTCTCCACAAATCTCTTTCTATGTCCCATCTTCATCTTGCCACTGGAGTCTTTGTTCCACCATCATCTCATTGCTGGTATGCTTTTTTTTCTTTCATTTTTTTTTTTACTGCTCTCTGTTTTTCCATTCCTCCATGTGTGAGTTCTTGTTGCAATTTTTTGGTTTGGTTTAATTTTCAAGCTCACCTAATGTATGAAATCTATGGTGGATTGGCTAGTGTTGGTTGTAGTAAAATGCCCATTTGATCGAAATTACTTTTAGCTTTTGAGTATGCTATATAGCTGTTTGATGAAATGGCTAAGAGGGATATGCCACTATTTTAATGGGGTTTAGTTCAAGTTTTATGAGGAAAAAATTGCATATATATAAGAGGTAGAGATAACATATGAGATTTTGCTTGGTGACAATAAATTGAATAATTTCCGAGTAGTTAAAGAAAGAACTATTGTTGAAAATTTTAGAACGTGTACATTTTAATAATGTTTGGTATGATTTGTGATAAAGCCGAACTATTGTACTGTATAAAGATTATAAGAGCATTCACATCAGCTCTTGGATAATTGTGTATAAATGTGTAAAATACACATTTTGACCATTTTTACACATTTTGAAGCAAAAAACACACTACATCAGTCCATTTAAAATCGTGTATAATCATCTAAAATTTTCAACGAGCTACAGTACCCGTGTAAATTTACACGGGCACTGTAGCATGTGTATTTAGTTTTTTATTAATTTCCGTTCGCACCAATTTTTCTCTCTCTTCTCCATGCACAACGACCTCAACTCCTCATCTTCTTTTCCTCAGATGCACGCAAACACATCCTCACAGAAAACTCAACACAGAGATATACTTGCTAAAAAAAAAAAACTTTTCCTCAGATGCACACAAACACATCCTCACAGAAAAATCAACACAGAGATATACTTGCTAAAAAAAAAAAAAAAAAAAAAAAAGATACACAAACACACCCACACACAAACAAACCCAAACGGAAAAACAAAAAAGAGACAGATCGGTGCTTATCAGAACGATTGGAGCTCTTGGGTCTCGCTTGATCGGAGCTCGTGGGTATGGGTCTTGCCTGATCAGAGCCTAATCGGAGCTAGGGAGATCGGTGCTTGTGGATCGGAGCTAGGGAGAACTGAGCTGTGGATTGGTGCTTGTGATCGGAGCTATGGATCGGTGCAGCTGTGGATCGGAGCTGTGGATCGGTGCTGCTGTGGATCGATGCTTGTGATCGGAGCTGTGGATCGGTGATCGGAGCTGTGGATCGATGATCGGAGCTGTGATCGGAGCTGTGATGATGTGGATTGGTTTGTGACCGAGAGGGAGAGAGATGAGATAGAGAGATAGACCGAGAGGGAGAGACTGGGTATGGAGAGATAGAAGAGAGAGAGAAAGAAATCAGAAAATATGAGAGAGGGAGAGAGAGAGCGCGTATAAAAACGGGTTTAGGTGAGAGAAATAATAAAATAATTAAGAAAATTGATTATTTAAATAAGAGAGGTGATAGAATAGATGAACTGATGTGGGTACTTTGTAAAAGTGATGGTGTAAAATAAAAAAAGTAGGTTTTTGGTGTAAAATAGACGGAATCTTTTAGATGAGCTGATGTGAATGCTCTAAATAAGGTTTTTGTTAAGATGCTGCTTAATTGATACCTTTTCTGCAACTTGTGCACTAACCAATGACAACATGCCATGCTGAGAGACTCAAGACTTTTGAATCAAGGGCATTACACAAAGGGCAGTAGTTGCACCCTGACCAGTAAGGGTGGCAAACAGACGTGTTGAGTTATAAATGGGTTGGGTGTGTAATTATCTATTTATCAATTCATGACTTGTTTATATATAAATTAATTATCCATTACCCACCTAACTCATTTAATTAGTAACCCATCCATTTAACCCAATATAACCCAAATATCTCTAAAATTAGATGAACACCCTATTGACTTCTAAAATTACCAATATACCCATAGACATCCAAAATTACCAAAATACCCCTAGAATGTCCAAAATTACACAAAATACACTAAAAAGCCAAAAATTCCGAAGACAATAACACAGATTTTAATGGATTGTCCTGTCTTGCACATAAAAACTACTATATTATGAAGGCAGAAAACAACTTTAGATTCACTATATTATGAATATCTAATAATTTCACCATTTTCTCCATCTTCCATTAAAAAAAAATTTCACCATTTTGGGTTCATGGGCCCATCAGGGTATGGGATCTAGGTGTACATGTAATTACGTAAGGTGAGTATATGACAGCCTTGTAATTCAAAAAAAAAAAAAAAAAAAGCCTTAATTACCTTGTTGGTCTGATAAGAGAGTCTGGGGTCGTATCAATTTGTCTACAAAAGCTTAATAAAACATGGCAGACGAAGATAGAAAACAGAGGGACATGACTTACGAACACGATGCTAGACTGCTAGTTCACATGGCCCGCATCAATTGACTCAATAAAATAAATACTACCTGAGTTGTTGACTCTTTCGCCCAATTCTGAAATCAACATCTGAAACCAAAAAAAAAAAAAATTAAAGGCACATACTTTTCTTCATTCTGTAACCTTGCCTTGGCTTTTTTCTTTTTTGCCCCTTGCTTTCTTTTGCTAAGCTGTTTTCACTTTCCATTTTTGTCTTAAACGTAATCGTAAATCAGACGAGCACAGCCACTGGTACGACTCGTTTTTCAAATCGATGTCAGACTCGGCCCAAATGATTTACACCTACGAAAATGTTACTGAGAAAATCTGAAGGAAAAAATGTATTTTAATGTTAAGGAGAGTGAGCCTGAGGGTACTGAGCCTGAGAGCTTGCCAAATTTTTTGGTTTAAAAATTTAGAGATTATGTTGTTTATTTAAATTTTAGATTTTAGATGAATTTAATGGGTATTAATAAGTTTATCCACTTAGGCTCATCTAATTAAATAACTTAATGGATATTTATCCATTTAACTCAAATATTTAAATATGTTGGGTTAAAAATTTATCCAAATAAGATGAATTATAAGTAGGTTCATAAATATAAATAAAAATTGCCACCCCTAACCTTGAGACAAAAGCAATAAATTTAGTGATACAAATATTTTTAGTCTTTGAATTGGGCGTTTCTTTATAATTATTTTTATGATTAAGGTTGTGTCCTTAAACATTGTTTTCTTGGTGGGAGGGCAGAACAAAACTGCACCGTGTCCTTAACATTGTTGTGAACAAAATCTCTGCTTGTTCATACGGCTAACAGTACTTGCAATATATGATATAATGTGGCATTCAGTGATTCGTAGGTGAAATTCAGTGATAGACCAGTATCCGATGATCACATGGTGCGGCGCAATGAGACTCATGAGATCTTCACATGATGGCCCACTTTGTTATTTGAAAAACAAACATTTTTCTTCCGTGGTCCTCCCAGCTCCTGCCAGCCAATAGAAAAGTGCCACGTGGCCATTTTTTTCTGATTCAGCTCCACATCATCACTTTCCATTAACTTAACTATTGTTAACAAAACCAAACCAAGGTTAAGACTCAAAAACAAAAACCCACAGCCGGAAACCAAAAATCAAAGCCAAAATCAAAATTTCTCTCAACACACATCTGCTTTATTATCTAAATTAGCTGAAAGGCAGAGAGAAAAGAGCAAAGAAAGGAGAAATAGATTCAGAGGGAGAGAGAAAGAAAGAGGCAGATGTGTGTTGAGAAAAATTTTGATTTTGGCTTTGATTTTTGGTTTCCGGCTGTGGGTTTTTGTTTTTGAGTCTTAACCTTGTTTTGGTTTTGTTAACAATAGTTAAGTTAACGGGAAGTGATGATGTGGAGCTGAATCAGAAAAAATGGTCATGTGGCACTTCCTATTGGCTGACAGGAGCTGGGAGGACCACATCAGTGGTCCTCCAGGATGAACCAATAATTTCTCCTCTCTTACGCACCAAACCTACTCTACTGCTTTCTACAATGCACTTGTCTTTAAAGTAGCTGCTGATCATGATCATCATGCACATTAGCTAAGATATTACAAATTTTTAATAAAGTCACTCTTAGTGTTTATTGCATTCTAACATTAAATAAGCATTCTGAAGCCTTGTTGTTTTCGCTGGTTGTGCTTTTTTTTTTTTTTTTTTTTGGACTTATCAACATTATTAATGTGGTTTCTGAATTCTGATTGTTGTTGGGGAGGGGGGGGGGGGGGGGTTGTAAATGTATTTATATGTTCTTTGATTTCTAACAATTGTCACACATTGTTATTGAGCTTAGTGACATAGCACTTGCATGTATGTCTACCACATCCTGTAACTATAGTATTTTTATTGTTATTCAAGTTAGTTATGGTAATTGTATTTTTTTTTTTTTTTGGAAGACATGGTAATTGTATCTAAGTTCTAATGAAAATGGTAAAATTTTGTTTAGAATTCTCAAAATTTTAAAAATTTTAAAATTATTATAAATAAATAAAACCCAAAATTGGGTTCGGGTTTGGTTTGGGTATCCATAGGTAAAAGATCTGAGTAATAATCAGATATGAGTAACAATCAGGTAAGAGAATTGAATATTCACGAGTACATAAAATAATTGAGTTGGGTATGAGTATACCCAACCCATACCTGAACTCGATCCATGGTCATCCCTTTACTTATATCTAAACTTTGTTGAGGGCCATTTGTGAGAATCTAGATGGAAAGAAAGACCCAATAACAAGGCAACAAAGAATTGACAAAGCAGACAGCAAAACCATTAGGTCCAAGCGGCAGGAATAATGGATCACAGGCCCAAGAAATAAACAAATGGGTCTTGAAGAGGCAAGTGGGCTCAAAGAAGCCTGGAAAGAGAAAATAGCATCCCATGGGCAATGTATGAGGTAGAAAAACGAGAAAGGGCCACCGCAGGCCCAAAGTAATGCAAACTAAGAAAGTAAGGGGTTTATGGCAAGCCCATAAACCCCAAGGATGAGAATAAGGTTATTGGGCCAAGGAAGCCCAATGAAGTTAGTAAAAAGCTCATGGAAATATAGAATTAGTAAAAGGGCCGAGGAAGCCCAAAGAAAGCAAATGGGCTGAGGATGCCCAAAGAAAAGCCAAAAGGGACATAGGAACCCATAAAAGCAAACCAGTGGCCATGCCAAGCCACTGAGAGAAGGAATAAACGGCTGGCCTAAAAAAGGCCTAGCAGGATTAAGTTATTACAGCAGGAATGACAGAACGACATTGCAAGAAATAAAAGAAATCAAGGAATGGGCCAAAAAAATGTAAGGCACATCGTCAAATAAAGCCCAGCTCCTGAAAGGAGCTGGAAAACAAAGAGCAGCCCACATAAGAGGTCAAAAAATATGAACGGTGAGCCTCCAAACCATGGCAAACGAATGGGCAACAGGCAAGTTTTGGACACATATGGAATGAAGGCACGCGCAAGGCCCAGGCACTACCAGCCTGTACTCAGCTAATACAGAGCATGGTGAGGTCGGGGGGTCAGAGGATCAGAGGGTATGGTTTGGTGGGGAGAGGGGAAAAATCTATTTTTATGGTTCCGGCTCAGGCTCTTTTGGGGAGGTGTCCTGTTGGGATGACTTACTACCCAAAAGAGACAAGCTGAGTTGGAACCATTAGGTGCATGCCATAAGGGATAGGGAAAGAGAAATAACCCAGACCGTAGCAGGAAAGAGTGCCACGGCAGACTAGCAGACAAAATACTCTTCCTTGTCTGGCGATGGGAGGACGTCACACAGACGGAACAATGATGGTCGGCCAGTACAGCTAAACTAGACAATGGGAGTTAAGAGTTAAAACAGTAAAATCAGGTCACGGCAGGCACTATAAAAGGAGGGTCTCGCCGTGAACAGAAGCAGAGGAACAACGGAACTTTGATTGAAGAATAGAAAACTTAAAAGAAATAGCAAAAGAAAACAAAGTGAGAAGAAAAAAAGAAATAGTGAGAATTAGAAAGGTGGGCTTGCACCGGTAGATTAGTCCTTTCTCTCCCTCATGAAATCCAGCCCTCTGTAAAAAAAAAAAAACTCGAAAGCACCTACGCAAAAAACCACTCAGGCCCATTTCCCTCAGGGCTGTTAACCTCTTCGGTAGGACTCGTTCCTGAGAGATTGACTGCTTTAAGGAGGGACGTTCTCCCCTTTGTAGTTCTGCTCCCGCGGATTGAATTTCTGGTCGATTTCCTCTAGTATTCCGATTAACCCATGCTTATAAACATTTGATGTTCTCTGTTATTCTTTTTCTTTCTCTTTCGTAAAAAGAAAACAAATAGTATTGTTATTGTAATTGATGTTAAGGGTTATTTGGTCAATTCCCCATTAAAGTGGCTAGATATTTTCTATTTATTTTATTATTATTATGTCTATCTGCCAGGATTTGTCTGAAACAGTTTCGCCTGCCGTGAACACGTCCCTGGCAGATTTGGCCTAATTTGTGCACAAGCCGGACCAACTTAAGCTGAAGCTGGGTCGGTCCCGACTCTCTTATCCAGAAAACTTGGGCTTAGTGCAGTAGGAGACAACCCAACACTACTAGCACGGCCCACCCCCTCACAAACTTCAAGCCTTCAAATATAAACAATGGCTTTATGCAATGTTAAATTGGAAATAACGTGTTCCATAAGACAGTAAGGATTGGTTTGAAGATAAATACTATGTGAATAATTATGTGATTTCATTCCGTGAAAAATCATGAAATATATTGGTTAAAAAATGTACATAACATCAACCATCTAACTTGGACATACAAAGAGTAATGTTACAGTTACAAATTATATTATAATATTTTTACAAAATTTTAATATTGTTAATTTTTGCTGGTTATTATCCGGTCCATCATTTTTTTACCTATCAATAATTAGCTACCTTTTTTTTTTTTTTTTTTTTTTCTTTTTCCCTCCATAGTCAACTAACTACTCACTACATTACCAATTTATAAAAAAATATTATAAAAGTAATTTACAACTCAAACATTTTCCATTTCTGGGATAACTTAAATTCAATTGACCGTGGGTAAATTTCGCATGAAAAACAGAATCGTAAAGCAGGCCACTTCCAACTTGTGTGACCCACATCTACTGCTACACCCACTTGAGCCGTCACTACATAGTTAAACTCACAAATATCGATTAGGGATGGCAAAATGAACCCGACCCGCGAGTACTCGGTCCGACCCGACCCGTTTAACATTAGGGTCGGGTCTGGGTTTTCATTAAAAAACCCGAAGCGGGTTCGGGTCGGGTCCGGGTATTAGGCATACCCGGCCCGAACCCGACCCGTATATATAATATTAAAAAAAAAAAAAAACCCTAACTATAAATACTCATTTTTCCCCCAAAATCCCTCAGAGTCTCAGACCCATTCTCTCCCAAGCCGCCTCTCATTCTCTTCCTCACCCTCACTCTCACTTAAGCAAGACCGCCGGCGCCGTTGCTTCGCCTCCCAAGATTACTTCGCCGGCGCCGCTGCTTCGCCTCCCATGCTTACTTGGCCGACGCTGCTGCTCCTTGCATGCCTCACCTCGCCGACGCCGCTGCTCCCTGCCTCCTTCACCTTGACGCAGCTTGCAGACACCACTGCTCCTCCCTCACCTCGCCAGGCCCTCCTCCACCTCACAAGGCCGCGACTCTCTCATCTCCCTCACCTCGTTAGGAACTCAAGCTTTTGCAATGAAAATCGTTCTTTTTGTTCAAAGATTCAAATTTGTAATTTCTAGTTTTAGTGCTATTTTGGTTGAATAAATCGGCTTGTGTGAATTGATTTTGTAGGGTCTTATTGTTCAGACCTAGGGTTTGTATGTTAATGAAAGTTCAAAAACGTGTACAAAAACACTTTTGAACGTTTAGACCCCCAAAAACCAATTTAATCAACACATGCAATATGTTAAACAACTAGTGTGCGGAAACTTAACATATGCTATAACAAGGAATTGATTAAACAACTATCTAAGCCACATCAAAATAAACCACAGCAGATTAATGTAAAGGCAGAGATAGAGAGGAAGGAAGATGCAAACACAGCGATAACACCAGATATGTTATCGAAGAGGAAACCGAAGACCTCGGCGAAAAACCTCTCCGCCGCCCTCCAAGCGGTAATCAATCCACTAGAAAATACAGTTGGGATACAAGGACAGCAATAGACCCTCCAAGCCTAATCTACCCAATGCACCTAAGCCCTCCAAGCTTCTTGCTCCAACGAGGTTGCGCCGAACCTTTTTCTTTTCTAGCTTTCCGGATTCCGCTACTACACCGTAGCATCAACCAATGAATATTGGCTCCTTCCTAACTGCTTCCCAGAACTCCAAACGACTGTCTCACTGAGATGATAATGGTGAGAACCAGGTTTGGTATAATGGCCTCTCAAGGATTTGACAATGGAGAGGAAGAGAGTGAGGGAATTTGATGAGACTCTAAGGTAGAGATTGTGGGTGAAACAATCTGGTTTTTCTTTAGGGTTTCTCTCTCAAAATTCTCTCTGGAAGCTCTCTTTCAATCGTGGGTTAAAAGGGTATTTATACTGAAGAGGAGTGGAATGCGAAACGTCAGGTTTTTCCAAAACAGGGGTGGCTCGCGGCTTGACCTCGCGGCTTGACTAAGTCGCGAGTTCCAGTCGCGAGTTAACCGTATGGCCAGTTGTCCTGTTTTGTCCTGTAGTGCTCCAGCTAGCATGACTGTTCATCTTCCAGCATGCTTGGCACGTGTGCATCTTCTGGCGGGTTGAAGCCGCGAGTCCAGTCGCGAGTCCCAGCCGCGACACTCTGTTTTCTTGCACACTCTTGAGCAATCTTCACACTATCTCACTCACTACCCTTACAACAATCCCACCTAAATACAGGGTTACTAAATGCTGAATTACAAGCAAATTTGGCACGGAATAAAGCCAATTAGATGGTTGAATAAATTCAACCTTACAGTTAATTCTTCTTTTTGCTTTTGATGTGGGAAAATATTGTAATGAAAAAAAAAGGGTTTCTGATCTATTGGTTGTTGAGAAAATAATGGGTTTTGTTGGTTTCCAATTGTTCAGATCTATTGGTTGCTGAGAAAATAATGAGTTTTGTTGAGTGTTCTTTTTCCCCTCCTGTTTGGTTGCTGAGAAAATCAATGTTAGGCAAACGGTTTTTTTTTTATTGGGCCACAGAATGGGCCCTGAAGTACCACGGCCAAATGGGGCTCGTGGAGCCCGCGAGGCCCGGCGGGGGCGGGTCTGGACTCCGGAAAAAAATCCGTTTAGTAAACGAGCCGGGTCTGGGCCACTAGTCTTGACCCGCGGGTCGGGTCCGGGTATGGAAAAACCCGGCCCGAACCCGACCCGTTGCCATTCCTAATATCGATCTCCTCGTGGCTCGTGTTGTTGTGCATTAACATTAATAAGAAAGTTTTTCCTTTTTTGCTTTAATTTGTCAACAGTCATCATATTATATTATCACCTTTTTGTTGGGGATGAATTCTATTAGTATTACTACCCGTTCTAGTACCATAGCAAAATACTATTCTAGTACTAGGAGATCCGAAATCTACCTATAATATTCTTCATAAATTTTTTATGTAAGAACTCAATTTGTAACGACCCCAAACTGGTATTGGGTTCGCACGTTAAAGGCCCAAACAATAAAATTTGTAGAGCGTGGGCTGAAAGGCTAGGCCTTGGACACCGGACAGTGGTTAGTCGAGGTGTTCATGGTGAACGCACAGAGGTGAACCATGTTTGCCCAATAAGTCTTTCTCCTCGGCACGGCCTGGGAGGCTCTGGTTCTTGGCCTTTTTTCCCAGCCCCTTTTTTGGATTGCTTACTTCCCTTTTTATACTAGCCTTTACCCTCCCTCCAACGTCCATGTGTAGGTTCAGCTTTCTAGGGCTGATACTTGTCCTGTCAGCCCATACCCAAAGTGGTTGGGGGTGGTTGTAAACTGAAAAGCATTACTCTGTTAAGCGTAGAGTATTTAATTGCAGTAATGGCAGCCTTTCCCTTGTCCTTTGTCGTCATACTGTTCAGGGGTCCTTTCTCCATCAATGCGGAGGTGTTCAGCTTTTCCTCAAACTGTTCCTATACCGTACTTGCCCTTTCTTTCAGGAGCGCTTTAGGATGCCGAGGACAGAATCGTCCTTGGCTATATCTCTAGGCCATTTGGACTTTCATTGTATGTCCTCGGCAATGTCCCTTCTCAGAGCGGGCCTTGGGCCCTAATGGAAAGTAGGCCAGGACCACAAATTCTCTGGCCCCACATTTTATTTTTATTTATCATATATATAGATTATGATATATTTATTTGCTTCTATATAATTAAATTTTATTAGTTATTAGGTTTCTCCAAAATTGCAAACTTTTTATCTTATATAAATTATGATAGATGATCCGTATGTCTCTATAGATAATTATATAACTTTTTCTTAACAATTTAGGTAAAAAAAATTATTTATATGATATTGTTGTGTCAAGATTTTTGGACTATATGATTTGGGTATTGGACAATCTACATGAATGATATGTTTAATTTGTTATTATATTTTCTAAAATTCATTTCATATGATACACTTTTAAAAATTTTTTGGTTATAATTTTCATTAATTGAATATTTTTATTTTATTTAAGCTATTTTGTATAATTATAAAATATATTATTTAATTAACTAATTTAGGTTCAACTAATGAACTACTGGGTGAACCAATAAATCCCCTGTCATGGTGGTGAAAATGAAGTTGGAGTACTGTTCTTTTGTACTCCAACTTTGTCTTTACAATAGACCCTACCCCTACCATGGAAAAGAAGTAGACCCCACCCATGGAAATCATTTGGCAGCAAAGGTCAAAACCCTATGCTGCCAAATGATCTCCATGGGTGGGGTCTACTTCTTTGCTGCCAAGGAAAAGAAGTAGACCCCACCCATGGAAATCGTTTGGCAGCATAGGTCTAGAAATGAAAGTTTTGACCCATGGAAATCATTTGGCGAAAGTTTTGAAAAACTTTCATTTCTAGACCTTTGCTGCCAAATGATTTCCATGGGTGGGGTCTACTTCTTTTCCATGGTAGGGGTAGGGTCTATTGTAAAGACAAAGTTGGGAGTACTAGATCTTTGCTGCCAACTGATTTCCATGGAAAAGAAGTTGACCCCACCAGAGAAGAGGTGTAAAATCTTTTCCAAGAGAATGATATAAACTGAGTGTCATATGAAGTAAGTGCGTCTTTTGAGTGTTGGTAGCTGCGTAATATATGCAACATTCTTCTTAGTTCCAACCCTTGACAATTCTAGGCAATCGTCTTTTTTATCTCCTGCGATGGCCGGGTAGCACTTGCTAGCTAAAGTTATTTGTGTGTGTGAGTGTGGAGATATAGCGAGAGTTCTTATTCTTTTCCTGTAATATTCATACAATTTCTTTTTGAAACAGGTTTCATTTGAGCATTAAAGACGTTACAGAAATCGTGACCCTCCTGCTTCTCATTCTTAAACTCATTGCTGAACTCCGTGAGTATATAAGATATTTCAGAAGAGGTGGTTGGCAGCAAGACGGCGGTGACGACACTACCAACAACAAGACAGGTATTGAATCTGACAACTCTATTGTAGCCTCTGTTAAAGCTTCTACATATATATGCAGGAAATGGTGTTCATCATGCATATAGTACTCATTCTTACTATTACTTAGAATTCCATGCTACTTTTGTTTTTTTCTTCAAAGGCTTAGTTCAATAATGTAGCATGGGTGTTTTTTTGAGAGAGAGACAAGTTTTTCTTGGGGCCGTTATACTATCCCTGTAGATCTACTACTATGGACCCAATAATGGGCTTTCTAGGGTTCATCCGTGGTGTTTATTTTTTGGTTTGTGTTGTGGTCGTTATGTTGATTAAAATTCTATCTCATTCATTCCAATCCAAAAAAAAAAAAAATAGAAAAGAAAAGAAAATTGAGGTGTGAGATTGGTGGATCTACTTCTTGTTTTGTAAATTTCTCCAAAAAAAAAAAAAAAATTTACTTCTTGTTTTGTAATGTTTTTAATTGTAAAACTCGATAATCTTTTGGAATTTGTGGCTTAATTCTTTAGTATCATTTTTTCTTTATGAAAAATAAAAGTAATGCCTCTATTGTGTATGTGCGCTAGCATATATTATTGGATTATCATGCTAGTATATGCCCAATCCAATTTAATTGATCTAAATTGGCAAAGATCTATTATCGATTGTGGGTTTTTTTGTTTCTTCTAAATTATTAATATTTAATTTTGCAAAATATTTTGGTTTTTCATTATGTAAAGTGGACCCCAAAAGAATATTTTGAGGGTTAAGATTTATGTAAAACTAAATCTGATGACTAAAAAAATGTAAAGGTCCTAGTTTGGTAATTATCACACTATTGGTCCATAGAATTTTAGAGTGTTTCATAGGTAAGAAATGATATAGTTTTTTTTTTTTTAGGGAAAAAAATGAAATAGTTTAAACAAAAGTTTTTTTTTTTTTTTTTTTGATGGAGTAGTTTAATCAAAATTTATGACACCACTTTCGTATGTATTTAAAATTAAAAAAAAAAAATTATACCCTACCTTTTTTCATATTGCTAAAATTATATATAATGTGAATGTTACAATAAATAAGTAGCGTATATATCAAATATAGTATATCATAAACAACAATGAGGATTCTCCAAAAAAAAAAAAAACAACAATGATAACTTCTTCTATTTTTGAACTTTAACAATAATAATAACTTAGTTTGAGAAATTACTATCAAAACTAAATATAAATTAAAATAAATATAACAATAGTGGAAAATGTAAACCACCAAACACAGATATTAACACAAAACATATATGCGGTCAAAAGACTCAAAACTGTAGATAATATTATTATCAACACTAACTATATAATATTATATTCTACCAAAAAAACTATATATAATATTATAATAATATATGAAAGCTGTGTTTCAATTTCCTTTTGACCAAAAAAAAAAAAAAGAAAGCTGTGTTTCAAAAAATATATATATATATATATATATTTATATGAAAGCTGTAAACCACAAAACAAATAAAAAGACGTAGAAGATTCAAAAGTTAAGAAGCATAGACTGTCCGATATTTAATATTCTTTTTAGACTAATACGCATAAATCCCCAACTAACAAAGAAAAAGTACCCCGCACAGTAAGGTTGAAACTTTAGAAGCCTAAAGTTGAGTCAGGCTTCGGCTCAGGCGGTGATTGGGAGTGGCAAACTGGCTGGTTGTGGAATGGGGTGGTAAAATAAGCCCAAACTCATTTACTCATCCAAATTCACTAACTTTAATTGAACTCAAATTCACCCAATTATTAATTGGGTTAATTGAGCATCAACCCAAATAGACCCAATGATTATTGGATTTTAACTAAAAACCCATTGAATCTCATTTAACTCAAAAATAATATACTTAAATTTAACCCAGCTCTTCCCATTAAAAAAAATAAAATAAAACATAGTTTTTAATAATAAAAATTCTGGACTAAACAAATGAAAATTAACCATCTTGTGATTTTCTCCGTAACCAAATAGAGTCCAAATATTTAAGAAATTTAAGAGAACATTTGAAACTCAAATATACAAAATCTCTTTCTCTTTTCCAACATTTTCTCCCCAACCAAACAGAATATTACTCACAAATAAAAAACAATTAAAAGAAGAAGAAGAAGAAGAATAAAACGTAGTTTATAATAATAAAAAATCTGGAAGCAATCGATATTTGATTCGCTAGTTTCGCGAATTGACCTTTTCCAGTGGCACCCATGTAATTAACTTTACCAAGGAGGGCAAAAAGTGGACTCAAACGTTTCACTACCGACTCGTCCCCTCCGGCAAATATCGCCAACCTTCCGTTTTTAGCCCGAGATTGCCGTCGGATACTGGTGCGTCGATGGAGAAGCAATCTTTGGAGGAAGAGGCGGTGGATATCTCGGTGGGGAGGGAGGGTTCGGAGGTGATCATGTTGACGAGTATGCCACTGTGGCGGAGGCCGGAGGTAGGGTCGAGTAAGACGGAGCGAACGTCGGTTCCGATCCAGATCATTCTCTCTCTCTCTCTCTCTCTCTCTCTCTCTCTCTCTCTCTCTCTCTCTCTCTCAAGTCTCAACCCAGATAGAATATCTGATTTTAAGATTTAAAAAATTAATTTAATTAAATTTTAAAAAATTATAAATTCAGAATTTTATTTTTATTTTCTGATGTGGTTTTTTTTTAAAATTAAAATGTTGATGTGTCAAAAAATGCAAACTAAAATATTTTGGTACTTTGGTCTTTTTTACTTTAAGGGCATTTTGTTAATTTTGATAATTGGGTAATTGGGGTTTACCTATTATAATTGGGTTGGGTTGGGTTTGGGTTAAAAACAATTAATTAAATGGGTTTTAATGGGTGAATGGGTTTTTATATACCCAACCTAATTATGTCCACCCCAAACCCACCCATTTGACACTCCTATTGTGGAGGCAAGCAGCCAATTGCAGGTTAGAAACGACGGCGGTGGCATAGAGGATAATTTTATTTTTATTTTTTTCTAAATAGATTTGGGTTTTTTTAGTAAATGACAGATATTTGAATTTATAAGAGACTTGATTTACAAAGAATTTCCTTTTTGGTGGATAACATTGCTGATTTGGGATTTGTTGAAATTATTTTTGTTGTTTGTATAAATTTGGACGGGCTGGATTTTATTTTTCTTTGGGTTCCCTGTATCATTCTTCTTTTCTTAAAAGGGTTTTATTTAACTAATTTTAAAATTTGAGGGAGGCCCATATGGATTTAAAAAGAAGGGTAACTGTAAGTCTGCAAACGAGGAACTAAAACCATTTTTTTTTTTCTTCAAAATCCTGGGGGCCAATAAGTAAAATTAGCGAGAAACTGGTGCTGTGTGCTTCCTGATGGTTTCATCTAGTGTGTGTATTGCATGGTTTGTATTGTGGTTGTCTTGTTATGTAAGAATAAAATTTATACTCATTCATCTCAAAGAGTTGTATAATTTGAGATATTTACATTGTCTTCATTTCAGATTTGGATATATTGACTTGATTTTAGCATAACTTGAGATTGGCATGAAATTTGGGGTGAATTGAGTTAACAAATAAAACTTATAACCTAGACAAAATCATAATTTTTTTGAAATTTCTAGTTATTTTTTAAATTTAAAGCCAAAGTGGTGAGGAAATTAATTATGTTAGGCCAAATTTATTGGGTCCCTTCTAGTGTTTGGTTTTAGGCTTAAAAACTTTCAAGCACGGGAAACGTCATTAAAAAGATTTTGGAGAAATTAATCCAAATATGCAAGAGCTTTATTTTGAGACCCATGATGTGTTTCATTACTGATTTGATGGTTTAGGCATTAGGTTGTAAGTTTATGAAGGTCATGATGTAAATGGCTTAGGAATAATGAATATCGGTTAACCTCTAGTTTTGGGGAAACTGGGTCATACTCCATTTGGGACAACAAGGTGATGGAGATGGTTGAGTTTTGATAGACATAATATGAAAATTTGGTACTGCCATGTCATACTTTTGAGGGGAGGGCTGCCTTAATGGGTTTAAAAAGTTAAGCACAAAATTTTAAGTATTGAGCCAAGTACATATGAATAGTTAAACCCTTATCTTGTTATTACTGCCTCGCATTTGCTTAGATATACATAGATATTGACATGTTTATTTTTACTAAGGCATCGAATCCTGTATTAGGTTCTGCTTGATGCTGTTTGGGTGACACAAAAATTGTTTGTCAATTTGAAGTAAGTGGATTTTAGATAGTGGTTATTCTCAAGATATTATATTATATGTGCATAATTGAAAATTTCATCAAAAAATATATATGGGTATAATTGAAAAAAAAGCTTGGCTAAATTGTGAACCTTTTTTTTGTAAAAGTTCTTTCTATATATAGTTTTTATTTATTTATTTGAATGGGATACATGGCTATCTATATGAAGAATATTTTATAATATGTTAAAAGAAAAAGAAAATGTTTTCATAAAATCAGTTACATTATTTTAATCTTTGCCAACACAAAGCTAAGAGTTGGTCTTTGGATGAAATATTGTTTATTGTGGTGTGGTACAATGTTATTGTTTACTCTTCAAAAACATTGCTATTAATTATTTGCTCTTTAGAACCATTGTTATATTTTACTTCTTTGGGTTATTGTTTCTCATGGGATGCAACTGCTGATTGTTAAGATTGTCATAGTTTGGCTAATTTTTATATACTAATTATTGTTCATTGTTATTGACAAATTAATCATGAAAAAAAAAACTTTAATGTTACATGTATTATTATATGTTATTATAAGTAGTTTACCCAATGATGAAGTGATGTTCTTGTATCAGAACTATGGCTTATTGAAATTGGGAAAATATTTTAAGAGAGCATTATTTGTTTATTTAAGAAGGTATATGTCTTTTACTATAAAGTTAAATGTTCACTTCCAAAGTAGGTTTTAATCTTTATACAAAATTACTTTCATACTGTTAATAAAATACATTTTCTACTATAATGTGCATTTTCACTTGACAATATTATGTGATGTAGTCTCTTTTTCAGCTGTTAGCTCACCTTCTTTCTCCACCATTTTCAGATTAGTTCAATGGACTCTCTTAATGCAACTAGTTGGTGATTGTTGGAGCTATGACTATGCGTAGCAGTGAACTATGTTGTGAAAATTTGCTCTGTTGTTCTTTTTTAGGGTTGTAAACTTGGTAATCATGAGACTATTTATGAGACTATTTAAGAATGTATTTGGAGTCTTTATGTTCGCATATTTTAGTTTGATGAATTGTTGAGAGATTTGATATTTAAATGTTGTGTTGATGGTTTGGTTTATTATATTTGGATATATAGTTTTGCTCTATTCCAATTTTAGAGGTTAATTAGTGCTTTAAAACTTACAAGTTTCAAATTGTTGTCATATTTGTTTTAAGCTAAGCTTAGTGCCTTATCACAACTCACTTATCTAAATCTTTCATTTGGATATGGATCATGATAATGAGATTGGTATATTTACTTTTAGTCCCATTATGTGGCAATTAATAAAACATATACTTGTATTATTTAAACAAGTTGTAAGACTCGTTAAAAAGGTAATGTGAATAGTTTTATCAATAACCATATTGTGAGTTAGAGGAATTTTAGTCCAAACTGTTTCAGGCATAAAATATTTCACTTTTTGTAATGTGTTGACTTTTTGTAATTTATGAGATTTTATGTAGAGTGGCTTGAATATATATATATATATATTTAATAAGCAATAGTAGAAATTTTAATCATGAATTGGGGGATTATTATTATTGATGTTACAAAAGAATATGTATATTTTTGTAAGGTGGGCCTAAAAGAATATATTGAGGGTGAAGCTGTGAAGATGTATATAAGATTGAATTTTTTTTTGTCCCCAAAACTTTTTTTTTTTTTTTTTTTTTTTGTGTCGCTAGAACTGAAAAGTCTCTACCATCATCTCACTAATAAAAAGTGTCTTTGTGGTACACAGTGTGCACAGTTGACATATTTGAAGCCAAAATATTTTTGAAAATAATAATAAGAAATTTAAAATAACTTTAAATAATTCCATGTCATCATTTAAAATGAATAAAAAAACATTTGAAGTTGGATTTTGTGATTTTGTTAAGCCAATTTAGGCATGAATTTGGCCTAAAAGGGGAAGTAATTTAGGGCTTATGCACACTTAACTAAAGTGGTGCGTTTTTACTTTGAGTGCAAATTTGGTCCAGACCTGGCATAAAACCATCATTTTACACCATCTAATAGCATCGTGCCACATCAACATTTCACAAAACAATCAAATACACTTAACACACACGATCACTTCTTAAAACCCACCCACATTGTCATTAGATAAGCTTTTGGAGCGTTGACGGACTGTTCAAAAGCAGCTGGATTCACAGTTTTTGTGGTAGAATTCAGCAAAACCCAAAAGCCATCAAGCCCAGATTCAGATGATGGTCTTGCTAAATGAAAAACTCCAAAAGCTCAGTAGGCTCAAAACCAAAAACAGAAGTAAAAGTGTTAAAAAAAAAATCTAATCTCAGATCCAAAGTAAAAGGAAGACCACCCCACCCCCACTATTATTCTACTCTTTTCCATTTGCTCTCTTTGTTTATTAGCTTAGAATTTGCCTTCAAATCTACCAAATATGCAAACAAACTCCTTTACACAACCAAAAAAAAAAAAAAAAATCCAACTTCTTTCACTACCATTAAAGACAAATAGTCTCACCTTACTTCAACTTCTTCTTCTTCATTTACCAAAAAAACCCAAATAGATCTGGAAAATGCTCTAGCACCATTGAGACTCCACGCCAAATCAACATTTGTAAGTAGGCTTGATGGGCTATGGGTATCACTTAATTTGAACACAAAAACGACGGCTTTGTACTGTTTGGCAATGCTCCGGAAGCTTTCTTGAAGATGCTGTGCAATGGGGGTGGTTTTTTATTTTTATTTTATTAAGTTGGGTTTTAGTGAGTGATAGTTTGTGGCAAGTGTATTTGATTGTTTTGTGAAATGCTGATGTGTCTTATTATTATTGGAGGCATAAAATGTTGTGTTTATGCCAGATCCGGATAGAATGTTTTCTCTATTCAAAAACTTATAAAAAAAAAAAAAATCAATCTCACAATTAGCCTCTAAGCACATGCGTTGCGCGTGCTCAAAGGCTTTCTACTTTTTTAAGTAAAAGTTAATAATTTACATCTATTATAATTTAAATATATATATTTTTTAATTTTTCAAAAAAAATTTATACTATATATAAGAGGATTCTCCTTTTTGAACTGAACTTTTATAAGCTTCAAAAATACTCTCATTAAGCAGTAACTGTAATTTTTTTTGAATGTGTGTTTGAAAGGAGTCCAAATTTTCTATTCCACTTTTCCTGTACCACTCTATATTCCACAAATAAAAACTTGTCATGTGTCAACCTATTTAATTAAATTAGTATTTTTTTGCATTTCTTTATTTCAGATGCTCAAAATAAATATTAAAAAGAAAAAAAAATCCCAGACCCAACAACAGATCCCCATTGCTACCGCCACCGGTTCACCACCACCAATCCTCACTGGTGGAACTAACAAGAGGTCTTTGGCGTCATCAACGCAGTTATCCTCTGCCAGTAGACCACACAACCAGCTCATTGTCTTCTTCGAATCAGTAACCCATATCCATTGCCTCCTTGTCTTCTTCAAATCCCATACAAGTTTTAGCAAGTCAAAAGACCAAAAACCCACTAATGTTTACAATAGATCTCCACTAGAAAAATGACCAACCAACATTTTAGCCCACCCAACAAACCATAAAGAGCCAAACTTCCAGAGAGACCCATTTCACTTTGTGGCCTGAATTTGCAGATCTAGATAAAAAAATAGGAGCTGAAAGCTTAAGAGCCTTGGAGATCAGACAAAAGAATAGGAATCTAAATGAATGTTGGTGGCGGTGGTGGATGGCCAGCATTGATGTCCCCGATGATCTTTGGTGGTGGAGGATCGGCAGTGAGATGTTTTGGGTTTTTTGTTTTTTTAATGTTTATTTTGAGCAACTGAAATAAGAAATGCAAAAGAGTAAAATTTAATTAAATAAGTGGCCATGTGTCAAGTTTTAATTTGTGGAGCATAGAATGGTATAGGAAAAATGAGACAGAAGATTTGGACTCATTTGAAAGTGGTGTAGTGATATAGAGAAAAGTTTGGGTAGGAAAAATAAGATGTACGTGAGGGGAAAGATAGCTAAATTTTAGGAGTTCTTTTAGTTTTTTATTTCTTTATTTTTTAAATTGGGGGTGTTTTACTTTTATTCAGTTGAATAAGGAATAAAAAATGCTAAATTTTAGGGAATAAAAAAAAGAACGTGAAGGGGAAAAAAATTCTAAATTTTAGGAGTTCTCTTTTTGAATTCAAAATTTTTATTTTTATTTGACATTTATGACTCTATTTCTAAGAGAGGTTACCATTCATTAATGAGGGTATTTTTGAACCACATAAAAGTCGCGTTCAAAGAGTAGAATCCTCTTATATATAATATAGATTAATGTCTTGCAAAACTTTAAAGAATTTGCATAAAGTATGTCTTTTAAAGGGAAAAGTATCTAGAGTCATAATCCCTAAGTTTATGAGTAAAAAGGGAAGAGTGTTAACAGGGTGTACCTTTAGAGTGACTAGCTCTCGACAAACATTTACCTAAACCTAAATATAATCATCTTTATAAAAATACACTTTATTTATTCAAATAAATATATATTTTTTTTTGATGACATAGGAGAACTTCACTCAGATTAGTTGCACGTACGCAGAACATACTGTACAACAATCCTTACTGTTAATCAAACTCCTACAGGCAATTGACCCCACCTGCCAAAACCAGTTACTGGGTAATCTAAGGGCTTTTCACCCTTGACGGGCTAAGCAGTTTATCCTCGTGCCAGGAGGCTAAAATCGTAACAAATATCTTCTTTTCTATCTTTCAAATTTTTTTTTTTTCATTTCATTTAGGCATGTTCTAAATGTAATGATATTAGATCATGTTCTTGAAATTTCATTAGGATTTTCTATGGTGAATTATATATTGGTACAGAATTTGAAATGCTAATATTAAAATGATCAAACATACAATCAAAACTAATAACTTGGTAAAAGTTTAAATTTTGTAGCCTATATGTTCTGTTTATATTTTTACACCTCCGCTAGAATATGCACTCAATAAATTGGACAATCAAGATATGTTTAAGGAATCTACAGTAATGAAAAGATTATTGGTTATTTCACTAACCAAGATTGAAGTTGATACTTTAATGATCAAGCTCGATGGACACTCTAGATATGTTTATGCACTGAATAACTTCTTCATTTGAAGGGATAAGTGAAGGGGGTATGGTTGATTTTGACACTTGAAACATGGAGGAGTATAGGTAGTCACAGAGTCAAAAATTATTTCTTGGGGAGACCAAGCTATAGTATTGATAAGTCGATCAAAACTAATGAATAAATACACAAACTTGTGTCTATAAATAAATAAATAAATATATATATATATATATGTATATATTTATATAAATCTTAAAATTTTAATTTTAAAGTAATAACTCATAAATATATTATATATAAAATTATCAACTCCTATAGGCTGCTAGCTCTTGTATCCTTTCTCCCTAAACCCATTACTTACTGTCTCTATCTCATCTTCTTGTAACTCTAGTCTCAATCATAAATAGCTCCAAAGCTTGCATTTAAAAGTTTTGATTTATTTTTTAAATGAACATCATCTTCCTTAATTCTAATGAGTATAGAAAAGTTGTCTAGTTTACCCCAAATATATACAAAAAATATTTTGTAAAAAAAATAAAACAATTAATGATTCTATATATTTATTTGATAAATTAAAATATAATAATCGTTATGCACAATGAAAAAAAATGAAGGTTTAATTAAAAAAGAGTGGATTGTTTTTATTTTAAAAAAACTATTTTGAGAGGGGCTACTTAGGTTAGTTGTCTTTTTAATGTCTTCAATTCAGCTATCCAAATTGTTTTTTGAGCCATTGGATTAATCCCTTTTTTTTGGGTTCAAATTTTTGAATGCCCAAAATTTTATTTTATTTTTGAAATAGGAAACAACTTTCATTCAATGCCCAATATGAACGGAATCAAAATATGAAGTCTCCGTTGCTGGTAGAGGAGAATCCTGTATGCAAATTACATCATCATTAACACTTTGTTTGACAGAACTCACAGACTTCCATTGTAGACCTTGGATGAGGACTTGAGCATCTTGCAACACATGACCTAGTTGAGACAACTAAGGGCTAGTAGATGTTAGGGCAGTAGCAGTATAAAATTAACCATATTAACTAAATTCTTTAAAGCATTGTGAATTCTAATTTCTAACTATAAATTTGCATTGCAAAATTATATTATATAAAAAGTCTTAATTTAATTATTTTATATCCACTACCTTTCCTCTCAATTTTTTATTATTATTATTTTTTTTAATGTTTATATGTTAGTTATAAAAAGCATTGAGAAATCCTGTATTTAAAAAGATTTGAGATGAATCATTTTTTTTTTTAAGCTTTCAACTAAATTCAAAACAAGTAGATGTTTTATACGGTGAACAACATTATAAAATCCATGTATTAAATAAATTCTTTATATTTTATATTTTAAAAATGAACAAAATTAAAAAAAAAAAAAAAAGTAGTTTTTTTGTACGAGAACAATGAGGGAACAAGAGTGCTGAGTTAATTTTTTTTTTTTTTTTTTAAATTTTATAAAAGGTATTGAGAATTCCAGGCTTAAAAAAAACGTTTAGCTGAATTATTAATAGTTAAATCTATTATAATTTTTTAAAAAAACATTAAGTTTAATTCAAAAAAGTAGTTAAAAACAAAATTAAGTCTTTTATAATTAAAAAAGCATTGAGTTTAATTAAAAAAAAGTAGTTAAAAAAATCATTAACGGTTAAATCTTTTATAATTAAAATACATTGAGTTAAATTAAATTCCAAAAAGTAGTTGTTTATAATTGCATTGCAAAATTATATTATATAAAAAGTCTTAATTTAATTATTTTATATCCACTACCTTTCCTCTCAAACTTTTTTTATTTTTATTTTTATTTTTTATATGTTAGTTATAAAAAGCATGCGTAAATGCACTTTTAGTCTATACATTTTGGGTTTTTTTTATTTTTTATTTTCTCATTTTGGTCTCTACATTTTAATTTTACCACTTTTAGTCCCTAAACCAATAAACGCGTATTATTTTCATCCTTTTCGTCAATCAACTGACGAAAATAGCTGAGGTGGATGCCGGAGAAATTAAAATATTATAAAAAATGCCACATCAACATCTAATTTAAAAAAAAATAATATCAATTTTAACTAAATAAAAAAAGAAAAAACAAAATTAAAAACAATAAGAATACAAAGAACACAAAAACAAATCTAGAACCAACCCAGAACCAAACACAAACTCAAATTTAAAAACACAAACAACGCAAAAAAAAAAAAAAAAAAGGAATTCAAAATCCCAAAATGGCAGAACACACAAGAGCACAAACCCAAAAAAATCATACAAACCCAAAAATCAAACACAGAAAAATCATAAAAGAATATTGTAATAAAACTTGATTGCTCAACACAAACCCAAAACCAACCACAAACCCAGCTGCTCGAAATCAAACAAGCCATAGGAGTTGAGGGAAATTACGCGTTTGCCACTGGATTTGTCGCGGACGTAAACCTCGAACGGTTCGAGGCGGAGTACGACGTCGTATTCCTCATTCAAGTAAACAATCGAGGACGGAGATGAATCTCCGTCTAGAGTCTTGGTATCAAGGTTTTGGAGCTAGAGTTTCTTGCTTGTGAATTTGGGAATGACAACGTTTGGGACTTCGAAGCGTTTCTTCGGTGGAGGTGGGATCAAAGAAGGGTCTTCGTCGATTTTGAGTCATAGGATCCCGTCTTGGTAGGCGGAAAGGGAGAGAATCAACGGCTTGATTTGATCGTCGTGACGGTTAGTGATCTTGGCGACGAGGTTGCCGTCGAAGATGGAGATGTCGGTGGCGATGAGAGAGGAGGGGGTGGGTTTGCGGGAGCGGGCAGGTTTGCGGGAAGGGGTTTGGTTGCAGTTGCGGAACTCGTCGTTTTTCCTTAGGCTCCGCTTGGGAGGAGGGAATGGAATGGAAAGGAATAAAAAGAATAATTTTAGAATATTCTTTCCTTCTCTTGTTTGGGAGTTTTAATGGAGGGAATGGAAAGCCTATTTCCTTATTTGGGAGTTTAAGTGGGAGGGAATGAAATGGGTAGGAGGGAACACTCATTTCTCTCTATTCCCTTAAAACCTCAAATTTTCATTCCCCCGAAATTGGGAGGAATGGGAGGGAATGGAATTAGATTTAATGATTTTTTTACTAAAACTCCCAAAATACCCCTATATATTCAACCCTTTATTTTAAAATAGGGGTCTAATAGTAATATTGTTATAAAATAATTCCATTCCATTCCCTCCATGTTGTTCCCAAACAGGATTACTTACATTCCATTCATTTTCATTCTTTTCCATTCCTTTATTTTAAAACATCCGAACAAGGTTACTTAATTCAATTCCATTCCTTTCCCTTACTTAAATACATTTCATTCCTTTCCATTCCCTTATAATCATCTCATTCCATTCCATTCCATTCCCTTCCCTTATGAACTCCCAAGCGGAGCTTGGCTCCGTTTGAGAGTTCATAAGGGAAGGGAATGGAATGGAATGGAATGATCATAAGGGAATGGAAAGGAACGGAATGGAATGGAATGTAATTAAGCAAGAGAGAGGAATGGAAAAGAATGAAATGGAATGGAATTAAGTAACCTTGATTGGATGTTTTAAAATGAAGGAATGAAAAGGAATGGAATGTAACTAATTTTGTTTGGGAGCAATATGGAGGGAATGGAATGGATTCATTTTATAATAATATTACTATTAGACCCTTATTTTAAAATAAATAATTGAATATACAGGGGTATTTTGGGAGTTTTAGTAAAAAAATCATTAAATCTAATTTCATTCCCTCCCATTCCTCCCAATTTCGGGGGAAATGAAAATTTAAGGTTTTAAGGAAATAGAGAGGAATGAGTGTTCCCTCCTACTCATTCCATTCCCTTCTACTTAAACTCCCAAACAAGGGAATGAGCTTTCCATTCCCTCCATTAAAACTCCCAAACAAGGGGAAGAGAAGAATATTCTAAAATTATTCTTTTTATTCATTTCCATTCCATTCCATTCCCTCCTCCCAAAACAAGGGGAAGGGTCTGATCTGAGCTAGGTTTGTGTTGAGCAATCAAGTTTTATTACAATATTCTTTTATGATTTTCCTATTTTTGATTTCTAGGTTTGTATGATTTTTTTGGGTTTGTGCTCTTGTGTGTTTTGCCATTTTGGGATCTTGAATTCTTTCTTTTTTGTTTGTTCTTGTGTTGTTTGTGTTTTTAAATTTAAGTTTGTGTTTGGTTCGGGGTTTGTTTTTGTGTTCTTTGCGTTCTTATTGTTTTTAATTCTGTTTTTTATTTTTTTATTTAGTTAAAATTGATAAATTATTTAAAAAAAAATTAGATGCTGATGTGGCATTTTTTTATAATATTTTAATTCCTCCAGTAGTCACCTTAGCTATTTCTGTCGGTTGACTGATGGAAATGACGAAAATAATACGCGTTAATTGGTTTAGGGACTAAAAGTGATACAATTAAAATATATGGACCAAAATGAAAAAAAGCTAAAATGTAGGGACTAAAAGTGCAAAAACATTGAAAAATCTTGTATTTAAAAAGATTTGATATAAATCAATCTTTTTTTTTTAGCTTTCAGCTAAATTCTAAACAAGTAGATATTTTATACGGTGAACAACATTATAAAATCTATGCATTAAATAAATTCTTTATATTTTATATTTTAAAAATGAGCAAAATTCAAAATTAAAAAAAAAATAGTTGTTTTGTACGAGAACAATGAGGGAACAAGAGCGCTGAATTAATTTTTTTTATATTTTTTAAAAGACATTGAGAATTCCAGGCTTAAAAAAAAAACGTTTAGCTGAATTATTAATAGTTAAATCTTTTATAATTAAAAAAAAACGTTAAGTTTAATTCAAAAAAGTAGTTAAAAACAAAATTAAATCTTTTATAATTAAAAAAGCATTGAGTTAAATTAAATTCCAAAAATTAGTTGTTTAGTATGGAGAACAACTTGGTTGCTTGCAAGGATTTAGGTGGTAAATTTCCATTGATCTGTGGGGGAAACCCCCCAAATCCCAATTTTTGATTGATATTGAGAGCTACCCACCCTTGGTGGATGGGGGTGCCCTTTAAACCCAAGGACGAGGGGCAAGCTGAGACGGACTCCCCAAATTTGTGCTTTGTGTTATCATTTGGGACAGACCAACTGCCACACCTCTCCTACAAGCTGATTCCATCATACATTCAATTACTTTAATGCCCCAACTTGGTTACAAGCTTACGATACTATGCTCGGCACTCTACATATGGTTTGCAAATACATATAAACAAAACAAATTACTTGAACTTAAACGATGTGGGATAGTGAGGAATCTATTATTATTATGTCTAGTGTCAAGAATTTAGGTTGTGTTTTCTTCCTCTATTTTCCGAAAAGTCTCGATCAATATTTACAAATACCAAAGTTCTGCGCGAAGAAGAATTTTGCACTTTGAATTGAATTGAATTGAGCATATAATTAAACCAAAATCGATCATTCCAAGTCCAAGCACTCAATATATGACCATCAAAATATGACCAAAAATCTTGCAACTCCACCAGTAATGAGACATGCATGCAGCACCAAAAAAAGCATCTTCATGAAGTCCACCGGAAGCTGCCTTTGTACATAAGCTTCCGAACTTCCTTGCTTTTCCTTTCCTATGCAGAATTTGTGGATGACATTGGCGTGATATACCCAACAGGATCTTCATGCATGGATTCTATCAGCTGTCTCTTAAAATGTGTACCTTCCGTGATAAAATATGTAATGGACCAGATGTTTAACAGTGTTTTGGTTTTTTCGTGTTGATTTTCAATTTGTACATCTTGCAACACATGCAAAGTGTGATATGCTGGCATGTCCATTGTTTTACAAATGTATACCTCCTTTATACTACGGAAGTTTCTAACATTTAAATAATAAAAATATGTAATGCACCAGATGCTTGTGTTTATACTCAGATATCCTTTTTGGACAATACAAACACTCTGCCTGATGATTATAACTATAATAGTAGCACAAATAATTGGAATATAATAACAGGAGATAAAATCAACCGACAGATTGATGATACAATAATAGTTTGTTAGATAGGATTAATAAAAAATTAGAATCTTTAGAAACTGTGGAAAGATCCATAATAAACACTAAAGCAGAAAGAAAAAGTGATAGTTTTTTGGACCTCCTAGAAAGAATGAAAGCCTTAAATTCAAAATCAGAAAAAGAAAGAGAATTTGAACCTCATCATAGATCACCTATAGCAAAAACCATGACAGATAATAGGCATAAGGAAAGGAATAGTGTAATAGAAAATTGGCATATAAATAATAGTAGAAAAGATGATAGAAAACTAAAAGCAACTGAGAGACCTATAGCCATTAAATATAAAGACAATAAGAAAGATTTTGAGAAAGATAACAAAAATCATGACTTGAAAGACTTAAAGACAACTTTGACTGAAAAGAAAGATAATGGTCATATTAAAATAGTGCAAGACAAACTAGATATAATTGATGAAGACAAAGAAAAAGGAATATTAAAGAAAGGAATAGTAAAAGAAATGATAGAAAGAATGGAAAGACAAGACAATAGTACTCTTAAGTTAACCAACTCAAAAGAAACTCTACGTAATAAGTTAGATATAGAAAAAGACATAAAAAAAGAAAGAGACATAATAAGGAAAGAGAAAGAAAATGATGGTATAAAGTTACAACAAAGTTTGTTGTCAAACTTTATACATAATAATATGGTGCAATAGGATCTCAATCCGTCCACCGTTATGAAACTACTTCAACCACCAAAAATACATTTTGAATGAAGCTCTCTTTTTCATGATTCTGTTTAAGAATCGTTGTTTTGTAAAAGCCCTTTTATTGACATGTTTTTGTCTTTTGTAAAATACCCTTTTCTGAGCAACAGAACATAACACAGAGATGGTAACAAAAAGAGAGAAGACCAATACCTGATAGGGTTGGCCGGAATGGGGAGGGGGAGCCGCAAGGCGCCATTGCAGTAGTGGCTGTGCGAAGATGGCATCGCATTGATTCTTTTCTTCTTCGGTTTAAGTGCTTCAGTGAGCAAGTATTGCATCGTGAGGGTTTACTGATGTTTAAATAATGTTTTTAATTCTTTTTTTTTTATATACAACATCAAAAATGTTGCCAGATCACTTAAAAAATTCCTAATCATTGCTCCATTAGTTATATAGGCAGGGAGACAACCATAATTAACATCACTAATAACACTCATTTTTTAAATTTCAAAAACCAATAGCGCTCACTTGAAATTTGAAAAAAAAGACTAGGCAAAGTAGTAACAGTTTAGGTGAACTTTTTAAAATATTTATTGTTTAAGCAATATTATGTTATATCTCTCTATGTATGCTGCTCATACTGCCAATAAAGATGGCACTTACAACGTTGTGCCATATCTAAGCCAAAATGTATTGAATAGGTGCCCAGATTTACCATGCAACACATTGCAAGGGCTCAACCAATCAAGGTCATGGATTATTGTGGATAAAATTGCAGTGCATAAATACGCAAACTTCACAGTATCAGTTTATGCCAACTTCATCCAAGTTTGCAAGGTGTCATGAACCTATTAAATGCGCGCACACATACACAAATGAGATCCAATAATTGGTATAACATTTCTTATAAATTACATGTTCATTTCGATCTGCATATATCTTAGCAAAACTAAAACAAACATAAAGAAATAAAAATAAAAGAAAAAAGAAAAACAATTATGATTTTTAATGTTCATCCCAAAATTGCTGATGCTGTGCCATCCTGAACCTATGCTAATCACCTCTTCTTGCCCTCTACAAAGAGACCTCCCTAAATATATGGAGTTGAGATTAATTTGTGATGCTTCTACATCCCTAGGCAGCATCACAAATACTAATAACAACTATTAAAAAAAATCATTTTCCTGGTAAACTACAAGTACAGAGATGCTGCAAAGACTATATCTCTCTTGATCTTAGAGACAGCCTCTTCAAATTTTGATTCAAGCTCAGTTTCTCCAATAGATTTTGCTGCTTGTATGAGCTGCTGAAGAATTTCCTCCAGTCTACGAATTGCCCGAATCAAACTGCCCTCAAAAACCTGCGTAATTTCCATTATCTCATAGAATTTGGATCCTTTTGCCCAAGCATACACAGCCTCCATGATATCAGGCCGAAATGAACTCACAAAGCTCTCAACATCAATTTGGACCTGAGATATAGAAGAATTTAATAAACATTTCATTCAGTTGTTTGATCGATAAGATATACTCAGCTATATTGCAATTCCAAAGCATGTCAGTCATGGATGAAGCAAACTATTAAAAAGTGTCATAAGGTTGTCTGATTGGATTGATTGACCTGTACCATTATTTCTCTAGGTGTATTTATTGGGTAGAAAAAGGTCTCTTAGAGTAAGCATCTCACATTCTTGGAATTTCTGCTGAAACCGTGCAAACACAGACAGCATGATGAACTTGACATCTATTATGATGTTTAGAATGCTTGGGAGTAAGGGTTTTACCATTGAATATCCAAAGACTATACTAATTATTTTATCCATATGAGGTAGACACCTCCATGTTCCAACTATATTCCAATGAGGAAGGTTTTTTCCCTCTCTTTCTTTTTTTTTTTAAAGAAAAACAACTCACATATCCATGCAGAATTGAACTTGTGGACAGACCTCCCACCTCTCTGTATGAGGAGAGGAGATGTCATTTGGTCTCTAAGTAAAGTTAATAATGGCTCTAGATTTCTCTACAATTAATTGTGTCTAGGTGATTGCTTTTTACGACACTTGGAGAAAAATAAGTGTGGCATGGCAGATTTCACAATTGTTGTCAGCTGTCATGACCAGAGCAGCTACTTTCCATGCAGTAAAGATCAGGGTCCATTCTAATTTAGAGGCACAATGGATATCAATCTTACTTTATGCAGAAGAAAACGTTTTCTAAAGAAAGGTTCGAAATAGACATTACTCTAGAAGGAAAAAAAAAATTCAGATCATTAATCAACACATTGATGATTTCTGTCCCATCACGTAGGTTCATAATGTACAGCTCATGACCAGAGAAGCTTTATTAAGCTCATCGTCGCATCTCCTAAATCCTCACAATGCACTTCACTTTTAATTGGGAACCAAGACATGAAAATTCTCCTTGTAGGTAATGTGTTCTTCTACTTTAGGTTTTGGTCTCAAACACCCCCTCCTCCCACTCGGAGGAAAAAAAAAAACATGAAAATCGCTAGGGCATTGCATGATACACTTCATTCTCTTGTAGCCCAAAGTTTATTTAACTATATCTCCAAAATTTATGTCTAAATTGCGTTTCAAATTCCATCCAAGTGTAATAACCATGTTGCCCAATTATTTATAGTTGAGTTAAAACTTAGAACAAGATAATTTACAACACTGAGTATAAGTTCTACTACCTTGCACTCAAGCTGAACTTTAGCAACCTTACGAGCTGTATCTTGTAATTGTGCAAAGAGCAATTCAAGTTCTTCCCTAGGCTTTGTAGCATTTTGAAGTTTCTCCTGCCAGACAAAACAAGAAAGCAGAGAAACCATCTCTTCCACTGTAACGTCCTTTAAAACCCCATTGAACATTAGCTCTGTCAGTGTCAACTCATCCGCACTACTGATTTCACTAGCAACTCTCCCCTTCAACTCCACAACATCATCACTTGTGGCATACCTGCAATCAAATCCACTCCAGGAATTTTAGTAAAACAACTTAACAAGGTTCATGGAAATATGGAAAAGTATGCCTTTAAATACTATCATTAAGGTTCATAATTTTTTTGTCACCCAAAAAATAAAATTACAGATATTCAGATCAAATAATTTAAATACTATCATTAAGGGAAAAAAAATCATAAAATAAAAACAATAATAATGTGCACTACGAATATATATATAGGGTTGAGTTCAAGTTACACCTAGTGTAACTTTAAGCAATATTACACCACTTAATAACTTTTTATTTTTTATTTTTTGAGAAACCAAAAGAACATAGAGATCCTAAAAATGCATTTGCAAAAAAGATGTTCCTTTATAGTGTTTATGGTTCAAAAGAAATTAAATTATGTAACAACAAAACATAATTCCAAAACAACAGAGTAAACATTGGTCAGGAGCGAACTCCTGCTTCCTGAACTGATCTTATGTTACAAAGCTTGTGAATCAAGAAGCTAACAAAGTGAAATAAGGGGTGTAGGACCAAGAAGTAAGGTGAAGTGAAATTAGCAACAAGTTTCATTACCCTAGCCTCCGAAGAACCCGTTTTCTTGCCTTAAGTTCATCCTTAAAAGCCAATACAGTGGAAGAACGTATTGACTTCTTAATTGACTTGATCTTTGCTGTCAATTCGTGCTTTGTGTGTAAAACTTTGAGCTTTTGTTCAATAAGGGGAGATTTAGCAACTTCATGCTTGTCAAAAAGGCTCTCTAAAGCCTCTATTCTACGAGCCGCTTTTTTGTATGAGCTACTTTGAATCTGAGAATAAAAATTAAAAAAAAAAAAAAAATCAGGGTTGTAATCAAATAATATATACGAACATGTGTGAATGTGGAAAATGAATTTGGAGTACTATACCTTCATATCTTCTTCTGGATCTAGAAGGGGCACCCCTTTTTCGGCAAATCTAGAAAGAACTTCTGAAACCTTCTTCAGTGTGTTTTCTCGAGCTTCCAAGGGCAAAAGATCTTTTGGTATAGTGAACAATTTGAGACTACTCAAACTAATAATCTGTTCATAGTATCAGACAGCCAAAAAATTCTTTAATGGGTAATCGATATATGCAATGAAGAAAATGTTTAAATAGTAAACTGGCATCAGAGAAGAATAGCATGCATCACCAAAAGCAATTGCACTGAGAACATCAAAACTGTTTGAAATAGTGGAGAGGGAAGAAAATAAATCAAGTAAAAAGAAAATTCTTTTAATTGTAGAGTTAAGTGTTTTTTTTTTTTTTTTTCTTCTCTCTCTCTCTCTCTCTCTAAAAAAAGCACATGATTATCATGCATTTAATGAAGACCAACCCTTTCAAAGAATCAGCACATCAGCAAATTTGAAAAGCTACTCATCTCAACAGTCAAATAACAACCAAAAGAGATCAACTCCAAATTCAGTTCATGATATTCCTTTTTTATAACTAAAGTGCCTAAATGTAATAGAGTCAGAAAGCCCAAAAGAAGTCGCAATGCAATTTTCAATGAATAGAATAAGCAAGGAAATTGAAAATATATAAAACAAAAGAAGAAAGGGACTTTGCTTGCCTGAGATAAAGGAACAGAAACAACAACAGGTTCCCCAGGCTCTTTAAATGGAACAATCTTAATGGTTTTTTTCCCAATTCCATCTTTGCTCACCACACATCTTGTAAGAACATCCACTGTGTAGTCTGCATCTTCTGGCTTCCTATTTGCATCATCTGGAACACGCATTGAAATATAAGCATTCATTGAACTAGATTGAAGGGAGATGAACCTGTTTCATGAGAAACCATTGATAGTTCTCACCTTCAGATACAGTTTTCACTCTTTCAAAATTTAATATTACTCCCCATGTGACCTCATCCTTGATAGAGAAAGATGGGGAAGCTTCTTCACTCTTATAGCATTGAATACATACAAGCCTGCTAGCCTGCAAGAAAGGCAAGCAGTACCTTGGAGAAAACAAAATATCACGAACATCCTTCTTCAAGCTCTTGTACTGCTGTAGCAGATCATAATAATTTTTCAAACTATCTTCTTCTTCAATTACAATTGAATCCCTCTCTTCTTCAAGATCCTTTGCTTCTTTCTGCCAATATAACATTAATAATGGTGAGTCTAAGGTTTTCTCTCTAGAGAGAGAGAGTTTAGAATGTTCAAAATTAGCTGAAATCAAGACCAGGAAGAGTAGTGTGTAATCTTTTAGGCCCTGTTTGGTTGGGATGATTTTGGGGGTGGACGGTGAGGGGAAAATAGGGGGGATTTTGAATAGTTCCCTTGTTTGATTGGGGGGAGGGGAATAGGGGAAATGGAAAACAAAACACCCAGACCCCATCATTTTGGGGTATTTTTTTTTCTCCCTAAATGGGGGAGAAAGTGCTTAGATGGGAATTTACCCATCTGATCCTCTCCTCCCTCCACATTAATTTCCTCTTTTTTTTCTTTTTTTCGTTGCAATGTTAACATTCAGTTTCCCCCCCACACACCCCCCCCCCCCTCTTCTAAACATTAGGATTTTTTTCCTTATAAACTTTTTTTTTTAATGTAATAGGGGCATGAAAGTAAATTTATATAAACATCATTTTCTATCCTCTCATTTTTCTTCTCAACCAAAGAAAAGAGTTTTCCATCCTTTCACTTTTCCACCCCCCAAACTAAACACACATAAGGGAAAACTAAATTTTTTCTATGCCCCCACTTTTCCATCCTCCAACCAAACGAAGCCTTACAAAAGTTGTGTTCCACATTGAGACTGCATAAAAAGCATATGTTTTTATATCATGCTCTTTCCCCTTTTCACCAAAGAAAATAATTAAGCATAATAATGTATGTAAAATCCCCAGTTGCAATTCAGTTGTGTCAAAGCTATCATTCACATGGTACATGATCCTTATAAATAGGATCATAGCACCAAAAGCTGAAATAATTTAAAAAATAAAAATAAAAGAAGAAAACAATGAAATCCTTTGAAAAGACATGTTCAGCAATTGCCATCATTATTTTTCTGAAGGTTTAATAAGGAATTTGAACAGTAAAAACTTTTGATATGCTGATTTACTAGCCACAAACATATTTTATCAAAGTAATTAATTTTGGAAGTCTACTGAATTATCATAATTAGTTCATAATTTAAACCAATCACAAGCATCTTATCTAAAAGGAAAAGACCAATTGAAATATGTCCTCTGTCAATATCAACTAACCTCAAGACTAGGAATGGCACGGTCAGCTTGGAACTGATAGAATGAATTACGGAGCAAATTTTCAGGATCTCCATCTTCACAACGCATTTGGTTCAAAAGCATATTGTAGCTTAAATGGAAGGCACTGCAAAGCAAGGGAGATGGAAATCAGTGGAGGAAATTCCAACAAAATGAAAAGAGATTATATAATTAACAGTAAACCTACAAAACTAATATTTGATTCCCTCAATGATTTCTGCTTTATTTTTAGTGTCTTGAATCAAAACAGAATTATGGTTTAAGTTTGTTCAATTAAGATATCTTCACAGTCAATCGCACCCACATATATGTGACTTGAAATACAGTTTCTTTAAAAAATTCTTCAGGCTATGGATGATGTACCTACTTCATAAGAAGTGTGAAATGTAGCCTCTTTTGAATTACTTTTGAATTACTCTAACTTCCAAACTCATGAATTTGTTTAGTGATTCCAATCAACTTGTCCTTTCAATTTCGAATATAAGTTTGTGCTTTAGAAACAACACTTTTTACTAACCACACACACACCAAAAGAGGAAAAGGTAAAAATAAATATTTAAAAAGAAAAAAAAGAAAAAAAAAAAAAAGGGAAACGCTGCACCACCAGCTCACAAAGACTTAATATGCCAAAAACTGTAAAATATAGCCAATATCTAAAGACAGACCAAATGGGGGGAAATGGAGGAATGATGTGTTTATTTCTTGATCATTTAGGTTTCCACCAGACTACACATTCCTAACTTCATGAGGCAACTAAGTTCCAAATTTAACAGTGTCAAGTCTCTTTCTGACTTCTTTTTCCAAGATAATAAAACAAATCCAAAAAAATGCTCCTCCATTGAGTACCATGTGTCAAGCCTCCTTTTGACTTCCTAAAGAATTACAACTTGAAGTCTAAGAGATCTGTGAAATCTACTAAAGAGTTACAAGAGACCCCCTATAATATTATACCATACAAACAAAGACCACAAATATATATATATACTAAACCTCAATAACAAAGCTCTCAACCCCTTCAAGTTTGATTATCATTCAACCCTTTCCAACAAGAGTATACACATCTATCACCTTCTCCGGCATCATCCAATGTAACCCAAATGTAGAAAATACGAAGGACCACAAATCATGAGAAAATGGACCATGTAGTAACAGATGACCTGCTACACTTACAGAAACAATATCAATTAACAATGACAACATTCTTTTCAATAAGATTATCCACTGTCAAAATCTTACCCATGAAACAATATCGATTAACAATGACAACATTCTTGTCAATAAGATTATCCACTGACAAACCCAAGCATCTGTCAACACAAGAAAGCTACATTCTTACAACAAATATTCATCCATGGAAAATGGTGGAAAACTTACCACTCAAGCTTTTGTAATAAGAACAAACACTGAACTTCTCATACAGTTCAATACCCACTTCATATGATCATCTCTTCTGTCAACAGGAATATTAAAGTACAACAAATCCATTAGAGACCCAACCAGTTCCAATTCCCTTCATGAAAAGCTCAAACACATCCTAGATTCCAATAACACAGTCCCTCCTCTCTTGAATTCAAAAGAGACGGATGCATCTTTGCCACTGCATTCCAAAATCTAGTCCTCTTTCCATCTCCTTTGATAAAAGAAATTTTGGCAGCAATTTCTCCCAACCAACTCTAATACCTTCCCAAGTACGACCCATAAGGCCTTCTTACTTCCTCGTAGGTCCAATCACCCACTCTTTCCCATATTTTGTATGAATAAAATGTCTCCAAAAGTGATGATGCTCCTCAGAAACCTCCATATCCACTCACCCAACAAAGCTTGGTTTAGGTTTTGGGTTATAATCATTTATACTATTAAATTTTTTTTTTGATAAGTAAGAATGATATATATACGAAAGGCTACTCTATGCAAGAAGAGTAAAGAGCAAAACCAGAGAATACAAGGAGAAGAAAACAGAGAAAAAACAAAAAAAGAAAGAAAACCAAACAACAAATTACTTATAGAGAGAAAGAGAGCTAAGAAAAGAAGGGAGAGAATCACAAGTCGTGAGTCCCCATGCCCTAGACCAATCAAAAAGAGTTCCACTAAAGTTAATCTAGGAATAACCCAAGACAAGCCAAAAGTTATAAAGACAAAGCTCCAAAACCGATAAGCCATCCCACAATGAAGAAATAAGTGGTCTACCATCTCTCCACAATGACGGCACATAATACACCAGTCCACAAAAACCAATCTCCTCAATTTCAGGTTATCACCCGTTAGGATCTTATTCCAAGCAACACACCAAACAAAAAAGGAAACTTGCCTAGGGGCCTTTGCTTTCCATATAGCTTTCCAAGGAAAGACAGTTGAGGGAGAGTTCCTTAGTTTGTTATAATATGACCGGATGTTAAAATCTCCATTAGGCTTCAAGTTCCATCTCATCCGGTCTCCCACATCCATTGGAGGAGTATTAGCTCCCAATATATGAAGAAAATGCAGCCCTTCATCCATCTCCCAATCATTAAATTCTCAAAGAAAACGAACATCCCAAATTCTTCTATTCTCCACCCCCTACCTCGACAAAGAGGCTTCTACAGATACCTCTTTATCAACGGCAATACCATACAGCCTTAGGAAGGCCAAATGAAAAGGTTGATCCCCATTCCACCCATCCTGCCAAAACCTCACTCTATTCCCCAACCCAACAACAAACTGACAATTTTTGCTAAAATCCTCCCATCCCACGCGAATACCTCTCCACAAACCACACCCATGAACTCCCCTACCTAGCTTTGAGGTCCATCCCCCCCATTCTTCCCCATTTTTTGAAGCTACCACCCTCCTCCATAACCGACCCTCTTCCTTCCCAAACTGCCACAACCATTTCCCCAGTAAGGCCTTATTGAAAGTAGTAAGTTTCCTTATCCCCAAGCCCCCATTGGCTATAGGCGCACAAATTTTATCCCATCTTACCAGATGAGTCTTGCTATCACCCCAAAGAAAGTCCCTTTGCAACTTTTCAATTTTATTAGCCACATGAGTAGGGATTGTGAATAATGATAGAAAATATGTAGGAAGACTAGATAGCGTACTCTTGAGTAACATCAATCGACCCCCCTTAGACAAATACAACTTCTTCCACCCGGCTAGATGCCTCTCAAATTTTTCCAAAATAGGATTCCATATTGAAGGGAAGTTATGTGAAGCCCCCATCGGCATACCAAGGGAAGTAAAATAGAATGGTTACTGTAGGAGGGGTTTTTGGGGCTCAGGCCCAATAGGCAGGCGATTCTGGCCCAATAGTCCCTCCACAATGAATTTATAGAGAGTAGGTTACAAAACTAGGTCTTGACAGAGTGAACGTAGTTATCAGCAAGCCATGCAGCCATATGGACGTGGGGATATTCCTTTTAGCTTCCTGGGATAACAGTCCGCGGGGCTGTATCTTATGCTTTGTTCCTCCAACTCCTTTTCTCTCTCTCTCTCTCTTTTTCTTCCTCCTTTTTCCGCTCCCCTAGCCATGGGGATTTTCTTCCCTTATATAGCATCCTTCTTACGATAATGACCCTACACTTGTTAATCATCTGGGCCTCTACTCGAGTGCCTGTCCCATCAGACATCCTCCTTCTTTTCTGTGAGTTGCACTGGCCAAAATAATTCTGTTCTCCTGTCCTTTCCACATTAATGCGGCTGGAAAAGTAGCTTCCTTGCATTTAATGCGGCAGTTGTGGTTGCCCCCCCCCCCGAACGTCCTACATTCTTCCTTGATTTTGGATGACCTTTCACCATGTAAAGGGTGTGAATCGGACTCCCATTTGGTGCGTCCGAGGAGGTACTCCTCCTCGGACGCCCCTAAGCAAGCCCGGCCCAACATGATTGGGCTGGGGGGTCCTCTGCCCGTGTCTTCGCTTCTTATTGTGGTTGGGCTTAGTACAAGTACTATGGCCCAACGTTGACTGACGAATTTTACCCCCACAGTTACCATTCCACATTAAGGAGTTTGAATCTCCCAAACTCCCCTCCACCTTGGGGCCAAAACTCACTTATCAAAAAATCCAAGTGTGCATGGAGATTATTATTTTGTGATATGTCCTATCAAATTTTTAAACAAATAAAAAAAGTAATCCTTGCTGATGATTCTAGTTTAATGTTTCTACATTCTAAAAATGACACTGGCTACAAAAGTTCAAGGAAAGATAAGCTTAAAGGACAAATTAATATCGACCCAAAAAAAAGAGACACAAAACAATTAAAAATTATGGTCTATATTAAATGTGGAGCTGTATGGTACCCTCCATTGGCCACATTAGTTACTATTATATCTTTTGTTTCCTTGCATTAGAAAGCTTCTGGTTCATTTTTATTTAATCTAGAGTCAAGTATATACCTATAATTTTAAATTTATGGACATGGGCTTTAGCTTCCGGTCATGCTATGTTATTGGACAATTATTGTGGTCTTTAATTAGTTAAAACCCTAGTTTGCTATTAATTTTCAGCTTAGGAGCCAATATTCTAGCAATAGCAAAAAGGGTTGTAAACGAGTCGAGCTTTTTTGAGTATTGAACGTATGAGCTTGGTTTGACAAGAAAAGTAAAATGTTCAAGCTTGGTTCAAGCCAAAACCAAGCCTAAAAACAATGTTTGAACTCAAGCTAGTCAAAAAGTCCAAAAGCTTGAGCTTGGCTTGATTCAATGGTCAACCTGAGCTCAAGTTTAATATCAAGCTCTTAAAATCCAACACAAGTACATTATCAAGCCCATTTGATTGGACAAGTGGTCCCAACTCCCAATTAGGGGATCCACAAGAATAAGTTTCAATTCAACCTCCTCCAATCCCAAGATTAAAGGTTTAGTAAAATATGGGTTTATTTTTCAAGCCCATATGAAGCTTATCACCAAGCCCATAGAAGAGCCTAGGCTCCACTTGTTTTTTATCAAGCCCTATTGTTCACGAGCCTATTCATGAACAATTTTTTTTCTTGGGCTCAGCTCATTTTTTAAACAAGCCTAAAATTAAGGCTCAAGCTTGGCTTGTTTATAAACAAACAAACATGAATTAGCTTTTTATCAAGCCAAGCTCGAAAACACCTTGGCAGCACTGTAGAATTAGGATTACTTGGACTATATATATGGATTATGGACTTAATGCTTTGATTCAATGGACATGTTTTATGAGATTTTTGAGCAATTATGCTCTTAAGGCTTAATGCAATCTTACTTTGAGGTGTAATGCCAAGATAAGGAAGAGTAGGTGCAGGACCTAGATCTTATCTTCTTCTTATTTAGGATTACTTGGACTATATATATGGATTATGGACTTAATGCTTTGATTCAATGGACATGTTTTATGAGATTTTTGAGCAATTATGCTCTTAAAGCTTAATGCAATCTTAATTTGAGGTGTGATGCCAAGATAAGGAAGAGTAGGTGCAGGACCTAGATCTTATCTTCTTCCTATTTTCCTTCTAAATTCCAATATTTTTCAATCAAATTCCAGCCAGTCCATACCTGATTTTGTTACCCTTCTTGCATTTATTCTAAAATACCTTGAGAATTTTGTACCACATCACTTCTTTCACCAAATCCCTATGATAAAAACTCCAAACACATATTAGGGAAATTCATGCCCTGTTCCTCACCTCAGAACCATCCTCAAAACTTCTGTATTTATTTGCCTCAACCAACATCACCAATTCTATCCTAGCACAATTAACTAAATGCAACATTCAAGAGGAATAGGATGATCAACAAAGAAAAGAAAAATAGCTAAAATAGCAGGCATCAACCAAAAATAATCATATGAAAGTTTTTCCATGTTAAACCCTGAGGAAATATTCCACATTAAATATTAGCTTGCTCTAAATTAATAAGTTCATTGTCAGGTCCTGCTGCATCAGACGTTTTCAGAACATAAAGGTCACCAGAGAAACACCATCCATACCTGTTCAAACAATCAGCACTTCCTTTAAGCATCATTTTAGCAGTAGAAGGTTCCAATTTATCATCAAGCATAAGGATGCATATTCCACGCGTATCAATACCTCGACGACCAGCACGGCCACTCATCTGTATATACTCTCCACTGGATAGCCATCTGAACTTATCTCCATCAAATTTACGGACATTTGTAAACACAACAGTTTTTGCAGGCATGTTCAAACCTATGCTGAAGGTCTCTGTGGCAAATAAACACTGGAGGAAAATGAACCTTAGTAATGCATCGAATGAATATAAATTTACATTCAATGAAAGTAATAAAAATAGATAACCTAAAATATGTGCACCTGAAAGGTGCAAATGAACCTTAGTAGGTCCAGAAATGAGAAAAAAAGTAAAGAAGAAAACAATAACCTCATTTTTCAAAAATCCCCAAATATAAATAAGTTAAAGAAAGAAAAAGGAAAACCATATATATATTTGTGAATCAGTTCCTTAGCAAGTCAATCATTTGCTCTCCAAAAAGATGGCAAAAAAATATATAAAAGAAACTCCTTATTAGTCTTTGAACATTGAACAACCTAATGGCATCAAATTGGAACAGAATGAAAACAGGCACAGGGTTCAGGAGGACCAAAAGTATAGTTAATGAGCTAAGAACTAAAAATAATGTTGCTCATGGTCTGCTCAAGACCCCTGATTCCAGTTGTGTACAAGAGTGTTTTGCATTTCTGCATTATAATATCAGAAATTATCAGGACTGCCCATGTGAACGGTAGAAATATGCTTAAGTCACTCATTAGGTCCGAGAAGCTATTCATAAACATAATTATTATTTTAAATTTATAATGTCTCAGTAAGTCCCAAAAGATATGCATAATCATAATTATTATTTTAAATTTATAATGTGCTCCCAACCTTGATCAGTCCTTCTTGAAATAGTATCTCAATAACTTCCTTCAAAATGGGAAGCAAGCCAGAATGATGCACACCTATTCCACGTTTCAAGAGGGGTAAAATATTTGAAACCTGTGTAAAGATAAAATAAAATAAAAAAAATCAAAAGCTTGAAAATTAATGTAAAACAACAAAAGCCAGATTCATGAACTATTTTCAGCATAAAAACTAGATGTAAAAGGGGCCAACTCAATGTTCTTGGCTAGAGTGCAGTAATCAAACACATAATAAAATATAATAAAATTGCCATGATGCTTAGTACATATAAACCACAGTAGGTCATCTTCTTACTACATACAATCCAAACTTTGAGCATAATTTCACAAAATTATTCCCTTTCACCACAAAAATTAATCAAATTGAATACTGATTTTTTTTTTTTTTTTTTTTTTTTTAAGATTAAAGGTATGAATGTAATAAATCAAGTGAAAAGACTACAAGAAGCCAATGTAAAAGGGCACTTCCTTCCCCTAAAAGAATAGGTGGATGATGAAGCCATGATTTCAAGACTCCCAGTGACATGTATAACTTACCAATTAAAACATAGGCACTGAAAATTCAAATTTAAAAATTCATACTTGGCTGGACTCATGTTAGTAACAACAGAATGGCTGAGTTTATCAAAATAACAACAGAATTGCTGCATTTTTATAAGTAACGAGAAATTTTATTGAAAAAAGCTGAGTACAGGAAGAAGTACAATCATACACTTAAATCACAATGCTCAAACATATCTAAAAAGGAAAAAGAATGGCTTGCAACTGTTATTACAATGATGCTGAATGTCACAATATTTTACTTCCAAGTAGGATCATTTGGATCTTTTTCATTTTTGTTTCCTTTAAATCTTCTAAAAGGTGCAAAGTCATGCATTTTTTTAATCAAGTTTATTTAGATATGTGTAGCATCTTTTGAACAGACTGTAAATCGAAGCCTTGAGGCCCCAAAAGACAGAAACCCTAGGAGATTAATAAACTTTGCTACTGAAGCACAACAGCCTGTTAGCCATTTTGTTTCTATCTCCTTCAGCTGGGTAAATCAAGAAGAAAACAAGGCAGCCCATGTGTTAGTGAGATGATCCTTTAGAAGCTCTGCTTTTGGTTTTTTTTGGTCCAGCTTCTCTCCGCATGTTGTAGATGTTATCATGGTAGAGGAGCAGAGGCTTAGATTGTGTTTTGGCTGCTGTTTTGTTCATCTTTAACAAAATCCTTTGCATTCATAAATAAATAAATAAAAAGCTCCTCCTCATTGTATCTACATCCATAGATGGGCCACATCATGCCATTATAACTTGATTGTATTTGTTAAATTTAGGTTGCCCATTTTTAAACAAGCACCTATCTTCATTCAAATCCAACCAACGTTTTCCACTTATGCCTCTCCTAGAAACCATGGAAGGTCTTACTGTATTGCAAGATCATCAAAACCCCACTTTACTTGTTTACCAGGAAATAGAAAGGAAATTGAAACATGGACCAAAGAAAAAGAAAGAGGAAAGCAATTGAAACATAGCTACTATATAAAGTTATAAACATGGGGATATTTCATGGGGTGTGTGTGTGTGTGTGAGAGAGAGAGAGAGAGACAGACAGACAGAGAGAGGGAGAGAGAACAAATGCATTAAGGAAATTTTTATAACAAAAAAAAATGCTTAAAAATATATAGCACTAAGTAGTGGGCAACTATCCCTGCATTGCACCTGAAGTGATATATAAGGGATTGCATCAATAAAAGCTAATATTCTGAAACCAGCATATTGGCTCAAAAGCACATAAAAACAAACAGACACAGAATAAGAACTTGCCTGAGGCAGCTTCTTATCATCATCTGAAAGAATATCCATAGCACTCCAAAAGATGGTTTCTATGTTCACCTTCTCATCATCCCCATTCAGGTCCAATTTTGCCATCTATAACACCAAAAAGAGCCCAAAACCAAAACTCTAGTTCACAAGTTCTTAATTCCATGTTCATAAAAGTAGAACATGTGATGCATGATTTAAAGAAATGTAGACAAACCAAAGTATTATTTCACAGAAACAGTTTGGAGATCCATGTTCAGACACATGCATTAGATTCAGATAAACTTCAAATTTATCTAGTAGAATACACATCCTGATGAATGGTGCCAAAGATATATAAATCAGAAAGTTTGGACCAAAATAACAATGTTCAGTGGAAACGTTTCGAAGTGATTTGCTATGGGTCATTTAAAAAAATTCAAAAACATAAGAAATGAACATATATATTTGTACATATATATATTTTTTGGATACTTCATCCTTTTAATGAAGTAGTCTTTCTCAATAAAACTTTTTCTTACCTATCAAAAAATTCAAGTACAGCACATCATGTCATATGGTTGTGAAGAAAGCAAAACTGATTCCAAATTATCTTCCTCTAAAGTCTACTTGAAAAAGAAAATTAAAAAAAAAGAAGACCAAGCTAACAATTGTTAAACCTAAAAAAATTTAAAAAGAAAGGAATCAGGACTCCCTCACTCTTTATGCTGCAATGAAGTACAGGTCACAAGAACATGGAGTAATACCTGCATTGCAAGAAATTCGCATTCTCTTTTGCTAAAGCTGAAAAGTATGACAGGATCATATTGACGCTGAATGATCATTTTCACCATCTTGAAGATGTCACTTTCTTCACCAACTCTGCCCATAGCCAATCCCTTTTGCCACTTCCCATTCTCCTTTTTCTTGTCACCCTCACTAGCAGGGACAAGCGAGTTTAAACCTTTCTGAAAGCTATCCTCACGAAATTTTCCCTTTTCATCCACCACCAAGTAAAGACCATCACCGCCAGAAGGGAAAATATAATGCTGAAGAGGTGTTGGCCTATAATCTGTATAAACAATGTGACATGGTTGTTGGTGAACCTGCATTAATATCAGCAAATTAAGTCACATATTTTTCCAGTGAAAAATTCAAACAATACTAAGTAAATTGGATCAGAATGTTTTTTGCGTCAGGGAAATCGCTGGTGATTCAGTAGCTGCACATAAATAATATAAACTAACAAATGTGGAACTTGTAGTATGACTTCTTCCATTCATTCACTTATACACAATATCATAAAGACTCAAATTTCTCGTTCATGTACAACCTAGCATGGAACAAAAGCATCATGCTCATCACATCTTCAGGTGCTTAAAATTAACAATAGGGTTAAAAATGTCAGCCCTGGGATGGTCTTGAGCCCAAACTTTGTGCTTCACATGGATGCATGGAGAAGGATATATCATAGACAGAAGGAAAGCAATATTCAATAAAGGATATTGCCAAAATAAGAACTTCTCACAATCTGATGTCCAAAAATGGCCCTAATGTCAAACATCAGATCATAGAAGAGGTCATATTTTGGAGTACTCATTCTAGAAAGTTTGAAGGGTACTCATTCACTTCCTTAGATCTTAAAAACTCCTCATTGAAATAATTTTTTTTGCATCTTTTTATTTTCTTTGGTTATCTTCCATTGCATACATGTACTTCCTGTAACCAAACCATTTACATTTAACTTGCACCTCAATCAGTCATAAATAGTTAAATACTTTTCAAAATAAGCAAAAATTATTCAACCAGCCTCTACAAGCTTTTTTTCTTGCAAGCAAACGAACAAGACCAGGAGCACAATATTTATTGGGTCCAACCAAATAGAACTGCAAACTGAAGTCCTGTGATGTTTGTATATGAGACCTTTGTACTCTAGCATAGATTTCAATTGTTCTTTCAGTTTTTCTAATCCCAGATTTTCAAAGAAGATCTATGTCATCTCACTGATCATATTCTGCATGTGTAAACTCAACAGTCCTGTGAGTAATTACAACCATGATTAATCCTTAATCATTTTCTGCATGCAATGTTGTTGAGAGTCTAATAAGCATCTGCAATCTCCTTCAATGTATAAGGGAATAATATTCAATCAAGGGAAAATCACCTTAGCAACCCAATCAGCAAATTCCTTTGCATTAGGTACAGTTGCCGATAGGAATACAAATCGAGATTTCCTTGGGGCCATAACGATGCTTTCCTCCCAAACTACACCTCTTTCCCGGTCACGCATGTAATGTACTTCATCAAAAATAATCCAAGCAACCTCTCGCGTAATCTCCGACCCTTTGTACTGCATACTACGCCAAATTTCTGTAGTCATCACCTGAAATTAAATTGAAATTTAGTAATCAATAAATAAACAATGCTAAAAAAGAACAACAAAAATGGACAGTGGCCAAAACACCTACCAAGCAAGAAGCATTCGGCTCAATTGTCACATCACCTGTCATCAACCCAACATCTGAAAACTCTTGTTTGAACTCCCTATATTTTTGGTTGCTGAGCGCCTTGATTGGTGAAGTGTATATGACCCTCTGCTTATTTCGCAACGACATAGCAATCGCATACAATGCTACCACAGTTTTCCCAGCAGAAGTATGGGCTGACACCTGAAAATGAATGGAAATATGAAGTCATTTTTTTATTTATTTTTTTTTTTAAATCAAAATTGTTTGTTAGGAACTCATGCCACTAAAATCCTTGGTCATATGAGAGGAGAGGATAGCCTAAACAATCAAATCACAAGTCACAACTGTCAGTACATTGGTAAATCTTTTCAGTCAGACTCTTTTTCCAATATTCTATAACTTAAGAGAAAGTTTTGACAAATATATAGTTGGCGAGATTAAATGAACTTGAAATCACATTCCATTTTATAACCCATCCAATCCAACAGGAAAATTATTTAGAATTATTTTTACTTCCAGAATTTGTAACTAATTATATCAGAACTTGTTCTGAATCCCTTAATTCAGTACTCCAACTGCACAGACTACAAAATGTCTAGTGTCCAATTTCACCTACCACCAATACCATAACCAAAACCCCGGACCCTTGGAATAGACCACACCACTCTCTCTAGGGACCAATCACAAACCTTTTGCAGTTAGTTCCGATACTAAATTCATAAAGATCAATAACAAGTCACTTCCTGACTAAGAACCCTATTTACTCCAACTAAAAGTTATCCACATTCTAATAACCCGAACCGAATTAACTGATCATACCCAGTGCACCTTTGCAGGGTCTGGCAGAGGTTATGGTAAGCAGCCCTACCCCCATTTTATTGGGGAGGCTAATTCCCAAACTCAAACCTGCGACCTGCCACACCAAGGCAAGGCTCAACCTCTAACCCTCAAGACTTAAGGTATAGCATCAAAATTCACTATTTTCAGTACTTCATTTTTTATTTTTTTAACTCCATTTTTTTTCCTTTTCCTCTCCTCCATTATAGCTATGTAATAGTGGAATAGACATGATAAGTTCCAAAATGTTTGCTAAAGCTAAAACTAAAACTAAAGCACACAGATCAGGACAAAACGACAAGTAAAAGATTCAAAATTTTCAGCATATAGTTTACCATGACGGACTCGCCGTTTTCAAGGCAGTTGATGGATTCGGACTGGAAAGGGTCTAAAGTGAAAGGGAACTCTTTCGCCGCCGCCGAAGCCGAAGAGGAAGGAAGAGGAGGAGGAGGAACATAGCCTTCCGGATACGACACGTCGTGTAAGCAAGCAACGGGTTCTTCGTCGTTGTTGGCGGAGGGAAGCGGCGAGTCGCTTTCTCTCTGCTTTTGTTTCGGCGGAGGTAGAGGTTCCGCTACTGTGTCGCCCGTCGATTTTCTCTTCAACGAACCCATGATTGCTTTGGCAAACTCAACTGTGGAGAGGCTCAACGGCTTTATATAGCTTTCGAAGGGAAAGGAAAGACCTAAAGCTTTGAATCAAAGCAAGTTTTATTTTAAGATGTTGTGTAGTTCTGAAGAAGGACAGGGCGCCGTTGCGGTGCTCGTGTCGTTTTGCGTACATTCAGAACCAGAGCTACTTTATGCCGGCGCTAACATAACTTTCGTGTCTTGAAACGCACCGTTTTGAGTCCATAAAAAGAAAAGGCACCCTTCCTTCCGGTATGTATTTTTAAAAATTTTCTAATTTTTTTTTTTATAAATTTTATCCCTTTTTTTTGTAATTTAACAAGGCACCTCTTTTTGTGGAGGGACAAACCGGGTGTACCACTCATGTGATCATACACACAATGGTGCACATTCACTTAAGCCCAATGCTTATAAGTCGAAGGTGGGAGGTGTCTCTTCCCAATGTGGGATTGAGCAAATTCGTGAGGGTTTTCACCCAAAGCAGACAATACCTTCTAAGGGAGAAGTTCATCCCTCCACATTTGTGATATTGAGATATGTTTTGGTTTTGAGTGATTATTGCTTGGTGAAGCAGTTACTTGTTAGTTCTAAATTTTATATTTAAAATATTTATTTGTTTGTTTTTTCATAATTTTTTTTTATTTTTATAAAATCTAATAAATAGGTCGACACAATTGACCCGTTTAATAAATGGGTTGTGTTAGGATTAAAGAATATTAACCCGTTTAATAAACATGTCAGGTTAGTGTTGATCCATATAGTCGGATACTCATGAGTTGACACGACACGCAAACACGAAGTACCACCCTAGTTGAGAGAGAGTGGTCGTGGTTAGGTATGAGAGGAAGGCAATTAATTAGTAGGAGAGAGAAAAACAATAAATAATGACTAAAATAGAATTTTTAAAGTTGAATATTGAGTCTAATGTAGAAGTACCTACAAATGAGTGGGTTAAAATAGTTTTTTACATTAAATTTGACTAAATTGGCACTAGGCCTAATGCAAATGCTCTAAATAGTTTCATATACAAATATAATTATATTAAATTGTTAATAATTATCAAATTTTATATTTAAATAAATAATTAAAGATTAAAAAAATTATTTTTTTAGTAAGATTCATTTGAAGTCATTACAAGATTTGAAAATATATGTTATATGTTATCAATAATGTTATTTAAAAAAAAAAAAAAAAAAACTCATTTATGGAGCGAGTTGTGAATCATGAATAAGTTGTGGCAAAAGTGGTTACAACTCGAATAAGTTAGTCCCTTTTGGATATACATTACTTTAAGTTTCTTTAAAAAACTTTTTCCCCTCTCCCCATGTGTGTGTGTGTTAAAAAATACTTAGTATTCTCCAAAAAAAAAAAAACTCAAATAAGTTGTGCTTTAGTTGTGTCACATAATAAGTTTTGGCAAAAGTGGTAAGTTGTGGAATCCAAATCTTCTTTCCCATTTTTTCTTCTCTACTTCATACTCCACTAATAAAAACTTGTCATACGTACACCCATTTTCAAGAGATAATTACAGTAAACCCACCTGTGGTATGACCCGTTTTCACTTTGCCTACCTGTGATTCAATCATTTACACTTTGCCCACCTAAGGTAACTTTCGTTAGCCTTCCGTAACCCACATCTCCGTTTGCCGTTAGAAAAACACATTTTTAGGCAAAAACAAATATAACAAGAATAAAAAAGCTAAGGTTTTGATTGCTTAAAAACTTCTATAAGAACAAAGTGGAAGAATAGCACACAAATCCCACTCTGATCTTGGCTTTTCTCCCCATTGTGGTTGGGATTCAAAGTGGGTTTGAAGTTGGAAATGGGGGTGGTTTGCTACATGGTTGGGTTTCATTTGAGTTGCCTCAAATGAAACTCCATGGCCAACCCTTCAAGCTCGTTTCCCTCAATCATTGACACCACCTTAGCGATGAGCTCCTCCTTCTCAACGGCGAGCTCCTCCATCAGACCTTCATGGCCGACCTTTCAAGCTCCCACAATAAATCTCACCGAGCCCTCTCTCTCACTCTAAACCTGAGCTCAATCTCTCTAAGCTCTCGGCCTAAGCTCTCTCTAAACCTCTGTTCTCTCATCTCTAAAACTCTCTCAAACGAACTCCATGGCCGCCCCTCTCAAGCTCACCCCCTCACATTAACGTCGCCACCTCAGGCGGCCTCGCCTCATCAGACCCTCATTGAGCCCTCACCAAACCCGAGCTCCCTCTCTCTAATCTCTAAAAAGCTCTTAGGCCGAGCCTCCCTCGAACTTCCAAGGTCACCCATCTCCAATCATCAAGCACCACCACTACTCCATGGTGGTTCCTCTGCTTTCTGCGTCTCGGCCTAACCTGGGTTTTGGGGGTTTGTTAATGGTGGGTTTGGGTGAATTTTCCAAAGGGTTTTCTTTGTGTTGGATTGTGAATTAAGTTTTGGTTTGATAAAAGGGTTTGATTGAAAGGTTGGTCTAAAGGGTTTGCTAGATTTCTCTCCCTGTCTTACATTCCAATCTAGCACCTAGAAGCCACCACCATGACACCAAACCCATGGCTGATCTACCATGATCCAAATCCACGGCTGGATTTTTCTATACCTCACACTTCAGTTGTTGGCTTATCTCTATCTCACTCTCTCTTTGTTGCTAACATTGCTGGTTGTTTTGAGATGTTGGTCTTCTTGTAAAATTTGGTTCAAAATTTTGAGTTGTTGTGAAATTGTTGATATTGTTATAGATTAAAAATAATTTCATTGAGCCATTTGATTGGCATGTTATTCCTCCACTTTGTTCTCATTGAAGTTCATGAGCAATAAAAAACCCTAGCTTTTTTATTCTTGTTATATTTGTTTTTGCCTAAAAATGTGTTTTTCTAACGGCAAACGGAGAGGTGGGTTATGGAAGGCTAACAGAACTAATTTCAGGTAGGTAAAGTGTAAATGATTGAACCACGGATAGGCAAAGTAAAAACGGGAAATACCACAAGTGGGTTTACTGTAATTATCCCTAAATTCAAATATAATTTTCTGATTTTTTCTTATTTTAGTTTCTTAAAATAAATAATAATAAATAAATAAAAACCTAAACCATCCCCACCTATCACCACCACTACCATCGCCACCGCCACCAACCTTCGACGACGTCATCAATGACCAACCATCACCTTCGACCACCAGCCACCACCAGCCACCATAATTTAAAGCTAAACCATCCCATCAGCCATCAACCACCAACCACCAACCACCACCACTGGCCGCCACCACCACAATCGTTCCTTCGCCACCCCCAACCTTAGCTGACGTCATCAATGTCCAACCACCACCTTCAGCCACTAGCCACCACAATTGGCCACCACCACAACCAGTCACCAAACCACCCCCACTAGCATCAACCTTTTTTGACACCACTAAGAAGAGATTGCCAATGTCATAGAGTGAAGCGTAGTTGTCAATGTAATACCCCAATTTTGTTTTTATGATTATCACCGCACCTTGTCATTTTTAATATTGAGTTGAGATACTATATGTGTGTGCATAGTAATATGGGAGTAGACAATTTTGTTATTTATTTATTTATTTATTTATTATTTTAATTGCCGCACCAAATTGTATGCACTAGCATACAATTTGGTGTGGCAATTAAAATAATAAATAAATAAATAAATAAAAGATGAAGATGTTTTATGGGCTTCTTGGAGACTAAAGAGATAAGCTCAAGTGGATTTTAAACTCCAGCCCACTACCCCACCAAGCCCACATCTTTGATGTGTTAAAATATAAGTTGGAGGAAAAGATAAATTAGGGTTTTCATAGGAAGGATTTTTAGCAAGGAGCTTAAGAGGTGTTTTTTTTTGGAGTTAGAGCACATACAATTGAAGAGGCAATCAGATCGTTCAAGATATAATTTCTCACCATTAGAAACAAAGAATTAAAAGTTTATAAGGTTATCTTGGAATCAGTTGTGATGTTAGATTGTTCAGAAGTTTGATTTTGGTCCTAAAATTCTACTTATATTTTACGGTTAGATTTGCCGCTGTGTATCCATGAACAAAGGTATGACTATTACGTCTTCATTAAGATATATATATATAAAATCCTAGATTGAGCCACGGAATTTCAAGAATCTGTGATTTTGGCTTAAGTCTTCCTTTGGTTTTGTACATATAAAAAAAAAAAAAATATATATATATATATATATATATATATATATATATATATAATAAGTCCATGATGCTGCCACCGTTTCATTGAGATTATTCTATTAAAACCATTGAAGTCATATATTAAAGTTTGGAATTGGCTTTTGTGGGAGTATGGTTCTCACTTTGTTCTCTGTGGGTCCCTCGAATAGGTATACATTGCCATCAGGTCTTCTATTAGATTTGTATATATTAGGTCCTTTTAGTTTTGCACGTTTCTTTGATTATATATGTTAGGATGAATTAACGTTTTTTTTGGGGTTTTATATTAAATCCTAGGTTAATGATATTTTGGCTACTGCCTTCCTCATGGCAATATGAGTTTCGATTAATGCAAGGAAATATTATTGGTTAGAATATCATTGGTTAGAGAAACTTTACTATAGTGTTAAAAGTATTATTAGTTCAACAAATTTTAATCCTAGTGAGTCTATTTGTATAGTTCTATAAGTTTTATATTTTGTGGAGGATAGTAAGTAATTTCTATGATTGAATATAGGTCTTATTTAAGAGTGTTTTGAGGCTTTTTGGAGGTTGTTTCGGCTGGACTTTTAGAGGGATTCAAGTGCTGTAAGTAATTATGCATAATATGCACAAATTTTATTCTTTAGGTTCTTTAGAAGTCAAAGGTTTTCAAAAGTTATGTTTTAAAGCTTACGTTTTCTAAAGTTTATTGAAAGCATTATTGTTATATCATTGAAAGAGAAACTTCAACTTTTAGACAATGTTTTAAAGAGAAACTTTGAATTTAAAGTGACGTTTTGAATGTCCAAATCTCATTTAAAAGATGATTTCTAAACTAAACTATTTTCCGAAAATAATTGAGTTTCAAAGTAAGTTTTCTAAAAAGGTTCTTGTTCTTTAAGTTTGTTTAAAACCAAGTGATTTCAAAGTCATATTCTTATTTTTCAAATGGTATTTAAGACATTTCTTTTAGCAAATTGGGTTTTCAAACTTACTCAAGAATTGTAAAAATATTTATATAAACTTTTCAGTTCTTATTCATTTCCTAAAAGAGTCAAGCATCCTTTGATTTATGTTCAATTTGATATTGTGATATTCGCTATGCCTTTATATTTGGAATAATTGTTAATATTAAGAAAATTCTTCTATTTTGTATATATTTTGTTTTGTGATATGTGACTCAAAATGAATGTTTTAAGAATTGATTAGATAAATGTGTAAATCCATTCACAGGATTGGATGTGAGAGTATGTGTTGATCCCTCACTAGCAGGGGTTTGATGTTGGTATCCGCAGTAGGGGTTAGATGTTGGTATCCGCTCACAGGATTGTATGTGAGAATATGTGATGTGTATATGTAACACTATGCTCTGATCAATTATATGTATGTGTTTTCTAATGATTTTGAGATGTGATTACATATGTATTAAGTGATTCATTATATGTTTTGGAATAACTAGTTTTGATACCACTGAATGAGTTTGTGAAAAATCAAAATACTCGTGCTTTGCTTGACTCTATTTCGTTGTGTATTCTGTATAATTACTTACTAGATGTGTGGCTCACCCCATCAATTACTGTTTTTAGATTAAAGTGTAGTTGGGAATATAAAACCTTTGGATCGCTTTGTAAGGTGCGAAGTAGAGCGTGGAAGTTGTAGGCGACTTCAGTATTTTCTTGAAGACTTATAGAATTTTAGTTACCTTTATTTTGTAATTTATGTTTTATATAGTGGAGATTATTTCCAATTTGTGGAGTTTGGATTTTTTTGTAAGAGGTTTTTAAGAGTATTGTTTCTTTAGAGTTTTAATTTATTTTGAATTAATTATGTTTAGTGAGTTATATAAGTTCAGTAAGTTAGTCATGCATCTAAATTCATGTTCTATGGATTTGGGTCGTGATAGTCAATATCGTACAATATTCGATACGTATTGTGTTGTGTAGAATAAGTGTCGTATTGTAAAGGCATATCAAAAGTGCTCATGAATCCTACATATTGTTAGTGGCGACTCCAGGAATTTTTCCCAGGGTATTCCTTAAGAAGCATAATTTTTTCTTGCGACAGCTCTAGGAATTTTCCCCAAATGTATTGTTGTTTAGTTGTTTCATTAATTTGTTTATCTTTTATAAACTATAATTTGTTATATTGTTGTTTTATTAATTATAAAATTATTAATTGTTGTTTAGCCTAACATAATTTAATTTGTTTGTCTTTTATAATGTATTGGTTAATTAAATTATTAATTATTTTTTATTAGTTGTTTTTTCCAATTAATTATTGGTTAATTAATATTCCAAACAAACAAAATTAATTAGTTCAACTAATTACTATGGTTGTTTAATACTTGGAATATCATACTATTACTGGAAAAAAAAAAAGTCAATAAATTGTGTAGCACAAAAATATATAAACCGTATAGCTTAAGTCCAAGTCTAAAAAAATGTGATTTATTACATATTTTAAGACCATTAGTTGAACTAATAAACTTGCATAGCATGCAGCCATATTTAAGTCCAAGCCTAAAAGTATTTTTTATATTATAGTTTTCATAAAATAAATAAGAAATATTAAATTTTAAGCAAACATAATAAATAAACAAATATATAAGTATATAGCAATATTGTAGTAGTTTTTTTTTTTTTTTTTTTTGGAATAACAATATCATAGTTGATTTACTTATTATAAAAATTAGTTAATTTATTAAGATCATTACTGAAATAACTAAATAAAAAAATAAATAGATAATTCAAAAAAAGTAACTAATATAAAACATTAAAAAATATTATTAAAACATTAAAAAAGAAACTTTATGAAGCCTAAAGCTCTTAAAGCTACAGCCTACTGTAGCAGTAGTGGTACAATGGTACTCTAATACACGTGTGATGTATATCAACCAAGTTAAAAACTAAATATAATAAATTAAATTAAAAGACAGAGATTTTTTTTGAAGTGAAAAGAAAGAGATTTGACTGGTACCCGTACACTAGCTATAAGCAAATTATGTGGCCAAAACAGAAATTGGTACAGTGGTATACAGTGGGTGAGAAGATAGACTTAACTGGCGTTATTTACTAAGCTACAAACGGCTTTACCAAACAGAAAAAGACTTCATCAACCCAAAGAAATCTCAGCAAAAGAAAAGAAAACACAACAGTTCGAGTAAGGAGAAAGGGAGAAAGAGTCTTAGGGTCCGTTTGGATGGAGGAGTGGAAAAATGGGAGGATGGAAAATTGTGGAAGGATGAAAAAGTGGGAGGATGGAAAATATTTAGTTTTCCCTCTTGTATGTTTGGTTGGAGAGGTGGAAAAGTGGGAGGGTGGAAAACTCTTTTGTTTGGTTAGAGAGAAAAAGGGAAGGATGAAAAATGTAATTTATATAAATTGACTATTATACCCTTGTTAATATGTAAGAAATAAATTTATTTATACTTATTACATAATATTAAATTTATCCCATCATATATATAAATTTATATTATTATATTGTAAAAATTAGATCAGGTCACATTTGAAAAAAAAAAAAAAAAAAACGTTCAGGTCACGTTGAAAAAAAAATGTTCAGGTCACGTGAAAAAAAGAAAAAAGAAAAAAAATGGGAGAACGTTTTAGGTCACGTTAAAAAAAAAAAAAAAAAAAGAAAAAGAAGAAGAAGAAAGAAGGAAGAACGTTTCAGGTCACGTGAAAAGAAAAAAAAAAAAAAAAGAAGAAGAGAGGGCATTACCGTAAAACTGCACTAAGGCAGGTTTCCCCCCTTGCTTTTCCTCCCAATTTGGGAGGAAAAAATTTGTGGGCCCAGGGAGAAAATTTTCTCCCTAATTTTCCACTCCCCCTATTTTCTTCTCATTCCCAAACAGAGGAAAACTCAGTTTTCCACTCCATTTTCTTCCTTACATTTTCCATCCCTCCTAAAATCTACCCATCCAAACACAGTGTTAGTGTCACTGTGCACTGATTTGGAGAAACCTAATCGCCGGTCATCGACTAGAGGCTGCCGCGGACGATAAGGACCAAAGTTTCGAATCTAATTTGGTGATTTGCTTTGTATTGGTTTTTTTTTTTTTTTTTTTTCTTGAAAGTAGAACAATTTTTTTTTTTTTTTTTTTAATTTGAGGGTGTTCCTAATTTTGTGATGGAAGGTGTTCCTAATACAGAGCAAATATAAAAAAATGTTAATTATTATATATATATATATATATATTTTTTTTTTTTTTCAACTCAGGGCGTCGCTACTACATATTGTATGAATTGTATTGTGTATTGTAGGAAACGTATTGTATCGTTGATTTGTACGTATCATAAGACACATAGACAGTTAGGTTAAAAATGAGTTTTTGTTAAAATGTGTGGTTTTATTTGATTTAAACGAGTTGCTATACTTGTTTTTAACACAAAGTTATTGTGTTACTTGGTCTGATAAAAAAGTTATCATCAAGAGCAAACGCTGTAGGTTGAAACTCTCTCTAAAAAAAAAAAACTATATTGTGTTACTTAATTGAATCCAATAAAATTACATGTCCATTAGTTTTTTATTTTTATTTTTTTATTTTTTATCTTTCTCCTACAAAATTTGAATTGCACACTTGACACTCCATTTTCATATTCACAATTTTTTTATGCTATGAATAATGTATTAAATGATAATTTAATTATTTTTTATTTTGTTTTTTTTAGAATGATTTTTTATTTTGTTAATTATTGTTATAAGTATATAAAAAAAAAAAAAAAAAGATTGCCAAGAAGAAATACAAGGAAAAATTATTAGAATAAAAGGCAAGAAAAGGAATAGTAAATACTGATGATGAAAAAAAATGTCACTGAAGAAATAATTTTGCAAAATGACGAACATGATGTTAACATTGACTTAGATAGAGTTGATTAGTGGAGATAATGAAAAATTATTTTGGCTCATATATCATATATTATCTCTTCTCAGTTTAATTAATTGGAATGTGTATGTTATCTATAATATTAATAACAGGATTTGATGTTTGAGTTTCATCATTTTACGTACTAAAATATTGCCGCACAAATTTTTAAACTCTAAAAAATAACCCTATTTTTTAGTTAAAAAATATTAAATTTAAAAACACAAACGGGTTAAAAAGATTAATTTACCATTTTTTAAAAAGTTCCTAAGTTTTAGACTTTCAAACTTTTATTAACTCTCACATACATAAATAAATTAAAATTTTGGACATTATCTTTATCTCACTTTTAAAAATTATTTCACTAGACCCAAAAAAAGGAAAAAGAAAAAAGAAGAAGCCCCATCTCACTTTTAAACCCATTACTTGCTGTCTCTATATCATCTTCTTGTAACTCTCAATCATAATTAACTACAAGCTTGCATTTTTATTTTTTAAAATGAGCATCATATTCCTAAATTCTAATGAGTATAGAAAAGTGGTCTAGTTTATCCTGAATATATACAAAAATTATTTCTAAAAAAGTAAAACAATTAAAGATTTGATTTGATTAGATAAATTAAAACATAATAATCTATGTTTAATTAAAAAAGAGTGGATTGTTTTGGGTTTTAATTTTAAGAGGGGCTTCTTAGTTTTTTATTTTTTTATTTTTTTTATTTTTTTAACGTCTTCAATTAAGTTATCCAGATTGTTTTTTGAGCCATTGGATTAATCTTTTTTTTTTTTTTTGTTCAAATTTTTGTATGCCCAAATATTATTTTATTTTAGAAATGGGAAACAACTTTAATTCAATGACTAATGTGAATGGAATCAAAGTAAAAAGGTCTCTCCATAGCTCGTAGAGGAGAATCCTGTATGCAAATTACATCATCACTGACAAATTTAGCATGTCTAGCTAGCGAGTGTGCTACAGAATTAACACTTTGTTTGACATAATTCACAGACTTCCATTGCAGACCTTAGATGAGGAACCGAACATCTTGCAACACATGACCCAATCAAGACAACTAAGGGCCAGTTGATGTTAGGGACTTCAAGACAGTAGCATTATAAAACCATAATAACTATATTCATTAAAGCATTTGAGAATACTAACTTCTAACTTTAAAATTGCATTACAAAATAATATAATATAAAATATTTTTATTTTATATCCATTACCTTTCTTCTGAAAAAAAAAATATATATATATATATATGTATTTAAAAAGCATTGAGAAATCCTGTATTTAAAAAGCTTTGAGATAAATCAATTCGTAAAAAAAAAAAGAAAAATCTTTGAGCAAAATACAAAAAATTCTAAACAAGTAGATGTTTTATAAGGTGAAGAACATTATAAAATCCATTATTAAAAAATTCTTTATATTTTATATATTAAAAAAGAGCAAAATTTAAAAACAGAAAAATTAATTAGTTGTTTTGTCTGAGAATAGTGAGAGAATAAGAGCGCTGAGTTAATTTGTTTTTAGATTTTTAAAAAGGTATTGAGAATTCCAGGGTTAAAAAAAATCTTTGAGCTAAATAAATTAAATTTAAATAATTAACAGTTAAATCTTTTATAATTAAAAAAACAAAACAGTTAAATCTTTTGTAATTAAAAAAAAAAAAAACCATTGAGTTTAATTCAAAAAAGTAGTTGTTTAGTATGGGAAACAACTTGGTAGCTTGCAAGGATTCATGTGGTAAATTTTCATTGATATGTAGGGAGAGGAAACCCCCCAATCCAATATCCATCAATTTGATATTGAGAGCTACCCACCCTTGATGGATGGGGGTGCCCTTTAACCCAAGGACGAGGGGCAGGCTAAGACAGACTCCCTATATACACTAGAGTCACAAGACCCTATTGTCATTTGGGACAGACCAACAGCCACCTCTCCTCCCACCTAACTGGTTCCATCATACATTTAACTACTTTAATGCCCCAATATGGTTACAAGCTTACGTTACTAAGCTTGGCACTCTACATGTGCTCTGCAAATACATATAAACAAAACAAATTACTTGAATTTAAACGGTGTGGGATAATGACAAATCTATTATTATGTCTATTTTCAAGAATTTAGGTTGCGTTTTCTTCCTCTATTTTCCGTTAGTCTCGATCAATGATTTACAAATAAAAAAGTTCTGCCCAAAGAAGAATTTTACACTTTGAATTGAATTGAGCACAGAATTAAACCAAAATTGATCATTCCAAGCACTCAATTTATGACAATCAAAATATGACCAAAATTCTTGCAACTCCACCAGTAATGAGACATGCACGCAGCACCAAAAAAAGCACCTTCATGAATGCCACCGGGAGCTGCCTTTGTACATAAGCTTCCGAACTTCCTTGCTTTTCCTTTCCTATGCAGAATTTGTGGATGACTTCATGGCGAGATATACCCAACATTACAAGAGGATCTTCATGCACGGATTCTATCGGCTGTCTCTTAAAATGTGTACTTTTAGTGATAATATATGTAATGCACCAGATGTTTAATGGTGATTTGGTTTTTTTCGTGTTGATTTTCAATTTGTACATCTTGCAACACATGCAAAGTGTGATATGCTGGCATGTCCATTGTTTTACAAATGTATATACTAAGGAAGTTTCTAACATTTAAATAATAAAAAATATGTAATGCACCAAATAGAGGCAGAGCTATATGTTCAAGGGTGGGGAGCCACCCCCCATTTTGAATTTTTTTTTTAAATATAATTATTTTAATGTTTTCAAAATTTAGTCTACAAAAATAAGAGTCGCCCCCCCCCCCCCTCCCAAGTATTTGAATTAGTCCATGATGCTCTTAAAAAAATAATTAATCTAATATTTATAGAGACATAACTTTATTTTTCACAATTCTATTTCTTATTGTAAAATTTGCTATTATATCTGTTAAATATTTGATAAATTTTGGCACCAAACATGTTTGAATTTATCTTTTTCTGGCGATTAACAAGTCATTGATTTATTAAAAAAAATTTGTCACTAAAACTACAAATGAAATGTCTCTTTAATTGCCACAAAATGGGTTAAAGCAAATATATGTTATATGTTATCAATAATGTTATAAAAACAACTCACTTAGAGGGCAAGTTGTGAATCATAAATAAGTTGTGGCAAAAGTGGCCAAAACTCAAATAAGTAGTGCTTTAGTTGTGTCACATAAAAGTGTAGGGAATTATCCTGAAATTCTCAACTTGTGAGAAACAAAAATAGAGAAAACACACGCCAAAGAAAAACAATCACATGCACAAGACAATATTTACATGATTCGGCAATTTGCTTATGTCCACGGAGTTGCAAGGATTTCACTATTATCAGGGAAAAATTACAAAGTGCGGCTACAGTTTTTTTCAATCTCTCAAGAATGACAACAACAACAAAACCCTAATCACCAAAAAAACAGTTTCACATATTGCACACAGGATTCACAATGTGCTACAAAATGGGCCAAAATTTTTTTCCCGGGGGCGTTGCCCCTGAACCCCCAAGAGGCTTGTCCATGAACGCTCTGGCTAGGGCTTATCGGCCTAAGCTTCCGCTCCATGGACTAAGTCTCAGAAAATCTCCCATTAAAAACCACGCAACATTATTCAAGTTGAGTCGGGTCGTTAACCGGATCAAACACAACTAGGCTCCACAAAGCCCAACAAATCTCCCACTTGAAGACTAGTTCAATCACCAACATCAACTGCAATCCTCCAAAAAAAAAAATCCCTCATCCCTGCAGCTCATCCTCCTGTCCTCAAGCTAGAAGGCCAACCGAAGCTACACACAGCTTCAGCTTCTTTATAGTGACACCTTTAGTGAACATGTCTGCCGAGTTCTTAGATCCACAAATTTTCTCAAGTATTACCAGCTTATCTTCAACAAGGTAACTCATAAAGTGGTATTTTGTCTGTATATGCTTCGACTTTGAATGAAAAGCCGAATTTTTGACAAGGAAGATTGCACTCTGATTGTCACTGTGTAGAATGCCCATCTCCTGCTTCTTATCCAATTCATCTAAGAAACCATGTAGCCAAATCATCTCTTTTCCAGCTTCAATTGCTGCAACATACTTAGCTTCTGTAGTGGACAAAGTAACAAGCTTTTGTAGATTTGAAGCCCATGATATAGATGTACCACCCAGAGTAAAAACAAACCCAATAGTACTCTTTCTACTATCAATATCATCAGCAAAATCAGCATCTACATAACCCTGCAGTTTCAAACTTGCACCTGTGAAGCAAAGACATGTATTTGATAAACCCTTCAGATATCTCAGAATCCACTTGACTGCCTCCCAATGCTGCTTTCCAGGCTTACTCATGAATCTGCTCTCAACTCCCACTACATGTGCAATATCTGGCCTTATACACACTATAGCATACATCAAGCTGCCAATAGCTGAGACATAGGGCACCTTTCTCATATAGTCCCTTTCTTCTTCTGTCTTTGGTGACTGTTCTTTACTTAGTTTTCCAGGCTTACTCATGAATCTGCTCTTAACTCCCATTGCATGTTCAATGTCTGGCCTTATACACACCATAGCATACATCAAGCTACCAATAGCTGAGGCATAGGGCACCTTTCTCATATGGTCCCTTTCTTCTTCTGTCTCTGGTGACTGTTCTTTACTTAGTTTGAAATGACTACCCAAGGGTGTGCTCACTAGTTTAGCTTCATTCATATTGAACCTGTTGAGAACTTTCTTCACATACTTTGATTGTGAAAGTTTCAGTGTACCATTAGCCTTGTCTCTAGTGATTCTTATACCAAGGATTTGCTTTGCAGCTCCCAAATCATTCATTGCAAATTGTTTGGACAATTGCTTCTTCAGATTATTAATCTCCTCAATGCTAGACCCTGTAATAAGCATATCATCCACATACAATAGTAATATGAGGTAAGAATTGTCAAAAGACTTAACATAGCAACAGTGATCAGCTTCACATCTCTTGAATCCAATTATATGCATAAAACTGTCAAATTTCTTGTACCACTGTCTAGGAGCTTGTTTTAGGCCATACAAGCTCTTTCTTAGTTTGTAGACTAGATTCTTTTGTCCCTGAACAATAAATCCTTTTGGCTGAATCATGTAAATGTCTTCCTCCAAGTCACCATGAAGGAATGCTGTCTTCACATCTAACTGCTCAAGATGTAAATTTTCTGCAGCCACCATTCCCAGTACCAGTCTAATTGTTGACATCTTCACAACTGGAGAAAATATCTCTGTGTAGTCAATGCCCTCTTCTGCTGGAACCCTTTAACAACTAATCTGGCCTTGTAACGTTTGCTACCATCATGCTCATTCTTTATTCTGTATATCCACTTGTTGTGCAAAGCCTTTTTTCCTACTGGAAATTCAGTCAGTTCCCATGTCTGATTCCCTAACAAGGAATTCATCTTATCCTTCATGACTAATTCCCACTTGCTTGAATTCTCATCTTGCAATGCTTCATTATAACACTTTGGCTCACCACCATCAGTCAACAAGAGATAATTTAGAGTGGGTGAATAACGCTGTGGAGGTCTAATGTTTCTAGAAGATTCGCGGACTTTAGTTACAAGTGTACTCTGATCTATCTGTGAATTTACATTCTCCTTATCTCCTTCAACCCTTTTCTAGACAGTACTTTCAGTCAATTCATCTAAGTTGACAAACTTAGATTTCTTTTGATCTATCTTTGTACCATCTAACACTATAATTGACCTATCCTTGTACATAACCTATTCATTAAATATCACATTTCTACTTCTGATGATTTTCCTGTTTTGTTCATTCCAAAATCTATAGCCAAATTTCTCATCACCATAGCCAATGAAAAAACATATTTTAGACTTTGCATCAAGTTTACTACGAGCATCAGAATCAATATGAACATTAGAAACACAACCAAAAACTTTTAAATGTGAAAACTTTACCACTTTACCGCTCCAAACCTCCTCAGGAAGTCTGAATTCCATGGGAACTGATAGTCCTCGGTTTATCAGATAAGTTATAGTGCTAACAGCATCAGTCCAGAAAGTTTTTGGTAGTCCAGCATGCAATCTCATACTCCTAGCACGCTCATTGAGAGTTCTGTTCATGTGCTTAGCCACACCATTCTGCTGTGGTGTTCTAGGAATGGTCTTCTCCATCCTAATTCCCTGTGCAACACAATAATCACTGAATCTTCCATCTATGTACTCTCCTCCATTATTTGACCTCAAACATTTTACTTTCAAACATGTTTTTGTCTCAACTATGGCCTTCCACTTCTTAAAAGTTTCAAATACATCAGATTTATTTTTCAGAAAATAAACTCATACCTTTCTGCTTTAGTCATCAATGAAAGTAATGTAGTACCTTGAACCTCCAAGGGATATAACCGGAGAAGGCCCCCACAAATCGGTTTATACTAATTTTAATTTTTCAACCTTCGGTGTCTTGCCAGTTTTCAAGAAGCTCACATTTTTCTGCTTTCCTAAGATGCAGCTTTCATACATGTCAAAATCAATGGATTTCAATTTTGGTAGTTTTCCTTTTGACAGCAGCATCTTCATTCCTTTCTCACTCATGTGACCAAGTTTGCGATGCCATAGGCTTGTATCAATACTTGCATCAGCAACTGCAATTGTGTCTCTTGGACTTAAGGTCATATATAGAGTACCGGTTTTCTTTCAACGAGCCAATACCCTAGCTCCCTTTGTAACCTTCCAAGTACTACCAACAAATAGTATTGCATGTTTTTCATCATCAAGTTGTCCAACATAAATCAGATTCTTCCTCAGGTCAGGAATATGTCGAATCTTCTCCAGTAACCAAATAGACCCATTGGGTGACAATGTCCAGACATCTCCCATATCTACAACATGCAAGGCTGAACCATCAACCAAATATACCTTATCAAAATCACCTGCAAGATAATTTTGTATGATTTCTCAGTGTGGAGTGGTATGAAACGAAACTCCTGAGTTCAAAACCCAATCATCAAGTGGACTGTCTATTGCAAGAAGTAATGCATCATGTACCTCTTCTGTTACAGCATTAGCAGAGTCATCTTTATTCTTCTTCTTAGGACTTTTGTATTACCTCCTAAAGTGACATGTTTTCCCATAGTTCCAGCATTGTATTTGTTGGCTTGATCTAGATTTACTTCTGTTCCGATTACAATTTCTGGATTTTGATCTGTCCCGATTTGAATTTCTATTAATACCTTTGCCTCTTATCTCAAGGTTTAGGGTAGTGATGAGAATGCAAAATTTCATATTTTTCTTCATTAATGTTTAGTATTTTATATTTATTTGGTGCCTAAATATACTCATTATTCTTATATTTTGATTTAGGATGCAAATGGAGGCATTAAGTGCAAAATGTAGCTAATTGGGCGATTCTGGACAGATTTGATATCGCTTCGTAATCTGGGCATAACTCTCTCATCTGAGTTTCGATTGAGATGATTCAAGATGCTATGGAACACTAAGACAAAGATCTACAACTTTTATGTTTTACGTTTTGAGAGATACGGGCTGCATCAAGGTCGAAATCGGGCTTGAATTTGCTACACCTGCACTATTGACGTTTTGGAATGTTTCTTTGCCTGCAATTTTAATACACAGATCTGATGCAGTTTATTTTTGGAAGCTTCCAAATTTGATGCACGAAAATTTCAGCTGAAAAACACCACTTTCCTAGTTATATTTGGACTTTGTTTTTATTTTAATATTTTTCCTCAATTAGTCAGATTTGAATATTATTATTTAGAATATTTTTAGGAGATTTTGTAGGCTTGGAAAAGGGGAATTAACGTGTAAAAGGGGGAGGAGAAATCAGAATTGGACACACACGCCTCTCTCTCCTCTCTTCTCTGATTTTCTCCTTTGAATTTTGAATGTTCAAATAGTGTATAAAACACTTTGAACGTTTAGACTCCCAAATTACAAAATACCAATTTAAGCTTATTATCAAACAATGTATGTGCGGAATATGAACATAAGCTTAGAACAGAATTGAAAAACAATCAAAACCAAATAAAATCACATCCACAGTAGAAATTAAATGGCAAAGATTAAGGGAAGAGAGATGCAAACTTGACAACACAGCGATGAGTTATCGAAAAGGAAACTGAAGCCTTCGGCGTAAAACCTCTCCGCCGCCCTTCAAACGGTCAGTAATCCACTAGAGAATCAAGTTGGGATACATGAACAGTAGAAGACCCTCCAAGCCTAATCTATCTAGTGTATCTAAGCCCTCCAAACTTCTACTCCAACGAGGTTACACCGAACCTTTATCTTCTTTAGCTTACCGGATTCCACTATAGCCTATAGCATCAACTAACATCAATTGGTCCCTTTCTAATTGCTTCCCAAGCACCAAAAAGCCTTCTCATAGATATGGGTATGTTGAGAAAAGATTTTGGCTAATATACCTCTCAAGGATGTAATAATGGAGAGGGTGAGAGTAGAGGAATTTGGAGAATCAAAAGATGAAGATTGTGGATGAGTCAATCTTGTTTTTCTCTAGGGTTTTTCTCCCAAAATTCTCTCTGGAAGCTCTCTACATTTTGTGGGTATGAGGGGTATTTATACTGTTGTGTGTTTGGAATGTGAAGAGTCAATTTTTCCAAAATAGAGTGGACTGGCGACTTGGCCTCACGACTTGACTGAGTCACGAGTCCAAGCCGCAAGTTAACTGAATGGCCAGACTGGACTTTTTGTCCTGTAGTGCTCCAACTGGTGTGATTGTTCAGCTCCTCTGCATGCCTCACTCGTGTGCATCCTTTGGCGACTTGCAAGCCGTGAGCAAGCCGTGAGATCCAGTCTCGAGTCCCTTGCTAGGTGCATAATCTTGAACTTTTCTTCACACTCTCTCACACACTACCCTTACATGATTCACACCTAAATACAGAGTTTCTAAATGCTGAATTACAAACAAATTTGGCACGAAATAAAACCAACAAGATGGTTGATTAAATTCAACCTTACAAGTTTTCATCATGGCCCTACATGGCTAAAACTTTTATACTTGGTCAAAGGAAATTGAAGCCTCAAAATCAATAAAACTGTGAAATCTAATTTGTTTTTTTTGTTCAATTTATGTTTTGAATATCAAATGTTCTTCTGTGCCTATTTTCATGATTGTCTCGTTTAATTACTAGGAGGCCTACTAGTTTGTTATTCGTTGCAATCTACTGCTAGGTTAGATATCAAATCCGTAATTGTTTGATCTCTCTAACTTGTGAAGCAACTAAGATTTAATGATTTGCTACGTCAGAAATTATTAGATCTTAGGAAGAACACTCGACTAAATTAAATACAACCACTTGTACTTGTGTTGTTTAGTTTCATTGATCTCTCTAATTTTTAATGCTGCTACTAGATTAAACCTTTAGTGTTTGTCTTGGGTTGTTTAGTAGTTAGGGTTTATTAGATCGCTTGTTTTCTAATTAACTGTGACTAAGGAGAGATAGGAAAATAGTTCCAACGGTGAATATTCAAAGTGTGAATTGAATACTTGCATCGATGATCAGTTGTAAAATTCTGATGATGGATGTTGACTTAGATCAAGATTTGTTCTTTTGATTGAATTCGATACTTTAATTTGAATTGTTTCTTAGTTCTTTTTTTTCTTAAAATTGTTTTCACTATACTCAACACCCCCCCTCTTTGTTCATGTTGCATAAAACTAGGCTAGATACTCTCCGTGGGAAAAATCCTTACTTGCATTACTACATATATTTTTAGGAGTATAGGTTTTATTTTTAGTTGCTTGTGACAGCACACCAGGCAGAACCAGATCCTGAGGTTTCACTTGCATCTCTTCTACGAATCTCCTCAGCCAGAATTTAATCTCATATGTCATTGTACTTCAGCTTTTCCTTTCTAGTAGAATTGCTTACTGGCATCTTCATTGCCTCCCAACTGTTTGGCAAAGAAGCCAAAACAATTAGTGCATGGATCTCATCATCAAAATCAATTTCTACAGACAACAATTGATTTGTGATAGTGTTAAATTCATTCATATGTTGTGCTATTGATGCATTCTCTGCCATATTTAAATTGAACAGTTTCTTCATCAAATGCACCTTGTTGTTTATTGACGACTTTTCATACATACCAGACAAAGCCTTCATCAGATTTACTGTGGTCTTCTCCTTTACAACATTGTGTACAATAAACCTAGACAGAGTTAACCTAATAACTCCCAATACCTGTCTGTCAAGAAGAGCCCATTCCTCAGCCTTCATAGTTTCAGGTTTTGTCCCTAAAAGAGGTAGATGCAATTTCCTTTGATAGAGATAATCTTCAATCTACATCCTCCAATATGCGAAGTCTGTGCTATCAAACTTTTCTATTCCTGACGCCTTTCCTACTTCCTCTACCATTGCTCCACTCAAACTTAACCCTAGGCTCTGATACCAATTGTAGAGAATTAACCCGAAATTCCCAACCTGTAAGAAACAAAAATAGAGAAAACACATGCCAAAAAAAAAAAAAATCACATGCACAAGATAATATTTACGTGGTTCGGCAATTTGCTTACGTCTACGAAGTTGTAGGGATTTCACTATTATCAGGGAAAAATTACAAAGTGCGGCTACAGTTTTGTTTTTTTAGTCTCTCAAGAATGACAACAACAACAAAACCCTAATCACCAAGCCTCTGCTCCATGGATTAAGCTTCAAAAAATCTCTTATTAAAAACCACGCAACATTATTCGAGTCTAATCGGGTCGTCAACCGGATCAAACATAACTAGGCTCCACAAAGCCCAACAAAAAGTGGTAAGTTGTGGAATCCAAATCTTCTTTCCCATATTTTCTGCTCTACTTTATATTATACTAATAAAAACTTGTCATATGTACACCCATTAAATTCAAATCTAATTTTTAGCATTTTTCTTATTTTAGTTTCTTAAAATAAATAAATAAAAAACCTAAACCATCCCCACCAACCATAGCCACTATAGTCGCCACCAACCTTCGACGACGTCATCAATGACCAACCAGCACCTTCGGCCACCAACCACCACCACCACCACCACCACCCACCATAATTTAAAGCTAAACCATCCCATCAGCCATCAACCACCAACCACCACCACAGTCGTTCCTCCGCCACCCCCAACCTTAGCTGATGTCATCAATGTCCAACCACCACCTTCAACCACTAGCCACCACAATTGGCCACCATCACAACCAACCACCAAACCACCCCCCACCAACATCAACCTTTTTTGACACCACTAAGAAGAGATTGCCAATGTCATAGAGTTGAGCGTAGTTGTCAATATCGTACAATATTCGATATGTATCGTGTTGTGTACAATAAGTTTCGTATTGTAAAGGCATATCAAAAGTGCTCATGAAACCTACTTATTGTATGAAGCATATTGCGTATTGTAGGAATTGTATTGTATCGTTGATTCGTACGTATCATAAGATACATAGACAGGTAGGTTAAAAATGAGTTTTGTTAAAATTTGTGATTTTATTTGATTTAAACGAGTTGTTAGACTTGCTTTTAACAAAAAGTTTTTGTGTTATTTGGTCTGATGATAAAGAGCTATCATTAGGAGCAGATGCCATAAGTTGAAACTCTCTCAAAAAAAATTATATATATATATATATATATATTTATATTTATATATATTGTGTTACTTAATTGAATCCAATAAAATTACATGTCCATCAGTTTTTTTTTTTTCCCTTTTATCTTTTTGCTACAAAATTTGAATTGCACACTTGACACTTCATTTTCATATTCGCAATTTTTTTTATGCTATGAATAATGTATTAAATGATAATTTAATTATTTTTTATTTTGTTAATTGTTGTTATAAGTATAAAAAGCTAGATTGCCAAGAAGAAATACAAAGAAAAATTATTAGAATAAAAGGCAAGGAAAGGAATAGTAAATACTATTGATGATGAAAAAAATGTCAATGAAGAAATAATTTTGCAAAATGACAAACAAGATGTTAACATTGACTTAGATAGAGTTGATTAGCGGAGATATTGAAAAAATTATTTTAGCTCATATATCATGTATTATCTCTTCTGAGTTTAATCAATTTGAATGTGTATGTTATCTATACTATTAATAACAGGATTCGCTGTTTGAGTTTCATCATTTTGCGTACTAAAATATCTACATACAAAATTTTAAAATAAAAAAAATAACCCTATTTTTTAGTTAAATAATATTAAATTTAAAAACACAAACCGGTTAAAAGATTAATTTACTATTTTTTAAAAAGTTCCTAAGTTTTAGAATTTCAAACTTTTATCAACTCTCACATACATTAATAAACTAAAAATTTGGACATTATCTCTATCTCACTTTTAAAAATTATTTCACTAAACCCAAAAAAAAAAAAAAAAAAAAAAAGCCCCATCTCACTTTTAAACCCATTACTTGTTGTCTCTATATCATCTTCTTGTAACTCTCAATCATAATTAACTACAAGCTTGCATTGAAAAGTTTTTATTTTTTAAAATGAGCATCATCTTTCTAAATTCTAATGAGTATAGAAAAGTTGTCTAGTTCATTCTGAATATATACAAAAAATATTTCTAAAAAAGTAAAACAATTAATGATTTTATTTTATTTGATATATTAAAACATAATAATCTATGTTTAATTAAAAAATAGTGGATTGTTTTTGGTTTTAATTTTAAGAGGGGCTTCTTAGGTTTTTCCTTTTAATTTTTTTTTTAACGTCTTCAATTCAGTTATCCAGATTGTTTTTTGAGCCATTGGATTAATCTTTTTTTTTTTTTTTTTTTTGGTTCAAATTTTTGTATGCCCAAATATTATTTTATTTTAGAAATGGGAAACAACTTTCATTCAATGACTACTGTGAATGGAATCAAAGTAAAAAGGTCTCTGCATAGCTCGTAGAGGAGAATCCTGTATGCAAATTACATCATCACTGACAAATTTAGCATGTCTAGCTAGCGAGTGTGCTACAGAATTAACACTTTGTTTAACAGAGCTCACAAACTTCCATCGCTGACCTTGGATGAGGAACCGAATATCTTGTAGCACATGACCCAGTCAAGACAACTAAGGGCCAGTTGATGTTAGGGACTTCAAGATAGTAGCATTATAAAACCATATTAACTAAATTCATTAAAGCAATTGAGAATACTAACTTCTAACTTTAAAATTGCATTACAAAATAATATAATATAAGATATTTTTATTTTATGTCTATTACCTTTTTCTTCTCAAAAAAAAAAAAAAGTATTTAAAAAGCATTGAGAAATCCTATATTTAAAAAGCTTTGAGAGAAATCAATTCTTAAAAATAAATAAATAAATAAAATCTTTGAGCTAAATACAAAAAATTCTAAACAAGTAGATGTTTTATAAGGTGAAGAACAGTATAAAATCCATTATTAAATAAATTCTTTATATTTTATATTTTAAAAAAGAGCAAAATTTAAAAATAGAAAAATTAATTAGTTGTTTTGTCCGAGAACTATGAGAGAATAAGAGTACTGAGTTAATTTGTTTTTATATTTTTAAAAAGGTATTGAGAATTCCAGGGTTAAAAAAAATCTTTGAGCTAAATAAATTAAATTTAAATAATTAACAGTTAAATCTTTTATAATTAAAAAAAAAAAACAAAACAAAACAGTTAAATCTTTTATAATTAAAAAAAAAAACAGTTAAATCTCTTATAATTAAAAAAAAAAAAAAACAAAACATTGAGTTTAATTCAAAAAAGTAGTTGTTTAGTATGGGAAACAACTTGGTAGCTTGTGAGGATTCAGGTGGTAAATTTCCATTGATCTGTGGGGAGAGGAAACCCCCCAATCCAATATCCATCAATTTGATATTGAGAGCTACCCACCCTTGGTGGATGGGGGTGCCCTTTAACCCAAGGACGAGGGGCAAGCTGAGACGGACTCCCTATTTACACTAGAGCCACAAGACCCTATTGTCATTTGGGACAGACCAACAGCCACCTCTCCCACCTAGCCGGTTCCATCATACATTCAACTACTTTAATGCCCAACTTGATTACAAGCTTACGTTACTAAGCTCGGCACTCTACATGTGCTTTGCAAATACATATAAACAAAACAAATTACTTGAATTTAAACGGTGTGGGATAATAACTAATCTATTATAATGTCTATTGTCAAGAATTTAGGTTGCGTTTTCTTCCTCTATTTTCCGAAAGTCTCGATCAATGATTTACAGATACAAAAGTTCTGCGCAAAGAAGAATTTTGCACTTTGAATTGAATTGGGCACAGAATTAAACCAAAATCGATCATTCCAAGCACTCAATATATGACAATCAAAATATGACCAAAATTCTTGCAACTCCACCAGTAATGAGACATGCACGCAGCACCAAAAAACAGCACCTTCATGAAGTCCACCGGGAGCTGCCTTTGTACATAAGCTTCAGAACTTCCTTGCTTTTCCTTTCCCACGCAGAATTTGTGGATGACTTCATGGCGAGATACCCAACATTACACAAGATCTTAATTCATGGATTCTATCAGATGTCTCTTAAAATGTGTACTTTTTGTTATAATATATGTAATGCACCAGATGTTTAATGGTGTTTTGGTTTATTTCGTGCTGATTTTCAATTTGTACATCTTGCAACACATGCAAAGTGTGATATGCTGGCATGTCCATTGTTTTACAAATGTACACCTCCTTTATACTAAGGAAGTTTCTAATATTTAAATAATAAAAAATATGTAATGCACCGGATGCTTGTGTTTATACTCTGATATCCTCTTTGGACAATATAAACACACAGCCACATGTTATCTTTGAAAGCCAATTCTTTGTTTTGCTCCTTCGTTTTAATATGTCCTCCTTTTTTAAAGATTCGAAGATTATTGTCACGTGCATTTGTGTATTGATTAAGCTTTTTGTAAATCTGATACATTCAGAATAATTGCTGTGAACTAATCGTATTTAATTGGATTTTTTGCTTTGTTAAGATGTTTGTTGTGGTTGCACGATTTTCCTGGCTCAACTGGTGTTGATTAGGCCCTGACCCAAAGCACAACCCACAATAATTATTTGTAGAGAATGGGTTAAAGAGCTTGGCCTCAATGAAACTAGCAGGTCTAAATGCATGTAATGTACTATTTGCAGAAAGGACAATAAGAACGCCAAGAAGGATTCCTCAAGTTTGATTTTATTTCTTTTGTTCCTCTTACAATTCTGCTGTCCCTTCTTTGAGGGACTTCACTACATTATATATTTTTCTTCTTTTCATCCCAGCCTTACACCTGTTAGTCATCCAAGCATCCACTCGAGCACCTGTCCCATCAGACGCCCTCATCAGACCCTTTGTGAGTTGCAGAGGCCAAGGCGGTACTGTTCAGGGGTCTTTTCCTCATTAATGCGGCCAAGAGGGTGGTTGGGGCGCAATTAATGTGGTGGTAGCCTTCCGTGAGATATTTTGAATTTAATTCGTTTTATATGTTGGGGAAGGTGAGCTGAAGTGGCTGAGCAGAGTTTCTCGTCTGGCTTCATGATGTCCGAGGACGAATTGCTTCTCGGACGGGTTTCCTTGGAGCTGCTGGGATTGGGTAATGCTGCATACGAGGCTCTTCCTCGGATAATACGCTCCTCGGACGGGCCTGAGTTTGGAATAGCCCATCATTTTTGGGCCGGCCCCCACAATAGCCCCTCAAAACTGCGGTTTTAACCTCACTCCGAGGAGAAAAGCGGGGTTTTGATATTTGTGAGTGGAGGGAAATAAGAAGATCGTGGGGCGCGCGTGCGGACCGTTACTTTTGACGCGCTACAATTTACGAGACGTGGTCATTAATTTCTGGAGGCGTTATGTTCCCTTCATCCAACGGCTCGGCGTGGATCGAACGGCCATCGTTTCTTCCCGTATTTCTAGGCGGGGATGATCTTTTCTCTCTCCTCCTGGCTATATAAGACGTCCGAGGGGTTCAGTTCCTCCTTTCATTTGCATTTCACCAACTTCCAAGGATTCCAGAGCATTCCACCGAACCCTAGAGATACACGAACACTTGCGTCCGTTACGCCGCTGTAGCCGTTTTGGTGAAGCGTTTTGTCCAAGAGAGATTTCCAGGCCTCCCCTTGTGCGTTTTGTGAAGGTACCAGTGCATTTCGCTTTTCTCCCCGTTTCAATTCCCTCCTCGGACTCTACTTTTCTTTTCAGTCTTTACTTTCATTTCCCCCTTTCAGTTCAAATGGGTAGATTCGAAAAATTAGTTAAAACTCCAGCAGCCATGGAGGCCTTTAGGGCTAAATATCACATTCCCCCTGGGGTTGGGCTGCGGTACTGTCCTCTGGAAGGAGTATTGACAGATAGGATGTTGGGAGAAGTCGTTATCCCAATGATTGCTTTCATAGAGGGAGGGATGACACTTCCCATGCGTAGGATCACAAGGGACTACCTGTTCAACCATAGGTTGACGCCGTATCAGTGTGCCCCAAATATATTCAAGATACTAGGCTGTGTAGATGTCTTAAACGAGCGGATGAATCTAGGCCTCACTTGGCACGATGTGGCTTATTTGTACGAATGCCACCGCCTCGGGGATGATGGGTATTATCTTAAATCCCGGAACGAGGACGTTAGGTTGATCTCTTGTCTTCCAGTTTCCAATAAGACCGTGAAGAATGACTTCCTCATTGCTTCTGGTGAGTGGTTCGACGGTATTCATTGTCCGACTCGGGCAGGAAACCCAGGTGCGGCGCTTTTAGGATTGATCCTTTTTGGAGAAAGGATTTAGTGTTGAGGGGTTATTTTTTCTGGCTTTCTTTGTAATTGAAAATTTTCATGATCTGACCTCACTTTTCTTGGTTGTTTGCAGACAAAATTCACGTCGCTCCTCGGATAGACCTTACGAATGTGCCAGCGCTGAATTATCTTCTCAGGTCGGAGATTTACGTTACCGGGGACAGACAGTTGCGTGCGGCCCATCTGATTTTGGGCTATCAACCTCTGAGCAGTGCTTTCCAGGCAATCGGTCACGCTATAAGGGCGGGCAGTCCGAGGTTGGCTAGGATTGACGTGTCCCGAAACGGATTCCTAGCTCCACACGATTTGCCGCCAGTAGTGCTGCCTGGGGTCAGGAATCCTTACTTAGCGGAGCAGCTTCCTCCGGTAAATGAGCCTGGTGCGGCTGCTCTGATTGAAGAAGAAACTGAATCTTCCCGTCTTTCTCTTAAGGCAGAAATAGACGAGTTTTACTTCGAGGAGGAAATTCAGCAAAATCCTTTAGGGGAGTCTTCCAATCCTGAAGCCGAGCAGGACCGACATTCTGCAGTTGGTGTTCCCTCAATCGTTATCTGCTCGGACGATACCTCAGACGAAGAGGCCGAGCCCATGGCAGGAAAAGGGAAGTCCTTGAAGGAGTTGATGTCCTCTAGGGGGAAAGGTCAGTCACCAAAGGGTCAATCTTCGAAGGGGCCAACTCCATCTCAGGCCAAGACCCTTCCCCCGGTGGTCCCCCAGGGTGTCTCGGACCCTGGCCTTAAGGTTAATCCGGACCTGAAGAAGAAGAGGCCGGTGGACACGCCTGAGGAAGGCGAGGTGGCTGTCCAGCCGGCCAAGCAGCAGAAAACCACGCGGGCGCCAAGGAGCAGAAGGGGCACCTCCTCGGACAGTAGGGATGAGGGGAACCTTGCTGAAGTGCGCACTGCCCCTCGTCCATGGGACCTAAAGTTGGAGCTGGATGGGCTCGCCATTCCTTACACTGCTTCGGTCCGGGAGTATAATCGCGGCCGGGCAGGGTACGTGGCGGAGGCCTTAGAGCAGCCCCTACTTCTTCCTCGGGACATGGAGGCCTACAGGCAGTGCACTCAGTCCGAGCTCTTCCTATCCCTTAAAAGGGATCTCGCGCTGGTAAGTAATCCTTTTACTGCTTTGTCCATTTACTTGCTCCTATTAGATTATATACTCTTCTTTTAAGGACGCTCTTGTTTTGTCCGCAGATTACTCAGCAAGTCTTTGTGGCTGAGGAGTTTTGCCGTAATAGCCGCAATCTGGCTGAGGCTGAGACCCAGGCTCGGACAGAGGTGGAGAAAGCCTTGGGGTCCCTCAGGCATGATCACACTAACCTTACGGCTGAGTTCAAGGATTCGGAGAACCGTCGTAAAAGTGCAGAGGCTGGCTTGAAGAGTGCTGAGGATCAGGCGGAGGATCAGCGCAAACAACTGTACACGGCTCAGCTTGACCTTAACACCGAGAGGCAGGCAGTGCAGGACCTCAAAACTGCCCTGCAAAAGGTGGAGGGCGAGCTGAGGCTGGCAAGGGAGGAGGCCCAGCTTATCCGAGAGGCCACAGAGGCTGAGAAGAATGCTGCTCGCCAGCTCGGGGTAGAAGAGACTGAGGCCAGGCTGTCCGAGGAGATCCCTGAGGTATGCAGGGAGTACTGCGACATTTCATGGGCTCATGCTCTCGACGCTGCAGGAGTTCCTGCGGATTCGGCACTAAGATTGCCCGAGAGCATCTTCTATCCTCCGGAGATCCGAGCTAGACCTGATGAAGCCCAAGTCGCTTCGGAGCAAGACCTGGCGGTGCCTGATGCCGTCCTTGTGCCTGATGTGGCTAAGGGTCCTGCCACAGACTCTACCACTGAGGTTCCTCCTCCTCAGCCCGAGCAGAAAGGAAATTCTCCCGCTAAGGCTTAGCACCCTTTTTTTTTTTTTTTTTTTTTTTTTGAGAGTTGTCTTGTTTTTTCATTCTTTTGTAAGGACCTCTCCTTTTAATGTACTCGGAATATTAATATAAAATGCTCGTTTTGCTTACTGAGAATGTATGTCAATAGCGCTCTCTTTTTTTTTTAAACATTTGCAACGAGCTAGATACAGGCAAACGGTGAAAATGAAAATGGGTTTTTGGGTTGCTCATTTGAGGGTCGCGATGGTGCTAGACTGTGCGCATGTATTAAAAGTGATTTCCTTCAAGTAACAATCTCCCAATCTATCACAAGTAATAATCTCGCCAAAAACCTGTGGTCCGAGGAGCCAGGCAGGACTTAGGTTCTGCTGAAAACTATGACTTGTCATGAGTAATGATTTCCCCCAGAGTCTGTGGTCCGAGGATCCATGCAGGACTTAGGTTCTGTTCAAAACTATGAGCTGTCATGAGCAATAACTTCTCCAAAAGTCTGTGGTCCGAGGAGCCATGTAGGACTTTGGTTTTGTTTAAAACTTATAAATAGTTGGCTTAAGTAACAATTTCCCCCAAGTCTGTGGTCCGAGGAGCCATGCAGGACTTGGGTTCTGTTTAAAACTTATAAATAGTTGGCTTAAGTAACAATTTCCCCCAAGTCTGTGGTCCGAGGAGCCATGCAGGACTTGGGTTCTGTTTAAAACTTATAAATAGTTGGCTTAAGTAACAATTTCCCCCAAGTCTGTGGTCCGAGGAGCCATGCAGGACTTGGGTTCTGTTTAAAACTTATAAATAGTTGGCTTAAGTAACAATTTCCCCCAAGTCTGTGGTCCGAGGAGCCATGCAGGACTTGGGTTCTGTTTAAAACTTATAAATAATTGTAATGTAGACTGGCAAGCGACAAATAGTCATGAAAGAGAAAATACGCTGAGCCATTATTATTAATAATAATACCTCCTGAGGTTATTTACATTCCATGGTCGAGGTACAGCTTTTTCATCCAAATCTTCTAGGTAGTAGGCGCCTATTCCGGCCACGGATGTGACACGGTATGGTCCCTCCCAATTGGGCCCCATCTTGCCCCAAGAGGGGTTCTTTGCGCTGCCAAGAATCTTCCTCATCACGAGATCACCTGGACCCAGAGGCCGCAGTTTGACGTTAGCATCATACCCTTGTTTTAACTTCTGGTGATAATAGGCCATGTGAATCGTGGCCTTTTCCCTTCTTTCCTCGGCTAGGTCCAGACTTCTTCCTAGCAACTCATCGTTATTGCTTGGGGTAAACGAGCTAGACCTCAACGTGGGGAAATTGTTCTCGATCGGGAGCACAGCCTCAGCCCCGTAAGTCATTGAGAAGGGGGTCTCCCCGGTGGAACGCCGCGGCGTCGTCCGATAGGTCCATAAGACGTGCGGTAGTTCTTCTACCCATCTCCCCTTTGACTCATCCAATCTTTTCTTCAATCCGTTCACTATGACCTTGTTTACGGCCTCGACTTGCCCATTTCCTTGGGGGTATGCGGGGGTGGAATATCGATTAATGATTCCGAACTCATGGCAATACTCCCTAAAATTCTTGCTGTCAAACTGAAGACCATTGTCGGAAATGAGTGTTCTCGAAATTCCGAAGCGGGTGATAATGTTCTTCCAGATGAATTTCTGGGCGTCCACGTCCCTGATGTTGGCCAAAGGCTCAGCCTCCACCCATTTAGTGAAGTAATCGGTTCCGACTATTATGTATCGCTTGTTTCCCGCAGCCTTGGGGAAAGGTCCGACAATATCAAGACCCCATTGAGCGAACGGCCATGGACTGGAGAGTGGGTTGAGAACCCCTCCGGGTTGGTGGATATTCGGCGCAAATCTTTGGCACTGATCGCACTTCTTGGCATACTCCTGGGCCTGTCTCTGCATGTTCGGCCACCAGTATCCTTGAGTGAGTGCCCTGTGCGCCAGTGATCTTCCTCCGGTGTGACTTCCACATACTCCCTCATGCAACTCTTCAAGAAGAGACTCGGACTCTTCTGGATGTACGCATAGCAGGTACGGTCCAGAGTAGGAACGCTGATAAAGTTTGCGGTCCTCCGATAGCCAAAAACGAGGAGCATTTCTGCGTATCTTCTCGGCATCTAGTCTTTCTTCCGGTAGGATCTCATCTTGGAGGAAATTCCTTAGGGGGTCCATCCAACTGGGGCTCTGCCTTATCTGATGGACTTGGGTCGGGCTTCCACTGATGGGACTGGCCTTAACTAGATCTTCGACTAGGATCACTCGTGGCAAATTACGTGACGAGGACGTGGCAAGAGTGGCCAGCGAGTCTGCATGAGTGTTTACGCTCCTAGAGATGTGCGTCAAACTGAAGGATTCAAAGCTCTCCTGTAGCCGTTTGACTTGTCCCAGATACTCTTGCATCCTAGTATCTCGAGCTTCCAGCTCTCCCATCACTTGTCCGACCACCAATCTGGAGTCCGAGAAGGCTTCTATTACTCTTCCACCCAACCATTGAATCATTGCCATTCCTTGAAGTAAGGCTTCGTATTCGGCTTCATTGTTCGTAGCCGAGAATCCGAGTCTTAATGACTTTTCAATGACAGCGCCGTCTGGCGATATTAAAACTATCCCAACTCCTGATCCTCTCTGGTTGGCTGCACCATCCACGTAGACCTTCCAATGCATGGTTTCCCCGGCCGAAATCGCGCCGACCAGTTTTCCGCACAGGTCTTTCTTCTCGGTCACCGTTTCTATAGAGGGCTCAGCGAACTCTGCTACCAAGTCCGCGAGGAGCTGTCCTTTGACGGAGGGTCTGGGCATATATTTAATATCAAAAGCCCCTAGAAGAGCACTCCACATGGCGATCCTTCCTGTGTAGTCAGCACTTCGAAGCACGGCTCGAAGTGGAAGCTGAGTCAGGACGATGACCGTGTGCGCCTGAAAGTAATGAGGAAGCTTCCGGGTTGCATGCACTATCGCCAAAATTGCCTTCTCTAAGGGTAGGTACCGCACCTCGGCTTCATGTAGTGACTTGCTCACATAGTACACCGGTCGCTGCACCCCATTATCATCCCGTATTAATACCAAGCTTACGGCGTGGGGAGCTACGGCGATGTAGGCAAACAGCACCTCGTCTGCCTCCGGACTAGACATGATGGGTGGTCGGGACAGGTAGTCCTTAAGCTGCTGGAAAGCCTGAACGCAATCCTCCGACCATTTAAACTCTTTCCACTTGTTTATCAGGAGGTAAAAAGGCCGACATCGATCCGCCGATCGTGATATGAACCGGCTTAATGCCGCAATCATGCCAGTGAGCTTCTGCACTTCCTTCGGGTTCCGAGGAGTCTGTAGACTGTTAATGGCCTTGATTTGGTTTGGACTTACTTCTATCCCTCTATGGGTGACCATGTACCCTAGGAATTTCCCAGACCCGACCCCGAATGAACATTTGGAGGCATTCAGCCGCAACCGGTGCTCCCTTAAGATAGCGAAGACTGTTCCAAGGTCTTGTACGTGCTCGGACACCCTTTTACTCTTCACCACCATATCGTCTATATACACCTCAATGATCTTGCCCATTTGCGGCTCGAACATCCGAGTCATCATCCTTTGGTAGGTTGAGCCCGCGTTCTTTAGCCCGAATGGCATCACCTTATAATGATAATTTCCGATGGGCGTCATGAAAGCCGTTTTCTCTTGGTCCTCTAGCGCAAGGGGTATCTGATGATAGCCCTGGAAGGCGTCCAGGAAGCTCATTCGAGGGTGTCCCACGGTTGCATCCACCAATCAATCAATTTTGGGTAGGGGAAATGGGTCCTTGGGGCACGCCTTGTTCAGGTCCGTGAAGTCCACGCAGACCCTCCATTTCCCCGTCTTTTTCTTCACCACCACTGTGTTTGCCAACCATTCAGGATAAAAGACCTCTTTGATAGCCCCTGCTCTTTTCAACTTGGCAACTTCGTCTCTTACGGCACCAGCGTGCTCCTTTGAAGGGCGTCGGGGTGGTTGCTTCCTCGGAGTGGAGGAGGGGTTGACGTTGAGGTGGTGGCAGATGAGGTTGGGATCAACTCCAGGGGCATCGTAAGCGTCCCAAGCGAATACGTCGACATTTTCTTTGAGAAATCTGACTAGTTCCTCCTTTTCCTGAGAGGGCAATTCAGAGCCAACCTGAAAGAACTTCTCCGGGTCACTGCTGACAACAACCTTATCTAAACCTTCACACCTTATCTCCTCGGCCAGCCCCTCGTCTTGCTTTGCCGAGGAGGTTGGTTGCTATAAGCTCTTCGGGGCCGAGGACTCGACCAAGGGCCGATGTAAAATGGCGGCCACCACACACTTCCTGGCCACGGCCTGATCTCCTCGGATCTCTTCCACTCGTCCTCTGGATGGGTATTTCACTTTCTGGTGAAGTGTGGAAGTCACGGCCTCTAGGCTGTGGATCCATGGCCTTGCAACTATCGCGGTGTAGGGTGAATAAGCATTGACCACGATGAAATTCACCTCCACCACTTCCGCCCCAGTCTGTACGGGCAGTCGGATTTGCCCCTTTGGCGTCACGAGCTTCCCCTCGAAGCTGAGGAGGGGGGAGTCATAAGCTGTCAAGTCTTCTGGCTTCAGATTCAGCCCCTTGTATAGGTCGGGGTACATTATCTCCACCGCACTTCCAGAGTCCACTAATACCCTCTTCACATCGAAACCCCCAATCCGCAAGGTGACCACCAAGGCGTCATTGTGAGGTTGAATTGTTCCTTCCTTATCCTCATCCGAGAATCCCAGTATCAAAGAGCTTCCCTTTTTTATCCTTTTGGGCTCCCTTTGCCTGCCCTCGGAGGGAAGGCGGTCCACGGCTAATACCCTGGGGATGGGTGGCCCAGTTCTTCATGGTGCAGCGAGGATGACATGTATCGTCCCAGTGGGGGGTCTTAAAGACACGTCCCTTCGAGGTTCTTGTGTCGCTTGGCCGGGATGGCCGCTCGATGGGTGTAGCAGGTGACGTAGCTTTCCTTCTCGGACTAATTGATCCAGGTGATTCCATAAATTCCTGCAATCCTCAGTAGTATGCCCGTGGTCCTGATGATATTGGCAATACAAGTTCTGATTACGATTGGCAGGGTTTCCGGCCATCTTTCCCGGCCATCTGAAATAGGGTTCATCCCTTACTTTCTCCAGTATTTGTTGTACCGGCTCCCTGAATACGGCATTCACTGTTTGCGGGTTGCTCTGCCCAGCCTGTCGCGGAAAATCTCTCCTCGGCTGACCAGGATTGTGACGTTCCGTCCTGAAATCATTTGCTTTAGGGGGGACAACCTTCTCCTTCCCCTTCCCTTGCTGCTGATCCTCCTCCACCCTTTTGTACTTGTCGATCCTATCCATTAGCTGTTGGACATCTGTAACTAGCTTTCCGGTGAGGGATTTCCTCAAGCCATGCCAGGTAGGGAGGCCGCTTTTGAACGTGCTGATGGCAACGTTATCATGGTTGTCGTCTAAATCGTTATACACTTCCCAATACCTATCCGAGTATGCTTTCAGAGTTTCCCCTTCATGCATGGACAAGGACAGTAGCGAACTGAGCGGTCGAGGGACTCTGGTATTTGTAATAAAACGGGAGCAAAAAGCTTGAGTGAGCTGCTTGTAGGAGCCTACTGAGTTTGTCCTCAGGCTGTTGAACCACCTCATTGCCATCGATCCCAAGCTGGACGGGAAGATCTTGCACATTAAGGCTTCGTTTTGCGAATAGATCGCCATTTTTTAGTTGAACTAACTCACGTGCTCTACCGGGTCTGTTCTGCCGGTATAGATGACGAATACCGGTTGGTTGAAGCGTCTTGGCAGCTTAGCCCCTTCGATTTTACTCGTGAAGGGTGACCTTGAGATCTAATCCAACGCCTTTTTCATGGCATCGCTCCCCGAACCTTTGCTGGATGGGCTCTCATACTTCCGTACTGGGCGTGGTTCCTTTACGTAAGAAAAGGTCTCGCTTGGGGGGGTCCTTGACCTTCGTCTGTAACTCGTGTCCTCCGCATTAGAAGACTCGCCTGAGTCAGAGGGAGATCTTCTTCGCTGTACACGTCGTAGCTTCCTTTTTAGGTCATCTATCTCTCGCTGCATGGCCTGGTGACTATTTCGCCTCTGAGACACGTGACTTCCTATCTCTGTGTGACTCTGGCTCGTCCGGGTGGTATGCGCACTCCCCTCACGATTCCCCCTGCCGCCCTGGTTGGTTGGGTTATTTTGCCTCTGGGACTCGGCGGGTTGTGTTCGTTGAGAGTTAGCTTGGTGAGGATCCTCCTGGTGTGGGTCTAGTTCTTCCATGCTGGACTGTTGCACTAGCTGATGCCCTAGCTCTCCCCACAGACGGCGCCAATTGTGGTTGCACGATTTTCCTGGCCCAACTGGTGTTGATTAGGCCCTGACCCAAAGCACAACCCACAATAATTATTTGTAGAGAATGGGTTAAAGAGCTTGGCCTCAATGAAACTAGCAGGTCTAAATGCATGTAATGTACTATTTGCAGAAAGGACAATAAGAACGCCAAGAAGGATTCCTCAAGTTTGATTTTATTTCTTTTGTTCCTTTTACAATTCTGCTGTCCCTTCTTTGAGGGACTTCACTACATTATATATTTTTCTTCTTTTCATCCCAGCCTTACACCTGTTAGTCATCCAAGCATCCACTCGAGCACCTGTCCCATCAGACGCCCTCATCAGACCCTTTGTGAGTTGCAGAGGCCAAGGCGGTACTGTTCAGGGGTCTTTTCCTCATTAATGCGGCCAAGAGGGTGGTTGTGGCGTAATTAATGTGGTGGTAGCCTTCCGTGAGATATTTTGAATTTAATTCGTTTTATATGTTGGGGAAGGTGAGCTGAAGTGGCTGAGCAGAGTTTCTCGTCTGGCTTCATGATGTCCGAGGACGAACTGCTTCTCGGACGGGTTTCCTTGGAGCTGCTGGGATTGGGTAATGCTGCATACGAGGCTCTTCCTCGGATAATACGCTCCTCGGACGGGCCTGAGTTTGGAATAGCCCATCATTTTTGGGCCGGCCCCCACATTTGTATTCAATTGAGTTACAAGACTCTTGGCTAATGGTTCATATTGTTTAAATGTTCATTTTTGTTAATATTGTTCCCATAAAAAACCCTTCAAATATGAATGATTAAAATGAAAATTTTGAAAATATAAAGAGCTAATATAAAAATGGAATTACACAAAGTCCTAAATTGAAAATTTTAAAATATAAAAGACCAAGATAAATACAACTCCAAATTTTAAGTGTAAAAAAAGTATACTTTAGTCTGAGAAACATGTTTAAGTTTAAAGCTTTTTATTTTTAATGACTCAAGTTTAAAAACATTAAATGTACTGCACAACAATATCAGAAAGTAAAAACCCAAATCTTAATCCACGCATTCTTGGTGCGATGGTTACTCCACAAGTATAAGTGCTTGTAGGGTGTGAGGGGCAATGATAGGGGTTCAAGTCTTTAGGAAGGAGCTTCACACACATATACACTTAGATTATTTTAGAATATAATTTCTATCTTGTATAAAAAAAAATACCCAAACCTTAACCTTGTGATATTGCTTGGCATTAGTACTTACTCTGTGATATTGCTTGGTAAAAGTTGCACACTACTGTTTGGCTTCACCAATATCACATAGACGTGCAGATGGTTTGAGCAAAAATGTGTAGTAATTTTGGAAATGCACAACATTATGGAAGGATTGATGTGGGTAAATTTTGAGCAAAAATATGTAAAATGATACACTTTTTCTATTATAGAGGAACTGATGCAAGTGCTCTTAGTTTCAATCTTCCGCTATTATCTCTGCAATTCCAAATTCACTTTAACCTCCAAAAACTATGGACTAAAATAATATTTTCATAATTAATTTATGAGAAGTGTTATATTTACAATATTTTTATAACAAATTTAAAATTGCAAGTTGTTACAGATAAAAAATTAATAACCTACCATCTATAAATTGTTATGAAAATATTATGAATGAATATTTCTCTTAATCAGCGTTAGACTGTAGCAGAAAGTAGAGGTGTACACAGTTCAGTGTGATTGGTGCGGTGGTACTGATATTTTTGCACCGAGCGGCATATGTTAGTTTGATCAATTAATTAATGCCCCAATCGTACCACACCGGTGGGTTGGTCGTTCAGCCGATTTCATTCAAATTTTATGGCGTTGGTGCGGTCAACTCAGGAAATTTGGGCCGTTGAAAATTGAACAAGGCTGAAAACAACTTTTGTATTTTTTATTTATTTTTTTATTTATGCACGATTGGGCTTTTCTTGGGCTGGGCAGATTTTTGTTTTATTTATGCAACTATACCCAAAATACCCCAAACCTACTAGATTTTAAAGTTTAAATAGTAAAATTAGACATATAAAATTACTAATTTAGAACTAGCTTTTGAGCATGCGCAAACTCAGAGGCTCCTCTTTTTTTTTTTTTTTTAAGTTAATAATTTTTATAAATTATAATTTGGGATTAATATATTTTCCAATCACGAAAAAAATCTAGGAGTATGATGAGTATTAAGCATTTGTGGTGAAATAATTTTATGTGATATGAGTAGTTGCTCAATGGCTAGTGTTTTTTTAATTTTATATGATGTGAGTAGTTTTTTTTTTTTTTTTATTATTATTATTTTTTTTAGGAGCCGTGGGTAGATAGCCTTTCTTTCTTATTTTTGGTTAGAAACAAGGGGTAGTGGGGCTAGGAAGTGGGAAGTGTGAGGGTAGTGGGAAAATTTTAGTTGAATTACCATCTTAACCTTATTTCTTTTTTTAAGGAATAACAATAGATTAATTAAATTAGGGGTATTTTTGATAGAAAAAAATAAGAATTAACTTTCTAAATCCGCTTAATATATACAGAAGATAAACTCCTAAATTTTAACTAAATTAAAAAAAAAAAAAAACAGTTTCTTCTATGATTATATACACGTTTCACACCTCCAAGAGTTTCCTACTATCATTTGGTAGTACAATTATTATCTGAATTCTATCCATCTCAATCCTCACACTCCATCTTTTATGCAAATTCAAAAAAAAAAAAAAAAAAAACAAGAAGAAGAAGAAGGTAGGCTACTCAAATCTTTCTTTTTATTATTGAAATTTGAGTTATTATCATGTGTTGTGATTTATGTGGGTTCTGATTTATTTATTTAATTTTCCAATTTGGTGGTGGTGTGTAGGTGAAGAATTTATATGGAAAAGATATAATATAATTGTTATACATTATTAAGATTTTCGTTGTATTGGTACTTTTTACTTAGTGTTTAAAATGGGTAATGCTAAATGAGAAAATGCGAGCAGTAATTGGGTTATGGCTGTACAAATGAGACAGGTTTTTTGGTAAAATTGACATCGTTATAGTTTATGCGACTATATGAGAGAAGCCTTTTCCTGTAATTACGTTCTTGAAATCTTTTGGGGTTTCCAAAAAAAAAAAAGAAGAAGAAATCTTTTGGCTTATGTAAATAGCCTTATAACGTTCTAGAGTTGTTTAGTCTACACGTTCTTTAGTGTCCATTTTTTTTTCCTTGAAACTGTTTAGGATTTTTGGATTCCTATGTTACTTTTCAAAGTTGATGGATCTCAAGGCATCCCTCTTTCTCTCCCATTTTCTTTTTTAATTTTTAATTTATTTTTGGTTTTATGGGTTCTGTTTGCCTAAATATTCCAAGCTAGCACTTAATTTGCATGCCTAGATGTTTATTGCGCCTAAATCCCTTAATTTTTTTTTTATTTTTCTTCTTAGATAGCATTTCTTTTGGGTGCCTAGATGTTTATTGTGGGTTGAGTTTGTTGGTTGGTTTTATGTATTTTGTGATGTTGCATACTGTTATTGTGAGACTTACTACACATTTTCTAATCTATTGTTTTACAAGCCTTGGCCAATATTTTTAAAAAGTCTGCAGACAGAATTGTTTAATCAGCCCTAGTTTAGTTCAAGACACTTGGTTTGGGGTCTATGTGGTATTCAATGAGTCAAACCTTTGCTATTATATATTTTGCCCACAAAGTTTTAAGCAACCAATTTGATTATTTAGTTTGATTTGAGAAATGAAACCAACTAATGTTTTTATGGTGGATTCCAGATATTTACATTATTCATTCAAGAGATTGGGTTTAATGATGCACTAATTTGTTGTAAATTGAGGGTTTATAAAATAAAATCAGCCTTTGAGCATGCGCATGCTTAGAGGCTCATCTATTTTGCTTCTAAGGGTTAGTGATTTACATTTATCATAATTCAGAATTACTACATTTTCAATCCAAAAAACATACCTATGTGTGATGAGAATTATTTTGTAATTTTGAATTATAATGAATGTAAATCATTAACTCTTAGAAGCAAAATTGAGGAGCCTCTAAACACGTGCATGCTCAAAGGCTGGTTTTATTTTAAAAACCCTCAATTTACAACAAATTAGTGCATCATTAAACTCAATCTTTTGAATGAATAATGTAAATATTTGAAATCCACCATAAAAATATTCATATTTTTTTTAATCACTTTAAACTTTTATAGAAAACATTTATATGTGAAGAATCAAAGCAACTAAGAAACTTCTTATAGGGTCTATATAATCCAACATTAGTCTGGTTTCACTTCTCAAATCACATTAAATGATCAACTTGGTTGCTTAAAACTTTGTGGGAAAAATATATAATAACAAAGGTTTGAGTCGTCGAATACCACATATACCCCAAACCGACTTAATTGGCCAAGGCAGTAATGGGCTCCAACTTATTTGTGTAATAAACATGTAAGAGCATCCCCAATAAGGTAAGCAACTAGGTCCAATACTCTCAAAATGTATTGTACAATAAGGGAGTAAACTAAAAAACATTTGAGTATTAGCTACAATGGGCTGCTATAGATAGCAGCTCATTGTAGCTTAAAACTTTAAAATAATTTTTTTTTTAAAAAAATGTGTGGTTTAAAAAAAATATATATATTTTAATGTGTTAATGGTTGTGATTGTTATTTATTGTGTTGAATATATTATTTTATTATGTTGTTTATATTATTTTAATGTGTTAAATATTAAAATAAAACATTTGATATTAGGTGTATTATAAAGTGGGGTGTTAAAATAATAAAGTAGTGTTTGAATTGTTAAAAACTATATATTTTTATTATTATTTTTTTTTGGTTTTCCTATTGTGAATGCTCTAAAGAGTGATGTAAAATTGTAAATAGTCCACTGTTTCTTCTTTAGACATATCCCCTACCCCTACATTAGGAATTCTCATAGTCACATTGTTCTTTTGTACTAGTTCAAATATAAACAAATTAAGTATTCTAAAAAAAAAAAAAAAAAAAAAAACTAATTAAAAATAACTCATCAGTTTTTCATCTTAAGTATCTCTATTTCCTTTTTTTTTTTTTTTTTTTAAGAAACATACTGTGGGGCCCAAGAATTTGTGGTCCTGACCCACTTAATAATAGGGCCCAAGATCCAAGCCAAGGAGAATAATTTCCGAGGACGCGAAGTAAAAATCCAAAAAAGGCCCAAATATATGGCTTAGGACGATCTTATGCTCGGCACCTCATAAAACGCCTGAAGAAAAGGACAAACTCAGTACAGGGGCAGGACAAGGGAGAAAGCTGCCAACACCGTAGTATAGAACCCTGCATCTGACAGGTCCATACTCCAGACTATGTTATTTAACTTTTCCAACCACCCCCAACCACTCTATGTATGGATTGATAGGACAGGTCTATACCCCAGAAAGTGAAACTTACACGTGGACACTGAAATGGAAGTAAACACTAGTATAAAAGGGAAAGAGAGCCAAGGGGGAGGGGGATCCCAAAAAAAAGAGAAATCCTACAAAAGGGAGAAGGGGAAGAATACTACGCTCCTCGGACGTGGTCCAAGGACTTAAACCCTACAAGCCGCACCGACGGAAGGCTTAGCTAGTTAAGCCAAGTCCACCCTCATATAAGCTTCCATAAAAACCATGACTAAACCGCTGTCCGGTAGCCAAGGCCTAGCATTTCAACCCCACGCTCTACAAATTGTATTGTTTGGGCCCTTCACGTATGAGCCCACAATCATGTGTGGGTCGTTACGAATTGTGTCCCTACACATACTAACTGTTAAACACACATACACACACACACACACTTAATTACACTCTCTATTTCTCATACTATTTAAGGGGCTTTCTCTATTTGAATTCCTACTTTTATATGCCTAAAATACCATCAAATTTACATGTTTAGAAAGTATAGATATTAGAGTTAGACATGTAAAATTATTAATTTAAAAAATCTTAAATTTTAGTTAAACTTGAAAAAACATTGCCTACAAAATGGGAATACTCTTCCACCAACCCACTTACACACGTTTATTTTATTTTACTAGTGAAAGTCTTTTGTGTTGCACAGCTTTAATCATGAATTTTTTTTTTTTTTTTTGAGAATAATAACTAAATGAGTTATTATTACATAATTTTAGAACTTGTTTCTAACTAAATGAATGATTATTATTATATAACATGCAAAATTTTGCATATTTGTCCTTATATTTAATATCTCTAATTAAAATTATCAATAAAAACATTTCTAATTATATTTTTTTTATAATTCCTTATTTATTAATGAAGAGGGCGATTTGAACTCAAGCAGTTAAATCTTTTCCAATACTTGCATAAATAAGGTTATCCTAAAATAATTAATTCCAAATTTAAAATTAAAAAATCAATAATATTTGTACACCTAAAAGAAATTTCATTTTTAAGTCTTATTTTGATACTTAGGTAATGTTTCGATAGCGTTGCGTTTTTGCTGAGTTGCGTTTCTGCGTTTTTTTTTTTTTTTTCAAGCGTTTTTCCCACAAGCGGCTACTATTCATGCAACAGTAGCCGCAATTTTTGACCGTTCTTCTGTGAACAGTGTACGGATGCACTGTTCACGGACCCACAAATTTCATTTTTTATTAATTTCTTCATTAAAAATGGGTCTCACATTACTATTTACACGTTTAAAAATTATTTTATTACAGTGTTTTCAGTTTTCAGTTTTCAGTTTCAGCAAAATAAGTTCTATCCAAACAGACCCTTAGTGTGTGTTTGGCATTGGCTTTAAAAGCCAGTTTTTTTTACTATTCAGCTTATTTTTGCTTCTATTCATGGGTCCCATTGCACTTTTTGGTACTATTCATAGGTGTCATTGTATTATTTTAGCTACCTTTTAGTTTTATTTACAGTGCTTTCAGCGAAACGTTTTCAGTTTCAGCTAAATAAGTTGTTTCCAAACAGACAATTAAATCATCTATTTTAGTGTTAATATTATTCAAATGGTTAATACCCTAACTTATAAATTTTGAGTAATGTCTCTAATTATATTGAGCTTTAGCCTTTAAGAATATATTTATTGATATATTATGCATGAAAAAATAATCCAAATTTCTGAACTTAAAAAAAAAATGAAAAAGAAGTTAAGTAAAGATAGACTTACATAGGAATTTGGACCGATAAATCTAATTTACCCAAATATTATCTATGATCTAAAATGATATAGGAGGAATTCTAAATTGAATTTAGTTAGACTTTCGAAGAAATATGTGAGGAATTTTGCATACTAAGAAATTAACACAAAGCAAAAATAGAATTTTAAAATAAAAATCTTACCTAAGAGAAATCAAGAACTTAAATGGGTGTCCTTTGTTTTGCTTCTTTATAGTAGACTTCCTTTAACATAATATCCATATATGAAAATTTAGAAACAAATAACAATAAGTAAGATGAATTTATTTAATCAAAACTATCATATACAAATATAGATGCGTAGGTTGCAACTTGAAAAAAACGAAAAAAAAAAAAAAAAAACAAAAACGTGAGGTGCAAGAAGGATTCTATGGAAAGACCATTGGTGAATATATATAAGTTCTTAAATTTTGATAATAGATTTTTAGTTGGAATATATGATGATATGATATAATCATATCATTTATTGTTACTAGATTTTTGATAATAGATTTTTAGTTGCATGTTTTGTTAAAACATTTATTGTTACTTTATTTAAAGAAACTAATAAGAACAAATAATTTATTGTTTCTATCAACTAAAACCTAGATGCATGTTGTATGTTTTGTTAAAACACTTATTGTTATTTTATCTAAAATGCGTGTTGTATGTTTTGTTAAAACACTTATTGCTATTTTATCTAAAGAAACTGATAAGAATAAATAAGTTGTTGTTTCTATTAACTGAAACTTAGATGAATGTTGAATGTTTTGTTAAAACACTAATTGTTATTTTATCTAAAGAAATTGATAAGAGCAAATAAGTTGTTGTCTTTATCTAAAAAATTGTTTTTATCTAAAATATTGTTGTGATTTGGTGAAGTCATTTGGCACAACTATGGTTTCTAAGCCTGACTTTTATATAATAATATATGATGATATGATATAATATGACACAAGATTACAAGGTAAAACAAAAATAAATGTTCTTCAATTTTATTAATATAGATTACTAGTCGGTAACCCATACATAAAGTGCCACATAACATTTTGATGCTTCACTATTTTACGTGTCATTATTCTAATAAATTTTTAATTGATTTTAAATTTTATTCTAAATTAAACCTCCATTAAAGTATTGACACATCATTTTTTTTTTTTTAATTGTAGAATAGATAGTTCACAATTCCGTATACAAATATAATTAATAAATATTGAAGTTAATAATTATCAAATTTCATATATTTTTTTAGAGAAATAAGAAAATCATATTTTGTAAACTTAATAATAATTACCATAATTATGGTGTCCTATGTTCGTGATTGCTCCCCCCTCTCTCCTCACTATCTACTTAAAATAATATAAATAATAAATACCTAATAATGATTACCATATTATCAAATTTCATAATTAGACAAAAAATAAATAAAAGAGATTAAAAAAAAAAATCATATTTTGTTAATCTTATTTGTGCATTGCACAGGTTACTGACCTCTCTCTCTCTCTCTCTCTCTCTCTCTCTCTCTCTCTCTCTCTCTCTCTCTCTCTCTCTCTATATATATATATATATATATATATATAATTGAAGAGCTTCTACTTTAATTTGGTTGACCTTAAAAATATATAAAATTGAAGAACTTTCATTTTTAGTTGACCTTATAATATTGTGCCGCATAAATTTTGAAGCCTCATAATTTTACAAGTCATAATTGTAATACATTTTTAATTAAAATTAAATTGAATTCTACATTTAAACCTTCAAGTAAAATCCTAGATAACCGTATTTTTTCAAATGATAAAATAAATAGTTTCCATGTACAAATATAATTATAATAAAATAATTAATAACTATCAATTTTCAATAATTAAATAAAAATAAAAGAGAAAAATAATTATATATTCTTTAACTAGAATGAAAAAGAAAAATCTTAAACTTTATGGTATGTACATATACACGTTATTTCCCACACGACTTTACTCCTAGCATAGTCATAGGTTCATTTTGTGCGGTCTGTACTAGAAATTCCAGAGATAAAATAAAATCATTACTAAAGGGCAATAAGGATCATCATGGAATCACAGTCCATGGAACTCAAACTGATGTCCTGCAAAGATGTGAGAGGTTTCAATTTCTTCCACTTGTCTCACTTGTCAGCTATGATCCCAACAAAAAACTGGGGCCCAATCAGCAAGAGAGAACTCCCACTGTCAGAGAAGGCGATGGGGATCCTGAATGGAACCACGAGATGCGCTTTGATTTGCACCAGGTTTCGGTCGAGGATTGTGATCATGTGTTTATTCATTTTGATCTGCGCCACCTAGGTGTCATGTTCGGAGACAAGGACATCGGTGAAGTCCATGTGCCCCTCAAGGATCTCGTCGAAGAATCCAACGGTGTTGTCCGGTTCGTGAACTACCAGGTTCGGAGTTATGAAGGTAAACCCAATGGCGTATTGAGCTTCTCTTACAAGGTAAATGGAAAGGGAAAGAATAATGGGACTAGTTGTGGAAGTAACATAACTGGCTTTCCAATAATTCATGATCATCAGCAACAGTATTCACATGAGAATGAGATTCATTATCCCACATTAGAAAAAGTTCACTACCCATCTCTTGAATTGCTCAATCACTCGGAGGAACCTCTTTTTGGGCCACAAGAAGTTCACTCTTATGCACCACAAGCTTACCATCCGCCACCGGATGCTTACTATGCACCACCTCCGCCGCCACACCCGCCGCCACCTCCAATGCTACATGGGCTGCCTTTTTATCCTGACCCGTACAAATTTGGAGGGGGTCATGGTTATTGTGGTCCACATGCTTCTTTCTGGAATGGCAGGTGAGGAGGCTTGTAGGAAAAGTTTTAGCTAGTGGTCTTAACCTTTGAAATGTTGTTGTGGTACTGTTAGCTCATTTTTTGTGTATCATTTATGGCATCATATGGTGATAGATTGTGGTTTTGGGTCCAAATCAATAAGGTTGCCTACCAATCATCTCTTAGACCATGCAAAAATGGGAGCTTTGTGCACTGATTATGACATTTTTTGTTGGTTATGGTATCGATATGGTATGTAATTATTAAGTTCTGTGTATAAGGCCTTTTTACCTATCCAGATTCATGAAGTTCTAGTAATTGATAACTGGCATATATCAGCATAAAAAGATTGGGATCTCCCATTCACAGATGGGTTTCAAATAGTACATTGAGAATTCTTGAAATAGAGCTTGAATTATGGCTGCTTAGTCTTTTCTTCTCAACTAGTACTTCTAAAAAGCATATAAACCTTGTTGCGGTATCTCCACACATGTTCTAAGTTTGCTAAAGGAGTGAATTTCTTGATGTTGTGTAGAATTTAAGAAATCTGAGTCAGTTTGTAAAACAGAATGCAAAGAAGAAATACAAAAATAAAATAAAATTATTACTAGAATAAAAAGTAAGAAAAGGAATAGTAAATATTGTTGATGATTAAAAAAATGTCAGTGAAGAAATAATTTTGCAAAATGACGAACATGATGTTAACATTGGCTTAGATAGAGTTGATTAGCGGAGATAATGAAAAAATTATTTTGGCTCATATATCATGTATTATCTTTTTCTGAGTTTAATCAATTTGAATGTGTATATTATCTATACTATAGTTTCAAAAAAAAAAAAATCTATACTATTAATAACAGCATTTGCTGTTTGAGTTTCATCATTTTGCGTACTAAAATATCCTCACACAAATTTTGAAACTCTAAAAAATAACCCTATTTTTTAGTTAAATAATATTAAATTTAAAAACCAAACCGGTTAAAAGATTAATTTACTACTCCCTCCGTTCCACTTTGTTTGTCCAATTTGAAAAGTCAAACTTTTTAAGAGAACATTATTTATTGTCTTATCTACCTTTTAAAAATGTATAAGTTTCCAAAACTACCCTAAATTAAATTTATCAAAAAATTGAATTAGTAAATTAATAGGGGTATAATAGGAATATTAGTAAATTAGTGACTTTTATTTTTAGAAACATGACAATATTTTGGGACATCCCAAGATGGAATAAAGGACAAACAAAATGGGACGGATGGAGTATTTTTTAAAAAGTTCCTAAGTTTTACACTTTCAAAATTTTATCAACTCTCACGTACATAAATAAACTAAAAATTTGGACATTATCTTTATCTCACTTTTAAAAATTATTTCACTAAACCCAAAATAAAAAAATTAAAAAAAGAAAAGCCCCATCTCACTTTTAAACCCATTACTTGTTGTCTCCATATCATCTTCTTGTAACTCTCAATCATAATTAACTAAAAGCTTGCATTATTAATTTTTAAAATGAGCATCATCTTCCTAAATTCTATTGAGTATAGAAAAGTTGTCTAGTTTATTCTGAATATATACAAAAAATATTTCTAAAAAAGTAAAACAATTAATGATTTTATTTTATTTGATAAATTAAAACACAATAATCTATGTTTAATTAAAAAAGAGTGGATTGTTTTTGGTTTTAAAAGAAAATCTATTTTAAGAAGGGCTTCTTAGGTTTTTTTTTTTTTTTTTTTTTTTTAAAATTTATTTTTTAATAACGTCTTCAATTCAGTTATCTAATTGTTTTTTGAGCCATTGGATTAATCTTTTTTTTTTTTTTTGGTTCAAATTTTTGTATGCCCAAATATTATTTTATTTTAGAAATGGGAAATTCATTGACTAATGTGAATGGAATCAAAGTAAAAAGGTCTCTCCATAGCGCGTAGAGGAGAATCCTATATGCAAATTACATCATCAGTGACAAATTTAGCATGTCTAGCTAATGAGTGTGCTACAGAATTAACACTTTGTTTGACAGAACTCATAGACTTCCATCATAGACCATGGATGGGGAACCGAACATCTCGCAACACATGACCCAGTCAAGACAACTAAGGGCCAATTGATGTTAGGGACTTCAAGACAGTAGCATTATGAAACCATATTAACTAATTAAATTCATTAAAGCATTTGGGAATACTAACTTCTAACTTTAAAATTGCATTACAAAATAATATAATATAAAATATTTTTATTTTATATCCATTACCTTTCTTCTCAAAAAAAAAAAAAAATGTATTTAAAAAGCATTGAGAAATCTCTCTCTCAAAAAAAAAAAAAAAAAAAAAAGCAATGAGAAATCCTATATTTGAAAAGCTTTGAGATAAATCAATTCTATAAAAAAAAAAAAAAAATCTTTGAGCTAAGTACAAAAAATTCTAAACAAGTAGATGTTTTATACGGTGAAGAACAGTATAAAATCCATTATTAAATAAATTCTTTATATTTTATATTTTAAAAAAGTGCAAAATTTAAAAACAGAAAAATTAATTAGTGGTTTTGTCCGAGAACAGTGAGAGAATAAGAGCGCTGAGTTAATTTGCTTTTAGATTTTTAAAAAGGTATTGAGAATTCCAGGGTTAAAAAAATCTTTGAGCTAAATAAATTAAATTTAAATAATTAACAGTTAAATCTTTTATAATTAAAAAAAACAAAATTGAAATGTGGGGAGAGGAAACCCCCCAATCCAATATGCTTTAATCAATTTGATATTGAGAGCTACCCACCCTTGGTGGATGGGGGTGCCCTTTAACCCAAGGACGAGGGGCAAGCTGAGACAAGCTCCCTATATACATGAGAGCGACAAGACCCTAATTGTCATTTGGGATAGACCAACAGGCACCTCTCCTCCCACCTTGCTCGTTCCATCATATATTCAACTACTTTAATGCCCCAACTTGGTTACAAGCTTATGTTACTAAGCTCGGCACTCTACATGCGTTTTGCAAATGCATATAAACAAAACAAATTACTTGAATTTAAACGGTGTGGGATAATGACTAATCTATTATTATGTCTATTGTCAAGAATTTAGGTTGCGTTTTCTTCCTCTATTTTCCGGACAGTCTCGATCAATGATTTACAAATACAAAAGTTCTGCCCAAAGAAGAATTTTGCACTTTGAATTGAATTGAGCACAGAATTAAACCAAAATCGATCATTCCAAGAACTCAATATATGACAATCAAAAAATGACCAAAATTCTTGCAACTCCACCGGTAATGAGACATGCACGCAGCACCAAAAAAAGCACCTTCATGAACGCTACCGGGAGCTGCCTTTGTACATAAGCTTCCGAACTTCCTTGCTTTTCCTTTCCTATGCTGAATTTGTGGATGACTTCATGGCGAGATACCCAACACTACAAGAGGATCTTCATGCATGGATTCTATCAGCTATCTCTTAAAATGTGTACTTTTAGTGATAATATATGTAATGCACCAGATGTTTAATGGTGTTTTGGTTTTTTTTTTTTTGTGTTGATTTTCAATTTGTACATCTTGCAACACATGCAAAGTGTGATATGCTGGCATGTCCATTGTTTTACAAATGTATATACTAAGGAAGTTACTAATATTTAAATAATAAAAAATATGTAATTTACCAAACATAGGCGGAGCTATATGTTCAAGGATGGGGGGCCATGCCCCCCAATTTTGAATTTTTTAAAATATAATTATTTTAATGTTTGCAAAATTTAGTCTACAAAAATAAGATTTCCCCCCCCCCCCCCTTCCCTCAAGTATTTGAATTAGTCCATGATGCTCTTAAAAAAAATAATTGGTTTAATAGTTATAGAGACATAACTTTATTTTTCACAATTCTATTTCTTATTGTAAAATTTGCTCTTATATTTATTAAATATTTGATAAAGTTTGGCATCAAATATATTTGAATTTATCTTTTTCATCTCGTTATGTGGTGATTAACAAGTCATTGCTAATTCATTAAAAAAAATTTGTCACTAAAATTACATATGAAATGTCTCTTTAATTACCACATAATGGGTTAAAGCAAATATATGTTATATGTTATCAATAATGTTATAAAAACAACAGATTTACGGGGCGAGTTGTGAATCATGAATAAGTTGTGGCAAAACTGGCCATAACTCAAATAAGTATTGCTTTAGTTGTGTCACATAATAAGTTGTGGCAAAAGTGGTAAGTTGTGGAATCCAAATCTTCTTTCCCATATTTTCAGCTTTACTTTATACTCTACTAATAAAAACTTGTCATATATACACCCATTAAATTCAAATCAAATTTTTAGCATTTTTCCTATTTTAGTTTCTTAAAAAAAATAAAAAAAGCCTAAACCATCCCCACCAACCATCACCACTACTGTCGCCACTGCCACCAACCTTCAACAACGTCATCAATGACCAACCATCACCTTCGACCACCAGCCACCACCAGCCACCATAATTTAAAGCTAAACCATCCCATCAGCCATCAACCACAAACCACCACCACTGGCCGCCACCACCACAATCATTCCTCCGCCACCCCCAACCTTAGCTGACGTCATCAATGTCCAACCACCACCTTCAGCCACTAGCCACCACAACTGGCCACCACCACAACCAGCATCAACCTTTTTTGACACCACTAAGAAGAGATTGCCAATGTCATAGAGTGAAGCGTAGTTGTTAATGTAATACCCCAATTTTGTTTTTATGATTATCACCGCACCTTGTAATTTTTAATATTGAGTTAAGGTACTATATGTGTGTGCACATGTAATATGGGAGTAGACAATTTTGTTATTAAAGATGAAGATGTTTTATGGGCTTCTTGGAGACTAAAGAGATAAGCTCAAGTGGATTTTAAACTCCAGCCCACTACCCCACCAAGCCCACATCTCTGATGTGTTAAAATATAAGTTGGAGGAAAAGATAAATTAGGGTTTTCGTAGGAAGGGTTTTTATCAAGGACGCTAAGAGGTCTTTTTCCTTAGAGTTAGAGCACATACAATTTAAAAGGCAATCAGATCGTTCAAGGTATGATTTCTCACCATTAGAAACAAAGAATTAAAAGTTTATAAGATTATCTTGGAATCAGTTGTGATGTTAGATTGTTCAGAAGTTTGATTTTGGTCCTAAAATTCTACTTATATTTTACGGTTAGATTTGCAGCTGTGTATCCATGAACAAAGGCATGACTATTACTTTTTCATTAGGATATATATATATATATATATATAAATATATATATATATATATATATAAATAATCCTAGATTGAGCCACGGAATTTCAAGAATCCGTGATTTTGGCTTAAGTCTTCCTTTGGTTTTGTACATATAAAAAAAAAAAGTATAATAAGTCCATGATGCTGCCACCGTTTCATTGAGATTATTCTATTAAAACCATTGAGGTTATATATTAAAGTTTGGAATTGGCTTTTGTGGGAGTATGGTTCTCACTTTGTTCTCTGTGGGTCCCTAGAATAGGTATACATTGCCATCAGGTCTTCTATTAGATTTGTATATATTAGGTCCTTTTAGTTTTGCACGTTTCTTTGATTATATATGTTAGGATGAATTAACATTTTTTTGGGGGGTTTTATATTAAATCCTAGGTTAATGATATTTTGGCTACTGCCTTCCTCATGGCAATATGAGTTTCGATTAATACAAGGGAATATTATTGGTTAGAATATCATTGGTTAGAGAAACTTTACTATAGTGTTAAAAGTATTATTAGTTCAGCAAAGTTTAATCCTAGTGAGTCTATTTGTATATTTCTATAAGTTTTATATTTTGTGGAGGATAGTAAGTAATTTCTATGATTGAATATAGGTCTTATTTAAGAGTGTTTTGAGACTTTTTGGAGGTTGTTTTGGCTGAACTTTCAAAGGGATTCAAGTGCTGTAAGTAATTATGCATAATATGCACAAGTTTTATTCTTTAGGTTCTTAGAAGTCAAAGGTTTTCAAAAGTTATGTTTTAAAGTTTACGTTTTCTAAGGTTTATTGAAAGCATTATTGTTATATCATTGAAAGAGAAACTTCAACTTTTAGACAATGTTTTAAAGAGAAACTTTGAATTTAAAGTGACGTTCTGAATGTCCAAATCTCATTTAAAAGATGATTTCTAAACTAAACTAAACTATTTTCCGAAAATAATTGAGTTTCAAAGTAAGTTTTCTAAAAAGGTTCTTGTTCTTTAAGTTTGTTTAAAACCAAGTGATTTCAAAGTCATATTCTTATTTTTCAAATGGTATTTAAGACATTTCTTTTAGCAAATTGGGTTTTCAAACTTACTCAAGAATTGTAAAAATATTTATATAAACTCTTCAGTTCTTATTCATTTCCTAAAAGAGTCAAGCATAATTTGATTTATGTTCAATTTGATATTGTGATATTCGCTATGCCTTTATATTTGGAATAATTGTTAATATTAAGAAAATTATTCTATTTTGTATATATTTTTTTTTGTGATATGTGACTCAAAATGAATGTTTTAAGAATTGATCAGATAAATGTGTAAATCCGTTCACAGGATTGGATGTGAGAGTATGTGTTGATCCCTCACTAGCAGGGGTTAGATGTTGGTATCCGCAGTAGGGTTAGATGTTGGTATCCGCTCACAGGATTGTATGTGAGAATATGTGATGTGTATATGTGACACTGTGCTCTGATCAATTATATGTATGTGTTTTCTAATTTTTTTAAGATGTGATTACATATGTATTAAGTGATTCATTATATGTTTTGGAATAATTATTTTTGATACCACTGAATGAGTTTGTGAAAATCAAAATACACATGCTTTGCTTGACTCTATTTCATTGTGTATTCTGTATAATTACTTACTAGATGTGTGACTCACCCCATCAATTATTGTTTTTAGATTAAAGTGTAGTTGGGAATACAGAACCTTTGGATCGTTTTGTAAGGTGCGAAGTAGAGCGTGGAAGTTGTAGGTGACTTCAGTATTTTCTTGAAGACTTATAAAATTTTAGTTACCTTTATTTTGTAATTTATGTTTTATATAGTGGAGATTATTTCCAATTTGTGGAGTTTGGATTTTTTTGTAAGAGGTTTTTAAGAGTATTGTTTCCTTAGAGTTTTAATTTATTTTGGATTAATTATGTTTAGTGAGTTATATAAGTTCAGTAAGTTAGTCATGCATCTAAATTCATGTTCCATGGATTTGGGTCGTGACAGTCAATATCGTACAATATTCGATACGTATTGTGTTGTGTACAAAAAGTGTCGTATTGTAAAGGCATATCAAAAGTGCTCATGAATCCTACGTATTGTATGAATCGTTTTGTGTATTGTAGGAAACGTATTGTATCGTTGATTCGTACGTATCATAAGACACATACATGTCCATTAGTTTTTATGTTTTATTTATTTTTATTATTTTATTTTATCTTTCTCCTGCAAAATTTGAATTGCACACTTAACACTTCATTTTCATATTCACAATTTTTTTTATGCTATGAATAATGTATTAAATGATAATTTAATTATTTTTTTATTTTGTTAATTATTGTTATAAGTATAAAAAAAAAAAAAAAGATTGCCAAGAAGAAATACAAGGAAAAATTATTAGAATAAAAGGCAAGAAAAGGAATAGTAAATATTGATGATGAAAAAAATGTCAATGAAGAAATAATTTTGCAAAATGACGAACATGATGTTAACATTGACTTAGATAGAGTTGATTAGCGAAGATAATGAAAAATTATTTTGGCTCATATATCATATATTATCTCTTCTGAGTTTAATCAATTGGAATGTGTATGTTATCTATATTATTAATAACGGGATTCGATGTTTGAGTTTCATCATTTTGCGTACTAAAATATCGCCACACAAATTTTTAAACTCTAAAAAATAACCCTATTTTTTAGTTAAATAATATTAAATTTAAAAACACAAACTGGTTAAAAAATTAATTTACCATTTTTTAAAAATTTGTTAAGTTTTAGACTTTCAAACTTTTATCAACTCTATGTACATAAATAAATTAAAAATTTGCACATTATCTCTATCTCATTTTTAAAAATTATTTCACTAAACCCAAAAAAAAGAAAAAAAAGAAGAGGCCCCACCTCACTTTTAAACCCATTAACTACAAGCTTGCATTTTTATTTTTTAAAATGACCATCATATTCCTAAATTCTAATGAGTATAGAAAAGTGGTCTAGTTTATCCTAAATATATACAAAAATTATTTCTAAAAAAGTAAAACAATTAAAGATTTGATTTGATTAGATAAATTAAAACATAATAATCTATGTTTAATTAAAAAAAGAGTGGATTGTTTTGGGTTTTAATTTTAAGAGGGGCTTCTTAGGTTTTTTTATTTTTATTTTTTTAACGTCTTCAATTAAGTTATCCAGAATGTTTTTTGAGTCATTGGATTAATCTTTTTTTTTTTGTTTAAATTTTTGTATGCCCAAATATTATTTTATTTTAGAAATGGGAAACAACTTTAATTCAATGACTAATGTGAATGGAATCAAAGTAAAAAGGTCTCTCCATAGCACGTAGAAGAGAATCCTGTATGCAAATTACATCATCACTGACAAATTTAGCATGTCTAGCTAGTGAGTGTGCACAGAATTAACACTTTGTTTGACATAATTCACAGACTTCCATTGCAGACCTTAGATGAGGAACGGAACATCTTGCAACACATGACCCAATCAAGACAACTAAGGGCCAGTTGATGTTAGGGACTTCAAGACAGTAGCATTATAAAACCATAATAACTATATTCATTAAAGCATTTGAGAATACTAACTTCTAACTTTAAAATTGCATTACAAAATAATATAATATAAAATATTTTTATTTTATATCCATTACCTTTCATCTGAAAAAAAAAAGTTATGTATTTAAAAAGCTTTGAGATAAATCAATTCTTAAAAAAAAAAAAAAAAAAATCTTTGAGCTAAATACAAAAAATTATAAACAAGTAGATGTTTTATACGGTGAAGAACATTATAAAATCCATTATTAAAAAATTCTTTATATTTTATATATTAAAAAAGAGCTAAATTTAAAAACAGAAAAATTAATTAGTTGTTTTGTGAGCTAAATAAATTAAGGTTAAATAATTAACAGTTAAATCTTTTATAATTAAAAAAAAAAAAAAAAACAGTTGAATCTCTTATAATATAAAAAAAAAAAAAAAAAAAAAAAAAAAAAAAAAAAAAAACATTGAGTTTAATTCAAAAAAGTAGTTGTTTAGTATGGGAAACAACTTGGTAGCTTGCGAGGATTTAGGTGGTAAATTTCCATTGATCTGTGGGGAGAGGAAACCCCCCAATCCAATATCCATCAAGTTGATATTGAGAGCTACCCACCCTTGATGGATGGGGGTGCCCTTTAACCCAAGGACGAGGGGCAAGCTGAGACGGACTCCCTATATATACTAGAGCCATATGACCCTATTGTCATTTGGGACAGACCAACAGCCACCTCTCCTCCCACCTAACTGGTTCCATCATACCTTCAACTACTTTAATGCCCCAATATGGTTACAAGCTTACGTTACTAAGCTCGGCACTCTACATGTGCTTTGCAAATACATATAAACAAAACAAATTACTTGAATTTAAACGGTGTGGGATAATGACAAATCTATTATTTGTCTATTTTCAAGAAGTTAGGTTGCGTTTTCTTCCTCTATTTTCCAATAGTCTCGATCAATGATTTACAAACAAAAGTTCTGCCCAAAGAAAAATTTTGCACTTTGAATTGAATTGAGCACAGAATTAAACCAAAATCGATCATTCCAAGCACTCAATATATGACAATCAAAATATGACCAAAATTCTTTCAACTCCACCAGTAATGAGACATGCACGCAGCACCAAAAAAAGCACCTTCGTGAACGCCACCGGGAGCTGCCTTTGTACATAAGCTTCCGAACTTCCTTGCTTTTCCTTTCCTATGCAGAATTTGTGGATGACTTCATGGCGAGATATACCCAACATTACAAGGGGATCTTCATGCACGGATTCTATCAGCTGTCTCTTAAAATGTGTACTTTTAGTGATAATATATGTAATGCACCAGATGTTTAATGGTGATTTGGTTTTTTTCGTGTTGATTTTCAATTTGTACATCTTGCAACACATGCAAAGTGTGATATGCTGGCATGTCCATTGTTTTACAAATGTATATACTAAGGAAGTTTCTAACATTTAAATAATAAAAAATATGTAATGCACCAAACAGAGGCAGAGCTATATGTTCAAGGGTGGGGGGCCACCCCCCATTTTGAATTTTTTTTTTAAATATAATTATTTTAATGTTTTCAAAATTTAGTCTACAAAAATAAGAGTCGTCCCCCCTCCCAAGTATTTGAATTAGTCTATGATGCTCTTAAAAAAAAATTTATCTAATAGTTATAGAGACATAACTTTATTTTTCACAATTTTATTTTTTATTGTAAAATTTGCTCTTATATCTGTTAAATATTTGATAAATTTTGGCACCAAACATGTTTGAATTTATCTTTTTCAACCCGTTATGTGGTAATTAACAAGTCATTGATTTATTAAAAAAACTTTGTCACTAAAACTACATATGAAATGTCTCTTTAATTGCCACATAATGGGTTAAAGCAAATATATGTTATATGTTATCAATAATGTTATAAAAACAACTCATTTAGGGGGCGAGTTGTGAATCATGAATAAGTTGTGGCAAAAGTGGCCACAACTCAAATAAGTAGTGCTTTAGTTGTGTCACATAAAAGTGTAGGGAATTAACCCAAAATTCTCAACTTGTGAGAAACAAAAATAGAGAAAACACACGCCAAAGAAAAACAATCACATGCACAAGACAATATTTACGTGATTTGGCAATTTGCCTACGTCCACGGAGTTGCAAGGATTTCACTATTATCAGGGAAAAATTACAAAGTGCGGCTACAGTTTTTTTCAGTCTCTCAAGAACGACAACTACAACAAAACCCTAATCACCAAAAAAAAAATTTTACATCTTGCACATAGGATTCACAATGTGCTACAAAACGGGCCAAAAAAATTTTCCCGGGGGCGTTGCCCTTGGACCCCCAGGAGGCTTGTCCATGAGCGCTCTAGCTAAGGCCTATCAGCCTAAGCCTCCGCTCCATGAACTAAGTCTCAGAAAATCTCCCATTAAAAATCACGCAACATTATTTGAGTCGAGTCAAGTCGTTAATCAGATCAAACACAACTAGGCTTCACAAAGCCCAACAAATCTTCCACTTGAAGACTAGTTCAATCACCAACATCAACTGCAATCCTCCAAAAAAAAAAAAAAAATCCCTCATCCTTGCAACTCATCCTGTCCTCAAGCTAGAAGACCAACTGAAGCTACACACAGCTTCAGCTTCTCTATAGTAACACCTTTAGTGAACATGTCTACCAGGTTCTTAGATTCACAAATTTTCTTAAGTATTATCAGCTTATCTTTAACAAGGTTACGCATAAAGTGGTATTTTGTCTGTATATGCTTTGACTTTGAATGAAAAGCCGAATTTTTGGCAAGGAAGATTGCACTCTGATTGTCGCTATGTAGAACGCCCATCTCCTGCTTCTTACCCAATTCATCTAAGAAACCATGTAGCCAAATCATCTCTTGTCCAGCTTCAATTGCTGCAACATACTCAGCTTCTGTAATAGACAAAGTAACAATCTTTTGTAGATTTGAAGCCCATGATATAGTTGTACCACCCAGAGTAAAAACAAACCCAGTAGTACTCTTTTTACTATCAATATCACCAACAAAATCAGCATCTACATAACCCTGCAGTTTTAAACTTGCACCTATGAAGCAAAGACATGTATCTGATAAACCCTTCAGATATCTCAGAATCCACTTGACTGCCTCCCAATGCTGCTTTCCAGGCTTACTCATGAATCTGCTCTCAACTCCCACTGCATATGCAATGTCTGGCTTTGTACACACCATAGCATACATCAAGCTGCCAATAGCTGAGGTATAGGGCACCTTTCACATATGGTCACTTTCTTCTTCTGTCTTTGGTGACTGTTCTTTACTTAGTTTGAAATGACTACCCAAGGGTGTGCTCATTGGTTTAGCTTCATTTATATTGAACTTTCTGAGAACTTTCTTCACATACTTTGATTGTGAAAGTTTCAATGTACCATTAACCTTGTCTCTAATGATTTTCATACCAAGGATTTGCTTTGCAGCTCCCAAATCCTTCATTGCAAACTATTTGGACAATTGCTTCTTTAGATTATTAATCTCCTCAATGCTAGACCCTGCAATAAGTATATCATCCACATACAACAGTAATATGATGTAAGAATTATCAAAAGACTTAACATAGCAACAATGATCGGTTTCACATCTCTTGAATCCAATTCTATGCATAAAACTGTCAAATTTTTTGTACCACTGTCTAGGAGCTTGTTTTAGGCCATACAAGCTTTTTCTTAGTTTGTAGACTAGATTCTCTTGTCCTTGAACAATGAACCCTTGTGACTGAATCATGTAAATGTCTTCCTCCAAGTCACTATGAAGGAATGCTGTCTTCACATCTAACTGCTCAAGATGTAAATTTTCTGCAACCACCATTCCCAGTACTAGTTTAATTGTTGACATCTTCACAACTGGAGAAAATATCTCTGTGTAGTCAATGCCCTCCTTCTGTGTAGTCAACAGGAGATAATTTAGAGCGGATGAATAACGTTGTGGAGGTCTAATGTTCCTGGAAGATCTGCGGACTTCAGTTACAGGTGTACTCTGATCTATCTGAGAATTTACATTCTCCTTATCTCTTTCACCCATTTTCTAGACTGTACTTTCAGTCAATTCATCTAAGTTGACAAACTCAGATTTCTTTTTATCTATCTTTGTAACATCTAACACTATAGTTAACCTGTCCTTGTACATAACCTGTTCATTAAATATCATATTTCTACTTCTAATGATTTTCCTGTTTTGTTCATTCCATAATCTATCGCCAAATTTCTCATCATCATAGCCAATGAAAAAACATATTTTAGACTTTGCATCAAGTTTACTACGAGCATCAGAATCAATATGAACATAAGAAACACAACCAAAAACTTTTAATTATGAAAACTTTACCTCTTTACCGCTCCAAATCTCATCAGGAAGTCTGAACTCCATGGGAACTGATGGTCCTCGGTTTATCAGGTAAGCTGCAGTGCTAACAGTATCAGCCCAGAAAGTTTTTGGTAGTCCAGCCTGCAACCTCATACTCCTAGCACGCTCATTGAGAGTTCTGTTCATGCGCTCAGCCACACCATTCTGCTGTGGTGTCCCAAGAATGGTCTTCTCCATCCTAATTCCCTGTGCAACATAATACTCACTGAACCCTCCATCTATGTACTCTCCTCCATTATTTGACCTCAAACATTTTACTTTCAAACCTGTTTCTATCTTAACCATGGCCTTCCACTTCTTAAAAGTTTCAAATACATCAGATTTATTTTTCAGAAAATAAACTCATACCTTTCTGCTTGAATCATCAATGAAAGTGATATAGTACCTTGAACCTCCAAGGGATGCAATCGGAGAAGGCCCCCACAAATTAGTGTGTACTAACTTTAATTTTTCAGCCTTCGGTGTCCTACCAGTTTTCAAGAAGCTCACATTTTTCTGCTTTCCTAAGATGCAGCTTTCACACATGTCAAAATCAATGGACTTCAATTCTGGTAGTTTTCCTTTTGACAGCAGCATCTTCATTCCTTTCTCACTCATGTGACCAAGTTTGTGATGCCATAGGCTTGTATCAATACTTGCATCAGCAACAACAATTGTGTCTCTTGGACTTAAGGTTATATATAGAGTACCGGTTTTCTTTTCACGAGCCAATACCCTAACTCCCTTTATAACCTTCCAAGTACTACCAACAAATAGTATTGCATGTTCTTCATCATCAAGTTGTCTAACATAAATCGGATTCCTCCTCAGGTCAGGGATATGTCGAACCTTCTCCAGTAACCAAATAGACCCATTGGGTAACAATATCCAGACATCTCCCATACCTACAACATGCAAGGCTGAACCGTTAGCCAAATATACCTTACTAAAATCACCTGCAACATAATTTTGTATGATTTCTCGGTGTGGAGTGGTATGAAACGAAACTCCTGAGTTCAAAATCCAATCATCAAGTGGACTGTCTATTGCAAGAAGTAATGCATCATGTACCTTTTCTATTACAACATTAGCAGAGTCATCTTCATTCTTCTTCTTAGGACTTTTGTATTGCCTCCTAAAGTGACCTGTGTTCCCACAGTTCCAGCATTGTACTTGTTGGCCTGATCTAGATTTACTTATGTTTCGATTAGAATTTCTAGATTTTGATCTGCCCCCATTTGAATTTCTGTCATTACCTTTGCCTATTGTCTCAATGTTTAGGGTAGTGATGAGAATGCAAAATGTCAAAATTTTCTCCATTAATGTTTAGTTTTTTATATTTATTTGGTGCCTAAATGTACTCATTATTCTTATATTTTGATTTAGGATGCAAATGGAGGCATTAAGTGCAAAATGTAGCTAACTGGGTAATTTTGGACAGATTTGATATCGCTTCGTAATCTGGGCATAACTCTCTCATCCGAGCTCTGATTGAGATTATTCAAGATGCTATGGAACACCAAGACAAAGATCTATAACTTTCATGTTTTACGTTTTGAGAGATACAGGCTGCATTAAGGTCTAAATCGGGCTTGAAGTTGCTACACCTGCATTGTTGACGTTTTGGAATGTTACTTTGCCTGCAATTCTAATACACAGATTTGATGCGGTTTATTTTTGGAAGCTTCTAGATTTGATGCACAAAAATTCCAGCTAAAAAACACCACTTTCCTAGTTATATTTGGACTTTGTTTTTATTTTAATATTTTTCCTCAATTAGTCAGATTTGAATATTATTACTCAGAATATTTTTAAGAGATTTTGTAGGCTTGGAAAAGGGGAATTAACGTGTAAAAGGGGGAGGAGAAATCAGAATTGGACACACACGCCTCTCTTCTCTAATTTTCTCCTTTCAGTTTTGAATGTTCAAATAGCGTATAAAATACTTTGAACGTTTAGACCCTCAAATTACAAATTACAAATTCAAGCTTATTATCAAACAATGTATATGCAGAATATGAACATAAGCTTAGAATAGAATTGAAAAACAATCTAAACCAAATAAAATCACATTCACAGTAGAAATTAAATGGCAAAGATTAAGGGCAGAGAGATGCAAACACAAGGACAACACAGTGATGTGTTATCGAAGAGGAAATCAAAGCCCTCAGCGTAAAACCTCACCGCCGCCCTCCAAACAGTCAATAATCCACTAGAGAATCAAGTTGGGATACATCAACAGTAGAAGACCCTTCAAGCCTAATCTACCCAGTGTACCTAAACCCTCCAAACTTTTACTCCAATGAGGTTACGCTGAACCTTTGTCTTCTCTAGCTTACCGGATTCCATTATAGCCCATCGCATCAACCAATATCAATTGGTTCATTCATAATTGCTTCCCAAGCACCAAAAAGCCTTCTCACAGATATGGGTATAGTGAGAAAAGATTTTGGCTAATATACCTCTCAAGGATGTAATAATGGAGAGGGTGAGAGTAGAGGTATTTGGAGAATCAAAAGATGAAGATTGTGGATGATTCAATCTTGTTTTTCTCTAGGGTTTTTCTCTCAAAATTCTTTTTGGAAGCTCTTTACATTTCGTGGGTATGAGGGGTATTTATACTGGTGTGTGTTTGGAATATGAAGAGTCAATTTTTCCCAAATAGAGTGGACTGGCGACTTGGTCTCGCGACTTGACTGAGTCACGAGTCCAAGCTGCGAGTTAACTGAATGGCCAGACTGGACTTTTTGTCCTGTAGTGCTCCAATTGGCTTGACTGTTCAGCTCTTCTGCATGCTTCACTCGTGTGCATCCTTTGGCAACTTGCAAGCCGCGAGCAAGCCATGAGATCCAGTCTCGAGTCCCTTATTGGGTGCATAATCTTGAGCTTTTCTTCACATTCTCTCACACACTACCCTTACATGATTCCCACCTAAATACAGAGTTTTTAAATGCTGAATTACAAGCAAATTTGGCATGAAATAAAACCAATAAGATGGTTGATTAAATTCAACCTTACAAGTTTTCATCATGGCCCTGCGTGGTTAAAACTTTTATACTTGGTCAAAGGAAATTAAAGCCTCAGAATCAATAAAACTGTGAAATCTAATTTTTTTTTATTGTTCAATTTATGCTTTGAATATCGAATGTTCTTCCGTGCCTATTTTCATGATTGTCTCATTTAATTTCTAGGAGGCCTACTAGTTTGTTATTCGTTGCAATCTACTGCTAGGTTAGATATCAAATTCGTAATTGTTTGATCTCTCTAACTTGTGAAGCAACTAAGATTTAATGATTTGCTATGTCAGAAATTATTAGATCTTAGGAAGAACGCTTGACTAAATTAAATACAACCGCTTGTACTTGTGTTGTTTAGTTTCATCGATCTCTCTAATTCTTAATGCTGTTACTAGATTAAACCTTTAGTGCTTGTCTTGGGTTGTTTAGTAGTTAGGATTTATTAGAACGCTTGTTTTCTAATTAACTGTGACTAAGGGTGTGTTTGGTTCCTGTAAAATGTTTTCTGGAAAATACATATTTTCCAGAAATGCTAATTTCCGAAAAAGGAAATGTATTCAGGCTGTGTGGCTGTCTTGGAAATTGTTTTACAGAAAATCAATTCCGGTGTTTGGTTCGTCCAAACATTTTTACAGAAAATGCTTTACATAGCCAAGCCACCCAATTTTCCATACACTTCCTCAGCTGTAAACATGTGGATAATGAATCAATTCCACACTCATTCACAAAAGAAACAAAACCCAGCAAAAAAATTCATCAAATCCGGTCAAATTGAGATCGCATGGCGGAGTAGAAGGCGAGATCGTGCGGAGGCGAGATCGGAGGCGAGATCGGATCGGAGGTGAGATCGGAGGCAAGATCGGAGCGGAGGCGAGATCGGAGGCGAGATCGAGTGATGAGATCGAGCGGCGCGGTGCTGCGATCGAGCGGCGCAGTGCTGCGATCGACGAGCGGCACGGTGCGATCGTCAGACTGGAACTCTGTCTGTGGTCGCCGGCGAAGTCTTTTCTTCCTCTCTCTCTCCGATCTAGGCTCTCTCTTCTCTCTCTCTCTCTCTCTCTCTCTCTCTCTCTCTCTCTTTCTCTCTCTCTTTTTCCGGAAATACTTTGAAGTGAAAATGAAAGTGTAAAATGATTTCCGTAGTCAAAGCCTTTTTTTTCGGTCAATGGAAATCAATTTCCGGAAAATTCTATTTTCCGGACCAACAAAACACCCGCATTTCCAGAAAAGCATTTCTGGAAGTGATTTTCACCTAAAGCAAACACACCCTAAGGAGAGATAGGAAAATAGTTCCAACGGTGAATATTCAAAGTGTGAATTGATATATACTTGCATCGATGATCAGTTGTAAAATTCTAATGGTGGATGTTGACTTAGATCAAGGTTTGTTCTTTTGATTGAATTCGATACTTTAATTTGAATTGTTCCTTAGTTGTTTTTTTTCTTAAATTTTTTTTCATTATACTCAACACCCCCCCCCCTCCTTGTTCACGTAGCATAAAACTAGGGTAGATACTTTTCGTGGGAACAATCCTTACTCGCACTACTACATATATTTTTAGGAGTATAGGTTTTATTTTTAGTTGCTTGCGACAGCACACCAGACAGAACCAGATCCTGAGGTTTCACCTGCATCTCTTCTACGAATCTCCTCAACCAAAATTAAATCTCATATGTCATTGTACTTCAGCTTTTCCTTTTCTGTAGAATTGCTTACTAACATCCTCATTGCCACCCAACTGTTTGGCAAAGAAGCCAAAATGATCAGCGCATGGATCTCATCATCAAAATCAATTTCTACATACGACAATTGATTTGCGATAGTGTTAAATTCATTCAGATGTTGTGCTATTGATGCATTCTCTGCCATATTTAAATTGAACAGTTTCTTCATCAAATGCACCTTGTTGTTTATCGACGACTTTTCATACATACCAGACAAAGCCTTCATCAGATTTACTGTGGTCTTCTCCTTTACAACATTGTGTACAATAAACCTAGACAGAGTTAACCTAATAACTCCCAATACCTGTCTGTCAAGAAGAGCCCATTCCTCAGCCTTCATAGTCTCAGGTTTTGTCCCTAAAAGAGGTAGATGCAATTTCCTTCGATAGAGATAATCTTCAATCTACATCCTCCAATACGCGAAGTCTGTGCAATCAAACTTTTCTATTCCTGACGCCTTTCCTGCTTCCTCTACCATTGCTCCCACTCAAACTTAACCCTAGGCTCTGATACCAATTGTAGAGAATTAACCCGAAATTCCCAACCTGTAAGAAACAAAAATAGAGAAAACACATGCCAAAAAAAAAAAAAAATCACATGCACAAGACAATATTTACATGGTTTGGCAATTTGCCTACGTCTACGAAGTTGTAGGGATTTCACTATTATCAGGGAAAAATTACAAAGTGCGGCTACAGTTTTGTTTTTTTAGTCCCTCAAGAATGACAACAACAACAAAACCCTAATCACCAAGCCTCTGCTCCATGGATTAAACTTCAAAAAATCTCCTATTAAAAACCACGCAACATTATTCGAGTCTAATCAGGTCGTCAACTAAATCAAACATAACTAGGCTCCACAAAGCCCAACAAAAAGTGGTAAGTTGTGGAATCCAAATCTTCTTTCCCATATTTTCTGCTCTACTTTATACTATACTAATAAAAACTTGTCATATGTACACCCATTAAATTCAAATCAAATTTTTAGCATTTTTCTTATTTTAGTTTCTTAAAATAAATAAATAAAAAAACCTAAACCATCCCCACCAACCATAGCCACTATAGTCGCCACCAACCTTCGACGACGTCATCAATGACCAACCAGCACTTTCGGCCACCAACCACCACCACCACCACCACCACCACAATCGTTCCTCCGCCACCCCCAACCTTAGCTGATGTCATCAATGTCCAACCACCACCTTCAACCACTAGCCACCACAATTGGCCACCATCACAACCAACCACCAAACCACCCCCCACCAACATCAACCTTTTTTGACACCACTAAGAAGAGATTGCCAATGTCATAGAGTTGAGCGTAGTTGTCAATATCGTACAATATTCGATATGTATCGTGTTGTGTACAATAAGTTTCGTATTGTAAAGGCATATCAAAAGTGCTCATGAAACCTACTTATTGTATGAATCATATTGCGTATTGTAGGAATTGTATTGTATCATTGATTCGTACGTATCATAAGATACATAGACAGGTAGGTTAAAAATGAGTTTTGTTAAAATTTGTGGTTTTATTTGATTTAAACGAGTTGTTAGACTTGCTTTTAACAAAAAAATTTTGGGTTATTTGGTCTGATGATAAAGAGCTATCATCAGGAGCAGATGCCATAGGTTGAAACTCTCTAAAAAAAAAATTATATATTGTGTTACTTAATTGAATCCAATAAAATTACATGTCCATCAGTTTTTTTTTTCCCTTTTATCTTTTTGCTACAAAATTTGAATTGCACACTTGACACTTCATTTTCATATTCGCAATTTTTTTTATGCTATGAATAATGTATTAAATGATAATTTAATTATTTTTTATTTTGTTAATTGTTGTTATAAGTATAAAAAGCTAGATTGCCAAGAAGAAATACAAAGAAAAATTATTAGAATAAAAGGCGAGGAAAGGAATAGTAAATACTATTGATGATGAAAAAAATGTCAATGAAGAAATAATTTTGCAAAATGACAAACAAGATGTTAACATTGACTTAGATAGAGTTGATTAGCGGAGATATTGAAAAAATTATTTTAGCTCATATATCATGTATTATCTCTTCTGAGTTGAATCAATTTGAATGTGTATGTTATCTATAATATTAATAACAGGATTCGCTGTTTGAGTTTCATCATTTTGCGTACTAAAATATCTACATACAAAATTTTAAAATAAAAAAAATAACCCTATTTTTTAGTTAAATAATATTAAATTTAAAAACACAAACTGGTTAAAAGATTAATTTACTATTTTTTAAAAAGTTCCTAAGTTTTAGACTTTCAGACTTTTATCAACTCTCACATACATAGATAAACTAAAAATTTGGACATTATCTCTATCTCACTTTTAAAAATTATTTCACTAAACCCAAAAAAAAAAAAAAAAGCCCCATCTCACTTTTAAACCCATTACTTGTTGTCTCTATATCATCTTCTTGTAACTCTCAATCATAATTAACTACAAGCTTGCATTAAAAAGTTTTTATTTTTTAAAATGAGCATCATCTTTCTAAATTCTAATGAGTATAGAAAAGTTGTCTAGTTCATTCTGAATATATACAAAAAATATTTCTAAAAAAGTAAAACAATTAATGATTTTATTTTATTTGACATATTAAAACATAATAATCTATGTTTAATTAAAAATAGTGGATTGTTTTTGGTTTTAATTTTAAGAGGGGCTTGTTAGGTTTTTCTTTTTAATTTTTTTTTTTAACGTCTTCAATTCAGTTATCCAGATTGTTTTTTGAGCCATTGGATTAATCTTTTTTTTTTTTTTTTTGGTTCAAATTTTTGTATGCCCAAATATTATTTTATTTTAGAAATGGGAAACAACTTTCATTCAATGGCTATTGTGAATGGAATCAAAGTAAAAAGGTCTCTGCATAGCTCGTAGAGGAGAATCCTGTATGCAAATTACATCATCACTGACAAATTTAGCATGTCTAGCTAGCGAGTGTGCTATAGAATTAACACTTTGTTTAACAGAACTCACAAACTTCCATTGCTGACCTTGGATGAGGAACCGAATATCTTATAGCACATGACCCAGTCAAGACAACTAAGGGCCAGTTGATGTTAGGGACTTCAAGATAGTAGCATTATAAAACCATATTAACTAAATTCGTTAAAGCAATTGAGAATACTAACTTCTAACTTTAAAATTGCATTACAAAATAATATTGTGGGCTCGGGAAGTTTACGATCCAGCCCAAGCTCTATCTGGGCTCAGGGCCCGTGCCGAGGAGGTCGTGTGCCGATGACGAATGATCGAAGGCCGAGGCGTCAAGGGGAACGGCTGAGGACTACCCTATCCTCGGCACTCCAAGACTTCAATGGGAAGATCAACGTCTTGGTGAAGGCTATCCCCAAACAGCCCCCTGAAGGGGATGTGAGTGGAATGGGGCCCACAGGGAAGTAGGGTGCAAAATTGGATCAAGGAAAATGTGTCCCCTCCGCATTAAATGCACCTGCCAACGTCCAGATCCTGTTAATGAGAAAAGACGCTTGGACGGTGTAACTTCGATCTTCGCAACTAACAGAAAGTAAGAGGGGACGGTTGATGGGATGGGTACAGAAGTAAGCGCCTGCCTGACCAACAAGTGGAGGGCTAAGATCAACCAAGAAGGACCATATAATGTAAAGGTGAGTGCGCCAAAAGAGGGGGCTGGGAAAAATGGCCAAAAACCAGAGCCTCCCAGCCCGCCTCCGGGAGAAAGACTCCAGGGGCGAAGGCGACTTAACCACGTATGGATATCACGAAAAACCCACTGCCTGGTGACTAAGGCCTAGCCTTTCAAACCCATGCTCTACAAATGATATTGTTTGGGCCTTTTTACGTGCGAACCCAACACTGTTACGGTTCGTTACAAAATCGTGTCTTTACAAATATAATATAAGATATTTTTGTTTTATGTCTATTACCTTTTTCTTCTCAAAAAAAAATGTATTTAAAAAGCATTGAGAAATCCTATATTTAAAAAGCTTTGAGAGAAATCAATTCTTAAAAAAAAAAAAAAAAAAAAAAAAATCTTTGAGCTCAATACAAAAAATTCTAAACAAGTAGATGTTTTATAAGGTGAAGAACAGTATAAAATCCATTATTAAATAAATTCTTTATATTTTATATTTTAAAAAAGAGCAAAATTTAAAAATAGAAAAATTAATTAGTTGTTTTGTCCGAGAACTATGAGAGAATAAGAGTACTGAGTTAATTTGTTTTTATATTTTTAAAAAGGTATTGAGAATTCCAGGGTTAAAAAAAATCTTTGAGCTAAATAAATTAAATTTAAATAATTAACAGTTAAATCTTTTATAATTAAAAAAAAAAAACAAAACAAAACAGTTAAATCTTTTATAATTAAAAAAAACAGTTAAATCTCTTATAATTTAAAAAAAAAAAAAAAAAAAAAAAACATTGAGTTTAATTCAAAAAAGTAGTTGTTTAGTATGGGAAACAACTTGGTAGCTTGCGAGGATTCAGGTGGTAAATTTCCATTGATCTGTGGGGAGAGGAAACCCCCCAATCCAATATCCATCAATTTGATATTGAGAGCTACCCACCCTTGGTGGATGGTGGTGCCCTTTAACCCAAGGACGAGGGGCAAGCTGAGACGGACTCCCTATTTACACTAGAGCCACAAGACCCTATTGTCATTTGGGACAGACCAACAGCCACCTCTCCCACCTAGCCGGAGCTACCCACCCTTGGTGGATGGTGGTGCCCTTTAACCCAAGGACGAGGGGCAAGCTGAGACGGACTCCCTATTTACACTAGAGCCACAAGACCCTATTGTCATTTGGGACAGACCAACAGCCACCTCTCCCACCTAGCCGGTTCCATCATACATTCAACTACTTTAATGCCCCAACTTGGTTACAAGCTTACGTTACTAAGCTCGGCACTCTACATGTGCTTTGCAAATACATATAAACAAAACAAATTACTTGAATTTAAACGGTGTGGGATAATAACTAATCTATTATAATGTCTATTGTCAAGAATTTAGGTTGCGTTTTCTTCCTCTATTTTCCGAAAGTCTCGATCAATGATTTACAGATACAAAAGTTCTGCGCAAAGAAGAATTTTGCACTTTGAATTGAATTGAGCACAGAATTAAACCAAAATCGATCATTCCAAGCACTCAATAAATGACAATCAAAATATGACCAAAATTCTTGCAACTCCACCAGTAATGAGACATGCACGCAGCACCAAAAAACAGCACCTTCATGAAGTCCACCGGGAGCTGCCTTTGTACATAAGCTTCAGAACTTCCTTGCTTTTCCTTTCCCACGCAGAATTTGTGGATGACTTCATGGCGAGATACCCAACATTACACAAGATCTTAATTCATGGATTCTATCAGATGTCTCTTAAAATGTGTACTTTTTGTTATAATATATGTAATGCACCAGATGTTTAATGGTGTTTTGGTTTATTTCGTGTTGATTTTCAATTTGTACATCTTGCAACACATGCAAAGTGTGATATGCTGGCATGTCCATTGTTTTACAAATGTATACCTCCTTTATACTAAGGAAGTTTCTAATATTTAAATAATAAAAAATATGTAATGCACCGGATGCTTGTGTTTATACTCTGATATCCTCTTTGGACAATATAAACACACTGCCACATGTTATCTTTGAAAGCCAATTCTTTGTTTTGCTCCTTCGTTTTAATATGTCCTCCTTTTTTAAAGATTCGAAGATTATTGTCACGTGCATTTGTGTATTGATTAAGCTTTTTGTAAATCTGATACATTCAGAATAATTGCTGTGAACTAATCGTATATAATTGGATTTTTTGCTTTGTTAAGATGTTTGTATTCAATTGAGTTACAAGACTCTTGGCTAATGGTTCATATTGTTTAAATGTTCATTTTTGTTAATATCGTTCCCATAAAAAACCCTTCAAATATGAATGATTAAAATGAAAATTTTGAAAATATAAAGAGCTAATATAAAAATGGAATTACACAAAGTCCTAAATTGAAAATTTTAAATATAAAAGACCAAGATAAATACAACTCCAAATTTTAAGTGTAAAAAAAGTATACTTTAGTCTTAGAAACATGTTTAAGTTTAAAGCTTTTATTTTTAATGACCCAAGTTTAAAAGCATTAAATGCACTGCACAACAATATCACAAAGTAAAAACCCAAATCTTAATCCGCACACTCTTGGTACAATGGTCACCCCACAAGTATAAGTGTTTGTAAGGTGTGAGGGGCAATGATAGGGGTTCAAGTCTTTAGGAATGAGTTTCACACACATATACACTTAGATTATATTAGAATAGAATTTCTATCTTGTATAAAAAAAAAAATACCCAAGCCTTAAGCTTGTGATATTGCTTGGCATTAGTACTTACTCTGTGATATTGCTTGGTAAAAGTTGCACACTACTGTTTGGCTTCACCAATATCACATACACGTGCAGATGGTTTGAGCAAAAATGTGTAGTAATTTTGGAAATGCACAGCATTATGGAAGGATTGATGCGGGTAAATTTTGAGTAAAAATATGTAAAATGATACACTTTTTCCATTATAGAGGAACTGATGCAAGTGCTCTTAGTTTCAATCTTCTGCTGTTATCTCTGCAATTCCAAATTCACTTTAACCTCCAAAAACTATGGACTAAAATAATATTTTCATCATTAATTTATGAGAAGTGTTATATTCACAATATTTTTATAATATTTTTTTTACAAATTTTAAATTGCAAGTTGTTACAGGTAAAAAATTAACAACCTACTATCTATAATTTGTTATGAAAATATTATGTACGAATATTTCTCTTAATCAGCATTAGACTGTAGCAGAAAGTAGAGGTGTACACAGCTCAGTGTGATTGGTGGTACTGATATTTTTGCACCGAGCGGCATTTGTTGGTTTGATCAATTAATTAATGCCCCAATCGTACCACACCGGTGGGTTGGTTCTGTTCAGCCGATTTCGTTCAAATTTTATGGCGTTGGTGAGGTCAACTCAGGAAATTTGGGCCGCTGAAAATTGGACAAGGCTGAAAACAACTTTTGTATTTTTATTTATTTTTTTATTTATGCACGATTGGGCTTTTCTTGGGCTGGGCATATTTTTATTTTATTTATGCTACTATACCCAAAATACCCCAAATTTACTAGATTATAAAGTTTAAATAGTAAAATTAGACAGGTAAAATTACTAATTTAGAACTAGCTTATGGGCACGTGCGAACTTAGAGGCTTTTTTTTTTTTTTTTTTTTTTTTTTTTTTTTTTTTTTTTTTTTCTTTTTCTTTGTAAAAGTTAATAATTTGCAAAAATTATAATTTGGGATTAATATATTTTCCAATCATGAAAAAAATTTAGGGGTATGATAAGTATTAAGCATTTGTGGTGAAATAATTTTATGTAATGTGAGTAGTTGCTCAAAGGCTAGTGTTTTTTTTAATTTTATATGATGTGAGTAGTTTTTTTTTTTTTTTTTTTTATGGAATTTTTTTTTTTTAATTTTAATTTTTAGGAGCCGTGGGTAGATAGCCTTTCTTTCTTATTTTTGGTTAGAAACAAGGGGTAGTGGGGCTAGGAAGTGGGAAGTGTGAGGGTAGTGGGAAAATTTTAGTTGAATTACCATCTTAACCTTATTTCTCTTTTTAAGGAATAAGAATAGATTAATTAAATTAGGAGTATTTTTGACAAAAATAATAATAATTAACTTTCTGAATCCGCTTAATTTATACAGAAGATAAACTCCTAAATTTTAACTAAATTTAAAAAAACAGTTTCTTCTATGATTATATACACGTTTCACACCTCCAAGAGTTTCCTACTATCATTTGGTAGAACAATTTTTATCTGAATTCTATCAATCTCAATCCTCACACTCCATCTTTTATGCAAATTAAAAAAAAAAAAAAAAGAAGAAGAAGAAGAAGAAGAAGAAGAAGAAGGTAGGCTACTCAAATCTTTCTTTTTATTATTGAAATTTGAGTTATTATCATGTGTTGTGATTTATGTAGGTTCTGATTTATTTATTTAATTTTCCAATTTGGTGGTGGTGTGTAGGTGAAGAATTTATATGGAAAAGATATAATATAATTGTTATACATTATTAAGATTTTCGTTGTATTTGTACTTTTTACTTAGTGTTTAAAATGGGTAATGCTAAATGAGAAAATGCGAGCAGTAATTGGGTTATGGCTGTACAAATGAGACAGGTTTTTTGGTAAAATTGGCATCGTTACAGTTTATGCGACTATATGAGAGAAGCCTTTTCCTGTAATTACATTCTTGAAATCTTTTGGGGTTTCAAAAAAAAAAAAAAAGAAGAAGAAATCTTTTGGCTTATGTAAATAGCCATATAACGTTCTAGAGTTGTTTAGTCTACACGTTCTTTAGTGTCCTTTTTTTTTTCCCCCTGAAACTGTTTAGGATTTTTGGATTCCTATGTTACTTTTCAAAGTTGATGGGTCTCAACTCTCAAGGCATCCCTCTTTCTCTCCCATTTTCTTTTTTAATTTTTAATTTATTTTTGGTTTTATGGGTTCTGTTTGCCTAAATATTCCAAGCTAGCACTTAATTTGCATGCCGAGATGTTTATTGCACCTAAATCCCTTAATTTTTTTATTTTTCTTCTTAGATAGCATTTCTTTGGGTGCCTACATGTTTATTGTGGGTTGAGTTTGTTGGTTGGTTTTATGTATTTTGTGATGTTGCTTACTATTATTGTGAGACTTACTACACATTTTCTAATCTATTGTTTTACAAGCCTTGCCAATATTTTTAAAAAGTCTGCAGACACAATTGTTTAATTAGCCCTAGTTTTGTTCAAGACACTTGGTTTGGGGTCTGTGTGGTATTCAATGACTCAAACCTTTGCTATTATATATTTTTCCCACCAAGTTTTAAGCAACCAAGTTGATTATTTAGTTTGATTTGAGAAATGAAACCAACTAATGTTTTTATGGTGGATTCCAGATATTTACATTATTCATTCAAGAGATTGGGTTTAATGATGCACTAATTTGTTGTAAATTGAGGGTTTATAAAATAAAAATCAGCCTTTGAGCCTGCGCATGCTTAGAGGCTCCTCTATTTTGCTTCTAAGGGTTAATGATTTACATTTATCATAATTCAGAATTACTACATTTTCAATCCAAAAAACATACCTATGTGTGATGAGAATTATTTCGTAATTCTGAATTATAATGAATGTAAATCATTAACTCTTAGAAGCAAAATAGAGGAGCCTCTAAGCACGTGCATGCTCAAAGGCTAGTTTTATTTTAAAAACCCTCAATTTACAACAAATTAGTGCATATCATTAAACTCAATCTTGTGAATGAATAATTTAAATATTCGAAATCCACCATAAAAATATTCATATTTTTTTAATCACTTTAAACTTTTATAGAAAAACATTTATATGTGAAAGAATCAAAGCAACTAAGAAACTTCTTATAGGGTCTATATAATCCAACATTAGTTTGGTTTCACTTCTCAAATCAAATTAAATGATCAACTTGGTTGCTTAAAACTATGTGGGAAAAATATATAATAACAAAGGTTTGAGTCGTCAAATACCGCATAGACCCCAAACCAACTTAATTGGCCAAGGTAGTTAAAAATATTAGCCAAGGCAGTAATGGGCTCCAACTTAATTGTGTAATAAACATGTAAGAGCATCCCCAATAAGGTTAGTAAGAGCACTCACAACAGTGGTGCTATATAGGTATAATGTTATTTTTTTAGCTCTCAACCACAAAAAATCATCATGCAGCAGTGGAGCTAAATCTAAAAGATTTAGCTCCTCAGCTACAGTGCACATCTAAAAATAGATGTGCACTGTAGCTCACAGGTAAAAAAAAAAGAATTTTTTATTACACTCTCTCTCTCTCTTCTCTCATTAAATAATCATTTCCCATTTTCTCTTTCCAGATTCACCTTTTTCTTCTTTCTTCCTCCACTTTCCTCATCTTCTCTCTTCTTCCTCCACCGCCAGCCCAGCTTCGACCCATCACCGGCGCCGACCCATCTCGCCAATCTCCCCACCCATTCTGCCAACAAACCCATTTCGCTGATCAGACCCAGCCCAGCTTCGACCCATCACCGGCGCCGACCCATCTCGCCAATCTCCCCACCCATTCCGCCAACAAACCCATCTCGCTGATCAGACCCAGCCCAGCTTCGACCCATCACCGGCACCAACCCATCTCGTCGATCTCCCCACCCATTCCGCCAACAAACCCATCTTGCCGATCAGACCCAAGCTTTGGATTTCTAGGGTTTCATTCGTCGATCCAAGCTCTGGGTTTCATCATTGAAGCTGCCGCTGCCTTCCTCCGCCCATTGCTTTGGTTTTCCGTCGATCCAACCTTTTTTTTTTTTTTTTTTTTTTTTTTTTTTTTTTTTTTGCATTGGGTGAATTTGATTGCCATGGTGTGGGTGTTGCCTGGTGGGTCAGGTGGGTGTGGGCTTGGTTGATTTTTTTTTTTTTTTTTGTTATGGGCTGTGGTGGTGGTGGTGGTTGTGGGTGTGGCTGATGATAGAGTGGGTTTATTTTGTGGTGCTGTGTTGGCGGTGGTTGTGCCGCGTTTTATGGTGCTGTGAGTTTTTTTTTCTTTTTTTTTTTTCTTGCTGTGGACTGGTGGTGGTGGTGGTGGTGGTTATGGCTATGGCTGATGATAGAGTGGTTGTGGTTGGTGCTGTGATTGTTTTTTTTTTAGTAAGATATATTATTTTATTGTAGTGGTTATATTATTTTATTGTGATGTGTATATTATTTTATTGTGTTGAAAGCTAAAATAGATCCACTACTGCAGCATGTGAGTAGGTAAAATAGATAAAGTGACTTTTTGTGTAGCTAAATAGCTAAAATTTTGCCTCCACTGCTGTAAATGCTCTAACCAGGTCCAATACTCTCAAAATGTATTGTACAATAAGGGAGGTAAACTAAAAAAACATTTGAGTATCAGCTACAATGAGCTGCTATAGATAACAGCTCGCTGTAGCTTAAAACTTTTTTTTTTAAAATTAATTTTTTAAATGTGTGGTGTTAAAAAAAAAAAGTATTTTAATGTGTTGATGGTTGTGATTGTTATTTATTGTGTTGAATATATTATTTTATTGTGTTGTTTATATTATTTTAATGTGTTGAATATTAAAATAAAACCTTTGATATTAGGTGTATTAAAAAGTGGGGTGTTAAAATAATAAAGTAGTGTTTGAGTTGCTAAAAACTACATTTTTTATTTATTTATTTTGGTTTTCCTACTGTGAATGCTCTAAAGAGTGATGTAAAATTGTAAATAGTCCACTGTTTCTTCTTTAGACATATCCCCTACCCCTACATTAGCAATTCTCATAGTCACATTGTGGTTTGTACTAGTTCAAATATAAACTAATTAAGTATTCTCAAAAAAAAAAAAAAAAAACTTATTAAAAAAAACGCATCAGTTTTTCATCCTAAGTATCTCTATTTCCTTTTTATTTTTTTAAGAAACATACTAACTGTTAAACACACACACACACACAATTACACTCTCTATTTCTCATACCATTTAAGGGGCTTTCTCTATTTGGATTCCTACTTTTATATGCCTAAAATACCATCGAATCTACATATTTAGAAAATATAGATATTAGAGCTAGACATGTAAAATTATTAATTTAAAAAATCTTAAATTTTAGTTAAACTTGAAAAAACATTGCCTACAAAATGGGAATACTCTTCCACCAACCCACTTACACGTGTTTATTTTATTTTACTAGTGAAAGTCTTTTGTGTTGCATGGCTTTAGTCATGAATTTTCTTTATATTTTTTTGAGAATAATAACTAAATGAGTTATTATTACATAATTTTAGAACTTGTTTCTAACTAAATGAATTATTATTATTATCTCATCTCCCTTCCCCTATATATGTGTGTGTGTGTGTGTTTCTCAAATAAAAAAAAGATACTCAGTGTTGTCGAGTCATCCCACATCGGTAAGGTGTGATATTGAAAAGGGGTTTATCACTTGCTCCGCGACACTAATTGCCGCATGCAGTTTTGGTGTTAGCGTGTGAGTGTATTCCCTTATCTCATCTCCCTTCCCCTATATGTGTGTGTGTGTGTGTTTCTCAATTTATTTTAAAATGATTATTATTATATAACATGCAAAATTTTGTATATTTGTCCTTATATTTAATATCTCTAATTAAAATTATCAATAAAAAAATTTCTAATTATATATTTTTATAACACCTTATTTATTAATGAAGAGGGCGATTTGAACTCAAGCAGTTAAATCTTTTCCAATACTTGCATAAATAAGGTTATCCTAAAATAATTAATTCCAAATTTAAAATTAAAAAATCAATAATATTTGTACGCCTAAAAGAAATTTCATTTTTAAGTCTTATTTTGATACTTAGTGCGTGTTTGGCATTAGCTTTAAAAGCCAGTTTTTTTTACTATTCAACTTATTTTTGCTACTATTCATGGGTCTCATTACACTTTTTGGTGCTATTCATGGGTGTCATTGTATTATTTCAGCTACCTTTTAGTTTTATCTATAGTGCTTTCAGCGAAACGTTTTCAGTTTCAACTAAATAAGTTGTTCCCAAATAGACACTTAAATCATCTGTTTTAGTGTTAATATTATTCAAATGGTTAATACCCTAACTTATAAAATTTGAGTAATGTCTCTAATTATATTGTGCTTTAGCCTTTAAGAATATTGTAGGGACACGATTATTTAACGGCCCAAGAAAGACGTTGGGCTCGCATATGAAAGATCCCTCACAATATGATTTGTAGAGAGTGGGCTTAAAAGGCTGGCCTTTGATCACGGGGCGACGGTCCGGTCCTGAGTTTAGGCGAGCTCATGTAAGAAAGGGGGTTCAATCTGAACATCCAAGCTCTACAGCTTCGTAACCTGAGGGATTGGACTCCTCGGACTTTGTTCGAGGAGCATTGGGCTCTTCCCCCGATTACCCGGCGGTGAATTTTTTGCGACGTGCATGCATCGTTAAAATGTTTTCACCCCTGGAGTCTTTCTCCTAGAGGTGGGATGGGAGACTCTCCTTTTTTTGGCCCCCACCTCCATATTACTCACCTTTTCTTTTATACTGGCCTACGTTCGCTATCCTTCGTCCACGTGTAGGGTCAACCTTTCCAAGACTGATATTTGTCCCGTCAGTCTAATCCCAGAATCGTTGGGGATGGTCGAAAAAGTCGAAGAATCCGGTTCTGTTAGGTGCAGAGTCTTATTTGGGAAGGGTAGTAAGGACAGCTCTCCCGAGATATTTTAGGCTTTCTTTCAAGTTTGTTCCTATCCCTTTTTTACCCCTCTTCTCAATGGAGCCTTGGGTCTGCCGAGGACTAAACTGTCCTCAACTGCATCTCCGGGCCATTTTATGCCCTATATTTTTAAGCTTGGGCCATAACCTTCTTTGGCTTGGGCCTTTGGACTCCCCATGAGCAAGTGGGCTTGGCCCATAAATTATTGGGCCCCACAATAGCCCCTCAAAACCCTGTTGTCCGACCTCCTGGTTGGAGAGGGGGGTTTTGGTAATACCGAGCCTTTATAATGGCTCATTTAATTTAGCCTTTGACTGACGTTGGCGACTCTTCACCTGCCCAGGAAGTGTACCGGTCTACGAGATGTTACTCTTAATTTGTTCACGATGCGCTTATGCCGTTTGGTTATCCGAAACGTGTCTTTAATATCTTCCCTTCACGAGACCTCTCAGATTTAATGGTTATTGATGGCGTGGGGGAGCGGAACGGGCATATTCTGGTTGGTGGATTTCCTTGGAGATATGAACACATTGAGTACCCTCCTCTTCGTCCCTCATATAAAGAGAAAAGACAAGAGCTGGTTCTCTCATACCTGAATCCCTTAGATTCCTCCCAGAGTTCACTTTTTCCCTCTGGTTATACCTCATCCGATAATACGTTCACCATAGTAATAAGCAATGAAGAAACCATTCCCCTCCCAAAAACACCATGTTATAATAAAGCTCGAATTGGCTCGGTCAGGGCAAGGATGGCGGAGACTCAAGATTTGTCTCACCTTCCTTTCAGCCAAAATCCGAAGCAGGGACTCGTCACGACCCACTTTCGGCGTGACTGAGTCGTGGACACCCATTATCAGTATCACCCGCTCTCTCATAAGCATATCTAACATGGCACCAGTGTGTTAAGAGTCAGGACTGGGGCAGGGACTAAGTGACCCTGCTTCTTCCTCTCTTCGTTCACTGGCGCCTCCTTTTGCCTCTCTTTCTTCTTCTTTCCACCACCAGATCCATCCTGGTGCTTTTCCTTCTCCCTCTTTTGCTCCTTTTTCTTCCTTTTCATCTCTTCTCTCTTCTTCTCCTCCTTCTTTTCATTCATCTCCTCCATCTTCCTCATTCATCTCCTTCATCTTCTTCTTCCTTCTCCTTCATCTTCTTCTTCCCTCTCCTTCATCTTTTTCTAAAGAAGGTTCTTCTCTCAATATGGGCGATACTGAGGCAGAGATTGGAGAGACTTTGAAGACGAGTTTAAAAGACACCTGACGGTTTACTTATCTGTATTGCTAGTGTTATTGTTACTTCGGCAATTTACCTTTTGTATAGACTTGTTTAAGCCCCTTTTTGTACGTTGTAATATATCTTTATATTAATAAAAATTGTTACCATTTTACTTTGCATGTTATATCTCTATGTTTCCAAAATGATAACGCAATGCATAGACATACAATCTTGTAAGTTCTTTTTATTTTTAAACCGTGACCGACGTCTAGGACTAAAGTTCCAGCTAATAAAAAGATCTTGCTCTCTGTTTACAAAAATAATCCTGCTCAAAAGTACTGAATCGAACAAATGATTCTTAGGGTGGAAACTCCCGAGGCAGGAACAGAGAGGATATTATGATGAGCTTACTAAATCGGCCGAGCACAATACTGCCAACCTTAGAGTACAATACTTGGGTCCTTAACTCCTTATCAAAGAGAGAGGCGTTTTCACGAATTTATAAGTGCTGTTCGGCACAAAAATATAGCATTTGAATCAATGATAACTAGGGCCAAAATACTTGCTAAGAAATAGGTGTAACCATAACTTTAATAGAGTCGTTTGGCACAACAATGCTGACCTGTGAAGAACGATACTTACCCCAAAACTAGCCGAGACGAGAATTGAGTGCTCGATGCGGTGTAGGAAGTAACCATCCGAAGACATATCACCCGCAAAATGAACAGCTTCCTTAGGCTACTGAACAGTGGGGCGTTTCGCCATCTTCTTATCACTCTTACTAGCCTTATCCTTTTACAGTATTTGAGCCGAGGACTTTCCCCATCCACGTAGCTGGTTTCCCCATAGGTTTGAGTCCGAGGACCATGCAAGGCCTTGGTTCTGTCCAAAACTTATAGTTTTTTTCTTGGTGTACTTGGTTTCCCCATAGGCTTGAGTCCGAGGACCATGCAAGGCCTTGGTTCTGTCCAAAACTTATAGTTTTTTTTTTTTGTGTACTTGGTTTCCCCATAGGCTTGAGTCCGAGGACCATGCAAGGCCTTGGTTCTGTCCAAAACTTATAATTTTTTCTTGGTGTACTTGGTTTCCCCATAGGCTTGAGTCCGAGGACCATGCAAGGCCTTGGTTCTGTCCAAAACTTATAGTTTTTTTTTTTGTGTACTTGGTTTCCCCATAGGCTTGAGTCCGAGGACCATGCAAGGCCTTGGTTCTGTCCAAAACTTATAGTTTTTTCTTGGTGTACTTGGTTTCCCCATAGGCTTGAGTCCGAGGACCATGCAAGGCCTTGGTTCTGTCCAAAACTTATAGTTTTTTTTTTGTGTACTTGGTTTCCCCATAGGCTTGAGTCCGAGGACCATGCAAGGCCTTGGTTCTGTCCAAAACTTATAGTTTTTTTTTTGTGTACTTGGTTTCCCCATAGGCTTGAGTCCGAGGACCATGCAAGGCCTTGGTTCTGTCCAAAACTTATAGTTTTTTTTTTTTGTGTACTTGGTTTCCCCATAGGCTTGAGTCCGAGGACCATGCAAGGCCTTGGTTCTGTCCAAAACTTATAGTTTTTTTTTGTGTACTTGGTTTCCCCATAGGCTTGAGTCCGAGGACCATGCAAGGCCTTGGTTCTGTCCAAAACTTATAGTTTTTTTTTTTTTGTGTACTTGGTTTCCCCATAGGCTTGAGTCCGAGGACCATGCAAGGCCTTGGTTCTGTCCAAAACTTATAGTTTTTTCTTGGTGTACTTGGTTTCCCCATAGGCTTGAGTCTGAGGACCATGCAAGGCCTTGGTTCTGTCCAAAACTTATAGTTTTTTTTTTTGTGTACTTGGTTTCCCCATAGGCTTGAGTCCGAGGACCATGCAAGGCCTTGGTTCTGTCCAAAACTTATAGTTTTTTTTTTGTGTACTTGGTTTCCCCATAGGCTTGAGTCCGAGGACCATGCAAGGCCTTGGTTCTGTCCAAAACTTATTTTTGAGTACTTTTTTGTACTTATTTGCTTTTTCGCAGGTCAGCCCCTTGACCATGGTGGGGAGAGTTGGCTTGAGGCCGGAAGCCCCTAGAGCTGCCCGTGCGGTTGGCACTGCAGGACGTAGCCCCTGGCAGAAGTTTATGTCGGAACAACGACCGCATGTCACCGGAGATGGGGGAAAACCCGCGAATCTCTACTTGCTAGAGAGTTGACTCAAACGCCACCTGCGCCAACGCGCAAGCCTTCCCACAGACGGCGCCAATTGTAGGGACACGATTATTTAACGGCCCAAGAAAGACGTTGGGCTCGCACATGAAAGATCCCTCATAATATGATTTGTAGAGAGTGGGCTTAAAAGGCTGGCCTTTGATCACGGGGCGACGGTCCGGTCCTGAGTTTAGGTGAGCTCATGTAAGAAAGGGGGTTCAATCTGAACATCCAAGCTCTACAGCTTCGTAACCTGAGGGATTGGACTCCTCGGACTTTGTCCGAGGAGCATTGGGCTCTTCCCCCGATTACCCGGCGGTGAATTTTTTGCGACGTGCATGCATCGTTAAAATGTTTTCACCCTTGGAGTCTTTCTCCTGGAGGTGGGATGGGAGACTCTCCTTTTTTTGGCCCTCCCCCTCCATATTACTCACCTTTTTTTTTATACTGGCCTACGTTCGCTATACTTCGTCCACGTGTAGGGTCAACCTTTCCAAGACTGATATTTGTCCCGTCAGTCTAATCCCAGAATCGTTGGGGATGGTCGAAAAAGTCGAAGAATCCGGTTCTGTTAGGTACAGAGTCTTATTTGGGAAGGGTAGTAAGGACAGCTCTCCCGAGATATTTTAGGCTTTCTTTCAAGTTTGTTCCTATCCCTTTTTTACCCCTCTTCTCAATGGAGCCTTGGGTCTGCCGAGGACTAAACTGTCCTCAACTGCATCTCCGGGCCATTTTGTGCCCTATATTTTTTGAGCTTGGGCTATAACCTCCTTTGGCTTGGGCCTTTGGACTCCCCATGAGCAAGTGGGCCTGACCCATAAATTATTGGGCCCCACAAATATATTTATTGATATTATACATGAAAAAAAAATCCAAATTTCTGAACTTATAAAAAAAAAATGAAAAAGAAGTTAAGTAAAGATAGACTTACATAGGAATTTGGACCGATAAATCTAATTTATCAAAATATTATCTATGATCTAAAATGATATAGGAGGAATTATAAATTGAATTTAGTTAGACTTTCGAAGAAATATGTGAGGAATTTCGCATACTAAGTTTAGGTACCTTGGATGGACGGATCTTCGGGCTGATCAAGACTGATGGTACACTACTCCTTTGGGTTCACAGCTTATAAGGCAGCAAGTGGGGGGGTTTTCTTTCGATGTTGGATTTTAAAGAGTGCGGTGTAAAAGGCTACAAGGCAAAGCCCTTGGCCCGAAGATCCGTCCATTCGAGGTACCTACACTAAGAAATTAACACAAAGCATAAATAGAATTTTAAAATAAAAATCTTACCTAAGAGAAATCAAGAACTTAAATGGGTGTCCTTTGTTTTGCTTCTTTATAGTAGACTTCCTTTAACATAATATCCATATATGAAAATTTAGAAACAAATAAAAATAAGTAAGATGAATTTATTTAATCAAAACTATCATATACAAATATATATATGCGTAGGTTGCAACTTGAAAAAAAAAAAAAAAAAAAAAAAAAAAAAAAAAAAAAAAAAAAAAAAAAAAAAAAAAAAAAAAAACAAAACAAAACAAAAACGTGAGGTGCAAGAAGGATTCTATGAAAAGACCATTGGTGAATATATTTTTAAATTTTGATAAAAGATTTTTAGTTGGAATACCATTTAAATTTTTGAAACTTAGATGATAAACTTTTAGCTAAATTAAATTATAATTAAATCTCATCCCTTAATTCAAGGAAATATATCCTAACAATGAATAAAATAATTAATAAAATGTAAGATGCACCTTGAGGGGAAAAAAGTGTGGGGTGTTGGGTGGGATTTAAGATTTCAATTTAGAATTTATTTTTTATTTTTCTAGAGAAGGAAATTAAAAAAAAAATATAATCGACTTTTAGTTTGAATAGAATTTAATTTTTTTTTTTAAATTTAAATGATAAATTTTTATGTAAATTAAACAATTGTTAATTTTATTGCTTAATTTGAGGAAATATATCCTAAAAATTAATAAAAAAATTAATTTAATAATTAATAAGAGTAGTTGTTTATTAAGAAAAAATTGAGAGAGAGAGAGAGATAAAGAGTATAAATTTATCAAATTCTATGAATCTATACAACATGTATATCCTTCAAATACATATGTGAAAGTTGGAACTGGAAAAAAAAAAAAAAAAAAAAAAAAAAAAAAAAAAAAAATCTGTGAGGTGCAAGAGAGATTCTATGGAAATACTTTGGTGAATATATATAAGTTTTGAAATTTTGATAATAGATTTTTAGTTGGAGTAGGATTTAAATTTTTGAAACTAAGATGCATGTTGCATGTTTTGTTAAAACATTTATTGTTACTTTATTTAAAGAATCTGATAAGAATAAATAATTTATTGTTTTTATCAACTAAAACCTAGATGCATGTTGCATATTTTGTTAAAACACTTATTGTTATTTTATCTAAAATGTGTGTTGTATGTTTTGTTAAAACACTTATTGTTATTTTATCTAAAGAAAATTATAAGAATAAATAAGTTGTTGTTTCTATCAACTGAAACTTAGATGCATGTTGAATGTTTTGTTAAAACACTTATTGTTATTTTATCTAAAGAAATTGATAAGAGCAAATAAGTTGTTGTCTTTATCTAAAAAATTGTTTTTATCTAAAATATTGTTGTAATTTGGTGAAGTCACTTGGCACAACTATGGTTTCTAAGCCTGACTTTTATTATATAATAATATATGATGATATGATATAATATGACACAAGATTACAAGGTCAACCAAAAATAAATGTTCTTCAGTTTTATTAATATAGATTACTATTCGGTAACCCATACATAAAGTGTCACATAACATTTTGATGCTTCACTATTTTAAAAGAGAAAAATTTAAATTTAAATTTTTATTAAATTTATTCTAATAAATTTTTAATTGATTTTAAATTAAACCTCCATTAAAGTATTGACACATCATTTTTTTTTTTTAATTGTAGAATAGATAGTTCACAATTCCATATACAAATATAATTAATAAATATTGAAGTTAATAATTATCAAATTTCATATATATTTTTTTTAGAGAAATAAGAAAATCATATTTTGTAAACTTAATAATAATTACCATAATTATGGTGTCCTATGTTTGTGATTGCTCCCCCCTCTCTCCTCACTATCTACTTAAAATAATATAAATAATAAATACCTAATAATGATTACCATATTATCAAATTTCATAATTAGACAAAAAATAAATAAAAGAGATAAAAAAAAAATCATATTTTGTTAATCTTATTTGTGCATTGCACGGGTCTCTCTCTCTCTCTCTCTCTCTCTTTCTCTCTCTCTCTCTCTCTCTCTCTCTATATATATATATATAATTGAAGAGCTTCTACTTTAATTTGGTTGACCTTAAATATATATAAAATTGAAGAACTTTCATTTTTAGTTGACCTTATAATATTGTGCCGCATAAATTTCGAAGCCTCATAATTTTACAAGTCATAATTGTAATACATTTTTAATTAAAATTAAATTGAATTCTACATTTAAACCTTCAATTAAAATCCTAGAAAACCATATTTTTTCAAATGATAAAATAAATAGTTTCCATGTACAAATATAATTATAATAAAATAATTAATAACTATCAATTTTCAATAATTAAATAAAAATAAAAGAGAAAAATAATTATATATTCTTTAACTAGAATGAAAAAGAAAAATCTTAAACTTTATGGTATGTACATATACACGTTATTTCCCACACGACTTTACTCCTAGCATAGTTATAGGTTCATTTTGTGCGGTCTGTACTAGAAATTCCAGAGATAAAATAAAATCATTACCAAAGGGCAATAAGGATCATCATGGAATTAGAGTCCATGGAACTCAAACTGATGTCCTGCAAAGATGTGAGAGGTTTCAATTTCTTCCAGAAACTTTCAGTCTACGCACTCGTCTCACTTGTCAGCTATGATCCCAACAAAAAACTGGGGCCCAAACAGCAACAGAGAACTCCCACTGTCAGAGAAGGCGATGGGGATCCTGAATGGAACCACGAGATGCGCTTTGATTTGCACCAGGTTTCGGTCGAGGATTGTGATCATGTGTTTATTCATTTTGATCTGCGCCACCAAGGTGTCATGTTCGGAGACAAGGACATCGGTGAAGTCCATGTGCCCCTTAAGGATCTCGTCGAAGAATCCAACGGTGTTGTCCGATTCGTGAACTACCAGGTTCGGAGTTATGAAGGTAAACCCAATGGCGTATTGAGCCTCTCTTACAAGGTAAATGGAAAGGGAAAGAATAATGGGACTAGTTGTGGAAGTAACATAACTGGGTTTCCAATAATTCATGATCATCAGCAACAGTATGCACATGAGAATGAGATTCATTATCCCACATTAGAAGAAGTTCACTACCCATCTCTTGCTTTGCTTAATCACTCAGAGGAACCTCTTTTTGCGCCACAAGAAGATCACTCTTATGCACCACAAACTTACTATCCGCCACCAGATGCTTATTATGCACCACCTCCGCCGCCGCCGCCGCCACCTCCGATGCTACATGGGCCGCCTTTTTATCCTGACCCATACAAAGATGGAGGGGGTTATGGTTATTATGGTCCACATGCTTCTTCCTGGAATGGCAGGTGAGGAGGCTTGTAGGAAAAGTTTTAGCTAATGGTCTTAACCTTTGAAATGTTGTTGTGCTACTGTTAGCTCATTTTTTGTGTATCATTTATGGCATTATATGGTGATAGATTGTGGTTTTGGGTCCAAATCAGTAAGGCTGCCTACCAATCATCTCTTAGACCATGCAAAAATGGGAGCTTTGTGCACTGACTATTACATTTTTTGTTGGTTATGGTATCGATATGGTATATAATTATTAAGCTCTGTGTATAAGGCCTTTTTACCTATCTAGATTCATGAGTTCTAGTAATTTATAACTGGCATATATTAGCATAAAAAGATTGGGATCTGCCATTCACAGATGGGTTTCAAATAGTACATTGAGAATTCTTGAAATATTCTTTACTTCTCAACTAGTACTTCTAGAAAGCATATAAACCTTGTTGCAGTATCTCCACACATGTTCTAAGTCTGCTAAAGGAGTGAATTTCTTGATATTGTGTAGAATTTAACAAATCTGAGTCAGTTTGTAAAACAGAATGCCACATAGTATGTGAAGCTAAACAAAAGTGTACTAGCCACTTAAAACATCACTCAGCTTCATTGTTCAATGCACCAGCAAGACATAATGAGATGCTAGTTTAGTAGTTTAGATTTCATTTTGTGGTTATTGATGCGGTCAATAGTGATGGTGACTGAACACCATGGAGGAAGGCTGATTAATACATAGAAAGAACTTTAAATGGTTCAAGATATGGTGCTTTCTTAGGCATGAAGCAACCACTTCATTGAGAACTACATGTGGTTCAAGATATGGTGTTTTCTTAGGCATGAAGCGGCTACTTTACTGTAAAACACAATATAAAATTTAGTCCAGTAATGCCTATAAGAAGGGATAAAAAAGGCAAGGAGCAGCCATGTCATGCAAATTAGGGGAAAATTTTAACTCAATGTCCCATTGAAATAGTGCTTCTCATGTCCCAGAAAAAGAAAAATATTTATTTTTTATAATTATAAAGGATTATATTTCCTTCACATGAAAGTTAAAAAGTTAAGTGGATTTAAGGAGGCCATTTTGAAGGCTTCATAGGTACCCAATATTGACTGCAGCTGGTTGGAGTGGCCAATTAAAGTGTTTTTTTTTTTTTTTTTTTTTTTTTTTGAAATTTGAAATGTGACAATAAAGGCCATTAAATTATATGCCCTTTGAGGGGAAGAAACATCACATTATTTGGGTTTAAGCAGTTGATGGAAAATACTCTGTTAAAAAAACCTGGGAAGGTCACAGACATTACAAACAAAGGATGAACTGGTGCTATATTGTGTGGTTCATAAAGGCCACGCTTAGAGTCTCTTCCATCATGTGGTTTGCACTTGGTAGTTCAGTGCATAATTTCCACCAACAGGTGTTTATGTCTTGCAACATGATTGGTGAAGGAGGTGGTCTCTTATTTTACAAGTATAATAAATGCCCTCTCACATGCATGTGAAAGGGGCATTGCATATGGTACATATTTGATTGGTAAAGTTATGTATCACTTGTTCTTTGCTTGCCCTTATACCCTTATACTGAGAGAATATAGAATCATGTCTAAAAAGTGTAACCTCTATTGGAGTAGCAGCTGCTTAGCAGCTATGGTTTTGCAGGTGGTTCTGGGTCATAAGGGGAATTCCTTGCCCTCAATTATATGCACAGTGATGCTTTCTTGTGCTTTCTACCATATATGAAAGAAAAGGAACTCAAGGACTTCTATTAATGAACAGAAACCCGCACATACTATGAGTTATATATATCTTCTGTGTGGATCAAATAGAACAATGTTAAAAGAGTGCAGAAAGATGATAAGAACAGATGGCTGCAGAGAGCCTGGCAATTCCCACGTGCTGTCTTTGATGCTGATACAATGCATTCTCTTTTTTGTTTTGATGATACCAAAGCCAAAGTCCACATATATCAGCTCAATAGTGTACATCAGTACAATGTATAAAATGTACAAAAGCAGGAAAATAGGGGATCAAACAATTAAGATGAGTTAAAAAAAGGATTTGGTTGGATGCCAAGAGAGGTGAATGAACAAGCATGAGGCTTCAGCTGCTAATCTACTCTGGTTCATACCATTCAGCTTAGCTACGAACCAAACTGGAGCCACAGTTTCTGTTAGCCATCAAAGATCCCATAAGACAGCATCCTTTTCTCTTTTGACCTCCCAATTGGCACATCTCTCTGCAACTGGTAAGGATATTTACACCAGTTTGGTTCATATTTCTGAGCAAAATTAAAGTTTCTATAATAGCCAATAGTGTTGTAGTAGTTTTATGAGGCATATTCCAGCTAAAACAGCAGTAAGAAAAGGAGCTGTTCTTTTCTCTGCACTGAAAATCAGCACCCCTCCATTGATGATGAGGGCGTTCCAATAGTGATAAACTGCATAACTGTTGAGTGTCTACCATAAAGAGCTCTAGATACCCCCTGCTACTTGAGCATCCCTACATAGAGCAGAAAGTTGGGCACTGTATTGCAGAATGGTGTTAATGTTTACTTGCACCTCTAGATATAGTGCTTTATTTTTATGAAGCCAAATTAGTCTAGTGAGTGTTGGCCACTATAGCAATGAAATGATTCTGTTGGTTTTTATCCTTTCTCACTCTCTCAAGCCAACTAACCATCCAATCTTTGATGGTTTTGGTTCCAAACATTCATTCTTAATTTTTAATGGGGAGCCAAATCATACTGCATGCACAGCATCACAAGAAATAAAATAATGATCAAGTGTTTACTCTGCCCTGGAATAGAAGGGGCAAGTTGCATCAGTAACTAGTCTTCTTTCCATGCTTTCTCACTGGGAAGCTATTATTCAGGAGCTTCCAAAAGAAAGTAATAACCTTGAAAGGCATATTTAATTTCCAGTTTGAGTTCCAAATAATAGGCATATACTCATTCATCACGAATTGATTATAAGAGCTCAATGAGTGGTAAAGCCAATAGGTATTTTTTTAAACTGAATTGCCCTGATATAGTTTGAGGACAGATCAACCTGTCGTCAGCTCCAATCTGCAGAGAGGAAGCTTCATTATTTCTACCTGAGGCTCATATAATTTATATACTAAAGCATAGTTCCATTGAGTTGACTGATGGTCAATTAATTTATTAACTCAGCTGAGTGATGCAGCCCTCCCAATAAATTTTGGTTATAGTTTCAGGCTTTCAGCCAATGATCATGCCCGAGAGGGATTGATGACCTATTCCAACTAACCAAGTTGAATATGTTAATACAGATCATCTACTTGGCATATTACTGTTTCCAAAAAAAAAATATACGTGCCATAATACTTCTCCAGCCCATGTTGCATTGGTTGCTACCTTACAAAGTTACAAATTTACAATTGAACAGTGAGGGTCACTGCTAGCTAGTAATGAATTTGGTATTTGTTGTAGGCGCCAAAACTGTTTAGCTCCCATGGTTTGGTTAAAAAAGAGTTTCAGTTTTCCTCAATCCCAATCTGCCCTGATATTTTGGCAGACAAAGGTTATCCCAGCTAGTCATATGCATCTTCCTAGTTTGTCCTCCCCTCCCAAAAAATTTACACAGTATAGAATCAAGCTTCCTGCAAATGCTCTAAGGGAGCTTAAAGAATGACATTGTATAGATTGGAGAAACCTAGAGTACTGACTTGATCAATGTCAACTTGCGCTCAAGCTGATGACAGCCTAGCTCTCCTAGATTTCTAGCAAAAATGTCCTGAAATATATATTTTTCCATTTTTGCTAAGTTCATGTTTAATCCCAAGTAGGTAACAAGGACTGTAGTCATCCTGATTGCTAACGGATCAGCAATCTCAATTTTTTTTTTTGTTTTGTCATTGATGTTTGGACTAATTTAAACTCAAGATGTTTGAAGATTTACAAAGTACCCTTAAAAATTACAGTACCAGTCAAGGATTGACTTAACTATCCGAGCAGATTGCAAAGATCCTTCAAATAATAGCAGACTGTCTGTAAACATCAGAGGGCTAAGTAGTGTACCTCCCCTACTGAGCCCCAAAGAAAACGCATTCTTTTGTTTCTTCTACTGTCTTGGAATTTCATTGTACCTTTGTGGCTGTAGGCCATGCTTATGTTGGGCTAATGCTAGATCCAATTTTATTTTATTTGTTGTATGAATCTGGCTGGGATAAGTGATAAGTCCCCGTGCTTCTGTATAATTTTTCTTATAATGAAATACTAAAAAAAATAATAAAAAGACAGAAAAGCATGTAATAACAAAAATAAAAGAGATAAGGTATAGCATACCATTTAGCTTCAGTCCCGGTTGTTGGAAATTTGACATTCCAGCAACCATGGATTCCTGTTCCTTCTAAGCCTACCAAGAGAATAAAAATTAGTACTTGTCCATCGCAATTCACAAATTAAGCTAAAAAAACGAGCTAGACATATGTTGAACAGAGCTGCTCACCTGGATATTATATTATACAACTTTAATGTTCTTACTCCAGCTAAATGTGGGTACATTGGTACTGAACTTATATTCTCCTAATACTTGGATGCAACGTAGAGTTTGAAAATGCCGGCCCTGATAAATGAAATCAAATTCGTGACCTTCACTTTTCCTAATTTGGAATGCCTGATTATGGATTTAATCAATTTAATTGGTACAATTACTTAGGAAAGTATGTAAGCGCTTTGCTTGCCTCTTTGTAAGGAGGAAGGGTGGCCTTAAATTTAGAGTAATGATTATCACACACTTGCTATTACACACTTCGTATACACTCCTTTTGAAATCGTGTTTTAAAAACATGATTTCAAATAAAATTGTTATGATTTCACAATTTTACATTGTTTCAAAAGAAGTATATATGGAGTGTGCAATAGCGAGTGTGTAATGAGATTTTCTTTTAAATTGATGGTTGAAATGTGATCCACAAGTAGGATACAAAAGTCACTTTCAACTTCATTCTTACTTGATCAATGGCCAAAATAATTGTTAAGGGAATGCGAAAGTGGGTTGAAAGTTCAATCGTATGGAAAACGAAAGCCCCATTATGTTAGTTCTTTTGCCAATATTTGTTTGTCATATTACACAGCTTCCTTTGAAATTCGTTACCCAAAATTCCCAATTCTAATGTTTTAAATTGGTGAGAGGAAACATCCCAGCAAGTAGTTTTCAAATCTGAAAAAATTTCAACTATTTCACAATGAAGGGAATAGAAGTAACCTAAACCATAATCATCGTGATGTCCACCCTTACTTCACAATTCAGTTATTCCCTCCTTCCAAATAAAGCAAAAGGGGAGACTTTGCTTCTCGAATCTACTACACCATAGAGTTCCAAGCAGCTTTGCATATTTTATAGCCCAAATACTCAAGTGGCCTAAGAAAACCCTGCTTTTACTCACCCTTTATTTTTTTAACCCTCCAATATGCAAATAGAGGGAGAGGACTTCAAATCATTGGAATATCCCTCGAACCTCCTGTACTATTCAAATTTAGAATTGGTTGCACTTCTCTTTGAGGATTATCTATACTTAAAGGTGTGTTTGGAATATAAGAAGATGGGAAGGAGAGAAATATTAGAAAAAATTTAGGACCACAATCAATTCTACACTCATTTTCACAATTATCGATATGACTGATTATGAGTGGTAAAAAAAAATTAGTAGGCTTATATGAAAGTGACAGATAATTGGTCAATTTGCCACATGAAATATTATGAATATTAGTATAAAATTGGTTGTGATTCTAAAATAATTAGAGATAATGGACTACATGTATTTCAGTATTGGGGTAATTCCATCCAAACATTAGGTAAGTGAACTCTAAGTTATAAAGCATCCACCTATCCTCATGGTGAGTTGTCCAATCTTAAACAGGCCAGACTAAAAGGTGCAATACATTATTTATGTTGTCGGGATACCTTGTTGATTGAAACATATCGGTCTTAACGGAAAAGAAAAAATGAATTAGAAAAGTAGCTTTAATTTCACATTCCTAAATTTCTACACAATGAACAGAAATAATTCTTAACAGGACAACAGCTAGTAGAAAAGGCAAAGCACCACAGAGCTCCTCTTATGGTCATTGGCTATTACACAGATAACAAATGATTTTCGCAGCATGTAAAGTGGTTGGGTAGGTAAAAGCACATGAACATCGGTGGGCCTAAAAGGCAAAAGTACTACCAAAAAAATAATAATAATAATATTTCAAAATGTCCACCGTCATTCATCAAACACATTCCAAATATCTACTGTGATAGCTCACCATTAAAGTAAACCAAAGTGGAGGACATTCCAACGTTACAAATCCATACATTACACTATCATCATGATCCCATATCCATTAAATAAGATCCCCAATAACTAGAAGAAATACTAATATATAGGCAAACAAATGGATGGGAAAGAAAAAAGTTCAAAAAAAATTTACAATATGTATGTGAAATATGGGAATGGTAGATCCAAAATGGATCTATGAGAGTGCATGATGATACATAATAAACTTAATTAGTGAGTTCCTCTAGCAAGCATTTGCTCATATTGCAAATCCTGGTACTGCAGCAATTGCCTATGGCTTTGTACCCTTAGCTGCTCATAGAACCTTCTGATGAATTCCTCAGCTTCATGATCAACTTGTTCATTTTCACCCTCAATCTCATCCTCTGATGAATAATTAGATACCCTTACAGAAAATGGAGACAGTAAAGGGCTATGCTTTTCGCCGGAAGCAAAATCAGACGCATGATCAAACCGGAAGTTGAAAGTGTACTCCGGGGTCTTGGGGACCAAAACAACAGCCTTAGGTTCTTGATGAGGTTGAGGTAGTGGTTCTTCTACTTCTTCAAGAACTGCAGGGGCATTGATGCAAGGGAAGTAATGGTGTTTACGCTTCGGCACGTGGAAAAAAACAGGATTAGGGCTGTTGCTGCAAGAGAATTCGTATTCCTGTATGCCATAGCCAGCACGTGCCATGTTCTTGGAGTGGTGGTGATGAGACATGAGGTTGCTTAATGATTTCCTCAAGAGCTTTCCTCTCTTCATCATCAAGTTCATGTCCATGATCAACTTCCTCTTTGATATCAATCCCTTCCTTATCATGAAGAATGTTACCCTCAACACGTTCCATAGCCTCTTGGCTATCACTGGAGAATGTACTTCCATGATACAACACTTGAAAAACAAACACTACTTGGTTTATATTATATGACTAGGAGCGAGCTTGTTCAATTCGCTCTTTAGAGTAAAGGTAATGATAAAAACAAGAACAACAAAGAAGAATGGAATATAAGAAGGTTTTGATGATGAGAAGGGGATTGGGCGGGTTTTCTTTTCTTGTTCCTGCGAGGTTTGGTAGACCTCGCAGAAGAAAAGAAAACCCTATGATTCATGGAAGGTGAATTTGGTTGGATTTTATAGCTGGGAGATGATAAAGCTCTAATGATTATAATAAAGGATTAATAATTTTTTAAAGAAAAACATTGCTGTTATAATCATATGGACCCAACGAGCGCTCCTCCTAATTTCCCTTTTGATTTATTTGAGAGAAATAAAAGAAGGCATACAAGAAGAAAACATTTGTTATCAAAAAAATTGAAGCAAACATGTGGGTCATAGGTTTTTTTTATTTTTTATTTTATTTAAATAATTATGACAGAAAGTAAAGATTTGAAATTGGAATGTCTTCCTTGGAAATAACAAGAATATACTAACTGATTAAATTATAAAACGCTTTACTATGCAAGTTTTTGTTAATTCAACTAATAAAGTCTATAAAAAAGTAAAAACAGAAAAGGCATACACAACTTATAATATATGCTATAGGCCTATAACCTTAAACATATTAGTTGAGGTGCTGAAGTTCAATACAGCTAACACAGTGTTTGAAAATTCTAAAATAAAGTGGATTAGTGTTGGTCGGAGGGAGAAATATCAAATTAATGTGTTTGCTTTTTCAACGGTTCATATACATTATCTGGCAAAAGCACACAATGGGAGCGTATATGTATCTTTTTAAGTAATGGGAAATTCATTTCAATTTTATATTAAATTAGCAACTAAGCCTGCCTGTATTAATTACATTTTTTGAATAATCAATGTGAATATACAGAGGCATTCTTCACGTACTCATATTGTTACATTACATCTTTCAATTTTCTGCATTGAGGCTCTCCCATTTTTTGAAAAAGTATCAAAGATATAGATGCTCCCAAAAAAAAATTTAAAATTGAAAAAAAATCGAGCCATAATGGCGTTTATAAACCGCGAGCGTAATGCATTGGTCGGCTTTTATAAGTTGAGTAGGGTTTTTCTAAAAAAATTATTTATTAATTTTAAGATAGCTACCTTAAAGAAGAGAAATTTAAACCTTGAAAGTCTAAGATACCAATAGGGAATTTGATAAGTTTAGTAGCTTTAAAGAGGGGAAATGAGAGATTCAAGTCAATTTCAATGTTTAATGTCTTGTCTTAACGTGGTATGATGGAGAAGTTAAACGAGGTTTAGAAGGACAAGAGACAGAACAATGGCTGTCTAGGTCTTTATGGTTCATGGTTGACCTCTTCAACTGAAAGCTGGAACACACAGAAGTTGGTGGTCACCGCGTAGATGAATACTAATTTAAGCTTGATTGTCCAATAATTAAGAGTTAATAAAATAACAATATTTCTCATCTAATAAATAAATGGATTGTGAGAGGAAATTAATAACTCACGTTAGGTGTTTTTTTTTTTGGGTGTAATTCAACAGGACCAGCTTAAAAAATAAAAATCATCATACTATTAGCTGTTGGGCCACAATCTAGTCTTATATGAATTAAGGAAACCATTTAAGAATTTTAATCAATATTTAAAATATATTATCATCGAAATTATCCAATCAAAATATCAATCATACACAACAATACAAATATTTTTATGGAAAAATTTTATCTTTAAATGAAAAATCATGAAACAAACTTCGAATATAAATATAATAATGAATTTCACAAATATAATAATCAATTACAATTTTTTCTCAAGCTTGTAAACTCCATGAATATAATAATGAATTCTCTTTAGGAATTAATATGAACTCACTTGACATCTTCGCTCACTTTAAATACAACACTTATATGTGAAAAAAATTTCAAATTAATGCATCTTTCCATCTAAAAAGAACTCTGTTTTTTTTACACATTATTTTTCTCTCTTTTTCCTTTTTGCACCCGCACTATGAGTGCGGCTTGCACTTTCTTTTTACGGCTGCCTTCTCTTCTTTTTTTTTTTTTTTGAGAAAAGCCTTCTCTTCTTTTTATTGCACACACTACACAGTGGCCTTGATTTTATATTAGCAGCACCAACATGAAATTTATTTTATTTAATTTTTTTGCATGATCATTTAATGGTCATATTAATTAATGATACTTTAAATCCACTATTTTACATTTATATTTTCACACTCACTTTTATTTTTTAAATATGGATGTAAACATAGATTATTAGCATATTGTAATTATTTATATATATATATATATATATGTATGTATATATATTTAAACGAGTGGAAGATGATATTTTCTCTAATATTAATTATTAAAAGCAAGAAAATTGTTGTGGGCATTAATTTCATGTGAGTTGGACCTAATGCTCTCGCGCACCCAGCAACAATTTGATAAGAAACTCATTCATATTTCATGGTTTGTGCTAAAAATATGTCAAGGTTACAAAGATAATTAGCTCATTTTCAATAATTTTCCACTAAAACCTCTTTTAAATTTGGGCTAGGATTTTAAATGTCGTCTTTCTTTACTTATAAACCACTTTGAATAAAAAATAAAAACAAAACAAAACAAAAAGTACATAAATACAGAAAATAATAAAACAAGGAAATACATAAAACATTAAATAAAAGTCATCATTTTCTTGGAGATGACAGTAGGCCCATTGGGCAGTGGTTGAATAACAATTTTAATACAATTAATCATTCGACAAAAGAGGTGCACACTCCACACCACGGACCAAAATACACAATAAATCAAACAATAATAGCAGCCAACAGGTAAAGTGAAAGAAAGATGGAGGAAAGTAAGTTTGGCTACTGCCAAGTTGGTCTTGTATTGCATATATATTTTATCCAAATCTAACCATATAATATATATATATATATATATATATATATACACACACTTCATATGATATAGAGCTTTAAGCACATCAAATTTCTCCATATATACCTAGAAATTTCATGCGAAACACCAGTTATCTGTGTGGTAATTAAATTATAGATAGAGGCTCAATCATGCAAGGTATTGCTTGGTGCTAGGCGGCTAGGAGTCATCTTTGTTGCTTTATATGATGCTTGACAGGAATAGAGTTGTTTTTTTTTGTTAGATAGGAATAGAGTTGTTCAAGTTATATCACTTCAATGAATGTGTTTTGCATATGATGATATTAAACGTGGTATTATCCATTGCATATCATATAATGTGGAGTCAATGAACTCACATAAGTGATCCTATTTTTTATTTAGAAAATAGTAAAATTATAAAGACACTATAAAAAAATTATTAAAAAAAATTAGAGGCAGAAAGTACGGTCGAAGTTCCCCTATTAATTTCTCCTTTTCAACGCATAAAGTACGGGAAAAGCTAAAGTTTCATTTTCATTTTTGGTTCTGATGGCAACCACTACGAAATTGACAAGAAAACGATAGCGAAGACGAACAAGGCAGGTTCTCTCCCTTTTTTTTTTTTCCCACTGGGTTCCACACTTTTTAACTCTCTTCATTCCTTTTCCGTCACTTCAAAGGGACTGACTTTTGTTTGTTTAACTCTGTTTACTTTCCGTGTTTTAGGCCAATCAAACTAGTTAACAATGGGATGAATTAGAAAGGGAACAAAAGCCCACTCAAATCCTTGACCAAACCCCCATTTGAACTTTGAAGTTCATTTATATATTATATTTTATTTGAGCTTCTTCATATAATGGCCAACGTTTTATTATAATTATAATTATTTAAATTTTTTGAAAGTATGAAAAAGATATTTTCGTTGCCACGTTAATTTCTTTATTTTTGAGTAGATGTTATATATGCATGTAACGTGATAGACCGTTTAGAAATAAATGTTAACACTTAATAGTATCAGAACAAATTGATTATACACCAAATATTTTAGACATATAATAGAGAGAGGTAATCTTATGAGTTTTTTTTTTTTTTTTTTTTGTGAGATGAGCCTTGCTCGGGGGGGGGGGGGGGGGGGGGAGTGTCCCCTGACCCCTCAAAAAATGACTTTTAAATGAAAAACTTTAACTCTTTTAAGGTCTTGTCCTTCTTGACATGAGAAAAGAAAAAACAAAGAAGCATTCCCACAATAACCCAACCTATATTACTGAATTAATAAGCCTAGCACCTAAGAAAAAGACACTAGTTCTCACTTATTGAAAACCACTGTCACACATGATTTCACCACACCACACCATTCCCACTACTCTTTTATATTTTCTCCCCAATCTTTTTTTTTTTTTTTTTTCCCTTTCAAACCAGCCACAACAACTCAATCAATGGGCCCCATATTAATATTATACACAATATAACATAATAATAATAAGTAATGTTAGAGACACAACAAAATGTTATAGCAATTATAGTTGTTTACAGTTTATTTATTTATTATTAATATTGATTGATTTTCTTTAGGAGTGTTAATTCGGGTTAGCGTGTCAGGTTCGTGTCATGTCGAGGTAGGAGTATTCGACTAAATGGCTCAACTCTAACCCGATCCATTTAATAATCGTGTCATGATCCTTCAACCCTAACCCGACCTGTTAATAAGGCGGGTTGACCTAGCCCAACCCATTTGACACACTTAATAAACGAGTCGTATTGGGTTGATATGAATGTAACATAACTCATTTTAACCTGCATAATATTAAATATAACATCCATCTAGATTTTTTTTTTTTTTTTTTTTTTTTTTTTTTTTTTTTTACATCCTAAAAGCAATGCATACACTTCAAGTTTTCAACCCACATTCTTGTAATCTTTAAAAGCAATACCCATCAGATCTAGTTTATAAACTATCTCAATAAACCCACTTGCAAGATATGTAGACGTGTCAAACACTAATACAAAAAAACAAAAACACACGGCACAAGACAAAGCTACAACTGTGGCCTTAATCAACAATTAATATATCTCATATATTAATAAAGGCACATGGGTTCAAAGTTTGTAGAGCAAAAGCATTGTATAGAAAAAAATAAACACATGAGAGAGAGAGGGAGAGAGAGAGAGAGAGAGTGAAATAACTGGTTTGAGACTTTGAGTTTAAGAATTCGGCGTGAAACTATAAGATAGTAGAGTGAGTAGTATAGCTGAAATTTAAAAAAAAAAAATTAGATATTTATAAGAAGGTTTAGAGATTTAGGGCTTTTAGGGTTTGTAAAGTTTCAATTTCCAATTATATCCCTTGTAAGTTTTTGTAATTACTCACTTTTCTTTTTAAAATTAATATATATGTTGGATATAAAAGGTATTTGACAAATTTAAAATAAAATAAAAATTTATTTATTTGGTATATAAATTAAACAAGTTATGTTAAGTGGGTCATTTTGGGTTGACACAAATAATTAGCGTGTCAAACGTGTCTATTACAAGCTACGCGAGTTGACTCACTTATGACAAATTTTTATCGTGTCGCTTTTGGGTTGATTCATTTATGACCTAAACCCATTAAGGACCAACTCTAACCCGAAAAAACCCGTGTCGGGTTCGTGTCATGTTCACAGGTTGGGTCGAGCATTGACAGCCCTAATTTTCTTTAGGCTATATATATATATATTATATATATATATATATATATATATATATATATATTGTCTTTTAATTTCTCTCCCTAAACTGAAATCATATATATATATATATATATATATATATTGTCTTTTAATTTCTCTCCCTAAACTAAAATCATGGCTCCGCCACTAGCATTGCTTAAAGTGATAAAACTGAAATAAAAGATTTCATAATTTTTTAATTTTTATTTATTTTTTAAAAAAAAAGTGATAAAAGGAGGCTAAAAATCTCGTAGTTCAATTAGTTGAATATTTTTCTTGTTTTTAAAACATCTAAGTTTCAAATCCAACCATTGTAACTATTGAATTATAGAAAAAAAAAAAAAGTGATAAAATGAGGAAAATAGATCATCAAACATCATAACAAAGCCACCACAAAAAAAGAAAGAAAAAGGAAATATAGAAAGCACCTGTGGCCGGGGCCTTTTCTTAGGTTTAGCTTTATGTCACAATGGGATTAACCAACTTGTGGACCCTAGTTCAAGGAGAGGAATTAAGTCCAAAACTCGCAGCTAAATGGGCTTCTCGTTCAGCCACATTTGACACACTTTACTGACTTAGGCCCAATCTATACATCCGAGACCATATTGCCATTTTTCAAGAGTGGCGTCCAAATCAGTGAAATAGTATAGAAAGATGATGATTAATAGAGGAAGTTTTGCGTTCAACGATTAAAGTCTTCCCAATTTAGTCGTGAGAATCTTCTTTGTTATGCGATAGGAAATTTGTCAATTATGGATGTGTGACAAAAAGAATGGTAAAAGTGTTCAGTTGAGCTAAAAATCAAAAGTTCAAATTATTCATTTACTAATTATTTTAATAGGGTTGAACTCGAGCTCATTACCAAATTAGATTATATATTCAATATTAGTTTATTTTTTTTCGAATAAGTTCAAGCTTTGTTTATAAGTTACTTGATTGTTTTTTCTTTCTCTACATAGAATAAGAGTAGTGTGGATGAAATGGAGAAGTGCTTTCTACAACGAAAACTGTGGTGGTGGCATAGATGATTTGAGAGAGAAGGAGATGATTTGGGAGAAATTAATGGTGGCGCAAATGGTGTAGGAGAGAAGGAGATGATTTAAGGAAGTAATAATAACAAAAATAAATAAATATTTTAATATAATAGAGTATAGAATTGAGAATTAAATGTGAACATTCATTGAAAAGTGATTAGCCAAAATAGAGAAAATATATTATTATTTTAAAATAAGCTTTATGTGAATAATTTAACTCTTGTAAAATTACATTTGGTGTAATTCTCTCTCTATATATGTGTGTGTAAATTCTTTGAGATTTTAGAATATTAATTTATTATGTCATTTAGAAACTGATTGACATTTTGATGTATTGAGGTTTAAAATTTCTGTCTATTGGATTTTTTTTTTTTTTTTTTTTTTTTTGGGTGGTAATGTGGGTGTATATGGGTCGGGCCAAGCTGAGGTTATACAGGCCCACGATACAAAATTAAATGTAGTGCTGATCAAAGCCCAGTACAAACTTATTATAATTATTACATTTTTGAGAAACAGCCCAAACTTAATATAAAATACATAAATAGGTCCTGGTCCGGCCTGTTTTTAAGTATCCCATTGATTAATATCAGGATTCAGGACCTAAAACTTAAAGGAGCCACTAGACAATGCTACAATTTTGTCTTGTTTTGTTTTGTTTCGTTTTGTTTTGTTTTATTTTGTTTTGTTTTGTTTTATTTTTTTTAAAGAACAAATTACTGATTGATTATTGTTACCATACTGATTACTAGTTTATTGAGTGTAATTAAGTAAGGTTCCTTAACTCAGTTTTAGTAAGTAATAATTAATCCCTTTCTCTTTCAGTTTGGAATGCACGGAAGATGGATGTTTGTCTTCTTTAATGAAAGTTCTCTCTTTATCAAAAAAGAAAACCATGTAAGATTTCCAACGTTATTATTTTGGTCATTGTGTGTTACACTCACACATGCCTTCCATATGCTTTTGCTATGTTATGACAACCTTTCACACGTGGTTTTGCTTGGATTAAAACTAACTAAACCAAATCCAGAAGAAAAATGTGTTTCGACTTTATAGATAGATTTTAATAGTCAGAATAATTGCTTATAATAGATTTTTGTAATCTAATTCATGTTATAAAAGAAAATAAGCTAGCTAGAATCAGCCTAGAATGGAAGAATTAGAAGGCACTATCCATGGGCTTTATCAACTTTTGTTACAGATCTTTACAGGCCATAGTGCACCAAAAACACAAGCTTATTCTTTCCAAAGTAGTCCAATACAAACTTGTTTACCCAAAACTTTAAATAATATATATCTACTTCAACTTTTTCTAACTTTTCAGAGTGTCGAATAGAGGGAGCCTCACTTTCCATCTTTTGTTGTGTACTGGAGCTAGTCTTTCAATCTTTCTGTAATCTTGAAATTATTGTACTTGCAACTGTTGGTTTTTTTGAAATATTTAGGTTCATGAATATAGACCTCTCATATTAACAAAAAGTTTGTTTAAAAGTCAATATTTTGATAGGAAAAAAAAAAGGATTCTATTACCTATTACGGAAGCTCTTTCTGATGGAAAGTCTAAACAAATGACATCAATTACATTATGGTAGACTTTGAATGTAACAATTGTAGCATCACTCTAGGTCTCATCTTTTTCTCCTTACTTATATAGCAAAAATAAAAATAAAAATGATTGCATTACTCTTGCAGATTTCCCATATTCTTGAAATTAGGGTGAATCACTGACTGCTATAGCGAAGCAAATAAGTGTGCAAATGCCTTTGTTAGGAAAGGAGTAGATTAACTAGTTGATTATATATGTTAAATTTTCATTGTTCTCCTACGGACATTTTAGATGTCTTTTATTCTGATCTTAATGGGTTGAATGTTAACAAGTTATGTCTTTATACAAGTGCTTTTAATTTGTTTAATCTATGAATGCTCCAACCTCCATTTCTAATTAAATCATTATTATAGATATATGAAGGAGTAATATATTGCACAAGACCACTTTGGGATAAGGCTTGTTCCATTTGCAACTTAATCTTGAGGAGGAGACAACTTTAATAATAAAGACAAACACTCTTATATAAAATAAAAAAAAAGGAAGGAAGAGGAAGACAAACACGGGCATACACGTGTAAAGAGAAGAAAATCATTATTATAATAATAATTATTATTTTTTGATAATAATAAAAAGAGAGAGTTTGCAGGTGTGATCACTATCCTTAACCTACTTAAACCCTATTCATGAATGGTGTAAGACCACTTCCACAATAGTGGAGCTTACCACTACTTGTACTCACAAGGTGATGAGTTACGAGGGCTTTCTATTACTAGGCCACTTCCATAAGTGGTAGAAAAGAAGATCATTGTATAAAAGTAAAGAACATGAATTGTATAGTTCTAATTAACCCAATAATCTAATAAATAGACTAATGCATGTTAAGGTTTGGTGGGTGGTAGGTCCTAAGCATGAATCCTGATATAGAAAGAGCTTAGGATTTTCTTCAGTCCATTGGCTCGATGTCAACTAGTGCCTTTGTTGGAGTTGGGTTAGGCTATGGCTTAACAAGCTCCCCTACTTCATAGGTCAAGTTCTAGCAAGTAGGATACAACTATGGTGAAACCCAAAAAAGGATCCCACCTTCTATCACCCTTTGTTACCCTTTTTTTCCATTAAAAAAAAAAAAAACTAGTACAAGTTGGAATTGTAAAGGGAAAAAATAAAATTTGTAGGACTTCAAATTATTATTATTACTAAATTACTACTACATCCTAAAAGTTTGGTGTAATTTTGATTTGCCTCCTAAAGTTTTAAATTTTAGATTTGCTTCGTTAACATTAGGATCTGTTTGGATCTACTCATTTTCATCCATGCGTCATGATGAGCTTCCCATTGAGTGCCATGTCATCCTTTTTTTTTTTTTTTTCATTTTCCTTTTTCTTCATCTAATTCCAGATGCACAGCCAACAATCCCCTCATTTTCTCAGAAATCACAATTTTATGGGAAAACAAACTCACTAAAAAGCTAAAAAGCATCTCTCTCTATACTTGGGGATAAAGCCATAAATCTGTTCTGTATGAAATTCAATTGTGTATAAATATACACGAACATGCACAAACTCATACATATATAGTTATATATGCATTTAGTATTTTGCTTGAAAAGGTGATTGAAAATTTTAAATTCTCAAAGTTTTGTGAACGTTATTATTTTTGGGAAGTTATTAGAGAAGTTTAAGTTTGGGGGGGGGGGGGGGGGGGGGAGGTGGGAATGTGCTGTCTAGTGTATACAATAGCCTCTTGCAGGCTAAGTAAGAATTTGCACAATAATGATAGGTACACTAAGTGAGTTAAAAAAGTGTGTAGTGGTCAATAACCATTATTCAAAGAAGCAGCCCACCTTTAGACTTGTTTACAGCCTCGAGTATTGAACACAGCACGATTAAGCAAACAAAATTCCCATTCTACCTATGGTTACTGATAGAATTCAAAGAACTGGATGATTACTGTGGTGCCCCCAGAATCAGATGCGATTATGCAAAAGCTAAAAAGCATGCGGCTATTTTTGTCACTAGCTTTACCAAACGAAGTTGTAATTCCCAAATTTTGCAATAGCAGTTGTCCTTGATGCTTGCTTAGTTGGGTTCCTCATAATTGTCACATTATCTTATCCCATAGTTAATGGGAAAAATATCCTTAATCAATCATTTATAGCTACTAATTTACATGAATGTTTACAATCCATGAAAAATGTAAATATTAACATCTAAAACATGAAAAAAAATGGATGTAAAAGGCCTAGTTAATTTCCTTCAAAGGGTCAATAATAATTAGTAGATATAATCAATCATTTATATCTACTAATTAATTTACACGAATGTTTACAATCAATGAAAAATGTAAAAATCAGCATCTAGAACATGAAAAAAAAAAATGGATGTGAAGGCCTAGTTAATTTCCTTCAAAGGGTCAATAATAATGCCTGGATTTCTCCTCCTCGCTAAGGAATGCCCTACTAGTCTCTATCACCTTCTTTTCTGGTATTTGTGACCTAAAAAAAGAAGGGTTCGAATCCACCTAACCATAAAGAAGCCAATGGAATAGGGACAGCTAGCTGTCCATCACTTTATTAACGTTTTTTTTTGCTTTCACTTCTCTTTTTCTTTTCTTAGCTCGCACCCTTTCCTTATTATACACTCACACTTGCTCTCTCTCTCTCTCTCTGAGTGTCTCCTAGGAAAATGACACAATTATCATAAAGAGTAAAGGCATACAATCATACATTGCTAATGCTATATAAGCAACTGCACCCACCTCTTAGTCTTTCATGCCAATTCCACTTCTTTTGCTTTTGCTTGTGCAAAGAACAAATTCAGTACCACAATCTCTCTCTCTCTTTAGCTCTTTTCTTTACAATAATATATCCTTCTCTATTGTGTCTCAGATATTTTTTTTTGGTTTCTGGAACGAGCTTAGCCTTGTAGTACTTCTTCTCTCAGTCCAAAGATAGTAATTAAGCCAAAGATGAAGAACAAAGCATCTACAATATTGAAGCAGATAATAGCCACTTTGAGCTCCATGGCCAAGGCTAAAACCCTTGCTCTCAAGAACAAAACAAGGGCCATCAAGACTCGCCTGATTATATTCTCCTTGCTTAAGAACAAGAAGATCTTCATGAGCTCCCTCTCTCACAGTATTCATCAGAAGAAGAGCTACATCTCTCACAAGCTCAACGCTTTGCTTAGCCATCATCATCATGACAAAGACTCCAACGATTTTGAAGACGATTTTGTAGACCAAGACAAGGCCATAGTACAGTACAAAGACAACCTTGATGCCATGGCTCACAAGTACCTCCCCGACCCAACTCACACAGAAGAGGCAGATGTACAGAAAAATGACAAGTACCCCGACCTGACTCACTCGCTGTTTTATTCAGAGGACTTGGACTTTGAATATCCAGGAGGGTCAGTGATAGACTTGGTGAAGAACTCAAAGGAAGAAGCAGGGGAAGAATTCATGTTGGAAAACGAGATAGACCGCGTGGCAGACCTTTTCATAAAGAGGTTCCATAAGCAGATGATGATGCAGAAGCAGCTTTCTTTGAAGAGGCACCAGGAGAGGCTGGAGAAGAGTTCCTAGCTTATATTCTTTGCTTCTATATATAATAGTTTATTACTGACCAATCCACTACTAGTATATATCATCTTCTAAGAGCTAGAGAGCCCTGTGTTTCCGTTTGGATAAAAAGGATGAGAATAACCCAGGCGAGTTCAGAGTTGTCTCTGCAGATTTCGTCGACCTCCAAAGTTTGGGAGATGCACTTTCTATAATTGCTGTCATATATGGATAAATTCCGAAGTAAGAAAATAGGGAAATGTCTGTACACAACCTTATTTTTTAGTGTGTGTACCATGTCTATGCGTGCAAATAGTGTGTAATAGACGCTCCCCACAAAAATATCTCCTTGAATTATATGTATTTGTTGTACCAAAATAGGATTATCAAGTTATTAAAAAAAAAAAAATAATCTAATTTTGAACAAATGTTTGATTCTTAAGTATACTAGTACATCCATTCTCTGAAAAAAGCAAACCTTCCCACATGTAGCACTAGCACCTTTTTCTCTAGAAAAAAAGAAAAAGAAAAAGCAAACCTTGGTAACGTCACTTTCTTTTGATTTTTCTTTTTAAGTTTTAACGAGTTTTTGAGCAATTTTAAGAGCATTCATGGTAGTGGGGCTAAAAATTTAGTAATCTAGCACTACAAAAATTACTTTATCTATTTTACTTACACGCATGCTGTAGCAGAGGATCTATTTTAGCTTTCAAGACAATAAAATAATATAAATATCACAATAAAATAAAATATCTACTATAATAAAATAATATATCTACTACACACAACCATCACAGCCACACATGCACAACCACTACACATAAAATAGTATTTTTTTTAATTTTTTATTTTTACCTTTGAGCTACAGTGCACATCTAAAGATAAATGTGCATCATAACTGAGAAGTTAAAATTTTTAGCTTTAGCTCCACTGCTAGAACCCTTTTTTTTGTGTTTTGGTGTAGCTAAAATAGCTATATAGCTATTTAGCTACACTGCTACAAGTGCTCTAAGCAACTACAATTTTTGAACAAATTTATAGTAGAATATTAATACTACTACAATTTAAATTAAAAAAAAAAAAAAAAAAAAAAAAACTTTAACATTTTCCTTTTAACAATTGTCGAGCAAAGATTTCAAGACCATTAGAATCTTATCTCTTAAGAGCACTAATTTTTTATTTTTTTTTTACTTACACACATGTTGTAGTAGAGGATCTATTTTAACTTTCAACACAATAAAATAATATAAATATCACAATAAAATAAAATATCTACTATAGTAAAATAATATATCTACTACACACAACCATCACAGCCACACACGCACAACCACTACACATAAAATAGTTTTTTTTTTTTTTTTTTTTTTTTTTTTTTTTTTTTTTTTACCTTTGAGCTACAGTGCATATCTAAACATAGATGTGCACTATAACTGAGAAGTTAAAAATTTTAGCTTTAGCTCCACTACTAGAACCCTTTTTTTTTTTTTTTTTTTGTGTTTTGGTGTAGCTAAAATAGCTATATAGCTATTTAGCTACACTGCTATAAGTGCTCTAAGCAACTACAATTTTGAACAAATTTATAGTAGAATATTAATACTACTACAATTAAAAAAAAAAAAAGAAAAAAAAAAAAAAAAAAAATTTAACATTTTCCTTTTAACAATTGTCGAGCAAAGATTTCAAGACCATTAGAATCTTATCTCTTAAGAGCACTAATTTTATTTTTTTATTTTATTAAAAAAAGGTGTACCGAAGGCATGCTCGTATAGGAATATCTTAATTAATTTTAATAGGCAAAATTTATGTATAATTCTTTAAATATTGTACCTTAGATTTTTTTTTAATTAAATTTAAGCATACAATTGTACTAATCAATGAAACTTAAACATGTTACCTATAAAAAAAAAACAATGTCACATTTTTCAAGAACAATTAAATTCAATGTAACTATATGTTTGAATTTAAATTTTTTTTTTTTTTTGAAGGTAATGTGTTTCCGTTTGGAGAAAAAGGATGAGAATAACCCAGGCGAGTTCAGAGTTGTCTCTGCAGATTTCGTCGACCTCCAAAGTTTGGGAGATGCACTTACTATAATTGCTGTCATACATGGATAAATTCCGAAGTAAGAAAATAGGGAAATGTCTGTACACAACCTTATTTTTTTAGTGTGTACCATGTCTATGAGTGCAAATAGTGTGTAATAGACGCTCCCCACAAAAATATCTCCTTGAATTATATGTATTTGTTGTACCAAAATAGGATTATCAAGTTATATATAAAAAAAAAAAAAATCTAATTTTGAACAAATGTTTGATTCTTAATTATACTAGTACATCCATTCTCTGAAAAGCAAACCTTCCCACCTGTAGCATTAGCACCTTTTTCTCTAAAATAAATAAATAAATAAATAAATAAAGAAAAAAAGAAAAAGAAAAAGCAAACCTTCGTAACGTCACTTTCTTTTGATTTTTCTTTTAAGTTTTAACGAGTTTTTGAGCAATTGTAAGCAACTACAATTTTTGAACAAATTTATTGTAGAATATTAATAAACGTAAGCTATACTACAATTTAAAAAATAAAAAATCCCTGGTAAAACTTTAACATTTTCCTTTTAACAATTGTCGAGCAAAGATTGCAAGACCATTAGAATCTTATCTCTTAAGAGCACTATTTTTATTTTTTATTTTATTAAAAAAGGTGTACCAAAGGCATGCTCTTATAGGAATATCTTAATTAATTTTAATAGGTAAAATTTATGTATAATTCTTTAAATATTGTACCTTAGATTTTTAATTAAATTTAAGCATAAGATTGTACTAATCAATGAAACTTAAACATGTTACCTATAAAAAAAAAAAACAATGTCACATTTTTCAAGAACAATTAAACTCAATGTAACTATATGTTTGAATTAATTTTTTTTTTTTTTTGAAGGTAATGTTTGAATTTAATTTGATAATTTAATATATTACACTTAAGAAATTATATCTAAGTTTTACTCAATTTTAATCGGTCATTTAAAAGATTAATTCCTATTAAGTCCAAATAACATATAACGTGCGTTTGGATTGGGCATTTTGCCCAATTTGTGCGTTCTGCGTTTTCTAGTAGGTCTTATGGGTATTGTTCATTTTTCTACCCAACTCAGCAAAACACAAATTTCAATGCATTTTTGGGTCTTATAGTACTATTCACATTTTAAAAAATTATTTTGTTACAGTATTTTCAGCAAATAAGCGATATCTAAATATACCCATAGATAGTTGTAAACATGCAAGCACAAGAAAATTCCATAAAGATACTATTCAATTTCTTGAATAGTTTCAAATAATATTTCATCTCGATCGATAATGTAATTATCTCGATAATTTAAAGAAGGATTTTAGTTTGCGATAACTTAATTAAGGAGTCCATGCTCCATAGCAAGCTTAAAACCTGATTTATCTCTCAAAAAGAAGCTAAATCACCATCGAACCTGATTTATCTTTCTACGACCTCATCGTGATCCGTCTCCACCAATGCAACAACATCGTTGCCATCCTCACTTGCATTGCCGACCGAATATTAGGATTAGTTTACCTTATTTTTGGTTCTTTGTGTTGAATTTGATGACTTGGAATTTCCATTAGTTCATTGGAGTTTTGATCTTGTCCAAGATAACGTGATTATTCAACTTGGTGTCAGTAAAGGAAAGAAAGCTTGAGAGAAAGAGAGTCGTTGAAAAAAAAAAAAAAAGATAACTCAACTTTAGTTGCTTTCTCATTCTGGAGATCACGTGGTATATTAATTTTTTTTTTTAAAGACATTACCATTTCACCAAGCCTTTATTATAAAATTTTAGTTTTACTTTTTTGTTGGTTCATTTTCAATCTAATTTTATATTCTTAAATCTTAAATTATGTTAAAAGCACAAAGGAGACATTGCACCTAGATGACCTCCAGGCCTAGGAGACTTTCGATACACTTAGACGATACAATATGAAGTTAAACCCAAGCAAGTGTGCCTTTAGAGTATCATCGGGGAAGCTCCTTGGAGTCATGGTCTCGTAGAGGGGGATTGAGGCAAACCCTGACAAAATCCAAGCAATACTAGGCATGGAGCCACCAAAGAATGACAAAGAAGTGCAAAGCCTCATTGGATGAGTAGCATCTCTCAACAGGTTTGTCTTAAAAGCTACTAACAAGTGTTTGTCATTCTTCAAGGTGTTAAGGAAAGCATTCAAATAGACGGATGAGTGTCAGGAAGTATTTGAAGAACTCAAGACGTATCTCACAACAACTCCCTTATTGAGTTCGTCCAAGCCAAGTGAAGAACTGTACCTATATCTAGAAGTCTCTCCTCAGGCAGTGAGCTTAGCCTTAGTCAAAGAAGAAGGGAAGGCACAGAAGCCCGTCTACTACACTAGCAAGGTGTTAAGAGGAGTTGAAGGATGATATCCCCCAATTGAAAAGTTAGCTTTTTTCCTTGGTAATAGCAGCAAGGAAGCTCTAACCTTACTTCCAAGTTCATGTCATCAACGTCCTAATGGATCACCCACTCAAGAAGGCCATGAATAAGCTAGAGGTAGTTGGACGACTGATCTAGTGGGTAGCTAAACTCAATGAGTTGGACATAAGGTATCGACAAAGAAAAGCAATAAAAGCCCAAGCACTTGTGGAGGTCATTGTAGAGTTTACTCTAGTTCATGACCAACATAATGAAGACTAGGGGGGCAAAAGAATGGATCATCCACCCAACATGCAAGAGGAGTTCGAGTAATCTTGCAATTGCCCAAAGGAGATCATTTGGAATACGCATTTCATCTATAATTCCATACAACAAATAATGAAACTGAGTATAAAGCTCTCGTCAAAGGCTTGGATTTGGCTAAGGCATTGGGAGTCAAATTAGTGGTCATCCAAGGAAATTCACAACTGATCATAGGCCAAGTGAATGGAACATGCGAAGCCAAGGAAGAATGAATAAAGAGATATTTGAGCAAAGTCAAGCATTGCATCAAAGGCTTTACAACGGCAAAGTTCCATAAGATCTCAAGAGAAGAAAACACGGAAGCTAACAACCTAGTTAGAGTAGCCTTTGTGGATGACTTGATTGACGATCAAATTAAAGTCATGTATATTCCGAGCATAGACGCTCCCGAGGTGCAACAAATAGACGAGGAAGCTAACTAGACTACACTAATTGTGTCCTATCTCAAGGACAAACTCCTCCCCGAGGATAAGGAAGAAGCTTGGAAGCTAAGGTTTAGAGCAGCAAAATTTTTTCTTATGGACGAGGTGTTATGGTTCAAAAATGCCACTACATCCCTATATTTAAGTAAAGATAAAAGTAAATGACAATCCGATAAAAATACAACTCTAACTCTCATTAAAACATTGCCTAAAAAATAGGCCACTCTCTTGTTGATTTTCAAATTTTTTTATCTACTTATAAATTAGATTCTCAAAATAAAAATTATATATATAAAATAAAAAAACATTAATTTTCTTTTGTTACAAAATAGGACCACTAAAAAAAATAAAAGCCTTATCGCACGCGCGAAGCGCATGTGACGAGGCTAGTAAATATATATATATATATGTATGTATGTATGTATACTACTATTTAAGAGACTTCCCCTATTTGAATTCCTAATTTTTTGGTTTAAAAATGCTTTTACACCCTTATGTTTAAATAAAGACAAAACTAAAGGAGAATTCGGTAAAAATACAACTCTAACTCCCATTATAACATTACCTAAAAAATAAATAGGGCCACTCTCCTGTTGATTTTCAAATTGCTTTATCCATTTATAAATTAAATTCTTAAAATAAAAATTATATATATAAAATAAAGGCATAAATGCACTTTTAGTCCCTACATTTTGACTTTTTTCTATTTTAGTCCTTACATTTTATTTTTACTACTTTTAGTCCTTAAACCAATTAACGTGGGATATTTAAGTCCTTGAAGCACCATTCCATCACCAAACTAACAGGGAAACTGACGGATCAATAAAATAATAATAAAAATTCACTGTAGCACTGACACATCACCATATAAATTTAAAAAATTAATTTATTAATTTTAACTAAATAAAATAAATAAAAACATAATTAAAAAATCATGTTCAAACCTTGCCCAGAATAAAAACATGTGTTCTTCCCCATTAATCATGTTCTTCATTTTCTTCCCAACAAACCTTGCCTAGAAATTTAAAAAATCAATATTTTTGTTTCTCTTCTTGCATTTTCTTAGCAATCAAACATGCAAAACACACAGCAATCTTCAAATGAGAACAAAACCCAACAATCACAAAAATACAGATCTCCTGTAAAATCAATTTCCAACAAAGAACTAAACCCAAGTCTCCAATAAAACAACCAAACCCATAAACCCAACAACCAAACCGATCTCCGACAAAGTAAACCTTAACCTTCAAACCCATAAACCTTCTTGGGAAACAAATACAAAAAATCTAGATTGGTTGAATTGTGAGAGAGAGAAAATGAATCGTTGATAAAGATCAGGTCAGAGACCCATAGGAAAAAAAAAACCAAAACCCCCAAAATTCTCAAACCCAAACAAAATCATCAAATCCAAAAACTCAAAGTCTCCCATCGTTTTCTCTGGATCAAGAATCCATGGCATCCATTATTTAAACCTTGAAGATCTACCCCTTGCTTTGCTCTTCATTGGTCGAAGGAGAACCCGAAGGGTGAAAGGGTCGGGTTTAGAGATGGACCAAAGGGCGAAAGGGCCGAGTCATTAGGCACAATGCAAGCTTGCAACTCGGCGAACTCGTCCATGCCTTTCCGAACTCGAACTAGAATTGAAGTCTCTTTCTTCTTGAACGACTCGTGCAAAGTCTTCTAGACTCCACCTTTTCCTTTCTTGAACGCCAATTTGGACCAACTCGAGTTTCTGATTCAAAGCTCCTCAGCTATGTCTCCGGTCTAGAGAAAATTGCCGGTCCACTTGTCGGCGGTGGAAGTACCATTAAGGCACTTGATGGAGAGGACCGTCAGAGAAAAAGAAATAAGAGAAAGCCAAGAGAGGAGTTTGACCCAAGAGGGAAAGGGAGAGAGAGATCTAGGAAAATGAAAAATGAGTTTGGCACTGTGTTTGAGTTTAGCGTTTATTGATGATTTTGTGTTTGGTTGACAAGAAAATTTAAGAAAAATTGAGAAAGTTACTACAAGTTTTTTTTTTCTTAATCTTTAAATCATAATTCATGTGAATTTTGATTTTTAATTCTATTTTGATTTTTTTTATTTAGTTAAAATTAATAAATTAATTTTTCAAATTTATATGTTGATGTATCAATGCAACAATGAATTTTTATTATTATTTTATTGATCCGTTAGTTTTCCCATTAGTTTGGTGACGGAATGGTGCTTGAAGGACTTAAATGTCCCGTGTTAATTGGTTTAGAGACTAAAAGTGGTAAAAATAAAATGTAGGGACTAAAATGGAAAAAAGTAAAAACGTAGGGACTAAAAGTGTATTTACGCCTAAAATAAAAATACAGATTTTTTTTTGCTACAAAAAAATTTTCATTGCACGCGTGAAGCGCGCGTGATGAGGCTAGTGTGTGTGTATGTGTCTATAAATATATATATACACACACTATTAATAACAGAATTTTATGATTGGGTTTCAATATTTTGCATACTAAAATACCCTCACATGAATTCTTAAACTCTCTAAGATACCCCTATCTTTTAGTTAAATAATTTTAAATTAAAAAACACAAACGGGTTAAAAGCGTAATTTACTGTTCCTAAGTTTTAGGTTTTTTCTTTTATCTTCTCCATTCAGTCTAAAATTTAGAATACTATATCTATCTCATTTTTAAACATTATTCCATGTTACCTTACATTTTTATTTTTTAAATACAAATGGTTATTTTCCTAAAAAAAAAAATACAAATACAAATGGTTATTTAATAAATCACTTTTAAACATTATAAAACTAAACCAAAAAAACAAATAAATAAAAAAGAGTATTATTGTATGCATAAAAAGCGTGTGTAATCAATCTTGTATATATATATGTAGGGGTAAAATTCCCAAAGTCAACAATGGGCCTTGGGCCCCGCACGGAGCCCAACCATGACTCAAAGGGAAAGCTCATGGCCCAATCTTGTTGAGCCCAGTTTGTTTTAAAAGACGTCCGAGGAGGAATGTCTCCTTGGACACACAAATATGGGCCCAATGTGCGCCCCCTCCACAGTGAAGAACCATCCCAGACAAACGTGGGTAGTAGGATGAGCCTCACACAGCAGGAAAGAGGAAAATGTAAGACGTCTAAGGAGAAGCCACAACTGCCGCATTAAATGCAAGGAAGCTACTTTTTCAGCCGCATTAATGTGGAGAAGACAGGCAAACAGTGTTACATTGGCCAATGCAACTCACAGAAAGATAAGATGGATGTCTGATGGGACAGACACTCAAGTGAAGGTCCAGATGGTTAACAAGTGTAAGGTCCTTATCAATTTAAGGAGGCTATATAAGAGAAGGAAATCCCCATGAAGAAGGGATCGGGGAATTTAGAGAAAAGAGAGAGAGAGGTTAAAGAATTCTGTAGTCTGTAACAAGAGCAATAGGTGCAATTATACGTCTCCTCGGACCAGTATCTTGTAAACTTAAATGGAATATTCTCACGTTCAGACTGTTGCATGGCATACAACTAACTAACGTTCACTTCGTCCAGCCCTAGTTCTGTAACTCGTTCTCTACAAATTCATTGTCTAGGGACTTTTGGGCCAGAACCACTTACTTTTTGGGCCTGGGCTCCAAAAACCGCCCCTACAATTGGCGCCGTCTGTGGGGAGAACTTGTGTCTCGACAAGTGAAACTGTAAGAAATGGAAGGATCAGGTCCGCGCCAAATCGGACGTGCAAATTCCCAACGGCAGGACAATTTTTTGAATCTCAAACGAGAGAAGGACCAAGATAATTAGCGAGAGGGCAGTGTGAACACCTCTCACACGAGTAGAAGCCGATCAAAAGGGAAAGATCATGCATCCCATAAGCAAAACGATCGAAAGGCTCTACAGCAAGAAATTGATGATTTGAAGAAGAAGCTGCGCCGAGCGCAGCGAAAACGTCCTTCACCCGACTTGGACACTAGCAGTGATGAGGATAACGAATACAGGCGAAGATCAAGAACCTCTCCGAGCGAGACTTTTTCCTATGAGGAAGAGCGGCCTCGCAAATGCGGCCACAAAAGCCCATCTTACCAAGGCCTGGCCAACGATGCCATGAGCAAGGCCCTGGATCGTATCTCCTAGTTGCCGTTCACGCGTAGAATAGAGAGGGTAGTGCTTCCTCGGAGGTTCCATCAACCAACGTTTGCCATATACAATGGTCGGACTGACCCAATAGAGCATGTAAGCCAATTTAATCAGAGGATGGCCGTCCACTCCAGGGATGAGGCGTTAATGTGTAAGGTGTTTCCATCCAGCTTGGGACCTATAGCGATGAGATGGTTTGATGCCCTCCAGCCGAATTCCATAGATTCCTTTAAATAGCTGACACGGGCTTTTGGTTCCCACTTCATCACCAGCAGTAGAGCCCCTCGGCCCCTCGATTCCTTCCTATCCTTGTCCATGCGGGAAGGAGAGACGTTGAAGGCCTACTCAGACAGGTACTGGGAAATGTATAATGAGATAGAAGGAAATTACGATGACGTCGCCACTAGTACGTTCAAAAGGAGCTTGCTGACAGAGCATGGCTTAAGAAAGTCCCTCACTGGGAAGCCAGTCACCAGCGTGCGCCAACTCATGGACAAAATTGATAAGTACAAAAGGGTCGAGGAGGACCAGCAGATGGGGAAGGGCAAAGCAAAGGTTGTCCCTCAGAAGAGGAAGGACTTCAGGTCGGACCGCTTTAACAGCAGTAACAAGCCGAGAAGAGACTACGCGGAACAGTCCGGATCTACTGGGGCTTAGGCATTCCATGCTGTGTTTCGAGAACCATTAAACAAGATCTTAGAGAAGGTGAAGTGCGAACCTTTCTTTCAGTGGCCGAACAGGATGGCAGGTGACCCCTCAAAACGTAATCAGAATTTATATTGCGCGTACCACCAGGAGCCAGGTCACACCACCGATGATTGCAGGAATCTGAAAAACCATTTGGATCGGCTTGTCCGAGAAGGGAAGTTGAGGCATCTGTTGCACCGCCCTGAAGGATGGCAGGAACAGTCAAATATCGAAATCAGACAAGGCACATTGAGGCCACCCATTGGCACAATAAATGTCATTCTTGCCGCACCTGGAAGGACCGGTTCCAACCCTTTCAGAGTAATGTCAGTGGGCAGGTTCCCGACTGAGCCGGACGAAAGGGAATCTAAGAGAGCCAGAGTGAGTACCACACCCTTAATCGGGTTCTCGGAGGAGGACAAGCAAGGGACCCTTCAACCCCACGACGATGCCCTAGTTGTCACGCTCAGAATTGGAGGTTATGACGTGAAAAGGGTGTTAGTTGATCAAGGCAGCGCCGTGGAGGTAATGTACCCTGATCTGTATAAGGGTTTGAACTTGAAGCCAGAAGACCTGTCGCTATACGATTCCCCTCTGGTCAGCTTTGAAAGAAAAATCGTCACACCGAAAGGCATGATTAGGCTGCCTGTGCAAACAGACTCAGACGTGGTGGAGGTGAACTTCATTGTCGTAGATGCATACTCCCCCTACACAGCTATCGTGGCCCGACCGTGGCTTCATGCACTAGGGGCTGTGCCATCAACCTTGCACCAAAAAGTGAAGTATCCGTCAGGAGGTCAAGTCAAAGAAATAATAGGGAACCAAGGAATGGCTAGGCAATGCATGGTGTCGGCAATCTCACGACGACCAAATAGTGAACCTTCCACTTCAGCCGAGAACGACTTATAGCAATCAATGACCCCGGTCCCAACTACGGGTGGTGGAGGACCAGCCACGGAGGTGAGCTGTGAGGAGCTGGAGAAAGTACTCGTCGAATTAGACCCTGAGAGGTTTTTTCAGATTGGCTCAGAATTACCACCACAGGAGAAGTCAACACTAATTGATTTTCTCTGACGGAATACGGACTTATTCGCCTGGGATCCCTATGAGGCCCCCAGGGTTGACTCAGATCTCATATGCTATCACCTTAATGTTAACCCGGTTATAACGCCTAAGAAGCAACCTTATCGACGATCGTCAAAGGAACATGCAGACGCTGTGAGAGAAGAGGTCAAAAAATTGAAGAAAGCTAGGGCTATCAAGGAAGTATTCTACCCCGAATGGTTAGCCAACACAGTCGTGGTAAAAAAGAAGAGCGGGAAATGGTGGGTCTGCGTAGACTTCACGGACTTAAACAAAGCCTGCCTGAAGGATCCTTTCCCAATGCCACGGATAGACCGATTGGTAGATGTGACTGTCGGACACCCCTGAATGAGTTTTTTGGATGCCTTCCAGGGCTACCATCAGATATCCCTGGCTGTCGAAGACCAAGAAAAAACTGCTTTTGTCACCCCAGTTGGAAACTATCATTATAAGGTGATACCCTTCGGCTTGAAGAATGCCGGGTCGACCTATCAAAGGATGATGACTAGGATGTTTGAACAGCAGATGGGTAAAAGTGTTGAAGTGTATGTAGATGACATGGTGGTAAAAAGCAAATTGGTGGCAGACCACATCAGAGACCTCGGCGAAGTCTTTCAAATTCTGAGAAAGTACAGGCTACGACTGAACGCATACAAATGTTCATTTGGGGTGGGATCAGGAAAATTCTTAGGCTATATGGTGACCCACAGAGGAATAGAAGTTAACCCTGACCAAATAAGAGCCATTCATAGCCTGCAGCTTCCTCGGAATCCCAAAGAGGTCCAGAAGCTCATCGGCATGATAGCTGCTTTAAACCGTTTCATCTCCCGCTCAGCGGACAGATGCAGGCCTTTCTTCCTCCTATTGCACAAGTGGAAGGGTTTCGAGTGGATTAAGGAGTGTGCTTTAGCTTTCCAACAGCTCAAGGAATACCTCGCCCGACCACCGATTATGTCTAGTCCTGATGTCGACGAGGTGTTGTTCGCCTACATCGCAGTAGCCTCTCATGCGATGAGCTTAGTGCTAATCCGAAAAGACAACGGCACGCAGCGACCCGTCTATTACGTGAGCAAATCGCTGCAGGAGGCAGAGACCCGGAATATCCCCCTCGAAAAAGCTATCTTGGCCCTCATACAAGCCACGCGGAAGCTCCCTCACTATTTTTAGGCACATACAGTAGTTGTGCTAACTCAACTTCCGTTGAAATCCGTCCTCCGCAGCGCCGACTACACAGGTAGAATTGCAAAATGGGGAACGATCCTGGGCGCCTTCAACATTAGATACATGTCTCGCACCGCCATAAAAGGTCAGGTCCTCGCCGATCTAGTAGCTGAATTTGCGGAGCCCACCCTAGAAGGAATGGAAGTGTCGGGATCACCAAGTGCTGGTGAGAAACTGATCAATACAGTCTCTCAGCATGAACACAATTGGTGGAAAGCACACATCGACGGTGTAGCGAACCAAAGGGGTTCAGGGGTGGGGCTCATTCTAGTCTCTCCCGAAGGGATAACCATAGAAAAGTCGTTGAGGCTCGGATTCTCAGCCACGAATAACGAAGCCGAGTATGAGGCGCTATTGGAGGGGATGTCAATGATCCGGAAATTGGGTGGAAAATTCGTAAACACGTTCTTGGATTCTAGACTCATCGTGGGACAAGTAAACGGGGAGTTGGAGGCGAAGGATGAAAGAATGCAAGAGTACCTAGCCCGGGCTAAGCACCTGTAGACCCATTTCTATCACTTCCGTTTGACGCATGTACCTAGGAGTGGGAACACCCATGCTGATTCTCTCGCAACGCTGGCCACCTCTTCGGCTCAGCCCTTTCCGCGGGTTATTTTAGTTGAAGATCTCTACCGCCCAACAACAGAGAAGGCCAACGGAATTCGAGTACACAACGTCAGGGCAGGACCTAGCTGGATGGACCCTCTGGTGCTGTTCTTAAAGCACGACACCTTGCCAGACGATAAGGTTGAGGTCTACAAAATCAGAAGGAAAGCTTCTTGATTCTGGCTGTCCGAGGACTCCAAACTTTACCGACGCTCGTTCTCGAGGCCATACCTGTTGTGTGTGCACCCAGAGGCTATTGACCTCATCCTGGAGGAGTTACATGAAGGGATTTGCGAAAGTCATACGGGGGGTAGGTCCCTATCCCACAGGGCCATGACACTGGGTTACTGGTGGTCGAGCATGCATAAAGAGGCTCTGGAATATGTGAAGAAGTGCGACCGGTGCCAAAGATTCGCCATGAACATACACCAGCCAGGCGGAGAACTTAACCCGCTGTCCAGCCTTTGGCCATTCGCACAATGGGGCCTAGACATACTAGGACCATTCCCCAAAGCGGCAGGGAACAAGAAATTTCTTCTCGTCGGCACCGATTACTTCACAAAGTGGGTCGAAGCTGAGGCACTGGCAAACATTAGGGACGTCGATGTCAAGAAGTTTGTGTGGAAAAATATTATCACTAGGTTCGGGATCCCGCACACCCTGATCTCGGACAACGGCCTCCAGTTTGACAGCAAAGCCTTTAGAAAATACTGTAATGAGCTGGGAATTATTAATCGATACTCCACACCGGCCTACCCACAAGGTAATGAACAAGCGGAAGCCATCAATAAAACCATAGTGAATGGGCTGAAAAAGAGGTTGGACGATGCGAAAGGGAAGTGGGTTGAAGAGTTAGCACACGTCTTGTGGACATACCGCACCACGCCTCATAGGTCCACGGGAGAAACCCCCTTTTCAATGACCTACGGAGCCGAGACTGTCATCCCACTGGAGATAAACTTCCCAACACAGAGGACTACTACCTTCAGCCCCATTGCAAATAACAAACTTCTGGAAAAAAGCTTGGACCTCCTCGAAGAAAAAAGGGAAAGTGCAATGGTCCACCTAGCATACTATTAGCAAAAGCTCAAACAGGGTTACGACGCCAAGGTGAAGTCAAGGCCATTGGCGCCCGGGGATCTAGTACTGAGGAAGGTCCTGGGCACCGCAAGGAACCCTGCATGGGGAAAGCTTGGACCAAACTGGGAAGGCCCATACCGTATCACTTCCGTAGCCGGCATAGGAGCCTACTTTTTGGAAGATTTGGATGAACATGTAGTGCCACACCCTTGGAATGTAAATAACCTAAAAAGGTACTGTTATTAATGAAAGACATCATTCTTGACGCCGTATTACTGTACAGCTACTTGGATTAAGTGTTAAATAGAACCCAAGTCTTGCCTGGCTCCTTGGACCACAGACTTGGGGAAAATTAACCTTGCAGCTATTTTCACTAAGTGTTAAACAGAACCCAAGTCCTGCCTGGTTCCTCGGACCACAGACTCGGGGGAAATTAACCTCGCAACGATTTTCATTAAGTGTTAAACAGAACCCAAGTCCTGCCTGGCTCCTCGGATCACAGACTCGGGGGAAATTAACCTCGCAGCGATTTTCACTAAGTGTTAAACATAACCCAAGTCCTGCCTGGCTCCTCAGACCACAGACTCAATGGAAATTAACCTCACAGCTATTTTCACTAAGTGTTAAACAAAACCCAAGTTCTGCCTGACTCTTCGGACCATAGACTTGGGGGAAATTAACCTTGCAGCTATTTTCACTAAGTGTTAAACAGAACCCAAGTCCTGCCTGGCTCCTCGGACCACAGACTTGGGGGAAATTAACCTTGCAGCTATTTTTACTAAGTGTTAAACAGAACCCAAGTCTTACATGGCTTCTTAGACCACAGACTTGGGGGAAATTAGCCTCACTGCCATTTTGTCTAATTACCGACTATCATTTTTTACACATTCATTTACTCATGTTTGGTTTTCAACAGTTAATGGCAGAATAGACATCCATTCATGATGAAAACAGAAGAGAAAGTAAAACAACAAGAATTAAAGGAAACGACACCTTTCATTAAAATCCAAAAGCGATCCTTTTACAAACATTAACAAAACAAAATATAAAGGGTTTAACAAGTAAAATCCTACACTACTTTCCTAAATCTGAACCCTGAGTAGGCCCGGGTTTGTCGTCTGCTGCCTGAGGCGCTGGAACAATCTCCTTAGCCTGTGCAACAACCTCCCTGATTGAAAGACTGTTCTCGGGCAACTTGTCCTTCACGGCCGGCTGCACATCCTCAGCTTCAGGCATAGAGGAGTTCGAGGCTGAAGCCTTCGTTGGGAGAGGCTCTTCAGGGGCAACCACATCAGGGATCTCATGAATGTCCTCTAGAAAAAAGATATTCTCAGCTTTCCTGAGATCGGAATCCGCTGGGACTGCTGCCCGATCCAAGGCTACACCCCAAGACAGGGTGATGTATTCCCTGCATACAGCGGCCACCTCCTCGGTCAGCCTGACCTCAGTGTCCCTGACTCCGCGATCATAAGAGGTTGCCACTGCTTTCTCGGCCGCCTCCCTGGCCAGACGGGCCTCCCCCTTGACCTTTGCAATCTTTGGCTTTGAGATCTGAAACTGCCTGCTTCTCTGTCACGAGATTTTCCTCGGACTGGCGGAGCTGTTGGTGCAGATCCTCAGCCTGCTTAGTGGCGTTTTTAAGGCCGGCTTCCGCGCTCGCACGACCCTTCTTTGCCACCTTTACTTCATTGCTCAGGCGATCATTCTCCTGCTTGAGGTCGCCAGCAGTCCTCTCGGCAGCACAACGAGACTGAGCCTCACTGTGAAGGTCCTCACGTGCCTTTTTGGCCCATTCCTCAACAACAAAGATTTGCTGAGTGACCTGCGCCAGAAAAGTAAAGGCTTAACTATAAGAGAACGATGGATAAATAGATACGTAACAAGAGAACGAGATAGGAGAAGTTTTCACTTACCATAGCCATGTCCCTCTTCAGCGACATGAAGAGGTCTGGTTGCCGAGTATCCCGGAGCCCTTTCATATCGCGAGGCAAAAGAAGAGGCTGCTGCAGAGCCTCGGCCAAGAATGACGCCTGCCCTCGCTGGGATTCCCATAGGGTCGCATCCCAGGAAATTGGGGCGCCGTCCAGTTCGAGCCGTGGCGACCAGATCTGCTATTCCCTCCGAATAGCCGCCTCGTCTCGGCTATCAATGGACCTGGTCCTCTTCTCTTTAGGCTCTTTGGTCTCTTTGCCTTTCTTCTGAGGCTTGGCTTTTTCTTGGCCAACCTCGCCCTCCTCCAATTTCTCCACAGGCCTTTTTCGCCTCAAATTGGGCGTAGGTTGCAGTGCCGCATCCGATGTGGGAGGAAGAGGAGGAGGAGCCTTAGAGGTCGGCTGTTCCTTTGGTACATCCTTGGAGGACTGCTCTTTGTTCCTGTTGGAAAGGAGGCCCCTGAGACCAGACCTTTGTTTCAGATCCATTCCTTCTTCTTTAACCTCTTGGCCAGTATCAACTTGTGCGATTACTAAACCAAGATCAGGGGCTGCCGAGGCGTGGTCTAAATCTGAATCAGAGTCTGAGAGCTCTATTGGCCTGGCCGACACCTCTCCCTCCTCGGCGAAATGGAACTGGTCTATCTGGTCTTCCAAAGACAAATGCGAGGAACCGGCTTCTTCCACTAGGATAACTACAGCGGGAAAAGCACGCTGAGCAGGCAGCTAGACGGGAGGTAAATCTCTCGAAGCGAGAAAACCTGGTACGGAGACGTCGATTCGTGCTAATCGCGGACTGCCAGCCCTGATTGCTTGACCAGCCTCCACTAGAGCACGAGTAAGGGGCTCGTAGTCCAAAATCAGAGGTGCAGCCCGCAATTGCCCTTCTGCACTCACGTAAATCTCAGACCTTAGAAGGAAATTGAGTGCTTGGACGTTGACCAAACTTAGCCGAGGAGTCGTATGCGCCTTGTCTGCAAAGCCCAAAGAAAGGGTTATGTTAGTCCGAGGAGGCAAACGAGTGAAGTTAAAATTGAAACGAAGAAAAAGAAAGATAAAAACTAAGATCCCTTCCAAGGGATCTAACTCTATAGTGTCCCACCTGGTTTTCCTGCCCTGACCGGGCAGTGAATACCGTCGTGCCATGGTCTAGAGACGATCAAAAGGTCGTCCTTCAAGCCTTTGTTGGACTTGGGAAGACAGGATATCAATTTCACCTCATCAGACCTGGACTTCAAGTAATATGAGTCGCCGAGGTTGTGCAATTCATATAGATGAACCACGTCATGCCATGAAAGGCCGAGGTTCATCTGATTGTTTAAGACGTCTACGCACCCTAGAATCCGGAACATATTTGCGACGCATTGGTGAGGGGCCAACTTATGACCACACAAATAATCCCTAGTAATCCTCCCCATAGGGATGGTCATTCCTCCTTCCACAAAGGCTATCACTGGAATGGCAACCTGCCCCGTTCTTCTCTTGATTAAGACTTCCTCCAGAGAACAATACTCTAGACCTACCTCCGGCGGAATACAGTATTTAGCCCTGAAGCCTTCCATACCGGCCGGGGAATCTACCATTTTCTCAAGCTTACCCATCCCCCTAATCTTAGGTGACGCGAAGACGATTTACTTAAGGAATAACGCCGGAAAAGGCAACGGAAAAGAAATGTGCACTTACAAGTGAGGAACTTGCAGGAAATCTTCAAGGGGACGACTGTGAAGGCTTGAACGCTTTGAGAGGGAAAGTACTAGAGTGCTCTGAGTGCTTGTCCAAAAATGAGAAGGAAATGCCTTTGAAAAATCTTATATACCCGGGAGAAGCTGGACAGACATATTCTCGCCTAGAGAAACGAAAATGATCCCAACCGTTGATCTAGCATCCAACCGGCGGATTGAAAAGATATAAAACCGCTAAAAGCAATAATTAGCGCCTCATGGGTCATTAAACACCTCCGTCATTAATGAGGCACGTGAGAAGCATACCTCCGCACGGGTGAAGCAGGAATCCACAATTAATAATCTTATGAATGTCAAAATCCCGCCTTTCCTCCTCGGACAAGAAAGAAGGAGCCGGAATTTTGAGGGGCTATTGTAGGGGTAAAATTCCCAAAGTCAACAATGGGCCTTGGGCCCCGCACGAAGCCCAACCATGACTCAAAGGGAAAGCTCATGGCCCAATCCTGTTGAGCCCAATTTGTTTTAAAAGACGTTCGAGGAGGAATGTCTCCTCGGACACATAAATATGGGCCCAATGTGCACCCCCTCCACAGTGAAAAACCATCCCAGACAAATGTGGGTAGTAGGATGAGCCTCACGCAGTAGGAAAGAGGAAAATGTAAGACGTCCAAGGAGAAGCCACAACTGCCGCATTAAATGCAAGGAAGCTACTTTTTCAGCCGCATTAATGTGGAGAAGACAAGCGAACAGTGTTACATTGGCCAGTGCAACTCACAGAAAGATAAGGTGGATGTCCGATGGGACAGGTACTCAAGTGAAGGTCCAGATGGTTAACAAGTGTAAGGTCCTTATCAATTTAAGGAGGCTATATAAGAGAAGGAAATCCCCATGAAGAAGGGATCGGGGAATTTAGAGAAAAGAGAGAGAGAGGTTAAAAAATTCTGTAGTCTGTAACAAGAGCAAGAGGTGCAATTATACGTCTCCTCGGACCGGTATCCTGTAAACTTAAATGGAATATTCTCACGTTCAGACTGTTGCATGGCATACAACTAACTAACGTTCACTTCGTCCAACCCTAGTTCTGTAACCCGCTCTCTACAAATTCATTGTCTAGGGACTTTTGGGCCAGAACCACTTACTTTTTGGGTCTGGGCTCCAAAAACCGCCCCTACAATATATTTTATAGGAACGTGGGATAGATAGTTAGTTAGTTTTTATTTTTTTTATTTTTTTATGATAAATGTTGGGTAGGAGCTTTGTATTTATCTAGTATCTAGTATCTACGAGGAGTTTTTACTGATAGATTTTTTTTTTTTTTTTTTTTGTCAATTTGAGGTTTTAACCTCATTTCTCATGTTTTAAGAATAAACTAAGTTAATTAAATTAGGGGTGTTTTTGGAAGAAAAAAAAAGTAATAACTAATTTTTAGAATCCTCTTCATAGAAAGAAATGTTATGTCTATAACATTTTCACAACAAATCCTACGTGGCAGATTGTTACTTGCTGTTACTAGTGGACAAAAAAGTAATTTTAATAGTAAATTTAAATTAAAAAAAATTTGTACTAGCCTAATAACTAGAATTTGTTGTGAAAGTATTGTAAAAATATAGTGGAAGTGCTTTTCTCCAAATTGATACTGATTGCAGCAAACCTTAGGGTCCGTTTGGTAAGAAATTTGTAGTAACGTTGTTTAAATTTTGTGAAAATATGTATAAGTAAGAAAGTATATGAAAATGTGTATTATCTATACTATTATTTAAATGGTTTATCCTGTTTGGATTCCTCATTTTTTTAGTTCAAAAATGCCCCACACCCCTATATTTAAGTAAAGAAAAAACTAAAGGACAATCTGGTAAAAATACAACTTCAACTCTCAATAAAACATTGTCTAAAAAAAGGACAACTCTCTAATTAATTTATTCACTTGTAAATTAGATTTTCAAAATAAAAATTATATATATAAAAAATAAAATAAAAAAACATAATTTTTTTCTACAAAATAGAACCGCTAAAAAGAAACATCATCACATGCGTGAAGCGCGTAAGATGAGATTAGTGGTGTTTAATCATCAATTTGCGTTGTTTAAACACAGTTACCAAACGCCTTAATTTTCCAATTCGATTGTTTTGGGTCAAACCAAAACCGGTCCGACTCGGCACTCTTGTGAGGCCTACTCATTCATATATACCAAAAATTTTGGCATAATCGGAACTAGTGTCTTAAGCTGAAAAGTTTGGAAAGCATATCACAAATTCACCGTCGTCGGCGACACTGAGAAGTCGAGAGCATTTGCCTAGATTGGTATGCCTCTTTTTCATTTGTTCAAAGCATCCTCCAACAATACGAATCATTTAAATCGCAAATTTGTATAGTAAACTTCTTATTCTGATTCTATACCATGGATTCGAGTAAATTTAGGGACTATTCGATTGAGTTAATGTATTCTATACAATCTGAATGATCTATTGAACATTTGAACACCCTTTTGGCTATTTATAATTGTTAATTCTCTTTTTTTTTTTTTGGACAAAATAGTTTTGTCATTTATTAGACATATGTAGATTAGTTTATCTTAGCGTAGACGAACTCTACCTTAGCTTTGAATCGTCAAAGCAAGTCTTGCTGTGCTGATAACTGTTTTTGTTTGTGTGGGATTGTTGCATTTTTATAGGATTTGGCTGAGACTGCCTGTTCCTGAATTTTTCGTTAACTGGGGTCTTCCTTAAGTACAATCCATGGAAGATGGGAACTGTGATACTCGATGCAAGAGTCCAATATTATCAACAGATGGTGAAGAATCTAATGGTAATATCATAGAACTATGTTAATCTTAATCATTAAATTTAAAATCATAAACAAGATTTAGACAATCTTCATTTGCTTTAACTCCTATGATTTCCTTGGCTGATTGCAACAATTTACAAGTCTAATTGCATTTACATAGCCATATATTTAGTTCTAACATGTTAATCGTGTATTGTTTTGTTTTGATTTTTTCTTTTCTTTTTAATAGGTAACAATTTTAATGACAAGGACTTTTTGAAATTTCTTTAGTATGATTTCAAATGAATAGTTATAGGTGGAATGTCAACTCTGGCATCCTTATTACTTAATACCATTTTGATTAGAACCGTTTAAACTTTAAAACTATTACTCTTTATTTTTTAAGAGTGACTGCAAGAACTAGTTTTTTCTATAGTGGAGCTGATATATTGCAAATTAGAAGATAATACATGCATGGAGTTTTTTAAGTCTATAGGCAGCTCGTGAAAGAATTCTCACTTTAGACTTGTGAGTTATGAATTTGTTTATAATTCTTGATGCAGAAGATAAAATTAAAGAGAGGTGTTGGGACCAGAGAGAAGCTGTACTAGGGGAGCCTAAATGTGTCATATGTGGCCGCTACGGTGAGTATATATGTGACCAGACAGATGATGATATTTGCAGCTTGGAATGTAAAAACACTCTACTATGCAGGGTTGCCAACTCACAGAAGCCAGTTCATCTCCCACCTGCTAAAAAATTACCTGCAACTGATGAGTGCTTTTATGTTAGAGATTCTGATGATAAATCAGGATCTCTATCTTTGCCTATGGATCAAGCTGAACTTCTCAGAAAGAAACTTGAAATTCATGTGAAGGGTGAATTAACTGCAGCACCCATTATATCATTCTCTTCATCTAATCTTCCTAAAAAGCTTCTGCAAAATATAGAAGCTGCAGGATATGAAATGCCCACACCTGTGCAGATGCAAGCAATCCCCGCTGCTTTGACAGGCAAAAGCCTGCTTGTTTCAGCTGACACAGGCTCAGGGAAAACTGCTTCCTTTCTGGTTCCAATTGTTTCTCGTTGTGCAAGTGTTCGCCTTGAGAGCTCCACAAACCAGAAAAAGCCATTGGCAATAATTTTAACACCAACTAGAGAGCTCTGTATACAGGTTGAGGAACATGCTAAGTTACTTGCAAAGGGTTTGCCATTTAAAACTGCACTTGTTGTTGGTGGTGATCCCATGGCTGGACAACGACATCGCATTGAGGGAGGAGTGGAATTAATTGTCGGAACTCCAGGCAGGCTTATTGATCTTTTAACCAAGCATGATATTGAACTAGATGATGTGATCTTTTTTGTTCTGGATGAGGTCGACTCGATGCTCCAAAGGGGTTTCCGAGATCAGGTAATGCAAATCTTTAGGGCTCTATCACAACCACAGGTCTTAATGTATTCAGCAACAATCTCACCTGAGGTAGAGAAGATGGCTAGCTCTATGGCAAAAGGTATTGTTGTCATCTCTGTTGGCAAGCCTAATAGGCCAAGTAAGTCTGTGAAGCAGCTGGCTATCTGGGTTGAATCAAAGCACAAAAAGCAAAAGCTTTTTGATATTTTAATGAGTAAGCAGCATTTTATGCCCCCTGTTTTGGTGTACGTGGGTTCAAGACTTGGGGCAGATCTACTATCTAATGCAATTACAGTCACCACTGGGTTGAAAACTTTATCAATCCATGGGGAGAAGTCCATGAAGGAGAGGAGAGAAATCATGAGGTCATTTTTGGTGGGAGAGATTCCCATTGTTGTGGCCACTGGAGTTTTGGGTCGGGGTGTTGATCTTTTGGGTGTGAGACAGGTAATAGTGTTTGACATGCCCAATTCCATTAAAGAGTACATCCATCAGATTGGGAGGGCATCCAGATTGGGAGATGAGGGTACAGCAATTGTGTTTTTGAATGAGGAAAACAAGAATTTGTTTCCAGAGCTGATTGAAATTTTAAAATCCTCTGGAGCAGCTGTACCTCGGGAGCTTGTTAATTCACGGTATGCAGTTGGTTCTTTCTCTGTTGGCAAGGGCCAGAAAAAGAGAAAGCATGGTCGCTGAAGTCTCAAATGCTTTATAGAATTTTTTGGCTTCAATTCGGTACCGTGGACATGTTCCATGACCCAAATGGACATTTTGCTACTAGAGGAAGGCAAAATGATGTTTTGCTCTGCTGAACTCCCTGTGTAGCTGCATTAGTCATGATTACAACAAGTGAACTCACTGGATATCTGCATGGGGCCAGAGATAATGGTGATAGCACTTTCTACACACATTGATAACTTTCATGTTTGGGGTTGATAAACTTATTTCACAGTGGGGCAGTTGTGGGCACACAGTGTAGAGTTCAATGTATAGCCAAAAAATACTTTGATGAGAAAGATTCTTCAGTTTGTAAATTTGCTGTTCTGGGGCTGTTTTGAATGCATAGTGAAGCAAATAGAGTGCACAATGGGGGGGCTTTATTTCAAGTTGCTCAGTGCAGTTAGCAATTCTGTTGGATTTGGACATTGATACAAAATTGAGGCATATCCTTTCTGCAATTGCAAGTAAGGTATGCCGAATAATTTTGTCTACACCAGGTTGATGGATTTGTTATGTGGTAAAGCATCAGATAGACAAATTTCAAGGTGAGTTTCTTGCTGTCTAGAGCACATAGAACCTATGTCAAGGCTTTTTGTTTGGGCTTGTAAGTTAATATTCATAGGCATTAGTATGTAAATTTCTCGTCGACCTTCTAGAGCTTTGTATGCCAAACAATGAGCCACTTCAGATGATTGTAAGATCTCCAATAGAACATTAACAACAGGAATTTTTGTAGCTTGTCAGCTGGCTTCATTGTTTTATGTTTTACAGACATAAGACCTTCCAGCTGATTGGTTGTTTCCAATCTATCTGTGTGAATCCACTAACTAATCTATTTACTTGTGTAGTTTTAAATGCTCCCATTTTCTCTCTTTGTATCACTTTCAGAGTTTACGAAATGCTGGATTGTCTTGTTGAAATTCTGTCCCTGCATTGTAATGTGGTATATAGTTGGAATGCAGGTTACTATTATTTGTTTGAAAATTTTCTGAATAGTAAGTAGTCTAAAAGAATTCAGACCTGGCATTGGGTGATCAAAGTACTGCATTTTTTTTTTCTTGTTATCCTTTCTTGTGCCTAGACCAAGGGGAGAAAACGAGCATATTTGGTGGGTTGTTGAGCTTGGGAAGTTGATTGTTTGAGGTAAATGGACAGATGCTATGTACCAAACGGTATTGACTGTACCACACATACTGATTTTAAGTGAGGACAATATAAATTTGTTAATTTGGACTGATGATATTTCCTAGCACTAAATCTTTTGCAATGTGAAGGGAAAGTACTTATGGTGGTGGTAGTGGATTTGAAGCTAAGCAACAATATCAATCTAAATTCCCAAATTTTTTAATCTGCTCAACAACGTGTTGACTAAGAGCTTTGCTTAAGATTGGGTGGATGATATGGTCTGATTTGAAAGTCACAGACTGTACAATAGTCTTCCATTATAGGCTGATTTGATGATGAATTTGTTTGAGCATTTGATGACCTTGTCTTTGCTGTATTACTCTATATATAAATTTATGGTGTTTTCCAAATGGTGAAATCGTTTTTTGAACATACCAAGTTTCTTCTCGAAAACAAGATACTCTTGCTTGTTCAAAGGAAAAGAAGTAAATAATTTTCTTGTCTCTTATTTAGTTTCGGCTTCCAAAATTTGGATTATGTCAAATGCCTTTTAAGGTCAAATTAACGAATCTGTTCAAATTATTACCAAGTCATGGCATATTCTGCATCTTAGAACATTCGTCATGTTATTTTTTTTTTTGAAAGGGAACAAAGATTTCATTGCTTCACGAAATTGGCATACAACAGGAAAGACAAAAGGGAAACGGACCCAAAGGACCTAACCTGCAGGCGCAGGGCCAGCAATCCTAAACAACCAAAACACAACTAAAATGAACCAGCTAGCTAGGCAACTTAACAAGCAAACAATCCTGTTGAACACCCTTTTCAAGAAGGCAAATCAAACAAACAGAGAAAATAGTAATCAAATCACTCAAACGTTTGTAAATTCTATTTTTCAATTTAGCAATAAAATAATTGTCCCATTTTATATCCTTATATTTTCAACATTTTCTCATAAGCCTAATGTGGAATATAGAATTATTTAGCAAATTTAAGCTTAGACTAAGTGTAAAATTTTATTTCTTTTATTCCAGTGGCACAATAAGAAAGTGAGCCATCATGGCGGTCACGTAATACTTTTTAAAATTACCTAAACTACACTACTTGGGTACATTTTTAAGCTAGATGATATTTTTTTCTTTTAATCATTACAAATGTGCACAATTTCATGATACACTATGATAATTACCTAAACTACACTACTTGGGTAGATTTTCAAGCTAGATGATATATTTTTCTTTTAATCATTACAAATGTGCACAATCACATGATAAACTAGTATCATGATTAGGATGGATCAAATTGGATCACATGGTTGTATTGATCAGAAAATGTTAGAGACACAAAAAAGTTCACAATTTTTGCCACAACTTGTCACGTGGAGTTGTGCAAAATTTGTAGACTTTTTTTTTTTTGAACAAAACTTAGGTACAATAACGTGACGAGTTGTGACAAAAGTTGTAAACTTTTTTTTTGACAAAACTTAAGTACGGTATCTTAGATGCTGTTCCTTAAGTCCCTCTTTTAAAATTCAGTTATTTGGCTACTTAACTAAAAAAAAAAAAATACACTTATATCCCCTAAGAAAAAATCCACGTGACAGAATCTTAAGAGAGAAATTTAAGGAACAACACTTAAGTCTTGCCTTCTTTTTTATTTATTTATTTATTATTATAATATCCTTGACATTGCTCAATATTGGTCACAACAATAATTACCATGTTATTTGTTCTAAGGAATAAACGCAATTAAATTCAAGGATGTGATTAATTGATAATATAATTATATGGTCGAATTTAATTTGGAAATTAAAGATACACCCACATATAGAAGTGTATCTAAGTTTTACCCATGACTAAGTGGCGTCTATCAAACAATAAATGAAGTGATATTAATTTTTTATTAACTTTTTTTGTTGTTGATAATTTAATAGTTAAAAGATAGAAAGAATTTGAATTCTAGATGATCTTGTTAAAAATACTCTAAGTTACTAACTAGTTGAGTTAAAAGACTCATAGGCATAGCCATTATTCAAACACATGGATGCATTTAGAATTAAACATAATTTTTATTATGAAAATATAAATAATAGTCAAATTATTAAAAAAAAATAGCATATAATACAGGCATATGTATAGATACATTTAAAATTAAACCCAATTTTTATCATAAAAATATAAATAACTAGTCAAATTATTTTTTTTAAAGTAAACATAATTAGTCACATATTAAAATTCTTTCCTAAATTTAATACTACTTATGATAATTTTTTTTCTTATTTTTAATAAGATAAAATGTGTGATGATATTTGTTGTATGGTAATTTTTATTGAGTATATGTGATTGGTTTTTTTTTTTTTTTAATTCATTAATAGTAGATTTTTAGATTTTGCGCTCATTAGCTCACTTAGTACAAAGATTAAAAAATTTAAGTGGACACATGGTACAAATTTAAGTCAATAATTATGGTGTGATTCTCACATAAATTTAGACACATAGCGCAAAATTGAATTCTAAATATATATATATATATATAATGGTATACTCCTTTAAAAATAATATTCTTCCCATCAATTTTTTTTTTTTTTTTTTTTTTTTTGGGCAGCAATCAGCTTATCATGTTAACAAATATTAAAAAAAAAAAAAAGAATTTGACATTATTCTTAAAAAAAAAAAAAAAAAAAAAAAAATTTGAAAGGGCAAGAGAGTTGTGGGTCCACCAAATGCTCACAAAAGGTAGGATATGATATGAAGCGAGGGTAGTACCAAATCATCCGCGACCGTGTGTCCTGTTTCTTCCCGGAAACTGAAAGCTAACCAACCGCCCAATATTTTAATTAATTAATTAATTAAATAAAATAAATAGGTGTTTTTACGAATTGGTCGTCTAATCTATCATTCTATCTATAAACTATAATCTATCCTACTTTTTTTCCATTCATGATTTCATGATTTGGTCATGAAATCATCACCCCCTTCTCTTCTTCTTCTTCTTCTTTTCTCTTAAACCTTTTTGCTCAACCAACCCAAAACAACCCATCATCATATATATATATATATATATATATATATCTCTATATATCTATCTCCAGTCCACACACACACACACACACACACACAAAGAAAAAAAAGAAAAGTCAATACGAATCTCTCGTGTTACAAAAAGTGTCTCTCTTTGTCCAAAAAAAAAATAAAATAAAATAAATCTTACAATACAATCAAAACAAACCTTTTTTCAAGATTGTCCATCGCATTCCCAGGTATTCATGTTTTGTTTCATTTTCATGTTCTTTTTGCCTTTTTCTTTTCTGATCGTTATTACTGCACCGACACAGATTCAGGATCAAACTTGTTTGCATATGTAACTCGTTGTTTCTGTTTTTTTTTTTTTTTTTTTTTTTTTGGGTTTTCCATCTCTCTCTTGTCGTGCTTTATCGTAGTTTACAGATGATTGGATTGAATTTGGATGATGCTCTTCCTCAGATGTATGCATTTTTTTGTGTATATTATATTTATAATTTTCATTTGGTGCGGTCTGTGTTTTTGTGATTTTATTTAAGATATGGGTCCTGGATATATTTTATATTTGTATCTTTTTTATTTATATTAGATGTTAGAGCTGTATTAATCCAAATCAATCAAATCTAATCGTTTTAAAAATTAAAAATTAAAAAAAAAAAAGTTGTACTCAGTGATTGATAGGCAACCTTAAAACTTTTTATTTATTTATTCGGGTACAGAGGCATTGTCTTTAAATTTGTATCACCTGTTGAATAGGATTAGTGTATATGATTGATCATCCATATTTACACCTTATTCTTATGATATGATATGAATAGGCTTGGTGTTATATGAGATCTTAGTAATTAACGTACATAATTTGTTAGATCAATTTGTAACAATTCCCTGTTAAACATACCTTGGTTTCTCTATTTTTGTACAAACCTTATAAATTCTGAGAAAATATCTTTGTCAAAACTTGTACCTCGTGTTCCAATATGGTATTTGACTATTTGCCAAGCTAGATGGTGCAGTTGGAAACCTTGTACTTGGTTTCTATTGATACTCTTCATTCCAATATGGTATTTGAAGTGTTTGTAACAGTGATAAGATTTTAACTCTGGCAGTTCAGCAGCAGAGGATTCTTTTAGTCTCTGATTTCACGTGAAGAAGTTATTAGTAGTTTCTGAGATACATTATGTGGAACGGAGCTCAGAATGGAACTCACAGTGTGGGTGAAAGTTCTAGTTCAACTTCATTGAGCAGTCAGCAGGATATTGAGGATGACCGGATGATTGCTGCTGTGCTATCTGAAGAGTATGCTAAGTTAGATGGTGCAGTGGGTAGACGCCTTTCCAGTTTGGCATCTATTCCTGTAAGAATACTTTAACATTTTTTCTTTTCTTGTTATATTGTAACTAGGCTTTTAATTTTAGTTATTTAAGAATAAATTATATTCAGTTATCTTTTTGTGGATATGTATCTAGAGCTTAGTTCAGTAATGAATTCAAAATCTTTTTCATAATTCCTATAGAAATTAAAAAGGAAAAGAAAAAAGAGTATGATGGAGAAGATTTATTTCTTATGTTTTGTCATTTTCAATTCAATTTACTCTCTTATATTTTTCTGCTTAATTCCCCCCTCCCTTCTAATCTTATGGACTTTGGTTAGATATAATAATTTATTCTCAGAAAATTATTATCCTGCATCATGTTTTACATGATCTGATTGTTGTAGAATAAATCCTCGACTTCTCTGATTATTCATTGCTTCTTTGATGTGGAGCACTTCTTATTCAATGAAACAAAATTCCCTTAGTAATTTTTCTTTGCTTTTAACTTCTTGAAATTCCAGCATGTCCCACGAATAAATACCTTCATCCCTGACTTTAATGATGCAAGTTTGGATCACCAACGGCTTCTCCAGAGGTATGTTTTTACACTTGACAGTTAAAAAAATTTGTCTACAGATATCTTGAAGGGGAATCTTGTAAAAGTGTTGAATAGATTTTATTGCTGGAAAATAGTACTAGTAGTAGCAGTATGTAAAATGACACTTTAATATTTATTGGCATGCTTGTTCACTCACATGAATGAGCATTGATTTAAGTGCTTAAACATTAATTAAGTTGCTTGTAAGTCATAACTCGTACAGTGTATAAAAAGATTTCAACTTTGCCATATACATTTACAAATTAATGCGTGAAAAGGATTTATAATCTTCCAAAACTCTAATATATATACATATATTGTCTAGTTTGCTATAAATATGTGAATCTAATATCCAAAAAAGAAGTTAACATCTCCTTTCAAAGTCGTGCTTAACGATGATTTGTCATAGCATAAAATTTACCTTTGTAGTGAAAGCAATTTCCTTTTCAATATAATTACTAAATTTTCAATAAAAAATTCATTGGCTCCTTGGCACCACGGGCGTTAGTTGATTTAGTGAGAAATAAAGAAGAGGGGGGGGGGGGGGGGGGGTGCAATAGTGTAGCCGTATCTCTCTTTCTCTGAGAGAATAGTTTCATTTTAACTTTGAAAATAAATCCCTAAATATTTGTTGTGACCTTGGGGGGCCAGCTCTTTTGGAAGTGGGGAGGTGCAGCTCTTTTTTTTTGGCCAAACCTCTAAAAATTTCAATGTTTGTGTGTGTGTATAACTCTAAGTCATGTTAGTTTTTATTTTAATATTAGCGAGTATGAATTTATGTCTCCAAGTTTCATATCATGGTATTTTTCAAGATGGGTTAGATGTTATTATCTGGGTGGGAATTTCATTAAGTTCATCCTTGAAATTGTTCACATACAGAAACATACATTGTGATTTGTTTTCCCTTTCTAAGTATTCATATTGAGTCAACCAATTAATATATTCTTGAAACTGGGTCTTTTTTATTGTGTGAACGTGAAGATATGGCCTTTGGAGTATCTAAGCTTATGCTGGAAATTATTGATAGGGAGGTCTTGTGAGATGTTGTGCAATCTTGGTTTAGTATTAAGTAAAATTCTTCTTATTTTCTCTCAGGCTGAACATCTATGGTTTATATGAAGTGAAGGTTTCTGGGGATGGAAACTGTCAGGCATGTGCAATGATTCTCAAGAAATGCCATTTTTTTTTCTTTTCTGTTTTTATTTATTTATTATTATTGATGTTTCCCTTATATTGCAGTTTCGTGCACTTTCAGAACAAATGTACAAGTCACCTGAGTATCACAAGCATGTTCGGAAGGATATTGTGAAACAGGTAGGGTGGATTTGAAAGGCCAAATGCATGGGAGATTGATTGACAGATGAATAACTAGAACTTCATTCAATGATATTCTAATTCATTACCTTATAACAAGACTTCTAGAGAAGGGAGAATGAACAACTAAAAAGAAAAACTGAATATTACTGACATGGTCACCACCATTACTTTATTGTTGATTTTAATACCTCTGTCACCATTGCTGTCAATACCATTGCTCTTGCTGTTATCCTAGTACAATACCAAAATTGCTGTGGTTGATATCAGTGCTACCACTTCCTTCCTCATTTCCTATCCGTAGGCAATCACCACCACACAACAATCTATAGTGACATTCATTACCGCCATCTCCATTTTCCTTTGTCAACATTCTGTCACTCTTACCACTGGCATTGCTTATCACCACTTCCTGCCATGACTTGTCATTACCACTATATAACCATCGGCAATCTATCATGGCCACCACCATCAGCATTCATCCCTAATTACCTCTGCCTCTAACAATGGAAAGTACACTGGTCTCAACTAATAGGAAACACCACCACCTCTAACTCAAACTTGGAGAAGGATGTATTATGATTAGCACACAAAACAACAAAAGTAGCAACATTACAAGCCACATATTTTTAACAAGGTTCTGCCGATTGCTTACGTCCTTGGTGAATCCACCATCAACGATAAGGATTACAAAATTTCAACTCTAAAACTCATAAACTAACATTCTCAGACCGAAGAACTAAATACATTCAATGGTGCTCTCACTCTAGCTCTAGACAAACTTTTGTTTTTCAGTTCTCAAACACTAACAGAAAAGGTTATACTGCGACCCTTATTTATAGGGATTGTCACACCTCCCTAGTTTTTGTATGGATTTGGGTTTACCACTCTTATATGGGATCTATTGCACTCATTTACTTTTTCCTTTTCAATTTTTGATTCCAAAATGTGTAAGAAAATATTTAAATTTACCAACTCATGGGCAGGTCCCAACTAGATGGGAATCAAAATGATCCATCCTAAGAACAAATTTTTTATAATGCCAATGAACTTTAACTCAAGTTGCACACCTCCACCCCTTTATAAAAACAAGGTGAGGAGGTGGTTTCAAAGCCCATTGGGTGTGTGTTACTTTCCTATTCCAAGATTTCAAACTTTTTGGATTAAATTTGTAAAGACCTTTGATAATTTTTGGAACTAAACATAGTGGTTGCTTTCACATTTTTTAATAGATACTTGTTGAAGTCACACCACCTTTCTTATGCTGTTTTGGTACAGGGGGACTGTAGTTGTCACAAATGCACCATGTAATAAATATAAGATGTGAATGGTTACAAATCCCTCTATCTGTTGTAACAGTGGTCGTTTTATTGAAATAGATAGTCATGAGTGGTCAATTCAAGTTTGCTTATGTTGCGCTACTTTTTCCTGTTACAGCTCAAAGACTACCGTACTTTATATGAAGGCTATGTCCCAATGAAGTACAAACGTTATTACAAGAAAATGGCAAAGTAAGTTTTTTTTTTTTTTTTTTTTGGGATACATGGAAAAGTATTTTGGTTAAAGGTCATTTCTTCCATTGTTTGGTGTAGTAAGCATTTAAATTTATGGATGTTTTTATGCTGTGGACTAGTAGTACTTCATCAAGTTGCTGGTAGAAAAGATTTCTATCTTCACTTTCTGATATGTTGAATTATGCAGATCTGGTGAGTGGGGGGACCATATTACCTTACAAGCAGCAGCTGATAAGGTCTGGTATTTTTTCCTAAAGCATCATAAGCTGTAATTTTTTTTTTTTTTTGGTAGAAGATTTAGGTAGTATTACTATTTCATGGCTGCATCATAATTCATACTTTTAGTGGGGGGGGGGGGGGGGGGGGGGGGTAGGGTAGTAATATTTTGTGTTTGTAGAGTTATTATGTCTTGTAAATTTTAGTATGGAACGAAGGTAAAATAAAAATGTGTCATTTGGGAGTGCCATATTGAAAAATTGTGTGACCTTGGGGAGGCTATATATATACTTTCATGAAAGTGTCCTTATATATTATGGGGTTCACCTAGGACTGCCCCTGGTTTCAACAGAATTGACACAATGCACTGTCAAGCTTCTTTTTTTTTTTTTTTTTTTGGTGCAATGTTGTTAACTTTTATTGTGTACCGTCATTTCATGTACTTCAACATCAGCAGGTAATAAACAGTTTCCTATTAACATGCAGTTTGCAGCAAAGATATGCCTTTTGACATCATTCAGAGATACTTGTTTTATTGAGATCATACCTAGATCCCAGGCGCCTAAACAAGGTAAGACATAAAAATACCACCATCACCATATGATTTTATTCTGTTGCTTAAAAATTACATCATATGAAAACTGTGTGTGTGTGCATGCGTGCATTGTATTTAAGATTCCTAAAGTTGCTGGCCACCACACAGCCTCCAATATCTCCAAATAAATCCTGTTTGTCTAACTCTTCTATAGCCATTACTTTTTCTGAACTATTCGCCATGTGAGTCATTGAAATTGCATGTTTTAGATTTTTTTATTTTATTTTATTTTAATTAAGTTCCAAGTGCTCTCTATGTGTAGGGTATGGTAGTTCTTTTGTTTTTCAGAATTAGAACTTTAACAATTGACTTCTTTCTCTAAATTGCTCCTGGAATCAACATTAATAGGCAGTTACTTTCTTACAAGTATTTGAGCAAAGAGAATTTGTCTCAAATGAGTTATAATAGCAGGCCTTCTATTTTATGGACACGCACATCTGGCAAAGATTTTTTATGTACCTGGGTATTAGGTGGAAAGGAAAAATGTAACTCAATAGGATGGGGTATGGGGACAAGCTTTATCTCCAGAAATGGTCATTTATACCCTGTTTGGATGGAAGGGGGAACGAGGGGGAGTGGAGGGGAGTAGAGTAGTGTTAGTTAAAAATAAGCTAATTTTGTGTTAAGTCTACTTTACTCTACTCTGCTCCTCCTCCCTTCCCTTCAATCCAAACGGACCATTAAGATATAGAGTAACTTTCAGTATTCCTTACAAATTTCTTTTCTTTTTATTTTTTATTTTAGAAGTATTATTCCTTACAAATTTTATATTCTAACAGTTTCCATTTTCTTTAAACAAAATGGTGCAGAGTTGTGGTTAAGTTTCTGGTCTGAGGTTCATTACAATTCATTATATGAGATTCGAGGTGTGTATTGCCTTTAAGACCTGAATTTCTAGCAGTGAACTTCAAAGTTATTGGGTTATCAAGGAATATCGAATAGTTTAATAATTTTTTGAATTACTTGTTGCTTTGCAGATGCTCCACCTCACCCAAAGCCTAAGAAGAAACACTGGTTGTTCTAGGTGAAGCAGATTGTTCATTTTGGTATAGCATTCAGGATTTTGAGAGATTATTGTGCATATTTTCCAACATCACCCCCCTCCTTTTTTTCCCATAATTTTATACTCTTTCATTATTCTTTTTTTTTTCATCCCATTTAATTTTTATTTTGGGTGTATTTATGTTAATAACAGTTTTACTACTATAAATTTTATACAGTGCGTATTGTTATCTTGATGTAATTTTTAACTCATTTTTTTCGTTTATTTTTTTTTTTAAATATATATATATTTTTTGTAATTATGTCTAACAGTTTTACTACTATAAATCTTAAACAGCGAGTTTTGTAATTTTTTTTTCTAAGATGGATTCTTTTATTTGTTTCAACGAAATCAGATTGATTTATCCTAAAGAAATGTGCAGTTAATCTATGTTGACTATGACAATGTAAAAATCTTTTTCTTAATATCTTTTATTGCTATCTCAGCTTAAAAGATACAAAGAAAACAGAGGAAAGTTATTACAAGGTGAAAGAATTTCAAATCCGTACGACATGGGAACATTTATGTAAAATTCTGTGGCACTGCCCTTAAACCTTTCAGTCTTCTTGAGCTTTTCAAACTGGGTTTGGCTGTCTTTATGGTGGATTGTACATGGAATTATTATTATTATTATTTTTTGGTAAATAAGAGAATAATATTAAACACTACCCAAGAAAAACAGTTGTTTGAGGACGAATCATCTCATAATACATGCCCAATTTGGTCATAATACAAAAGCATAACAATGTCCACAGGCGGACTATCAAAAACAACAAAGTCTTACTGAATAATTGGACATTTTTGGGCTAGTGTATCTGCACACCTATTGGCTTCACGAAAGCAATGCATCATCCTTACTCGAGGCACTTGTTTGATGAGAATCCTGTAGTCCATAATAAGGGGAGAATGATTAAGATTAAAGCTATGTTCATTTGTCATCCATTCCAAAACAACTTTAGCATCTACTTCTATCTCTAGAGCCATAAGGTTGAGAGAAATGCATAAAGAAAGTCCATCCCTTAGCGCCCATAGCTCTGCTTCTACACTGGAGGAAATAACAATGTTGCGAGTAAAACCTTTAATCCATCTTCCCCTTGAGTCACGGATCAGACCACCACTGCTCACCCTTCTAGGATTCCCCAATTATACATGGAATTATGGCTTTTAGGTATTAACATCAATTAATCTTTGTAAAAATCATAGGAGTCTTGTTAAGCTGATGACTTACACTGATCTAATGAACCTTGTGGACCGTATGATTGCTCATTTTCTTTTGAAGATAAGCCATACCATTTTCCTATTATGACAGCCAATTCTACATATATTTTCTAGTGTATGGTCAGTTTACATTACACTTAGAAATAGCAAGTCTTCGAATCAAATGAATGAGGAAATGCTATAGCCATAAACTTTTTTACAAACTTAGTTGGAAAATTCTTACTGGTTTTCGATCTCATTTGGGCCTATCATTTATATAACTATTTTTTTTGAGTTGGAATGCTTTGGATTTGTTGACGATTAATATATCAAGGATATTATTGTCATGGTCTATACATAAATAATATATATAGATACATTTTTATGTTCAGAAGTTCATTTAGTAGGGTTCACTCTAAAGTCTAAACACACATGTTTGCATACTCTCATAATGGTCATGAATGATAGATAGTGTCTTGAGATTCAGTGAATGAGTCAAGAAGATCAGAATGAGACCAAGAGCAAAATTGGGTAGTAAGTTCGCCAACTGAGTTGAAAAGCATCACAAAGACTAAAAGATGGATTCATTTAGAAATTAGCCAATCTACCATGTGTTCGTGTCCGTATTTTTTTCATTTATCTAGGGGGGGTGTTGTCTTCTCTCTGTGTTGTTGCAAGATCCAACAATTCTGATAAGAAAAGGAAAACAAGAATAGAAAAATCTTGTCATGCATGTTGAGGTGATCATCTGTGTTGGGACAAGCAATCTGCAGCGTTTACTTTACTCTATGGTGTTACGGTTGTTATCTGTCCTGAGTCTGTGAATCACTCTCAGTTATTAATGTGAAAATGTCAGAAAATCCTAGAGATCTCCATTATTGAAACTCGAATGCATGGATTGGCAACAGTTTTTGACGGTCACATCTTATTTTTTAGTTGTCTGCATTACAATTTTTTGCATTGATATTATTTTGTATTTATTTATTGTTTAGTAAAAAGTTTGGTGCTTCTTACAATCACATAACAGAGTCATAACATAAAGAGCTTATTTTGTGTGACCTTGTTTCTTCATCTCAACTATTTTGGGTGCTTGTAAAAAAAAATATATAATCATTTTTGTTAGAGAATGGAGATGACAACAAATTTATTTATAAGGGAAGTGTTTGTTACACACTAGTGTTTTGCAATTGAAAATGTGGGTTCAATCCACTATTTTTTTAATAAATTCATATTTAAAATAGGTATTCTTAACTTAAACCTATCTTTCCCATTCTTAAAGTATGTTTACCAAAATAGACCAAAGTGGACTAAATCAGCGAAATGGACAGCATGGACTGAATTGAACTGGAGTGGACTGAAATGAACCAAAATGGACTTTGATGGTGAACCAAAAATTGGACTATCTCCAGTTCGTTCATAGCGTCGTCCAAATCCAAAAATGTTGTCCCAATACAAGAAGGTTGTCTAGCATAGAAGTACTTGGGCGACCTCCCAACAATTAGAAACTCTTAGAGAAAATCTCTATCCTAAAGCTTACGATTTGGACCATGTTCTACTATTTTGAAGTATGAGCAAAATCTTTATTCATCACTCTAACTTCCCACTAAGTTCCTAACTTCTCACTAAGTTCTTAACTTCTGATAACAGTTGTGGAAGTTAAGTCTAAACCTTTTAACTTTCATCCACGTTGAAAAAATTACTAAACAAGTAACCGCTCTAAAGCTCACTATAAAAGGACTCAGTCATATCAAATGAAAGTAAGTTTTTACACTCCTAAAGTTAGAATTCCTGAGTTCTAGGGAGAAAACTAACTTTAGCATCGGAGGATTCTTGGCCGGTTCACCCCGGTCATCTTTGATCTTGTGCTTCTTTTTTTTCAGGTCTTCCAAACAACCATAAGCCCATTGAAGCCCGGAGCATTTAGCCTACTAATTTTTTATGCATCATTAGACTTAATGGACCGAAGTAAACCAAATTGGACCAAATCATCGGCCACATCACTATTTTTATATATTTATTGATTTTTTCTTCTAATTTTTTGATAATATTAAATATATTAATAGGTTGACTTTACACATTCATCTTGGACAATATTTTCCTCTTTTTTAATAATATCTTGGAGGATTTAATATATTTAATAGGATAAACTACATATTTGGTCTCTATCTTTTATATCATATTTCAATTTTTTTTTTTTTTGAAATGATATCATATCATATATCAATTTAGTCTCTAACTTTTCAATTGTATTAATTTGATCTCTAACCTTTTAGTGTCATGTTAATTTAGTTCATGCTATTATCTTTTGGATGGAAAAGTCCGACGTGTCAGACGGCCTAAATAAATTAAAAAAAAAAAAAAAAAAATTCCACATCAACTAATGGGTCATTGGGTTTGTTTACATTTTTAAACTCCGTTTCATCGTCTTCTTCATTTTGTATTTTTCATTGATATGAAAAGTTATGGCACTACTAAGAATTACAGATGCATGTCTTAATCTTCACAAATCAGTTATAACTTATATCCATCAACCCTTGTGCTCTAGTTTCACTTCCTTTCACTAGGAACCACTCTTCCACATCAAATTCTCATTGACCCATTTGCACCAAAACTCACAATGACTGATCTTTTCTTTCAGATCTCACCACCATTACAAATGGCCTCATTTCCCCCATTCACCAAGCAACCTTTTTCCCCACACAAAACCTTCATCTTCCTCGTCATTTAATAGTGTCAAAAGATGATGATTTTTACGGAAGATAGCTAATTTCGTATAAAAGTTTTTAAAAGCATAAGTTTTCGAGCAATTGTAAGGATCATTGGCAGTTTTATTGGTTCTAATTTAATATATGGATCCAAAATGTAAAGTGTGGCCACATTCCCAGCAATATGCTATCTTTTGACTTTATTTATGAAGAGTTTGTTTGTATAAAAACAAGAATATAAAAAGAGTAGTACCTTAACTTTGAGAGAGAGAGAGAGAGAGAGAGAGAGCAATATGCTATCTTTTGACTTTATTTATGAAGAGTTTGTTTGTATAAAAACAAGAATATAAAAAGAGTAGTACCTTAACTTTGAGAGAGAGAGAGAGAGAGAGAGAGAGAGAGAGAGAGAGCAAAACGTGAACGTGGGTTGTGGTCCAGTGAACCTTGTGGTGTGGGTTGTACTTGTAACAAATTCAAATCCATTTCTATTAGGGATTTTGATCCCAAATAGCCCCTCTAACCATTTTTTTTTTTTAATGTAATCTGACTTGGCAGTACGGGTGCCAGTCTGTGTGGCAAGAAAATAATATTTATTTAGGCTGTTAGCTACGTCCGTATTTTCCATCCATCACTTAACATCAGAGACCATTTTGACACAACTCCAAAATGTTAAGGACTAAATTGACACATTTAAAAGGTTAAGAACCAAATTGAAATTAGCTATAAAGGTTAGGGGACCAAATATGTAGTTTATCATATTTAATATTATCAAAATATTTGAGAAATAAATCATTAAAAAAATGGTGAAGTGGTTGATAACATGGTTCAATAGGAATGTAGCAAAAATGCAACATTAGATGCTACATTTTAACTTTTAAATACTAATCGATAGATGTTAGTTTGGTTGACTTTCTTGTAAACTCTGCGATTTGGGGTGGTTTTTCGTCCAGATTATCATACAAATGATTGGCAAACTTCATGCATTTTCAAATCCAATGCCACTTACCAAAGAAACTTTCAAATACAATAAAACAAACAAGAGTTAACAGGTCATCTTGCAGATAAATGGAGTTTCTTTTGTTGGCTGGGCCTGGGATGATCAATTTAATAAGTTTTTACTAACTATGAGATGACTATGCATACCAGTACCACATCGGAAGAAGTCACTGGATTTTGATAGATTTACACATCCGGTACATCTGGTTTGGCAATAAGAAGTGCTAGAGATTCTATTGTTATTTGATGGAACTTATTACTGTTTTAAAGCAACAAGCCACACAACATTAGATGCTTAAAAACAAAATTTGGTGTTATCATCAATTGGGTATATGACCTTATCATTACGAAATGGAGTGTTCAGAAACTTTAGGTGATCGACAATGGAAAAGTTTCACATGATCTCTGTTGCTGATAATTTAAAAAAGAATAGAACAAAGGAGCTCACGTGGGGATCCAAATTGCATGCCAGGCACAGCACATGTCATGACAGCATGACGCCCCTTAATCCATCTTGCATTGGCTAACACATCACCGCCTATACTAGTAGAAGAATTCTATTCACAATTTTCGACAGTTCTTAATCAATTAGACAATTAAAGCTTGTCCAATTGTCTCTGCACTCAGCACTCAGCACTCAGCACATTAAGCTTGTTAGATGAGTTAACATTAGGTGATGATAGCCCTCATGGCCTTTCCATGACTCCATTTACTAAGCCTGAAACTAGAACCATAATATACCGACAGCTTGGTACTATTTTTTTTTTTTGTTTTTGGAATATATATTTTACTAGAGGATTCAGTCTTGTCCGAATTTAGAAATATGGATAAGAGAAGACCATCTTATCCCTTTTAGTAGATATCCTCATGTGTGTAGATGGTCATGGATAAACCCAAAACCTGTTCATGTTATGCATGTATTCGAAAAAAATAATGTTCAAATAGATTGTTGTACCCGAAGTTTATGTAACTAGGTAAGGGGACTTCTAATTTACTCCTTATTTTTTAATTATAAAAGATTCTATCATTGGAAAGATAGTGGTCATGACTCATGAGACTCATGCTTAAGATTAAAGATTTTTCTCATATGAACCACATGATTAGAGCTTGATATAAGGACTTCCAAATTAATATCATTAATGACGAAGTGAGATTGTTGTTACATTTTTAAATCATATCGGATGATGAAGTGGGCTGCGATCTCTATGACAGATTGCCTCTTACACTTACAAAGACACTCTTCCTCCGTGTGTGTGTGTGCACACGCGCGCGCGCGTGTGTTTTATGTTAGTACTACGGTTATATAATATAAGGACTATTTGCTTATACATAACTTTTAACTGGTGAAAGGGAAACTAGAAAAGATCACCTCTAACTGCAACGAAAACAAAGATATTATCATGGCTTCTAATTTGTGGACTATATGCCTAAGTTTCTTGCTTTTGGCCTCGGGGGCAATGAGTGCAACGCCTAGGAAAGCCATAGACGTACCATTCGGCCGAAACTATATACCAACGTGGGCTTTGGACCACATCAAGTACTTCAATGGCGGTTCAGAGATTCAGCTCTCACTGGACAAATTCACAGGTAAGGCAATTACCATTGCTCATTGAAATCTCAGCATTTTAGTAAGTTCTTATGTTTTAAACTTTGTTCTGCAATATTGAATAGGAACTGGCTTTCAATCAAAAGGATCTTACTTGTTCGGTCACTTCAGCATGCAAATAAAAATGGTTCCAGGAGATTCAGCTGGAACAGTTACTGCTTTCTATGTAAAATCCGGTTCCCTATTCTTTAGTATAGGAGCATACATATACATAGTAGATAAAGCTATTGGGTGATTTTTGTTGGTCTGGTCACAGTTATCTTCACAAAATTCGGAGCACGATGAGATGGACTTTGAGTTCTTGGGGAACAGGACAGGGCAACCTTATATTTTGCAAACAAACGTGTTCAGCGGAGGGAAGGGAAATCGAGAGCAGAGAATTTATCTTTGGTTTGATCCAACCAAAGCCTACCACACTTATTCTGTCCTATGGAACTTGTATCAGATTGTGTAAGCCTTCCGTTTTGTCCTTTGACCACTTTCTCTTTCCTTGAAATTACTATTATTTTGAGAGAATTCTTATGTTGCACTTTTTTTGTTCTTTATACTGCACCAATTATAGTTTGATTATGTAAATTTGATTGGATAAGCATGTGTATTGATTCTTGTATGGAGTGTTTATTAAGTCATACTCGCATATAAACTAATTATAACTTGATAATTAGTTCTTTTAGATATAAGAACACGTGACTAGCACTTTCCTTGGTCAAGTACAAACTTTGGTAATTAATTTACAAACTAACTAGAATGAAGGTATATGAATATGATGCAGGTTCTTTGTGGATGATGTGCCAATAAGGGTGTTCAAGAACAACAAAGACTTAGGGGTAAGATTCCCTTTTAACCAACCCATGAAGATATATTCAAGCCTCTGGAACGCAGACGACTGGGCCACAAGGGGTGGCTTGGAGAAGACAAACTGGTCCAAGGCTCCCTTTGTAGCCTCTTACAAGAGCTTCCACATTGATGCATGTGAGGTATCAGTGAATGCAAGGTTCTGCCAGACTCAAGGGAAGAGATGGTGGGACCAGAAGGAGTTTCAGGATCTTGATGCCTTCCAATACAGAAGGCTCAGTTGGGTCCGCCATAGATACACCATCTACAATTACTGTACAGATCGTGTTCGCTTCCCTAGCCTCCCACCCGAGTGCAAACGAGACCGCGATGTTTAGAACTTAGAAGTTTTTTAAGTTTTACTACTACTGCTATTTATTAATGATGTTCTTTTGTACTACTACTACATTTTATATCATTATCTGTTTTCACATACATCGGATTCCTCTGTCGGTGTCTCAGAGGCACAAACTCTGTAGGTTACATTGATTTACATACACGCTCTTCTTATAGGATGTGGCTGCACTAGACAACAACCTCCTAGTTTCAAGATTTTCGTCCACAACACCAACTTACTAGTTCCAAGTCAAATTTCAAGGTTTGTCTCTAGTGAATATTTCACCGGTTCTTGCATCAAGTACATGGGGGGGTTTCTTTGGTGACTTAGAATGACGCTCTTTTGCCAAATTAAATCCCAAACAAAGTAGAGAACATGAGTCACATCATAATTTTTATATTTTTTATTTTATAATTTCAGTAGTTATAACAATAAGGAAAATAGTTTGTAGTTTGTACCATGGTTTTTCTTTTAAAGGGGAGTAAGTAATGTCAGTTACAAGGCTTGATGCAATCATAATTTTTTATAATTATTTATTTATTTATTATTCCATAGCTGAAACTATGGGAGTCATGGGACATGGGGATCTGTACCCCTGGTTCACATGGTAAAAAAGAACAAATAGTGCCAATATATTACAAAACTCTTGGCACAATCATAGTTAACTATAATTCCAATTTGGAGTAATAAATCTTCATAGATGAAGGCTTCAACTATGCAAATTTTTGGAAAGGACTTTGATTCTTATAGTGCCTTGGCTAAAAAAAATTATTGCTTTTCTATTTGACTTTTCTTGGAATGAAATGAAAGTCCGTTCTTTATAAAAAAGTAATGAGTTACTTGATAAAAAAGTAATTGGTTTTTTTTTAAAAAATTTTTTTTTTAATCCAGCAAGAAATGAGATTTGAAAACCTTACATATAAGCAATATAATAAAGGACTTAATAGCTATGGACGAAAGGTCCTGTGGAGATGATAAATGTGTTAAGAGAGTACTAGAGGAGGTTACTAATTATAATTAGCGTTGTTGATGATACTTAGCCAAGATGGGTGTGATGTGTGATCATAAAGAAATCTGAATATGTAGGAAAAAGATGCACATGCCCATTGAATATGGTTGGAATTACCAAGATCAACTTGTAATAAAATATTTATATTTGAGAAAACGTGTATGAGGTTATCAAGATGTACTTTTTTTTGAAAAGGGAAAAGGGTGGCTCACGACCACGCCCCACAGGTACATCACCTATGGGTACCACCAGCTCATAATGGTGCCCCCCACTCGGACTCTACCGAGAAAGTGCACGGATTAAACCTAAGTCCAAACCCCACACCCATGGGGTATGAGGACTCGAACCCGCACCAAGTACAGCCATCAAGAAGTAGGCAACCACTACGCCACACTAGCTGGTGGTATCAAGATGTTGTACTTGATAGGGAATAAATCAAGATGAGCTCAATTACATAGTGGCTTACATGGTGACCAGTAGCATTGGCGAGTTAGCACCTTAATGTTGTCATGATAGGGAATAGATTAGGATCGATAATCTTGCAAGCAAAAATATGGATTATTGGAGATCATAGAAGTTCGAATTTGATAATTAATGGAGCTCATAAAAGTCTGACATTAATACCATATTATATTAGTAAAATATAGCTTTGATACTATGTTAGAAAATGAGAGACATAGCTTGGACACATGTTAATGTGCATGAGAGATATAAAGAAAGCTAAGAGAGAGAGAGAGAGAGAGAGAGAGAGAGCATGATTTGGCTTTAAAGGTCCACAGCAAAAAGTGTTTGATGATTACACTTTACTATTAATCTTTATGTTTTAAAGTGATATTGAAGGATATTTATATTTGGATCATAGACTGACCATAGATTAAAACAAGATTCTAATACTTGCACTATAAGTATAATTATGATTAGTTGCAGTCCAAATAAAATTATAATTACTTTAATTGCACTTGAAGTAGAATTAGATACAATAGACTTGTTTCTCAAAAAAAAAAAAGATACAATAGACTTGGATGAGAGTTATATAACTGACTTGAACCTTAACTAGGATTGGGCCTTGATATCTCTTATTAGGTGGATCAATCACTAGGTCCAACAAGCTTTGATTTGTAGTTATTGCATTTGAACTTCAAACTTAGCCATTTCAAACGTTTGATGTACTAGGAAAATAATCAAAATATATATATTTCCATTCTGCTCACCTTGTGTTTATTGCTTAATTACATTAGCACAAGTGCACAACTAGAAGCTTATATAGAGCGACAACCACGCCATAATATACAATAATTATTTGATGTATATATTATTCTTCTCACAATTTGTGTATTTTACAATCATGTGAGACTCATACAATGTGAGAAAGAGAATACATATATCGGATACATGAGATACTTTTTTCGTAAGGCGTTACTTTGAGGTAATGAAATGTTACCGTCGTTATAAAATAGCTTTAGCAACTCTGTTTCCAACAAGAAGAATGAAGAAAAGACATATTCAAAATTATTGAGGGTCAAAGGTACATCCAAAGGACCTACATCAATATTAGGTGGTATTGCTTAAATGAAAAGGGTAAAAAAGAAATGTAATTCAGAAAACAAAACATAAAATGAGAGGGGCAAAAATAGAGACAACAATGCAGTTGACAACGAGTTTTTATCACTTCCAGTTGTCGGCAACAATGTGAGCCAAATCCACAACCCTTTGAGAGTAACCCCACTCGTTATCGTACCAAGCAATTACCTTCACCATGTCATCTCCCATGACCAATGTCAATGATGAGTCAACAGTTGAGGACACATCAGTGCACCTGAAATCCACTGAAACAAGGGGCTCATCGCAAACAGAAAGAATACCATTGAGCTCCTTATCAGCACTTTCTCTGAAAGCAGCATTCACCTCTTCGGCAAAGGTCTTCTTAGATACCTGGACAACAAGGTCGACCACAGACACATTTGGAGTAGGCACACGCAGGGCGATCCCATTGAGTTTGCCTTTAAGTGATGGCAGGACAAGGGCCACAGCCTTTGCTGCACCTGTTGAAGTGGGAACAATGTTTAGAGCAGCAGCTCGTGCACGCCTGAGATCGCGGTGGCTGGCGTCAAGTAGCCTCTGGTCACCGGTGTACGAGTGAGTGGTAGTCATGGTGCCCTTGATGATGCCTGTCACATATTTGCATTTTTATTATTTATAAACAATGGGAGATTAAAATTTTCAAATTTGGGCATGAAATTTTCAGTTGTACAATTTGAAAATTAGCTTCAAAAATCATAATAGACCTAGATAAATTCTAAATATTAACAACAGAGTACTCTAAAGCTAAAAGTGAACTAAATACGGTTATAAACAACATTTTTTTTTAACTACTGACCTGACTTAATGTGATATTGAAGTAACATTATTTTTACTTTGATCCATCATTAAGAATTTAATACCACTTTTATTATGAATCAATTATAACAAATTATGCTAATAAATTGTGAAAAATGTACGTATTTAGACTTGTTGAAAATCTACAGGTTAGGGGAATGGGATGAAATGTGAATTACCAAACTTCTGGTCAAGGACCTTGACAAAGGGAGCAAGGCAATTAGTGGTGCAAGAAGCATTGCTGATGATGGCCTCGGCTGGGTTGTAGGCGTCTGCATTGACTCCTACAACGTAGGTAGGGATGTCACCCTTCCCAGGGGCAGTAATGAGCACCTTCTTAGCCCCAGCCTGAATGTGCTTGCCTGCACCCTCTCTATCAACAAACACCCCGGTCCCTTCGATTACCAGGTCGATCTCCAAGTCCCTGCACTTGTGGTGGCAAGTTCCTTTTCATCAATTCAGTCTCTAAAAAATGTCAAAAATCTCAATGCCAAAGCCATTCATTCACTACTTACTGAACAAAGAAGTGAACTTACTTCCAGGGTAGGTCGACAGGGTTACGGTTTGATACGACCTTGATGATCTTGCCATCAACGGAGATGGCTTTGTCGCCAGAAGGCTTGACATCAGCGTCGAAGATGCCGAGGGTGGAGTCGTACTTGAGGAGGTGGGATGCCTGCTTCACACCTCCAGTGTCATTGATGGCAATGACATCCAAAGGGGAGTCCTTGCGGCCATGCCAGCACCTCAAGAAATTTCTGCCTATTCTACCGAACCCATTTATGGCCACCTTTAGCTTTGCTTCCACTACCCCTCTCCTGTATCCTCCACTTCCAGCCTAATTCATCATGTTAGAACAATAATTGAAATGATTAACTTCATTTATAATTGTTTTGGAGATAAATGATAATTTATTATAGTATCAAAATGTGTTCTTGAGTTTAAATACTATATATTCACTCTATACCGTGCTAATTGACCAATTCACGTGTGTGACATATACACAGTGAAGCTCCCGCGCCCAATTAAGTTTTTCAAACGAACATGGTCACACATCACACATGTTCAAGTTAAAGGCCATTCACTTTAATTTTATCATGTGCCTGCTCGTCTGTCTAGGTTAGAATGCTGTATGGAATTTTAGAATCGTAATTCACATGCTGCAATTTTAAAGAATTTTTTTGTTTTCAAGCAAATGTAACTTGACTACTTAATGATATCAATATTCTATATGAGACAGAGAATTTTAAATTTATTAGCTACTCAAGACCGTCCGAGATTTTCATAAATTCCAATGATTTACATACAAGAGCATATATTTCTTGTAGGTGATGATTGTCATTTGTCACCCTTCATATCTCTGATTACTAAAAATATTTAAAGAATGCTAATTAGTATACACAGGTGTGTATGGAGTGTATTTACCATGTCAATTGAAATCATGTCTTCAAAACACAATTTCAAAATTTCAAAATTATCACAGTTAAAACACACTTTCTAAAAATGTGTACGAATGTGTGCAACAAACTTTCATAATATTTAAATGTCCATTGTTATCCTTTATATTAGTTAAAAGTATTCATTACACATTTCTTCTCTAACATATATTATTGGATCAAAAAGTTTAAGTAATATAAATAACAATTATCATGGAATTAAATGTTATAAATTCCAAATCATATCCAATTTCTAAAATTAAAAAAATTAAAAATAAAACCGGTATGGTGAATAATTTTACCAAACAAGATTATACGATTAACTGTATGCTGGACAAGAGAAGTACGACTGGAAGTGGAACAGTAATGGTCAATTATGCATTTGGCGAGTAACTCACAGAATGTGTCTGGATAGCGACGATTGAAAAAATGTCATCTGAGCTTTTCCTCCCAAAGGAAAGGCATGCTGATGAGTTGCGTAGGCCTGAGAATTCTGCAAATCCTTTTCCATTTGCCTGAAGAAAGAAAGTAAAGAGCATATAGTATTGGTTTAACAATTCGATCATAATCAAAACAAGCTACAACATGAACAAAAAAGCATTGTTTTTTTTTTTTTTTTTGGGATTAACGAACAAGTATATTGTACTCTTTCTTATGTATTTGAAGAGAGAGAGAGGTGCATGAACCTGAAGAGATGGTTTGGCTACAGAAAGAGTAGCCGAAGCCATGGTTGGCAGCCAAAGCGAGAATTAATGTATAGTAGTAAATTAAAAAAGCGTGGCTGCTGCAGCACAAGTAGTAGTACTACTACAAGTAGCAAAAACCCTGACCATCAACGTTGCATTATCTTATTAACAAGTAGCAGAAGAGGTTACGGTGTGGACGTTTGGGAAACAATGAGAGGATGAGATTTTGGATAGCCCTCTCATTCAACGAATGGTTGTGGTTGCTGATTTCTTGTGTGCCTGCTTTCTCCTCTCCACCACTGATCTCTTTTTCTTTTCTTTCTTTTTTTTTTTTGTTTTTTTATTTCGGTTTAGGAGAGTGGTGTGGACTGGACAGAACTGCCCAATTTCCATCATCTGGCTAGCTTTAGGTTCCCTGTTTTTGGACTTTTGGGCCTAGGCCCTCATTCTTCATTAAGTGGGCCAAATTATGACTCTGCAATTTTCACTGTGTTAAACAGTTCTTTTCCCCCCTATACATGGTCTTTGCTACTTGTAGAAGTACTAATTTTGGGTTTCATTGTGGCATTTAACAAGTTACGCTCCTCAAGTATTTGGATATGAAGAGATTGGCCCAAGGTTTATATGCCTTTAAAGCTATGCACCAACCTAATTTGGAGATGAATGCCTTGTTTAGATCGTGAGCTCTTCTGAATCCAAGACCTCCTGAGGTTTTTGGTTTGCATATGGATTCCCGAGCCTTGGGATAAAGAAGGTGCTTTTGAGTCCATTAAACCCCAAAAGAAGTCACGCATTTTTTCATTAATTTGGGAACAAGTGGATGTTAGCAATTGAAAGGAGGACATCCAATAAGCTGGAATGGATGTAAGGACAAATCGTATTAGAGTGAATCGAGCGAGAAATTATTGTGTACTCCCAGAGTACCATAAATGCATACTACTTCCTTTTACATGAATGGTGGGTCCCATTAATTAAATTCATGGTGGAACCCACTATTCATGTGAAAGGAAGGAGTACGCATTTATGGTACTCTGGAAGTACCTAATAATTTTCCGAATCGAGCTGCCTGTGAAAGTAATTTAGGCCATGTTTGGTTTACGAGTTTTCATCACTCATTTTTCAAATTTTGTGGATCCCACAAGAACTTGTTTTATCTTTTCCTAACTCAATTTCCATAACTCAATACTCAAAAAAATTGAGTTTGAGTTGTAAAAATTGAGAACAATGTTTTGATGTTTTCTAATGATGAGAATCAAGTTTTAGTGAAATTTTGTAAAATTAAGCAAATGAGTGGGACCCACTCACATGACTAGTCTCATCACAATCCGTCTTTATGCAAAAATCAGTTGGCCTCAATCACTCTCTCTAACCTATGTGCTCTCTCCTTTCCTTCTTCATTTTTTTCTTCTACACAGCTCTCTCTCCTCATCGAACCTCCACTACTCCTCCACAAACCTCCAATCACCACTACCACAAGCCACCAACACGAGCAACTGCGAGATGGCTCTCACTCTCAGGCCCCACCGTCTCAAGTCTCTCAATTCAAGCTCAACCTAGGTGAATCAAAACTCACACACACACAAAGGAGAGGGAAAGAGGTTCTAATACAAAGGCACACCATAACTCCACTAAAAAACCATGGTAATATTTAAACATGAGAATTAATATTTTATTAAGATTAAAAAAGAAAAGAAAAAAACAAACAAAACAAAAAACAAGCCCCAAACCATTGAGATGGATGGTACTTCGGTTGGAATTGACCGAAAGGGAAGCAACGTTAAGGATGGAATTCCAATTTTTTTAGAGTAAAGTGAATCTGAACACACTTCATAAGTCTTGCTTGGTTGCTTGAATTAATTTACTGTTTTTTTTTAAGTCAAAAGGTATGAAATTTATTTTTACAACCACAAAAGAATTGATTTCTTAAAATTTCAATGGCTAATATTTAATAGGCTGAATAATTTTTAATGTTAAAGACAGTATTGAGCCTTAGTATTTCCAACTAGGAATGACAATTTTGCCCTACCCCACTTGACCTGCCCCTCCCCGCTTTACCATGTGCGGGTTTTCCCCATCCCGCAAAGGTAGTGGGGTGGGGATGGGACGAGATTTTAGACCCGCACCACAGGGTGGGGTGGGGATGGGTTTACACTTTTTAGACCCACCCTGCCCCATCCCCGCATTAATAAGAGTTAAATTGTAATTTTTTCATACCCTAAAACCCTACTATTTAAACAAAAATATCATTAACTTATTTTATTCTACCTAACGTGACTCTACCGCTTTTTTCTCTCTAGCAAAGTTGGAAATAAGGTACCAGTTTTAACTTTTTTTTTTTTGTCTTTATTAGATACAAATTTATATACTATTGAATTACTGGTTTCATTCATAATTCATACATCTTTCTCAACTTACTTTTCATCATGAACATAATATATATATATATATATATATATATTTTTTTTAATGAGGTACGGGTCTGAGGCTCTAAATATTTGTGTATGTGTCATTGTTTTTGTAATTTTGTGTGGGCATTTGGCTGCTTAACAACACTGCTTCTTTATGCTTGTCAAAATCCATATCTATTTTACAAGCTGGGTTTTTTTTTTTTTTTTTTTCTTTTGGAGAACGAGATGATGCGGAATATGTTTCCCTATTGGTTTGATTGCAATATGATGGCATCAATCATGTACTAGCTCTAGCTGATCGTTCTCGTTCTCCACACAAAAATTATATACAATTTAATTTAGTTTTTTGTATTTTTATTAAAAAACATAAGGTATAGGTTTGAGACTTTGTCCCATTTTCTATGAAATAGTCACAAAATGGGAGGAATTAAATAATGCATACTACTTAGTATAAAGGAGATTTGTTTTGGTGTTTTTTAGGCCAATGAAATATAAACATTTAGATAATATTATTTAATTTTTGCTAAAAATTAGTTTGATTTGATAGGATAAATTTATTTATAATTTCAAGTATTTTTTATTATTGAAACATGTCATTTTATTTGAAAAAATGGTAATAGTTGTAGGGAAAATTAACAAGAAATAAATTTTTACGGTGTAGGGCGGGGTTTCGCGGGGCCTTAAAGGGCGAGGATGGGGCAAGAAATTTTTCCCGTCATGCGGGGCGGGGTAGGGATGGGGCAAGAAAAATCCATGCAGGATAGAGGCAAAGATCTCATCCTTTGGTCCTGCCCCGCCCCATTGCCATCCCTATTTACAACAAGCACATCTACGACTCAAATCACTCCTCCTTTAATTATTATAAAAAAAATAAAAAATAAAATAAAAAAGTGCAATAACAAAGTTGTAATACGATTTACCTTTGTTTGCAGAAAACACAAGCAAAAATGATAACAAAGATAATAGTAGAATTGAAAACTTTATGCATATTTCTCCTCAATTCTGCCTAATAGAATTACAAAAAAGAAAAGAGTACATATTTATAGCACAAGTAACTTTGTTATATTTCAAAATGATGCTAATGCCAACCATGGAGTAGTCCAAAAAATAAAAAATTGAAGGGTTAATTAGATTTGAGTTTGAAAAATAGTAAGAACAGCTTTAGAGTGTGAGTGAGAACATCCTTGCCTCTCCTCTAGGATTTTGGAGTAAATCCCCTAATGGTCCATTTGGATTGAGAGATAGGGGGGGAAGTACAGTAGATTTGACCCAAAAATAGCCTATTTTTAGCCAATTCTACTCTATTCCCCTCGATTTCCCCTCCTTCCTCCCTCTATTCAAACGGGCCCTAAGTCTCTAAAGAATGCAAGAAATATCATTGTGAATCCAGCCTTCTTGTCTTAAAGTTCGATTTTATTTCAATGCCACCCTCTAGGATTTTGAAGGAATTTTTCCCCATTTTTTTCTTTGTTAGATTTGTGTGTAGGTTAGGTTTGTTATAATGCCAGAAATATTTTTGTTTGTATTGTTATGGAAATTGGGATCTAAGAATGCTAATTGTTATGCTTTTCACATGTTCTTGATTGATCTTTGCATGTTTTTGGTTGTTCTTCACTTTTAAACTGAAGGAAGAGAACACTCTCTTAGGCTATCTTGTGGATATTGAGGTGAAGATCAATGACATCTCAAAATCAAAGTTGCTTAAATTTAATTTTCTTTGGAGTTTCTTGCATCAAGGTAAGTATTCTTTGAACCTAAATCTAAAAAGAAAATAGAAAAGAGCATGTGTTCTAGCATTTTAAAAGTAGATCTTGGTTTTGTTTTTCTGTTGCACATAATATGTATGAGATGGATATGATTTTCCAACATTGTAACGTCTATTTCATGACAATTGTTTTTTATTATCATGCTAGTAAACTAATTGGTCTTTTTGGTGTAGGTGAGGTTCGTAAATCGTACTCTCAAATCTCTTATTTGTTGATAAAAGATTTTATCATTTGAGTTAATTGGCCAATTGCAGTGTTTTCCAAACGCCATAATAGGCCCTATGTTTGAAAACGCAGCAAAAGACCCTTAAAAATGTGGCTATTGACCTCCCTACTGCAGCTCTTTTAAAGCGCTGCTATAGAATAGAATTTTAAGCGGCATTTGTTAAAAATGCGGTTATAGGTTGCCTATAGTAGCGTTTTTTGAAAACGTGCCACAAAAACACAGCTATAAACATGTTTTTCTTGTAGTTCTTTTACAAATAATTTCAAACTTCAAAATAGTATACAACTTATTTATTTTATCTGGTTTCTCTTTTCAATCACGAAATACAATCAATAACAAACAAACCCCAAGTACAAACTATTTTCACGGGACACTAATCATCATCATCCTTTATTTTATATATCTCATTATCTCTCTCTTTACCCGTGAGTTCCATGAAGCTTTAACTCATCTATATACTACTAAAAGCTGAAGTATAGCATTTATTGTTGTTATGCTCAGGTTGAGTCATATCAATAGCCATGTCATTACTTTTTTTTTTTAGTAATAAACTAAATTATTTTATTTCCATTCTTTTTCTATTAGTCTTTTAATGATTCCACAATTTTCACTTCAGCTTCCATAACAGCCCTAACTCCCCCTCTCTCCATTCCTTTCAACTTCCCATGCTCTTTAATGCCTTAGACTCTCCCTCTCCTCCTATCTTGGCTCTTCATCTTCTCATTGAATCCAACCAATTCATACATGTTCAATTGCCACCACCATCCCTATAAAATCAAAGAGATAATATATAAACCGTTAGACACCCTTTATCTCTCTTAACCAAAAGATGAATGGTTTTAAATTTAGCTCCTGCCAAAAAAGAGCTCATTTCAAAGCAGTAATCCTATATTCTTGAGTGGGTATATCGCTTTGTTCCTTAAAATCATATGGTATGTCAAGTCTGATTTATATATTAGAGTGTTATGTGTTTTTATTTATTTATTTATTATTATTATTATTATGTCTCTTTTACTATGATTTGTTGTCAAGCAAATCATAGTAGTAGTAGTAGTAGTGATAATAATAATAATAACAAAATTCTTGTTTAAAACGGTTCACCGAATATAGAAGTCATCAAACACGATAAGAATGACTTTTTGTTGGCCTAGGTAATACAAACGTATGAATATATGAGTATGTTTTCTATTTTTTTAATTACTTTAAATTACAATCAATAGTCTTCTCCTCCATTATATTAGAAAAAAGAATTTAGGTTTTAATTTTTTTTTATTACATAGTATCAATAAATCACAATAATCAAGGGCGGAGCCACTTGGCTCATGGCCCCCCCAAAAATTTTCAAATTTCCACTAAACTATGTCAAAAAATTACATTGGCCCCCCCCATATTTTTCTAGAGTTCTAGACTTATAATCCAATACAACTTCAAGCCCCACCAAAAAACTTGGCCCACATCCAGCCCCACTAGCCAGCCCCAATTCCCTAAGCAAACAACTAAAACAAGTTAATTCTTTTCTAAACCATAACACTTCCAGCCCAACCCGAACCAAACTCTAAAATACATAATTAAACACAAACAAAAGGCATTCAATCCTCACTGTCTGGAAAAAAAAAAAAAAAAAAAAAAAAAAAAAAAAAAAAAAAAAAAAGAAAAAAAGAAAAAAAGAAAAAGAAATCCTCACCATCTGAACAATCTAAAAGAGAGAACAAATGAACAATCTTCATTCACGCTTATCACGCCTCTGCTCTGCCTTACGCCCCTGCTTAGTTTTTTACCTTCTTGCTTCTTAGTTCACGCCTCTACCTGAGTCAGCTTGATTGCCTCACAGCTAGAGGTGGCAAATAGGTGGGTTTGGGGTGGGCATAATTGAGTTTGGTATATAAAACTCATTTACTCATTAAAACCCATTTAACTAATTGCTTCTAACCCAAATTCAACCCAACCCAATTATTATGGGTAAACCCCAACCCGCCCAATTACCCAATTATCAAAATTGCAAAAATGCCACTAAAGTGAAAATGACAAAAGTACTTTAAAATCTTCAAAAATCCTAGCATTTTCTTGGTAACCAAACATAAAATTTTCCCAAGAAACTCAACACAATAATTAATGAGCAAAACCAACAACCAAAATACTTAAAATACAATATTTTGGGCATTCAAAATTTTCTCAAGAAATCAAGATTTTCTATCCAAACAAACACTAAAAAAATTACAACTCAAATTAAAAACCCATTCGAAAATACATAAACAATTTCAACAGGGCACATATCAAAACCCACGGATCTACAAGCCCTCATTTCCCAAACCCAAATGAAATTCTCAAGCTTTCATAACCTAATCACCAAATCAACCGAAGGATAAAACAAAAAGAGAGAGAGATCGGCGGCCATCAGTGGTGGAGACCCCGTTGACTTGTGCTGTTGTGTACAGTGGCCGTACTCGTGAGGTACCGGCATGGCTGAGCTTGAGAGAGAAACCTTCAATATTAGAGAGATAGAGAGCCAACCTTCTGTGGGTCGCGGTGGTCGTTGGCGGCGACTGAGGTTTGGTTGCATGAAGCTTGGCCACTAGCACTCGATCTACCCCACGCAGCACCTTGTTTGGGTTTGGACTAGTTGTCGAACCAGAAGGTCCAAATCCGAGATTCGAAGCTTACTAATGAGTGATTGGAGGCCGAGAAGTTGAGGGGGAAAATGAAATCCTAACCCTAAAACGTGATTGGAGGCCGAGAAAGTGCTAAGAAAATGAAGGGGAAAATGAAAACCTAACCCTGAAACGTCTGAGGTGAGGGCTGGGTTTTTTTTTTTTGGGTGGGAATGGCTGGGTTGAGTTTGGGTATATTGTTATCGGATTAAATGGGGTTCAATGGGTTTTTAGTTAAAACCCAATTATTATTGGGTCTAATTGGGTTGATGTCCATTTAACCCAACTAATAATTGGGTGGGTTTGGGTTTAATTAGAGTGGGTGGGTTTGGGCGGGCAACTGGGTTTGGGTTTATTTTGTCACCCCTACTCACAGCCTCAGAAACCCCGCCAGCTCACCGTGACGCCGCTGCCTCCACCAACTCACCAAGATGCCGCTGCCTCCTCAAGGTATCTCATTCATTCTTTACTTGGCTTCTCTCCCTTTTTCTCTACTACTGAAGTGCTGAAGCTGAACTAAATACTGATACAGTGATACTTGAATAGAAATATGAAAATATCAAATATGAAATATGTGTATGTCAGTATGTGATTAAAGTGATTTCCCTTTGCTGGCAATTTATACTTTGTCTTTTGTCTTTTTGTGTTTGTTGTTACTTGTTATTGTATTCTTTATTATTTGCATTGACTCTGAGACTCATAAGTCATACCACTAAGACCAGCGGCTAGCCCCCTTTTGGCTTTTGTGTTGTTTGTCTAATTGTCTTGTGACTCTTGTCTCTTGAGTGGGGGCCGGGTGGGGCTTACCGACTTGCATTGTCATTGTGTAAGTAAAATATATATTAAAAAAAAAAAAAAAAAAAAAAGATCTATGGAAGGAAATTGGAGTAGTGGGCTGTGAGCCTATGAGTCAGAGTCTAGGTATTTGGTTTATGTTGTTTGTTTATGCTTTTGAGTGATTTGTTTATTTAGTTTTTTTATCCTAAAAGGTCACTAGTCATTACTTAACTACAAGTGTATTTGTTTATTTAGTTGAATTGATTTTTTTTTTTTTTTTTTAGGATTGAAATTAGGTGTCAAACAATGAGCAAACAACAAACAATTGATGCATTCTTTAAGAAAAAAGATATTATTCATTCACAACTTAGGACTTCTGTAGAAACAAATGTTGATACTTCAATGCCTAACGAGCGTCCCTCCAAATGTTCAAGAATTGAATCTAAAGGGATAGACCGTGATCCAGGATCACGTAAACAAATATATGAATTCCCTGTCAATGAACAAGATGAAATTCGACGTGCTTATCTCATAGCCGGTCCATATCAACCTAGAGACATAAAGTATCCATACAAAGGACCGAAAAATCATCGCTGTAGTTTTCAATCTTCGTGGTTTGATTCACATTCAAATTGGTTGGAATACTCACCTTTAATAGATTCAATCTATTGTCTACCTTGCTACCTTTTTCGTAAGAAACCAACAGGTCATCCTGGATCAGATGCATTCACTGAAAAATGTTTTAATAATTGGAAAAAGGTGAAGGATGGGATGAATTTTTCTTTAATTGGTCATGAGGGGAAAGAACCTAATACACCACATAAAATTGCTGAGAAATGTTGTGAGGATTTATTGAATTATTCAGGACATATTGACAAACTAGTTGAGAAACAAACATCAAAAGAAATGGAGAATAATCGATTGCGGCTCAAGACCTCAATAGAGTGTGCTCGATGGCTAGCATTCCAAGCTTGTGCTTTTAGAAGTCATGATGAAAGCCTTGATTCAAAAAATCAAGGTAACTTTATTGAATTGATAAAACACACATCAACTTTCAATGAAAATGTAGCTAGAGTTGTCTTGGAAAATGCTCCACGTAATGTCAAATATACGTCACCCACAATTCAAAATGAGATTTTGCATATTCTAGCTAGTAAAGTGCGAAATGCTATTCGTGAAGAAATTGGGGATGCAAAATTTTGCATTCTAGTTGATGAGGCTCGAGATGAGTCGAAGAGAGAGCAAATGGCCATCATTTTGAGGTTTGTTGATAAAGAAGGTTTCATTAGGGAGCGTTTCTTTCATGTTGTGTATGTTAGAGACACTACTGCATTAACTTTAAAGAATGAGATATGTGTTGTCCTTTCTCATTACAACCTCTACATTGAAAATATTCGAGGTCAAGGATATGATGGGACTAGTAACATGTGTGGTGAATGGAATGGATTACAAACTCTTTTTCTAAAAGATTGCCCATATGCTTATTATGTACATTGCATGGCTTATAGGTTGCAATTAGCTCTACTTACAGCATCTAGAGAAGTAAAAGATGTTCATCAGTTCTTTGATCATTTGGTTAATATTATCAATATTGTTGTTGGTTCTAGTAAGCATAATGATGAATTGCAACATGCTCAAGCAGAACAAGTTGAGAATATGATTGCTTCTAATGAAATTAAGACTGGAAGAGGTGCAAACCAGATTGGTACTTTACAACGAGCTAGAGATACTAGGTGATGCTACTTGCAAAGTTATTTGTAGTTCTTATCTCATTTTCAATCTATTTGTAGTTTGATTAAAATGTTTGATGCTATTTGCAAAGTTATTAACACTATCTCTAAGGAAGGGGCTAACTATAAACAACGCGGTGATGCCAAGGGAGCTTATCAAGTATTAACATCATTTGAATTTATTTTAATCTTGCATTTGATGAAAGAGATGATGAGAATTACTAATATGCTTTGTCAAGCTTTGCAACAACATTCTCAAGACCTTTTAAATGCCATGCATTTAGTTTCAACTACAAAATCACTTATTCAAAAGTTGAGAGATGATGGATGAGAGCCTTTACTTGCTAGAGTTATATCATTTTGTGAGCAACATAAAATTGATATTCCTGATATGAATGCTCGTTACACTAAAGCTCGAGGTAGATATCGTCATCAAGATGAAGATTTAACAATGGAACATCATTTTAGAATTGGCATATTTATAGTTGCAATAGACTTTCAATTGTAAGAATTGAAAAGTAGATTTTCTGAGCTAACAACGGAACTTGTCATTCTTAGTTCAACTTTAAATCCCAAGGATACTTTTAGATTATTCAAAATTGTTGATATATGCAATTTGGTTAAGAAATATTATCCTCAAGATTTCACTGAACAAGAACAAGAACTTTTGGAGTCTCAATTGCAACATTATGAGCTTGATGTGATAAAACATCCAGATTTTTAGAATATGAGTACAATTTCCGAACTATATAGGGGATTAAAAATTTCAGGAAAGTCTAAAATCTATTTTTTGATTGATAGACTTATTCATCTTGTGTTGACCCTTCCAGTTTCTACGGCAACTACAGAACAAGCTTTCTCAGCTATGAAGTTGTTAAAAACAAGACTTCGCAATAGAATGAGGGATGAACTTTTGGTAGATAATATGATAGTTTATATAGAGAAGGAAATTGCAGGGAATTTCACTGTAGAGATGATAATGGATGAATTTTATTCCATGAAAAAATCGTCATCAGGCATGATTTGATGTGAATGTTCTTTTTTGTATGTCTACATTGAACTAGACAGTTTTTCATGTTTATTAATGTTCAAGTATATAATGATATATGAAAGTTGATAATTTTGTATCCAATATACTTAAAAATTATATTTAGTATATCTCTATTATAACCCGGCCCCCCCAAGTATTTATTCTTGGCTATGCCCCTGACAATAATCATTAAAATAATAGTTACATTCTTACTCATCTAGATATATATGAACAAATCAACATACTATAACATGGAGTCCACAAGTATAAGAGTAATATTCAAGTCTGATTTATATATTAGAGTATTATGTGTTTTTATTTTTTATTTTTATGTCTCTTTTACTATGATTTGCTGTCAAGCAAAATGGTTTGCTCTCTATTTCGATGCTAAATGAAACGTAAGCACGTGTTTGATAAAATGACTATAAAAATTATTCAAAAAAAAAAAAAAAAAAAAAAAAAAAAAAGATGGTAATTTAGAAGAATAAATAGGAAGAACAAATGTTGAAGATTACTATCATGTTAGTAAACTTCATTCATAAATGGGTTCTCAATGCTATGAAAAATTCCTAAGGTGTGTTTTATTGGATTTATTGTAGCAATGAATATAGTAAAAAGAATATTAGGCAACAATAATTTTGATTCATTATCCTTTTCTTCATCAACATGTTCTAGCCGTTGTTAGTTTTTTTTTCCCCTTACCACCTGGATTTCAGAATTTGAAATAAAGAATAAAGATTTGCATAACATATACTTCACATTGGGGTGCGTCACACCAAAAAAATGACAAGGCAAATAATATGCTTATATTACAAATAATCTTTATTTTCATTATCCACATCATCTTTGTCTAAACATAATAACTATCAAAAAATTTTGTGACTCTAACGCATAATAATCATCAAATTCCTATCTAAAATGGTTCACCGAATATAGAAGTCATCAAACACTATAAGAATTACTCTTTGTTTGCCTAGGTAATACAAACATATGAATCTATGAGTATGTTCTCTATTTTTTTAATTACTTTAAATTACAATCAATTGTCTTCTACTCCATTATATTAGGAAAAAAAATTTAGGTTTTAATTTTTTTTTTATTACTTAGTATCAATAAATCACAATAATCATTCAAATAATAGTTACATTCTTACTCATCTAGATATATATGAACAAATCAACATACCATAATATGGAGTCCACAAGTATAGGAGTAATATTCAACTGCACAAAAATTTACACTAAAATTTGTCTTCTTTTCATTTTCTACATTTTTTTTTATGTCAATTTAAATTCTTTTTTTTTTTTTTTTTTTTTTTTTGTAAAACCATGTTTACTCTACACTATTTAATTATGAAGTTTCTAGGGCATGTCATATATATGATGGCTGATTTAAATGATTTTTTTTTTTTTTTATGAAGTTTATTAAATCAACCAAGGTCGGTTACAAGAGCATGGTGAAGTTGTGGTGGAACATCCTCCATCCACACTGTAAGAGCATCAATATGTCTAGTGTACTGAGCTAAATTATGAGCTAGAGAATTACCCGACCTACGAGTGTGTGAAAAAAAAATACAAGAAAAAGTTCCAAGACTCTGTTTAATAGAGGAAATCAAATGGCCAAAGGAAGTAAAGGACTCCTCCTCACTTTGTAAGGCTGAAATAATCAATTCTGAATCTCCCTCGACGATAACAGAGGGTAGATTTCTTGACAAATCTTTTTCGAATAATTTAATAAATTAACGTTATATATCTTTGGTTATTTTTTTTAGTAATGGTAGTTTATTAACTTATTTGGTAAGAATTTTCTTTTGGTGATTCACAAAATGATCTTTAACGAATTATTATTAAAAAAAAATTTACTTTAAAATAACTTTAACCATAAAATAATCATTAAAAATATTCTTACGCATTGCATTGATTTATGACTAGTACAAATAAAAGCAAAGGCACCTTCTTGATAGGCATTTCCCCAATATTGTGTTGTCCTCTTCGATACAAGATAAAGTACAATGTATGATATCATAAGTCGTGCTCCGACATCTCCCCGTGAATTTCTCATTAATTCGAAAATGTTCTTGATGGACTCTCCTTGCGAGTCCTACAATATCTAAATAATTAGACAATTAAAGAAAGAGAAGTACATCTGAAGCCATGCTTTTTTTATCAAAGTAAGATATTACTCATTAACATTTTAGTGTCTAGTTTTTAACAAGTTGAAGAATTTTGTAAAGGTAAAGACAACAATAACAAAATAATTCATACCATATACTGATATGCATCTCTACTATATGTAATAACAGAGACTACAATTAAATGTCCACGGATCATTTATTTATTTATTTTTTTCTATTAGATTTTCAATTTCTCTCTTTGTCTTCTCACATTTTTCATTCATTGAATCAATTGTTCATTTATTTTGTATACTTTAAATTGATAAAGTCTCTTGTCATATGTTCGTATATATATCCACAAAAAAAAAAAATTCTTATTCAACCATAAGAGATTTAACGCTTAAGTTAACTGAAACCCACGAAAGAAAGAATTTAATTAAACTAAATTTAGTCTAGTCAAACTTTATTATAAAAATATTAAGGTAAAGAAAATAAAAGGTAGACAAACCTTATCCGTAGGGAGACATTGAAACTAATTCCACAATTTATATCCTAAAAAAAAATTTCCTCAATTTATACGATTGATTGTTAAAATTTAAAGTTGAGGGTGACAATACTTTGAGTAACATCATGGTTTTACAAAGAAAAAAAGAAGGTATTTTTCCCAAAAAGGAATTTCAAAAACTTTAATTCCTATATACCATTACTCTTCATACTAATTCTCTTTTAGAGAAAATTTTATGATCTTACAAATATTTGAGCTAAATTTGATTGGAGATCACTGAAACATTGACTGTTTAAATTCAATGTTGTAGGTGATTCATCGAGTGAAAAAAATTAAGAACTCCAAGTTGAAATAAAATCATTAAGTTTGTCAAAAAAAAAAAAAAAAAACCATCGAGTTAGTAATGTGCCCAATAATAATATGAACAAATTTTAGCTTGGGAATTATTTATATTTTTTTATGAAAGTTACATATCATATTGGAAGGCTAAATATAGGTATAAATATAAAAAATATAAAATGCCGTTGTTTTCATAACCGGACCAACCGCGGTTCAACAGGAATTGAAGGTTAGGTGGGTTTCATGAAAACTTGTACTTGTTTGACGCTTTAATCATTTTTGTACTGTTTGGAGAATAAACAGTGACATTTAGCTTTTACTTATCTACTTTTTCAAATACACTTCTAACAGATTCTCTATCCCATTCTCTATCTTACTTAAATATTATTTATTCATTCATTGTTTATTCTTTTTTTAATCATCATTTATTCTTTTTTTAACAACTATATTTTTCAATGAGAAGTGTTATGTTCACAATATTTTACGCAATACTTTCCTAACAAAATTTATGTGGAAAGTTGTTACTAGTTCTAATTTGAACCCACCATTGAAATTATTTTTTTACTCGCCAATATTAATTAATAACAGTCTGTTACTTAAAATTTATTGTAAAAATATTGTTGTAATATTTTTCAATTAGGATTTTTTTTATATTATTTTTCTTCCAACCATTTCATTTTCATCCACATTTCCTTTCATTTTTTCTTTTTTCTTTTTCTTGTTTTTCTCCTCCACACAAGTGTCCAGCCCCCTTCTTTTTATTTTCTTTTTCACCTCATCAAGAACATTCCACCATCTCTTTGCTTCACATCAGAGAGAGAGAGAGAGAGAGAGAGAGAGAGAGAGAGAGAGAGAGAGAGAGAGAGAGAGAGAGAGAGAGAGAGAGAGAGAGAGAGAGAGAGAGAGAGAGAGAGAGAGAGAGAGGTTTGTCGTCCTCCAGCCGCTCTAGCATCTCCACCGTCGCTGGGTCAGATCGGCTTGTTCTTTCTTTTCTTTTCTTTTTTTCCTTTTTTTTTTTTTTTTTTTCATATTTGCTTGTTCTGATTCAAATTTATTTTAAGAATTGGATTTTATTTTGTGTTTGGATTAATTCTTTTGCTCATGAACAGGTCTCTCTCTTTTCTCTTTTTTTTTTTTTTTTTTTTTTTTTTTTTTTTTTTTTTTTTTTTTTCTGATTTCATTTGGTTTATAGAAAAAAAGAAGCAACGGCAACAGAGTGAATGAGAGAGAAAAAAAAAACAAGCAACGGAGAGAATGAGAGAGAAAAAGAAATCTGGAGGAGAGAGAGAATTAATATAAAAAGTAGTTGGTATAATATTTTATTCAAGAAATTCAATAGCTAATGAATAGTAGCCCATCAGACTTGATGGGCTACTGTTCATAAGTCAAAAAAATTTTGGGTATGAATAATCAACTGGAGTTGGTTTTTTTGCTCACATTCTCTATTATAGCTAATATTTTGGGTATGCATGCACTGCTGGAGATGCTCTAAGGCATGTGGGCTTGTTGAGTCTTAATGTCACAAACTATATATTATAACCATATATATAATTGAATTAAAATTTTTTATTTTATTTTATTTTATTTTATTTTATCATAGTTTGACCTCAGTTAAACCTCGGTCTAATCTCAAAAACCTTAAACTTCTCCATTTTTATAGTTCTTTAAATGGTCCGAGTTTCAAAACTATGTCGTACCTTTCTCTGCAAATGCCACATAGATAAAGAGGACGGCAACATAAAAGTAGCATAGGTAATTTTACCCATACTTCTCCTCACTTGTGCTAAACAGAACTACAAAAGTACAAAAAGGGGCATTTATAGCACAAGTTACTTTGTTTGGAGCCTAGATTATGCAAAGGCTGGCCAACCAGTGGATATTTCGAAGGGTTAATTCGATTTGAGTTTGGAAAATATATATTAAAAAAAAAACTTTATTAGCTTTTTTGAATTACTACATTGACATTAAACGACTCTAAAATGTTTCTTCTTAGATCACATTTCATTCTTTATTATAAGAAATTCAATTCTACGATTAAGCTAAACCTGGCCACAGAAAAACCATACAGGGGAAGCATAAAATGGAGACCTCCTTTGGGTGAATTGTACAAAACAAACTATGATGGGGCTGTGTTTAGTGAATTGAGGGAGGCAAGTATCGGGGTTGTAGTTTGGGATGCAAATGGGGAAGTAATTGCGGCCCTTGCTGAAAAAATCACATATCCGGGTCAGTGGAGATGGTGGAAGCCTTAGCTGCTAGAAGGGCTACAAAATTTGTTGTTGAATTGGGAATCTCCTTGTCTGAATTTGAGGGTGATTCAGAGGTGGTGTGCAGGGCGTTAAGGGCAGCAGATTGGGGCCACCCGTATATCGATCAGATTGTAAAAGACACTTGGTCTATTGTTGGTTCGCTTAGAACCTTTTCTTTCTCTCATACTAGGTGGCAGGGTAATCATGCCCATGCTTTGGCTAAGAGAGTAATAGTTTCATTTCCTTTATTTGTGTGGATGGAGCATGTTCCATATGACATCCTTAAGCTTGCTATTTCTGATTCTTCAACTACTTAATAAAAATGTTCGGTGTTGATTCAAAAAAAAAAAATGGCCAAAACAATATATCAAGGGAGAAAATTAAAACTGAAAATCCACACATAGAAAAGAAATTGGAATATAATAGGCATAAAGTAATGCTTAATTGAATGAAAAATGAATTATGTTTTAATTAAAAAAAAAGGCGTAAATGCACTTTTAGTCCCTATATTTTGACGTTTTTTCATTTTAGTCCCTACATTTTAATTTTTCCACTTTTAGTCCCTGATTCAAATTAACGAGTTCTATTTTGGTCCTTTCCGTTAAGCCACCAACGGAAATTGCCTAGGTGGCAAACTGATACTAACGTGGTCAATTAAAAAACAATAAAAAAATTTAATTAGCATTTAAAAAAGGCCATGTCAGCTTTTTAATATAACAAAATTTATTAATGAATTTTAACAAAATTATAAAACAAAAAACAAAATTAAAAACAATAAAATACATTTTAAACAAGAACACAATCACAAATTTAAACATCAACACAAGAACATGAAGAACAAACCCAGAACGAAACACAAAACACAAACATTACCAAAACACAAACATTAACGCAAGATCACAAACACAAAGAACACAATTAAAAAAAAAAAAAAAAAACATAAACTCCTAAGACCCATAAAACAAGATCACCACCTAAAACTCACCATCAACACCATCACAACGCCATCCAAAACCCACAATCCAAAATCAACCAAAGAACCACACCATAAACCCACGAAATCAACCCACAACCCAGAAACTCAGATCGGTGAGGAGCGAGACTAGTGGCGAGTTGGCGGCATGTAAGGTTGACAGCGGTGAGATCGGCAACTTGTAAGGCAGCAGTGGTGAATGTATTCAACCTCTGATTCATTTCCAAAACTCAACCCAAAATTAAAGTTGAGCAGCACCCAAAACTCCTTGAACAAAATCATCCACCACCACTGCGAACAAAACCCCAGCAACCGAAACTCAAACAAACCCCCAATAACAACCACTGAAACTTAAAGAAACCAACCCAGCAACCACTGAAACTTAAAGCAGCTGGCCGATTTAAACCCAAAACCACCGATTCAAACCTACCCAGCAATCACAAGCAAAACCCAGCCAATCCATTATCGTCGCTAACTCGCCTCCACCACTGCCTATTACCCACCACCACCACCAAACAGCCACAAACACAGCAAATCCAGATTAACAAACATGTCCCACATACAAATCGACGGACAATCTTGGTCCTCGTTGCTCTTCGGGCTTTGGTTTCAGAGAGAGAGAGAGAGAGGGGGGGCGAAGGATGATAGAGGAGATAGAGGTGAGATTTACTGATCGATTGATTGAATCTAGTGACTAGTGGGTTCGGCTCTAATGTGGTTTGCACAACTCTGAAGCCCAGGTATCGAAGTATTGATGAGAAAGTTGTCGCTGGGTGGTTTTGTTCAGATCTGTTGGTGGTGTGGGTGGTCAGTGGAGTGGTGGTGGGTTGGGTTTTGCCAATTTGTTGGTGGTTGCTTGGGTTTGCTGGGATGTGAGATTTGGAGGCTCAGATTTCATTTTACTGGGTTTGAATTTAATTTTTTTGGTTTTAAATTTGCTGGGTTTGTGTTCTTGTTCAAATATATAATGTGTTCATGTTTAATTTATCAATTTTATCTAGGTTTATTTTTTTCATGTGGATTTTATTATTTTTCTGGGTTTGTGGGTTTGATTTGTTGGAGGATTCGGTGGAGGAAAGGGATTTTGATTATTTTAATTTTTTGGGCAACCCCGAAGAACATGAAGAACATGTTACTTTGTTCTTCTGAAAATAATGAAAAGAAAAAAAAGAAAAAAATTTTAATTACTCTTTTTAATTGGTTTATGTTTGTTATTGTGTTTGTGTTTATGATCTTGTGTTAATGTTTAAATTTGTGTTTGTGTTTTTTGTGTTTGGTTCTGGATTTGTGTTGTTTAAATTTGTGATTGTGTTCTTGTGTGTTCTTATTCAAAATGAATTAGATATGAATTGATGGGTTTTATTATTTTTAATTTTGTTTTTTGTTTTTTAATTTTGTTAAAATTCATTAATAAATTTTGTTATATTAAAAAGCTGACATGGCATTTTCTAAATGCTAATTAAATTTTTTTATTATTTTTTTATTGACCACGTTAGTATCAGTTTGCCATCTAAGCAATTTCCGTTGGTGGCTTAACAAAAAAGACTAAAATAGAACGCGTTAATTTGAATCAGGGACTAAAAGTGGAAAAATTAAAATGTAGGGACTAAAATGGAAAAACGTCAAAATGTAGGGACTAAAAATGCATTTACGCCTAAAAAAAATTCAAAGTAATAAAAAAACCTAATAGTTCAATATGTTTGAAATACCTCATCCTCATTCCTCATGCATACAAATTCACAATGAGAGGTTTTGGGGTGGTAGGCATGAAAGTGCCACTTGTCAAGCCATGAAAGAGCCATTTGGCTGCACGAGATATTGGCTTTACTTACCACACCATATAAATTTTTTTTTTTTTTTTATCGGAAAAAATCACCATATTAATTTTATTATTTATTATTATTATTTTACAAATTTTCAAATAGTAAAAATTTGTATTCACTGAAAAGAAAAGACGTAGGATTTCGAACACACGTACCACAACATTCTCATGGTACGAAACTAATGCATTAAAGGCGAGGGTTCAAAACTTCGACCCTCCCTTTGGACTCAGAAAGATACAAGTCAAGCAGTGTTTGTGGCGAAGGGTGAGAGAGATTCTTTTGACAATTTCCTAAACTAAAAATAATCACCCATAGATGGTAGTAGAAAAGCTAAGTATCTTTTGAAACTTTTTAATTTAGAAGCAAATAGTTCTTCTTCTTTTGTAATCAGAAGTAAAAAAAGGCACATGTATGTGGAGGATCCGAACAAGGGCAAAGGAGAGGTGTTCAACCCCAGATGGACATATGGAAAGCATGTAATATCTATTCCATTTATATATATATATATATATATATATATATATATATATATTTTCTGGTCTTTTGTTCCAATTCTAGTGCATATTGTTGAACATAGTGGGCTTAGCTATTCCTACACGTAGCTGTATCGTTGCGGTTCAAAGCTATACCAATCTTAGTCATTGGAGCAGAGCCATGTTCATTGCTTAATAATATGGAATCAATATATGCTTTGCAATCATAATAGTTTATTCACTGTTGCGAGAGTGCAAGTTCAAGGAGGTTGGATCTGTTCTTTAATTTCTTTATTAGTATTATATTTATAACTTAACATTATACATCCATAAATCTAATGTACAATCATTCTCTCTCACAGTTTATAAAAAAATATCATTCTCTCTCACAAGTCACGAACATAGGACTACAGCATATTCCCTTCCTTCTTTTACAGGAAGGTGTTTGATTGATTGAGATGTACATTTTGGTGATTATAAAATAAATAAAGCTAAAGGAAGGAATGATTGTTGTTTCAATGCTAGCAAAAGAAGGGAGGAAAAAAAAAAGATTATGGAATCGTTGTTGTCATTACTTAGGCCACAATCAATTAGAATAAAGAAACAGAGCAAGCTGGTACAAGATTATATGAATATAGTTACCACTTTCATTCATTACGTACTAATATATATAAGACAAACTATTTCATTCTTATTCAGGTTTATGCAAGGAAGGAGCCAGGATTGGAAATTAGGGGGCAGAAGTACAAACAAACAAAAAAAATTTAAAACTTCAAATAAACATTCATTTGATAAACCATCAACAAAGAAAAATACACAAAATTAATGTTTTTTAAGATATTACAATGCAATTATTTATGAAATGAAACTTGCCGTTTTTTTAAAATCTTCGACAAGCACTATGCACACAAGCACTCAATAATTTTTTAAAAGACACTAATAGACAAAAACACTAACAGACAAAACTACAATAAAATGCACAGAACATCACATTGGCATGGGTGTTATGTTACTTAGGTGTTCTTTTTCCTTTTTATTATATGTGTGTCTTGCCGTAAATTGGGTGTTCTCCTACTCTAGGCTAGTTAGATCTCTAGTTAGAATCGGCTTTGATTTTTTTTTTTTTTTTTTTTTTGGCGTGTGTTTGTTTTGGGGGTGATGTTTAAGTTAATGAAGAGATTCAACTTCTTTTTTGGTTGGAGGATGAAAAACTAAGAGGATATAAAATATTGGTAGAATAGAAAATATTTGTGTTTTCTAGCATGCGTGTTTCACAGAGGGATAGAAAAGTAAAATAATAGTTAAGAAAATACTATTATGCCCTTATTATTAAAAGTAAAATAATGAAAAAGTGAGAGTAATTTTATACTTTTTCTTCACAATGTCGTTTTCTTTTTCTTCTTATTCTTCTTCCCCCAATTTAGAAGGAAAGGGAAATAGTGGACTTGGGTGGAAACTGGAAACAATATTTACCGCACTTTCTTTCCTCTCCATTTTCAGTCCAACTAAATAATAGAGAATTGCATTTTCTAAATTTTAATTTCTTCCTTCATTTTCCATCCTCTCCCTTTTCATCCCAACCAAACATAGCATTAACAAGTAAGTTGAAAGAAAAATAACAGAGATACAGGTTTATGGAGTTCCATTCTTCTTGATTATGTAGGGTATTTAAAATAAAGATTCTAATAGTGAAGGCCGGTGGATGCTTCACAATGCAGTCAAGATGGGATTCTAACATCAAGTCACCCTCTTAGGATGGTCGATGATGTGGCCTTAGGGCACCTTCTCTGCTACAGTAAGGGGTGGACTATTGTTGCATTACATTAAATATGAACAACGATATGTGAGCTATAATAAATGTTAATGTGAAGGGAGATGGTCATTTAAATACACTCCTTTTTAGGCTGATAAGGCCGGCAGTTAACATCTGTGTAGGGTTTTAAGGATTCGACCCGATGTAGATTGCCTTAATTTGGGGTTTGGTTGAATGCCTTCAAGTTGGCCAAGGGTTGTAGTTTTGACCATACCTGTCGGGCTGGTTCAACGAGGCTAGGTTTGCTCAAATCGAGTGCCCTGCGCTTGCTCGTGGGCCTTCCCATCCTGAGCCTGTGTGATCTTTTACCCCCTCATGGAAGTAATTACAATAGTTACGGGGAACAATGCACAAAGGGCCAAAGTAAATGGGAGCACTCGTGGACACCCAAAGGGTGAAATTGCATATTTCTTTTGCTTAAGGAAAAAGCTGTCCCTAAAAAAATGCTTTTGCGTTGGAACAACATAATCAGTATATTATAATACAGAAAAAAGCAAAGGCCATTAAACACTGCACTATTGTGACTGTTGACTCCAGTTCCTACGTTCTTTTTGTGCTTATAAATAGAGCTTGCAGATCCAACAGCTAATTGCAAAATCACCTTTTGTTTTCACATTCTTGTTTTCACTTTTCCTCCTTCGTTCTTCTATATATCCAAGACTTGCACCTCTGTCTCCTCCAGAAATCAGGGCAGCGAGGAAACATGGCTAAGGAAGTAGACTTAAAGGTGCTGAAGCATGTTCATGCTCGATATTTATTACAAGTTCTTTGAGTCTCTTTGTTCTTTATTTTTGTTCACTTCTTTTTCTATTCATAACTCTAAATCAGTAAGGTCTGAAACCAAATTACGTTGACTTTATTTCAGAAAGTTGAGTTGAAGGTTTCTGTCAACTGCTGTGATGGTTGCAAGAAGAAAGTAAAGAAGGCGTTACAAGGCATTGAGGGTAATAAGTTCAAGGCCTTTACATTTCTCTTGTTCTCTACACTACCTTGCTTTTCTCCTCCTGCTAATCATTAAAGAAAAACACATATTATCAGGTGTGTTAAAGACAGAAATCGACCCTTTGCAGTCGAAAGTGACAGTCCTAGGGAATGTGGATTCAAAAGTTTTAATCAAGAAGCTTCTGAAAGTTGGAAAACAAGCAGAAATGTGGAATTCCGGGAATCAGAATGCTGGAAAGGCAAAGAAAGAAGCAGAAGTGGCAGTGACAAAAACTGAGTGTCAAAAAGCCGAGTGCCTAGATTCACATGCCACAATAACTGATAAAACTAAGGAGAGTATAGATAGTGAGGATGGAAACAAGAACAAAACATTAAAGAATGATCAGAAGGAAATGGAGAGTGCTGCAAAAATTTCTAGTATTGATGTCATTAAGAATGAAATTCCTCCGAATCCTCAACCATACACGAATAGCACCGATCATCCAATCCTAATAAATGATGGTGGCAATGTCAAGACTCAGACTCAATGTTTTTACATGGTCGGGCCTTCTGCTGTCACCACCATGCCCTATTATGTAATACCTTCTAATATGGCTCCTTTCCCACCAACTTATAATGGTCAGGAATTCTACAACTCATACTCAATATCTCAACCACCATTCCAGACACCAGCAACGGAAGTTGGGGATTATTTCAGCGATGATAATACTGTGGGATGCTTCGTGATGTGACTTGTGAGACCTCCAGCACAATCAATCACTATGGCTCAAATGAGTTGGAAAGGAGATGGTTTTCCTTTTTTTGATTCAAGTATTCATTTTAAGTTGGAAGTTCGCTAGTCATTTTGTAGTCTATAACAATACATTATATGAGACATATGAGTAAGATAGAGGGTGGCAAGTCATTTTTGTGGTCTACTTCATGAGATTTTGCTCCTCCCTTTCATGGGTAATTAGAACCATATAATTATGCAGATTAGTCTATTGGTATACTGAATTCTTGACTGACTAATTCCTTCTTTTCACTGCATTTCTAATCTTAATAAATACAATTTTGGAAGAGGGACTGATTTGAAGAACTAAACTTCAAGTTCATGATAATACCAATTTATATGCCCCCTGAATCAGAGAGAGAGAGAGAGATGGTAGTGTGTGAAAGGGCCTACTAGGCCGGGACCAAAGTCAATGCCATTGGATGCAATTACAACTGTTATGCTACAAGTAATAAGGCAAACTGACCTAAAATATCTGTAGGATAAAGAAAGGGGAATCGCACGTAATTGTAACATGAGTAAAATAAAGTGGATTTCTTGATTCACTGGGTTCAAGTATGCAATACGAATACTTTAGAAGGCACAAGTAAACTGCCACTATCCCTTCAACCTGCATGTGCGTTGTAGATGCCAATACCATTGACAAGCTAATTGTATCAGAGCACTATGACGCATAAGCATACAGTTCAGTGCATGTTTGGTTAGCTAATATTTTGTTAGCCTAAACATTCAGCATCCACTTCATAATAATTACTTTTATCATCAAACTAAGACACAAATTAAGGTTTTTTTTTTTTTTTTTTTTTTTTTTTTTTTTTTTTTTATGAGGTTTGAACTTCAAATCTCTTATTCAACGATAAAGATCTTTACCAATTAAGCTTAGCTTATTTGTTTAAGGGAGTTAACAGATGCCCTAAGAGTATTGGTTTAGAAAATATTTTTAGAAATTTTCTATGAAACAAAAAAAAGGTAATTAATTTTTTAACAACTTTTTATATTTCTCATAAAAATGATGTCTAAATTTTCTTAAAATAATTTATTAACAACTTTAAGAGCACCCGTTAACAAGACTCATTAGTCTTATCAAAAACATACGTATTAAATTAATTTCACTCTTCAGCACCAATTTTTATCGAGATGGTGTCTGGTTCCGGGCCTTATTTAAGATATTCAATGGCACTGAGCATCTTCTTTTAGTTCTGAATTATTATTTAATCACACAAAGCCTAAACTTTTTTTAGCTTGAACACAAAGCCAAAACTATTTTTTTTTAGATACACAAAGCCTAAACTTATCGTGGAAAAAGTTGCACCCGAATATTTCATCTTCGCATTATCTCCCAATTTGGCGCTTTATTAGCTTTTCAATGGGGTTGAACTCAAAATATTGACCGAGCCTTTCGATTCCCAACGGTAGAACTGCTTTTGACTATATATTAAATAAAGATTTTTGGATTGACATATTCTTAATAAGCACCATTGGAGTTATCAAAAAATAAGAACCATTGGATTATAGATAGGTATTGGTAAGCAAGGTTGCAAAAACACAGAACATTCGCAATGATAATGATTACCATTTGTCCTTTAATAAAGCAGTATAGGACTAGAAGAGGGCATATGGACCAAATGCATTTGGGAAGTCCATGTTTTTCCATAGCCTATTCTAGTTTAATTCAAAAGGTTAAAAATAATCCATAATATCACTCTATTCCCAGATATTTTGTGATTTTTTTAGTTTTAAGAAACAAATTCAAACTTTCTGATATAAAAAAGCACAAAGAATTTCAAAAGCACAAATATATGATGTGATTTGTTACCAATGTCTGAGTTAGGCGAGAACTGAGTCGAGCGAGCAGTGTATTCAAGTATAGATTAAAAGAGTGGGAATCACATAAAATCTGAGATATTGTATCAAAATTAGCAGCCAATATAATGATTGCCCTCTACCAATTGAGGTTTTGTTTTTAATAAATAAGAAGAGTATTGACAGAACATAATAATGATCATGCAAGAATAATGACAGAACATAAATATGTCACAAGAATCATATTAATCATTAAATACTCTCATCAGATACTGAAAGGTGATGAGGAGCATGATAAATAAACACAAGAAACTCAAAGACAGCTTGTTTTTTTAAGACAAGTGATAGTTGAATGTGATACAGACAAACATGGCAAACATGATTGTATGACATGAAGAGAGACGCTGCTGAGTTCAGAAAGAGGAAGGAACAAATCCCATCCCTTTTTCGTTTATATATTTAAGAGACCAGAAATCTAAAGAAATATTGCCATCAGCCCTCACAAGGAAGTACAGGTAAAAATATCATTACTCAAAAGCCTGAAGATCCTTGATTGTTTTCATTATCCCCATAGTGGTTTCATAATTGAGAATGCATGTAATTTTGAGAATGAAAATCCAGAGTGAGTGATATCCAACAAAAAATCTAACAGACTGCAGAGTCAGGTCCATTTTGGAGCATTTAGATCACAGGGTGAGCATTGATATTTACCAATGTTACCACTTATCAGGTTCACGTGAATTACAAACCACCCCTAGAAAAGCAGGAGAGTTGAAGGGCATTGTGATAGGTCCAGCCAACCAATATAGCTGAAAACAATGCCTTGGCTCAAAACTGTGATGAGCCCATCCAGACCTCCTTGCCATTTTGCTCTATTGGTTGCGATATTATATACATAAGCAAATTTATCAACATAAATCCTTTTTATCCATATGGGCCCTTCCGGCCTCCAACTTTTCCTAGACTGCCTTACAGGTTATTGCTCACTCATACTGCCACAGTAATTAATCTTCACTTCATATGACAAAACCATTTTGAATTTTCGATTGACTCTACATTTCAGCAATTCCTGTTATCTAATCAGTTACTTAAGACATTGTCCCTTCCTGAATTTCATTAGGTTATTTTCATCTTCCAAGTTTGTCTAGAATTTCCCTGAGCTTACCCTATCATAAACCTTCACTTCATACAATAAAACCATCATAATTGACTCTCATGTAGTCAGCTAATGACACTATCTCTAAGTTTTCTGAAATTTACTTCCCTTACTGCTCATCTATTCTAATACCACCTCAGCAGTGTCACAAAGTGCTAGAAAAAGATAACACTTTGGATTATAAGGGGTAAACACCCGAGGAAAAGAATTAAATAGATCCTAATTCCTAAAACATATAACATTGCAAAACCCTTCCACGTCCTTGTAAGTCCTAAAATTCCTCTAATCCTTGTATCTGAAATAATCCAAATGATAATCTTCGAAGAAACATTCAAACAAAAGTATAGCTATTTATGAGATATAGGAATGTAGAGATTCTTCCGTTGAAAGTTTTCAATTGATGTAAGCTCCTGATTATGTTTTGTTTGGATGCATGTCCAGTGACCAACAGGCAGAAACTTACATTTGGAAGCTTGAAAGACATCATCACAAAAAACATTGGAATAGACAAACTACAATTATTATTGATGTTGAATCTAAAAACGACAAACAGGGACAGTTTTCCAGACAACGCAGAGATGGTTTCATTGCAAACTCACCTCACAATATTATAAATATTATTAAAAAAAGAGTAGACAGACATCATACCCTAAGTATCTGAACTCTGAAGCTTGGTAGAGAAAGCAATGGCAACCCAATCGAGCTGAGACGACAACCACTAATGCTGCTTGATCTCAGCCCTGGCCATGTAAGCGAGAATGGGATCCAAGGCACCCTTCTCAGGCTGTCCCATAGAGGCCAAGTCCCGAATCAAAGCCTGTGAATCTTCCCCAGCTGTAAAGATATGGCAGGAACTATGCGGAGCCCAAGCAATCACATCAACAGAAGCTTGGTGTATGACAAGTAAAGTAGGAAAACGAATGTCAAGGACAACAACCTTGGCACTGTCCATGATGATAGTGGCCATGTACCTAGGATCCTGCCTGTTCCATCCGAGTCAAACCAAAGGTGTGTCCAGTTATGCGACTTATTTAAGATATGCAATGGCACTGAGCATCTTCTTGTAGTTCTTAATTATTATTTAATTACACAGCCTAAGCTTTTTTTGCTTGAACACAAAGCCTAAAGTTATTGTGGAAAATTTGCACCCGAATATTTCATCTTTGCATTACCTCCCAATTTGGTGCTTTATTACAGAATAATATGTAAATCTAATTAAAAGCACAAATATAAGATGTGATTTATTACCAATGTGTGAGTTAAGTGGGTGTAGAGGTGCAGCAGTATTGAACTGAGTCAAACGAGCAGTGTGTTGGAGTAATAGAGTGGGAATGCCATAGAATTTGAGATCTTGTGTCAACATTAGCAGTTGCCAATATAGTTATTGCCCTCTACGAATAGGGTAGTGACAGACATAATGATAAAACAAGTCATTATGCGAGAATCATATTAACCATTAAATACTCTCGTTAGACACTGAAACGTGATGAGGAGCATGATAAATAAAATCAATAAACTCTAAGACGGCTTGTTTTGTAAGACAAGTGATGGTTGAACCTGATACAGACAAACATGGCAAACATGACCGTTCAACATGAAGAGAGCCGCTGCCGAGTAAGGAACAAATTCCCTCCCTTCTTATTTTACATATAATTTTAAGAGACCAGAAATCTAAAGAAATAGTGTCTTCAGCACTCAGAAGGAAGTATGGTTACCCATTATAGTTTTTTAGGTAAAAATAACATTACTCAGAAAACTGAAGATCCTTGATTGTTTTCATGATATTATATATAAGCAAATTGATCAACATAGACCCATTTTATTCATCAGGCCCTTTTCAGCCTCCACCTTTTCCTTGCTCACTCATATCACCACATAAATCAATCTTCACTTCATATGACCAACATTTTGAATTTTCAATTGACTCCCCATTTCAGCAACTCCTGTTATCGAATCAGTTGCTTAAAACATTGTTTCTTCCTTTACTTCATTAGGTTATTTTAACTAACAAGTTGTTCTAGCATTGACCCAAGGTTTCCCAATCATAAATCTTCATATGAGAAAACCATTGTAAATGACTCTCATGTAGTCAGCTAATGACACTATCTCTAAGTTTTCTGAAATTTACATTCTTCTTCATATGCATACAACCAACCCAATACTAGATACTTCCCTTACTGCACATCTATCTAAAATCATCTCAGCAATGCCACAAAGTGCTAGAAAAGGCAAAAGCTTCAGATTCTGAGTAAATACCCAAGAGGAAAACATGCAAATTGATAATAATTCCTAAAACATAAAACATTCCAAAAACCCATCCATGTCTTAAAAAGTCCCAAAATTCCTCCAATCCTTGCCCTGAAATTTTTTTTTTTTTTTTTTGGATAACTCGGGGTGGGGGATTTGAACCCTAGAACCAGTTGAGCTACAATGAACTAGCTCCTTGCATCCGAAATAATCCCAATGATAATCTTCGAGGCAACATTTAAACAAAAGTGTAGCTATTTATGAGTTATGAAAATGTAGAGATTCTTGCTAAGTTTTGAATTGGTGTAAGCTCCTCATTGTGTTTTGTTTGGATAAATGCCCAGTAACCATCAGGCAGGAACTCACATTTGGAAACTTAAAAGACACCATCACAATAGGGGAAAAAAAAACTTTGGAATAGACAAACTACACTCATCATTAATGTTGAATCTAAAAAAGACGAACAGAGACAGTTTTTAAGACAAGGCCAGAGATAGTTTCATTCAAAACTCACCTCACCTCACAATTATCATAAACATCATACCCTAAGTATCTGAAGCTTGGTGGAGAAAGCAATGGCAACCCAATCAGGCTGAGAAGACGACCACTGAAGCTGCTCAATCTCGGCCCCGGCAGTGTAAGCAAGAATGGGATCCAATCCACCCTCGACAGGCTGACCCATAGAGGACAAGTCCCAAATCAAAGCCTGAGAATCATCCCCAGCCGTACAGATGTGGCAAGAACTATGTGGAGCCCAAGCAATCGCATTGACAGAAGCTTGGTGTCTCTGCAATTCCACAACAGGCAACGTAGGAAAGCGAATGTCAAGCACAACAACCTTAGCACTGTCCATGATAATAGTGGCCATGTACCTAGGATCCTGCTTGTTCCATCCTAGTCGAACCAAAGGCGTGTCGGGCTCAGAGCTTTCATAGATGATAGTCGAGTGTTCCTTGTCGCGAAGATCGAAAACACGAACAGACCCATCGGCTGAAACAGAAGCGAAAACCCCAACACCACCCCAAGCAATATCGTACACCTCTTTGTCGTGGGCGATGAGTTGGGTGTCCACAACTTCACGCTCGATGTCCCAGATGGTACACGTGGTGTCAATGCTCGAAGTCCCGATTCGCTTCGGCTCAGCCTCGTTCCAATCGAAGGAGGTCAAAGGCCCGCAGAAATCGCTGTTCTTGTTCCCGTTAAGGAGGCTCTTGAGCTCGACGCGGTCGTCGGAGATCCGCCAAACGCGGAGGAAGTCGCTGGAGGTGGCGAGGAGGTCGGGCTTGGTGCACTCCTTGTCGGGGATGAAGATGGTTTTGGTCGGCGGGTACGGGTGCTCGAAAGAGAGGTTCGGGTCGGATCGGATCTCGCCGTTGGAGTCGTCGAGCTGGACTATCTCGACCCGGTTGGGGAACTGCTCGAGGAGGCTCGCGATGGCTAGACGGTACTTCTTGTCGCGGCGGACGCTCCAGTTCATGGCGTAGACGTGCCACGGCGCCTCGTACGTGTATATCTCTGACCGCTTTTGTTGCTCGTCGGATCCGTCTTGGGTCGGATCGCTACTCGCACCCATTTTTTGTTTTGCGACAACTTGAGTGTTTTTTGGGTAGATGGATATAGGAGAGAGATGGATGGATGGATGGAGGGGTCAAAAGAATCGAAAATTCAAGAAGGTGGGAAAAGGTCAAATGTGGAGGAGGGGAGGAAAGAATGAAGTTGGGTGGTCTGAGCTGAGAATGACCAGTGGGGTTTCACAGTTCACACCTTTCTTCCTTCTTCCCCGAATTTGCGACTTTTCGATTCCAGTCTACTACTGTCCACTGGAATGTCCGCTTCAATCTGGGCCGTCCATTTTGATCCATCCTGATCCATAACTTACAAGTGGATCAATCAACATCCTCCCTCATCAATTAAAGTTATCCAAAAGATACGTACAAAATAAAATTAAATAAATTTCAAATATTTATTACCAAATAAATAAGATGGATAATTCATAAATGGACCATGTTAAATTTTTAGGATAATTGTTAATAAATTATTTTAAAAATATTTTAACATCACTTTTATAAGAAAGATAAAAAACTGATAAGAAAATCAATTATTTTATTATTTTTCCTTAAAAATGTTTTTAAAAATATTTCTTAATCAATTATACCTTTAAAACATTCGTTAAAATTTCCCTTCATAAATACTTTCTCAATCAATTTTTCCTAATTTAACAATAAAATTTTCACCATCACATACTCTTGGCATTATGGTCATCCACAATTACTAAGGGTATATTTGATAGACTGTAATAGGCGCATAGTTATTTCTATGATTTAATTATTCTTTAGTTTGTTTATGTTTTTATTACAAAGAATAGTCATTCATTATGAATATCTGTTCTTCAAAATGGAGAATAATTATTCATCTTTAAAATGTTGTATTAGCTATTCTTTGGTAAGTGCAATAATTTCAAAACTTAATATATTTCCAAATAAACAAACCTTACATATACATCTAACAATTATAAAAATAAAAAATTATAAAAAAAAATAACACATATCTCTCTTAAATTTAAAAATAACAATTTTTAAGGAAAAATAATTGTATAAGTAAAATATTTCCTAAAATAAATGTTATCTTTCATTCTAATGTTATAACTCACAATCAAACTAATGAATATGTTTAGTTATTACATTACAACACATTTTATTCCTAATAATAAAGATTACAATTCCTGTTGTAATCCTCATTCAATGTAGCAAACATACCCTAAGTTCTTATGGGTAGGAGGGCAAGAATTAACGTTCAAGTCTCCGAAAAATCTTTTCAAATACATATACACTTATAGTAGGTTTAATAGACGATAATAAGCACGTTAATGTAATCATATACACAATTTCTATCTAGTAAAAAAAAAAACAATAAAAGAAAACAATAAAATTCCCTATTATATATATATAAATATATATATATATATATATATATATTTTTTTTTTTTGTTGGGTCATGGACGGTTAGGATTAGGGCGTTTAAGTGTGTACTTGCTCTTTCTCAAAAAAAAAAAAAAAAAAGGTGTGTGCTTGCTTCTCAAGCCTGAACCCTTATCTACTTTCTCAAAAAAAAAAAAAGCCTGAACCCTTATCTTCGTTTTTAGCTTTATTTTCCCTTTTCTTTATTCCATTACCAAAGCAGAAGCAGAATTTGAAGAAGAAGCGGAGGAATTAGGCGGGGTTCATAAGCATAATCTCAAAACGGCAACACAAACAGAGAATTAAGCAGAGTTTGGAGGGCTAGCTCAGCTGCCCAATACTTTCATTATAGGGGCTTGAACTTTTCACTCAATCCCATCCCTGTACACCTTACTCTTCAATTCAAGTTATTCCTCTCTTATCTCTCACTCTCCTCAGTGGCTGTGGTATGCTGGTAGTATCAACAGACTAAGTCCGAGGTAAAACCCTTTTCTTTCTTTCTTTTTCCTTTTTTTTTTTTTTTTTTTAATTCGCAGCATCTATCTAAAAAAAGGTGTGGCAGTGACTGTATCTCATCATTTCCATAACAAGTTGTGTCATGTGCTAATGCTAGCAATAAAACAATTATGTGAAGGTTGCCAATTGCTCACAAAGATCTTTACTTTATATCTGAATGTGTTCCTTTCTAGATGCAAAGAGTGGAAAAGTGTTAAGATTAGTTCCATTTCTTCCTGTTTATTATTGTCGATAGGCCTTTTTCCGCTAAAATTAGCACAGTTCTTTAGGTGTTGTACCTTAGTATTTTCTTGTGTTATCACTTATTAACTTGGCATTGGCGATACTGTGGTTAGTTGTTGAAGAACACGCTCAACTTGGTGGAAGCCTGGTTATATATATAATGGTTGCATGCCTTTCATGCACGCCTGATGCATTTCCCAGAACAAACCCATTCCCGTTTTCTAAACCACAATTTGGTTCACAAGAAGCTCTTCTATCACTCCACAAGTGCACCAATTTCAAACATCTTAAGCGAGTCTATGCAAAGATAATTTGCCACGGTCTCTCTCATGATCAGTTACTTATTAGGAGACTTCTTAGTATTTGCTCTTCTTATGGGAAAATGGACTTTGCTACTCTTGTATTCCATCAAATTCAGGGCCCTCTTACCTTTACTTGGAACCTAATGATTAGATCTTATACCATCAATGATTGCTCAAAACAAGCCCTTCTTCTGTTTAACCTTATGATATCCCAAGGCTTTCCACCCGATAAGTTTACCTTTCCATTTGTTATCAAAGCTTGCAGTGCTGCTTCTGCAATTGAGATGGGAGAAGTGGTTCATGGGCTAGCTATCAAAACTGGTTTTGTAGGAGATTTGTTTGTGCTGAACACTTTAATGGATCTTTACTTCAAGTGTGGGAACGTAGATTTTGGGTGTAAGATATTTGAAAAAATGCGTGTCCGCAGTGTGGTTTCGTGGACTACCATGATTTCTGGACTTGTTAGTTGTGCTGAATTGGATGCTGCCCGAGGGGTTTTTGAGAAAATGCCAGGCAAAAATGTTGTTTCATGGACAGCATTGATTAATGGATATGCTAGAAATCAACCCGAAGAAGCTTTTGAATTATTCTGGAGAATGCAGCTTGATAATGTGAGGCCCAATGAATTTACTTTGGTTAGCTTGTTAAAAGCTTGCACTGAGATGGGGAGCCTCAAGTTGGGTAGATGGATTCATGACTTTGCTCACAAGAATGGGTTCAAACTTGGTATTTTTCTTGGGACAGCTCTTATTGACATGTATAGCAAATGTGGTAGTTTAGAGGATGCAAGAAAGGTGTTTGATAAGATGCAAGTAAAGAGTTTGGCTACTTGGAATTCTATGATCACTAGCTTGGGTGTGCATGGGTGCGGAGAGGAAGCTATTTCTGTTTTTACAGAGATGGAGAGGGGCAATGTACGGCCAGATGCTATCACTTTTGTAGGTCTTCTATGTGCTTGTGTACAGACAAATAACTTGGAAGAGGGTCAGAGGTACTTCAAATATATGGGTGAACATTATGGCATCACACCTATTCCAGAACATTTAATCTGCATGACTGAACTCTATAGCCGTGCTGGTATGTTAGATGAGGACTGCAAATTAGTAAATGCCATGCCATCAGAGCCAAATGACAATATACTGCCAGCATTGTTGCACTCAAGTAAAGTCTATGGTATTGTTAATATGGAGAAATTCTTATATGGGAAGTTAGATTTCTCAACAATAGATGCAAACTCTTTGCGGCAAAATTGGCTTCAGGTCTCCAAGTGGGATGCAGGTTGATTTTGTGCTAGGCAGATAAAAGGTATCTGCATGACCATACTTTAAGCCACTAAAAGGGCAAGCTTCATGCCAAGGTGGTTTCATTCTCACTCAAAGGGGTTATATATTTCAATATATGTATATTCAATTTATTACCTCTCAATGAGTTTATAATTTTTTTTAACTGGTACGTATGTGTATAGCTCTAGCTTCCTCTGGTATTAGATCATGGATAGGGTTGAAAGAATCAAGTTTTGGTTATTCAAATCTCTAACCAAGTGGGTCAAAAAAATGCTGGTAATAAACTGAAACAGAATATCCTACGCCATTGTACCCCATATCCATGTTAGTTTTAAATGCAGTAACTTTAAAATAATATAGGGTGAGACATTTTTTTTTATTGAAATGAAATGATCTAGTTCTTATATAAGTGTATTATTGTTATCCGCAAAGAACTCAAGCTCAGTTCTTCTTCAAACTCTGTTCATTGTTGTACCCAGTATGCTTTCACATTATTCATGTATAAGCAGTAACCATGGATCTCACTTTGCTTCTACCTTTTTAACTACTTTTAATCTCTTGTAAAAGATAGTTTCTATCGCTAAACAAATTGGAGCCTAATGAGGAGCTAGAATGGGAAAAAGAATGGAAGAGAACTTTTGGAGTAAATAGGAAATGGAAAATCTAACCGTTGGATTGCATTTTTCTTTATGTTCTTAACATGCATGTCAAATTCGATTAAAATTGGATGTTATTTACTATTTGATCAATAAACTTATTTTTTATACATAATTTTTTACCATTAAAACTTGAAATTTAAATAAGTCATTGGTGACATAACAATTAATATTTAATTTTTTTGAAATTCTGTAAGCATGGAGAATATAATAAGAACATGCAATTTAATAGTTAAATTTTCAAAATTCACATCCAATAAAAGGATATAGGAGAAGTTTAAAGAGTTTTTTTCTAAACTAATTTGAAGGGTAACATTTTCTAGAAAATGAAAGACTTTTTTGTTGATAAAGATGTAAATATATGTCAATAAAAGGGGTTTTTATTTGTCCTAACAATATTGCCTTTGTTTAATTTTCCCAGTTCAATTCAGTGGGATGTTTCATTCACATTTTTTCTTCTCTGTCTCCAACTATGCAAATAAGAAATTTAAGATGTAGAGTATAGGTTTTTGCTTAGCTGTAAGCTCTCTTGTTTGTGGATCATATGTTTAGCTATAGTATTTTGATATTTCTACATTGTATTTTTTATTTTAAGTCTCTTTTAACTATAGCTTATATTTAACTTAAACCATGATAATTTCATATAATTTTTTGTTAGCATAATATTCTATTATACAATTGTGGGGTAATTTCCCGCACAAGTTGTTTGTCCACTTTGGGGAGCCAAACCCGCACGGTTTTGTTCTGCAAGCGACATGGAAAGACTTTGAGTGCAGTCCCACATCGGCAAGAGAAGCGCCCCACTCATGCCTTATAAGTGCTTGGCGCTTCTCTTGCCGATATGGAACTGCACTCAGAGTCTTCCCATATCGCTTGCAAAACAAAACCGTGTGGGCTTGGCTCCCCAAAGCGGACAAACAGCTTGTGTGGGAAATTACCCCACAACAATTTTAAGGGGGGAGTTTTGATCCTAATTAACATGTATATACTTCGAAATTTTGGTCAATAACAAATATTTATCATTTTGTTGGGTACTAAATCAAAATTTATAAGTTGCCCACATATTGCTTCTATCATGCTACATGGTCCATAAACTGCCACATAATATCCGAAGTTCAACTTTAAGGTGGTATTTTTGTTGAATTGTAACAATTTGAAGCAGTTTACTTATATTTATTGACAATATAAAAAAAAAAGTTTCTCTGTAACTAAGAAAGTCCTCCAAACTTCTCTTAGGCAGTAGAATAGCCTACCTTCTACGAATGTTTTTTGTTCTCCATGTTCCAACAGTGTTAGTTCGATGGCTAGTTGGGTTTTCTTCAAGGGAATAGGGAAACACATTGTCTTTCTTTAACTTTCTTACTACTGCCTTGATAATTTTATTTTTGCCAATGGAAGAATTATCACAAAGTTGGATGAAACTATTGCTCTCAAAGAGAGAGGGGCGAGGTTGCTGTTTGGAAGATGAATTCAACTCAAAAAAACATATCATAGCAGCAAAGTTTCTTACGAAACGGGCTCTTAATATTGAGGCCATTGCAAAAAGGTTTACCCCATTATGGCATTCAAGGAGCGGATTTAAGATCAAAAACCTAAGTGATTATGTGATTCTCTTCATTTTTGAAAATGAAAATGAAGTAGAGAAGGTCCTTAGGTTATTTCCTTTTTTTTTTCTTTTTTTTTTTTTTTTTTTTTCACGCGTTTGTGAGACTTGCGGCTACTGTTCATGTACTGTTCAATGAGCAGTAACCGCAAAGTTTGACTTTTCTCACTTCTTTCAGCCAATCAGTGCACATCGTGTACTGTTCACGGACCCACAAATTTCACTTTTCAGCAACTTTTTCATTAAAAATGGGTCCCACGGTACTATTCACACATTTAAAAATTATTTTGCTACAGTGTTTTTCAATTTTCAGTTTTCAGCTGTATCCAAACGGACCCTTAATGCTGAACCATGATGCTTTGATAAGCACTTAGTGATCATGCAAAAATATGATAAAAGCATGGCAATGGAAGAACTGAAATTTGAGAAGACTCGATTTTGGGTTCAAGTTCATGGGCTCCCCTACAAATACATGAATGTTAAGGCAGCCGAAAAAATCTGTGAAGTTATTGGACAAATTGTACACCCTACCGATCCAGCTGAAGCGGAGGGGGGCAATTTTATGAGGATTCGAGTGGAGATGGATGTATCTTTACCCCTTTGCCGTGGTCGAGTTATGTCTATGGAGAAAGGAAAAAAATCTTGGGTCACGTTCAAATATGAGCGTCTACCTAATATTTGTTATTGGTGCGGCAAAATGGACCACTCAGATTGTGATTGTGAGATTTGGCTGGACAGTGAAGGAAGTTTAGTAGAAACACAAAAACAATTTGGGCCTTCATTATGTGCTCCACCATTTTTTCCGTCAAAGCGAAGTGTGGTGGCTGTCCTAGGTTTTTATAGTCAGAAACGCACAGTCCCAAAGTCGCATGCTACTGAAGCTAGACCTGAATATGGCAGTGAGAGCAATGATGAATCAAGAGCTATGGCGGTGCTCATGGTGGTGCATAACCTGGAATCATCAGACAGCTCATTAAAAGCTCATTTATAGGAGAAAACCGACACACCCAATGAGCCTAATTATTCAGGAAGCAGTTACACGAGTAATCAAGTCCAAGGCCCTAATATCTCTCCACATAATCTGGACAAATTTAATGCAAAAAATATAGGGATCAACATGCACGAAAAGTCTGGTGATAGTTGTTTATTATCTCCAACGGAACCAATTGGAATTAATCCAATTAATTTCTCGATTAAATCCTCCAAAAGCAATTAATTCCAAGAGGCAACCCAATTAAACCCTAATGCTAATACTTCCATCCTTAATTCTTTGTCACGTGAGGGGTATGAATTTACTAGGGCAACTAAAAGAATAGGTACGTGGACTAGGTTGGACAGAGGCAAGAACACGCAGCAAGTTGCTCAGGCAAACATCACAGGACCATGTAAACGAAGTTTTTCAACAATTGATGATCACCTCAAATTACCTTGCAGCAAGAAACAGGTTTTGACAAATGATGCTGAATTTTCTTCTCGAATGGTGGAGGTTGATGCTCAGCCCCGCCAGGTTTCATGAATCTCTTAGTATGGAACTGTCATAGGCTTGGGAACCAACGTATAGAGAAGGAGCTTGGAAACATTATCCGGGCAAAAGATCCATCTGTCGTGTTTTTAGCCGAAACATAAGCAGGTGAAGCTAGGCTAGATTGAGTCCTTCACAACATAAGTTTTGATAATAAGTAGGAGGTTTGTAGTGGGAGGAGAGGTGGAGGATTGGTACTGTTCTGGAAAAATGATGTTCATGTAACTATTAAGGATTCATATAGGTACTTTATTGATATAACCCTAGATAAAAATAGGGAAACAGAATGAAGATTTACTGGGTTCTATGGAGAGCCTGAAACTCATCAGAGAATGGAGGCTTGGAATAAATTGAGGGGTTTAAACAATAGGCCAGAAGTACCATGGCTTTATGCAGGGGATTTCAATGAAATCAGTAGACAAGATGAAAAATTGGGGAGAGCACTGTGAAGTCACACCCAAATGCAACAATTCAGAGACGTAATTGATGAATGTGGTTTCATTGATTTGGGATTTGAGGGATCCAAATTTACTTGGATCAAACACTTTACTGATGGTCACTCATTATGGGAACGGTTGGATAGAGGATTAGGGAATAGTGAGTTCCTCATAAGATTTCCAAGCTCAAGGGTGTCCCATCTCAGATGTATGTCATCAAATCATATTCCACTTCTTATCAATCTTTCAAGGTTGGAAGCTCCACCTAGGAAGAAAGTGTTTTGCTTTGAGGAGATGTGGTTATCTGATTCACGCTGTGGTGAAATTGTGGAGGCAATATGGAGGAATGGTGAGGAAGGTGATATCATGAAAAAAAAATTGAAAAATGTAGTAAGGATTTGGGATGGTGGGGAAAAAAAATGTTTTTAGGAATGTTAGGCGAGAATTGAAGGAGAAAAAAAAAGTTGTTAGCCAAGGTTAAGGCTGAGGCAATGAGGAGGGGAGATAATTCTCGGCTTAGAGAATTGAGCTGAAATTCATGTTCTCATGGACAAGGCAACCCGAATGTGGAGCCAAAGATCAAGAGTGTTATGGTTGAAAAATGGGGATAGCAATTCCAAATTTTTTCATAACAAAGCAACTCAAAGATTTAGGAAAACTTTCATTCTTGGAATTAAAGATAAAAGAGGTAATTGGCAAGAGCAATCAGAAGTGATTGGAGACATCATTGTGGAGTATTTTGAAGACTTGTTCACTACAAGGAATTCGGCCATTGAAGAAGGTTCACTTTCCTTTATCCCAAAGCTGGTCACAGATGAGACTAATGAACAGCTAATGGGGGAGTTCATGGAGTGGGAAATTCAGGAAGCACTTGATCAAATGGCACCCCTAAAAGCACCAGGTCTTGATAGGATACCACCCCTATTTTTCCAACACTTTTAGGGGATTATGAATAGAGGGGTGACTTCCACAGTACTGGCTTGGCTAAATTCAGGTAAACTACCTCACCCAATAAATCATACTTTTATCACTTTAATTCCAAAAGTAAAGAATCCTGTTTTAGTCTCTGAATATCGCCCTACTAGCCTATGTAACGTATTTACAAAATCTTCTCCAAAGTCCTTGCAAACAGATTAAAAAAAAATCATGCCAGAACTTATAACTGAGCATCAATTTGCTTTTGAAAAGAATAGGCTTATTTCAGATAATGTTTTAGTAGCTTTGGAGACCTTGCATTGTATGAAAAATCATAATTCTGGACAAACAGGTTTTATGACTCTAAAACTAGACATGAGCAAGGCATATGACATGGTGGAATGGAATTATCTTCAGAAACTGATGGAAAAAATGGGCTTTTGCTCAAGGTGGATTGGTTTGATCATGAAGTTTGTTCGCATTGTCTCATACTCAATTTTGGTGAATGATGATCTGAAGGGGTTAATTAATCCAACACGAGGCATAAGGTAAGGGGACCCACTCTCCCCTTTCCTATTCCTATTATGCACGGAAGGATTACATGGCTTAATCACAAAAACCGTAAAAGCAAAGGAAATCAACGGCTTCTCAATTTGCAAGAGAGGCCCCAAACTAACCCACTTATTTTTTGCAAATGATAACTTGCTTTTTTGTAAGGCAAATTCCCAAGAATGTGGAAATGTGCTCAAAATTTTGGCGGAATATGAAGAGGTGTCGGGCCAAAAAAATCAATAAAAAAAAGACATTTTTTCTTTAGCAAATCCACAAAAGCCGATGTTAAGGAGGAAATTAAAAATGTGTTGGTGTGAATGAAATAAGGTCTTATGAGAGATATTTGGGGCTACCCTCATTGGTGGGAAGGGGTAAAAAAGCAAGCTTTAGCTATATTAAGGAGAGGGTTTGGAGGAAACTACAAGGGTGGGAGGAGAACAATAAGTAGTGTTTCTATAAAAAAATTTAAAAAAAAAAAGGAAAAAAGAAAGAAAGAAAAAGCCATAAAAAGAAGAATGTGTGCCTAGGAATAAATAGGCTAAACAACTATATATATATATATATATATATATATAGAGAGAGAGAGAGAGAGAGAGAGAGAGAGAGAGAGAGAGAGAGAGAGAGAGAGAGAGAGAGAGAGAGAGAGAGAGAGAGAGAGAGAGAGAATTTTTAATTGTAAGAAAGTTAGATTTGTAATCAATTTAGGAATTATAAAAGAAGGAGAATTATTAGGAAAAAAAAAGGATAATTACAGTAAACCCACCTGTGGTTAGGCTCGTTTTTACTTTGTCTACCCGTGGTTCAAAACTTAACACTTTGCCCACCTGGGGTCCGCTCTGTTAGAACTTCGTTACCCACCTCTGTTAAAATCGAGGATAAATATGTATTTTTATTTTTCTTTTATTTCTCTCTCCTCCCAAAACAAAAAATTCATACAAAATTAAATGAAAACAAGATAAAAAAATGTCATTATGTAAAAAAGGTAAAAAGTTGCTTAAGAACTTCAAAAATGCAGAAACTTCAAGAACTGTTTAGGAAGAGGCAATGTAATCATAGGCACACCATAACAAACTCCCTCCAACATATGAAGGTTTTTCCAACAATCCAAACGAATGAATAGTTGGAAGCCTCAATAGCATGAGCAATCTCAATATTGGGTTTGCTTCTAAAGACCCAAAATTGGGATTGCCATGTCCAGATTTGTCTCTCTCTCTCCCGTCCACTAACAGTCACCACAACCACTTTTGAAACCCATAACCCATCGCAAACCACAACACACAACCACCGCCAAAATCAAATTAACCACCTCTACCACAACAAAATTAGATCAACCCACAACCCAAAAAACCACAAAAAAAAAGAGACCCATCAGGCAGAGCGATGTCATCGCGGTGGCTACTCCACCTTTGAAACCCATAACCAATCGTAAACCACAACACACAACCATTGCCAAAATCAAATCAACCACCTCTACCACAACAAAGATAGATCAACCCATAACCCAACCACAGATCAACACAGCTTCGGCAAAGGGCAAGCTTGGCGACACAAATCGACAACCATAAAGATCAGCGATGATTGGAGTCGGAGATCGAAGTCGGAGATCTGATTTGGGAGATCAACGGAGATCGGAGTTGGCAGATCAAAGATTAGTGGTGGATTTGCTTCAAATCTCTCTAGAATTTTTTGATGGTTTGAAAATGAAATTGATTTTTATTTGGTAGTTTTTAAAACTGGTTGGGTTTTTGGATTATCTTTTTTATTTTTTAAATAATGGATTATCTTTTTTAGAACTTTAGAACTATAGCATAGTTGATGTGTGTGCCTTCACTTTATTCTCATAGAAGTTCTTAAGCAATCAAAAATTCTAACTTTTTGATTTTTTTTTAAAATTTTTTATGTTTGTTTTTTTTCCTAAAAATATGTTTTTCTAACGGTAAAGGGAAATGTGGGTAACAGATCCTTAACAGAAGTTACCTCAAGTGGGCAAAGTGTTAAGTTTTGAACCACGGATAGGCAAAGTGAAAACAGGCCTAACCACAGATGGGTTTACTGTAATTATCCAAAAAAAGAAAAAAGAAAAAAGAAAAAAGAAAGAAAACAAACAAACAAGGAAAAAAAAAAACACACACAGAAAAAAAAAAATCTACATTGATTAAAAAACCATACATATACGTTAGTTTAGGATAGGATAGTAGCCAGGCACAGAGCTAGGGTTTGGTTTACCTCCAATACCTTTTTAATTAGAATTTTCTTTTATTTTAATGAGAAACTGTCATATCATCCACAAACAAAATAAAAGGTGGAGATTAAAACCTACTACCACTTGTCATTATATATTTAAAATAAAAAGACATGTGCAGTTAAAAAAGTACTAGAGGTAAGCCAAACCCACAGAGTTATCATTGGATTAGGGGGTAATGGCCCCCCAATATTTTTAAAAAAAATATTATTATATATATGTGTATTAATTTTAGCAATTTTGTTCTATAAAATTACACTTTATTTCATTTAAACAATATCATTGATTCTTTTAAGCATAATGCTATATTTACAAACCTTTTTATAATGTTTTTACAAATTATTTTGGTAGCAAATTCTTATTGGTTCGCATAATGGGCCTACTACTTACATCATTTTTTTACTTACTAGTAACAACTTATTATATCAGTAATTTATAATAATAAATAAAAAAGCTTGTAGCTCTAGCATTTTCCTCATTTTAATAACCATAAAAAGGTTGATAGATCTAAAATCTAAAACAAAATATACAACCCCAAAAAAAAGCTCAACAACAAAAATTACCAATAATAAAACTAAAAAAATTAATCTCAATTAACCAATTTTATCCAAATTAAACAACCCTGCCCTTTAAAAAATCTAAACAAAAACAATTTTGTTCTTACCAACAAAAAAAAGTAAAAAAAATAAAAAAAAATCTCAGCAGCTAAGTAGTAGCAAAGTCAGAGGTTGAAATCATCGCACACAGCCAACAGTAAAGCCGTCTTCCTAATTCAAAGTTTAGCTATTCCATAAAACTTTTATGTTTCATTATCCCACCAAAAAAAAAAATGATAAAGTCGTAGATGGGATATTTATAAGAAAAAAAATTGTTGTTTCTATCCTAAGAATTCTTAAATAATAGATAGATAAAATTATAAATATTTATAAAGGTTTATATAATGGATTTCATGGATTAAAAATTGTTTTTATGACTCATAAGAAAGACCTAAAAAAAAAACACACACAAACAAAGAAGAGTAATACACACGTGGATGGTAGGTTTGACCATGCATTCTATCATGGATTTAACAAAAGTCAAATTACCTTAAGTAATAACAAAAAATAAAATAAAACAAAAGGAGAGTTAGATTTATTATCAACATAGATATTATAAAAGAATGAGAATTATTGATAATGGAGGAGATAAAAAATTGACTAAAACTCCTTGAATTGACCAGAGACTGAAGAATACGAATTTACTTAAAACTCAATACTAATTAATGTTTTGGTCTAAGATGGCTGAAGAGGGCGGATCCTATCAATTTATAAAATAAAATAATAATAAATAAATAAATAAAAGGCAGAGGTTGCGTATTGCTTCTTCTTATAATTATAAAAATAATAAATAATAAATAAATAAATAAAAAGGCAGAGGATGAGTATTGCTTTTTATATTCTGCTAAAAATTGTGCAATTAAAAAACTGGAGGATGAATCGCAGGCAGTTAAAACCAAAATCAGAGAGAGAGAGAGAGAGAGAGCATGAAAACAAAAGCTGATGGATAATGTCGAGAAAATAGATCACCATAATTAACAACTTCAAAAACCATAGCATTCCCCAGACCCACCGCTACTGGGTCTCTCATTCTCATACCGGTACCTCTCTCTTTCTCTCCCTTGTTTCTTTTTGCTCTTTTCTGCTTTTGTTGAAATTTCAAACTCACGGGCGTTATAGTTAGTAGGGTTCTTTCTTGGCGACTCTGACCCTTTGGGTGAGTGGGTTGTTAGCCTGCTGCTTGCGAGGTAGGTAGCTACGTGTATCTTTTCATGGTCAATCAACAATAACAAATGCCGCCATGTTTTTTCATTCGTTCATAATTAAATTAAAAAACACAAAATAGTCCGAATCCTACACCACCTACTTTCACAATTTAAATGTCATTTTCAACATTTTTCAACGAAAACCAAGTCCCCACTGCCATCCTATATAATTCATTATTAAATAGTCACCCCGTTTTCTTAGGATCCTGAAAGGTTTACACGATGGATCAAACCCAGAACTATATTTATTGTAGCCGCCAGCGAAAGCCATCCGTATTCGGATAATGCCATTGACTGTGATGGTAGTATGATACAGTACAAAAGATAAAGTCCTCAAAATCCAAACCCCCAAAACTATCTCTGATCTTTATCTTGCTTACCAAAAAAAAAAAAGAAAACTTATCTCTAATTTTGTACCGTATATTAAACAGATTTCTATTTTTTTTTCTCTTACTAAAAATTTTTAATTTAGTGTATATATATATATATGTTAAAAAAAAAAATTATTAAAGTCAAATCAGAAGATGGGTCCACAAGCACAGTTCTGTTATAATAACGTTTTGAGTGTGGGAGCTTTTTCTCTTCCTCCTCCTACGGTAGCCAGCTCGTTCCACCAAAATTCAGTACCGTTCTCTTGTAAGTCCAATAGCTATTGTTGCGGCAAATATTGGCTGTCCAGATCTGATAGCAACAGCAGATCAAGCGGTGTGAGGAGAATGGCTTCTTCTTCGCCTATAAAGACCTCGCATCACCGTCTGCGGCATGTGGATTCAATGACGATTCTACCGTCGGGTGCTGGCAGGATATCGCATTTGAACGCCGCCATCTTGGGCGAATCCTTGGCTTCTGAAGAGAATGATCTCGTCCTTCCCAATGACCAATTCTCTTCTCAGGCTCTCGTCCCATCCCCCGAAAAGGTAAAGCCCGCCAACCAACCCTCCTACTTGTGATGTCCAGAGATTCGCTTGAATATTGATCGAGTGTGTGTTGCGTGGGATGTGTTAAGTCGAGCATAGCATATACTGGGTAGTAGTCGTTTTGAGGTATAGCGTAGATGTGACTAACGTGGTACGTGGTTGTGTTTGTATGTATTGATTTGTTAGTATGTGGAGATGTATAAGAGATCAATTGAGGACCCTGCTGGATTTTGGTCCGATATTGCGTGGTCAGAGTTTTACTGGAAAGAGAAATGGGGACAGCAAGTGTTTTCTGAGAATCTTGATGTCCGGAAAGGCAATATTAGTATTGAGGTACTTTTGTTTTGTTTTGTTTTATTGTACTTTTTCTTTCGAGTTCTTTTTTTTTTCTTTTAAAAGTTAATTTGGCTCTTTATTCTGAGTCTTTTTTTTTTGGTCTGTGTTTTATTTCTCAGTGGTTCAAAGGTGGTGTAACCAATATTTGCTACAATTGCTTGGATAGAAATGTTGAAGCAGGAAATGGGGACAAAATTGCCATTTACTGGGAAGGCAATGAGCTTGGTGTTGATGGCACTTTGACATACACTCAGCTTCTACAGAGTGTTTGCCAGGTCATTTACTAAGCTCTCTCTAATGCTATCCATGCACACAAACAAACGCACTCATGTATAATAAACTCAAACTCAAGAAATTGAAATTGAGATGTGGGTGTGAGCAAACAACAAAAATTATAAAAGAAGATATTGGGTTTTCAATCTGCAATTAGCAGAATGGCTAAATGAATGTGATTGATTTTATTTTATTTTTCCTTCTACAGCTTGCAAACTACTTAAAGGATGCTGGGGTTAAAAAAGGTGATGCAGTGGTGATTTATTTGCCAATGCTAATGGAACTTCCAATTGCAATGCTCGCATGTGCTCGCATTGGTGCCGTTCACTCGGTATGGCTTACCTTCATTATTTCCACCCACCCTTTTTTCCTCTTCCTTTTATTTTTGTTCCAAATTCCACATTTTTTCATTTGTTTACAAATAAATCTCTGATAGCTTTTGTTATCCTCAGGTTGTATTTGCTGGATTTTCTTCTGAATCTCTTGCCCAAAGAATTGTAGACTGCAAACCTAAAGTTGTGATTACTTGCAATGCTGTTAAAAGGGGTTCTAAGGTTATCCCCCTCAAAGGCATAGTTGACACTGGCCTAACTGAATCAGCCCGAAATGGAATATCTGTAGGTGGGGAAATAACTGCTTATGATTTAAGCACAAAATTGTATAGTCTTCGAAAATATGTCTCTGTAAAGGGTCATACACCTTTTTACTCAACATTTTCTTCTCATGATTGACACAATTTAATGGCAAAAATGAACTTGCATTGCACTTACCTGAAATAGAGCTGCTACTCCTTTAGGACAGTAGTCTGGGTTTCGACAGTCCATTTTTGTTTCCCTGAATTTCTAGTTGTTCTAAGTCTCTTCCATTGTTCTTTCATTTAGTGATACATTAAGTATGTTCGATCTATTGGAGTTGTGACCATGAAATTTCATGGATATTGAGTACCATGTCCAATGGGGACAACATATGCCAAAGGTTCATTGTGCTTTATCTGAGGTAAAACATCTACTGTTGAGGATTGGGATCTATATCAGGCCCCAACCAGCTTAGTTAATCTCAGCATTGGGTTCAGATTGTTCTAAAACCTACTTGACTTGCCAAAATTTTACCCTATGTTCAGTATTGTACAACAAAATATTGGGACAAAATCTTTTTTTCCCTCCACATTGACATATTTGTTTCCTTTTTCTTGCAGATGTGTGCTTAACCTATGAAAACCAATCAGCCATGACGAGGGAAAGTACTAATTGGCAAGAAGGAAGAGATATATGGTGGCAGGTTAGTTTTTGGAACCTCTTCTTATAAATGGATTCTCATGAAAGATATGGTGCTTGTACTTGTAATGTGCATGTTGTATTCCCCTTCCTTCTGGTATCAATTCCTTCGTGATATGCCTAGAAAGAAGAGAATGGCACTATTTTAATGTAGAAGTCTAATTCCTTGTGTATTTTAACTTATCAAAAAATTCCTTGTGTATTTTAAATGCATGCCTGGGCTCTATATCAAGAGCCTTAATGTACAATTTTGTACATGTTGCTGGACGGAATGGGATATTTATGGCATATACTTTATCAATTGATAGTGATTACAGATTTAGGATAGTTAATTTTTGGGTCATTGATGATTTGCAAATCTCTTTCAGGATGTTGTTCCTAAGTATCCAACTACTTGTGAGGTGGAATGGGTTGATGCGGAGGATCCACTTTTTCTGCTCTATACTAGTGGGAGCACCGGAAAGCCAAAGGTAGTTATATAACACGGTCTTATTAATATATGTTCTCCCTTTCCATTTGTTTTGTTCTCACATAAGTTTTTGAAGGGTGTTCTCCATACAACTGGAGGATATATGGTGTATTCCGCAACAACGTTCAAGTATGCATTTGACTACAAACCGTCTGATGTCTACTGGTATACTTGAAATTCATCCTTCATGTCATTACAAATTCCCTCACATAGAAGAAATTCTATACTACTAACATTAGTTTTTTTTTTTTTGATATATACTACTAACATTTGTTGTTTCTTAATTTGTCTTTCTCCCAATTTCAGGTGTACAGCTGACTGTGGTTGGATTACTGGGCACAGCTATGTTACTTACGGACCACTGCTAAATGGAGCGTCAGTTGTAGTCTACGAAGGGGTACTTGAAATGAGAACTTCTATTGTAGTTTCTTGTCATGGTCATGGAATAACATTCAAGATTAGAAAACAACTTACACATTCAAACATTAATTATATTGGTGCATAGAGATCAACCAATACATTCAATTTTGACCACAGGATTGGAAATTTAAGAAGGGCTAGCTTTGGAATACCAAATGGAGACTCCAGAACTTGGCATCTAAACTAAAATTATCTGTTTTTTTTTATCTCTTTTTAAGAACCATATATACATATGTGGGTTTAAATGTCATATATGAATATAATTTGGCTAATTACATCGTACTGTTTTATGAAACTTAATTGTCACTTATAAAAAAAAATATAGTTTGAATAATACAGTTTGATTTGAAACACCAATTGGCTGTATTGTTGTGTGGAAGATGCTCAAGAACCTCTTGAGCAATATATTAGATGGTCCAAGCCAACATTTTTGGATGGGCTGTGCGTTGAGTGCATTCATGATGTTTAGATGTTATTTTGGCCCTCATAACTCATTCTCAAGAAGAAAAGGCAGAAGATTGTATGGGAATTGGAACCATCGAATTTTTTTTATTTTAAATTTGATGTAAATGTTCTAAAGATTCATCTTGATATCATTTTTCTGAAATATTTAGCTTAAGAGGCCATACCTTATGAAATACAATGAGAGGCAATCATACTGTATTTTAAGTTTTCCCATTTATGGCTAAGTGGCTATGTATTACCTGCAGGCTCCAAATTATCCTGATTCTGGACGCTGTTGGGATATTGTTGACAAATACAAGGTGACTATATTCTATACCGCACCCACATTGGTGCGGTCCCTCATGCGTGATGGTGATCAAGTAAGCTATATGTCTGACCTGAGCTATGTCTCTGTGGATGAAATGATTTATATAAATATTTGTTAATCAAGAGTATCATACAACTCAGTTATGCCTTTTCCCAGTTATGTGGAATTGCTTCAACATTGTCATTTGTCATTTTAGTTAATCTAGGTTCATAGTTTCTGATGCAGAAGAGAAGCAGGATTTAAGAGTTTCTCATGTTATGCTTTCTTTAAGTTTATATGCTGCTAGTTTTACTTTCATTAATGATAAACTACCCTTGATCTCAAAAGCTTAAACTATTAGGAGATAGTGAATTTAATCGTTTTTAACTGTTGTTCTAACACTCCCCTCATGTGTGGACCCAAAATACCCTTAATAAATGGGGTGCAACACATGATAAATTACCACATGATACCAAAGGCTTATATTGTTAGGAAATAACGAATTTAATCAGCTAACTATTATTCTAATAAATAAGTTCTATAATTTTAGAAGTCAAAGAAATATGGTATAGTTTAAAGAAATTCTGGAATTGAGGTTGCATTAGCCCAAGACTAGATTTTTTTTTTTTTTTTTTTTGGTTACTACATATATATAAGCTTTTGCCAACTGGCACACGCTGCATGTCCACCCTGAATGATGGGGCACATCCGGGAGTCAAATCCCCTTAAACGTTTACCTAGAAATATATTTATTACTTGTTTGGTAGTCAAGCTTACTACAAATACATTCTTTTCACATTCAGAGACCTAAAAATTTATTGGAAGAAAGATTTGGGATACCTTAGTGTTTGGGATAATACATTCTTTAATTTTCAAATACATTCCTTTCACATCCAGAAGTCATATCTCTTGATAAAAATATTTGGGATACCTTAGTGTTTGATGTGGTGCATTTGGAGAGAGGAATTCTAGAAGCTTAAAGGGGTTTGAAAGACCTATTTTAGATCTAAAATTGTTTTTTCTGAGATTGTTTGAATGGATGATAGTGTCAAGATTATTATCATTTTGAAACTTATTAGATTTGATTGATCATTGTAATTATAGAGCTTAATTGTTGGTGTACCTATTGTATACTTATTGTGTATTTGGGCTATGCCCTTAATCTCTTATTAATAAAATTTTGTTACTTATTCAACCAAAAAAAAAAAAAAAAGGATTTGAACATTTAATACAAAATAAGGATTTTTCCTCCCGATAACCTCTTTAGAAGATTGTGAGGCTTTATATCACGTGTTTTTAGAGGATTTTATTGGATGTGATGACTAAAGAAATTAAATTACACTTCCTTTATTTCCATTTTAAATGTTTTGCCTTCCTTTTTGGGACATCTAAAAATGCATTTCCACTTTTTAAAAGTGGAAGTTCAATTTCCCATGTTATCCTTAAATTTTTTTTTTTTTTTTTTTTTTCCTCTAGAAAAGCAAAAAAGACTATTATTAAGTTGTGCCATCTCTAATATAAAGTAAAGAACATTTTAAGAAGATCTTTATATATTTAGCTTTCTATTCAAAATTGTATCATTTCAAACCATGACATTCAAATTGGGATGGAGGGAGTAATAATTTCAAATCTAAAATTAATTTTGTAAACTGCAAGTTATAATGTTGTTCCCAGCTCACCATTCAGGATTTTTGCTGGTTTATGGAGTTTTGTGTTTATTACATAACAAGGGAAAGAGAGAGAGGGGAGAGAGGGCTCCGAAACTCACATGCTCTGATGTGATTAATTTTCATAATGAATGTACTAATGAGAATTTTTTTCAATTTTGCAGTATGTTACCCGTTACTCGAGGAAATCCTTACGGGTCCTTGGAAGTGTTGGCGAGCCTATTAATCCAAGTGCATGGAGGTTTAGCTATCAGCGCTTGTTTATTGTAGTAATCCAAAATTCTTTTCTTTTTTAATAATAAGACAACTTAAGACATTCCAGTTTCTCTCAGGTGGTTTTACAATGTAGTTGGAGATTCAAGGTGCCCTATATCTGACACCTGGTGGCAGACTGAAACTGGTGGCTTCATGGTATCTTAATTCTTTTCTTTATGTCTTTCTTATTGTGATGCCAGCAGAAAACTCTTATTTCCTATCAAAATGTATATATATGAATGAACTTTGAGATTTTACTTTGACATGTTTATAATTGATATTGCCATCCTTTTCTGTTGAGACTATTATCAATGGTTCACAACTTTTACCTGGCAGATTACTCCATTACCAGGTGCTTGGCCTCAGAAGCCTGGTTCTGCTACTTTTCCTTTCTTTGGGATTCAGGTCTTTCATACTGAACTTTTATATGGATGCAATCATCTAGCATATTAGTTTAATCTTTTTTACTTATAAAAAAAACATATTAATTTAATCTTTCATCGATCTCTATTTTTTTTAAATTTAAATTACTTCTGCATCGAAATCTTATTGGGGTGAAATTGCAGCCTGTCATAGTGGATGAGAAGGGTGTTGAGATTGACGGTGAATGCAGTGGGTATCTATGTGTGAAGGGCTCATGGCCAGGGGCATTCCGTACACTTTATGGTGACCATGAAAGATATGAAACAACATACTTCAAGCCATTCCCTGGCTATTATTTCAGTGGTGATGGCTGCAGTAGGTAAGTTATTACTGTCAGTTGTCATGTTATCAGTCTGCATGATAATATTTTGTGCTAAGGATCTTGATATAGTGTCTTGGACTTGAACTCCAATTTGTATACTTAATGGTGTCTCCAACAAATGACTGTGTAGACCAAGACATAAGACATGCAAAGAGTGGGCTAATTGTGTTAAGCTATCTACATCTATGTTTCAGGGACAAGGATGGATACCACTGGCTTACTGGAAGGGTTGACGATGTTATCAATGTTAGGTATCTTTTAGATTTCATAATCTTTTCCTCTTTTAATCCCCCCACACAGATATATATAGCTTGAAAAAATAAAAAAGAATAGGTCATCAAAATGGTCATATATGGACAATTGCTCCCCATTGTTTAATGTGGTATCTTTGGAGGGAAAGAAATAGTAGGTGTTTTGAAAATAATAAGAGATCCATATCAGACCTCAAGTTATTTTTCTTTAGAACCTTAGTGGATTGGTTGTCTGCCCTGTGAAACCAATCATTCTCTTCTTTTCTTAATTTTCTTGATTTATGTAATTTTTGTACTTGATTTGTTGACCCCTGTACACTTCCTGTGTGCTAGGGCATCTATTTTTTTATATCAATAAATCTTGTTACTTATAAAAAATAAAAAAGAATAAAAAAAGGTGATTAGTCCGTGGAAGGCCCTACCTATGTGTGGCCACAGAAGCATCTACCCACTGATGACCAATGCTTGAGGAGCCTAGACGGTAAGGGAGCTGCAGGTGCTCCCTCAAGCAGGTTCAGCGATAGCCTGAACTCAGCTCCACCAAACTCCCTGTAGCAACACACACAGAGACATGCGTAGCATCATAAATTTATTGATTTTTACACACTTCATTAAAGCTATGCATCTCTGTCTCTCAAAATTTATGGCATTCTGTTGTTAGGAAGAAAATTATACAAGTTTTCTTCATTGCCTTTGATATTTGGAAAATATTGCAGTGGACATCGTATTGGCACAGCAGAAGTTGAATCTGCTCTAGTCTCTCATCACCAATGTGCAGAAGCTGCTGTGGTTGGTGTTGACCATGAGGTATACCTTTGAGCTTGAATGTGCATGTGTGGGTGGTGGTTGATTGGTATTTTTTCCCCTTTTTTTTTGGGGGGGTGGGGGGGGGGGGGGGTGGTGTAGGAGAGGCATCTGATGGGTGATTTCACAACTAAATTGCCCGTACCAAGTATGTCTGACCAAACTAAAAACTACCATATTTGTTGCTGTAGGTTAAAGGACAGGGTATCTATGCATTTGTTACTCTTGTGGAGGGTGTTGAATACAGTGAAGAACTCCGGAAAAGCCTCATACTCACAGTCCGGAATCAGGTCTGTATCTAGTCCAGTGCACTTCTTTCATATGACAACAAAATAGTCAAACATATAATCTTACTCAATACTGCATATATTGCACTCGGTAGATCATGTAAGAAAGAACACAAACCGTGCTGAGAGTCATAAAACTAATTACACCTTCCAATTACTTAGAATAGCATTCAACTATTTGTGATGTAGCAGCTGGATGGCTTCCATTGCATTGAGTGAATCGATCTCAAACATGTGAGGTCAATACACAAATTTTATTATAATTTAAGGGGAATTCTGCTCTCAGATGGCATGATCTGTGGTCATCAAAAAACCAGAAAGGAACTGATGCTAAAAGTGCAAAAAAAAATATTTATTTTAATTTTGGAAGTCAATTGTGTTTTTGTTGGTATTTTAGGTCTTTAGTAATCAATTAGGTTATTTAGTAGTTTTATTTTATTTCCTACTGTCAATTAGAATTAGTGTTTCCTAAGTTAACTAGAATTCAGGTTTAGTTTGAGTAGTTTATATAAACAGACTATTGTGCTCCTGTGGAGAATTGATAATTTGATTGATTAATGAACATTTTTTTTTTTTGGAATTTTCCAATGGTTTGTTGTTGACTCCAACCAACACTAGGTGCTGCCTCCAAAAGGTTTTCTGTTTTGCTTGGTGCTAACTCCAAGCAAGTATAGGTTCTGACTCCTAGGTTGCCTCTCTATTTTTCTGTACTTTAATTTTTGTCTTGCATTTTGCCCTCCATCAGGAAACCGGCTTAAGAGCTCTTGTTTCAGTTAATGGTATAATTTGTCACAGCATGCAAATTATTCAGAAGTATCTCAAGTTCAAACCCAGCTCCCAACATCCTTGTTTGTATTCTTGATATCTTTTAGAGATCTGATTTATGGATTTTCCTCCATTAGTTTTCTGTGCTACTGTGAATGGTAACCAGTTGCATATAGGTTTTGTACTTTCTAGAATCTAGATCACAGAAAATGTTTCCTTGTTGCTTAGCTCGTCAAGTTGAATGCCCCTAGACTACTTAGCAATTGAAACTAGCGATAGGTTCAATTGCCCATAGGTTTAACTGGCTAGAGGCAAGTCCAAATGAATCTTCTTTAGAAAGGCTTCCTACGTTATAATAAATAAATAATTTAAAGAATTTGTTTCCTCGTTATCTATGGACTTCATGCAATTATGTAGTTATTCAGCATTTAGCAGTGAAAGGTAGAAAAAACTAAAATTAGGAACTGATTTTTTTTCCATCTGATCTCAGTACTCTTACATGTAAATTGGGTGATTTAAGGCTGAGATCACAAACCATATAATTAAGTTAATCCCATTTTCCATCAATGACATCCATCTAAGTTACTTACTAGAGGCATTTTTTATGTACCAGAGACAGATGCATTCAAATATATAAATTCCCTTTTTTTTTTTTTTGGATAAATAATGAAAGTTCATTAATCAAAATACCCAGGTACACCGAAGTGTATATGCATAGCATTACATCAAGCTCGTAAATTACAAAGATCAAGAATATCTAAAAAATTAGAACATGAAAACGAATTAAAAACAGAACTCCAGTCCAACAAATTTATAAATTCATAATTATGCTTTCTAAGTTTCATGCTTGTTCAACCTTTCAGATAGGAGCCTTTGCAGCACCTGACAAAATACACTGGGCACCTGGTCTTCCAAAGACAAGGAGTGGAAAGATAATGAGGAGAATTTTGAGAAAGATTGCTTCCAGGCAGTTAGATGAGCTTGGGGACACTAGCACACTTGCAGATCCAAATGTGGTTGATCAGCTTATTGAACTCGCGGATCGCTGAAGCTCCACACTCGGTAATGTGGGAGGTACCCTCATCAGGACTATATTCAGTCATGTTACAGGCTCTCGCGATTTTCCTTTTTTTTTTTTTGATAAGAGGCTCTCACGATAATTTGTTATTTGAGCAATAGAAAGAAGACCCCTTAATAATACGCATTCATATATTTGGATTTTTTTTTTTTTTTCAAACATTTGGGGTGTTAATTTATCTGTCCTCCTTTATCTGGTTGGATACTTGTGTTTGCTCTTTTCTTTTTCACATGAATTATGTCCCGGCATATCCTTGGACCTAGCTTTTAGAGTGAGCAATATTAGGGTCTGTTTGGATATCGTTTATTGCTGAAAACTGAAAACACTATAACAAAATAATTTTTAAATATGAATAGTGCCATGTGGGACCCAGTTTTAAAGTTTTTTTTACTGAATTCTGTACTTGTGGATCCCATGAACAGTACACCGGACCCATGGAAAAACGCACACAGCTGAAATTTGTTTTCAGCTCTATCCAAACTTACACTTAGTCATTCTTTGGTGCTAAAAAAAGAAAAGAAAAAAAGTGAAGGTTAGAAAACAATAGACATTGGTACACTTATTCCTGGAATTAAGGTTTAATTGAGTGCAAAAAATGGCTTAAAATATTTTAGGGCAAATTGCAAAAATACACTTGGGATATGGATCGTTTTCAAACACATCTCCTGCACTATGAATTTTAAATTTTTAGACCTATAAGATATTGTAATTGATCAAATTGACCCTTCGTTTCGCTTTGTGTTCCAGGAAAGTGTTTGGTTAAAAAGAAAATAGATGGAAGTGAATGGTGGGTCTTGGCTTGATTGGTGGTGGCCAGTGAGGATTTATGGGTCTTGGGGTATACTCAATTTATGGTGGCTAGTTGTGTTATGGAGAGAGAGAGAAAGCGAGGGAAGAAGAAGATAACGGCAAGGGAAAGAATTGAAGAGAGGATAGGCAAAAAACAAAAAAAAGGAAAAGGATTTTCTCAAATCCATTATTACCATCAGCATGTAATAAATTACATGACTTTTTTTTTTTTTCAATCAATCATGTGATTTATTAAATCATTTAAACAGGTTACATGATTATTGTATAAATCCTGTGATTAAAAGTATACATATATAATTTTTGAATTGCTACGTAGTGGATTAGAGAAATTATATTTCAATGAAAATTTTGTTGAAATCAAATAACCAAAGTAGGTTATTTCTTTTTCAATTTTTAGATTTTTATTCAATTTTATTTAAAATAAATTGTTTTATAAAAAAGTGGCAATGTGTGTTGCACATGACCATTTTCCTTCAATTATAATCCACAATGAGAAAAAATGAAGGATTTTGTAAATATTCAATTGTGAACAATGTACAAATAAAATAATATAAAAACAAACAAACAAACTTTTCATTAAAGAACGGAATTATATATATATATATATATATATAAATATAAATATATATATATATATATATAATTTTAAAAGTCGTAGCATAACGTTTAATGTTGTTACATTCTTATTAAGCAACATCATTGACCATATTACCATTTTTTTTTTTATTAATTTGTTCATCTCTTTTTTTTTTTTTTAATAATATTAAATATATTAAACCATCCAAGATAAAGATACTCTACCTTAGGGACAGCTTCTATTAATACAACTCACCAACTCAGCTAAAATGATTCAACCCAATCCAAATTAGGCAAGATTCGGTTTAATAGTTTTTTCAATCTAGACTCACCCCCAAAGTCTCCATCTATATATATATATATATATATATATATATATATATATATATATATATATTACTTGTATTTTAATTTTTTACTAGTTTTTTTTTTTTTGATATTTTGAGAATTAATTTTAATGAATTTGAAATATATTCTGTGCATATTATGTGAATTGTAATAATAATTTAATGGAGGAAAAAAGCTCTTAAATAGTTGAATAAATTGCAAATTATACTCTTAAAACTTAGGATATTTATTATTTTACCTCTAAACTTTCAAAATTTTGATCTGGTCCCTAAACTTCGAAATTATGGTTAGAAACAACTCTGTAAAAGTAGCAGACAGGCTTATCTGTAACTCCACATATGACATTGAGCTAGGAGCCTTCATGATAGCTCCAGAGATTATATTAATAGTCCCACATTTGACAAGCATATGGGATTAAAATTCTACAAGATACTTGTGGCTTGAAGACACAAAGTGTTTAAAATGACTCAGTAATATACGTTGACCTTGATAATTTCACAATTTTCGACCAGACAATATTCCAAGAATTGGTTTGGGGTCCCAAACTATCATTTCACACAAAAGGAACAGGTGATGCTTACCCAATAGGATTCTTAGACAGAGTAGGCATTCAGGCAAAGATGTTCAGCTGGGCAACTCAATAGAAAAGTCTGAACAGAGCTCAAAGGTTAAAGCAGAAAAAACAATGTAATTTGGAAGAACATGTTAAAATTGTAACTCATAAAAAAGAAGGTTGCCTCATTTAATTCTTGTACTTCTAGACTTTGCTTACTAGTATCTATTTTAGTTTTTATCAGCAATATTTTAGTTAGATTTTTCCTTTTGTCGAATTCACTTTTAATTAAATTTCAAATGTTTGATAATTGATACACTAAATGAGACCTGTTATATAAACTACTCCTAGAAATATCTACAAAGAAAAAAAAAATTCTTAAAACCTATGTACAGAATCTTTGGTGTATTACATTAGATTTTCCAATTAAATTTAAGCAATTGGTTGCATTAACGAAAAAAAGACAAACAGTATTATAATTTTTAAGGGCAATCAAATTCAATACAATTATGTATTTAAATTTAATTAAGAAAAAAAAATTAGGGAAGCTAATATACTGTCTATGATATTGTAACTAAGTTTACATCATTAAAATTATTTTCTGTTGTATAGTCCCTTTCCTTTTAAGCCACTTTTTAAGAACATGAGAATACCCACAAAAATAATAAAGAGGAAACCTGTATTCAGACAATCATATGGCTATTGAACGCCAAAAAAAAAAAATTATTATTATTATTATTTTTATATCTAAAAAACCAAACAATAATAAAATTTGTTTTTCTTCTCACATTGAGCATTCTACTTGGTTTAGATATAAATAAACAAATGTTCGGGGGCCTTTTTTCGGTTGCTCGACCATGTGTTATCCGCTGGGTTAGTGACCTTGCTAGGCCCGGGTTGTGTTTGGAGAGTTGCATCCTGAACTCAACATTGGGTCACGTGGTCCAATGACTACCAGCGTATTTTTAAGTCTACAAAACATTAAAGCCAAAGTTTAAGAATCATGATAATGTTTGAATAAACATGTTAAATGTGTTTGATATAATGGCTTTGACTAATATTTGTAATAGTAGTTAAAATAAAGTAATATATATTTAAAAGTGAAGTAATCATGTACTCAATGATGTAAATTTAAAGATATGGAAGCAGAGTCCCTTATCTTTGTATGGTTTGTAGCTCCAGTTGTATAGCTCCAGTTGTATAGCACCAGTGAGTTGACAGCATTCCAGCAGAATGACTCCAGCGGTAGAGAGGCAGTTTGCCATGATAAGTTCAAGATTGAAAGGGAAAAATGGGTGCAACTGGAGGGAGAGAGAGCATGTCCAGTTGTGTGTAAAGGCTGGTTAAGTTTGTCCCTTTTATCGTACACTTAAATGAGTTTCTCCTTGACAATGCTCTTTTAGGTGTTGTGATGTTATGAATAGTATTGCCTTCCATGAGAAGAGTTTTTGTATGAAGTATTTGTGCCTTCTAAGAGAAGGGCTTTATGTAAGATGGATTTGTGCCTTCCATAAGAAGGGCTTTGATATGAGATCTTGGTGCCTTCTAGGAAAAGGGCTTTAGCATTAGAAGTTTATGCCTTCTATGAGAAGGGTTTTTAGTGTGAGTGTTTGATATCTCTCGAAAAGTGTGGAGATGGTAAAAGATATAGATGTTTTGTGGGACGTAGTATTTGTAATATGTATGATATATGGAAGTATGAAGGATATGGAGGTTAAAGATAGTAAAAATATAAGATTATAACTACTAGAGAAGTTGTAGAGATTGCTTTCCAAGAGGAAAGATTTTATAAGAGAAGAGTATGAAGATGTGTTTAGGTATTTGGAGATAGGAGCAATAAGATGTATTTTCTGAATATGGAGAATGAGAGAATGAGTATAATTAGAGGGGTAATAGTATTGTAATGTGTTTAGCAATGTTGCTGGGATTTACTGTTGGAGGATTGATAAGGGCTTATGAAGGGCGTTTATGAGCTAAAGGCTGAAGAGTTTAGTTCCTAATTTGGAAACTAAAAACTCCGAAGCTTAGAACTTCATTAAGAGCTTTAGAAGATAATTAAAGGGCGAGAGAAGTTTATGAGAGAGTTCTTCTCCATTAGTGTGTTCCCCTTGAGGTGTTGATGGGGGAGGGGGGGGGGGGTTCTATTTAGAGCTGAGTTTAAGGGGGTATTTTAGCAAAGAATCTCAGCCAAAATCTATCTCAATTAGCAATAAATCTTCAGAAAATCCATATTAAGATTTGGCCAAAAATGGTATGTTTAGCTTTAAAGTATTCTTGTTATTTTGGGTAAGAGATGCTGGGGAAAAAGCAGCAGAAAAAGGAAAGTATTTTAGTAAGAAAGAGATAATTACTTTTGTTGGTTTTGGTTTTTAGCCAAATGTGAAAAAATCAGTGATTTCAAGACTGCTGGGTCAGCGGTTACATTTGTTCTGAAAAAGCTGTCACAACTGTCAGGAAAAGCTATGATAGCTATCATGAGACAGCTGTTGCTTAGGGCAAAAGTAGATGAAGTCAGATGTCAGGCTGATGGGGATTTGAGCATTAAAAGGCTGATGATGTCACCTCCAGCCAAGTGTCAAGTGCTGAACACACTACTGGTGTTCTGCTAGAAATGTTTTCTTTTTTGGATGTTTGTGTTTTTGGTCCAAGATTCTATTACAACACGTTTTTAGTAAGTAATAGAAGGATCGGTTGAAAGTTAATGAAGCTTTAGAGATTTAGTTAAAGTTTCATTGTGTTGTGACTGAATCTTGGTGAGCAAGAAAAGCATTTAATGCTTTACTCTAGCAATTGGCAGAAAAATATATGGTCGAATTGTAGCAGACAGCAGCTGGATATTTAGAGATATCATGAATATTCTATATATTTGGAGATTAAAGATAGCCAATCAGATTAGGCCATGTGTTTGAGTTGGATTTTAGCTGAAAGTAGTAATGAGATTTATGTAGAATAATATAATTAAGTTTCTAAATCTGTAAGAACAGCTGGAGGTTGAATGAATAGCTATTTGTTCAGCATTTAGATGGCTGGAGGTATTGAGTGTTTGTCATATGATGAATATTAAGTTTTAGAAAAAAAGCAATGAGGAATTTTATCATTTTAAGTGCTATGTGATAAGAGATACTTATCATATGTTACCCGTTACACAGACTCGTCAAAGTTCAAGGAGTTGGAGAAGACACGCCAAGCAACATGTTTCTTTTATCAACTTTAAACCATTAGAGCTTTACTGAATATACCTCTTGACCCTCCAAACCACGACACCCAAAGTTTCCTCAAAGAGACTTATGAGCTTGGATCATAAGTCGAAAATGAGATGACATACCTTGGGTTTTGTTGTCATTTTGTGTAAATATGGGTTTTTGTTGAAAAAGTCGTTTGCCATGAGTGTAAGAGACGAATATAGGCCATGAGTTTTGATTCATTGCTTGAACTCGATTTATTTGTTGATGTTGATGATGTCATGGGGTTATGATCCCAATTGATGAAGAGGAATTGTGGACCATGAATCGGCCTCTTGAAGTAAGGATCTTGTAGGCCATGTGAGCCCAATCCATGAGATATAAGCTTTATTTTGAGCTTTAAAGAGATTTATCCAAAAAATTAATAATATGTTGATGTGGCGTGGGTTGCTAATGAAGTAGTGTCATGTGGGGCGAAAAAAGAGTCCTTAACAACAAACAAAACAGTTTGGTGTTTCAACTTAGAGGATATAATTCATACCTATTGCTAATTAGCTTCTACATATAAGGGTCAAGCTTTCTTCAAAAGAAATAAACATTAGATGAACACCATGGGTGCGCAGATCATGAGCACCCACTTCACAAGCATCAATGGTTCCACTTTTGATATCATAAAAAGTCAATTTTCGTTCAAGCCATGGTATCAATTTTCCTTTGCTGAGGCATGTTAAATAGAGAGAAGGTTGTATAGCATAATATGGTAGATCCTCCAAACTGACTCGACATTCTCATTGATGATCCTCTAGCATATCATATACACCAAAATAAATATAAGGCATTAAGTCAACAAAACACAACCTCCCGTCATATTCCTCTAAATGTATCCAAGGTTGTGAAATACTATGACAATGGCCTGTAGGTACGCTGATTGTTCTGAATGTTTCATCACTGACATTAAATGCCGTAATGACCAATTGCATCAGATAAGTACCAACTCCACGTATGGTATTCAAATAGTATATAGTGCCATCCAAATAGAATGTTCCCCAAAAATATATGACATCAGGGCTGTCAATAATGCTCCATGAATTACTAGAGCCAACTGTTATTACTGTAGTCTTGACTATATCATCTAAATCTTTTAAGAGTTTGATCACTTTATATTGATTTGTTAAAGGACAATATCCAAACCCAATTCCATAAAACATCCTAAATGTATGATGACAAAGTGGAAGAGTAACAAATTCACTAGTGATGGGATTACATACATGAACATCTTCAACACCAATGAGGCAGATCACACTGTTGATAGAACTAAACAATTTGAGATTTTTGGACCATCTATGGGGTGTAGACGTAGTAGTACTGGAAGATATAGTTTTTGTCATCAAAGTCTTAAGGCCACCTCCTATTTGTAAAGAACATATTTCAAGGGAAAACATACCTTCAGAATTGCGATCATTGGAACAGGTAACATTCCAAGAGAGGTTTCTTTTGAGCGCTTTAGGTATTCATCTGCAAATTCAGTGATCAGTGCATTCTAGGCCTTGCACACCAACCTTAATCTGAGGACACGATACAGTGGAAGTAGTGAGAATATGCGTAGAGTGATATCTAGTGGGAGAAAATCAAAATTCCTGCCTTGTTCCAATTCCATTATTGTTTTTGGTGTAAGTGATAGAGAGCACTCTTGTTTCGTGCAATATCTGCTCTTTCTTATTCAGACATAAAATTAATATGTACTATATATTAGTATATATAGTACACAAAGATAAGTTTTCCACCTTCGGGCAACATATGTATAACAACACAAAGATAGGTTTTCCTATCAAAAAAAGAAGAAGAAGAAGATAGGTTTTCCACTTTCCGCCAACATATATACAACACAAAGATAGGTTTTCCCATTAATTTCTGCCAAGTCGCCATCCAACAAGTGAAAAACCTATCTTTGTATTGTATATTAAATAATAATAGATTTTTAGTACAAGTAAGATATTTAACTTGCACAAAAAATACAATTGGGCTTAGGGGTGTGTGTGTGTGTATATATATAATAGTATTGTATAAAATTAGGATTAGGAAAAGGGTTTTTGTCCCAAAAAAAAAAAAAAAAAAAAGATTAGGAAAAGGGGTTTATCGTGAGGAGTGAGGACTAGAGGTGGTAAAAAATTAAGCAACAATCTGTTTATAAAGTTTTTAAATATTGAAGCCCATCTGCCCATGTGATCTACCATAGACAGAAACAAAGGTGGATGCGCCAAATTCAACCCAACTATTTTAGCCATCCATTTCCAATACCATTGGGCCTTTGAAACCAACAATCCAATCCTAGACTAGTAGGAGATTTCTAAATTGACTTTGAGGGTGAAGGGGGGAGGGAGTGTGGTAAGTAACTTTAAAAAATATATATAAATATATAAATATTTATATATATATATATATATATATATATATATTTAGACAAATTAGTATTGATTACTATGCTTGGTGATTTTATTAATTTTATTTATTAATGAGTGACAAAGAAGAATATTCATTAACAAAATCAAAACTATTGGATCTTGGATTCTACGCAAAGGTTCTTTTATGAAACTTCCAATCTTTGTCAGCTACTTTCTGTGGAATTTTTGTTCAATGTGAAAATTCCCTACTTTTTTTTTTTTTTTTTGATAATCTAATAGTTACAACAAGTGCGAGAATGAGATTTGAGATTCTTCTTATAAAGTAAACTAGATAATCTGGCTCTTGAAATGGTTATTACTCAATAGCATTAACTACTGCAGATGTGACAAAATTATTGTAATATCAAGCCATCTTTACTATTGGAGGTATCATTTTCACACGCATAAAAAAGTAAGGATATTATATCCTCTACCAAAAATTGAAATAAAAAGACTAACACTTGCAATAAGCTCAAATTTGGGTAAACTCTATTGTAAAGGCTTAGTCATATTGTAAAGGATGATTGTGGATTATTGAGATTCTCTTGCCCGTTTAAGCCTAAGCCAAGCCCCAATCAAGGTTTGTCTAAATGAGGATCATAACAAGACCGAGGAAATATAGTAATCTACTAAGGAGACACATAAAATTATGATCTTGATCTCAACCTGGCTCTAAAAAAACACATCTCCCAAATTTGCAATCATATCTGCAATAAATGTTGATTAATTAGATTGAACAACAACAACAAAGGGCAATAAACCTAAGGATGGATTCATATCCCGTGCAATACCTAGGGTATTGCACGGGGTGCAATAGCACAAATCCCAGCCATCCATTTAATCCAATGACTCCTTATTTTGACACCTCATCAGGACTCGCTGGCAATCTGTGTGCTCACTCAAGATTTCATTTCAGCTTCCCATTTTTGAATTTCACTAAAACTCTCTCTCCTCTCTCTCAATACCTCCAAGCTCTCTCTGTCACTCTCCCTAACGCTCCACTCTCTCAACCCCGACTATGCCTCCACCACTCTCTCAACATCCATGTTTGCTCTCTGCCTCTCCCTCAACCCTGTCGTCACCGTTTCCTGCGTACTCAACTCTGACCCATAAGCAAAAACAACGGCTCACCATCTAAGATCTTGACCCTAAACACTCGCATCCTTTTTAGACCCAGATCAAAGAGAGAGTAAGGGTTGGGGTTAGGAGAGAATCGGGTGTTTAAGTGAGAATTTGATGCTTTTCAGACCCAAATCAGAGAAAGCAAGGGTTAGGGTTTGGAGAGAATCGGGCAAGAGAGAAGTTGATGCCTTTCTAGTTTTGATCTATGGAGGGATATGAGATTGAGAGAGAAAGAAAGAGAGTTTGGTCGAAGGAGAGAAGAAGCCAACATCAGAGGTGGTGTTTGTGATGAGCCAACCTTGTCAATTTGGGCTTGTTTCAGAGAAAGACCACCACTCAGTAAAAGGGTTTTCTTTTATCTCTATTTTTTTTAATAAACTCTGTTTGGTTGCTAGGAAAGGAAGGAAAGTAAATAATAGTGTCACAATTTTGTTGATTGAATTATTGGGGCTGAATTTAATTCTTTTTTCTCTTTTTTTGGTTTTTAGCTTAGGAATTGAAATCAAGTCTTATATTGCTTGCATTTTTGTCAATTGTTTAAAAATGCTTGAATCCTTGTAATTTGTATTCAATGGGCTTATTATTAGGTTCCTAATGATGAAAGTTTGAACCTTTATGAGCTATTTAACCAAAGCATGAATGTTCAATACATTGAAAGGCTTTCACAGAAAAATTTTGACAGAAAAATTTTGACAGTACATTTTCATTTGGAGTTAATTACATAAAATTGAATTTAAGACTTCTTGTAGATGTGATGTTAAAAAGGCATGCTTTTATTATGTTGAATGACTCATATCGAGTGTCACTCCTTAGATATAGAAGAAACTAAATGGGTAGCAAATTCTTAATTATACAAAATTTACTTTTTCAGATTTTCAATTTTCCTGGCATCCCCAAAAACTGCTACAGATGCAGATCATTAGCCATGAAGTTTGTTAGTTATAATTTCTATAATGAAATTGGTTCTTTAATCTTAGTCTTTTTGGATTTAATTTGTAGTCACTTCAGCTACATGTTTTTTTAATAACTTGCATTACTTCCACAACTCAACTGAAAACCATAATAGCTCATTACTATGCTTTGGGTATGGCTGAATATGCTATGATTGAATTTCTGTTTGATGGTGAGCCTATGTGTGTCCTTGGTGTAATGGTTATAGCTTTTGTTTGGATTTGAAACCAATGAATGGAGGTTGGATGGGCTTTGCATGTATTAGTGTAAAAAAGTTGCAATGGGTGAGTGTATTAATCTTCTTGATGTTTTTTTTCCTTTGCTTTGATTTTTGTTATTGCCTTGCTTCTTGTGGTGGTGGTTGTTGTTGTTGTTGTTACTTCTTGAGCAATTTTAGGAGTTTTTTTTTTTCTTTGACTTAAACTAGAAATTCTATTGCTTGGTCATGAGCTATTCTAAAAATCCTTATGGCATTTTTCTTTTCTTATCCTAATTTTTCTTAAGTGTGTGTTATTTTCCTAAATTTGGATTGACCATGCACTATGCAGCAATGTATTATTTTGGTAGGATAATATGTTTGGCCAGTTGTAGTTCATTTTATACATTCAATCTATGGCTCTTGACAGATGAACTTGTGAGGAATTTTTTTGCTGTCTTGAATTGTCACTAGTCATACTTTATAAGTTCAGCTCAAATTTCAGGTAATGAATTACATATTTTTATATGTTTGTTAGTGCATGCCCAAAATATCCTGGGTTCTTGGTTCAAAATCATCTTCCAAAATTTGGTGATTTTATTATTGATTATAATGATTGTAACAAAAAAAAAAAATAGAAATAAAAATTCAATGGTTATTGTACTAATTGAAATTTGTTTTTCAACACTGCAAGATGACATAGAAGCCAAGTGGCTCAAGCCCCTACCATGAAGCCTACTCGACCTACTGTGAAGCTGGCTTTGTTCATGATTTTTATTTTAATTTTTCATATTTTTATTTTATCATCTTTCCATAGTTTTTAGTCTTTTGAGTGAGTTTTAAATGGGGAAAACACTTAGCTGGCTGAGTTTCTTGCTCTATCAATTAGATAATTTTCTTTTTGCTTTGGAGATGGTTCTGTTTCTTAGTGCCTCAAATAATTAGTAGCAAGCTTCATTTTGCCACAGTGATGAAAATGTGGTTTATTGCATGTCATCCCATATTGCTACTCTTTCTATTGTCAAAATTAAAAATCTACCAACGTGATACAAAAACAGTATATTAAAACTGTACATCTTCCAAAAATAGTGATTGTGACTGCTCAACTTAAGAACTCTAGAGGGATTTAGTGTGTATTTTACATAGCTTTATTATGCTTGATGAAAACTGCCATGGATATGTTAAATATTCGAAGGTTAAATGCCTTTTCTCATTCTGGAAGATTCCTTGACTTTACCTTTTGTTCCTCAACTTATTTAGATGGATTAAATCAAATATGTTTACAATAGTAATCTAAACTTGCTTAGCAGTACTTTAATGCCAGAGAAAGCATTCTTGCTAAACAAAATTATATATATCATATATGGCTATAGATAATAAAAATTGAAAATAATAATATAATGTTGTTTTGGTCATCTGCGGATGTTAACCAGCTTTGGCCTTGATAGTCACCAAATCTAATATGAAATTGGAAATCTCTCATTCATTCTACCATGTACTAACAAATTTAGGGAACAAAATTTAGGTATGAAGAGATGTTGCATTCCACTAAGTAAGAGCATGTAAAAGATTAATTACTTGCATTTAAAAAATAAACAAGATTTGGTACATGACATTGCATTTAAAAATATTAATCACTTGCATATATAATTAATGTTTAACTAGAAGTTACTTAAACATGCACTTGTACAATCTAACATATTTAACATGTTTGACTAACTTCTTTAGTTAAAAAATTATCCAAAAAATTTGCTACATGTGCAATCAATTGTCTACATAGTCAGATTTGTTGTCCAAGAAACTGTCCAAGACAAAGTTGTCCAAAAATGTTGTCCAAAAATATTGTCCACTGTGCAATATGCTACCATGTCCACTATGCAATATACTATCAAACAAACTGTCCAAAAAATGTTATCCATCATATTGTAAAATCAATATTAGCCTGAAATTATGTCAAAAAAAGCAAGTTACATTTTAAACTTAAACAAACATGAGAAAATTTCACTATAATTGAACTTACCATTTATTAGTTTTTTACATACCAAAAAAGTGTTGTGTTTGCAAGCAAGCATTTGTATTTTCAACACATGGAGTTAGTCCATAATTGAACCTAACTTCATTTCCCTGTGTATATATATAAACAAATAAGTTTATTCATTTGGTGAGTAGAAAGGATATAAACACATGGATTTATTTTTTAATTTACCAATATTCATTTGGTGAGTAAGAATTAAAACTAAATATTTTAAATTTGAGGGACCAAAACCAAACTTGCCTCAACCAAAAATATAATAAGTCACTCACCAAATTGTTACGGGTGGAACTCACACAAAAGGCCAGTCAGGAATGACCTTTTAATAAAGTCACTCACCACAGGCCATGCCAAAACCCAAATCACCCATTGCCAAGCATGCATAGCCAAGAGACGATCAATAGCCAGCCACACCCAAATCATCCATCACTATCAACCATCAAAAAGCCAACCCAAATCACTAGTCAACAAGACAACACACAACCAAGCCATAACAATATCCCAACCCATCAACCACCTGACTAGCAACCAAGACCTACTTAAATCTTACGCATAAAGCCACTTCAACAGAAACTTCATAATACAAATCAATCAGAAAAATAGACTTCAAATCCACCAATTCAAAAGTTTCTAGATAGTTACTTAAAACGTGAATATACATCACACAAATCTAACAAATTCATGAAAAAAGAAAAGAGAAAAAAAATGGAAGATTGGTTGAGCTCAACTAAGGGAAGATAGTCACTTAAAGCAATGTTTACATTTTACCTAACAAACAGTTGCATCATTTGATACTTGAGACAATGATGGAGTTAATTGAGACAATGATGGAGTTAATGGTGCCTATGTAATCACAATGATTATAAGAGAAATAATTTACGAAATCATCTAATTACTTATAATTGCAAAACAAGTAAACATGTAAGTTTTTTCAAAATTTCATGTATGAAAACATTTATATTTTACCTGACTAACATCCGTAGGATTGGATACTTGAGACAATAATGGAGTTAATGGTGCCTATGTAATCACAATGATTATAAGAGAGAGTTTAAGAAATCATCTAATTACTTATAAGTGCAAAACATGTAAACAAGTATATTTACCCTTAAGAATGACATGAAACTAGTTTGGTAACTATGGATTGGTCCCAATTCAGATGTCATTATTGGCGTGGAAAAAGTGATATGATAAGTCTGCTATATCACAAAAAAGAAAACCTTATTAATAAATTCACAAATGAAAGGCAAGTGTAATACAACCTCCAACTTCACAAATTATTAAGTTATTCCACTACGAATAAAAAAAAAAAAAAAATCTCTTACTTGATGCGAATAATGTTCTCCACATGAGCCATAATTATTGTATTGCATGTTAGGAGCAAAATTAGGTTCCTATATGAGAAAAAAAAAAAAAAATATATATATATATATATATATATTATTGGCCATAACAATATAAAAGTTTACAAACAATGGAAACTTAATAAGGTATAAAAATAAATAAATAAAATTTACTTTGGAAAACTATTGGCTAATCTCATCATTTAATTCAACTCTACCCCCTTTTTTTGTTTGCTTCTCAACCCAACTTTTCTTTCTTTTTCTACCCTTGCGACCTTTTTTCTTAAGACTTTTTGCTCTTTCAACCAAATCTTCCAAATGTTGATTAAGATCAAGATTTTCTGTACTACTACAAAATGGCATTTGATGGGGCAATTGATGACCAACCACATTTTATGTCGCAACATCTTCAACCTTTTTTTTCATATTCCTCTATCATCTTCTCTATTAAAGAAAATGCCTCTTCATTGTCTGCTGCTCGAGAAGTTAATTGAACCAACTTGGGACATAATCTTCTATACCATTGTGTAGCAGTCAAGTTGACATCCTCTTCCACATTTGTTCTCTCCTATTGTCCAAGATACATCCACTTTTTGCCTCTTTTGTCCATCTTTTCAAAATGTACATATCAGGAATTGTCTTTATATCAAGGAAGTCAAAGACTTTCAGAAAATGGCAACATAAAATCCTAACTATTTCAAACTTTCTACAACTACATAAAAATGTCTTATTTGTAGTGTCATAAGATATTATGTACTCATCAGGCTTATGCAGAAACTCAACAGTGTATGTATGCACTAACAAGTCCTCTTGGCGATTTTTTATCCTTGCTGCTGATGCAAGGTCATATTGATCGTGAAGCATTCGAAATATTACAGGTGTGTACATTTGTACTGCCTGCTTCAACAATGGAGAATTTTTCAAGCCCAACTGGGAAATTTTTTGTCTTGCATTAAATTCAACTTGTAACTCTCTTTCTTGTTTTTGCTCAATCACCCAATAAAAATGTTCAAAAAATTCTGCCACATCCAAATTAGATCTCAAGTAGTCTTTCAAATCTCCATTCAAGCTTTCATTGAGTTGGGTACTTCATATTCCCAATTTAAATTCATTCTTCATGTAACACTTTGCCCATTTTCCTTTCAATTTGTAGATAGTATCCAACCAACTATGATCATGTATAGCATATGTGTCAATCATGTCCTCCCAAGTTTTTTCAAATTCAATTTCATCATTAAACTCAAACATACAAGTTTTAAAAACTTGAAGAAAAGAAGAACCATCCTTCATCAAATTCCCCAAATGTTTTATCCCATTTTGCATTATGTGCCAAGTACATAATCCATGGTAAATATTAGGCATTATCTCACTCAATGCCTTTGTCATTCCAGGATCTTGATCCGTAAAAATTGTTTTAGGTCTTTTACCTGCATGTGCAACTAAGAAACTTTCAAACAACCACTTAAATGATTTTTTCGTTTCATCATAAAAGAGCAACTCCAAAAACCATTAACCCTCTATGGTGATTGAAACCGGTAAACACCCCTAAGGGTCTTAGCTCTTTATTAGTAGTGTCAAATGTCACCACATCACCAAAATTAACATAATCAATAATCATTCTAGCATCAGTCCAAAAAATGTTTGTAATCTGCTCAACATTATCTAATTGTACTGCATATTGAAATGATGGATTTGTAGTCAATTGTTCTTGAAAGTATCCTAATATGCACATAGCTTGACCATATATCAAATTTTTTTGCCATCTTGTTCTAAAATAACTATGCTGATCAAGCTCAGTGAATCCAAGATTAGCTCTTCCACCAGCCACTCTACTCATTAACTAATGTGCTGCTTTTAGTTTGATTCCAGAAGAGGATGCTAACTCAATCAATCCTGCATGAACTTCTGAGTTTTTCCGTTGAGATCTCATCATATAAAATTTTCTGATAGATGAAGAGTGTGATTATGTTCTTCAATAAAATCAGTCACTTTATACTTTCCAGTTTCTCGCACTAATGAAACATATAGCTTTATAGGACAATTAGTCCTTGTATCATCTTGGTTACGAGTGCGAATCATATCTTCTTTTTCTAGACCTCGAATGCCCTGCTTTGCACATACAAATCCCATTAATGTTATCTTTCCATCCTTCTTACTTTTATTTATGTAATGTTTTCTAACATCAAAGCTCATTTGCCTTCCATATTTTAGCCAAAATTCCCATGCATCTTCTAATGTATCAAATTTCATACCAACTTTAGGACTCAAATCTTCATTGGCATCCATGTTTTGAGAGAATTCTCTTGCCACACTATGCAGTGAATTAAAGAATACTCCTGTAATTAACAAACAAATGAATCCATTGGACAGTTTCAGTCAAAACACTTTAGAAACAAACAAGACAATCCCAAAAAACAACCAATTATTCAACCAGTGTGTACTACAACAAGATAAATCCTAAAGCCTCCGTATCAATCTAGGATATCAGCTAACTGCTAAGGAGTACAATCAGATCATAAGTATAGCTAACCCAATGGCACTTCACAACTCCCTGTATGAGGGAGTTTGACCATCAGTTCTCACCAGTCTTTCAAATAGATCTACTTTGATCAAATTCAATAAAACTATTTGACTCAATTATTATCGAAGACATTTCAAATTAAAGACATACAAGACAAGCACAAAATAAAAATTTGATCTTTAACCAACTAAAACAAGTTTCAAATCCCATTATTTTGATGAAATAACCGAAACCCAGTTCCAATAATTTCATTTAAAACAAAACCCAGACTTTTTTTTACTTTACAATTTCAAAATAATTGATCTTCAACTAGAAGAAACTAAAGGGTTGAATCTAAATTTCCTTACTTGCTGACTACCGCAATTCAATCCACAGCCACACTAAGGACACTTGTAGAAATTATCGATAGGAAAAGAAGTAGAAGCAATCCCAACAGAGAAGTAAAGGTCATCACCATCCCTGCCCACCTCGATGATGTTGAGCCACAAGAACAAGATCTTGACGCTGATCCCAGTGAGGCTGGTGACAATGGATTGAAGGAGAGGCAGAGAATGGGTTGAAGGAGAGGCAGAGAGTGGCAGTTGCACAGGGGAGAGAAAGAGAAAAAAATTTGATTTTATGAAAGTTTACTCAGACTTACCAGAAACAGTGGGCGGGCTATGAAATTTTTTAAAGGTAAAATAGTCTTTTTCTTATTTGGTGAGGTGTCAAAAATTTAAGCCATTAGATTAAATCTATGGCTGAGAATTTAGGTATTGCACCGGATATGAATCCACCTAGGGACACCCTTTTAGTATGGATGGTGACAAGGGGGATGGGACTTGTTTCATCATTGCATCCCCTAGGTTCATGGGGGAGAGAGCCCAACCCTCTCTATAAATAGAAGCTATTCTTGCAATTAGAAAGAGAACATGAGTGCAACAATTCCCCAATCGAGCATTCACAAGAAAAGTAACATTGAATTATCACATTCTGCTTGAACTATAACACTGAGTCTCATTTGTGATATTCACAAAAGTAAATAATAAATCCATTGTATTGAGAAAGGATTTTCTCCATTTCACTTTAAAATGGATTATAAAATGGATATAATCCATTTTATGGTTAGGATTTATTTGAACAAATCTAAAACTAGGATGTGCCACCTCATTAAAAGACAATAATTAATACTAACAAGATTTAACGAGATCCTTGACCCTTCTAAACTAAACAACTTAACCACCGTGCACCTTTGGCGTGATAGTCACTTCACAAGTACAAAGTTTTTGTAGAGTGGGGAGGACAATGGCCAGAATTTAAGTTTTCCAAGAGAGAGTTTCACACACATATATACTTAGATTAAGTTAGAGTAAAATTTCTATTTTGTATAAAAATAAAAATAAATAATAAATAAACTAAACAACTTAAAACAAAACAAGCAGATGAGGACATGGAGGTTGGGCTCTCCAATGTCTCCAAATAGTGCATGTGACAGGTTTTGGCCAATATTTTTAGGGTTTTGAAAGGCAGCTCAGGTTTTATAAATTAAACAAAAATCTGTTTATAAATAAATATTGAAGCCCATCAGCCCATGGGCTACGTCACCGAGCATAGACAGAAGAACTACAAACGAAAATACATGGGCCGAAGGAGATTAATAGTATTGAGTACTGACGATCAAGGATGCTTAGTGATTTTTTTTTTTTTTTTTTTTTGTAAAAAAAAAAATTATTTACTAATAAGTAGTAAATAAGGATATTCACCGATAAAAAGTCATAACTATTGTGAACATGAATTTTACACGAGGATTCTTTTACGATATCTCTAATGTTTTGTAGGTACTATTATTGTTCAATGTACCATGAGATATTAACGAATGTGATTGCACTGTCATGTGTGACTGTCCAAAATGATTTAACAACAACAATTAAAGCCTTTATTCCAAACTTTTAAAGGTCAGTTATAAATCTTCAATAGAGTAATTAGTGTAAACTAGCCTATCCAAAATAATAATAAAAAATTAGATCCAAAAAGAAGAAGGAAACTAGTTATCAAGTGACATGGCATAATTTACCATCGGGTTTTCATGTAGACCACTATCTTATTTACCCCTATTAATATTATAGGGAAACAACTTAGGTCTAGTGTCTTATGCACTGGACCTACGCCTCTCCCATTATATTCTAACACTAAAATAAAATAAACTAAACTAAAAATATTTTTAAAATGTGTAGTTACTTCATAGTACGATGCTACTTATAAGCGGATGTAACAAAATTACTGTTATACCTAATCATATGAATAGTGTAGATTTCATACCCACACAAAAACCAAAACAAAACAAAAAGTCTGTGTACTGTAGAATTTCCTCTACGCAAAGTCGCCATAAAAAAAAAAGGACTATAGTAATTTGCTCAAATTTGTGTACAAGTCTACCTTACCAATGAAAGTCGAGACACAGCATCAACAAAAACTAGGTGAACCTACATAGACCATGCAACATAGAAGTACGCAATCTACATCATGTTCTAAAATTTGCAGCAATCAAGTTGTAAAATCGGTTGCATTTCTGGTAGTTACATGGACACAATCTCCCTCCAGTCCATATCCATTTTGTTTGTAGGCTATGCTGGTTCTTCCAAACTCCTAACACTTGCTCTATATCTATAATATTTCAAATTTAGAGCTGTACTATTTTTACTTAAATGTTCTCTCTCTCTCTTATTTTTGCCAACTTTCACTAGACTATCAACTTTGCACCCCAAATAAAATAAATAAAATAAAAATCATAGTTAATGACAAAAATGGAAGAGGGCAAATCCCACAGGCATGCTTGCAAAGGGACCATTTAAATTACATGAATTTGTCAATATCAGGTGTTCTTAATAATAGTTTCATTCCTAATCAAGGCCGCCATTGTTTTGGCCTCTTTAGGCACTAAAAAATATCCACATGATTCTTAATATATATATATATATATATATATATATAACGTACAGTCGTACACAAGTTTTAGTAATTTACAAAAGCATTAACTTTCATATATCGTACAATTGAAAAATCATTTGTTGCTGAATAAGACAATAAGTTCATATATCGTACAAGTAAAAAATAAAACGAATTGATGTTTTGGCGATGAGAAAGAGCAACCATCATGATGCCACCTTCCCACATGTTCCTTACTGAGGACATCTGAATCATCTGATTGGGAACTGCATTTCCTACAAATTATCAGGTTTAGATTGTAATAGCAAATTTAAGCCTAAATAATCAACAATATTCACATACAAGGCCTTTCACACCAGCAAACTCTTATCTAATATTGTTTATTGAGCAATCAAGCCTCAAAGATGACGTCCTTCCCTGAAATGATTGATAATTTAATAGAGCAAACACAAAAATCAACTGCAATAGAAATTGCAAAAATATGTAAAGAGTAAGCAGTAGACATAATAAGTGAAGACAACTAAAATAAAATAGTAATGAGTCAGCAATATTCCCAGTTTGAGATTCCAGCAAAATCATTGAACATGAAGACAAAACAATGAGCACCTGCCCCTTACTCCTTACAACCCATAAAAGTGTCATGAACTTGAGTGTAATTGTAAACAACACATGAATCTGCAAAGCAAAAGAAGAACCAAAATGAGCAATCCACATATCCTGGTTATACCATATCCAGCACAAGGCCATATAATTCCTCTACTAGAGCTATCACAGTGCTTAGCCGAGCATGGCTTGAGAATAACATTTGTAAACACAGAGTACAATCACAACCGAATCATGAATGCAATGGCAATGAAGGATAAAATAGGGGATCAAATCCATATGGTTTCTATTTCTGATGGATTAGAACCGTTGGACAGAAATAAGCCAGGGAAGTTATCAGAAGCAGTCTTGAGGGTCCTGCCTGGAAAGCTGGAGGAGCTCATTGAACAGATTAATGGGTCCATTGGTGAAGAAATCACATGTATCCTTGCTGATCAGAGCATTGGATGGGCCCTAGAAATTGCAGAGAAGAAGAAAATACGAAGAGCTGCCTTCTGTCCTGCAGCAGCTGCACAATTGGTCTTAGTATTTAGCATCCCAAATTTGATTGAAGATGGAATTATCACCGATGATGGTGAGTTCCTATGTTACCAACTATTAACTTTTTTATTTTTTTATTTTTTATTTTTTATGAAATACTGTTAAATTACTAATTGTCTCAAAAGTTTAAGTTATTAGGATATGGTAAACTTAATAATTTAACCACATACTTCTAACGAATACCAAGAATGCTGAAAACAAGTTAGAGTAGGGACCATTTTCAGTGGTAACCCCTCATTTATCAAGTTAGTCATAAAAAAAACTACTAAGCAACAGTAGTAGTGAAACGTACCAATGTTAACGGTAGGTCATATGGTCTCAACCTTCAGTTGAAATTCTCCTCGCAGGAACTCCCATGAAAAAACAGATAATTCATCTCTCACCAGGAATGCCTGCCATGAGCCCAGAAAACTTTGTGTGGACCAGCGTTGGCAATCTGACCATGCAGAAATCTATTTTTGAACTCCTGGTAAGAAATAACCAGTCTGTGAAGGTGATTCAGTGGCTGCTATGCAACTCTACTTATGATCTTGAGCCTGCTGCATTTACCTTGGCTCCAAATATTCTACCCATAGGTCCACTTTTGGCAAACAACAGGCTAGGAGACTCAGGAGGAAACTTCTGGCCGGAGGATGCAACTTGTTTGAAATGGCTGAATCAACAGCCACCACGCTCAGTGATATATGTTGCATTTGGAAGCTACACAATTTTTGACCAAACTCAGTTCCAAGAATTGGCTTTGGGGCTTGAACTCTGCAACAGACCATTCCTGTGGGTTGTGCGGCCAGATATCGCAGATGGAACAAATAATGCATACCCAAAAGAATTTCTAGACAGAGTAGCAACTCGTGGGAGGATGGTGGGTTGGGCACCGCAACAGCAGGTTCTGAGACATCCATCAGTTGCTTGCTTCCTCAGCCATTGTGGTTGGAACTCCACCATGGAAGGTGTAAGCAATGGGATACCCTTCTTGTGCTGGCCATACTTTGCTGACCAGTTCCTTAACCGGAGCTATATTTGTGATGTTTGGAAGGTTGGGTTGGGTTTAGACAGAAATGAAAGTGGCATCATAACACAAGGAGAAATCAAAAGTAAGGTGGAGCAACTTCTAGGCAATGAAAAATTAAAAGCAAGCGCATTGGACCTCAAGAATAAAGTCATGGCTAGTATCAAAGAAGGTGGTGGCTCTCATAAAAATTTCAAGAATTTCATAGAATGGATGAAAGCATAGAAAAGTTTGCATTGAGCGTTTGTTTTTTCCTTCCCTTTTCTTGAGATCTTGCTTGAATAATCTTGACGCGGGAGACGTAAGAAGATTATTATTTAGTACTATTTATATTTGCAAGTCAATTGTAATTTTATGTTTTAGGTCCTAGTAATTTATTAGGCTATTAGTATTTTAATTTGGAAGCAATGTTATTTTTGTAATAAGGCAATTAGGGTTTCCTAGCCAATTAAAACTAAGGTTTAACAATCCTTTATAAGCAATCTATTGTACTCTTTGAGGAGATAGTTGATATTTTGATGAATGAAAAAATGGTTGTTTGGTCTCTCTTTGGTTTGGTGTTGACTCCAGGTCTACCCTAGGTGCCGACTTCTAGTGGTTTTCCCACTTGTTGCTGACTCCAAGTAAGGCTAGGTGTTGACTCCTAGGTCATATCCCTTTATTTTATTGTTGTCTCCTAGGTCATATCCCTTTATTTTATTGTTGTTTCAGTTTTGTTATAGTTGTCATGTGTCAAATCTACTTCAAAAGAGATGGGGAGCAGGAATGCAAAGAAATCATGTAAGGAATATTTATATCAATATCTATATAATATCTAAAAGTTAAAACGTAACATCGCTAGACTTCTATTAAGCTACATCAACATAACATTTAGGTCCACTAGTCCTTGGTCTATTTTGGTCCATTTGGTCTATTTTGGACTAATTAGGCCTTAAATTAATTCTTTTGTAAGTTGCCTTTTCATTTTTGGGCTAAAAAATTCAATTTTTTTTTCTTACTTTTTAGGTCCAAACTCTTTGGTTTTTGGGATTTTCTTTTTTTTGCTCAAAAAAAAAAAAAAAAAAAAAAACTCTTTGGTTTTTGGCTAAAAATATAAACAAAATAGGCATTATAAATTAGAGATATGGACTCTGAAAAAATAATAAAAATGATAAATACTCATAAAATTACCTTAAAGTTCAAGTTTTAATAATATAGGCATTTATATTTATACTTCGAAAGAAAAAAAAAAGGTTACAATTCTATACTTATCTAATAATTTAAACTTTATGTAACATGTTACATGTGTTCTAGGAAATTGGGGTTTACAGTTTTTTTTTTTTTTTTTAAATATTCTTGAATATGTTCAAATTTGTCAACCAATTATGGTATATTTAAACAAAGTAATTTTAATAACATCTTTTCTAGTTATACAAACAATATTATACTTATGTAATTTAAATCTTTTTATTAAATTAAGTTTTTCATATATCCCTATGTATTGTTGTTGAATGCAAAATACATTATATGTTCTATTACATAAAACTTTTAAAAAAAATTAAATAACACCTACACTATTTAACCTACAAATTTTATATTCTTATATAAAATAATTATATTATATTTTCCCACGTATTGTGTGGGATTACAGCTAGTTGAACTAATATCACTAACAAGTAAAAATGTTTTCACTGTTGCAATATGCTAAGATTTGGATTATGGTCTGCACAACAATTTTTCAGATATAAAATTCAGATCTCAGCCATTTCTGTTGAGCTCAATATTTGGCCATTTCACTTTCTTATAATGATATAGAATAACAATTTGATATTTTGAAATAATTTCATATTTTGACATAGCTAACAAACAGAAGGCATTATCCAAGTAAAGCTCTTTTTTCTGCATACCCAGATTTATAGCAAATAATACACGACATCATTGGCAACATTATTTTCATATTATCCGCAAACTTACACCCCACAAAACTTGGGTGTATGCCATGCCCTTTCTAATCCAGCTTTTTGAATGAATTGACAATTAAAATTTGTGAAGAGAACAGATGGTAGATATATTGCATACCTTTCAATCAACTAATTGTGTTCAGTTTTTATCCAAAGATTAACAGAATTTGCCGCCAACACCAACGCCCACCACAATTTACCACTGTCTAATATCTTTTCTTCACAAATAACCCTCTAAACACCCCATGACCCTATTGTTGGATATACACATGTGAATAAAATGAGAGGTTAATATAATATAGTTGAGCCCAACTCATTGGCTTAAGTTTTTAGATTAAGTGGTGTCCCTATATGTTGTATTAAGTTAATTAACTACTCAATTCAGTTTTCTTTTTTTCTACTTTTGCTGGTAAGTACTACTCCATTAGATTCTCCTCAAGGTATTTTCTCCCCAACACATACATGGCTAAAGGCTAATTTTACAACCACTTCACAGACCACTGCTTGGGCAGTTCCAGTTCAGTAATGGTTGACCCCAAAGCCTTGCCCAAAGCAGTTGAAATTAAAGCCAGTGAGCCCGCCAGTGTAAGAATTTTGTTTACAGTCCACAAGGTGCTACCATTTAGGAGATAACAGGAGTACATATTTGAAAGCAGGAGGTATGCATGAAACTGCTATCATTGATTTGCTGCCATTTAGTCCTACTATAATGCTGATTCACTAAGATAGAATGAAGCCTTTTAATACAATACAGGTTGAAAGGAATGAAAAAGAGGCAGGTTAAGACAGAACCTTATCCTAAGACGGAGATTTTTATACCGAAGCCCATACAGTCAGCTCTACTCTGACAAGTAATATGTGTGAAGGTGCATTCTGTTCACTTTAACTATATATGCTATGAATATAAAGCTAAGAAAAGTAACTCCAAAGACAGCATTATACTATAAATCTAGGCTGTGTTTGATGAAAAAATCTACTGTGACAGTGAAGCCACGTTCAAAGATAACCATTATCACTGCCTCACATGCTGGTGCTAGCCAGCCTAGCCTCAATTCTCAAGCATTAACATTGCTCTTTGGATCCATGATGGCAACAGCAGTCATCATTTGGCTAACTCTCCTTTAATGAGTCACTACACAATTTGGTTCGGTAAAATAGTATAAGCCTAGCCACATCAAATTCAAAGAATAATGATAAACCAAATGATGGGTCAAATCTAATATTAAGCTATATCTGAGGATTTCAGATACCTAATGTCAATCAAAACCTGAAATCATCAAATGCCTATTGTTTCTTATGTTTGATTGACATTAGGTATCTGACATTATCAAAAACAATAAATTAGTATAGCCAATTAGCCATATCAATTTCAAAGAATAATGATAAACCAAATGATGGATCAAATCTAATTCAGCTGTATTTGATGATTTCAGATACTTTATTTACTGAATGACAAAACCTGTATGCTTTGAATCAATATCTGTGTTTGATTGACATTAGGTATCTGAAATCATCAAATACAATAAATTGATATGTCTTGGGGTCTAGGGGGAAAAGGCTTTGAGATGCAGGATTACTGGATTAGTAGTATGTTATAATTATCTCTAAAAAAAATTCAGTTCATATAGCTTAATTCTACACCTACCGGTACTCCTTAAAATCAGCAAATAATGTTGAACTTCATATAGTTATATCTATCTCCACAACATTGATGAGGTTATCAGCCAATAAAACTCAACTACATAGAGTTATATATATCCTTTTTTTCTTTTTCTTTATTTGAGAAACAGAGTTTTTTTTTTTTTTTTTTTTTTTTTGAGAAAAGAAACAGTTATATATATATATATATATATCATATTATATATAATAAAAGTTGGGCTTAGACGCCGTAGTTGCGCCACGTGGTTTCACCGAATTGCAGAAATTTTATTAAAATTTTAGATTTTTAAAGAACTAAAAATGAATAGTATACTACCTGGACTCTAATTTATGTTTAAAAAAAAAAACTGCAGATTAATATTAGATTAATCAGGATTCTAATTCATTCTTATCTCTAATTCAAAAGATTAAGACTCTAATTCTTTTTTATCTCTAAAAAAAAAAAAATATTGCTTCACATAAGTTGATGAGAAATCCAAAGAATTGAAATCAAAGAAAGAGAATATAGCGGCGAAGGAAAAAGTCATTCAAGAAAAGTTAGATAGCATCGCGTCGTTGCAGAGTGAGGTTGCTTCTCTCCCGGTGAGGCATTAGCATTTAGCATTGGACTTCCCAAAACCAATAACTTAACTTTGTGTCAACAAGATTTCTATGTTATTACTTATTGTATATATATTTTTATTTTCAGAGAAAAGGAACGATAGATGTTGAGGAGCGGATCGGAGAGGCTCATGCACGTGCAGGTGAATTAGAGAAGCAGGTAAGATATAGGCAAGCAAACAATTTACACTGTTGAAAACCATGGCTGCTATATGATCTGTCATATTTTATACAGGCTGACAAACTGAAAAGGGACGAAGGCCTTAATCTCGGGTAAATGAAGCTGAGAAGAAAGTTCAAGAATTGAGTTTGAAACTAGAGAATGTGAGTATTTATTTGGCCAAATTATATATGAAGGCCTATGTTAATTGATATAGATGACACCTTTTTATCTAAAAAATTTTAGATTAGGTGCTTGAAATATTTTTAAAAAAAATTGTAAATAAATCATCTTTAGATCATTTTAAAAAATATGTTACATTGAGTTTACTTCTTCTTCTTCTTTAGATGTCATATTTTTTCTAATAATAAAGTAAATAAAAAAAAAAGTATTTGAGTTTCACCTAAACTACTTCCTTTTGTTCATATCATCTTCTTCACAACCTAAAATTTCCACTATATATACACAGAGTTTTTTGGTGTTTAATTATTTGCTATATTCTTCATTTCTCCTTTGTGCCCTACCTACAACCTCGCAAGTAGTTTTTTTTTTTTTTTTTTTTTTCCATCAAATTGAATAGATTTTGTTTATTTGTTGCCTTTTTATTATATATAATATGATTTTTATCAACAAATTTTATAGATAGGTTGAAATTCTATGTTTGATCACACCTTTTAGTGTTTTTTTTAGAAGTCAATAGAGCAAGGAATATATTTGTATTTTTTTAATTTCTCATTACTTGATTATTTGTTGTTGACATCAATATTTTAAAATGGATTTAATTTGTTATGGTTTTTGTTTGGTGCTTTGTTCCATGTAATCTATATTTTTTAATTAAAAGCAAAATTTGCCGTTAAACATGAAATTGATACGAGAGAATCCATCCGTCCAAATTTCTATGTAAGTCTATCTTTACTTAACTCAGTTTTTTTTTTTTTTTTTTTTTTTTTTAGCTCAAAAATTTGGATATTTCTTCATTAATGAATTGAGGTTTTGGCTTAATTTTGTTTTCAACCATTTCAATTATTGAATTCATTATTTTTTCATGTGTAATATTAATATCTGTTTTTTTTTATAATAAAAAAAGATAATATATGTGTTCTTAAAGGCTAAAACACAATACAATTACAAACATTACTTTAAGTTAGGGTGCTATATTTATTTATAAGTAAATTAGAATGTTACATTAAATTAGAGTATTATGTTTTTATTTATTATTAATTTAGAATGTTACATATGGATACATATGTTGGTTTAGGGTTGATATAATTTATAATTATTTGAATGAAATCAACACTAAAACAAATTATTTAAATATCAAAATAAGAAATAAAAATTAAATTTCTTTTAAGTGTACAAGTACAATTTATTTTTTAATCTTAAATTTTGAATTAATTCTTTTTTTTCATTTTATTTGTTATTAAATTTAATTATATTATCAAAATATTTTTCTATTTTTTATTATTATCTGTTTTTCCGTGTATTCTTATATATTCTTAGGCATAACAATTTCTTCTTCTTTGCTCTCCCCCATTATTATTAATAATTCTCATTCTTTTATAATTTATATGTTGTTTAGAAATCTAACTCTCCTTTGTTTTTTTTTTTTTCCTTATTACTTAGGCAATTTGATGTCTGTTAAATCCATAGTAAAAGTTTTTATCAAACCTACCATCCAAAGTATTACAGGTATGTATTTCTATTCTTTGTTTTTGTGTTTTTTTCTAGCAATGGTGGATAAGTATGTATCTCATGCAAGCACACATGAATTTAAATTGCCTTTCAATATTTTGAATGCTTTATTATTTGCTAGATGTGATTAGGCACAAAAGTATATGCTTTATTATTATTTTTTTGAATCATTTAAATACACCACTATTAAGTTAATAGGATTTTTTATATAATTTTTTTTTAAAAAATGAAATTATTTTTTTAAATTGGATTTATTCATGTTATTCCCTTTTTCTTTTCTTTTTTTATATTTATATTTTGAATATTATCACTTAATACTTATTTATGTAAAGTATGCATAGTATTGTGTATTGGTTTGCAACACTAATTAATATTTTTTTCTAATTATTAGTATAATTTTTTATTCCCAACAAATTTTCATTAATCATTTTTTTTTTGGTTTTTAATTGCAAAATTTTGGAACTTTAATTCCTGAATTTTCATAATCTTTAAAAAGTCATCATTCTTCCAATATCAATTTTTTTGTGCATTGATTACTCTTGAGCCATCACTATAAAATAGGGTTTTTTTTTCCTTTGCAATTTTCGAATTTATTTGACTAAACTTATTTGACTAAAATAGTAAAATCAAAGTTGAAATGATAGCTATTTTTTTAAATTTTATTTTAAAGCGGTCATAGACTCATATGCAACTTTACAATCTATATGGTTCTATTTTTTTATTTAATTCAATTTAATTTTCTTCTTGATTTTTTTTCCAGGTTTGTTATAAAAGATTTCAATCATATCCTAAGAAAGGTTTGTAATCATATGTAGATTCATTAAATGCAGAATTCATATGCAAATAGTTTGATACATGTAACTAAAAATAATATTATAACACAACTAATAAGAATTATTTATTTATTCATAAGAATTATTTATTTTTTTATGATAATTATTAAAATATAATAATTATTTTTACATATATTCTATAAATTTTATCATCAAGCCATGCAACGCACGGGCCTTTAACTAGTATATATATATAAAATACACTAACGTAAGGTTTTAATCTAATATAAAACATTGCCTACAATTATATTACTAACGTAATCCAATCATGATAATCTGTACAAAGTTTATCTCTAAATCTAAGGGTCATGCTTGTGGAGTTGTGTTATAAATATCTAGAGGTTATACACATTGAGCTGGTTATTATCTATGATGCATGGACGTGGCAAAATTGGCGCCGCACCCATGTTCGACACGCGAGCAATAACGTTGCCTGTGCGTTGGTGCCGTGTCCATTTTTTTTTTTTTCGTTTCCCGATACGCGCCGATTAGCGCCGACTCGGGCCGAATGAATCTATATCAGCCGAAACACATCGATTCAGGCCGTATCGGCGCTAAACAGGCCGAAATTCAAAAAAAAAAAAAAAAAAGGTGCAAAACGCACCGTTTGAACTTAATAACAAAACCCTAAACTATCTCAGTTCTCAACCCAATTCATTCTTCAATCTTCAGCTCTTTCTCACTCTCTGTGCTCCCTAGTCCCCCTCGACTCTCTGCTCTCCGTCTCCCCTCTCTCACAAACGCACTCAGTCACTCCCTAAGACACATTCTCAGTCTCCTATTCTTTGCATGACGCTCGGTCTCAAGCTCATCTCACCTCACCTCCCCACTCTCAACTCAGGTATCAAACTAATTAAAGCTTTCAATCTCAGTTTTTCAATCTCAAGCTCATTATACTCTCACATGCTCTTACTATTACTCATTGTGAATCTGTGATCTCATACTAAAACTTGTGAGTTGTATTCTAATTTCCGAACATCGTGGAATGTTTTTGTTTCAAACTTGTGGGTTGTATTTAATTTATAAATATCATGTTTTAGTTATTATCTACTATTGCTCTTAAATTTGGTATATGTTTATATAATGTGAAAAAGTATGCTTAGCAATATATTAAAAATATAAATAAAAATATTTTTAGAAATTTTTTAATCGCCTCACCCGCACCCTACTTTTTCAAAAATTGCCGAGTTCTGTACCGGCACCTGAATCTAGAAACGCACCCGTGCTTCATAGGTTATTACAAGCATAGGCAAATATAATTTAAAATTCCTGAGTGTAGAAGAGGAAGTCTATTAAATGTTCAACTATATACCCCATCTAGGATAGGTAGCTAGAATAATTAACAAATATGAACCATAATTACATCCCTTACACATGAAATCCAATGAGAATCAGATCGGCAGAGCAATCCCAACATCTTAAAAAATGTTCCTTAAGATAAAGGAATATAACACACAAATATCTGGCAATTACATAACAAAGGTGCGTATTCCTACTATTTATATGTTATCTCTTTTTCTAGTAAGTTTTAGTTAGCTGAATTGATAAAGTCTTTTGTGATTGAATAAAATATCTGAAATTTAAATCATTGAAAATTGGAAGGAAAATAGGAAGAATATATCCAATGAAAATCAGTAGAGCAAATCCAGCATCTTAAAAATGTCTCATTTTAGTAACAGAATTTGTTACTCTCTCCAAGATAAACATGAATTTTCCTTAGAAATATGACACAGATTTCCGGGCAATTACATAACATAGGTGAATATTTATTCCAAAAAAAAAAAAAGACCCTCCATATTGCAAGCTTTGTTTCAAGTGTTAATTCATTGATGCTGCCCAAACACATGCTCTGTAAGTAGAAATGTTCATAAGCCTATTACCAACAAAAATGGGAAGGGTTCCAGTAATTAATTGAGAGCTTACACTTAATCACACAGTAATTATATATAAAGAAAAGAAATGGGCAATGGCTGGATCTAAATATCAAGCACTACAGCGCCACCCACCTAGATAAATACATAAAGAGAATTTTTTTTTTTTTTTTTTTAATTCTGAAATATCCCATAGGAAAAGCAAACCATTTTATACAATTTTTTAAAAAAATATAAATATTGCTACTAGATGCAAAAGAAAGGGAAAAACTTAGGTTGGGTTGCTTAATTAGCCATTCATCACTTCCTATAAAGTAGTATTAAAATATATATGTGTGTGTGAACATTTCTAAATAAAATTTCAGATATTAATTTGATAATTGATCAACTTAATGAGACAAATTACTTCGTAAAAATAACTACAAGTAACTAATTCATGAAAAAAATTTGCTTTTAAACTACTTTTTGAGAAGATAAGAACACCCACAAAATGAATTATTTAAAAAAAAAATTGTATATATATATACCTGAGCAACGATAACATGGTTACATGGCCATGATATAAAGAGGCCATTTTTCACACTGATCATTATATGTCTCGGGAGTCAGATGTTCTACTTGGATTCAAACCCCTATAATTTCTTTCAAACCAGAATTATACAACTCCTCAGCATGCATGGTTAATCCCTAGATCTAATCTTATAATCTTTACCTGTTCTGTTTTTTAAGGGTGGGTTGGGTGCGAGATGAAAGTAGTTAATTGTAAATTAAACGAAAAGTGAGAATGTGAGATCACTTGTTATTGAAATTATTGGCTTCTCCTGTGAAGTGATTTATCTTTGAATTCACAAAATTTCTAGTTGTACAGTATTATAAAAGCATTTTCATAATCTTTTTTTTTTTTTTTTTTTTTTGATAATTCGATAGTTGCAATAAGAGAGAGTCAGTACCGGCTGAATGGTAGAGGCAATAGATGCGGTTGACTAAGGCCCCAAGTAAAAAAAAAAAGGACCCCAAATTTTAACCAATAGGGTTATCTATAATCAATAAGTAAAATAATATTTTTTTTACCAAATGAAAAACAAACAAAAAAGAGAAAAAAAATGCTACATCCACAATATTTTTCACAACATTTTTACAACAAATACTAAGTAGTAGGTTGTTATAGGTTGTTATTAATGACAAAAGAATAATTATAGTGTTGTTTTCAAATAGAGAATAAGAAGCAACTTAAAACCTAGAATTTGTTGTGAAAAATATTGTGAATGTCGCACTTCTAAAAAAAATAAGAATTATAATAAGAGTTGAATTAGCAAACTTTTATTAGTTCTCATCTAGGTCTAACACTAACACCACTATTTTACTTACTACTATCAATCTACCACATCAACAAGTGTGAAAAGTTTTGTCAAATTATTTGTGTCTATAAAATTTCTAAATTAAAAAAGAAAAAATTCTATGTAGTTTATATTAATTAGTAGTAACTTTGCATCTAAAACAAAATAATCAATTTTTACCTTAAACCCCCAAATGCATCAAGCCGCCCCTGGAGCAAGTGGATTTGAAGTTTTGAATATGGATGTTTAATTAGAAACACCAAACAGTATAATTGATCTATAGAACTCTTGGCTTGTACTTAATGTTACAAAATGTTAGTTTTCATAACAATAACTGTGTTTCAGTATCAAATGGCAACTAAAAAATAATTACAAAAATTAATGGAAGAAAAATAACATTAGTAATAATAATAACGAGAATATATGTTGTCGAAAGAGTTGAATATTCAATTTCCATTCCATACCTGAAAATTAGAAAGGAAAATGTCAATTAATGACCAGAATCAAATCATTCTTATTTATATACTAAATTTAAAATTTAAAAAAAAAAATCAAAATCAAAACCTCTGTAATATTAGAACTCCATCCATGTTTTTAAAGCAAATAAAGACAAAAATCAGAAAATTTATAATCAAACAAAGAAAGATTTAGGCGAAACTACAATATTGGTCTCTCAAGTTTACCATGTGTGCACAATTGGTCCCTCAAGTTTGAAGCGAGCACAATTAGTCTCTTTAGTTTTAAAACTAAGTTATATTGGTCATTTTACTAACTGCTATTAACGATGTTAATTACATGACTAACAGAACAATGACTTGGCATTTTTTTTTAATGATGTGGCATGTTTTTTGTAGGGTCTCGATTTACAGTCCAAGCCCAAAATGTTTGGGATGTTGGCCCACTGAGCCTAGTATAATAAATTTGTAGAGAGTGGGTTGAAAAACTAGGCCCTAATGAATTGAACAATGGATAGGTTTAATTTGAACAACTGTCAAACACAAATAAAAGATTTGATCTTAATATATTTTTAGTCCAAGGAGGTCCTTCTTGTATAAATTAATCACAAATGAATACAAAGATAATTTAGATTGCTACAATCTTTTCTCTCTATTTTTTCCGATCCCTTTTCCATGAAGAGTCTTTCACATTATATATCCTCCTTTGGACCATCTTTATCCTACACTTGTTGATCATCCAAGCCCTTACTTGAATATTTGTCCCATCAAACACCCTCTCTGGTTTTCTATGAGTTGTGGTAGCTAAGATAGCACTGTTCAGAGGTCTTCTCCACATAAATGTGGCCAGAAAAGTAGCTGTAGTGCATTTAATGCGGTGGTGGCAGCTTTTCCTTAAATATTTTTAGGTTTCCTTCCTTCTTGTATGTTCATGAGGCATGTCCCTATCATTGGAGCTTCTTGGAGAATCACTCTAATTGCTGGAGTACATACTTTGAACTATATTCATCATATCCGAGGAGGAGTTCCTCCTCAGACAACCGTTCGTTTGTTCCCTACTTATGAGACTTTAACTGGGAACATCTAACAACTATTTACTCCTCCTCGGACCTATCAATATCCTCGAGCAAAGCCCAAGGCCCAATATACGATCTTAGGCCCTCACCCCTACATTTTTAATTAAAAAATTACAAACTAAATTTATATGTGAGAAAAAATATTCATAACCGGTACCAAATTAAAAAAAATTATTTTCTACCTATTGTAAAAACCCACAACAAGAGAGAAGGGGAGAGAGAGGAAAGAAACCAATCCCTAGCCGTTGCTTGAAATCCCATGCCCTAGCCGCTGCTGACAATAGCCCAAGTCATAGCTGCCGCTAATGACAACCACTACCCTAGTAGCTGCCAGCAACAGCCACCGACATGGCTCCCTCCTCCTCTTGCACAACCACTAACTTGCCTTCGTCCTCCCATCTCAGATATTACACTTTTTCCTATGGTATCTCACCTCAATTTAGGTCCATGTAAGATTTTTTTTCCCCTTATGTTTATATATCAGGTATTACACTTTTTCTTATGGTATCTCCGGTATTACATTTTTTTGCTTATTGGTTTCATTTTAAGTGTCTACTAAAATATTATAGGGCATGTTTGCAGTTATTCTTGATGTTTTTGTTTATTTATTTCTGTTTTGGCTAAGAATATGTTTATGATCCGAGTACTTCTATGTGTTTCCCAAAATAATTTGTGGGTATACACTGGATTTTGGTTATGATGGAGAATGCATAAATTTATTTGCAAATTGTAGGCAATTTGTAGTGAACAATATTTAAAAAGAGACCTACATATGAAGTTGTTGATTAAGCAAATTGTAAGCGTGACTTTTAATATGAATACATCAAGTGATTTAATGAAATGAGATTTTTCTTTTTTCTAATGCTAAATATTATGTTAAATAGATGAATGAAGATTTAGGAAATCATTCCATTTGTTTTTAGCTTGGATCACTTCCTTGTATTTTTTTAGTTATCTAAACATATTGATCACATGCTGGCATGACAAATTTCTATTGATATGCTGATAACTTCTTGGTTTTGAAATTATGTATCACATTCTTTGTTTTCCTCATGTTTTCTAGAAAATTCTTAGCTAGTGTTCTGGAAAATTTGATCTTTTTTTATTGTTATTAGTTTCTCCCATTTATCATAAAATTCTTAGTTGGTGTTCTAGATTTTGGCAGCTAGTTGTGTTTATGTAAATTCAGAAGTCAAGGCTTTGATCTAAAGAGAAAACATGGCTTCAGAAGTCACGTCCACATGCGATCCTTTAATAGCTTACCTTTATGATCCTTACTAAAGTTATTATATAGATGTCGAACACAAAATCGATAGTCCACACCTGGCATGAGCTCATCAAACATTTGTGTTAATCCCTACAACAAAGACATAAAATACAAAATTATTGGATGTATTAGAATATAATTAATTTGGTGTGAATTTATAGCAAGGTACATTATCCAAATTTAAAGAATAAAATAAAATGAAAGTTCAGTTCACCTTTTGATTGTCAGATATGAAGGCCCACCCTTCATTAAACTTCCAATATCATCAAGCAACCTTTTCATGGACCATGTCCATGAGTCCTTTGTTTCTAACTCAACCACGGCAAATGCAATTGTGTAAACACCATTATTGCCATCCTTGCCAACTGCTGTCAAGGTCTGTCCTGGATACTCACCCTTCAAATGGCATCCGTCAACACCAATGAAAGGCCTACAAGTAGCTAAAAAACCTCTCTTACAAGCATCCAAACGTACATATAATCTCTCAAATTTTGGTTGCAAGTGTGGCTGAGGTCTATGGGTAGAGATTAGTATAGTAGACCTAAGGTTGCTTCTCAACAATTCTTCACAGTAATCCCCCAACTGGGCATATTGTTTTGTGAAAGTTCCGTGCACTAATTCTTTAGCTCTACCTTTTGCTCTAGGCTTGATACCTACTAATATGAACCCTAAACTTATTTACAACTCGGTCTTTGATAACGAACACCTTCACATTTGGGTCACTTCTCACTTCATCCACTAGATGCTTCCCAAGACAATTTGAAGATGCAAATCTATTCCTAAATCGCCTCCCACAATTATGTTCTAGATTCAATTTCTTCACTATCCAAGTATCTTCATCTTTCATCTTTCCACAATACAACTCAAAAGGACATCTATCTGTGCATTTTACTCTTACCCTCACTTTGTCATTTTTTAAAAAATTTACTGGAACCCCTTTGAAAATAGAGTAGAGTTTGATAGCATCCATAACGTCCTTTGGTGGCAAACTGCATCTCAAGTTCAAATTGCACCTTAGAGAAGGATTCTGGTGGATTTTATTAAGGATACCTGGGCCTAGTTTCATCATCAGATGAACTAACTAGACTTGCAAATGTCTCTGACTCCCATTTATCTTCATCCCTATCAGCTCCAAATGCAACAAGATTAACCCCACTTGCATCAACCCATGTAGGATCAACACCTCTTGCACCAACCTCACTTTGACTAACACCACTAGGATCAACCCCACTGCCACCAACCCTACTAGGACTAACCCCACATGCACCAGCCTTTCCCTTTCTCCCCTCTTTGAGTTTCACCTGCTTATCTTTTCTAAGACACAAGGTCTCATCAGGTAAGCCTTTTACTTTGGAGGCTATTTCACCACTGCTAATATATTGTGCAAACATATCATCGTCATCACTTTTACTGCATCCAAAATGAACCCTATGAGCACTATCCTCTTCACTAACAGCTCCATCTACTTTATCTCCCTCATCAAGATTACCCCTCTCATTATCACCATCTTCCCCATCTCCCTTATTACCAATAGCATTCTCATAATCATCTAGGAACATAACGTACACTTCCACTTCATTATAACCCCTAGTACACTTCACCATGTTCATTACATCAATATCATTCTCCAAAGGTTTTAAACCACCTGCAAATGGCATAGTAGGCACTCTATACATAAATACATCATTTTCACCATACCCAAAATTTTTGGCCTTATTCCATATCTCAACAAGTGACATTTCATTAGAATTATTATCTTCATATATCTTTACCTCCCCTCCTTCGTATCTGTAAGAATTATTCCTAATCTTCCCCCAATAGTAAAGGATGATTGTGAAGTCAAAGTCATCCATCCCTACAACAAGAGTAAGGAATTTACCATTAAAAATAGATAGCAAAGGGCTAGATTATTTTTAAAAAGTTACTCTATAATTTGAATACAAATTAAACAATAAAATAAAGAATCATCATTTGAGCTATAAAGTTATTTTTTATGTATGCAGGCCATTTTGGTGGATACTAATAGGACAAAAATGAATTGACCCATTGTGATGAATTAATTGATTAATTAGTCAAGTTTATTAATTAATCAAATTAACATGCAAACGCATGGTAGCACAAACAAATCACCAATAAACTAAAGTATGCAACGGAAAATAAATTGACACGGTGATTTGTTTACGAATGGGGAAAACCTACATGGCAAAAACCCCACTGGGTGATATTAACGTCACCACTCCCGAGAATCCACTATTATCACAACAAGCGGTTACAAGTAAAGGAATCCCAGTACCTTATACCAACCTACAGCTGAACCCTTACCCCAATACCCAATTGGACTTGTTCTATAGTGACAATCTCTCCTTGTAATGCAAGGCTCCCAGTACGTGACTAACCAATTACACGGATCCTAGTACGCAACTTCAATCACCAACTAAAGAAGCTTGTTGGCTACAAAATTATTCAGTTCATCACATGATGAAGATCGAGAAGCTCCTTGGTTACAAAACCCTACGATGCACAAACACAGCAGCTTCTTCCCAAGAAAGATGAACTAGGACAAATTCTGTCTTCGGTCACAATTTATTTGAACAAACTTTGCTCAACACTTGTGCAACTTGCTCCACCTTTGACAACCCTTAAAATAATCATTTTATATGTCTAGGGTTGTGAGAAAAGAAAGCCCAAACATACAATCACGGATTGAAGTCAAAACAGAACTGAAACTCTGTTTTTCATAAACCTTGACAGATGCCTATCTGTCGAGCTGCTGTCGAGCCACGGGCTAGAACAGCTCTTCAAGGCTTGATAGATGGCTAGCTGTCGAGCTAGCTATTGAGCTTTTATTAACAACACTTTATGCACTGGAATCTTGGATAAAGTTGCGTAGTTTTAACACTTTAACTTGAAACAAGGTTTCTTTAACAATTGTGTTTTATCAATGGATTAACCAATTACATAAAATAGTGACATATGTTCCTAACAAGTGAATCACATATGTCCTAATAGATACTTTAAGGGATAAAAATTGAACCAAAATAAAATTTGCCTCCTAAGTCCTAATATTCACAACTGGTAACACTTAGACAAAACCAAATTAGATTTGCCAAGTTATACAGATATTACTCAAACAAAACCAACAGGTAATATTCTTCTATTAAATTTAACAAGTAAAAATTTGTCTCACATGCGCAATACATTTATACTCAGACAAAACCTGTGTTAACATTCACAACTAGTAACATTTAAATAATTATACACAAATAACACATTTACACAATAAAATTGATTCTGCTAGACAGAAAGTTTCAACATTTCAGCACAATACAAAAAAAGCAACAAAGCTGCAAAACCTCACACACTTCCTCAAAACAGTTGATTATCATACCCTATTTAGTAGTATTTAAGAAACCAAAAACCATTGAATTCTAACTAATACTTTGCATGAATACAGCATTTAAACAATAAACAATATGTGGTCCTTCTCCTTGTGTGATATTATTTGACTTACAGACACAAATGTGTCCACCATTACTGAGATGTAGTACTGATATGTATATATTTATTCAAAAATAAACTTTGTTGACCTACACAACACATATAATCACATAAAATAATCTAACACTTTATAATTTCAAAATAAAGAGGAAATATATAAAATTGTATGCGCTTGGTGATAATTTTGTTTGACCTAAAATAGACAAACACGTGAAGTTTCATATATGGCCTAAATGGGTTGCACAACCACATTTACAAATGGCCTAAATGGGTTGCACAACCACATTTACAAACACATGAAGTTTTATAATTTGGTGATAATTATGCATCCTACATCATAACCAAATTTGTTTCTCATACCATATAATTTCATATTTTGAATCTAACACACAAATACAAACACAATGGGAAAAAAAAAAAATCTTACATGGACCTAAATTGAGGTGAGATACTGTAGGAAAAAGTGTAATACCTGAGATGGGAGGATAAAGGCAGGTCAGTGGTTGTGCGAGAGGAGAAGGGAGATGGGTCAGTGGCTATTGCTAGCAACGGCTAGGGTAGTGGCTATCGCCGGCGATTGCTAGGGCTTGTGTTGTCGCCAATGGCAACTACAACTTGGGCTATTGCCGGCGGTGGCTAGGGCATGGGATTTCAGGCAGCGTCTAGGGCTTGGTTTCTTCCCTCTCTCCCCTTCTCTCTCATTGTGGGTTTTTACAATAGGTAGAAAATATATTTTTTAATTTGGTACTGGTTGTGAATATTTTTTTCTCACGTGTAAATTTAGTTTGTAATTTTTTAATTAAAAACATGGCATATCATTAAGAAAAATGTCAAGTCATTGTTCCGTTAGCCACGTGAGTAACACCGTTAACAACAATTAGTAAAAAGACCAATACAACTCAGTTTTAAAATTTAAGAGACTAATTGTGCTCACTTCAAACTTGAGGGACCAATTGCACACACTTGGTAAACTTGAGGGATCAATATTGTAGTTTTGCCAAAGATTTAACTAAAGATGAAAATCGTTTAAAAGAAAAGAATGTTTGTTTTTGTTTATTTTTTAGCTTTTATAATTTCTTAGTAGCTTTTATTTCTTAGACCAATATTCACCATGTAATTATCTTAGACCACGATATTCTAATTCGCAAAAGAGAATTATTGATAAGGACGGAGAAATAAGAGAGACGCATACAAATAGGGAATCATAACAAATGAGTAGTATGAAAAAGTCGTTTATGGTGACTGCAACTGGCAAGTATTCAATTCAATAAGCTCTAGGCTAACTATATTTTCTCTTCTCATCTCATGCATAAGATTTCTTTCATGGTGCATGTGTATGTTTGAGCATGAATAAGAGTGAGGGAGAGTTTTGTTTTTGGAAATCAAATTCCTGGTGTGAATATTGTGTAATTTTATGATAATCATGTCACTAACTTGTTATTAGTTTCCTCCAATATTTCAATAATTTTTTTTGTAAAAAATTGTAATATTTTGTATTCTATTTTATAGATAAAATAGAAAGACAATAAGAATGATGTAGTTTGATCATATTATATGTATTTACAAATTAAATTACATGATATAGGGCCCGTTTGGATGGAGTAGAAGTGGAGGGGAGTATAGTAGAGTTGACTAAAATTAAGTTAATTTTTGGCCAAATTTACTCTACTCTACTCTACTCCCTCTCCTTTCACCTCAATCTAAACGGACCAATAGTGACTGATATAAAGGCATGTTTCATGCCTATTTAAGAACGCATGTATTATTTTAAGATAAATAAAAATGTAATATCCTTCAATTATTTATTTTATATATAGTCTTTTTTTTTTGAGAAATAATTATAATATACTGCTAACCCCGCAGCTTGAACCATTTCCTCCCTAGACCCCCAAACACTTTGTGCATGGGGAGATGCCAATTCAGTTACAAGGCCTTTGGCTTTTTATATATAGTCTTGATTGTGTATTATTAAATTTAATTATTTTTCTTTTGTTGGACTTTATTTTACTCGTTGCAAAAGCAACTAAATTTGAGCAAAATAGCATCCATATAAATCTTAGAAAAATGACATGAAAAAATTTATTATACTTATATAATTAATACGCCACTTGAAATAATTCAAATAACAAAATAAATGTATTTAACTACATCGAAATGGTTAAGATTAAGTTTAGTGAATTCACAAATATATTTAATTTTTATGGCTTTTATGTCAATTGTTGTCAAAGCAACTAAACATGAGAGGAATTGCCATATTATTATTATTATTATTATTATTATTCCAAATAAAATAGTTTCTTACATAAAATTTATAAAATTAATCATATAAATAATTAATGCATAACTATAAATAATAAATATATGCATTTACTCCATTAGCTAATTCAATGAACTAACGCTTTGATATGAATGCAAACTTTATTGAGGTGGAAGTCTAAATAAAGAAAATCTTAAGAAATGCCCCACCTAGCAAAAATTCATGCTCTCTCACATGATTCATGCAAATTTTAATTGCGATTGTGTACTTCATAGTCTATTGTAGAGCCAAAATGTTTTACAAGCAACTGAGTCATGCAAATTTTTAGTCACATAAAATATTGTGGTTGTATTTGATGAGTGAGATAATTTTTGCACCCCTAACTTATGGATAGGTTCGACTTTTTTTTTTCCTTGCAGAAGAAAACAAAAATTAATCCTAGACTTAGAAAGGCATTTCAAAGTATACCTTTTGAAGCCAAGAGGCTTTTGACTCAATAGCAATTATCAAATCCTCCCTCCTCATTGTTAGAACTATCAAATTATATATGCGCATCCTTTTACAATTGCAATTTTACATGAGCAACAGATCTAAAATATAGGTTTCACCATCCAAAACAAAGGATCAACCCTGGCAATTCAACATTTTTTGTTGCATTGTAGAACAAGCATAAGAAAATATAATTTAAAATTCCTGTGTAGCAGAGAAGTCTATTATCCATCCAACCATATACCATTTAGCACAGATAGAATAATTAACAAATATGAACCACAACGGCATCCCTTACTCCTTAGTCAACATGAAATCCAATGAGAATCAAATCGCCAGAGCAAACCCAAAATCTTTAAAAAAATGTAAAAATGTCTCATCTTTTAACAAAATTCATTACTTTCTCTAAGATAAACAAGAATTTTTCAACAACTTAATTGATAGGCTAAGAATATATTGACCCCTATGATAACTTAATCAATTAATCTAGCCAAGTGAAATTAATTAGATTCAATTACGTGTAATAAGCGTGGTAGCACAAACAAATCATCAATTAAGATAAATGCAACGGAAAATAAATTTTACACAGGTAATTTGTTTACAAATGGGGAAAACTATCGAAGTAAAACCTCACCGGGTAAATTTAAGGTCATCACTCCCAAGAATACACTATTATCAAAATAATCAGTTACAAGTAGAATGAATCCTAGTATCTAATACCAACCTACAGTTGAATTCTTACCCCAATACCTAATTGGACTTGTAATGTAATGACAATCTCTCCTTTTAATACACGGCTCCCAATACGTGACTAACTAATTGATGCATAGATCCAAGTACGTGACTGACACACTAACTTGAGGAAGATGTTGGCTGCAAAGTTCTTTAATTCATCCAACAATGAAGATCAAGAAGTTTCTTGGTTACAAAACCCTTGGCGCAAAGACGCAGCAGCTTCTACAAGGAATATGATGAATTAGGGCAAATTCTATCTCCGGTCACAATTTGCATTGAGTTAAATCACTTTGCATCTCCTTTGATGACCCATAAAATAATCCTTATATATGTCTAGGGTTGTGAGAAAAGAAACCTTACACACATACAATTGAATATGCGTGAAATCATATCTGGAAATCTGAATTTCGTAAATCTCGACAGATACAGCTTCTGTCGAGCGCATCAGCATTAAACCTCGATGAATATGGATTTGTCGAGCTATAATAAACAGTACTTCTTCACTTGTTTCTTGGACAGATTTGCATGGCTTTAATACTAACCTTGAACTCTTATTCTTTGAAGTACTAAATACATCCTAGATCTACCCAAATACAAGTAAAGCGCGTTTTGTCAAAGGATTAACCAATTTACATAACATATGTCTCTAACAATATCCACACATGTCCTAACATTAATTATTATAAGCTAGCTTGTATGCACGTACATAATAAAATATTTTTACCGAATAAGTAATAAAATATACACATTTATAGTATTATGTAAAAGTATAATAAGTTTAGATTTTTTTAATATATTTATTATTTTTTCCAAGTTAGATGCCAAAAAAAAAAAAAAAAAAAAAATCAATCAATTCTCAAGGAGAAAGAAACTGTAAAACATAATCTAGTCTTAGATGATGACATGGTTTTTTTAATTTATTTAATCTCATTCGTTACAATGGCAAAAAATATTAACTCCATGGATTTTTTTTATTTTTTTTTATTTTTAATACAAGATAGAATTCTACTCTAACCTAATCTAAGAATATATATGTGTGAAGTTCTCTCTTGGAGACTTGAACCTTAACGCTTACCCCCCATATCCCACAAGCATTTATACTTATGAAGTGACCATCTTGTAAAGATTTAATTTACAACTATGTGTTTTGTTGGTTTTTATTTCGTGCCAAATTTGATTGTAATTTTATTCAATCTTTTATACCCTGTATTTATTGTGGGATTTAATTGTAAGGGTTGTGTGATAGAGAGAGAGTGTGAAGACTCAAGCAATTGAAAACAGAAGAGTTTTCGCGGGTAGCTCGCGACTAAGCATCCCGCAAAATGATGCATGTGCCCTGCACATGACTGGAATGTGAAGAGTTAGGACAGATGAAGACAACTGTGTTTTGCAAGTAGCTCGCGGGTAAAGCCTTCCCGCGAGACACTCGCGAAACATTCTGTTTTGCTAGACTGTGCTATCTGATACACACTTTCTGTACTCACACTATATATACCCACATTACCCACAAAAGTTGAGAAGTGCTTCAGAAAGAAAACCCTAACCACAAACCTTGAGAGTTAGAGATTATTATACCCACAATCCTCTACACAATTGCTTGTGGATTTTCCTCAACTTCTACCTCTTCATTTCTATATCATTGAGAGATTGATAGCCCAAACACTTACCACACCCTTTCAGAGTGTCAAGTGAGGTTTTGGTGCTGCTGGGAAGTATTGGAAAAAGCAAAGGATGGCAGATGCAATATAGTGCTTGTTGCGGGATCCGAAGAGCCAAACAAGACACGGTTCTGAGAAGCCTTGTTAGAGTAAGAGCTTGGAGGGCTTAGGTACATCGGGTAGATTAGGCTTGGAGAGTCTCTTGCTAACCCATGTATCCCAATTGATTGTCTAGTGGATCGATTACCGCTTGGAGAGCGGCAGAGAGGTTTTTCGTCGAGTTCTTCAGTTTCCTCTTCAATAACACATTAGCGTGTTATCTTGTGTTTGCATTCTTTTTCCCTACTTTTTTACCTTTCATTTTACTGCTGTGTTATAATGTTTATGGGTTAGAGTAGCTTGTTTGTTTATCCGCTTGCATTTACTCTATTTCACACTTAGTATTAAGTTAAAGTAAAATAAACCGAGTCGTAACTTTAATTTGGGGGTCTAAATAGCTCTTGTGTTTTCACACTTTTTCAAGCATTCACATCTCACCAAGGGTGTGCGATGGTTCCATGGATCTTTAACATCATAAATTTATTTACAAATCATGTTGTAGATATGTGGCTTTAGTAAATATTCTTGTAAGGATATTCATGGATAAAATTAACAAACTAATAAAATTCTCATAGTAATAGAAATGTCTCGTTTCATCCTTAGGAGGTCCACAAAACCACTTGCCTCTTTGAAATTACAAAACACACATATCAATTTTCATATGCTTTTTAATTCTAGAACTTATGAAATGAAAAATAGAGGACATTTTGTTAAGGCCAAATTAGTACAAACCTTAGACTTTGATTGAAATTTTGGATGAGAATTTTCAGTTGAACCAAATAGAGGCAAACCATTCATATATGATGAAATGAAATGTAAGCATATGCTATATATCAGAAGGCATACAAACTTGTTCACGCAACACAACATCCTGAATGGCAGTTTCAATGTCACTGGCATATTTAACATAAGTATCAATTGGCTAGAAGATGCATCCAGAACATGTGCTGCACTTTTGTACTCTTCATGCAAAATATTGGCCTCAGATCCTTAGTAAAACTGGGTCAAAGACTCAAAGTGCTTATGTTCATTTTCATCAATGTCATAGTATCAAATCTTCCTGCCCAAAAATAAAATAAAATGATAGATGATCGAAACAAAAATGCCACAAGAGATGGAAGTCAAAGAAGTGTATATGACCAAAGTCTAGCCAAATCAGGCAAGATTGTTTAGCGCACTTTTGTAAAAAATTAGCAATTCTCACAGAAGGATATCAAGTTCCTGGCTTGAGAGTTTATAAGCCAACATGATTCCAAATTAATACAAATCAACAAAAAACGTTAGAGATGATATACGCCCTTTTTTTTAGTGTTTCTAGAAATTTCGGGAGAACTATTTAAGTATTTTTTTAATATGCAATACAAAGAACTTGTATATATAGCAGAGCCATGCATTATGAAACCTTGCTTTAGAACCCAAGAAGTGGTACCAATATATGATGGAATAAAAAAAACCTTGAACAATATTAGAATAAACTGAATTATGATTTGAGCTAAATAAAAATAAGTTGAAAAATAAATGACAGTTTCTACAATTCAATTAAAGTCATGAAATCTAATTTAATTCCAAAATAGCATATTGCCTAAAGATGATGTGCACAACTGCTAAAAAATAGAAAACAAAAGGATTGACAATAAAAATATGCATAGATTGGTTAAGAATTTAAGCTTATAATCTAGAATTAATTCAGATAAGCCAAAACATTTAGAAGGTGGTCATCTCCAAGGGAATTGCGTATAAAGAATTCTTCATCCTTGATCACATATATCCATTTATAACTTATTTAGTTGGGTGGTGCACATGTTTCAAATGTATTGAAGTTGTCTCCAAACACGCAGTGCCACTTCGTCAAATCCCATTCAAACGGTAGTTAAACTGGGCAAGGCTCTCGTGGTGGTGGCCCTTAGATTTCTCACTCTCTGTCAATCTAAGTTTTTTTATTTTTTATTTTATTTGTGTGTGTGTTAATCTAGCATTACAGAGTGGGATGGTGTTTTGCTTTTAACTTATTTTTCACGAGACTCCTCGATTTTATCCTTGTTGTAAATAATTGCAGCAAAATTAAGAAAATTGATTCCTCGTCTTTTGCAATAAATAACTCTTTTGGCATAAAAATTTTAAAAATTAAATAGAAAAAGTGATGCAAAATTAAGAATCTAATTGAAATCTAGTTATATTTTCTCTCAGTTTTGGCCATTAACATATATATAAATTATAAATGTTTCATCTTAAGGTACGCTATTTTCTACAATCCAATTTATCTTCCTTCCATTTATAAATTACCTCTTTCTCTCTTTATTTTATTTTATTTGAATTTATTTATTATCTCTTTGTTATTAAGAAGATATTAGGAAGAGAAAACTCACGAAATAGAAAAGGAAAAAGTTTAATTCCAAACTTCTTCCAACTGGCCATGTGTTAGTTGAAGGATCATTCAAGTGAACTTTTAGTCATGTGGCTCACATGAACTTTTTAATGAGTCATGTGACTTGTTATGATACAAGTACATAGTTTTATAAATTATTATTGGATGAGATTTATCCAAACTGGTTTGAAGGAAAATTATGTTCAATGGATTAATCCATTGAACATAATTATTGCTCTAACCAAATTACCAAATAGGTTAGAGCAATATTGCTCTAACCTATTTGGTAATTGAAAATTGGAAGGAAAATAGGAAGAAAATATCCAATGAGAATCCGCAGAGCAAATCTAACATCTTAAAAAATGGGATTTGGCTTACCTCTTGACATCTCCTTTTGTTTTAAATAACAATGACAAGTGGTAGTGGGTTTTAAACTCGACATTTTATTTAGTTAATGAGTAATGTGGCAATTTCTTATTAAAACGAAATGAGATTTCAATTAAAAAAGTATCAGAGATAAGTCAAACCCTAAAAAATGTTGACAAAGTTTGTTACTTTCTCCAAGATAAACAAATTTTCCTTAACATAATGGAATATTACACAGTGTAAAGGAATATTACAAATTTGCATATTTATTCCAAATGGAATATTTATTCCAAATGTGGAACCATATTGCAAGTGTTCACACTATAGAAATGTTCATAAGGCTATTACCAACAAAAATGGAAATGGTTCCATAGCTTATACTTGATTACGTTATATATAGAGAAAAGAAATGGGCAATGAGAGGATTTTTTTTTTTTTTTTTTTTTTTTTTGGAGAAAAAAAATGAGAGTATCTAAATATCAAGAACAGTCTCCATGCACTTCGTCAATGCACTCACCTAGATAAATATAAAAAGGGAATTTTTTTATATAAAAAATAAAAAATAAAAAAAAATCTGCAATTTCCCATAGGAAAAGCAAACCATTTTATTCAAATTTTTCTAAAAATATAAATATTACTACTAGAGGAAAAAGAATGGGAAAAACTTAGGCCCATGGGTTGCTTAATTAGTGTTGATGATCATTTTCGAAAGCCCAATAGAAAGAAGAAGCCAACAACATGGGCAGGAAAAGAGTTAGTAAGTGGATAAAAAAAAACCATTAAGCCCAAATGAAAGGAATAATAGATTGCAGACCCATGAAATAAACAAATGGGCCTTGAGGAAGTAGACGGGCCTAAAGGAGCCCGAAAGAGAGAAGAAGCAAACTCATGGGCAGTATATGATGTAGAAAAGTGAGAATGGGCCACAGCGGCCCGAAGTAATGAAAGTAAAGAAAGTAAGGGATTGATGGCAAGCCCATAAGCCCCAGAGATGAGGGATAAGGTAATTGAGCCGAAGAAGCCCAAAGAAGTTAGTAAAAACCCATGGGAATGCAGAGTTGGGAAAAGAGCCAAGAAAACCCAGAGAAAGCAAATGGGCCAAGAATGCCCAAAAGGAAGCAAATGGGACACTGGAGCCCGCAAGTAATGTAATAAAAGAACCAATGGTCATACTGAGCCATTAGGGGAAGAATAAACGACAGGTCCAAAGAGGCCCAGCAGGATTAAGTCAAGTAACGTCACGGCAAGAATGACAGAATGGTGTGACAGGAAATGATAGTAGTAAAAGAGTAGGCTGAAAGAAGGCAAAGCCCACCATCAAATAAAGCCCAGCCCCTAAGGGGAGCAAGCTATAAAAGAATGGGAAATCAAAAAACAGCTCACGTCATAAAAAGTTAAGGACGGATGGTAGACTGTGCAGATGAGCCTCCAGACCATGGTGAACGCATGAGCAGCAAGCAAATTTTTGACATACATAGAAGTGAGGCACGCACAAGGCCCAGACATCATTAGCCTATACTTAGCCAATACAGGACACCGTGAGGTCATGGGTCAAAGGTAAAAAGGCATAGTCTGGCGGTGGGGAGAGGGGAAAATCTATTCTGAGGTTCTTGCTCAAGCTCTTTTGGGAGAAATGTCTTACTGGAATGACATACCGCCCAAAAGAAGTAAGGATGAGTTGGAACCACTAGGTGCATGCCATAAGGGATAGAGAGAGAGCACCCACACCGTAGCAAGTAAGGGTGTCACGACGACAAACAAATAAAATAATCTCCTTTGTCTGGTAATGGGGAGTGGCACAGCCAACGAAGACGGACCAATGGTGGTCAGCAAGTACACCCAGACCAAACAAAGACGGTTAAATGCTAAAATAGTAAAATCTGGTCACAACAGGCACTATAAAAAGGGGCCTTTGCCGTGCACCAAAAAAAAAAAAAAAAAAGGAGTAAGTACTAAGAAAAGAAGAAAAACAACAAAGGAAAATGAGAGAACTTAGAACAGCAAGCATGCACCAATAGGTTGATTCCCTCTCTCCCTCTCAAAGTCTTGCTCTCTATCAAAAGCAAAAGGTTCTCTTAGGCACCAACCATTCAGGTCCGGTTCCCTCAAAGTGATTAATTTCCACGACAGGATTTCTCCGGGAGATTATTCGCGTTGAGGAAAATCGTTCTTCCCTCTTTGGTTTTGGTCCTGTAGCACAGTTTGATACATCAGATTGGTCCTATTTCTTTCTTCTGTTAACTCGTGTCTTACCCACTTATTTCCACTGTTTTCTTTACAAAACTGCTTGTGATTATCATTTTTTATTGATGACTATTTATTCACTTTGATTAAAAGCCAAAGTACTTTCTTTTATTATTATTATATGTCTACTTGCCACAACTCATCTAAAGTAACTATGCCTGCCATAAGCATGCTCCTGGCAAACGAGGTATAGTTTGTGCACAATCCAGACCAAATTGAGTTGCAATTAGACCGATCTCAACTCCCTTACTCAGAACACTTGGCCCTAGTACCACAGAAGGCAGCCCAGCCCAACATTGTAAAAAAGGCCCACAACTATTAGCTATTCCTCAACTCCCTTACTCAGAACACTTGGCCCTAGTACCGCAGAAGGCAGCCCAGCCCAACATTGTAAAAAAGGTCCACAACTATTAGCTATTCATCACATCCAATAAGTGTGTGTCAACCTTCTCAAAAAAAAAAATGTGTCAAGATTTCTAAATAAATTTTCAGATATTTAATAATTAATCTACTTAATGAGACAAATTAAGTCGTAAAAATAACTACAAGTAACTAATTCATGAAAACAATTTGCTTATAAACTACTTTTTGAGAAGATAAAAACACGCACAAAAATAAATAAAGAGGAGGATTGTATTCGAACTATCATATGATTATTAAACCAAAAATAAAAATAAACTCATATGATACAAAACAAATTATCATATGAGTATTTCAGCCGATTTTTATACACCTAAACAAACAAACTAATTTGGTTTTTTAACGTGAGCATATATATACATACTCGATCGTACGAGGCACTGATTTAACCCCTAGGTATAGGGACCAAGCTTTCCTCAAAAGGACAACATACTACAGTAAAACCTGGGGTATTTAGACCATTGTTACCAATTTCTACAGCTTCAAGGACTTTACTTTTGATGTCATAAAAAACCCATTCTCCTCCTCCAATCTGCCGAAGCATTAATTTCCCTTGGTTGAGGCATGAGAATCTAATACAATACGAGCCTGCAAAATCATACGGTTGAACATCAAACGGTTGAAGATCCTCCAAGAGGACTCTATGCCGAAATACCCATCGATGATCTCGTAGCATGATATATATGTCTAAACACTTCCTAGGGTGCTGGATGAAGCCAACTAGACACAACCTACCTTCATATATTTCTAAACACTTCCATGATACAAATTGATCACAAAGGTTTGAAGGAAGATTGATTCTTCGAAATGTTTCATCACTAACATCAAATGCCATAATGATAACCGATTCAAACTCGTAGAAATTCAACCAATATATAGTGCCATCCAAATAAATTGTATTTCTCCAAATAGTAGATTTGTCATATACAGTCCCATACAAAAATATTGTGTCTCTCCAAATAGATTTGTCATTGTTGATTGGAGTTTCAACAATCCTCCATGAATTAGAAGATCCCACTGTTATTACTGCTGCTTTAACTTTAGGAAATACCTTCCCTTTATAAGACTCTCCAAAGAGTTTGATTACTTTATATTGCTTTGTTACAGAAGCATATCCAAATCCAGTTACGTAAGTGACCCTCCTTCGACCAACAGGACCAGAATCACAACGTGGGAGAGTAACAATCTCTCCAATGAAGGGATTACATACGTGAACATTCTCTTTGGCATCACATAAACCGATCAAACCGTTTATGGATTCGAGCAAGTAGAGTCTTGTATCCAATGAAGTGGTATTGGTATTTATGGATTTTGTCATCAAAGTCTTAAAACCACCTCCAATTTGTAAGGAATTTATGCGAAGGAAAAACTTAATTACCACGACGTCCATCAACACCAAAATAGTTATCATAACAATAGCAATAACTCATGATCCCAAGAGAGGTTTCCCTTGAGAGCTTCAAGTATGCCTCCGCTGATTCAGTGATTAGCACATACCAGGACTTGCACACGAACCTTAATCTGAGCAAACTATGAAGTGGAAGCGTGAGGAGTGTCAGTGAGAATATGTAGAGGATGATCTCACGTGGGATAGAATCAAAATTGCTGCCTCTTAGACCTACTAGTCCTCCATCCATTATCGCTGCTTTTTTTTTTTCTTTTTTTTTTTTTCTTTCTTTCAGTTTGTGCATGAGACTAGATCTAATACGTGCGTGCACCATCTGTTCTTATTGATGCATATATATGTACATACAGAGATTATTTTTAGGGTTACAAGGCAGACGAGGGAAAGTCGGTAATGGTTTTTTTTTTTTTTTTTTTTTAATACATAAAAATATATATTAAGTAGAGGGGAGTGGGGAAGGTCGGTAAAGCTTCTTGAAGCCCAATCAGTTTTTAAAAAAGAAATATTGAAGCCCATGGGCTATGTGACCCATCGTAGACAAAACTTCTAAGTTTTAACCCAACAATCCTTTGCGAGCAGGAAAATCTAAATTGACTTGGGCCTCCTAACCTTTTTCTTTTTTTCTTTTTTTACTGAATATTTAGAAAAAACTAGAAGTTTAATGGCTTTTTTTTGTTGCTTTCACTACAAGAAATTTGGTCTTTAGCGATGGCATATAGTCGTCGCTAATGCTTTAAATATCGTCGCTAATTATATTGGCGACGAAAAATGTCGTCGCTAACTTTCGTTAAACGAATTTGGTTACAAAAAAGTTTTTTAGTGATGATATTAATGTCGTCGCAAATACAATACTATTAACGATGACAAAGTCATTGCTAATAGTGACAATTGTCGTCATAAATAACTCAAGAACCCAAGACGAAATGCCGTCGCTACTAGCTCATTAGTAGTGACGAATTTTTTTGTCATCGCTAGTAGATTATTATTAACAACGACATTTTTGTTGTCGCTTATATGTCATTACTAGCGACAACGCTTGTTGTCGTCATAGATAATAATATATTACTAACCACAAACGTGTCATCACTAAAATTTGCATGTTAGTGATGATATTGTTTGTCGTCACTGATGATATGATAAAATATTAGCGACGACAATGTCGTCACTAATAACATTTTACATTTTTTTGAATTTTTCTATAAAATTTACATTTTGAATTTTACTATAAAATTTACATTTTGAATTTTACATGGGTACCTGATGGAAAATAATAAATCACAACATCACAAATTTTAAATCACAAATACTCATATAAGCATAATAATTGCTCAATCAATAACTACTAATAAGGGAAAACATACCCAAGTTCAATATCATTACATAATTTAAGTTCCAATTTATTCTCTCAAATACTAATCAAATAATAACATATTGCTCATGAAGATATGCTGCCAAGCTAAAACTTGTTGCAATGAAATGTATCTCCCCTCGACATCATATGTAAGATTGTAACCCAAGGCACGAGACATTTTAACCTGAAATAATGAGCATAAACCAATGTAAAGGTCAACTAAAATAGATGACAAAAATACTTACTAAATAGTTTTAACATTCAAGTAAAATTTTTACATTTATATTTTTTAAAAATATCATAGATGAAAAGATATGAAAGCTTTATGTATTTAACAAAACTTAATCTGAATCAAGACTCATTCTACAAAAGAAATAAGTCCAAATTAACAGTCATAACAAGGAACATATCAAAAGATATTAGGCAAAATATGATATTATGGTCAGTAACATTTTGATAAAGTAATTTATTCAAAGTCTATACAATGATAAAGATAACTATATAAAAGATTATACTAACTACTACAAAAGTGGACTATGGGGACGAAACATATTCCCACCATATGCAAGAAACATAGTTATCCAGACTAAGCACCTTGAACTTTTTTTGTGATGGAAGTTTTGCAACTTGGATAGCTTCAATTAGCTTATGAGAAATAGAATAGATTCACAATATATCAATTATGTATACAAGCTGACTCACAAAGCCATTTTCACTATTAGAGCTTCTCTGCCCCTAAGTTGAATGTTTAAAAGTCAAAATCTACCATTATTGGAGATTCTTCCTATGATTTGTTACTTACAGTCCATTAGTCCTACTATTGCAGTGCCTTGTAGCTAGCTATTAAATGACATGCAAAAAATTTCACTCACTTTTATTTTAAAGAAGCGAAGATTCCGTAAGAACACAACACTTCCCTTCCCATTATTTTGCTAAATTCATATCTAATAAAATAAGCAATAGAAGTCATCTTCCTCACCATGTTTCGTAATAATAATAATAATAATAATAATATATTATATTATAAGGACCCACAATATAAAATCTAAAACTATGGTGCACATGTTCTTTCAAATCCAAATAACAGAGTGTACGAATAGCTTACTGTGCCCATGGCTTCCAACCCAAAAACTCACAATATCAAAATTAAAAAAAATTAAAAAAAAAAAAAAACTGAAATAAAGAAAAGAAAGAGCTTTTAATCACAGGGTTAGTTCATGCTTTCTTAACATGAAAGTATAGATCATTGAAAATTTAAAATTTAAAAAAAAAATCAAAATCAAAATCTCTAAAATTACCTTTGAGAGAGAACAGCAAAGAGGGAACAATGAAAGTATAGATCCAATTAATCTTTTAGAACTGAAAAGAAAAGCTTTTGTTATAGATGAACATTCAGAATTGGAAAAAAAAAAATCAATCACAATTTTCATTATGAAATTCTAGAACTACACAAGAAAGAGAGAAAATAGAATTAGGGAATGGAGAAGAAACAAATACTGACAGTGAGACAGAGAGAGAGCTTACCGATTTGTGGAGGTTGAGTCATGAGGAAAGGAGAGAAAGAACGTGAAAAAACAAAAAAGAAACTGTACATTTGGGTTTGTTTACAGGTTCCAAAAAAAGGGGGGTCTGTTTACATTTTTTTTTAATTTGGGTACTTTAAAAAATTTCAATTCGCGCCTAATAAGTAAAAACTATAAGAAGAACTGAATAATTAAAAAGGAAAATGTTAGATACACACAAAATTTCACAATTATTGTAACAATTTGTCACATGGCAAGTTGTGAATGGTGAAGGTCAAATGGTGGGTCCAAACCTCTACCACTTATAACTCACCACATGACAAATTGTGACAAAAATTGTGAAATTTTTTGTGTCCCTAACATTGCTCTAAGTAAAAACTGAGAAGCTATTAACGTGTCTGAGTGGAAAACTTAAAAAGTGGTTGGGAGAAGTGAAAAAACAGTAAAAGTAGGTTGTCATTTTTTGGGTTTTATCACCCTCTTTGACTAGGTTTTTTTTTTTTTTTTTTTTTTTTTTTAGCTGAAACCCTCTTTGACTAATTAGTTTTAAAATATATATATATATATATATATTTAATACTATTTTGCTAACCAAGGCAAATCCCAACGTCCCTACTAACTATCTCATTTACTAATTTTAATTGATATTTTGTGGTTTTGTTTAACTTTTTAATAAAAGTTACAAGTCCTTTACTTTATTTATTTTTTTTATTTTTTTATTTTTAACTTATAAACTTGTAAGTGTTGTAACATGTATTTGTAAAGATCCATAATAAAATATACGGTTTCTATCAAATAATTAAATCTGTAAATATGAAAGTGTGTGTATATATACATATATACACACACTTTCAAATTTATGAATATATATACACACACTTTCAAATTTATGAATATATAATTTTTTTTTTAAATAGCGGTAATTCTGAAATGGTACACTGATATTGACTAGTACCAAAATATTTTGTTTCTTTGACTAAACCTTAACGGCCATGGATAATGAATTAAACTCGATGAAGAATAAGTAAAAGTGTGATTAGTAAAAGTGTGTTCTCACATGATCCACAGACACACTTTTGTCAATCACAATTCATTATATAGTAAATTGTGGTACAAAATTATGCCTATTTATGTGGTCTTAGCATAATTCCAAAATAAAATCAAATGTCTAAATGGATAAATTATAAAGAGAGAAGTGGAAGAATCCCAAAACATGTGGAGGAGAAACAACTAGAGAAAGAGTTTTTGGATTTCCATCCACAAATTTCTAATTTTTTTAATCATTTTTTTACTCCCAACGTGTCCATCAATGTATCATTTACCATTTCTTTTTAATGTTGTCATGTCTTGTCTCATGGTCTTTTCTTTCACTTTTTTTTTTTTTTTAAATTATATATATAACTTATAAGCCCGTTGGGTTAGATATAAACTAACTAGTTACTTTTTTTGCAAAATATAAACTAACTTGTTACTTTTATCATTTATAAAGATGCATAACATATTACATGGATTGTTACCAACAATTAAATTTATAAACATTCAAATATATATATATATATATATATACTATTAGATTCATTAATATTATAATTATATAATTTTTTTTGTTTAAAAATAGTGGCAATTCTAAAATGGTACACCGGTATACATGTGTGGAGGAGAAAAAATAAGAAAAAAAAAAAACGTATGGATGAAAGAAAGGAAAAATAATATAAAGAATAAGAAATCACAATTGAGAAATGCTACAACAATATATGGAAAATAATTAATTTATTCTAAATCCAGTATGTATTTCAAGTTTTCAAAGACAATAAAAACACACATTTTTATTATGAGAAGTGCTACATATAGAAACTAAATTAATTTATTCTAAACCTAGAATGTATTTCAAGTTTTCAAAGACAATTTAAAAAAAAAAAAAAAAAACACACACACACACACATTTTTTTATGACAAGTGTTACATTCACAACATTTTCGCAACAAATCATAGGTGATTTGTTGTTATTGGTTTAAATTTGAACCTAACGCTAACATTACTTTTTTGCCCTAACAATAACAATCAGTAACAACCTATCACTTAAAATTTGTTGTAAAAATGTTAATAAAATTTGAGAACAATTGATGGTCAGATTGAGAGAACATTGCCATAAGGGTACACAACACACGTCCATCACATGCCATCCTTAGATTTGAAATCTAACCGTTGGATTCAAAGAGTATAAAGAAAGGTTAATTTTAGTAAATTATGGTCACAATCAAATGGTTGGATTTAGAGAAATGCGAGGTTAAAGTTTAGTTAAAATTGGTCAAACCCGGTCAAACTTAATAGATGGTCCCAAGACCACTAGACTTTGTGAAATTCATATTCGAATCTTGATCACTAGGATTGAAAAGTATGTGACATATTGGTGTTTGTGAAATTTGAGACCAATTAGATGGTCAGATTGAGAGAACATAGCCATACAGATACACAACACATGTCCATCTCACACCATACTTAGATTTGAAATTTAACCATTGGATTTCAAGAGGGTAATGAAAGGTTAATTCTAGTAAATTATGGTCACAATCAAATGGTTGGATTTAGAGAAAGGTGCAGTCAAAGTTTAGTTAAAGTTGGTCAAACCCGATCAAACTTAATAGATGGTCCTGAGACCACTAGATTTTATGAAATTCATATTCGAATCTGGATCATTGGGATTGAAAAATATGGTGACATATTGGTGTTGGTGAAATTTTAGAACAATTAGATGGCCAGATTGAGAGAACATTGCTATGAAGGTACACAACACACATCCATCATACGCCAACCTGAGATTTGAAATCTAACCGTTGGATTTAAAAAGTGTAATGAAAGGTTAATTCTAGTAAATTATGGTTACAATCAAATGGTTGGATTTACAAAAAGGCGCGGTCAAAGTTTAGTTAAAATTGGTCAAACCCGGTCAAACCCGATCAAACTTAATAGATGGTCTCGAGACCACTAGACTATGTGGAATTCATATTTGAATTTGGATCATTGGGATTGAAAAATATGGTGACATATTGGTGTTGGTGAAATTTGAGAACAATTGGATGGTCAGATTGAGAGAACATTGCCGTAAAAGTACACAGCACACGTCCATCACGCACCATCCTTAGATTTGAAATCTAACCGCTGGATTCAAAAAGTGTAATGAAAGGTTAATTCTAGTAAATTATGGTTACAATCAAATGGTTGGATTTAGAGAAAGGCACCGTCAAATTTAGTTAAAATTGTTCAAATCCGGTTAAACTTAATATATGGTCTCAAGACCACAAGAATTTGTGAAATACATATTCGAATCTTGATCATTGGGATTGAAAATTATGGTGACATATTGGTGTTGGTGAAATATGAGAACAATTGGATGGTCAGATTGAGAGAACATTGTCATAAAGGTACACAACACACGTCCATCACGCGCCGTCCGTATATTTGAAATCCACCCATTGGATTCAAAGAATGTAATGAAATGTTAATTCTAGTAAATTATGGTCACAATCAAATAGTTGGATTTAGAGAAAGGCGCGGTCAAAATTTAGTTAAAGTTGGTCAAACTCGGTCAAATCTAGTCAAACTTAATAAATGGTCCTAATACCACTAGACTTTTTGAAATTCATATTCGAATCTGGATCATTGGGATTTAAAAGTATGGTGACATATTGGTGTTGGTGAAATTTGAGAACAATTAGATGGTCAGATTGAGAGAACATTGTCGTAAAGGTACACAACACACGTCAATCATGCGCCATCCTTAGATTTGAAATCTAACCGTTGGATTCAAAGAGTGTAATGAAAGGTTAATTTTAGTAAATTATGGTTACAATCAAATGGTTGGATTTAGAGAAAGGCGCGGTCAAAGTTTAGTTAAAATTGGTCAAATCTGGTCAAACTTAATAGATGATCCCGAGACCACTAGACTTTGTGAAATTCATATTCGAATGTTAATCATTGGGATTGAAAAGTATGGTGACATATTGGTGTTGGTGAAATTTGAGAACAGTTGGATGGTTAGATTGAGAGAACATTGCCATAAAGATACACAACACACGTCCATCACGTGCCATCCTTAGATTTGAAATTTAACCGTTGGATTCAAAGAGTGCAATGAAAAGTTAATTCTAGTAAATTATGGTCACAATCAATGGTTGGATTTAAAGAAATGCATGGTCAAAGTTTAGTTAAAGTTGGTCAAACCCGGTCAAACTTAATAGATGGTTCTGAGACCACTAGATTTTATGAAATTCATATTCGAATCTGGATCATTGTGATTGAAAAGTATGGTGACATATTGGTGTTGGTGAAATTTGAGAACAATTAGATGGTCAGATTAAAAGAACATTGCTATGAAGGTATACAACACACGTCCATTATGCGCCACCCTTAGATCTGAAATCTAACCGTTGAATTCAAAGAGTGTAATGAAAAGTTAATTCTAGTAAATTATGGTTACAATCAAATGGTTGGATTTAGAGAAAGGCGTGGTCAAAGTTTAGTTAAAATTGGTCAAACCCGGTCAAACTTAATAAATGGTCTCGAGACCACTAGACTTTGTGAAATTCATATTCGAATCTTGATCATTGGGATTGAAAAGTATGGTGATATATTGGTGTTTGTGAAATTTGAGAACAACTGGATGATCAGATTGAGTAAACATAGCCATAAAAGTAAACAACATATGTCCATCACGCGCCATCCTTATATTTGAATTCTAACCATTGGATTCGAAGAGTGTAATGAAAGGATAATTCCAATAAATTATGGTCACAATGAAATGGTTGGATTTAGGGAAGGGCACGGTCAAAGTATAGTTAATGTTGGTCAAACTTAATAGATGGTCCCGAGACCACTAGACTTTGTTAAATTCATATTTGAATCTTAATTAGTGGGATTGAAAAGTATGGTGACATATTGGTGTTGGTGAAATTTGAGAACAATTGGATGGTTAGATTGAGAGAACATTTCCGTAAAGGTACACAACACACATCCATCATGCACCATCTTTAGATTTGAAATCTAACCGTTGGATTCAAAGAGTGTAATGAAAGGTTAATTCTAGTAAATTATGGTCACAATCAAATGGGCGGATTTAGGGAAATGCGCTGTCAAAGTTTAGTTAAAGTTGGTCAAACTCGGTCAAACTTAATAGACGGTACCGAGAACAGTAGACTTTGTGAAATTCATATTCGAATCTTGATCATTGGGATTGAAAAGTATGGTGACATATTGGTTTTGGTGAAATTTGTGACCAATTGGATGGTTAGATTAAGAGAACATAGTCATATAGATACACAACACATGTCCATCTCACACCATACTTAGATTTGAAATCTAACAGTTGGATTTGAAGAGTGTAATGAAATGTTATTTCTAGTAAATTATGGTCACAATCCAACTTTTAGAAATAGAGAAAGTCACAGTCAAAGTTGGTCATGCCTGGTCAAACTTAATAGATGGTTTCGAGACTACTAGACTTTGTGAAATTAGGTTCAGTGGGAAGGTTTTCAGTGGATTATTGGGTATTGGAGTAGTTGTTAGAAAAATTTAATAAAGAAATAATTTTGAAAGATGATGAACGTCATGTTATCATTGACTTAGATAAAGTTGATTAGGCAAAATGATGAAAATTTTTATTATTTTCGCTCATACATCATGTATTATCACCTCTGATTTTAATTAATTTGAATATGTATGTTATAAATATATTTTAATTTGATTTATTTACTTACTTTTGGTAAATATTATTACATAATTGATGATTGAATTGGTTATTAATTGAATATATTATGAATTTATAATGAATGTACCTTTCATATTGACTAATACCTTTCTTATGACACATGATACAGAAAAATAAAAAATTGATTCGCGATACGATTCACATTTTGATAACTATGAGAATTAGTCAGTATTTTGAGTGGAATCAGAACTTTCTCAATTTTTATTATTTTATTGATTTCAAGTTTCAAATGGGTAATGTAAGGACACGATTTGCAACGAACCACAACAGTGTTGGGTTCGCACGTAAAAAGGCCCAGACAATATCATTTGTAGAGAATGGGTTTGAAAGGCTAGGCCTTGGTTACCCGGCGGTGGGTTTTTTGTGGTGTACATACACGGTTAAGGTGTTTACACCCCTTCAGTCTTTCTCCTGGAGGTGGGCTGGAAAAAATGGCCTTCCCAGCCCACCTCCAGGAGAAAGACTGAAGGGGTGTAAACACCTTAACCGTGTATGTACACCACAAAAAACCCACCGCCAGGTAACCAAGGCCTAGCCTTTCAAACCCATTCTCTACAAATGATATTGTCTGGGCCTTTTTACGTGCGAACCCAACACTGTTGTGGTTCGTTGCGAATCGTGTCCTTATAGGTAACATTATGATTTGAGAGTATTTTGAAGCAACAAGCCCTCCGTTGTCTCATATATATATATATATATATTTTAACGGATTTGAAAGTTTTATGTTACTTTGGAGGTTTCAAGTTTATTTTGGTCATTCGATAAGTTTGGGGGTATTTTGGTCATTTTGACGAGGTTAATGGTATTTTAATCATTTCAAATATTTTAAAGGAATTTATGTGGTTTTAAATATTTTAAGAGGCATTTGGAGGATTTGATAAAAAAAAAAAAAATCATATTTTATCAAAATTGTTTTAGCCACATATTAGTGACGACAATCTTTGTCTTCATTAAAAGATCCCTTATAGCGACGACCGAATTCGTTGCTAATATATAATCTGCTTCCCTCCAATAATTCCCATCACTTTTTGAGAGTGAAAATTTTACCCTCCATTATATTTAGGTAGATATATTTGCGACGACATGTTGTGTCATCGCTAATAGCCTTCTAATAGCGACCACTAATGTGTCATCGCTAATAAATAAAGCATATATATAATATACTTACTATATATTTTTGGCCACATATCTGTGATGAAACATAAGGTCGTCACTAAAGATGATTATTAGCGACGACAGATGTCGTTGTTAAAATAAACCTTATTTTAGCGACGTAAATGTCGTCGCAACAAAATTTATTGTCGTTGCTAAAAGTTTCCCTCCATTTTCCAAAAGTAAATAAAATTCCCTCCATGGCGTTAGTGACGACTTTTTAGCGACTACCTTAGTGTTGTCGCTACAATACATTTATTAGCGATGACCATTTATTATCGTCGCTAATGTATGCCTAATAGTGATGACTTTTTAGTCGTCGCTAAAACATTGGTCGCAAAAGACCAAAATTCTTGTAGTGTTTATAGTAATTATCTCGTTTTTGATAATTAGTAATTACAATAGTGGAGAAGAGGATTTGAACTTTAATTCTTCTAATTAATCTATAACCAATGAAATTCACGAGAAAGTTTCACATAATTTTTTTTCTTTTTCTTTTTTTGTCTAATATTAAAAATTGATAATTATGGTAGTTATTAATAGACATGTTTTTAAGAAGAAGTGTGCATCTGGATTGGGATGGAAAATTAAAATTATTTTACTATTCAGCTTATTTTTGCTACTATTCATGGGCCCCTCTGTACTTTTTGGTACTATTCATGAGCCCCACTGTACTATTTCAATTAACTTTTATCTTTATCTACAGTACTTTCAATAATAAGTTTTCAGTTTCAGTAAAATAAGCGATATCTAAACACACCCGAAATAAGAATTTATTACAATTGTTTTTGTATATGGAATTTTAATGGAGGTTTCAAAAATGAAATAGACTTGTGCATTCCAGTTAACTCAACTATTAAAATCTATGATAGTTGAATAAGAAATCCGAAGTTCAATCCTTGCCTACACGCAAAAACCGATTAGTGTCTCGGTTTTATGATAGAGAACAAAAATCACAAAAACAGATGCCACAGATTGAAAATCTATCAAAAAAAAATGAAATTAACTTTAAATACACACACACACACAAGATTTTTATACAACCCACTGCGTAGTGGTTAAAAAAACATCAACTTGTATTATTTAAGTAAGTTACATGACTCATTGAGAATGTCATGTGACTATAAGTACATGTAGGTGTTTTTTTTAATTGCAACTATGGAAGTGACGGATCAACCTTGGTTGAGTTAGACTAATGTCACAATTAATTTTTATGTGAGAATGAAGGGATAGCTCACAATGGGAAGCCCAAGAGGACCAAACTCAGAAACAAGATGGTTGAGTTGATATAGGACCCAAAAACACTCACCTATGAGACTACCTAAGTTAGTTTCTTCCTCAAGCACCTACATGCAACAATGGAGAACTGGTAGGTTTCTCTCTAGTCTCCAATTTCTCTCCCTCAACCTAATTTTTCTTGACCCCATCTCCTCTTTATCCAAATGTAATAAGTAGTGGGCTTGTAATGATAGGAGCCTTGCCCTACTAGACATCATATTCCATTTTTGGAATCATGATGGGAGTACATGTCTAGCTTACTGCTCATACTGGTCACTTTAGCAATTAATGCATAGAACCCCATTGTCTCTCTCTGACACCACCATTGCGGTCGTTTCTCGTAATTAGTGTCATATCTTGAGGAATGTGCTTGGTCATGAAGCATTCCTGAGCATTGTAGTTCCTCGGCCATATACTTCGGTCAAGTTCTCCTTGACAAGACAATTTTGGATGAAATTCTCCTTGGCAAGTGACGTTGGGCCAAGTGAAGCTCTTGGTATAATATGGGTTGGGCCCCAAGTGGGCCCCCTTCATCAACTGGGCCTCATCTCTCTTTCACTAGGCTATGGCTTAATGGCCCTATACATATGCAATTGTGAGACCTAAAAAGATTATGTGCCACGATATCATGAGGTCAACCTATCAAATATCTTTTGCTTTATGTATATTATAGATTATAAATAAATAAAAGCAATAATAGAATTCATTTTCACATTCAATGATGATGGTAGGTTAATCTTATAAGGTAAGACTTGGCTCCAGTGCACTAGAGCTAACACTATATGAACATAAAGGCAAAAATTGGACATGTGTTTGCATCATGTTAGCTCTAGTAAATTGGAGGTAAGTCGTGTCTAATTATATAATGGTGTTCAAGAGTTTGGAACCAATTTGACATTAGGAGTTTCTCCACAAAAAAAAAAATTGACATTAGGAGGTACAATTCATGCTTCCATGTATTCGATGGAAAACATTAATATTTTTTTAATATAAAAGAATACTAAAATTAATAAAACAAATGATGAAAAATTTTGTTGAGGTGAAACACTAAATGAAAAAGTATTCCTCTTTAAAAAAGGAATATTTTATTTCATTCTCAAGGAATGTGCCATGTGTCAAAAGCTTTTTTGTTTTTGTTCCTTTTTTTTATGAAACAAATACGCACATGTGGCAACAACCTTAGGTTATTGAAATTTGGAGCAAAATTAGTAGTGGGAACTCGGAATAGCTCATATTGGACAACTTATATCTTGAAGATTTATCAGCCAACATGTTACTTTATATACTAGGCATTTACATATTGGCAAGTCATTTATGTTGCACAATAACATTATTTATTTTGGAAATTTTTGAAACAAAAGTGTGCATGTCTGTGTATATATATATTCAAAATTATATCTTAAAAGTTGTGATTACACCGAGTGGCTCTACATTTGTATTATATGTCATGCAATTGGTTTTGATCATGTGACTTATTAATTATTAAGATAATTCTCAATAAAAAAATATTAGACTTATAAAAAATGGATAATAGACATAGCTTAACTATGATAAAAAATAATTAATTAATTAAATTACGGTACGCTATTTTCTATTGTCCAATTTATCTTACTTCCATCTATATGTTATTTCTTTTCCTTTTTAATTTATACATTATCTCTTTGCTATTAAAGAATAGAAAACTCATGAAATAGAAAACTTCCTCCAACTGACCACACAATAGTTGAAAGATCATTCACATGTACTTTTAATCACATGACCTTTTTTTTTTCTTTTTTTTTTGAGAATTAATTACAACATGCAGGGTTGGCTTAACAACTCTGGGGGCCTTAGGCGAAAATTTTAAGTGGGGCCTTTTTATATTCAAATATTAATCAAATAATATATATATTGAATTTTTTTACTTAATGAGAAAATATTTATAGATAAATAAAACAAAATTTATAATTAAAAATGATAATTTAACTAAAAATAAAATTTAAAGTATAGAACAATAGAACCTAGTTATTGCAATTTTTTTAAAGCCGTGACCACTTTAAAGTCTAAACCTGCACAAATAAAAATTAATTTAATATATGGTTTAATAAATTAGTGTCACCATAATACAAATGAGTTTTTTTTTTTTTTTTGAGAAAGTATAATACAAATGAGTTAATATGATACATATCAAATCAATGACGGCTCCAGGATTTTTGTTTAGGGGGGTCAATAAGAAATATAAATTATACAAAATCTAGTAAAAAAACACTATAAATTTATTTGATATATTTTTTTCTAATACAATAACATATTAATTATTGTTGCAAGTGTATTTTAATTATTATTATTACTTAGAATACTTTAGTTTATTAGTTTATTTTTTTTACTCTACTGATTTTTTATGAATTTGCAAGACATTTTGATAAATTAATTTATATTTTCTTTACAACTCTCCATTTAAGGTACTAACCCACCCACGTAGCAACAACCACTCCCACACACTTCGGTCAAACACTTAAAAGTGCAAAAGACAAAACTCATAACTCAATACTTTATATCAAACACTACAAAAACTTAATAGTACAGATGCATAGAAGGAGACGGTCAACTAGTCAAAGACTCAAAACTCAAAAATAAAGTATCAAAACACTATTAAACCCCCCCCCCCCCCCCCCCCGATTCAGTGAAATAAGTCTATCAAAACACTGTAAACGCACACTCTTACCGTGAATGAAAGAGAGATGAAAATACTAGATCAAGCAATGGTGATGGCAATGCGGCGGCAGATCTGAGTAAGATGGCGGCAGGTTGTTTGTGGGTGAAGTGGCTACCTTTTTTCTTTGGGTTTGGAGAGTGAAGAGGGATAGTGGGAGAGGACTACGTTTTTCTCTCTTAGGTTTGGTTTGACCCTTTTTTTTATTAATGATTTTTTAAAATTTGATTTAAGGGCTTTTTTTTTCTAAGATTAAAGACCAAAAATTTTCTAAGATTTATGGGCTCTATTTTAGCATTTCAAGACAATTACATTGAATTATTAATGAATTTTTCTGTTATTAATTTTGATTTTAGCATATTTCAAGAATGAGTTAATAAATTTGTATCCTGAAATTTAATTTTGTTAGCTGAAGTTTTGACTATTTTTGTTTTTTTTTTTCTTTTTAATCTTCTGCATTTTAAGATACAATGGGGCCTTCTTAATGCATTTTATTGACCAATAAAAGTGCTTAAATTTTTTTAATAAAAATATATAGATAAATATATTATATATATATATATATAAATTTTTTTTTTACAAGTGGGGCCTTCTTTTATTTGGGGGTCTTAGGCGATTGTATCAATTGCATCACCTATTGAGCCAACCCTGACCACATGCTACTAACCCCGCAGCTCGAACCCTTTCCCCCCCTAAACCTCCAAATACTTTGTGCATGGAGAAGTGCCAATTCAGCTACAAAGCCTTTGGCACATGACCTTTATGATTAGTCATGTGACTTATTAAATAATACACGTGCATAGTTTTATAAATTATCATTGGAGGAGATTTCTCAAAACTAATTTGGAGGAAAACTTTTTTCAATTAATTACACCAAATCTCCAACCTATTTGGTCATTGAAAACTGGAAGGAAGTATTCTCCTCTCTCCCATCTCCCTCCATTTAAACATAGGGTTAATTTCTAAGTTCTAAATATTCTCTAGCACAATTATTTCAAACTAGTGTGTAGTCTCGTACATATGCACGGGTACAGTTAAAAACAATCATAATTATACATTCCTTTTAGAAGAGTTTCAAATTATACATAGTATTAGCTTATATTTTTTTTTAAACCATACATTTTTAAAATATGTAATGGTTTCTCATTTATATAAATAAATAAATATATATATATATATATATTTGTTTTTTCACCCAATAATTTACTTGCCACAAATATTAAAAAAATAAATAAACAAACACATGGAAAAAAAATTGGACACCAATGGAAATATAATTTAGAATCTAATTAGATTTGGACTCTTCAATTTTTACACTCAAAAATTCACTTGGAACAAATTTGAAAATTAAATGGGACACGTGTCTCATATAAGTTTTTGAATTTTTGTGCTAAGTGAGTTATTGTATCAAGATTCACGAAACCAATTCCCAAGGAAAAAAATCAATAAAATATATGATAGTAACAACAATAGGAAAATTCAAATAAAATTTCAGATTAAATTGTAACAATCTGAATCAAAAGTTCCAGTAGAAAGACAAGGTGGAGTGATCCACTCCAAGAAGGCGACCAAACTTGCATAAATATAGAATAATAAATCTCTCTCCAGAAAATTTACGTTGTTCACAACCTTAACCTTCATTGGAGATTTTAAAAACATAGTGACTCGCATCTGCCATCCAGACATCTACAACCAGGTCCTCTCCAATTCACATGAGATATCCATTAATCACTAAGTTTCTTTGCAGCCTGCAAAAAGTTATCATCCATCGGTCCACAACAATGCTTTCTTCATTGTTATGAGTGCCAAACCTGAACAAAAAGCCAAATATAAGGGTAGTGAATTTTAGGCATAATGTGCATCTAATCACATATTATCAATTTATAACAAATGTAAAGATGCAAACTTTGTAAGTGAATAGTAAACTAAGCTCAGTGCCAGAACCAAGAAGAAAGCACTTTAATCCAAAACTCAGTGCAAATGTAAAGATGCAAACTTTGTAAGCAATTTATAACAAAGATGCAAACTTTGGCTCTACTATCTTTTTAGAAATTCCTTGCGTTCACCTTTTTCTTTTCCTTTTTTTACTGAATGGTAAACCTAGTGCATTTCATCCCTATAAAAATAGTCATGTGTTACCATCTTAATGGTTGGATGCAATGTACCCAAACCAAGTTCTTATTGTAATCTCTTTAGTTTTCACGTTTAGCAGCAAAATTAAGAAAACTTAATTGATACAATAACTCACTTAGCACAAAAATTCAAAAACCAATAAGAGACACGTGGCATAAAATTGGAATTCTAATTTGATTTTCTCTCAATTTCACCTATTATTATTATATATAGATAAGTGAAGCAGGTTAGCCATCAATTTTGGTTCATTAGAGAAATAATGAAGGAGGGGAGATTAGTAGAGGAGAGAAAAGGGGGGGTTCAAGGGAAAGGAAACAAGTGAAAGAAATGAGAGAAAAGAAAAGACTCAAAAGGGTTTTGTTAAGACCGTAAATTTTTTTAGTTGCTAAATGTGTGTGGTGGGCCTTTCTGAGATTATGGGCTAGGCTGCCTCTTGCCACACTACAGCCCAAAGGTTTTGGGTAGGAGAGTCAGGACCGGTCCAATTGCAACTCACCTCAGATCGGCTTGTGTGCAAACTAAAGCCCCTTTGTTGAAACTTTGTTCATATGCCCATGGCAGATGAGACTGTTGCAAAAGAATTATGGTAGGCAAATACAATATGACAACAATAAAGGAAATATACTTGCTATTAGATAGAATAAGTAAAGGATTCTCAATCAAAATAAAGAAAAAGGATGGCACAACACCAAGAAATACATTATAAATGAAATGGCGAAGGCAAAAAAGAAATAATACTGGTACTTAATCAATAAAAGCAAAGAAAGAATGGTTCGTATGTCATGCTCAGTTGCATTACGGAACTAAGACCAAAGGGGGAACCGCTCCTTCAATGTGAATAACCTTACAGGAAGATCCTGCTGTAGAAATTACCCACTTTAAGAGAACGGACCTAAATGGTTTATGCCCAGAAAATCCTTAATCCTTAACAGAGGGTAGGCTTTTAGAGGGAGAGAAGGGGTTAGCATATTGGTGCATGCTTACCATTCTATTCTCTCTCTGTTTTTCTTCCTAACTTTCTCTTTCTTTTTTCTCCATTTTGTTACTCTGTTTTTCCACTATTTTTTCTCTAGTTCTTACTCGTGTGTTATACTGGTGACTGTTGTTGTTGTTGTTGTAGTGTTGTGAATCTCTCGTTATGATTGTTGCTTTGTGTTGGTACCCCTACTGTGCACGGAAGAGACTCCTTATATACTACCTGTCGCGACTGGTTTTTTACCATTTTACCCCTTAACCACTTTTATCTGGGTGTGGGTGTCCTTCCAGACCACCCACTAGTTTGTCAGTTGTCCAGCCACTACCACTTACCTGTGTTGGCCGTGCCACTCCCCATTACCAAATAAATAAAACTTTTTTGTTTGCTTATTCACCATGGCATTCTCATCTGGAACAAGGTGGGCATCCTCTCTCATTATCCCTCACGACATGCACCTAGCGGTTCCAACTCACCCTTTCCTCTTTTGGGTGGTATGTCATCCCAGCAGGACATTTCCTCTGAAAGAGTTTGAGTAGGAACCCCAAAATAAGCTCCCCCTTCTCCCCACCGCCAGATCATACCTTCACTTACCTTTGACCCATGATCCACCACTCCTATATTGGCTAGGTACAAGTTGGTTGTGCTTGGGCCTTGCACGTGCTCCACTTCCGTGTATGTCTAAAACTTGTTTGCTTCTCATGTGTTGCCATGGTCTGAAGGCTCATCTGTGCATTCTACCACTCATCCTTGACCTCTTGTAGCATGAACTGTTTTCTAATCTTCCATTCTTTATGGCTTGCTTCCTTCAAGGGCTAGGCCTTGCTTAATTGTGGGATTTTTTCTCTTTATCCCACTACCACTTACCTGTGCTGGCCGTGCCACTCTCCATTACCAAATAAATAAAAAAATTTTGTTTGCTTATTCACCATGGCATTCTCATCTGGAACAAGGTGGGCATCCTCTCTCATTATCCCTCATGGCATGCACCTAGCGGTTCCAACTCACCATTTCTCTTTTGGGTGGTATGTCATCCCAGCAGGACATTTCCTCTAAAAGAGTTTGAGTAGGAACCCCAAAATAAGCTCCCCCTTCTCCCCACCGCTAGATCATACCTTCACTTGCCTTTGACCCATGATCCACCACTCCTATATTGGCTGGGTACAAGTTGGTTGTGCTTGAGCCTTGCACGTGCTCCACCTCCGTGTATGTCTAAAACTTGTTTGCTTCTCATGTGTTGCCATGGTCTGAAGGCTCATCTGTGCATTCTACCACTCATCCTTGACCTCTTGTAGCGTGAACTGTTTTCTAATCTTCCATTCTTTATGGCTTGCTTCCTTCAAGGGCTAGGCCTTGCTTGATTGTGGGATTTTCTCTCTTTATCCCACTCTTTGCTCCTTCCGTAAACTTGCTAGCATTCCTGTCATGTCACTCTATTATTCCTACTGTGGTGTTATTTGACCTGTGGTGTTATTTGACCCGTGCTTGCTGGGCCTCTCTTGGGCCTGCTACATACTTTTTTTTTCACTTGATTACAGTGACCTAGCATTGTCATTGGGTCTGCATTCATGGTACTTGGGCTTCCTTGACCCATTCCATTGCTTACGGGCTTCCTTGACCTATTTCTACCATATCCTTTACCCTTGGAGTTCATGGGCTTTTCATCAACCTCTTACTCACTCACTTCATTACTTCGAGCCTGTCTTACTTTTCTACTGCCCATGGGTTTACTACTTCTTTCTCCGGGCTCCTTTAGGCCCGCTTGCTTCCTTCGAGACCCATTTATCATTTTATGGGTTTATGATCCATCATTCTTGCCATTCAAGTTTAATGGTTTTTCTCTTAATTTACTAACTATTTTCTGCCCATGTTGTTGGACTTCTTCCTGCTACTAGGCTTTTCCAAAATGAGCATCAACAACGTGGCATACATTTAATATTTAATTGTTAAAATCTTGTAATGGTCAATTAACACACTCACCACCGCGCACCCTTGGTGCAGTAGTCACTCTACAAGTATAAATACTTGTGGGGTGTGGGGGGCAAAGGTCAGAGTTCAAGTCTCTAGGAAGGAGCTTCACATACATATACACTTAGATTAGGTTAGAGTATAAATTCTATCTTGTAAAACTAAAAAATAAAATAAAAAATAAAACAGACTCACTTTTGTGTGTTTCGCTTTATGCTTCACAAATCATAACTTCACATATATTAATTTGAATTTCCTTATAAAATAAAATGAAAAAAATCAAACACAGAATAAGTTGTGATTAACAAAGTATAAAGTGGAATAAAATAAAAATAAAAAAGACAGAATTTTTATTCCATAAACAACATCGCATATTGAGTAAAATTGATGGAGAAGACACGGATCCTATCATGGTAAAATAGTAACTACACTTTAATACCCCACACTTGTTTTGAGGGGGTGAGCAAGGATAAATATGAGCTATATATGGTGCATGCACCGCACATGCACATGACAAGTGGTAATACCACAGTTCACAAAGTATTATTCCTAGCGTGACCATTTCGCATCAATGAGCTGTGAACCATATGAGTCATGAGAGAGAGAAGAAGTTTCAGAGGAGGCAACCAACGGCAACTACATTTGTGTGCTCAATGAAAATTGAAAATTACATATATCTTTTTTCGAATTTTAGCGGCTTTAAATGAAACACGCTACTACCATACTACTATAACTTCGTATTGGATGAGTGTATTACATAATAATGACTTTAGAAGAGAAAGTCCACAGACTCCATGATCCTACACAGCCAAACACCCCTTAAAAATTGGCTTTTGCACATGCCTGCTGCTCTTCAGTCTTCTTGGCCGACGTCACAGTAAAAAACTAAATTAATTGTCACTGTCTGTCATTGCAATCACAGCATGCCACTGCTTTAGGAAGACATGGGTTTTCTGCTGTCTATTTCATTCAGATATTATCGGAAAATTTCAGAATGCCCACAATTCTTTTGCTGTTCCAATGACTGTCACGACCACCCCCCATGCTTCACAGTGATATTGTCTCTGATAAATTCTTGTCTTGGTTTCCACAAATTCTTTCTCAACCAAAACTACTAAAATATATATTTAAAAAATCTTAAAAACAGCAGATAATTTAAGCGAAAAATTTTAGCTTTTAATTGGTTACTAAATGCACTCCAACACAACTTAATTGCCTGAATTAAGTAAAGAGCAATGCTACTACACATGCATAAACATTATACAACAGTTGTTTAGCCAATTCCCCTGCTGCTTGGGCCCCCTTTTGTAATTGTTCTGGTGCCATCTATATTTCCTCTCTCTCCAACCCCAGGTCTTTTTCTTTAATAAATTTTTGTATTATTCAAAGAAAAAACATATAATTATAAAACTGTTGATTTGTTAAGCTATTATAATTCTTATTTGGGCAAAATTATTGTGATAAAAAAAAATTGTGGTTATAGACTTATTGATAAGTAATTACCTCACTTTCGTTGAAATCAAAAATTAACTAGTAGAGAGCTATGACTCATGTTTCAAAAATAAATAAAAAAATTATAATTATAATCTTCTGCGAGTACTGTATAGAAGTTTTTCATTCTTCTCATTCTAGAAGTAATTAAAGTCAGCCAAAAACTGAAAAGAAAAATAACACATTTGGATGCCATGAAGAAAGAGAGAGAGTTAAAGAAGACTGCAATAACTTAAACCTGAGAATCTGAGATGTTTCTATAAAATTAAAATTCCAAGCATTTACTGCCCTATCTGCTTTTTCCACTTTCTCACCCACACAAACAGAACATGCAAAATCTAATAATACCAAAATACTCTCTTCTCTTTTTCTCTTTTTCTCTTTTTCTTTTTTTGATTTCCATTAACAAGAAAGTAAACTATGATACAACATTGTCCCTATCACTATCAGTACTAGATCCATAAAACTGAAGGAGTCTCTGCAAAACCAAGACCTGGGTCTTTAAGAGAACGATGTAGTCTGCGGTTTCTTGAAACAGCTGGTCGGGTTTCACTGTTTCGTCAGTGTAGGCTGGAATGATGCTCTTAAGGGCCTCCAACTTGTCTGAGACCACCTTGGACTTGGAGCACGTAGTGCGCCCACCATTTTTGATGTTGATGAAGCTTCTCCGAGCTCTACAAGAAGTACTACGTGCTTGAAATCGTCTTCTTGAGCTGGGTTTTCTTGTTAATCCTCTTCTCATTTTTCTCACGAAGGCTTTGGGCTTCGCTGGGGTTGAGCTCATTGTGTCAGTATGTGCGTGAGAGACAGAGAGAGAGAGATAGAAAGAGAGTGTCTCTGTGTGTTTTGTTAATACGGTGGAAGAGGACGGGTCTTGGGATTATAAGTAATGGCGGATTAAGACAATGCCACTTGGTTTGGTCATTTTTACGGAAATGCCAAGCTTGCTTTTCTTTTCTCTTTTACCACTTTCATATTTTAATTTGGAAATTTCATAACATTTTTATAACAAATCCTAAGTGGCAGGTTGTTGTTACTGGTTATTATTATTATGGCAAAAAGTAATCTTAGTATTATGTTCAAATTTGAACCAATAACAACTAACTACTTATAATTTGTTGAAAAATTATTGTGGACGTAACACCTCTCTTTTAATTTTGTTAGCAAACTATGTTTCTAAAGTTTAGAGGTGTTTGGATTTTATATTTTGAATTTTTAGAATTTAGATTTTATCTTTTAAAATTTGAGGGTATTTGAATTTTACATCATGAAGTTTCAAAATTTGAGTTTCACTTTCTAACATTTGAGGTGTTTGGATTTTACACCTCATATTCTTAAACTTTAGGGCATAAAATTCAAATACCCCCAATTTTTATGGAGTAAAATCCAAACACTCTTAAAATTTAGGAGATAAAATTTAAACACCCCAAACTTTAGAGGTGTAGTTTGCAATTTAGTCATTTTTTTTTTAATTATGATTTTCAAATATATATATATATATATACACACATCAAGGGAGATTAATTTTAGCTTAATTAGTGGTAGTCATACTATTTTTGTTACAATTTGTTAAAATGAGAAGTTATGATTGATATATACATTATTTTTACATGAACAAATATATTGACAGCTTTTTTATTATGCACAAAATGCAACTTGCCAAATCAACAAACTATATTTTTCATGAAAAAGTTGTGTGAATAAACTTACTGTTTTAGTTTTTGGAATGTCAATGATCTCTAGTTGTGTATCACATTTGCATACTTGAATAGTATACTTAGAGAGAATTTATTGAGTACATTTAATTCAGTTGCTACACCCTCCTCTCATATAAACGTGGATTCTATGTATGGAACTCATATGTGGAGTCTATTTGTGTGTGAGAGGAGAGTATAATACATTGGGTGCACTAATCAATTTCACATACTTAGAGAAATTGGAGGCCTATAGGCCTATTCCACACTGATCCCCTTCGTTTAGCCCCCTTTTTTTCTTGCAAGTCTAGACAACCTTCCATTGATATCACTGGACGAGCTACCCAACTGGTGGTGTATCAACACTACTTAACCAAAGTGTGCCACATGAGATATAGCGAGAGAAAATAGAAGAATTGACAAAAAAACAAAACAAAGGGGCCTCCACTTGGCATAATCACAATGTGTAGAACACAACAATATGATATGATTTGAACATGAACTTATGTAATATCTAATTTTATTGTACATTGTTTTTGGGTGAAAATAACTAAATGATTGATTATTATATAATAACTTTACAACTCTCATATCGTGCATCACAAGTCTTATAAGTTTACATTGAATGATTTTTTGTGTTCAAATAGGTTTTAGTCATAACTTGTGTGAATATGTTACTTTTAATTAATAGTTTATGATAGTTCGATAATTACAACGGAGAGGGGAGACCTGAACCTTAAATATTAAAGACACACTAAAATGTACCAACTAGTTAAACTTCCAAACTCTTGGTTCTATTTACCTTTTCTCGTTTTAGATAAAATCAATAGAACAGGGTTAAGCCCCATTCCATTAACTTTCCAAAAAGAAACCCATTCCATTATGCTTCTTAAGATACTATCTTTGTCAATGTTGTTAATGTCCAAAATAGCTTTTCCTTTCCATGGTGTGGTGGGCCTTTTCATGTTGTTGGGGCTTTGATTTGTTCTGTTGTACTGCAGCCCATGGGTTTGAGGTAAAAGAGTTAGGGTTGGCCTAAATAATACACTTTAGGCTATTTTGTGCACAAGTCGAGCCATCCCAATATATACACATTTTGGCAAAGGCATTGCGGGCTGAGTGTATGGCATGCCCACAACAGGAACAACTATTACAAATATTATAGCAGGAATACAGTATGACAGAATAACTATAATACGAAACAAATGATGCTAACACTGAAATAAAGGAAGGTAGCTTAATATGGTTATGGCAGAATAATACAACAAATGGAAATAATGCTACAGTAGACAGTTTAATAACTGAACGGTAAATTAATCACCCAATAAGCATAAAAGAAAAACTTGTCCGCTAGAAAAGTAGGCTTAGCTTCTTAGCAGATGCAAGTCTAAGAAGGGAACCAATCCCCAATGTGAGTAACCTCAAGGAAGGCTTCTACCATATAAGTTACGCACTTTGGAAAAAAGGCTTAAATGGTTTAAGCTTCCATCCTCAATCTCTCAGGGAGTGGGTTTGTCAAATAAGGTAGTTTATTGATGCATGTCTCTATTCCTACCACTTATGTCTCTTTGATTTTTCTATATATTCTTTTCTTTTCTCTCTATTCTTTCTTTTCTTTTCTTTTTCTACCACTTCTTCTTTCCGTCCCTTTTTCTCCCTTCCCTCCCCCTTTTTACTATTCACAGCTACCCTTTTTTATACTATCTGCCATGGTAAGATTTACCATTCTTACCCCTCAACTACTTTTGGCTTCTTATGGGTGTCCTTCCAAAACTGCCCTATTGGTTTGCCTGCTGCTCAGCCACTACCATTGTTCTAAATGTGTTGGTCGCACCACTCTTCATTCTCAAACAAAATTGCTTGTCTTGTTTCTTACCTCTCTCTGTTTTTCACTTCCCTCATCCAAATAAGGATTAAGCCTCTCCATTACCTACGTCTATGGCATGCATCAAGTGGTTCCAACCCACACTTACCTCTTTTGGGTGAGATGTCATCCTAGCAGAACATTTCTCCCTAAAGAAATTTAAGCAGGAACCCCAAAATAGACCCCCGTTTTCTCCCTATCGTCAGACCACACCCTCTGAAACCCTTGACTCATGGCCCACCTCCCATGTATTGGCTGGATACAAGAAGGTGGTGCCCCAACCCATTATGTATGCTCCACTATGTCTGAACTTTGTTTCTTTCTAACCTTCACACCATTTTTGCTACCATCGTGTTTGTTTGATTCTGTTGTACATGCTGGTTGGTGTTTATCTTTTGTGGCGTGAAGGATGTGTGGGCTTTTGGGCTCATATTCTCTGCCTTTTACCCCTTCTTGGACTGGACTTTGCTTGGGCAAAGGCCCTCATCTTCCTGCCGAGCTCGTGTTTTCCTTTTCTATGTTTGTGGGCTTTTTGGTTATTGATCATGCCATATTGCTTTGTCGTGCCTGATGTAGCTTTACCTCTCTTTTTATTGCTTGTTACCCCCATGGGCTTATGGACAAATGCTTATGCCGTGCCAGCCCACTTCTTCATCAATCTTTTGCTCAAGACTCCCTAGGCCCACTTTTCACATCTTTACCTCTTTTGGGCTTTGTTGGCCAGCATTCCTACTATGCCAGCCTGTTACTTCATTTCTCTGGCTTTCCCAATCCATTTACTTCATCTTTACCTCTTTTACTCCAATGGGCTTTTTGCTAGATTCCTTGAGCTTCCTCGGCCCAGTTACCATGTCTTTATCTCTTATTACTTTTTGGGCTTATTGGCCTTTAAGCCAACCCATTTGAGTTTGCCAATTCATTTTCTGGGCTTCCCTAACCTATTTACTTAATCTTTATCTCTTATTATTTTCATAGGCTTACTACTTCATTCTTTGGGCTTCCTTGGCCTATTTAATTCTTCTTTACCTCTTTTTTATTCTTATGGGCCTGCTAGCCATCAATCCTGTCATTTCAGCCTACTGGGTTTGTTTCCTTATTCATTTACCATTTTCCCCTTCTTACCTTCTTTATATTGTTGGGTTTCTTTCTGCTGTTGGGCCCTTTGTCAAAAATAGACATCAACACATGGAATACCATTAATATTTGATCAAAGATGATCCGAAACCATAGTTTTTCTTCTTCATTTTTTCTTTTTTTTTTTTTTTTTGGAAGGAAGAATCAAGAATGTGGCATTACTTTAAACACCCCCCCCCCACCCAACCAAAAAAGAAAAACCAAATTAGATGGCCTAAATCGTTTAATTGCAAACTGATGAGGAAGGACCAATCCAATTAAAATTTATAGGCCATGAGGCCCTACAAATGACAAATGTATAGATATTTTCAAGCAATGAGGTTATATCCGTAATCTTTGCTTGGAAAAGGACACCAATTTTGTATCACAATCACAATTGAAAAGAGAAAGCGGGAAGAAGGCACAACCAGCGATTATAAGCCAGATAGGTTGAAAGCTTGCCCGTCAGTAACGGCACGTGTGAAGTCCAGGACCTTCAAATTCCTCATTCCCAAATTACCCTTTGAATCATGTCAAATCATTTTAAAAGGATAAAAAAATAATAATAATAATAAATAAAGGGAAAATGGGAGAACAAGATTTTGTATAAGGGTTGCGACTTGCTAGTGGGTAGTCAAGTTTAGATAAGGTTGAGTTTTTTTTTTTTTTTTTTTTATTGTATTTAGCCAATTTTATTTTTTTTCCTAAAGCAACTTTAGGCTAAACACGGTATTTGCTTATTAACTTTTCCAATTTATTAATGTAGTGGGATTTGTTTGATTTCTTCTTAACGATTGTGAACCAACATCTTAATCAGTAACATGGTATTTCATCCTCTCACAATTATGATAAATCTCACTATATTAAATTCATAGCGAAAATTATCATGAATATGAAAAAAATGAACACCGTGTCCGTACTCCATAATCACCTAATAATTTTCCTGTCATTAACATATTCCTCTAATTTGTCCTTATCAGGCATGCACGTTCTATTTGACTATGCAGCCACACTAGCCAATGGATGTGCGTCCCATTGCAAATATTATATATATTCATGATAATGCCAAAACACAAACACAGCCCTGTCTGCAAAACAAAGATTAATAAAGTAATTGAAAAATTACGTGTCAAATGATCTAGAAGAAAAGGTTGACACTTGGTAAAAGAACGATGACTTGAGATGACCGACAAAATATAAGCAAAGACAAAGCATCCCTTTAAACTTATATATAATGATAGTTTAAATTATACATAGTAATTTGATAGGTGTAGAGGGGCATCGAGTCAAATTGCTCAAAAAGAAAGGTAGCAAAGCTAGTTGTATTGGGGCTGTGATTTCCATAGAAGGCACATGTGAAGGTGATATGGGCCAGCAACGCGGTAAAGCCCCATTGGAGAGAAAGAGAGAGATAGCACATGGGAAGCACATGCAAAGAAAATGGTTTTGTAGTGTAGCTTTGAGAAATGAGAGCATGTGACAAAGGAGGGACAGTAAGGCAGCACGAAATGTACAGCATGTTCTGCACATTCCCTGCAAACAACTGAACCAGTGACAGCCCCTTTAGCTCTCTTTTTCTTTCTTTTTTTTCTTTTTTTTTTTTCTTCACATTTTTTTTTTTTTTTGAGAAACTTTTCTTCACATTTATAAAGCACTTTGTTTTTGGTTATTGTTTAGTACTATAGTATTATCCTATAGTTCCTTGCTTTATTAATCAACGAATTCAATTAATTAATATCTTATCTAACTAGATTTTACTTGATTTGACGCACATGTTTACACTTGTATTTCAAGCTATTTCAATCCGGCATGTGTGGCATGTGTACGTAATGCATGTGACTTAATTTTTTTATTTATTAAATTCCTCAAGTTTGTAACTCCTTTGTTTTTTCATGAAAGTAAGTAATAACCAGGACACTTTGCAGAAAAGTTGTATATTTTTTACCTTGAATGTTGATTTTGATGTTGGTTCACATAAGGTAAGATCGTAGTTTCATTTTTTTTTTTTTTTTAAAATATATAACTACATGAGGATTGTTTCGTTAGGTGAAGCTTTTGGTCAAATACAATGACAAGGTAATGCTCATCTTTATCTGTATGGACCTTAATTTCCCAAAATCGATTCTTTGTATTCAATGGTAATTATGACCTTAATTTCCGTGCATGTAAAACAATTTAGTTGCCATTTTCCTTTTTTAAATACCATATTACCACGACTTCCATGGCAACACTACTGAATTACACTTTGGCAACATTTCATGTTAGAGACACAATAAAAGTTCATAATATTGTTAAATTAGTATTAAAAAAATTTTAAATTACATATTGTGATGTGTTCATGTGTAAAGTGGTAGACTAATTTTAGAATGTTGTGAATAATATTTATGATTAAAGAGCATATTGAATTTGAAAGTAAAAAAGCTAATGAGTTAACAAATTTGTTGGATATATAGGCGTGTGAAGCATTGAACTAGGGTCGATTTTTCTCTCTAGACTCTAGAAGGTCAAAAAAAATGAGCATAAATGGAAATGAGAGACAATCGTACATGAAGTTCCTTTTATATATTTTTGGATTAATAGGCAATGATCTTACAAAGAGATGTGATGTAAGTTGTAACATCTTTTTTTGGTTCATCAGTACCCTCTTAATATTATTTTTTTATATATAGAGAGTTTTCAGCTTGTGAATCATGTGCAGGTTTTTTTACTTTATTCCTTTTGTTTTTCGGTCGGCAGAGGCTGCCAACATCAACATGGGTCACTCACCCTTTTCGGTTGCAAGCCAATGACCCACTTGTTTTGTCTAATGTGAAACAATTCTGAGCCTTTGGGTTGCTACTTTTCTTTTCCCATTCTACTTTTCAGTTTTGTTTGGTTTTAACTCAGATTCTTCGGTTTAGGGGTTCAATTTAAGTTATTCTTATGTTCTGGGTCAAAATCAATAACCAAAATCATCATTCCGGGATTTGAACCACCCACTAATTCACTAACTTAGGTCAATTTAGTTATTTATTTATTTGATGTGAACTTAGGTCAATTTAGGTTTAAAAGAAAAGCCAACCACGGTGATGGCCTATTAGCACCTTTTTAAATATTTATAGAATTTTTATTAATATAAGCCCTTAGAACATATATTAATCTCCATTCTAGGAAATTTTATAAAAATTTGAAAAACCAACCCTTAGGTTGAAAGGAAGTACTGGAGGAGAAGGAGGTTTTGGGTAATGGTGAGCAATTCTAACCAAGCTTTAAAAAAAATTAATTAATTTTAAAAAAAAAAGATGATTTTCTAGTGAAAATAATAATTTACCATATATATTTGTTCGTTATTTATTATTATTATTTTTTTTTTTGCTATCTTTATCTTAATTCTTAAACCCTTTGTTTGATTAATTAAGGCATGTGGCTTCATTTCTCACGTGGGTAATTGAAATTGGCATTTGGCAATTTACAATTGTACTTATTGACAGACGCAAGTTGTTCCAGACATGTACTCTCTTCTTTGGGAAAATATTTGAATCCGTGAACCCTTCCCATCAAATTGCATCCACCTTTAATAAATGGGGTTTTCTACTTTGCTTTTTGAAGACAGGTAGAGAGTAGGACAATGAAAGATGAGATTCAAATTATAAACATAATGCAACACAAAAAAAAAAATCATTATCATTAAACTATCATTTTGAACCACATTAATAGTGTTTTCAATACATTTTTAATTAGAAATTATATGAACTTGCTTCAGAAAGTAGAGATCCTTGGTTCAGCTCAAGCTTCCACCATTTAGCAAAAAGAAAGAAGAGGGAGCGAGGAGGGAGAGAGAATTAATATAAAAATTATATGATCCTATGAGATGAAAGACAAGGCTTTTAATTTTTAGAAATTATATCATGTTTATATTCTCTATTATAAAAGTTGAATTTGAAAACTTAGGCAGCATAGAATGATTACTTTTTGTCTCTTTTTTAAAACATATTTGGATGACATGTGCATATTTTAAAGCACATCATGTCCTTTTTTCTCACGCTAATACAAGAGAAAATTATTAAAATGACTATCATTTACTACTAAACCATTTCACTTCTCCTATAAAATAAATAATAAATAATAAATAAAAAACTAATTCACTTCTATATTGTCCAAAAAAATTCCCTTCATGTTTACCTTAATTGTTTTCATTATCGCCTATTTATTGTTGTTGATAATTTGATAATTATAATGAGAGAGAAAATATTTGAATCTTAAATGTTTCTATTGAAAACACCAAAAAATATTTATTGAGCTACAAGACTTTTAGATTTATAGTTGCTCTCTAAATAATTTTAATTATTCTTGTTAAGCTAAGAACCTTACAACTCAATTACTACGTTTTGAATCTTTTGATATTTCCAATAGAAATTTCCACAGTTTAAAAAAAATCAAATTATCAAAATAATAATAATAATAATACTTTTTTTCGAAATATATGTAAGGAAAAAAAATATATATATATATATACATACATACGTGTGTGTAAAGAGGGGAAAAAATCTGTTAGTAAAAGTATATGTCAAATAGGGAACATAGTGTATATATATGCTACTTCGTAATTCGTATATGATATCTGCTTTCTCTCAAAACAAAAACAAGTCGCGTATTACAGGTTCAAGGGATTATTGCAATAATAGAGTATTAATTTTAATTCAATCCTTTGTTTAAACATGGCAACGGGTGTTAATGGCATATAGCGAAAGTGAGGACTGAGGAGGTTGGAATAGGGTGCCCTAATGAGAGCTCTTAACTTGCAAATAGATAACAATTCAATAAATAAATAAAAAGAATAAAAACACAAAAGTTAATAATAAAAAGTTTTTTTTTTGAGCAAATAATAATAAAAAGTTGATAGACAATTTAATATATAAAAAATTAATAAGAACAAATAAGTTAAAAACAAAATAAAAAAACTATTGTTTGGGGTCTTTTTCAATGGAGATTCTAGCCTTTTGCCCTTAATTTTTAAAAAATTTAACAAAATGCCCCTATTTCGAAACTATATAGGGATATGCCCCTGTTTCGATACTCGGTTATAAAAGAGCATGGAACTCGATTTTAGGGAAGTTGAGTTCCAAAACGCCGCTATAGGGTTTTAAAACATCACTATAGGGCTTAAAACGCCACTATAGGTCCACTTGAACCTCGTATGGGGACTAAAAAAATTTACAGGAAAACGCCACTATAGGGCTCTAAAGCGTCACTATAGGGCTTAAAAATGCCACTATAGGACTCCCAGAACAGGGTGATCACACTTATAAAAAAAATTGCAGGAAAACGCCGCTATATGGTTTTAAAACGTCACTATAAGTCTTAAAAACGCCACTATAGGGCTCCCTGAATATGGGACGATTACACTTATAAAAAAAAATTTTGCATGGAACTCGATTTCCTGAAACTCGAGTTCCATGCAATTTTTTTTTTTTTTTTTTTTTTTTTTTTTTTTTTTTTTTTTTTTTTTTTTTTTAAGTTTGATCAGGCATAACTCAATTTTCTACAAATCGAGTATTTAATTGAACTCGATTTTAGGATAATTGAGTATCGAAACAGGGACACGCTCCTATATAGTTTGCAAACAGGGGCATATTGCCAATTTTTAAAAAAATTAAGGGTAAAATGCCAAAATCTCCCTTTTTCGATTAGCTACATGTTTGAACTTGATTAGGTTTTCTGGCTTTTTTAGATTTAGTTTGAGGAGTTGAATCCACAAACATGAATAACAAGAGAAGTTAGCCGGTGTTATTTAAGTGTGTCCTGCCGATATGTGGCACTCAAGAAACCTGTAAAAGAGAGGAAGACTTGCAACTATCTCTCACAACTTGGAGAATTGTGTGTGAGCCTCAAAGGAAAAGGGAAAATGAGAATATTGTGATGAAATAGAAAATAGCCATCTCTGTTTTGTGCATTCAGTAACTCATGGAAAATGTTTAAAGTTTTGGGTTTTTGGATGGTGATACTTGACCGCAAGAGCACTTTTTTCAGTATCTATCTAAACCATTTTAGGTCCCTCCTAGTTTTTAAATCTCCCTCTTTCTTATAAATCTTTTTGAATCACCAAAAAATTGCTGAATGAGGAGGAGACCTGTTGAACTAGTTGGACACTGCACTGGTTTGCTTTGGGCAATGATTACTGGTATTTAGGGTAGCTGTAATAGAAATCTTTTTATGTTTTTTAAGTGGATTTGGATATGGTGAAATACTTAGGGAATTGCACCTAATTAACTCATTTTCATCTCGCGAATTTTTTTACCACACTAAATTTTTAACTAATTTTTTTAACTTTTTCTTATTATTTTAATTCAATGGTTGAGATTGAAGGTTGTTTTTTTCAACTCTCAATCTCAACCATCCAAATCTACTACATTAAGTGCAAAACCTGATCTCAATTCGGTTTAAGCAACTGATTGGGTCAATGCTGTGAAAAATGTTTCCCTATCTATCAGGTCAATGGTTTGACTAATTTGCTCATTTACTAGGTGTAAACCCTTTTTTTTTTTTAGGAAAAAAAAAAAAAAAAAAAAGGTTTATGCGGGTAAATGAGTTGGTTCAGCAGAAATTTTAGGCTCTCCATGAGTCATTGAGCAATGCACTTAACATGGGCTCATTTGTTCCTCTTATGTCCCAAGCCCATCATAGAAGCCTTAGATTAGCCCAAGATTAGTGCTAAATGACCCTCCTGCCCTCCAATACACATCTCCTCATTATTCCATTTGTTGGGTTCTTTCTTTTACATGTGGGCTTGGTCCACAAAACTAATCATAAGAATTCAAAAAAAGGTTGGACATGGGCTTTTTCTATAAGTTTTTTTTTAGGCCCATATCGTGCCAAAAGGGTCCTCAACGGCATACAGCGAAAGTGAGGAAGGTGGAATGAAGGTGCCCTAATGAGAGATCTTAACTTAAATAGAAAAGAACAATTCAATTAAAAAATAATAAGAAGAACACAAAAGTTAATAACAAAAAGTTGATAAGACAATTCAATAAAATAAAAAGTGGATAAGAACAAATAAGTTAAAAATAAATTCAAGAACTATTAATAAAATTTTGATTAGGACAAATAAGTGGATGATAAAACTATAATTAAAAGTGCTACATATGCCAATTAGGTAGGATCTTCAAATAGATAAGAACAATTTAATTTTAGAAAGAAAAAATGAAACTGATAAAGAAAACATAAGTTAACAATAAAAAGTTGATAAGAACAATTCCTTTTTTTTCTTATTACAATTCCAGTAGGGATGGCAATTTTGCCCCGCCTCGTTTAACTCGTCCCTCTCCGCTTCGCCCGCGAGGATTTTTCCTGCCCTGCAAAGGTGGTGAGGCGGGGATGGGATAAGATTTTAGCCCCACAACACGGGGCGGGGCAGGGATGAGTTTAGACTTTTTAGACCCACCCAGCCCCTGCCCCTCCCTGTCCCTGCCCCGCGTTGCTAAGAGTTATAATTGTAAATTTTTCATACTCTAAAACCCTACTATTTAAACAAACATATCAATATTAACTTATTTTATTCTACCTAATGTGGTTCTCTAACTTTATTTTATTATGTGTTATATACTATGAGATTTTTTTTTTTTTTTTTTTTGTGATTGTCTTATTAAACTCTTGGATATATTATTCAATTTTTTCTAAAAATTGATTTGATTTGATGGAATAAATTTAGTTGTAATTTCAAATATATTTTTATTAATGAAATAAGTTTCATTAAAAAAATTGTACTAGTTGTAGGGCAAATTAACAAAAAGTAGAGTTTTACCCGGTGGGGCAGGGCTTCGCAGAGCCCCAAGAGGCGGGATAGGGTGAGAAACTTTTCCCCGTCATGCAAGGCGGGACGGGGATGGAGTAAGACAAAACCATGCGGGGCAAAGACGAAAACTCCATCTTTCGGCCCCGCCCTGCCCTATAACTGTAAGGACGCGTTTGGATCTTAGGCCCAAGGTATGATTGGATCCAAGCCCAATACAATGAATTTGTAGAGAATGAGTTGGAAAACTAGGTTCTAATGAATAGAGCAATAGTTAGAATGGAGTTTAAAAGATAATCAAAGAGAAATGGACTGGACTTCTCAAAGTAAACTGGTCCTCGGCATAATCCGAGGAGGTATGTTCTAGTATATATTGATTGGAAATAGTTACAAATATGGTTCAAGTTGCTACAGTGCTTTCTCCTACAAATTTCTGATCTCCTCTCCATGGAGGGTTTCTTACATTATATATCTCCCTTTTGATCATTTTGACCCTACACTTGTTGATCATTTAAACCACTACTTGAGTGCTTGTTCTATCGGACACCCCCTCAGGCCTTCTGTGAGTTGAGGTAGCAGCACTGTTTCAGGGGTCTTCTTCACATTAATGCAGCCAGAAAGTTAGCTGCAGATTATTCAATGCGGTGGTAGCAGCTTTTCCTTAGATATTTCTAAGTTTCTATCCCTCTTGTACGTTCGTGATGAACGTCCCTATCACTAAAACTCCCTAAAAGTTCACCTTGAACATTGTGATATACATTTGACATGTGCTTACCTTATCCGAGGAGATATTCCTCCTTGGCCTACATTCCCGTTTGTAACCTACTCATGGGACTCTGAACGTAAATCATCCACTACTATTTATTCGTCCTCGAATCATCCAATGTTCTCGAACAAGGCCCAATGCCCAATATATAATTTGGGCCTTTGTCCCTACAATAACTATTACTAAAAAAGTTGATAATGGCAAATAAGAAGATAATAAAACTATAATGAAAAAGTAGTACACATGACAATTTAATAGGGTGTCCACTTGGTACAACCATAGCTTGTAGGACTCAACTTTATTTCATATATATACACACACATATTGGCCTATAACTTGTACTATGTGTACCTTCTATTGGTAAGAATTTGATTATATGCAGTTACCTTTCAATATGATTTTTTTTTTTTTTTTGGAAGGGAATGTCTATGTGCAACTTAAAAAGTAAAATATGGTTATATATATATGTAAGGACTCAATTTATACCGATCCCAAACTGGTGTATTGGGCTCGAACGTTAAAGGCTCAAACAATAAAATTTGTAGAGAGTAGGCTAAAAGGCTAGGCCTTGGTCACCGGACGGTGGTTAATCATGGTGTTCATGATACTCGCACAAGGGTGAACCGTGCTTGCCCAAAAAGGTTTTCTCCTCAGCATGGCCTAGGAGGCTCTAATTCTTGGCCTTTGTCCCAGTCCCTTCTTTTGGATTGCTTCCTTCTCCTTTTTATACTAGCCTTTACTCTCCCTCCAACGTCCACGTATAGGTTCAGTTTCTCAGGGTTGATACTTGTCCTATCAGCCCATACCCAAAGTGATTGGGAGTGGTTGTAAAAGTTGAAAAGCCTTGCTCTGTCAGGCGCAGAGTACTTAATTGCAGTAATGGTAGCATTTCTCTTGTCCTTTGTCGCCACACTGTTCAGGTGTCCTTTCCCCATCAATGCGGAGGTGTTTAGCTTTTTCATGAGCCGCTCCTATACCGTACTTGCCCTTTCTTCTAAAAGCGCTTTGGGATGCCGAGGATAGAATCGTCCTCGGCTATATCTCCAGACCATGTGGACTTTCGTTGTATGTCCTCGGAAATGTCTTTCCTCAGCTCAGGCCTTGGGCCCTAATGTAAAGTGGGCTAGGGTCACAAATTCTCTGGCCCCACAATAGCCCCTCAAAATCCTGCTGTCCGGCCCTTTGGACAGAGAGGAGGGTTTTGGTGACGTCGGGCCTATGTCACGGCTTGCCAAGCCTTGTCCTTCATTAATGCCGGTGCTTCTTCGTTTGCCTGGGACATGCTCCTGGTTATGAGACATTCCTTTAATTTTACTCACGCCGCGTTCTTGCCGTTTCGGTGCACGAAGCGCGTTTTAAATAAGTTCTCCTTACGAGGCGACGCAAATCCAATGGTTGAAGATGGCGTTGGGAGTTGAGCGAGACTTATCTCGTTTGTATCTTTTCTTGGAGATTTGTACAGATTAAATGCCACTAGGCTTGCCCCCCATATAAGAAGCATGGTGGGGGGTCATTTTCTTTATTTGTAGTCCCTTTACGCCTTTCAAATCCCTAACCCTCCAGTTGTGCCCATAGTCCCCATTACTAGTGTGACTGAGCCTTCGGGGGTGATATGGTCTATGCCAGGATAGGGATGAAGGGACCACACCCTCTCCAGAAGCATTGGGTTTCCCAGAGACTCAAGATGGCCCGGTCAGGGCAAGGGAGATAAAGACTCAAGACATTTCTTCCCCTTGATAAGGTAGGAAAAGAGCCTCTTCTTCCTTCAGCCAAAATCCGAAGCAGGTGGAGGTCGTATCAGATTTTCGGTGCGACAGCACTGAGGTTTCTCATCGTTGGTACCATCCGCTCTCTCTCGAGTGCTGCTAATATAACCCTTGCTTGATGGGAGTCAGAGCTGGTACAGGGATTAGGCATCCCCGCTTCTTCCTCTCTTCCATTACTGGTGCCACCTAGGTGCCTCCGCTTCTTCTTCTCTTCCATCACTGGGGCCATCCCGGCGCCTTTGCTTCTTCTTCTCTTCCATCACTGGGGCCATCCTGACATGCTTAGTCGCTGCTAGAGCAGAATTTGAAGGATTTATCGTTCCCCTGTATTATTATTATTATTATTTTTTATTATTATTATTTTTTTTTTTTTTTTTTGCTTTTCTTTTTGCTTCTGTAGTTAGCTTCTGGTATAGGCTTGTTTAAGCCCCTTATTGTACGCTGTACTATTTCTTTGTCTAATAAAAGATGACTTTATCCCATTTTACGTGTTCTTTCTTTTTTGCGATAATTATTTTATGAGTGGATGTGTTGGTGTCCTTTTCTTTTAAACAATACTTAGGGCCGAAACCCTTGTTAACAAAGATCTATCACTTTGAACTTATTAAAACTAACAGGCACAATAATGCCAACCTGAAGTAGGTTCACCATATAAGACTAACCGAGATAACAGCTGAATGCTCTGTATTGCATATAGGGTGCTTTGCCATGTTCCTGACAACATTCATAGCCCTAACCTTTTTTGGCATCCGGTTCGAGGACCGAGATATGACTGTACCAGGTCTAAACACTCGGTTGCGCTAGTTTCCTTAGAGTTGGGGATCCGAGGACAGCGCGGGATTTCCATTCTATCTGGGACTTGAGCCATTTTCTAGTGACTAGTTTCCCCATAAGTTTGAGTCCGAGGACCATGCAAGACCTTGGTTCTGTCCAAAACTTAGATTTTTTCTTAAAGTAATTGGTTTCCCCATAAGTTTGAGTCTGAGGACCATGCAAGACCTTGATTCTGTCCAAAACTTAGATTTTTTCTTAAAGTAGTTGGTTTTCCCATAGGTTTGAGTCCGAGGACCATGCAAGACCTTAGTTCTGTCCAAAACTTAGATTTTTTTTCTTAAAGTAGTTGGTTTCCCTATAGGTTCGAGTCCGAGGACCATGCAAGACCTTGGTTCTGTCCAAAACTTATAGGAATTCGGTGAATCGGGCTACCGGACCTGCGAGGACTAGCCCTTTGACAAAGGTGTGTGGGGCGTAAACTTGATGTTGGAAGCCCCTAGAGCTGCCCGCGCCACTGGCACTTCGAAGTGCAGCCTTGAGTGGGAGTTGAGTTAGGACAACAACCCCGTGCTGCTGGAAATGATGGAAGAGCTTCCATAGACCCTTGTTTGACAGGAGCTTGATCCTACCACGACTACCGCCGCCTGCGCCAACGCACAAGCTTTCCCACAGATGGCGCCAATTGTAAGGACTCAATTTGTACCGATCCGAAACTGGTGTATTGGGCTTAAACGTTAAAGGCCCAAACAATAAAATTTGTAGAGAGTGGGCTAAAAGGCTAGGTCTTGGTCACCGGACGGTGGTTAATCATGGTGTTCGTGATACTCGTACAAGGGTGAATCGTGCTTGCCCAAGAAGGTTTTCTCCTCGGCATGGCCTGGAAGGCTCTAATTCTTGGCCTTTGTCCCAGTCCCTTCTTTTGGATTGCTTCTTTCTCCTTTTTATACTAGCCTTTACTCTCCCTCCAACATCCACGTGTAGGTTCAGCTTCCTAGGGCTGATATTTGTCCTATCAGCCCATACCCAAAGTGGTTGGAAGTGGTTGTAAAAGCTGAAAAGCCTTGCTCTGTCAGGCGCAGAGTACTTAATTGCAGTAATGGTAGCCTTTCCCTTGTCCTTTGTCCCCACACTGTTCAGAGGTCCTTTCCCCATCAATGCGGAGGTGTTTAGTTTTTTCATGAACCGCTCCTATACCGTACTCGCCCTTTCTTCTAGGAGCGCTTTGGGATGCCGAGGACAGAATCGTCCTCGGCTATATCTCCAGACCATGTGGACTTTCGTTGTATGTTCTCGGAAATGTTTCTCCTCGGCTCGGGTCTTAGGCCCTAATGTAAAGTGGGCCGGAGTCACAGATTCTCTGGCCCCACAATATATATATATATATATATATATATTAAAAGAGATCATTTAAGTATGTTGATAATCTTTATGTATATGATTGCCTATAACTTGCACTATGTGTTCCTTCTATAGGTAAGAATTTGATTATATGCATGTAGCTCTCATTATTATTATTATTTTTTTTTTTTTGGGAAGGGTCATTAATGTCTATGTAAATAAAAGATTATTTGAGTACGTTGATAATGTCTATATATTGGATTGTAATTTTCCTTAATTTTTCAAAATAAATTTTACAAATTTCCTTAATTTTATAACAATGAAAATTACGAATAATTATTAAGTTTTAGAAGGAAGATCAATCTCTAACTTGTTTTTAATTAATCAAATAAATAAAATATAAATGTTATTTTCTCTTGTTCATAGAGTTTATAACAAGCAATATCTTTTTGTTTTCTAAAATATATTTTAAGTAGGGAAAGGAAAGATTCAAATCATAAATGTCTCTATTGAAAATATTAAGAAATGTTGTTTTACCTAAAGATCATTGACTCATACTGATTGTCAAATGTTTCTGTACATAATATGAATAAAGGTCTAATAGCGTTTACACTTTACACTTAATGTTAAATAAGTGTTACCTAAGCTACAAAATACTTAATGGTAGTAAATTTTTTTTCCCCTCTTTGATTGATTTGATTGTGGTTTAGGTGTTTCAATTGTTGATTCATTTTGTTGGTAAAACAATTTTCTTATCAATATATATATAAAACCGAAGCCTCTGAAGCTCCCACAATTTTCCATGTCATCACTATTTTCTTTTTCTTTTTATTTTATATTCTTTTTATTTCAAATTCTTTTTCCACGTCAGCATTATTTTAAAAAAAAAAAATTCTGATTTTATATGATAGATATTAGAAGATCATATATAGATACGTATAGTAAGATTAATGCCACTTAGCCGGTTGCCATGAATTAAGAGTCCCATTAGGAATTGGATTTTATTGGAGTGGCGTGGAAGTCTCTAAATCATGTTTGTATGCAATGCAAACTCCTTCACAGTGAAGGAGGTGCCAACTTACTCTCCTATATATGTATAAACCTACGTGTGTTGCCGCAAATTATTCTTTTGTTACAAACACTTCTTTCTCAAGGTACCAAAATTTCTCTTCATAGCTTTCTCTCTTTAGTTTTTGTATTCTTTCTTTAATAGTAGTTTGTGTATGGTCTGTGTTTGTGTTTGTTTTTCCTTTAATAGTCTGTGTGAATATATTTCTTGGTACTTATGCAAAATCTTTTAAGATGCCTTCATATTCTATGTTTCCTTTTCGTTTGCTATTTCTTAGCTTATATTATAGATTGTAATGTATATATTCATCAAACAATTTAGTTAATTGGTTTTTACATCCTTAAACATCACTCGTTCATGAATGGAGATTCTATGCAATATACCATTAGGTTGTTATAGAGTGAAATTCTCTCACAACAATTTTGACATTTTGACTTTTTTTTTCCAATTTTTTTTTATTCAAGGGTTTAGATTCAAAGTTACAGATGCAACTTTCAATCCAAACCTTTCAAAAAAATTTCTATTGATGAATTAAAAAGCTGGTGACTTTATTTCATAAAGTCATTTTTTTATTCTTAAGTAGAAAGGATAAGATTAAAAAAAATGCAAAACTATTTTATAAGCATGCTAATTACATGGAAATCTAATTCAATTAGGAGAGAAGTTCAATTAGTATTAGGAGAAGAAGCTACAGGTCAAATGGAAACCTAATTCAATTAGAATTAGGAGACATAAGTTACCACATAGAATAGAAACCTAAATTCAATTAAAATTAGTAGAGATAGAAGTTACCAAATAGAATAGAAATCTAATTCAATTGGAATTAGCAGAGATAGCTAAGAACCTTGTATAATATAAAATCTATAATAGTGTTCCATATTATATGTTAATATATTTATATTTGGTTTTGAAATTTGCTATTATTGTTTTAAAGTGTTCCAGATTCAAATGATACGCTTTAACCCTCCATTCCAAATGTTAGTTTTATTACTTTTATAGTTTTACTTAAACTAAGTGATATTTGAACGTCGGTGGAATTTTCATAGTGAGGTTGTGTTTGAAATTGTAACTTTTAAATCAATATGCTAGATTATGATACTTTTTCGATTACTAATATTGTTTGGTTACTTAGCATAATAGTTAGAACTTAGAAGCTATATGGGCGTGGTCATAAGAATATGTTTTTTCTATTCTTTGCCCTATACAACACTTCAATATATAACATTGGTTACACATTTTTGGATTGAATATTCACTTTAGGATTTTGATTATAATGAGAAGAATTTTGTGTAACAAGTCGCCTTCTTTGAACTCTACCATTGGGCCCAAATATTGGAAAAAAATATTTCTTATAGGACCTTTAATCCTTCCTTAACAATTGTAGTTGCTCTTGCTTGTGCTAAAATTTCCGACTTTTTAAATCAAATTGTTTACTTCCAAAAGCCTGTGTTATTACCCTATCCATTAAATATCATTATCTTTGTTTTCATACTAAAAGTTTGTGTTCTAGTAAATTTATATCTTTGTGGTGAGAAGTTTAATGAAAAGTTTTTAAAATCTCATATCCAATAGTTTTTCCATGCATCACACGGGTTAGCGACTAGTTACTATTAAAATAGCTAATCTTTATAGTTTGTACATTAAAACCACAGCGCTTTGCTCATCACCTATTTGGTGCTTTATATCTAAACAAACATTTTGCAAACGATCAGATTAACACATGTTGAGATATTTACTAAGAAATTGTTGTTTTAACAAAAGTTCTACCTAATTCAAATCTTCTATGGAATATATGTTGATATTAAAAATAAACTAATAGTAACAAATAGATCACAAATCGCAATATATAAAGAGTAATATGTGTATTACATAAATAACGAATATGACGTAAGACTTTCAAAGTTGTGCTGTAAACCTCTTCTTCTTCAAGAGAGAGATCAACCTTTATGAAATCATATATAATATTTTCTAGCCATTCTTCCTTCTTCCTTTTTTTTCCGGGAAAAAAAACCTAACCAAGGAATGGGAACAAAAAGAAAAGTAATATATAGATTTTTAAAATTAGAAGAGAATATGTTTTTTTTTTTTTTGAGAAACAGAAGAGAATATGTTAAAAGCAATGAAAGCTTAAAAAATGTGGAAAAGACTTAATACGTCAAATATGTGAAGGATGGTATCCAAGTTTTGTTAGGACACGATGGTGGCATGTTTCACAATTAAATGCAAAAATCATTAGTATACATATTGGAAATCTAATTCAGTTTGAAAAAAAAAAGAAAAAAAAAATCGGTTTGGAAAGAAGTGTGACCATGATAAAAAGTGTTTCTAATGTTTGTATGATCTAATAAGAAGTCTTTTTCTTCTAACGCTCTGTTTGTTTCGTTGGAAAACCTTCTGTAAAGATAGTTTTCCACATCTTTCAGTATTTGGTAACACACAAAAAACTGGTCAACGGAAAACTATCTTTAATCAACGGAAAATCTTAATAAAAGAAAGACTTATTTTCTATAGGTTGTTTTCCAAATATTTTTTTTGGAAAACAAGCTCTCTCTCATGGTATGTGTGTGTACATATGTATGTATGTATGTATGTACGTACATACGTTATTGTCCATATATATGAGCAAGATGAGTGATAGAGATCATGAAAATTTGACAACTAATTTTGATTGTATCTATTGTCAAAATTTTAGTATGAAAACCAAAATCATTCTTAGTTTTTTATTTATTTATATTGATAATATTAGTTGGTTTACATAATACACATGTTTTAAATTATATAATAAATAAATAATAAAAAATTGTATATCAAACACTAGAAAACATTCTCACGCTCATTTCCGGTGTTTGGTAACGACCTTGAAAATGAGATAGTTTTCTAGAAAATGCTCTTTGGAAAATGAACTATTTTCTGGAAAATGAACTATTTTCTGGAAAATGAACTATTTTCCAGAAAACGTTAATGCTGAAACAAACAAAGCGTAAAAAAAAATATAATAATAATAAGAAGTCTTTTGATTGGAAAAAAGTATGACCTATGTTAATAACATGCCTTTTTATTCTTAATTTGTATTTCCTAATCTGTCTTTTTTTTTTTTTTTCCTTTTCTTTTCTTTTTTGGATCGGATCTAATAGGCCTTTTAATTTCAAAGAAGTGATTGGCATACGTTAATAAGAAGTCTTTTTAATGTTTTATGGTTTAATGTGAGAAGTTTTTTTCTTTTTGAGAAACTAGTGTGAGAAGTATTTTAATTATAGTATATTATAAAAATATGCAAATTAATTAGCTATGTAGATATAAAATATAGATAAATAATGATTTTTTTTTAATAATTCGATAATTGACGGTGGGAGGGATTTAAACCCTAAATATTTCTGTTAGAAACACAAGAAAACCCTAATCAATTGAGTTACAAGTTTGTTGATTGTATAGACATAAATATAAGAGCAAATTAATTAGACTAAAATACAGACAAGCATCTCTTGTATATATTTGCCGAATTTGTGTGTTGTAATGGGAATTCTCCTTTATCTTTTCCTTTCCTCCTTTAAGTTTTACCATTTTTGGCTCTCTACTAGCCTAATTTCATAGGTATTAAAAAAAATTATACCTCTCATTAATTATTATTTCCTCGGTCATAAAGTCCTTATTATTAATTCCCACCATTGTTGCCTAGCTGTATCGCTATAAGAATCAAAATCATATATTTTTACCTTATATGTCTCCCTTTCCTACCTATAAATACCATTTTCTTGACCTTGATTAGGATGCAGTAGTCTCTCTTTCTATCTCTTTATCTATCATATAGCCATGGCTAGGTCTCAAAATTTGTTTACATGCATAATATTCATGACTCCTTTTGTGATAGCTATGAGCAGAAGAATCAGCATTGACGAGAAAATAAATAGTAATTGGATTGATGCACATGCAACGTTCTATGGTGACATGACTGGTAGAGAAACCATGCGTAAGTATATAATTATATTGTCATAACTAGGGGTGGAAGGAATATAGATATAACCCTAATTTCTTAATAGTAGCGTACAGTTTTAGTATTTATTTTGTGTGTTGCTTGTCATTTTTGAAAAAGTCTTAAATTTTTAGTTTCTTACATGAATATAAATCTTCTATACCACTTTTTTAAGTTCTGTTTTATATTTCACCAATCATAACTTATGATGTATTTGTTTAATTTTCATTATAAAAAAAACCAAATTAAAGTTTTTCTCTCCAAAAAAAAAAAAAAAACCCAAAGTTTAAACTATTGTATTCTTCTTACACTACCACCTACTAATTCTCTATAACTGTTATTGACATTATAAATAACTAGCTCTTTCTCTCAAGCAGATGCATAAATACATTAAAAATAAACATAATTAAATGCATATATATTAAACTTTTTACAAGAGTTAAATACTATTGATGATTATTCTTAGATTTTGTCCACTTTTTTTTTTTTTTTTTTTAAAAAAACCCTTGTAAAAATACTATTTGGTAGAACATGCAAGTTGTTCATTCTTGGTTTTTTTTTTTTTTTTTTAAAAAAATTGCTACTTCTTAAATTAATTTTTGTTCATTTTTTTTTTTGTAAAAAAAAAAAAAAAAAACTTAATTTTTGTTATGACGATGCAATAAATTTATTTTATGTGTACATTTTCAAATAAGATATGAACAGCCAATATTTTGAACATGATATACTTTTCAATTAAAATTTATATATATTTAAAATAATAATAAAATTTTTAACGAAAATCTAGACTAGTTTTAAAAGATAGAAGTTGTTTCGAATGGGATCTGAATAGAATGGACTAGAAGTAGTATTAAATGTATTTAAAATAATTTTTAATATATCAAAAATATTACACATTCAAATTTCATAGTTGATGGTTTTTTATCCGATAAATTGCATATTTTATCATCAACCTTTGATATTTGTTTTAAAATTATTCGTGTACTTTAAAATGTTTCAATTTAATTTTTATATTTTCAAAATTGTTTCAAAAAGATCTTTACGAGCATTAAATGGATAAATAAATAAATAATTGATAGGTTATGAGTATTATTTGTCATGATTATGATTTCTAACTTGAAACTTTACGTGACAGAGGGAGCTTGTGGGTATGGTGATCTTTTCGAACAAGGTTATGGCCTTGCGACAACTGCCCTAAGCACTGCACTCTTCAACAGTGGAGGCACTTGTGGTGCATGTTTTGAGATCATGTGTGTCAATGATCCACAATGGTGCATACCAAATGCTGGCACAATCACAGTCACAGCCACCAATTTATGCCCTCCTAGCAATAACCCTAGTGCAAATTGGTGCAACCCCCCACTTCAGCACTTTGACTTGTCCATGCCCATGTTCACAAAACTTGCACCATATAAAGCTGGAATCATCCCTGTTCAGTATCGCCGAGTCCCATGTATTAAGAAAGGAGGAGTTAGGTTTCAGATAACAGGAAATCCAAATTTTTTGCTTGTACTGTTGTACAATGTTGGAGGCGCTGGTGATATTTCTGATGTCAAAGTCAAGGGCTCTAATACCAATTGGATTCAGATGACACGCAATTGGGGCCAAAATTGGCAGACTGGCACACCTTTAGTAGGACAAAGCTTGTCATTCCAAGCGACTACTAGTGATGGGAAAATGTTGGAGTTCGATAATGTTGCACCTCCTAATTGGCAATTTGGTCAAAGTTACCAGGCCAGGATTAATTTTTAGAAATTCACTATCATTCATTGTGTCATTTAATATTTGTAGTTGATTTATAAGCCTGTATGGGGGAAAATGGCAATGCTGTCTAAGTTCACTATACCAGGCAATTTGATGTGTCTATCTTTTTTCTTTTTCTTTTTTGAGAGAGAAAGATGCGTCTATCTGATTTTTGGTATTGTGGACGAAGATGTAGTAACTCACGTCAAATTCATGGTGAGAGTTGTTAGTTTAATGAGGTTTATGTGTCCTTGAAAAATCTATATTGGTCAATGCCAGTTTTGCTTTCAATGCCAAGTTTTGCCTTTGTTGACTAATATGCACTGAAATTTTGGTGAAACTAAATTATATGTTCCTAAAATTTAGGTTTAAGTGTTTTTAGTCCTTAAAGTTTCTACTAGGTTATATTGGTCCCTAAAGTTTCAAAACTAAATACAATAGGTCACTCTATTAACTTCTATTAATTTGTTCGTTTATGTGTTGAATGAAAAAATGAGTAGGTATATTTTTAATAACTGTGACAATATTTTTTAGTTTAAAAAAATCCTAAAATTCTCTCTCTCTCTCTCTCTCTCTCTCTCTCTCTCTCTCTCTCTCTCTCTCTCTCTCTCTCTCTCTCTCTCTCTCTCTCTCTCTCTCTCTCAGAGTAACTTCCACCAAAATCCATGTCAAATCTTCAAAGACAGCAAAACAAGCAGATTCTCACCATTAAAATTATGTGCCCTCAAAATCAATACTATGCATTTTTATTTGATAATAAAATTTTATTTTCACATTCATAATTTTTTTTATAGGTATATTTCATTATTTAAATATGTCACCTCTGTAGAAAAATCATGTTAATGGTTAAGGAACCAAAGACAAGGAGTAATGATTTTTCATAGATTATTAAATTGTTTTAGGCTGTGGATATTAATTGAATATTACCACTGAAGCTTACACTTGTTGTGCTGCTATATGATAGGATGATTTACTCCATCATTGAAGTAGTGACTTTAAGAAAACAAGTGGGTGTAATGTTACAAGTACATAAACTGAATTGGATCCAATCAAGGACACCTTATGGAGTGATCACTATTAATTAAAAGGTTGTTCTATCACAATTTTTCTATTGTCCTCAAACGTGAGGGGTTTATGTATATTTATTTATTATGCACATAACTTTGACAATGTCAACTGGTGATGCCATTTTTGAAGGCTATATACAGACACATTGGGTTATGTGTGTAATGAGTAAAATATATAAATGCTCAACAATGAATCCACCAGTCTCTAAAGAAGATAGTATATTCAATTGATTTTCATATTGAAGTTGGACTCAAAACAAAACCGGCCAGTGACATTTTTCAAAAATGTTTTTCATATATATAATATTGTATATATATTTTTTAAAGATATTTTGGAGCCCAATAGAAATTATGAAATCAAGAAATTAAGGGTCACATAAGATAGGGACATGACAGTGATATTTGTCCAGTCCTAGTGGCTTGTGGGAATATAGTATGGTGGAAGGACATAGATATAAAATTGTATGTAATGGGACCTCATTTGTAATTCTCTAATCTTCAGGGGTCAATTGCAATGTGTTGATGGACATTATTGCAATCTGTAGAAATTCAAATATTTTCTTGATATGGTTGAGAAAATTAAGGAATAATTTTGAAAGAATTTCAAGATAAGTCAATAACGTTCAAAAAGTTATTGATGAATCCTACAGTTGAAGATTAGGATCCCTAAGATCTCACGTCCAATCTCTCTCTTGAGTTTTAGAAGTCTTAAATAAAATAAGATTTTAAAATATCATATCAGTGATTGGCCATCAGAACTACTGAATGATACTGCAATCTTCTAAAAACCCAAAAAAGAAACAGAGAGAGGGACGTGAATACCTTGGGAGGCAACACACTTGGGTTGTTTAAAGAGGTACGCAATCTTGTTCTATTTAGAATCCATGGTTGTGTGGTACTACAATCTTTAAATGAAAATATAAATTTTGTTTTATATTCCTTCCGCAAAACTATCACTCACAACCTACATAATCTTACATGTATGCAATACCTGCAGCAAATATCTTGCCGTCAACTTTTAAAATTAAATTTCTCAATGACACAAGAGGAACCTTTCATTTTTCTCCACCTCTCTCTCGTTTTTAGTATTATATAATTTGTCTTTGATTTGATCATTGGCCTACTCTCTGCGCAAAAATTCAGCTTGAGTTGAACATGAAAGCTATGACAACCTAGGTAAATTAAATGGGCTTACTTTCCTATGATTTACATGTAATAAATTTGATAATTGACCAGTAGACTTATTTAAATTCTAGAAAACCCATTATTGATATGGCTCCCAATATGTAAGTGAATAAAAGACTTTCTCTATCTTCCATAATATTTCAAATTTTGACAAAATCAAATTAATTTACCCCTATATTTTGGAGTGTCAAACCAACTAATTTTATTAAGTTTTGTCTAGATCAAATTCGCATCCCATCCATTAATTTTGATAAACAATGATTCAAAGAAAACTTGATCTAATGAATGAGACGCAGTTAAGAATAACGAATGAGATGGAAGGAGTAAAAGATATAAAGGTCTGAATTATATAATTGAAATAGGAATTTTTATTTGAATAGCAGTTCATGTATAACTGTCATTTGCATCCTAAATAATCGAACTTTAAAGTTTAAAGATCAACATTTATTGTTTAATGATCTGTTAAGAGGTATTTTTTCTAGTGAAAAACGTTAATTGATAATGGAATATAATTGTTTCTCAAAAAAAAAATAATGGAGAATAACGCTCTTCCTTCCCCAGAAACCAATCTCTACCGCTAAGAGTCTCTCGTTTTCAATTCAGTTATGCAATCTTCTCAAAAAAAAATTTCAGTTATTGCGAAAGTATAAAGCTACAGATGTTGTGTGGCCTGAAATTTTATCAAGAGTTTTGTAAGATGGTGACATTATCTAGTCTCTTTATTAGGGAAACTAGGGTTCAATTTCCCTACCCTGCTATATAACAATGAATTATTAAAAAAAATGGAAATTGGAGGTCAATTTTTAGTGGCAAGGAGTGTGCACGGTTCGGTCAGTGGGGTTTTTTCCTAAATTTATCACTGAACCAATTGGGATTGGTTTTCTCATAACTGAAACCGATGCATACTGCCTAGGGTTGGTTTTCTGACTTATGGTGGTACGGTTTTTTGCGGTCAGTTTAATCGGTTTGGTCAGTTTGAAATATTGAAAAAAAAATTATAAAAAAAAAAAAAAAAAAAAAACCATTGGGCTTTCAAACCCAATATCTATACATCAACTTGTTTCAAAATTTCAAGTAAATACAACAGAGAGGCAAAACCTAAACAACTAAAAGCAAAATGTAATGCAAATAAAATTGATATTGATTTCCATGTAAATAAGTAAATAAAATAAAAACAGGAAATGCTTTACAATGAATTTATACTGCAACAAATAAACATAAATTATACTACTACAAATAAATTCTTTGACAAAAAAATGCTTTGGAAATAAATTTATACTAACACAGTAGCTCTACTGAGTAAGTAGCTCAAAATCAGAAATCCCCAAGTCAAAAAACATAAAAAATAAAAATACAAAGATGTTGAAAATATACTAGGCAATATTTGGAATTTATTGAAACTTATTGGCAGTGTTGCGGCGGACTAGCAAGGGAGTGAGAGCTGAGCAGCTTTGGTGCTATAGCTAGTAGCTTTGGTGCTATAGCAGGCAGCAGCTAGGGGGAGAGAGAGAGTTCTAAACAAAGAATCTGGGAAAGAACAATTTATACCGTGACTCAATTTTCAAACCTAAAATAAAACGACATCATTCTGAACAACAATGCTATTTCACTTATAGGGGCAAATTAGTAATTTAAATATATGAAAATATACATATATATATATATATAAAATATCGGTTCGGTGAAGAATATATCGGTTTTCAAATTTCAGTTTGAACTACATCACCACACCAGCATTAGAAAAACCCATGACCTCCGTTCAACGGCCTCAACTCCTGCGATCTGCCCTAGGCGCAATGCGGTTTCTCAACTCCGATCGGCTGCAACGATTAATCGGCTCCGTTGCACACCCCTAGTAGCAACTAACAATAACAACAATAACCAAAAATAGTTCTCTAAATAAAAATAGAAACCAAACTAATTTCATTAATTCATGTATATCAACAATTTTGTTGTATATATGTTAGGTTCAAGTTACCCCTAATATAACTCTCAATAATATTTACATTACTCTTTTTTCTTTTTATTAGAAGCAAATTTTAGCAAGTCTACTATTGGGTCACTCTTTTTTTTTGTGGGGGCAAAACTTAGATACTTTACTTTAGGTAGTGTCTATTTAACAGAGCAAACGACGTTAACATTATATCTTTTTCCCCCCTTGTTAAAACTTATGGCCTGTTTGGAAGTTTTGAGAGGGAGGAGAGTAGAGGGGAATGGTTATCCACCACCTTGTTTGAATGTTTTTAAAATTAGTAAGAGAGAAGGGAGTAATTAGTCTTTCCTCTTATTTGGATGTTTTAAAAATTAGGATGGAAATGAGAGGAAATGATTTAAATAGACAAATCTATCCCTATTTAAAAATGGATTTGCAACATTGGTCTATGATTAATTTATTAGATTAAATAATTATGACTATAGCATACAAAATTTTTTTTTGAAAATTTTTTTTTCTAATGTGAATTAAATAATCAACATTGGTCTATAATTAAATATTTTTTTTGCCTTTTTATTATACTAAAAAAAACCATCCTTAATTGATAATAATTAAAATAAGAAAAAATGTTTGGATGTTGAGGAAAAAAAAAAAAGACAATATAAATATCAAATGCTTTTTTTTTAATTAAAAAAAAAAAGATTGAGAGTAAGATCAGATTTTATTTTCCTAAGCTTTCTGAGACGTATCTATTTTTTCTTCTTCAGATTTTTGTAATTTTTACGCTAATTTTGGCACTCACAAACAATGCTAGAATAACTAGATTCATTGTTCTATGGATTGTCTCATATTTTCCTTTCACGAAGTTTTCTCGGCTACCAAACAGTTTCAACCAATTCGTTTTTACTTCTGCAATCAACTACTGTGATTTCTTCTTTCTCTTTAGGGCACAGGTAGAAAAACTCTCTGTAGTGGAGTTGGAAAGGTGGGCAATGATAAGTTGGGCAATATGGAACGCAAGGAATAAGTATTATTTTGAAAATATCCAAACCCATCCAAAAGAAATTTTAAGTGGGGCTCTCGGCTTCCTACAAGAGTACCAAATGTTTATGGCACCACAACTACACAGTTGAGCCATGGGTGTGGCTGCTTGGAGCTTAGGGTGGTTTGGGAACTCAATGTTTTAAGCTTGTATTAGACTTTCTTTCTTCCCCTGTTTTCGAACTACTTAAACAAGGCATATACAATGTAATTGTTTTGTTACATTAATGATGTTCTATCCTCTTACCTCAAAAAAAGAAGAAAAAAAGGAATAGTTAGATTCAGCGTTCTATATGGATTGTCTTATATTTTCCTTTCACACAGTTTTCTCAGTAGCCAAATGGTTTCTACCAATTCAGTTTTGTTTCTACAACTAACTTGCTTTGTTGTTTGTTTAGCTTGGTCGACTGACTAGATTGTTTATTTGTGTGAAGAAAATGGAGAGGGAGAAGTTGGAGAAGATGAAGCAAAAGTCTGAGAGAGTTGAGAGAAATTTAAGACTGATGAGGGAAATAACATGAATTTATTTTATATAATCGGTTTGTAATTTTGTTAATTTAGAAAGGGTAAATTGGGGAATTCATTTGGTCAATAATTTATCTACTCTACTCTCCCTTCAAATCTCTCTAATTTGGGGGAATTAAAAATGAGAGATTAGAGGTAGTTGAAACCCCTCCAAATCCCTCCCTCTCATTCCTTAAAAAATTTCTAAACAAGGTAATTGAATTACTCTCCCTCCCTTTACTCTACTCCCCCTCATTTTTTAAACATCCAAACAGAGCATTAATACTCATTCATCTTGTTCGGCTTCTCTCTTTGTACCACCCTTTTCTCACACTACTCTCATCCACCTATCAATATTGGGATTGGAAGACTTAAACAACAAGAACAATTCATCACACTCAATCTCAACCACCAAACCTCACACTCACCACCTCCTAATTTTCATTCACTACCAATTCTCCAACGCTACTCTTCTAGCCTCTCTCAAACCCTATCCACCCAACCCCAACCCCACTTAAAGTCCTCCTCACTTCCTCTCATTTCAAGCCTTGCTAGACCGCTTCAAGTCGCAATACACTACAAAAGAACCCAACACATTCACAATTACAGTCGTTGTCATCATTGGAGAGAGCCACAAGAGAAGGTATACCTGCATCGAGTATATGTTTTCCCTCTCTCACAATTGGTAGGTCCCACTTAGAAGTGGGAGCCACCAACTATGAGAGAGGGAAAACATATGCCCAATGCAGGGTACACCTGCTCGAGTTTGTCAGTGGGAGCCACCAACTATGAGAGAGGGAAAACATATGCCCAATGCAAGGTACGCCGGCTCAAGCCACAAACTCAAGAAGTAATGGTGGGCCTAGGGTTCTCTTTGATGGAGGCTAATTTAGGTAAGTGGGGTTTTTGGGTTTGGTGGAGGAGATTGAGATTGACATTTGGGTTAAGAGTTTTTGCAAAGGGTTTGGTTGTGCCGCCATTGTCGTGATCTTTGAGGTGGCGAGCTAATGGGCTTGTCATTAGGGGTTTTGTTTTTGATAATTTAGAATAATGTTAATGAATCTATGGGTAAAAGGTTTGAACAGGTTTCAACAGGAAAAAGAAGAAGAAAGATGATGAATTCACAGGTGGCTAATTTTTAAGAGTATCTAAAAAATAACACCTAAGATGCTATATCTAAGTTGTTTTTTTGTTTAATTTAAAATTATCCATAACAAATGAGTTTATTGAACAAACAGTAAAAAATATTATTAAGTAAAGATTTTATTACAATGTTTAACACTTGTCCATAATACAAATCCAATGTTATTGATCGATTACAAGTAAATGATAAATCTGGCCACAGAATTACAAATAATTGTTCATAATTATTAACGCAATAAAAATAAAAATTATGTACAGACTGTAAACATGCAGGTGAACAAAACAGATAGTTACCACTCAAGCCTTCGCTGGAGGTTAAAGAGTTCGAACATTTATCGTTGTGCCCTCCTCCACAGATTAAACAACCAATGAAGATGCAAACGTACATTACACATCCATTTCAGCTGGGTTCTTCTTACCTTCACTTGGCCAATAGAGTCCAACGCTTCACTTCCAATCAAGCATGTCTAATAACCATAGAACCTCATCCTTAGAATTTGCCGCATCACAGAAATCCATTTCAACCCCAAAAACATCTATAACACCGTCATTTCCATCGTCCATGAAAAGCAAAGAGATCCATGCCCGGATTCCTGAGATGAAAGGGTAATCAGGAGAAAAGTCTAAATAGTCAAATGCCAAGGCCCTATATGCTGTCCTATCTATATAATCAAACATGGATTTATTGATGATGCAAGCAACCCTATTGGAATCCTTGCGCCCCACAAGCACTGAAACACTGACAGTCTGGAATAGAGGCACGGTGAACCTTGGCTCAACAGGTAATGTCATCTTGTACTCAGGGCCCTCCAGGTGAAACCTAAGCATGTCACAAATTCCTGGAGGTGGGATCTTGATGCCAGCTTGTAAAACGGGGCCCGGGACTACTTCAGAAAATATTAATCTGCCTTCAGTCCAAATGTCAATAAAAAATTCCAAATCATCAAAGGACAGCCGTGGGGGAAGAAGAGTTCGACGATTCTGACGTTTATAAAAGGTCTGATATAGCTTATAGAAGGTTAAAGTTGGAGGGTTAGGCCGCTTGCAGATCGAAGGCCATCTCTTGGCACATACACATTTCCAAAAGTAATCGTCTCGGGCTATGTCTCTCCACTGCTTACTCACTGCCATACAAGAAGCAAGGTCCACACCATCCAATAAAGGAAAAACTGCCTTCAAAACTTCTTCATAATCCATTTTCAGCATACAAATATTCCCCTAAAACCATTCACAGCATTGAAGGGCCTAAAAGTGGTAGATAAAGATAAATCCCCTGTGAATAGAATGAGATGAAATTCAGATTAAGAAGCAATCATATAAATACAGATATTTTTTGAAGCACCATCATGACATATTAATATATAAAAAACCACAGCAGCATACAAAGTATTCATAAAAGAAATTAGAAGAAGCATCAAAGGTGGGGATAGATTCCCCGCCCAACCCCGCACAAATTTTCCCCACCCCGAAAAGATGATGAGACGGAGGCAGGCTCCCCCCATCCTGTCTTGCCCCACCATACCCCAAATGTGTGTGTGGGTGTGGGTGTGTATTTTGTTTTTGGATAAGTGCCAGTTAACTACAAGGAAGATATTTATAACCTAAAACAGCAGCCAAAGAACAAGGTGGGGAAGGGGCACCTTTGATTTGACCCTACCCCTCCCCATTGCCATCCCTTTGAAAGGAGCAAAAAACTAAGGATTCAAACTGCTCCAAGATTTAGACTGATTGTTTAACAATAAATAGTTATTAGTAACCAATGCTGCTAGTCATAGCCTAAAGAAAAGATATAATCAAGTTACAATAATCTAACCAAGTCTGAAGCTACTTATTCTTGTGTACCGCAATGCATTTTCTTCTATTCTGCCATCTAAGAATTTTTATTGCATAAGTTATACACCCAACTCGTGGATCTTGAACCTACAGCCTTACCCTCCATCCCATTATTGAAGGCGGAGTAAACCATTTGAACTAGAGCTCACAGGCTTTTGCCATCTCTAAATATAATCCATTAATGTAGTGCAACAGCCATATTCCTCAACCGTAAGCCCACCAATATACATAATTTGCTTGCATGCAAAATGCATATATACCAACTCACAAACATATAGCTACAGACAAGAGCCTAGATGTTTACATTTTAACATTCCAATCAATTTTTCTTAGCCTGTGTCATTGTTGTGCCCAAAATTAACACTTTTTAGGAAATCATAAACAATTCATTTAGATACCCACATGCTTTGCTTCAAGATCAAAAATAGCATGCTTAGTTTAAAATGGCAGTAATGGAACATCTTTAACCATCATGCTCCTAATTCAATCCATTGAAGAAAACTTATCCAAAAACAAAAAAAAAAAAACCCATAAAGAAGTAAGAACAAAAAAACAAATTACTTGATTTAGTAACCTATCGTGTAATAATAAAAAAATCATTGATTTTGATCACTACCACCATAACATAGAAATTCCTTATATCCAAATGAAGATCAAAATTGTTGACTTTTTATTTATTTATTATTTTTTGCAGAATTGGGTAGTTGGAACCTGCAGAATGTTGAAAAATCGATACTCATAAAGTATTATTCTAAAATATAAAATCAAATCTCACAATCAAATTCGATTCAATGAATTTCATGGTAACACTTACAAAACCCTAAATTTCTCAATTCATGACAAATCTAAAACCTAGAGAGAGAGAGAGAGAGAGAGAGAGAAAGAGAGAGAGACCAAACCTTAGATCGTCAACGACTGTGAGAGTTTCATCGAAAGCGAAGCGAGAAGAGAAAAAAAAAATAAAAAAGAGAGATTTGGGATCGCAAAGGAGATCTGAGTAGCTTAATTCTCGGTGGAATTGGCAAAAACCTAGAGCTGTTTGAAGAGAGAGATTTTCGCTTCGAAAATGGAGAAAGTCTAAGAACTAAGAAATGTTAAAAGCAATAAATAAAGCATACGGCTGGGGTTGAAGAGGATAGAAAAAGATAAGCCAGGAAAGATTATTAATTAATTTAATTAACCTTATTGGGCTGTGCCGCTGTGGGCTTTCTGAAGGTCCACCTTTTGTCTTTTTCTTTTACTTTGGAAAAGGACAAAGTAGCTGCAACCTGCAAATTGATTTGACCTTATCTTACTATTTTAGAGGAATTTTTTTATAACCCATTATGCGGCCATTTTTATTTTATTTTTTTAAAATAAACACACACATTATGTGAAAATTTATAAAAGCACTTACATGTATTATTTAAATACGTTGCATAAGTCACTGTATAGGTCATGTAACTAAAAATATATATAGTATGATGCATTTGGATAGCAATATTTGAATATGTAGATTTGAATTTGAGTGATTAAAATATAAATACTTTTTTTGGATAATTTAAAATGGTTGAGGAATTTGATTTGGCCAAAACCTACCAATGATTTTAAATCTTGAATGTAATATTTGAAGGCATATACATGTTACATACCAAAACATAATCAATGAATCTACAAGGGAAAAATCTTGTATGAGATGGGCTCATGAAACCCATGTCTCTCGTCTCAGTAAATACTTTCTCATTTACAAGGATGTAGGCACAATCATTCTAAATACCATGAGTAAACCTAAATAAATTACCAACAACCGCAGACATGCACACTTGACATATGGCCAAACCCATCAGATATTCATGTCCATGCTCCTGCTTCCATGATGGCTCTCAATGGGACAAACAACATTAGTCTCTATAAAGAATGAGATTTAGCGTTTGTCTAAAGTTAGGATTGGAGAGGAAACCCCACGCCATTCCTTACAGCATGGATCATGTTTAAAACCCTACATTGTACCTTACATCAAACTGAGATATAAGCCCATAAAACAATGTGTATCAAAGCCCAATATTGAATATGACTACACCAAATTTTTCGGCCCTCAAGTATATTAATTTTGTCACATCCAACCGGTTTTATGAAACCAAAAATCTAATTAATGGAAGCCTAATTCTAACATTGAAATCATTGGATTTGAAATAATATCTAACCGTGTGGAATTTTAGGCCTTTGTCATACTTTAATGGATTTTAAATTTTATAATTTCAAATTCTCCTATTTATAAAATGCATAAATTTTAAATTTTATTAATTTAGAATCAAGACATTTTAAATCCATTGATTTAAGATCTAAATTCAAGTATCCAAATACAATTGTAAATAATTTTATCAATCACAACGACGTAGTGATTTAGAGGAAAGCGATCTCTAATGTATGAATACAAGGGGAGAATAAATAGTGAAAATGGGTTCTACAAAAAAAGAAAAAAAAAAAGAAAAAGAAAAAAAAAGGAGAATGACAAGGTTTAGCTCCAAATTAGAGCTATCCCTTCCAAATAGAAATCTTTTGACATACTTTTTGTGTTCCACCTTATGCTCCACTAATTGTGGTATGCCATGTATTTTATTTGATTTGTTAGTCTATATCTCATATCAAATTTAAGTTTTTTCTTCTAATTAAATCCATGGTTTACATATGTTAATATGTAAAATGTGATGCTTTTCCAACATATTCTTAAGTATACATAATGATATGGATATGCTTAAAAACTTCTTTTTGTTTTTTTTTTGTTTTTTGTTTTTTTTTTTTTTTTGGAGAGAAAGTTAGAAAAATATCCATACCATAAGACATATTTTGATCTATGAGAAAGTTGACACGTTCTATAATTTCCTTTAATGGTTTATAGGATTTATAGGAAATACTTTCTAAATTTATTCATAAATGATAAAATAAATATTGAAGTTTAGTATACAATACATAACTAAAACTAACCCATCGAGTTGAAACAACTCAAATTTTTAACTGACCCGCCATTTTTGTAGTTTGGTGGATTGGTGGTGGTTTGGAATTTTTTCCAACCCACCAATGGCGGATTGGTTAAACCCCCCCCCCCCCCCCACCCCCCCAATCTGACTCACGCACATCCTTAACAATTAAATGTTACATTACTTTAGCCTTATGGGTAGATTGTAGAGAGTAGAATATTCCTCTAATTTAATACCACTTGAAGGCCATTTAATTTTTAAACATATTTCTAGTCTATTTAAAACTACATGAAGCCCATTTAAAATTATCTCCCATATGGAACTAGTAACTAGTTCAATCCCATTTAAAACTATTTCTAACTTTTTAAAAATTAAATCAAACTCTCTTATGTCTCTTTATCAGATCTTATCATTAACTTGAGTGTAAGCTAAAAATTGATTTTAAAAAAGACAAAAATCCAAAACTAACCTTTTAACTTTCAGCATTTTTCATTTCAGTCCTCTAACTTTCAGTTTTGTTATTTCAGTCCTTTAACTTTCAATTTTTGTCAATGTAGTATTCCGTTAAAACTCAGTTAGCTGCTGCCGTTAAGAGTGCTGAAACGACGCTGTTTTGGCTTCCTCTTTTTTTATAAATTTCAAAATTAAAAGAAAATAAGAAAAATCTGTAAAAAAAAAAAAGATTTAAAAAAAAAAAAAGGGGAACGACGTACGACGCTGTTCCCCTTCCCTTGAAATCAAAACAAATAACAGAGACGCACGGGAGCTTACTATAGCAAATTCCCAAAAACACGTAAGCGAGTGTTTCTTTGTTTTTGCTAGTTTGGGCTACTTTCCTCTCCATTCGTGTGCCCTTCTTTTTCTCTTACTATCAGATCTCTCTTTCTGTATTGTCTTAACTTTTATGACTTTCTCTAGTCTAGTCTAATCTCTCCTTTCTTTCTTTCTTTCTTTGCCCATTTCTCGCTCTCTGTGGTCCTCTATTACTGTGTGTTCTATTCTCTCTCTCTCTCTCTCTCTCTCTCTCTCTCTCTCTCTCTCTCTCTCTCTCTCTCTCTCTCTCTCTCTCTCTCTCTCTCTCTCTCTCTCTCAGAGTGTAGGCAGGGATATTTCTCTCTCTAAGGTTGTGAGTTTTTTTTTTTTTTTTAGCGTTTTCCTTCCATTTTGGTTTTTAAAGTTCCTTCCCCTATATGCATCTCTGTTATTTGTTTTGATTTCAGGGGAAAAGGAATGTTGTCGATCCCCTTAATTTTTTTTTTTTTACAGATTTTTCCTATTTTCTTTTAATTCTTAAATTTTTTTTTTTTTAAAAAAAAAAAAAAAAAGCCAAAACGGCATTGTTTCAACTCCTTTAACGGCAGCAGCTAACTAACGGAATACTATATTAACAAAAATTGAAAGTTAGAATACTGAAATGACAAAACTGAAAGTTAGAGGACTGAAATGAAAAAGACTGAAAGTTAGAGGGTCATTTTTGGATTTTTGCATTTAAAAAATTATCATTCCCCCCCCCCCCCAAAAAAAAGCTTTTTCAATAGATTTTCGTAATGAATAAATTTCCACAACTTTGATTAACAAATTTATTGCAACATAATAAATATGCACATCTTATTTTTTCTTCATAAAATAAAGCAATCAATAACGAGCATTTTGCATGTTTTACCAAGTAAGAGCCCATCGAACCCCCACCTTCCCTTGACATAAATCCATATACCTTGTGGACCAACACATCACTCAACTAACCACATGGCCCAATGAGCTTTTCTAATTGAGACATTGGTTTAATCGATCAGCTACATGAAGGGTTTGTTTGGGATTCGCTTATTTTACTGAAATTGAAAACTTTTTACTGAAAATACTATAGATAAAAGTAAATATTAGTTGAAATAATATAGTGTGTCCCATAAATAGTACCAAAAAGTGCTGTGAGACCCATGAGTAGTAGCAAAAATAAACTAAATGGTAAAATAAGTTGGCAAAAAATAAACTAGCCAAATTGACACGAAGTGTTCGTTTGGCTCCAAATTAAAAAGTCAACTTATTTTACTATTTAACTTATTTTTGCTACTATCCATGAGCCCCACTGCACTTTTTGGTACTATTCATGGGTCCTACTATACTATTTCAGCTAACTTTTACCTTTATCTATAGTATTTTCAATAAAAAGTTTTCAGTTTCAGCAAAATAAGCAGATCCCAAACAGACCCAAAATGAGAGCCTAAGACTTTGAGAGGTATTGTTACCAAGTGTCACTCACTCCACCTAAGACTATTCACGTTGAATCGTGCAAAAATTTCTGTTTATTTTAACATAAAAACTTTTTTTCCTATTTTACTTAACTACTTTTCAAATACATCTACATCAGCTTATCTATTCTAAACTTTATTTCACTAAAATATCAAATTTTCTTGATTTTTAAAAATTATTTCTCTATATTTACAAACCACAACCATCATCCACCCTCTTTCTTTCTCCTCAAGACACGTAAAAAAAAGGACAAAGTTTAGCTACACAATTGGTTGTAGCCTAAGACTATATCTATACTCAATATCTTTTTATTGGAAGTGAATTTTGACAAATCAACCATTAGATTACATCTTCTTCTTATATCCTTTATACTTGCAAAAATTTTAGAAAATTAAAGATTAATAGCTATGTCATAATTAAATAAATTGTTTAAATTGCAAGTTTTTGTAGTTTAGAATTATGCATAAAATATAAACTTGTAGATCATATAATGAATAATATCCAATTGACACAAAATTTGATATGTGTATTAAGACACAAGAGCGGAAAGAATATACAATTTAGCGGTTAGATTTTCAAAATATGTAGTAATATTTATTTTATTTAGTAAAGTTGTAGCCTTAGGCAACTACAACTAGTTTTGTAGATAAATTTTGTCCAAAAAAAAGAAACTACACGACAAATAAATAGTGCTATTGTAAATTTTCATAATTATTATATCTTTAGATGGGTTTTACACGATTTTACATAAACTATCGTAGGTGGTTTTTAGTTTTTTCAAGTTGGTTGGAAAATTTTTGCCCTCAAGCCAAGTGCCCCACTAGTAGCTCGTGCATTAAATAAAACTTTTTGTCATGAATAACCTTATTTTCCCTCATTTCACAAGTACTGTTTTGTAACCCTAAGTACCCCTATAGTCCTGCATTGCAACACACGCAAGAGAAGGATAACAAGAATATGAGATCCTCTTATCAAAAAAAAGAAAATGAATGTGAGATCTTTGAAAGCATTAGCTCTTAGCATTTATTTTGCTTTACCTATATCATACTTTAGATATCATCATCTTTAAATATCTCACTGGAATTGGAGCTACAAATTTATTTACATACTACTAATGTAAAAAATGATGTTAGTGGTAAGCCCAAATGTAGGGATGGAACCACTTTTGGACTTGGGGGCCCTAGATTTAAAAAAAATATATATTATTATATATATGTGTGTACTAATTTTAGCAATTTTGTTCTATAAAATTACATTTTGTTTCTCTTTAACAATATCATTGATTCTTTTAAAAGTAATGTTATACTCACAAGCTTTTTTGTAACATTTTTATAAATTGTTTTGGTAGCAAATTCTTATTGGTTTGCATATGGGCACACCACTTACATCATTTTTTTTACTTACCAGTAACCACTTATCACATCAATAATTTATAATAAAAAAATTTAGTTCTAACATTTTTCTCATTTTAGTGACCATAAAAAAATTTATAGATCTAAAATCTAAAACAAAATATACAAGCCCAAAAAAAACTACTCAACAACAAAAATTATCAGTAAAACTATAAAAAAAATAAAATAAAATTAAGCTCAATTAACTAATTTTGTCCAAAATAAATAACTCTGTCCTTTAAAAAATTCTAAACAAAAATAATTTTGTTCTTACCCACACAAAAAAAAAAAAAAAAAAAAAAAAAAACCTCAGTAGCTAAGTAGTAAAATCAGAGATTGAAACCGCTACACACAGCCAACAGTAAAATCGCCTCCCCTAACTCAAAATTCTGACTCCGTCCCTACCCAAATGAGAACTAGTAAAAATTTGATATAACAACAGTTTATAAAAATATTATAAAATAGTTCATGATTATAATATTACTTTATTTCATTTTAGGATAGCATTCATATACCTCACCTACCTTAACCCCAATTGTTTCACACAAATCCATAAACACACATATGTTTTCAAATATTGCCTTTGAGAATTTATCCTAAAGTGTGATTCTAATTTTGTCCCCCATGCATAAACATTTTTTGCTAGACAATATAATATATTAGCTCTTTATACAATTTACCAAGTCTAAGTAATATATTCTTCACATTTAACTAACATTCTAAGCTCATGCTCGATTGACCTTTTGTCCTTTTTTTTTTACTTGCAGTTCTATGTATTCCATCGAAGATATTACCGTGATTTCTTCAATACATCTACATGAATTTCAGTATTAAGCTTAAGTATGCAATCAATTCTTAGTTAAAAATGCTTTCTTGAAAAAAATATTAGTTAAAAATAAATAAAAAAACTAAATAACCACAATTAGTTGTTAATTATATAAATGTAGTAATGTGCTATGCAGAATCTAAATTGCTAGTCAAGATAGAGTTTTTGGTCGGCAAGATACTTCAGCTATATATAAGACACCCGTTGCAACTTTCTTCTTTGCAATAAGTTGATCATCTATTTGTATCAGCTTCATAAATATTGTTGCATAAATGTATTTGTGATTTAGAATCCTTGTTTTGGACAATTTTGAAATACTTAAATTTTTTGGATGAATAAGGTTAGATGAACACTAATTTTAAAACCAAACTATATATATATATATAAGATAAGTTCAAGTTACACTCAGTGTAACTTTAAAGAAGTTACACTTTTTTAAGACCATTGATTTCTATGAGATTTAATGGTTAAAAATAGTCTACCACATCAAAAAAAATTTATTTTAGGGTTTTTTTTTCCTCTCACCTTATTTATTACAACCATTGATTTCTCTCTTCTTATTTATTTATTCATGATGTCAAAATGAGAACATTTTTTTGACAATACACGTAGTATGTGCATGTAGTTCAATGTGCATAATTTTTCCATCCTTCTCAAAGTTGTAGACCTCATCCACTTCAATTTTCAAAGTATTCTTATTTTTATTTTACCTTGTTGATTAACTTCAATTTTCAAAGGTGCAATGATAAATTTAAAAACGTATTCAACAAAATAAAGGGGAAACATATTTTGTCTTGCAGTGATAAATTTAAAAGCATTTTCAACAAAATAGAGGGGAAATATATTTTGTCAAGACCAACAAAAGTAGGAGTCAGCAGTTTCTTTTATAGCATAAATTGTGAAAGGAAATACTACATAAACAAAGTAGCCAAAATATATTGCTCCTAGATTGTGGTTATATTACCATAACTGTAAAATCAGGACATCATCAATAATTAGCTTACTTATTCATTAACCCATTACTTAGAATTTTGACATCCAAATCAGATCTTTCAAACTCTTGAATGACAACTATTCAACGTTAGGGATAGCAAAATCTTCATGAAAAGTTTCAGATGATGGCACCAATACCTCGGCCCGCCTACCCCTTGCTTTAAATAAATCCCAGTAACATCAATAAATATATATATATATATATATATATATATATATATATATATATGTCCTACGTACATGCAACGCAAGCTTAAATTTATTTTATTTATAATTTTTTAATGTACAACCATATTTAACAATTTAAGCTATACATAGAATAAATTAATTACACTTTCAAGAAAAATTATTATAATGGAAGTCAAATGCATATAGTTAAATTCTTACCAAGAGAAGGTAGTTGAATTTAATTAGTGCGGGTTATATTTATATTGGGTTATCTATAATTTCTAGATTTTAATTATAGTTTTATTATCTGCTTATATGTCCTTTTCAACTTTTTAGTAATAGTTTTTTGTTTTGTTTAACTTATTTGTTCCTATCAATTTTTTTTTTTTTGGAATTGTTCTTATTAATTCTTTAAAAAATAAATTGTTCTTATCAACTTTTTATAATGTAAATGTGTTCTTATCAACTATTTTTTCCTAATTGGATTGTTCTTATCTACATCCTAACTAACTGCCACATGTACTTCTTTTAATTGTAGTTTTAGCATAGGGTTAAGTATGTGTCCAATTTTGGATATGTATTCGAATTTCTACGTGTCCAATGCATTACTACACTAGACACAAGCTGTGTCCATATATAATTTTATAATTCATTTATTTGTCCTTATAAACTTTTTAGTAATACTTATTTATTTTATTTTTTAATTGAGTTGTTCTTATCTATTTGCAAGTTAAAAATTGTCGTATTTGTTAAAACCCCAGTCTCTCCCTATCCCTTGTGTGCATGTGTGTGTTTCACAAACTAAATAAAATAAATAAAATAAAATAAAAACTATCATTAATTTGGGCACCCTAATTCAACTTCCTTTCACTATAAGCCATTGCCACCCGTTTCATGTTTAAATTAAGGATTGGATTAAAAGTTACTCTATTGCTGCAATATTCCATTCAACGTATAATATTGACATGACTCCTTTTTGTTTAGAGAGAAGCAGATATCATATACTAAGTTCCACTTCCACACAGCCTCTTTTTCTCTCCGTACTACTATGGTACAGCTCTCCGTACTCCTATGGTACAACTTCCCCTTTTCCCTTTTTCTTGAGCTAGTCTCAGTGCCTTTTCCCCCACTGTCACCTCCATTCACTTTCCTATTCCGGTCACAACCACAACCCTCAACCCATTTCCAACCTTCACAAAATCTTGCTATCTCTATGGAGATAGCCGACCTCATCTCCAAGACAGAGAAATGTTCTTGCCAGGACATCAGATTAGAGCTCCCTCCAAACCAAGAAACATCCATCCCTTCTAACTTCACCCTTATAGCCAAAATTCATCACCACTAAAACCATTAGTTTTAATATGGTCAAAGAAGTTACGACAAAAGCATGGAAACCTGTTTTCCCAATGGAAATCAAACGGATTAGCAAAGAAGTATTCATGTTTGTTTTCCACCACGAAGTTGATTTCCGCAACGTGTTTGTGAAAAAGCCTTGGTCAATCAGAGGAGGCCATATGATACTGAAGCGGTGGAGCATGGATCTAACTTGGCAGGAAGTGGATTTCTCAACATCCACTATCTGGGTACAAATTCATGGGTTACCCACTCTCTAGAGGTCTGAAGAAAATCTAAGGAGGATTGGATCCAAAGTGGGCACGGTATTGGAAGTAGACTTGACGGGAGACGCTGGCGGGGCGTGGAGAAAATTCCACAGAGTTAGAATTGAATTGGATGTATCCTATCCTCTCATCCCAGGTATTTTCCTTCCCCGGCCTAATAAATGTGATTTGTGGATTGGCTTGAAATATGAGAAAATAGCAGATCTATGCTATCAATGTGGTATCATTGGGCACAATCAGAAAAATTGTTCATCGAAGTTTTTTCAACTCCAAAACCTGGTCGGACACTGGTTTAAGGCTGCAGGGCCTTGGCTTAGAGCAGAAAATGATGAAGTTCCTGAGGGAATTCTCATGATTCCGAACAATAATGCCCAAGCCAGCTCGCACATTCCCAGCGAAAATTGTTGCTCCGAGGACAAAAGCTAGTCCGACGAGGGGTCTCAAAATCAGTTGCTGAGTAATCAAACCAATGGTCCCCCCTAGAAAATCGACACATGTTCTCCCAGTAGTGATAACTACTCAGGTGGTGGCAAAGACGTTGCGGATTCGGCGGGTAAGGACACATCAAGGAATGTGGCCGAAATTCTAGGAAAGAACGTGGTGCAGCTGGCACCTGGGGATATTCCTCTACTGTCCCAGCAAGTAGATAGGATTGACAAAAATACCACCCACAACCTTATTCTACTGACGCAAGTCAAAATTGGTCTTAATTCGGCCACCCATAAAGCTCTCGCAGCCCAAGTCCAGCAAAAAGGCCCATCTATCACCCAAGAGTGTTCTACATACAACAAATCCACTAAGCCTAGCCCAACTATGACCCCCACACCAATCGGCCCAAGTTTGAAATCCCCAAAAACAACTTCCACACCCTGTAACCAAGTCAAATGTGATCAGCCAGACCTTTCTCCCCAAGGGCTTCAAAACCAAAATTCGTTCCCTTCTCCTAGAAATAATCTTGCTACCTTCCCCCTACCCCATATCACTACTGTTAACCCTCCCCCATCACCTCTACCACAACCCAATGTCCTAAAGAGAAAGGTGGCCAGACTGGAGTTGGATCATTTTTCCAAGAGATTGAGGAAAGCCGTTGAAGGTCCAGAACCGGTTTACTTCGACCCTGACACGCTATCATTCATTCCAGAATCTAGGTTGGAATCCTTCATTTTGGAGGAAAGGAGGAAAACTGAAAATCATGGTGAGTTACATTCTGCTTTTTACCCTTCATCTTGCTCTGTTGGTACAGCTTTGGAAAATTCTTCTTCTTTTATTATGGCCGAGGAGGCAGGCCTTATCATGCCCCCAACCTCTCCATGAGGATCCTTGGTTGGAACTGTCGGGGCATCTGCCACGCCTCGACAGTTCGAGCCCTTGGGGCTCAAATAAAAGGGGCAAAACTTGATGTGGTTTTCCTCTCTGAAACCAAAGCAAATGAGAGTCGTATGGAATTTGTTAAAAATTTTCTTAAGTTTGATAATAAAATTGTTGTTAAGGCTAAGGGTAGTGCAGGTGGTTTGTGTATTATGTGGAAGAATGGTTTGGTTATCAATGAGGTGGAATTTGATAAGAGTATGATCGCTGTCAAAGTAACTGATAAGTGCACTGAATGGCTCTTAATCGGGTTCTATGGTCCCCCTTACCAAGCAAAGAAGAGGAAAGCCTGGCATTTCTTGGCGCCTGGCATTTCCAAAGGCTGTAATATCGCATCTAGGAGCAATAAAGTCTGACCACACACCTATTCTCCTTGACACAAATCCGACCGATAGCTTTGCTCATAGACCTTTTAGATTTGAAGCGGTCTGGCTCAGGGATGAAAGGTGCAATGGTGTCATTGAAAATGCTTGGAATGCTAATGTAGTCGGGTCAGATTTTACTAAGCTGTATAAAAAGCAAGGTGCCACCAGAGATGCCCTTCGCAAATGGAACAAGGAGGTTTTCAGCCACTGCCAGAATAGAATCAACATTCTGCTCAAGAAAATAAAGGAGGTTCAAGATAAGCACCCATCTCCGGAAAATGAGTTAGTTGAAAATGCCCTGCAAATTGAACTCTCTGAATGGCTCCTCAGAAGTGAAGTAATTTGGCGGCAAAAATCTAGAGAATTATGGCTCAAACTAGGTGACAAAAACTCAAAGTTCTTCCACTTGTCCACTATTATTCGTAGAAGAAGCAACAACATTGATGCCATAAAAAAAGAGGACGGGACATGGACCCATGAGTCAAACCAAATCAGAACTTTATTCCGGGACAGTTTCATGAATCTGTTCACAGAAGATGATATTTGTTTTCCAGAACACCTTGAGCATCTAATTCTGCCGTGTATAACAGAGGAAGAAAATGAGATACTTCAAAGTATTCCCACTCCGGAGGAGATCAAAAATGCTCTTTTCCAAATGCAAGACCTTAAGGCTCCGGGGCCGGATGGTTTTCCAGCTCTATTCTACAAGCAGCTTTGGCCTATAGTGGGAAATGATGTGATTAAAGCAGTGACTTCCTTCTTCATCATAGGTTCAATGCCTAGAGAGGTAAATGCTTCCCTGATTGTGCTTATCCCAAAAATCTCAAACCCGACCTCTGTTAACCACTTCAGACCGATAAGTTTATGTAATGTGGTATATAAAGTTATTTCAAAGCTCCTGGTGGAAAAGATTAGGCCTTTGCTCGACAAAATGATCTCTCCTACCCAATCAACCTTCATCCCAAACAGATGGATAGCTGAAAACCAAATCATTGTCCAGGAAGTTCTCCATAGCTTTAAGACTCGTAAAACCAAGCCTGGCCTCATGGCCATCAAGCTTGATCTCCAAAAGGCATATGACAAGGTTAACTGGAATTTTCTGGAAGCTATCCTTCTCCATTTTGGCTTCAATGAAATTTTCACTAAATGGATCATTGCTTGTGTTTCATCAGTGACTTTTGAAGTGTTGGTTAATAGGGGAAAATCTGAAGGTTTTAAGCTGAGCAGGGGGCTGAGGCAAGGCGATCCTCTATCGCCGTATTTGTTTATCTTGGGGCAAGAAGTATTATCCAGACTGATTGAACATGAGCTTAAGCTTAGAAATGTTGCTGGCATCAAGACAAGTATCAGCGGCCCAACCATTTCGCATGTCATGTATGCTGATGATGTTGTTTTGTTCTCAAAGGCGTCTAGCAAGGATGCAGAAAGTTTAGTGAAATCTTTGGAGAAATATTGTAGATGGTCGGGGCAATCCATTAATAGAAACAAGTCAGGGGTTTATTTCTCAAAGCACACCCATAGTCATGCGCGTAGGTCGATTAAGAGCATTCTTCAAGTAAAAAGCTTAAAGAAGGAAGCAATCTACTTGGGTGCACCGATGTTCTTGTCTAGAGCACCGTCAAAGGATTTTGCTTTCCTCCAAGATAAGCTTGAAGCAAAACTCGCAAGTTGGAGAAGCAAATGTCTTTCTTGGGCAGGGAGGAAGACTCTCATTAACTCTGTGGCTCAAACTATCCCCATATATACCATGTCCACGTTCAATATCCCAAATAAAGTTTGTGACAAGTTGGATTCAATGACTAGAAGGTTTTGGTGGAAGCCTAATCAGCGGGAGGGCAGATTTATGGCTTGGAGAGCTTGGGAAAAACTATGCTGCCCTAGAAGTCCTGGAGGCTTAGGCTTCAAAAATTCTAAAAGTATCAACTCTGCTCTACTGGCCAAGTTGGCTTGGATGGTGGCGTCTAAAAGGGATAGTCTCTGTTTGAGAATCCTTAGAGCGAAGTACAAGGTTAAAGAGGACTGGCTCCGAGCTGAAGCAACAAAGTATGCTTCTCCAATTTGGAAAGCAATTGAGGGAGCAAGGGTAGTAGTAAAGAAAGGAGCTTGTTTCCTAATTGGGGATGGAGAATCTGTAGACATATGGCTGGACCCTTGGGTCCATAATTTCATACCTTCACCGCGGGTTGAGTCTTCAGCCCAATTGCCAATGAAGGTAGCACATCTCATTGATCATGAGCTCCACACCTGGAAAACATCTTTGATTCACAGTTTGTTCAATCCCAGTTCTGCAGAAGCCATTCTGTCTATCCCCATCCCATCAAGGCCTAGACTGGACAAGCTCATTTGGATTCCTGACCCCAAAGGGAGCTTCTCAGTTAAGTCTGCATACAAAGAATTGATGTCAAGCTACCCAGCACAGGACACTTCTGATGTGAATTGGAGAAAAATCTGGAAAATTAGAGGGTCGGAGAGGCTTAGAATGTTCTTATGGAGAATAGCTGCCAATGCCTTGCCCACGAGGGAAAACCTGATGAGTCGTATGGATATTTCCAACCCCAGCTGTGTGCTATGTAATTAGGAGATTGAATCGGTCTCTCACCTTTTCTCCAAATGCCAAGTTGCCAAAGCTCTTTGGTTCTCGGCTTGTTGGGGTTACAGATCAGAGGAAGCTAAACTGGAAAGTCCGAGTGACTTGATAAAGGCAATCCTAGATCCACTTCCCCCTGCCCCCTGTCAAGGCCTTGAGTTATGGCGTGTTTCTCTTAACATGGCAATGACTGTGGAAGAAATTTGGTTCATCCGAAATGAGGCTCTCCATCATAAAGGTTTCGTCGATCTGCAGGCAGCCAGGTTGAGAATCAATGCAAAATTCAGCGAATACTGTCGAGTTTTTTCCCTTCTAAAGACTCCCTCTCCTGAAAAGAGTGATGCAAAATGGTCGCCGCCTCCTGTGGGCACCATCAAGTTGAATGTTGATGCAGCGCTTTCCCATTCCAATGCAGCATTAGCAGTCATAGCTAGAGACAACATTGGGGCTGTGATAAAGGTCTGGACCAAAATCATACCATTATGTTCCCCCCTTCTCGCTAAAACTGAAGCAATTTTGTGGGCTCTGCATCTTGCTTTTGGGGAGAATTGGAGGAATATCATAGTGGAAAGCAACTCAAAGTTCAGCATTGATGCTATTTTGGATTGTGCAGGCAACACCGGATGGTTAATCTCAGCTTTGGTTTCTGACATCAACTGTTTTGCAAATTCATTTTCTTCTTGTTTTTTCCTTTGGATTAATAGAAGCGGAAATGCTACAGCCCATGCAATAGCAAAGTACGCTCTCATTTGTTTAAGTTCTTTCTGTTTGCTGCCAGGCAGTCTTCCAGCAGATTTGGCTTCTGCTTGTTTGGAAGATGCCCTGGCTTTGTCTGTTTCCTTTTGATTAATATATTGAAGCTTATCAAAAGAAAAAAAAAAAAGTTCCACTTCCACACATATATATGCACTACGTTTCCTTTTCTTTTTTTTATCAAGTCTAATAATTCTTTTTTTTTTTTATAAGTGTATAATAACTTTATATATATATATATATATATATATATATATATATATATTGTAAATTTTATTAAGAAGAAGATAAATTCAATACATTATGAGAAATAGCCGACTCAATAATCGGTGGATTTTCCTTATGCAAGTTACAAAATTATCAATATTGTGTACCTCTTCAACATATTTTGTCAAGATATGCTAAACTTTTCGAGTGGTCAATCTCTCTCACATGAAACGACAAGAGAATATCTCTTTTGATTTCAAAGAAGTGACCAACCTAAATTAATAAGAACCTTTTTAATACTTGTATGGTTTAATAAGAAGTCTATTATATATAGTACAATAAAGTTATGCAAAGTTAGCTATGCACAGGGATGGAACCAGGGTTCATACCTAGGGGGAGCCAAAGCTTAAAACCAAATTTTTTTTTATGAAAATAAAAACTAACATCTATTTTATATTTAACAAAATACTACATACAAAATAAGTATTTCTTAAATATTTCATATTATAAAACACATCAACAAAGTATAACATACTAAAAAAGTGTTTCTTATTTTGTGCACAATTTTTGTTTAGTCCATATTTATTTTTTTATTTTGTTTTTGTAGTTAAAGGGGCATGAATTTTATTTATTTATTTATTTTATTGTAGGTCAATATCTAAATATTTTAGAGGAGAAGAGACAAATATATATATATATATATATATATATATATATATATTGATTGAAAGCTCGAAATGTGTGAAAACACAAGAGCTTGTTTAGACCCCAATTTAAATTACGGCTTGGTTGATTTTACACTAACTTAATACTAAGTGCGGAATAGTGTAAACACAAGCATACAAGCATGAGAGCTACTCTAATCCATATTTAAAGCAACACAGTAGTAAAATGAAATGAACAAGAGTAGGGAAGAAAGATGCAAACACAGATAACACTGAGACGTGTTATCGAAGAGGAAACCGAAGAACTCGACGAAAAACCTCTTCGTCGCCCTCCAAGCGGTAATCAATCCACTAGACAATCAGTTGGGATACATAGGTAAGCAAGAGACCCTCCAAGCCTAATCTACCCTCTGTACCTAAGCCCTCCAAGCTCCTACTCCAACAAGACTTCTCGGAACCGTGTCTTGTCTAGCTCTTCAAATCCCGCAATAAGCTCCATGTTGCATCCGCCAACCTTGGCATCTTCCAATGCTTCCCAGCAACACCAAAAACACTCACTACACTTTGAAAATGTGTGGATTATGTTTGGGTACAAATCTCCTCTCAGGGTATGATAATGGGAGAGGGAAGGAGAAGAGGCTATAATTAATTCTCACTAAGGATGAGTAGCTCTCTCTCAAAAAGATGGGTGTGTGTGTTGTAGAAACCCTATCTAGGGTTTTTCTCTCTGAATGGCCTCACTTACATTTGTGGGTAATGAGGGTATATATAGTATGGGTGAAGGGTAAGGAATTCACACATAAAAATCCTCCAGGCAGAATGTCTCGCGGGAAGGCCTTACCCGTGAGACACTCGCGAAAACGACAGCCTGGCACGACTTTTCAGCTTCCAGTCATGTGCTCCTCACGTGCTCTTTCGCGGCTTAGCTTCTCGCGAGCTTCTCGCAAAATCCACTGATTCTTCATTTAAGCTTGAGTCTTCATCAACTTAACACTAAACCCAATACAATAAAATCTCACAAAATACAAGGAACAAAATTAGAGCAATTACAACACTTTTTGTCATGGAATAAAGCTAACATAAAACATAGTTATAAATCACAACTTTACAATCTCCCCATTTGGCTATTCCGTGACAAAACACCCTATAACAGACTTCAGACTTAAACGTGAGTTTGGGAACAATGGCAAAACTCACTCACACCTAAATCTAGAAGCCATGTAGCACTTGGAACATATATACCTATAACTTGAAACACTTGCACAAAACACATCAGACCCTCAAGGTAAATCAAGTGATAAAAGGACAAGTATAATGTAATAAGTAAAATGCGATCAAGTAAACATGTTGTGAAACATATAAACAACTTGATCAAACACATGACAGTCATATGGAAATGACCACAATGATCATATAGCAAAGCAAATGACCATCCAAACATGTAATCAATAAAGCACAATAGCATAAGAATAAATGCATGTCCAACACTCGACCAATGCAAAATACATGAAGTATATGCATCTAGGAACAAGATCCTACTAGGGCACAAGAGCATGATGCGATGAGAGCAGCAAAGCATAGATGATACTAAACAAAACTCAAAGCACCATAAAGCAACGAGAAAACAAGCATAAAGTAAAACAAGGTTTTCTCATAGAAGAATGTCTTCTCCCCCTTAGTATATGTATCTCCCCTATGATTTTCTCCCCCTACGAATGTGCACGAGGTAGAATTACTCCCCCTAAGAATGGACACATGAGTCATATAGAAATGACGACACAAACCTGTATACATGTATACTCTCCGGTATACTCTCCCCCTTTTTGTCACGAATAGACAAATAAGATAAGAGGAAGGAGGGAAAGAAAATAAGATATGAGCAAGGGTGAAAGATGATGCACAAGGGATGCAAGATAAATGAGAAAATGAAGCTCAAACAAAAAACAAAAACATAAAAAATGCTACAAAGCATAAAGAACATGACATGCTAAGGATGATGGAACATGATGTAAACCTAGGCATGACAAAGACACAAGAACATGTTAAGTGCTAAAAGGTCTAAAAAGAATTTACTAGCATGAGAGAAGTGCAAAACATGTTAAGTGTTAGAGTGTGTACAACAAAGATGCATCTAGTGTGCATGTGAGATGCATGACCAATGCATGAATAAGCACTCACGGGGCAAAGTGCATAAAACACACCACCAATGATCAAAACATGATAAACATGAATAATTATGATGATCCCCAAAATTTGGTACTCATCGGAGTCCAAAATAGCGAGAAAATGTCATTCGGGCATTTTATCAAACACTTAAAGTGCACACACTACACATGTATGTTAAACAATGCATGAACATATGAAAAACTTGCCTAAATACATGTTACTTATGCCACAAGGGGCCAACATCCAAAGAAAATCATCATTTAAAACAAAGCCCAATAAAAAAGATTGACAAAAATTAAGTTTTCCAACTCCCATTTGAGAAAATCCCAACTATGAACATAAAACCCCAAAAGCATAATCTAAGAATCAAAATTGATGCAAAGAGTTAAAGATTACCTTAGATATGATTATGAAATGTAAAACACTTAAAATTAGTTGGGTTTTGATGTTAAAGCATCAAAATAGGGGTTTGGGAGAAGATGGGAGAAGTTTAAAACAAATGTCCCATGAAATGCCCTTTAAAAAGCTGATTTGGAAATTTTCGCAGGAAGCTGACTCGCGAAAGTATTCACGAAATTTTTCACGAGTAAGCCTTACTCGCGAGCTACTCGCGAAACAGTCGCGAAACTCTCTGTACAAAGTTGAAAAACATGAGATTTGGATTATTTAACTCCCAGCTGAGCTTACATATGAAATGGGTCACGAAAACACCCAGAAAACATGTTTTTCACACAAAAATAACTTGAAAAATTTTGAAAAACATGGGTGATACAAATCACTTCTAAAAGCAAACAAAAAGAACAAAAATCTTTTTAGTTTGATCCACATATAGTTGAGCACACATATCACATTTGAACATGTACAATCACACAAATGAAATAGATATTCATTGAACATTAGACTTGTGTGTTGTGTGTGTGGATCAAGTGTGGAATAGTCCTTAGACTAGAATGAAGTTTCAATGATCAATTCAATCAAGTCATATACAACTAGTACTAAGTCAAGTGGTTTATCTCAATTATAGAAGTGAACATATATGACCTCCCACAAAAATGATTACAAAATCTTTGAAACTTTTCATTTAGCTTCTTTACAAATCATAATATTTGATCAATTTTTGAACAATACATCTTTTTTTGAGATTGGTGCTTGAAATTTTTGATATTTCAACTTTTAGATTTAGCCTTTGGCTTTTTGAGCACCATACATTTTAATACAAAAGTCGATTTCCCTTTTTACTAGTTAAATGCTAGTATGTGCGACAGGCTTTTGCAGCTCATTATCTCTTTTCATTTGAAGATATACATTTGGTGAGCTCTATAGCAAAAACATAAAAAATAAAGTGGGAAGAGATATAGGCACAAGTCTATGCAAGTATCAAGACCATCAAGACTATTGACCAATCATTTATGACAGGTTTGAAGATCTATTTACAACAATCACACATAGTTTTCATAATTTCTCCCACAAAGATATATGCGCATACATAATAAGTTAAGCTCGTAAATGCACTACGTCATTAGTACAAAAGTACTAGGCCAAACTCACATGTGAAAAGTGCTTAAACATATACGATCAAAGTTTTTGAATTTTTCACTTTTTATGTGGTTTTGGATTTTTACACACACAAAACAAAGACATAAAAATAAGATCAAAAAAAAAAAAAAAAACAATGCATATAAAGAGATGCATGATGCACAAATGCATGACAATGAAGCATCTAATGCATGAAAGGTCCTACAAAAATCGAAAGAATTAGATCAAAGACCAAAGGAGCAAAAGCTCAACCATAGGAACCCTTCCTCATCCAAACAGAACAATTGTTTGGAATGAGTGTCTCATGAGAAGTGAGACGAGGGTTGGAAGAATGAGAACCGGAGATGCACATAGACAAGGAATTAAGAACATTAAACACTTTCTTTAACAACATGCTATTATCACTCAAATCCGGTTTATCCTTTTTAGCACAACTTCCAAGAAGCTCAAGTTTCTCTTTTCTTTTAATTCTTTTAAGAGTTTGAAACTTAGAGCAATGAGATCTTAGATGACCAAAAGCACCACAATAGTGACAAACAATGTGTTTAGATCCACTAGGCTTTTTGGGAAGGGATCTAATAACATGGTTTTGTTCTCTCTTTAACTTAGAGCATTGAGGTCTTATATGACCGATCACACTGCAATAGTGGCAAGTTAGAACAAACTTAGATTCATCCAAAGCCTTAGGTTGAGACCTAAACGGAGGCTTTGACTTAACAGCCTTACTCTCCACCTTTTGATTTCTTTTATGTGGAGGAATGTACACCGATTTGTCTTTTGAGGTAGAACACACAATAGGCACAAAATTGGGTATCACAACATGATTGCAACAGATATTATTATCATTTTTATCAACAGGTTCAGCAATCAAACACTTGGCATGCATCTTAAGAGATTCATTTTCACATTTAAGATCATCAACTAGTTTGTTAGACAAAACAAGTTTAGCATCCAAGTCCATATTCAGACATTCAAACTCTTTCAGCTTTTCAAGAGAATTTTCAGCAAGTTTCTTATATTTTTCAATCAATTTATTGGATTCATTGAGCTTAGCAATCAAATCATCCTTTTCACAAAATAACTTGCTCAAATTCTTTTGAAACTTCTTAGCATCTTTCTTCAAGAGTTTGATGTTAGGAATATCAACAACACCCATAGAATCATGTAACATGACATCACAATCATGAGGATAAACACTCATAGAGGCATTTTCACAAACACATGACATGTTACAATCAACAGCATCCATAGAAGCATACAAAGCACTATCCATGGCAAATAAACACAGGGGGTCAAGGATCACACTTAGATAATGAAACCAAATCAAGTGTACCCGCTTTGATACCAATTGAAAGCTCGAAATGTGTGAAAACACAGGAGCTTGTTTAGACCTCCAATTCAAATTACAGCTTGGTTGATTTTACACTAACTTAATACTAAGTGCGGAATAGTGTAAACACAAGCATACAAGCACGAGAACTACACTAATCCATATTTAAAGCAACACAGCAGTAAAATGAAATGAACAAGAGTAGGGAAGAGAGATGCAAACACAGATAACACCAAGACGTGTTATAGAAGAGGAAACTGAAGAACTTGGCGAAAAAACCTCTCTGCCGCCCTCCAAGCGGTAATCGATCCACTAGACAATTAGTTGGGATACATTGGTAAGCAAGAAACCCTCCAAGCCTAATCTACCCTCTGTACCTAAGCCCTCCAAGCTCCTACTCCAACAAGGCTTTTCGGAACCGTGTCTTGTCTAGCTCTTCGGATCCCATAACAAGCTCCATGTTGCATCCGCCAACCTTGGCATCTTCCAATACTTCCCAATAACACCAAAAACACTCACTACACTCTGAAAAGGTGTGGAGTGTGTTTGGGTACAAATCTCCTCTCAAGGTATGATAATGGGAGAGGGAAGGAGAAGAGGCTACAATTAATTCTCACTAAAGATGAGTGGCTCTCTCTCAAAAACATGGGTGTGTGTGTTGTAGAAAACCTATCTAGGGTTTTTCTCTTTGAATGACCTCACTTACATTTGTGGGTAATGAGGGTATATATAGTATGGGTAAAGGGTAAGGAATTCACACATAAAAATCCTCTAGGTAGAATGTTTCGCGACTGTCTCGTGGGAAGGCTTTACCCACGAGACACTCGCGAAAACGACAGTCTGGCACGACTCTTCAGCTTCCAGTCATGTGCTCCTCACGTGCTCTTTCACGGCGTAGCTTCTCGCGAGCTTCTCGCGAAATCCACTGATTCTTCATTTAAGCTTAAGTCTTCACAAACTTAATACTAAACCCAATACAATAAAATCTCACAAAATACAAGGAACAAAATTAGAGCAATTACAACACTCTTTGTCATGGAATAAAGCCAACATAAAATATAGTTGTAAATCACAACTTTACATATATATATATATATATATATATTTTTTTTTTTAAGGGCAAATCTTAATTTTTTTACACTATTTTTTTTTTTTTTTAATTTTGGGGTGGGGAGGGGCCAATGGCCCCCCTTTGCCCTTATGTAGGTCCGTCCCTAGCTATGCGACTTAGCAAAACCTGTAACATTGTAGGATTTACAATTTTTTCTTTTGTTGAAAAGGATTTACAAAATTGAACATTTTCTTTACTTCTCCCTATATTATATTGAGACATAATCTTTTTAGCTGAGAATTCTTATAGTTGTAGATTTCTTTTTTATAGAAAGTCTTTCAGTCGTAGTTTTTTTTTTTTTTTTTTTTTTTTTTAACTAGTTTTAGTTTTATTTATTTATTATTACATTTCTCAATTTTTCAGAAAGTTATCTATGCCACTTGGCATAGCTTAAAAAATGATAGGGTTTCAAAATCAAAACTTTTTTCTCAAATTTAACTTTTATATGTTACAATATATATGATAAGAGCAAGTTAGACTAATTAAACTGCCTTCTGCAATATATATTTGCCAAATTTGTGTGATAACTATAAAGGAAATCCTCCTTATCTTTTTTTCTTTTCTCCTTTAATTTTTTATCATTTGGGGCTATCTACTCGCCTGATTTCATGGGTAAAAAGAATTGTCTCTCATTAATTTGTTTTATTTTTCTGTCATAAAGTCCTTATTATTAATTCCAACTATTATTGCAGTTGTATTGCTATAAGAATCAAAGTCATATTTGTTTACCTTATTTGTTTCCATTTCCCGCCTATAAATACCATCTTCTTGACCTCACTTAAAGATGCAGTAGTCTCTCTTCTCTCTTTATCTATCATATAGTCATGGCTAGGTCTCAAAACTTGTTTTCATGCATAATATTCATGACTCTTTTGGCGATAGCCATGAGCAGGAGAATCACCATTGATGGGGAAATAGATAATAATCAGTACGATGCACGTGCAACGTTCTATGGTGACATGACCGGTAGCGAAACCATGCGTAAGTATAACTATATTGTCATAACTAGGGTTGCAGGAATGATAGAATTTAGCTATAATCCTAAGTTTTTAATGGTAGCGTACAATTATAATATTTATTTTGTGTGTTGCCTGTGACATAGATTTTTAGTTTCTTTTACTACCGCATACTAACTCTTCTTAATTGTTATTCACATTATAAATAAAGTCATGTAAATTTTGTCTCTGATAAATTGCATATTCTGTCATCAACATTTGATATTTATTTAAAATTGCTTTAATATTTTAAGTGTTTCATTTTAATCTCTATATTTTCAATATTGTTTCATAAAGTTCTTTACGTGCATCTAATGGATGAAAAATATATTGATGAGTTATGAGTATTACCTGTCAAAATTATGATTTCTAACTTGAAGATTTATGCCACAGAGGGAGCTTGTGGGTATGGTAATCTTTTTGATCAAGGGTACGGCCTCAGTACAGCAGCCCTAAGCTCTGCACTCTTCAACAACGGACTCACTTGCGGCGCTTGTTTTGAGCTCCAGTGTGTCAATGCTCCACAATCATGCATTAAAAATGCTGGCACTATCAAAATCACTGCAACCAATTTCTGCCCTGCTAACTACAGTAAGACTCAAGACATTTGGTGCAATCCCCCACAAAGGCACTTTGACTTGTCCTTGCCTATGTACACTGTCAGAGATATATATTAGACATATTAACCCAATGTAATAGACCCAAGTCCAGTCCTGTTTGTGCTAGTAGTCTAGGGTTTAGTCGCCTATATACTCATGTTATAGTCTAGGGTTATTGTACCACACTCTTATACAATAAAAATGTAACCTTTAAGGGATTCCTCCATGGATGTAAGTCGTCAAGGCTGAATCACGTAACCTTCGTGTTCTTGGTGTTCCTATTCTATGTTTCTCCTTCTGCATCCACTCTAGTATACGCAACATGGTATAACACATCGCGTTGCTAATAATATATTTAACAAACATGGTATTATAGCCAAACTTCGATCTTGGCATCAAACAAACATCTTTAGCAAGCAAAGAAGATTCTCACGTGCATATCACCATCAAAAGTCACACATGTTTGTCTGTTGGATCTAGACTCCACGGCATCTCGCAGCCACCATGGCTCTGTGCTGTGTCAAAATCCAACAACCAAGCAATCCGTGCCTCTCCTTATAAGATCTATGCACATCAAGCCTTCGCCTAATGAAACCAACAAGACAGATGTGCTCCACGGCATATCGCGACCAAAACTCAGGAACCCGACCTCCAATAGCAGCTACACGCGCCACCACGCACGGACAACGGCTACTGGAACTCTCACACTCGCCGCCGAAGATTCTCGACTCCCAGCTCGAATCTCAACCACACACGTCGCCAAGACGGCCTTGTCGTCCCCCGATCCACTTAGCCTGAGAATCTGGTAATCATACAAGGTCACACGAGCCCAAATGCGCCGCCTGGGTATCTGTCTCGTCACCACGCGCCGGAACACATCGTCACGCGCCTTCCACGCGCCGAAGAACAGATGCTGATGTCATCAGGTGACATCATCATTCCACGTCAGCATGCCACGCACGCCCTAGGGGCCACGTCAACGACACGTCATAGGATGATGTCAGGGCTCCGTTGCCTAATCCGTGACCCAACCCGAAAACCCAGAACCGACCCGGACCTTGTATCCGTTGACTTTGAGCCTGGACCAGTTGACTTTGACTTTTTGCGTTGACCTTTGACCAAAAGTCAAAATTTCCAAAATAGCCTATCTTGCTTAGTTTTTTTGCGTAGATTCCAATTTCAGACTCTGTTTCTTCATTTGAAGCTCTGGAATTGGTCAATTGGCACATTTTTCATTGTGGTTTCTTCAAAGGCATTCTTCACGGCATCTCCAAGTGATCTTCTCATACTTATCCAACCTCAAGCCTTCATCGAGCTTTTGCCTTGAGTTTGAGGGAGGGTGTTTGAGATATTTATTAGACATATTAATCCAATGTAATAAACCCAAGCCCAGTCCTGCTTGTATTAGTAGTCTAAGGTTTAGTCGCCTATATATACTCATGTTATGGCTCATTGTAACATAGGTTATTGTACTACACTCTTCTACAATAAAAATGTAACCCTTAAGGGATTCCTCCGCGGATGTAAGTCATCAAGGCTGAACTACGTAACCTTCATGTTCTCGGTATTCCTATTCTATGCTTGTTAGAGATATATAGTAGACATATTAGCCCAATGTAATAGACCCAAGCCTAGTCCTGCTTGTACTAGTAGTCTAGGGTTTAGTCGCCTATATATACTCATGTTATGACTCATTGTAATACAGGTTATTGTACTACACTCTTATATAATAAAAATGTAACCCTTAAGGGATTTCTCCGTGGATGTAGGTCGTCAAGGCTGAACCACGTAACTTTCGTGTTCTTGGTGTTCCTATTCTATGCTTCCTCTTCCGCATCTACTCTAATATACACAACACAGTATAACACATCGCGTTGTTAATAATATATTTAACATTCACAAAAATTGCACAATATAAAGCTGGGATTGTGCCTTTTAAGTATCGCCGAGTCCCATGCACTAAGCAAGGAGGAGTCAAGTTCCAGATAACAGGAAATCCATATTTTTTGCTTGTGTTGTTGTACAATGTTGGAGGAGCTGGGGATATTTCTGATGTCAAAGTCAAGGGCTCTAATACCGATTGGATTCAAATGTCTCGCAATTGGGGCCAAAATTGGCATACTGGCACACAGTTGGTAGGACAAAGCTTGTCATTCCAAGCGACTACTAGTGATGGAAAAACATTGGAGTTTGATAATGCTGCACCTCCTAATTGGCAATTTGGTCAAAGTTATTCTGCAACGATTAATTTTTAGAAATTCATCACTAGCATTCATTCTGTCCTTTACTATTACTAGTTGATTACTTGATTTATAAGCTTGTACTACTTATGGGAAAAATGGCAATGTGGTCTAAACTCACTTGCATCATGTGATTTGTATTTTATTATCAATAAATTAAGTGAATAAAGATATATATCTATTTGATTTTTGGTATTGTGGACGTAAATGTAGTGACTCATTCATGGGGGAGTTGTCAGTTTAATGGGATTTATCATTTATGTGTCCTTGAAAAATCTACATTGGTCCATAATCCATACCGAGTTTTGTCTTTCTTGACTAATATATGCAAATAAACTTTAAGATTGTTTAAGCTTTAAAATCTTTTTTTTATTTGAAGATTTATCTAACGTCAGAATCAAGGATTCTAATACCGGTTGGATTCAAATGTCGTGCAATTTTGGGGCCAAAATTGGGAGATAAGCACACAATTGGTAAAGCAAGACTTTTCATTCCTAGTGACTACTAGTGAATAATTTAAAAATGTTGTACCTCATAATTGTCAATTTTTTCAAAATTATCAAGATTAATCTATATATCTATATAAAACCGAAACCTTTGCTGGCACCACAATTTTCCATGTTAGCACAATATTTAAAAAAAAAATTATAACTCCTCAAAACCCTAGCAACCTTACCCCTCTCTCAAGTTAAGAAATATAAAGCCACGGTTTCTGCAAACTCTCTCTCTCTCCAGACGTAGGAAGCCCTAAAGCATTCAAGATCAACAAAACCCTAGCAACCTTACCCCTCTCTCAAATTAAGAAATATAAAGCCACGGTTTCTGCAAACTCTCTCTCTTCAGACGTAGGAAGCCCTAAAGCATTCAAGATCTACAGTGCACGATATAGATTTTAGCTTATAAAGTTCAGCTTTTGTAAGGTTAGTTTTGTTTATATATTAATTAATACATAGTACTTTGTTCACCATTGAATACTCATATAATCAATTTCCAATTCAATGTTCAAGAATTAAACCAAAATTCTAACTGCGCTATCATAAAATATTATTATTAGTATGAATTTTATGGAGTTGTGGTGTTCAAGAATTATACCAAAATTCTTTTAAATTATCTATAATATTTTGTCCTCCGAAAATTTTATCTCTTTGATTTTAGTATATTATGTTTCTTAAGCTATAGAGAGATTTTCTTTGGTTTCTGCAAACTCTCTCTCTCTCCAGATGTAGGATGCCCTAAACGAATAGTATAGCATTCAAGATCCACAACTCACAATATAGATTTTAGCTTATAAAGTTCAACTTTTGTAAGGTTAGTTTGTTTATATATTTTGATAGAGAAACATGTTCAATATGGTATGGCTTAATAATCGCATTAATAGCCAATAGTTAATACCATTTGCAAATTCAATTCATGGAGTTGCAATTTTCATTAAATCGTTCTATGGCTTGAAGCACTTGCATTTTAACAAATTGGACATGTCTTTAAAGTCCTTTTATTTCTTTGGAGAAAAAAAAAGAAAAAAAAAAAGGAGAGGATATGTTAAAACTTGGCATCATCAACTTATAAGAGAGGATATGTTCTTAGATGGTAGGAATAGGACAAAATGGTTACACGTTTGTTACGCCTGACTGCCAAAAATTGCTCATAAAGATGTATGCACATGATCTACTTCCCTTTGCTTTTAGTGAAAGATTAAATGCACGCCAATATTGAGATCAAACACTCTAAAAAAATAGTCTGTGCAATCATAAAATATTATTATTAGTATGAATTTTATGGAGTTGCGGTGTTCAGGAATTAAACCAAAAATCTTTTAAATTATCTATAATATTTTGTCCTCCGAAAATTTTCTCTTTTTAATTTTATTATATTGTGTTTCTTAATCTATAGAGAGATTTTCTTCTTTATTGTAAATTTTATGGGATGTAAAGAGATCTTTGATTTCGTGAAATAACTTATACTCTCTCCTTCTTTGATTTGATTTACTTACTATCTTTGGCACTTGCCATCGGCAATTACTCAAGGCCACTCTTATGGACTAAATCAACTTATTCTCCAGTCACCATCATTGATAAATGAGAAATCAAATCAAGGTTATAATTTTTCCATTTGGTTGCTAGGGTTTTTGTTCATGAAATTGCTATTTTCTATTTAAAAATTGCACTTGTAGATCAATATTTATATTTCTTAACTTGTCATTTTGTACCTATGGCTAAAATTTGTGTGGATCTTTGGAAGTTCAAAAATCTTTTCTCCATTCACCATGGTTTTTCATTGAGTAATTTCTTTCTCTCTTACTCCTCTTGACGAGTTTTGTTTTTGACTAGAAGAAAGCTTTTTTGCTTTGAAGGTCATGCAGCACCTGTCTCATTTTATTTTTCCTCACCACAAGAAAAACATCTAGGTAAGGCAAATAATCTATTTTAAAGTTTGAATGGAAATTACCAAGTACAAGAGGTAAATCTTTAAGGGATGAGCTTAATCGTTTCTTATTTTCAATAATAAATCATTTTATTGCAATATCGGGTTTGAGAAATCCAATATGTTCATATCTCTATAGAATAGAGAATAGTAGAAGCCAATTTTATTACAACTACTTAAATTGAGTTGACTTAATTCCGTACAATTACAAAGTATAGCATGAAAGATAATTGAATTAATTGTTGTAATTTTTATTTTATTTCAATGTTTTGAATTTCCTCTATATTATTATTACAACTGAGCAAAGATTGAGAAAGTAACATTACTACTCTAATTTGAAGTTTAATGTCCTTCTCAAGTCATGGTCTTTATTTATATATTTGCAGTTTATATTTCTAACCATTGATGAGAAATTAAGGCTCAGTTGCACAATATGTGTAAATTTTTCAGAAGGCTACTTTAAATAGTAAGTCAATGTGTCTCTTACATTTGGGTATTAGTTAGAATTGTCTTCAAATGATTGTACCAATAAAGGTGAATGTGTATAAATTTTGTTTAACTATCCCGTGTATCGCACGGGTTAGCGACTAGTTTTGATAAATTCACTAGCATTCTATCGTATACTATTACAAGTTGAGATGAAATTCAAATTAAGAAGCAATCATACTAATATTGATATTCTTCAAAAATTCCCTACCTTGTCCCCGCATAGGTTTTTCTCACCCCAAAAAGCTGATCAGGTGGGGACATGTTTTGCGCACCATCATCTTGCACCACAATGCCTCAAATGTGTGTGTATATATATATATATATATATTAATAAGTGTTTATATATGTGTGTGCGTGCATGCGCATGTGTATATTTATTTGTTAATTATATATTTAAATTAATGTTATATATAATTTAATTTTTTCTGTACATTTTTTATATTTCGATGGTTAATTACCATAGGGGAAAGGGGATTTGAATCCTAAATGTTTCCATTGAAAACGCAAGGATGTGTCAGTTGAGATATATGCTCCTAACTAATCCTTTTTTATACATATCCTATTAATAATTTTGTTTATATAATAAATGTCACCCTAATAGAGAAATAAGAGTAAAAGACTGAACATAAGGTAGGTGAAGTGTATGAATGTTGTCCTAAAATGAAATATTCAAGATTATGATAATTGTTGGCTCCAGTTAACTTAACTAGTAAAGTTTCAATCATACAATCCAAAACCTGCTGCAAGAATTCTAGCAAGCTTGAATAAATCCTCCAAAACATGTCCATCCTAGAAAACCGATGTGGAAACCTTCTAATCCTGGTGAGATAAAAATAAACTTTGATGGGGCTATGTTTAAGGACTCACATGAAGCAAGTATCGGAGTGGTTGTTCAAAACCCTCATGGAGACTCTAGCTATAAGAAGAGCTATTATTTTCATCCACGAGATTGGTTTTCTTAAATCTAGTTTTGAGGGCGATCCAAAATTTTCGATCAATGCTCTTCGCCATAGGAATTAGCTACATTCTTCTGTTGGTCATCTTATTAGAGACACTTTGTCTTCTGCTAACTCTTTACATAACTTTTCTTCTTCTTTTTTCATACACTTAGGCAAGGTAATGCATTAGCTCATGCTTTAGCCAAGAGAATGAGATTTTTTTTTCCCTATTTTTGTCTGGATGGAATTTGTTCCTCCCGACCTTCATGACTGTTTTGTTTCAGGTCTTTTAGCTACTAAAAAAAGAGGTAAGCCTGTTTTTCTTCTTAAAAAAAATATAGTAAAGTCCCAACCTTCATGGAACAAATGTCATAAGTTAAAATTCTATCTATCTATCTATCTATCTATATATATATATATAAAAGATCTAATAAGGTTTACACTTAATGTTTAGTAAGTGTTGCCTAAGTGAAAAATGCTTAATGTCAGTATTTTTTCCCCTCTCAATTTTGGTTTAGGTGTTGCAAATGTTGATTCATTTTGATTGAAAACTAATTTTTCTGATTACTCTTTAAGTGGCTGATCTTACTAGTTTGCAAAGCAATCAGATTAACTCATGTTGCGATATTTATAAGGTAATTATTGTTTTGGTTTAAAAAGATGTTTTTACCTAATTCAAATATTATGTGAAAAATATGTTCATATTGAAAATGAACTAATAGTAACAAATAGATCTCAAATTGCATTATATAAAGAGTACTATGTGTATTGCATAAATAATGAATATGAAAGACTTCAAAGTTGTGCAGAAATTTTTTTTTTTCTTTTACTTCAACAGATCAACTTTTGTGAAATCATGATAATGATAAGCTCTCTCTCTCTCTCTCTCTCTCTCTCTCTCTCTCTCTCTCTCTCATATATATATATATATATATATATGATGATGATGATGATGATGATAAGCAGCAAATCTAATTCAATTTGGAAAGAAGTGTGACCATGATAAAAAGTATTTTTAATGTATGTATGATCTGATAAGAAATATTTTGATTGCAAAAAAGTGTGACCTATATATAGTAATAATTTTTTTAGCTGAGAAGTCTTTTTTTTTTTTTTTTTTTTTGGGAGAAGAAGCTAAGAAGTCTTATAACTGTAGATTTCTTTTTTATTGAGAAACTCTTTCGGTCGTAGAGGTTAATTTTATTAGTTCTAATTTTAGTTAATAATTTTTTTTTTTAATTAGGTGTGGATTCCAGTTAGCTCAACTGGTAAAATCTCTGATGGTTGAATAAGAGATCTGGGATTCAATTCTCATCTATACAAAAAACCGATTAGCATCTTAATCTGATGATATTAGCAATCACAAAGGGACATCGTATGTTGAAACTCTCTAAAAATTTTAATTTTAGTTTTTTATTTATTTATTACATTTCACAATTTTTCAGAACGTTAGCTATGCCACAGTTGCCACTCGGCATAAGTTAAGGAATTCTAGGGTTTCAAAATCAAACTTATTCTCAACTTTGACTTTTATATGTTATTTATGAATATATAAATATAGATATATAAGCAAATTAATTACCAAAAAAAGAAGAAGATATATAAGCAAATTAGACTAAAAAGCCTTCTCCTGTATATATTTGCCAAATTTGTATGCTGTAATGGAAATTCTCCTTTTTTTTTCTTTTCATTTGCTCCTTTAATTCTTTACCATTTGTGGCTCGATCTCTACTAGCCTGATTAATTTCATGGTTATTAAAAATTATACCTCTCGTTAAATTTTTTTTTTTTTCAGTCATAAAGTCCGTATTATTAATTCCCACCATTCTTGCAGTTGTATTATTATAAGAATCAAAGTCATATCATTTTACCTTATTTGTTTCCCTTTCCCACATATAATTACCATCTTCTTGACCTATCTTAAGGATGCAGTAGTCTCACTTTCTCCATATTTTATCTCTGTCTCTCTCTCTCTCTCTATCTGTCTCTCTCTCTCTATCTCTGTCATATAGTCATGGCTAGGTCTCAAAACTTGTTTTCATGCATAATATTCATGACTCTTTTTGTGATAACCATGAGCAAGAGAATCACCATTGATGGGGAAATAGATAATAATTGGTATGATGCACATGCAACATTCTATGGTGACATGACTGGCAGCGAAACCATGCGTAAGTATAATTATATTTTCATAGCTAGTGTTGGAGAAATGATAGAATTTAGCTGTAGCCCTAAGTTTTTAATTAATGATAGCGTACAATTTTATTATTTATTTTGTGTGTTGCATGTGACAAAGTCATAGCCTTTTAGTTTCTTTTACTACGGCATTCTAACTCTTCTTAATTGTTATTCACATTATAAATAAAGTCATGTTATATATATTTTTTTTTTGATAAGTTGCAGATTTTGTCATCAACATTTGATATTTATTTTAATAATTTAAAGTGTTTCATTTTAATCTCTATATTTTCAATATTGTTTCATAAAGTTCTTTACGTGCATCTAATGGATGAAAAATATATTGATGAGTTATGAGTATTACTTGTCAAAATTATGATTTCTAACTTGAAAAGTTATGCGACAGAGGGAGCTTGTGGGTATGGTAATCTTTTTGATCAAGGATACGGCCTTAGTACAGCAGCCCTAAGCTCTGCAATCTTCAACAACGGACTCACTTGCGGCGCTTGTTTTGAGCTCCAGTGTGTCAATGATCCACAATGGTGCATACAAAATGCTGGCACTATCCAAATCACTGCAACCAATTTCTGCCCTGCTAACTATAGTAAGACTCAAGACCTTTGGTGCAATCCCCCACAAAGACACTTTGACTTGTCCATGCCCATGTTCACAAAAATTGCACAATATAAAGCTGGGGTTATCCCTGTTAAGTATCGCCGAGTCCCATGCCTTAAGCAAGGAGGAGTTAGGTTTGAGTTGAAGGGAAATCTAAATTGGTTGCTTGTATTGGTGTACAATGTTGGAGGTGCTGGTGATGTTTCTAATGTCAAAATTAAGGGCACTAATACCAATTGGATTCAAATGACTCGCAATTGGGGTCAAAATTGGCAGACCGACACACAATTGGTTGGGCTAACTTTGTCATTCCAAGTGACCACTAGTGATGGGAAGATGTTACAATTCGATAATGTTGTACCTCGTAATTGGCAATATGGTCAAAATTTTCAGGGAAGATTTAATTTTTAGAAAGTCACTAGCATTCTGTAGTTTACTATTACTAGATGAGTTCTATCACTAGTATATCTTTTTGTTTTTTCCTAGAAAATAAGCTTGTACTGGGTAATTGGCAATGTCGTCTAAACCAAATAGCATGCAATTTGGAATATATTATCAAAAAGAGACTTTCTCTTTATGCTTTCCATAATATTTCTCATTTCGACATAATTTACCCCTATATCTTGGAGTGTCAAACCAACTAATTTTATCACTAGGAGTCTTATAACTCAATTAGTTGTTAAACATCTATGATTCAAATCTTTCCTCCCTATTGTAATATTGAATTAATAAAAAAAAATGATCAAGTTTTGTCTATAGATCAAGATTGGCATCTCATTCACTAATTTTTTAAACCAATCATTCAGAGAAAGCTTGATATAATGAATGTCTGATATATATAGCTTGCAGATTGAAGGCCATCTCTTCTTAATAAGCCATTTTCAGCACCCAATTAAGAAGCAATCGTATAAATACGAATATTCTTTGAAGAACTAGCATGATACATATGAATAATTTTCTGATTACTCTTTAAATGACTGATCTTACTAGTTTGTACATTAAAACCACATCGCTTTGCTCACGACCCATTTGGTGTATTATATGTCGAAGTAAACACTTTGCAATCATATTCGTATATTCTAACTAATTATTATAATAAGGTAATTATTGTTTTGGTTTTTATTGTCTTTTTCATTCATATTTCTTTATTTTATCATGACACCAATTCTCCCTCTACCTCAGTTACCTGTAGGTTTTAAAATATGTTCTACCTAATTCAAACCTTCTGTGAAAAATATGTTCATATTGAAATAAACTAATAGTAACAAATAGATCACAAAACTCAATATATTAAGAATAATATATATGTGTTACTGTGTATTAAATAAATAATGAATATGTAAAACTTTAAAGTTGTTCTGTAATTTATTTTTTCTTCTACTTTAAGAGATCAACTTTTATGAAATCATGTATAATATTTTCCATCCGTTATTCCTTCTTCCTCTTTTTAACCCTAAATTGTCTTAATTAATTTAATTATGTTTGGTCTAGTCTACAATCTTGTAGATTAATTAGTTGACATCTACGTATATTTCTAATAAAGACATTCAGTGTTCAAATCTTCCACTCCAACTATTGAATAAAAAAAATGTTCTTAGACTATTCTAGAAAAAAAAAATTATATATATATATATATATATATATATTTTAAAAGACCTATTAGAAGTTTCATCATATCAAGAGGCCAAATTTGTGTACGGAAAAGAACTTTTTTCTTTTAATAAAAAAGAGAGCTATTAGAAATGCATTGAATTATGTCACATTATGCATTGTCTAATAGGTCTCTTTTTTATAGGTTCTAATAGATCTATTAAGTTGTGATTTACAACTATATTTTTATATTAGCTTTAATTCTGTGTCAAATTTGATTGTATTTTTGTTCAATCATTTTCCTGTATTTATTGTGGAATTTAATGTAAGAGTTGTGTGTGAAAGTTTGGTGAAGATCTATGAGAAATGAGATTTCGTGACTAGCTCGCGACTGACAACCTGTGAAAGGCCACGTGAGAAGCATGTGCTGGAATCTAAAGAGTCTTGTGGCAAGCTGGATTTCGCGAGTCACTTCGCAACTCAAGCCAAGTCGCGAGTGACCGGCGAAAATCACTACTTGGAGCTTTTTGAAGTGTGTTTATCTCATTCCTTTATCAACACTATATAAGCCCACATTATCCACGAAATTGTAAGGAGTTTTTCCAAGGAACTTTTGAGATAGAAAACCCTAACTATACACTTGAGAGTTAGAGAGTGTACACCCTCAATCATCTACACCATTTTTCTAAAGTTTTGCTCTACTTCTACCTCTCCATCTACACACATTTTTGAGAGATTCTTAGCCCAAACACTTACCTCACCCAATCTGAATGTTGAGAGAAGTTTTGGTGCATATGAGAAGTATTAGAAGAAGCCATTGATTGGCGGATACAATTTGGAGTTAATTGCGAGATATGGATAACTAGTGAAGACATGGCTCCGTGAAGCCCGTTGGTAGCTAGAACTTGGAAGGTTCAAGTATATTGGGTAGATTAAGTTTGGAGGGTCTTTTTGATATTTGTGTACTCCAACTTTATTCATTAATGGATCGATTTCGGCTTGGAGGGCCATAGAGAGGTTTTTCCCGAGTACTTTGGTTTCCTCTTCGATAATACATCTCGGTATTATCTTGTATTTGCATCTCTCTTCCTACTCTTTAAGCTTTACATTTATTGTTTATTGTTCATGCTTGTGCCTTAGAGTAGTGTTCCGATTTTATTACTATTCATTCACTCTTGTTCCGCACTTAATTAAGTTAAAGTAAAAGTAATTAAACTGTAATTTAAAATTGGGGATCTAAACTAGTTATAGTGTTTTACACTATTTGAGCTTTCATGTTAATTACAAAGAAGTGAGTGACCAGCATTAGTAAGAAATCTTTTTAATGTTTGTATGGTTAAATAAGAAGTCTTTTCATTATAGTAGTACAATAATAAAGTTATGCAAAGTTAGCTAGCAAAAAAAAAAAAAGGTTTGTTATGCGCCTATGCCATTCAACAAAACTTGAGACATTTTAAGATTTACAAAATTGAACACTCTCTCTCTCTCTCTCCATATATATATATATATATGTGGTGAAGTTATTATCATTTTTTAGATAAGATAGAATTTCATTTTATAGCATCCACTCTATGACGAGAACTCTTTATCATTATGTTGAGATGCCAGTCATTTTTTTGTGTAAGTAAGGTTTGAAAAGAGATTTTTGCAAGTTGAGCTTATTAGAATCGTCATGAAGTTATTCTTTTAGTTCGGAAGTCTTTTAGTTGTATATTTGTTTTTTATTCAGTCATCTTTTAGTCATAGATTTTCATATTAGTTTTAGTTTTTTAACTGTTTTCTATAAAAAAAAATAAAAAATAAAAAGTTTTAGTTTTTTAACTACATTTTACAATTTTTTGCTATGCCACTGAGCATAACCTAAGGAATTTTAGGGTTTCAAAATAGAATTTTTCTCTAATAGATTGAAGCTATGGCAGCAGCACAAGACATTGAGTTTGCTGCAGAAATTGGCGTGGACAGAGTTGTGCTTGAAGGGGACTCGAGTGTCGTTACAAAAGCTTTGAGATTTAAAAAGGCAAGTTTGGCAGTGTATGATCTACTCATTCAAGATGCAAAAGTAGTAGAGAGAAATTTCATAAAATTATCTTACTCTCATACAAAGAGAGAGGGTAACAAAGTTGCACACGGCTTGGCGAGATTAGCACTTAGCTTGTCAAATTCCGTTGTATGGCTGGAATATGTTCCACCATCAATTTTTCATTTTGTTCAAACTGATTTAATCGTTTCATTGGAATAATATAAGTTGACTTCCTTCTCAAAAAAAAAAAATATATATATATATATATATAGGAGTTTTTTTTTTTTTTTTTTTTTTTTTTGTGGAGAAGAATTGTCTATACTTTTGTAGGGTCACGTTTTTCAGCTCAAGCCCAAGATGTATGGGACCTTAGACCAGTGAGCCCGGTAAAATGAATTTGTAGAGAGTGGGTCAAAGAGTTAGGCTTTAGTGTATGGACAACAGTTAACACGGTATTTTTCACGATCAAGTTGAGATGAACTGGGTTTATCAAAGAGGGTTGGTCCTCGGCACAGTCCGAGGAGCTTTTTCTAGTGCCTCTTGTGTGATAGGGGTTTCAGCCCTCCCCCCCTTCTTTCTGTCTCCCTCCCCCCTCTTTTATAGTAGTTTCCTTCCTCCTCAATTGGGTTTCTAGTACTGATATTTGTCCCATCAGCCCTTCCCTCCAGTTGTTGGGAGTGCTTATAAAGGCAGAAAAGCATGGCTATGTCAAGTACAAGGCACTGAATGCAATAATGGCAACCTTTCCCTCAGACATTTCTATTTTCTCTGTTATCCTTTTCTGTTTTAGTACTTTTCCTGTTCCGTGGAATGACCCGAAGTGTCACTACCAGTAGCAGGTTGCTCCATTTGTCCTCGACTACATCCATGGCCGAGGAGGGTTCTTCCCATGGCCAAGAAGGGGTTTTTCCTTGGACTGGGCCTTTGGCCCAACGTAGACATTGACATGGGCTTCCCGGTCTTTTACCCCCTACAATAGCTCCTCGAGATTCTTCTTTTCTTCCCCATGGGAGGAAAGGAGGATCTCGATGTGATGATTGCCCTTTTGCGCCCATTTTGCACTATTCCTGGTTGTGAGACATTCTTTTAGTTTATCTAAGCTGCGTTCCTGCCGTTTCGGTACACGAGGCGCACTTTCATTAAGATCTCTTTACGAGGTGACACAAATCCAACGGTTGAAGACTACTTTGGAAATTGAGCGAGACAAATCTAACGGCTGAAGACTGCTTTGGAAATTGAGCGAGATTTATCTCGCTTGTAATTCTTTCTTGGAGATTTGAGTGAATTGATTGCCACCAGGTTTGCCTCCTATATAAGACACATGGGGGGAGATCGTTCTTCTTTATTCGCAAACCCTTGAGTTCTGTAGGAGTTTCAGGCTTTTAACTCTCCAAATGTTCCCAAGGACCCCACCAAGGTAATGATTGAGATTTAGGGAGTGAAATGATCAAGGATAAGGGTGAGGGTGAAGGAACCAAACCCTCTTTAGAAGCCATGGGCGTCTTCGAGATACAGAATGACACAGTTAAGGCAAGGGAGGTAGAGGCCAAAGATATTTCTCCCCTTCAACTGGACAAGAAAGAAGTCTCTCTTCCTTCAGCCAAAATCCAAAGCAGGTGTAGGTCGCATCAGATTTTTGGTGCGACAAAATTTGGATTTCATCCGGCGCCGTGTGTCACGCGTGTGCGGATTTGGATTTCTCATCGCCGGTACCATCCATACTTGCTCGATTGCTACTAAAGCAAGTATGTGGATTCGGCGTTTTTGCTTCTTCTTCTCTCCCATCGCCGGTGCCATCCATGCTTGCTCGATTGCTGCTGGAGCAAGATTGTGGATCGGGCATCTCTACTTCTTCTTCTCTCCCACCGCTGGTGCCATCCATACTTGCTCGATTGCTGCTGGAGCAAGATTGATGATTTATCGTTCCCGTGTACTGCTTTTTATAGTTAGCTTTTGATATAGGCTTGTCTAAGCCCTTTTATGTACACTGTACTTCTTCTTTATCTAATAAAAAGACGACTTTATTTCATTTTGCGTACCTTTTCTTTTCTGTAATAATTATTTTATGAATGGGTGTGCTGGTATCTTTGCTTTTGAATAGTACTTAGAATTGACGCCGTTGATGGTAAAAAGTTGTCACCCTGAACTTATCAAAACTGACAGGTACACCACTGCCAACTTTAAGTAAGTTAACTATATAGGACTAACCAGGAAAACAACCGCATGTTCTACATTGTGAATAGTGTGACCGCCTAAGGACTTGTAACTTAAAGTAAACAGTCCGGAGGGGATCACTGGGTACTAAGGCTCTTTTCCACGTTTACGATGATGTTTATAGCTTTAACTTGCTTTAAGCGTCTGGTCCAAGGACCGAGGCATGATTGAATTTAGCTTAAACGCTTAGAAAGGTATCAGCATGTGTTAGTTTCCACAAAGCAGGAGGTCCAAGGACCATGCAAGACCTTTGTTCTGTCTAGGACTTAGGTTTTTCTTGAAGTAGCTGGTTTCCCCATAGGTTTGAGTCCGAGGACCATGCAAAACCTTGGTTCTGTCTAGTACTTGGACCTTCTTGAAGTAGCTAGTTTCCCCATAGGTTTGAGTCCGAGGACCATGCAAAACCTTGGTTCTGTCTAGTACTTGGACCTTCTTGAAGTAGCTAGTTTTCCCATAGGTTTGAGTCCGAGGACCATGCAAGACCTTGGTTCTGTCTAGTACTTGGACCTTTTTGAAGTAGCTAGTTTTTCCATAGGTTTAAGTCCGAGGACCATGCAAGACCTTGGTTCTGTCTAGTACTTAGGTTTTTCTTGAAGTAGCTAGTTTCCCCATAGGTTTGAGTCCGAAGACCATGCAAGACCTTGGTTCTGTCTAGTACTTGGACCTTCTTGAAGTAGCTAGTTTCCCCATAGGTTTGAGTCCGAGGACCATGCAAGACCTTGGTTCTGTCTAGTACTTAGGTTTTTCTTGAAGTAGCTAGTTTCCCCATAAGTTTGAGTCCGAAGACCATGCAAGACCTTGGTTCTATCTAGTACTTGGACCTTCTTGAAGTAGCTAGTTTCTCCATAGGTTTGAGTCCGAGGACCATGCAAGACCTTGGTTTTGTCTAGTACTTGGAACTTCTTGAAGTAGCTAGTTTCCCCATAGGTTTGAGTCCGAGGACCATGCAAGACCTTAGTTCTGTCTAGTACTTAGTCATTTAGAAAGTTGTTAGTGCGCATTAATTTCCTCAAAGCCGGAGGTCTGAGGACCCGACATAACTAAGGTTCTGTTTAACCTCTTCAAAAGATTCTGGTGCATGTTAATTTCCCCAAAGCAGGAGGTCCGAGGACCCGACATAGCTAAGGTTCTGTTTAACTGCTTCAAAAGATTCTGATGCGTGTTAATTTCCCCAAAGTAGGAGATCCGAGGACCCGACATAGCTAAGGTTCTGTTTAACGCTTCAAAAGATTCTGGTTTGGCCCACGGCTTCTTTCTCCAAAGGGAATTCAGCGAACCAGACTACTAGGCCCGCAAGAATTAGCCCCTTGACAAGTGCACGGGGCACACACTTGACGTAAGAAGCCCCTAGAACCGCACTCCATTTAGCAATCCTTCCTACGTAATCAACACTTCGAAGTGTAGACCTAAGCGGAAGCTGAGTTATGACAATAACGGTGTGTTCTTGGAAAAAATGGGGAGGCTTTCGTGTAGCTTGCACCACTGCCAAAATGGTCTTCTCGAGGGACTCTTGCTGATAGGAGTTTGATCCCACCATGATTAACCGTTGCATTTACCAATGCACAAGCTCTTCCTACAGACGGCGCCAATTGTAGGGTCACGTTTTTCAGCCCAAGCCCAAGATGTATGGGACTTTAGACTAATGAGCCCAGTACAATGAATTTATAGAGAGTGGATCAAAGAGCTAGACTTTAGTGTATGGACAACAGTTAACACGGTGTTTTTCAGGATCAAGCTGAGATGAACTGGGTTTATCAAAGAGGGTTGGTCCTCGGCACGGTCCGAGGAGCTTTTCTAGTGCCTCTTGTGTGATAGGGGTTTCAGCCCCCCTCCCCCCTTTCTGTCTCCCTCCCCCCTCTTTTATAGTAGTTTCCTTCCTCCTCAATTGGGTTCCTAATGCTGATACTTATCCCATCAACCCTTCCCTCCAGTTGTTGGGAATGGTTGTAAAGGCAGAAAATCATGGCTATGTCAGGTACAAGGAATTGAATGCAATAATGGCAGCCTTTCCCTCAGACATTTCTATTTTCTCTGTTGTCCTTTTCTGTTTTAGTACTTTTTCTGTTTCGCGGAATGACCCGAAGTGTCACTACCAGTAGCAGGTTGCTCTCTTTGTCCTCGGCTACATCCATGGCCGAAGAGGGTTCTTCCCATGGCCAAGGAGAGGTTTTTCCTTAGACTGGACCCTTAGCTCAACGTAGACATTGACATGGGCTTCCCGGTCTTTTACCCCCCACAACTTTAGTCTAATCTTATCAATACAGACAAGGTTCTTCTTAAAAAATAATAAAAATACAGACAAGCTTCTCCTATACATATCCAAATTTGTGTACTATAATGGAAACTATCCTTTTCTTATCCTTCTGACTTTAATTCCTTACCATTTTTGGCTCTTAACTAGCCTGATTTCATGGGCTTTAATAATTTTCCTTATCCAGTTATCCTTATTATTAATTCCACGATTATTGTAGTTGTAATGGGATAATTATTGAGTACTTCCGGAATACTATAAATGCGTACTCTTGAAATACCATAAATGCGTACTCTCCCTCTCACATAAATGTGGGTCCCACTAATTAAATTTATGGTAGGACTCACAATTCATGTGAGAGGGGGAAGTACGCATTTATGTTACTCCCAAAGTATTCAATAATTTTTCGTTGTAATGTATTGCTATAAGAATCAATATTCAATACGTTATATGGAGAAATGCTATGTTAACAATAATTTCAGAACAAATTTCAGGTAGCAAGTTATGTTAATAACAATTTAACAATAAATTTTAGGTGGAAAGTTATTACTAGTGGACAAAAAAAAATTTTAAGTACTGTGTCCAATTTAGAACTAGTAACAACTTGCCACCTAAAATTTGTGGATGAGTAGTGCTACATTTACTACATTAAGCTTACTATGAAAAGTTAATTCAAATATTCACTTGGTATATTCCTCTCTCTCTCTCTCTCTCTCTCTCTCTCTCTATATATATATATATATATATATTATTATTATTATTAATAACAGGATTCCCTGTTTTGGGTTTCAACATTTTGCATACTAAAATACCATCACACAAATTCTTAAACTCTCTAAAATACCCCTATTTTTTAGTTAAATAATTTTAAGTTTAAAAACAAAAACTGGTTAAAAGAGTAATTTACTATTTTTAAAAGTTTAAGTTTTAGGCTTTCAAACTTTTATTAACTCTCACATACAAAAATATTCTAAAAATTAGGACATTATCTCTATCTTACTTTTAAACATTATTTACTAAACCCCCCCAAAAAAAAAAAAAAAAAAAAGCATCATCTGACTTTTAAACATTATTTCACTAAATCAAAAAAAATAAATAAATAAAAAAGAGTCTCATTGCACCTACAAAGGCACGTGTGACGAGTTTAGTGTGTGTGCATGTGCGCGTATATATATATATATATATATATATATATTCTTAATTTACTAGTTAATAGAAATCCTCAATCCCATTCTTTGTGGTTCACTTTATGGAATACAAATCATTTGTATCATAGAGCAAAACATAAAGTGGAATACAAAAAGTGGTGCAGAGGATTTGTATTCTACTTTATGCTTCAACAAATCTTAACTTATCATATGTCAATTTTTTTTTTTTTTCCATTTTAAACTTTGGTAATTTTAGAAGGAAAGTAAAAATAATACTGGACAAGTTATGATTGATTAAATACAAAATATAAAAAATTCTTAAATACTCTCGAAGCAAGGAAAAATGGTACTCTTTCCTCTCACATTCTGGTAGACTCCACCATTAATTTAATGAGTAGGCCATACCATGAATGTGTGAGGAAGGAGCACCATTCTCTGTACTCCGAAAGTACCTAAGAATGTACTTATAAAATAAAATACAAATCTCCACTTATCACGTGTCAAAAAAAAAATCCATTTTAAACTTAGGTCATTTTATAAGGAAAGTAAAAATAATATATGACAAGTTGTGATGGGTGAAATGTAAAGTAAAATAAAAAAAAGTGAGACAAATAATTTGTGTTTCACTCCTATATATAAATACCATCTTCTTGATCTTGCTAATTAAGGATGCAGTATCTCTCTTTCGCTCTCTATGGCTAGGTCTCAAAATTTGTTTACATGCATAATATTCACGACTCTTTTAGTGATAGCCATGAGCGAAAGAATCACCGCTGATGGTAGGGGTGTGCATGGGTCGGGTTGAGGGGATTTTTTGACCCAACCCACCATGGTGGGTCAAAAAAAATCCAACCCAACCCAACCTATCACATAAGTCCAACCCAACCCAACCCACATGAGTCGGGTTGAACCCATGGGTTTGACAAAATTTTTCTTTTATTATTATTAAATTGAGTAGAAAAAAAAAATATTAATATATTAAAAAAAACCTGAAGATTAGTATCAATGTAACTTCTTAAAGGCAAATAACACTAATAACTAAACAACAATAGTAATCTATTAGGATTTCTGAGAGCACTTCCACTCCCATATGTTGCATTCTTCATCTACTACTTCATCTTAATCAGTGTTTACTGTTCTTTCTTTTGGTGGTAGGCTGAGCCTACCGTTCATTCAAACTGTTTATTATCTTGTGATTACCTGTTTGAGCTAATCCTTTACTTCCCAGTTATCTTCTTTTTCCTGTCTTTGTTTTTAGCCCAAAGTTTGTTGCAGATGTGTACTATTGAAAAGAGTCAGTCCGGTTCTGTGTCTACCTGTTGCCCAGTAGGACTAAATACCAGAGTTGAGTTTTGAACTTGAGCCAAACAGTAATTCCTGTGTAGCCAGGAGAGCGTTAGGGTATGAGTGGGAAGGTTCGTATACATCAACATAGGGATAAGCGACAGTAAGTAGTAACAGTATTCATAGAAGGCATCAATCTCTTTGAACACCCTGTTTCAGATCTAAGGTTAGATCCGGAAATTGGAAGATAAAGGTAGTCTAGGTTGTAATTGATTTCTTAAGCTTTTAATCCAGAATGATAAATAGGATGTTTAGAAGGAGTGACTCATCCACCAGCATTAGATCTAGCAGTACATCCCTCCCTGAGATTCCACAAGAAGATGGAACAATCAACTCAGAGTCGTACCAGCTTTCAGATCTAGATCAGAAGTTAGGAGATTGGAACATACCCAAAGTTCCCACAACCCAGGTCTATAAGTCATCATCATGGTCCTTGAAAAAGTCTTTCAGAACAGACTACCATGTTAGGACTATAGAACAAATCTACAGCATCAACAAGGAGTATGAAACATGCTACTTGTTATCCCCTACAGCCGTGAAAGCTCATAGGGAAAAAGATCATAAATTCCTCCACATAGGACTTGTCCAAGTAAGAGTAAAACCATTGATCAGAGAAGGGTTGAACAACTCAATCCTTATGGCCCTTAGAGACACTCGCCTCATTAGGTTTAATGACAGTCTTCTAGGTACCATTGAATCCAGTTTGAGTAACGGATCAGTTCACTTTGACTGTTTCCCAAACCTCACTGTAGCACTTGATGACCCTCACATCCTGAAGGTCCTCACCCTCAACATCAAAACCCATGGAACCCTTGTGTTACATGGCACCAGACAGCTTGCTCTTATATACAGAGTGTATTATAAGTGCATGAGGACAAACATGTCCATCCAAGCAGTAGATAAGAGAAAGGTAGGAGAAACCACTCTTATCCAAACCCCAAACGTTAGATCCACAGTTCAGGTACCCAGAACCCTGAAATGGTCTGAAGTCACTTTCCCAGCACATTGGACTATAGAAAATGAAAATTATCCTCTACAAGTCCAAAACCCAGTTAGGAACCCAGATCTAGATTTTGTCCAGCAGTTAACTGATGGAACGGTTAGACTAAGCTTTGACCAGTCTAGGTTTAGGTCACCCTTAGAATATGATGAACCCAGGCCCAGATCTTCGGTAGATCTGTACCAGGAACCAAGGTCTAGATCCGTAGATCTATGCCAACCCTTTAAGCAACCAACTATCCCCTTAGAGATAGACCTGCATCGCAGTGTAGTTCGTCTAGAACACGAGCTCCCTTTCCCACATCTAGAAGAGACTTAAGTCCACAGTTTCAAGGAGTTAAAGACCATTCCCAGGTTAGTACCCCTTGTTACACAGCCAAGCAAGACTCAATTGCTGATCAAGAAGAAGACAGCAATAGCCAGGACAGTCTTAAGCCTCCTTCACCATCAGGAACTGATATGAGAAATCCTATTCATCAAGAAAATGAATATGACTATCAGCTCATGATGTTGACAAAAGAATTCACCCCTGATATGGACGCTCTTGAAAATGATTTTAATTCTGAAAAGAAGAGAGTTAAGAGAGAAGCCTATAGAGCCAACCATACCAAGGAACAAAAACTAGAAGTTTTGGAGAAATGGAAGTTATTCATGAAAGAGGTATCCAGTGATTATCCTTTCTTTGAGTACTTTGAGAAACATTTCAAATGGCATAAAAAGTCTTGTGTCAAAACCAAACTTCCAGTTAAACCTAACCAACCAACAAGTGTTAGGAATCCATCATAAGAAGTAGAGAAATCTATCTCTCCTTCACCAAAAGCAAATGTCTTAGAAGCTCACATATCCTCTAGTAGTTCTAATAGACCCTCCTCAGAAGATGAAAAGGAGAAAGAACAACTACTAGATGACCAGCTTGGAGACACACCCCCAATCCCTCCTAAGAAAAGGATATCCAAATATAGAGGAAAAGAAGCCTTTAAGGATTTCCATAGGAAGAAAACAGTTTCCAAACAATATAGAAAACAGAAGTTCAAAAACAATGATTTCTATAAGAAAGGAAACTCCACCGTAGAAAACCTCAAACCTAAAGTAAAAGAAAAATGCTTTAAATGTGGAAAAAAAGGACATTTCAAGAAAGAATGTCCAGGCAAATCCCCTACTAATTCCTTGATCAGTGAAGATATCTCTAAGACTTTAGAACTTGACCACCCAGAAAGTGAGTCTCCCAATAGTTCTATTAACCAAGAAATCTGTCACATTTACCAGTCTTCATCCTCTCCTAGAGCTTCAACCAGTACCTCTAGCAGTCCAGATGAAGCCATACCATGCACAGATAGTTGTTGCAGAAACAACACTATCAAAGTTCTTTCCAAGCAAGAAGAGCTACTTCTAGATCTTATAGAACAGATCAAAAACCCAGAAGAGAAAGCTCAAAGACTTAGTGAGTTCCACAAAACCCTAGTTAAGGAAGATAGTACATCCAAACCTAGGTTCCAGGAACCCAAAGTTGATTTGGAAAAAATCTACAATAGGTTTACCAAATCCAAGAAAGAAATAACTGTCCAAGATCTCCAGAAAGAGATTAAGGATACCAAAACAGAAGTGAGGAACCTTAAGCAGGAACTAGTCATCCTTAGGGTTGATCACAGTCTCATGGACCAAAGAGTCAAACATCTAGAAAACACTTCTCACCAAGGTAATGAGGAAGGAACCTCATTTCAGAACCCTTCTGATGAAGAAGATGATGAAACAGTTAACCCTACTGCAGATATGGAGCCAGAACCATCAAATGGATCGTTCTTGCAAACCATCAGTAGAATTAACTTCCAGAAATGGCACTCCAAAGTCAGGATTGTCATAAGTAAGGATTTTCAATTCGAGGTAGTTGCCTTAATAGATTCAGGGGCTGATCTCAACTGCATCCAAGAAGGAATTATTCCCTCCAAATACTTCCGGAAAACCAAAGAAAGGTTAACTTCCGCAAGTGGTGGAAAAATGCAGATTGAATTTAAAATCCCAAAAGCACATGTTTGCCAAGACAATGTGTGTTTCAAAACCACCTTTGTTCTTGTCAAGAATATGATAGATAGGGTCATCTTAGGAAACCCATTCATGTGTCTGTTGTATCCTTTCACCACGAATAGTGAAGGAATCACTACCCATCCTTTTGGCCAGTCAGTCGAGTTTAAGTTTCTTAGGAGCCCAGAACCTAAAGACATCAATAGTCTCCAAGAGGTTTCTATCTCCAAGACCCTTAACCTTATCAAAGCCAAAATCCAACACCTTAAGTACCTTGGTAATGAACTAAGTTACACAAGGATTGATGAACAATTAGCTTGCAAGAGTTACCAATCAGACATTAGAAAGTTTGAAGAAAAACTTAAGCAAGAAGTCTGCTTTGATCTTCCCACGGCCTTTTGGCATAGGAAGAGACACGAAGTTGCTCTACCTTATGTCAAAGATTTCCATGAAAAAAACATCCCCACCAAAGCCAGACCTATCCAAATGAGCCAAGAACTCATGGATACTTGCAAGGTAGAAATAGAGGATCTTCTTAAAAAAGGAATCATCAAAAACTCTAGGTCACCATGGTCTTGTCCAGCCTTTTATGTCCAGAAAAACGCTGAGATAGAAAGAGGTGTCCCTAGACTTGTCATCAACTATAAGCCCCTTAACAAAGTCTTAGAATGGATAAGGTACCCTATCCCCAACAAAAGAGACTTAGTTAACAGGCTTAGTAAAGCAGTGGTCTTCAGTAAGTTTGACATGAAGAGTGGTTTTTGGCAAATACAAATCAGAGAGTCTGATAGGTACAAAACAGCCTTCACCACACCTTTTGGCCATTACGAATGGAAAGTAATGCCCTTTGGTCTTAAGAATGCACCTTCTGAATTCCAAAACATCATGAATGAGATTTTTAATCCATTCTCCAATCATACCATAGTGTACATTGATGATGTACTCATTTTCTCAGAATCCCTAGACAAACATTGGAAGCATCTTAGAACATTCTTCCAAACCATCAAAAGAAATGGTCTTGTTATCTCAGCTCCAAAGATTAAGCTTTTCCAAACAAATGTAAGGTTCTTAGGTTTTGATATAAGACATGGAGTCATTAAACCCATTGATAGAGCCATTCAGTTTGCAGAAAAGTTTCCTAATGAAATCCTAGAAAAGACCCAACTTCAAAGGTTCTTAGGTTCCCTCAACTACATTTCTGATTTCTATCAAAACCTTAGGCAACAATGCAAGCCTCTTTTTGATAGACTCCGAACCAACCCTCCTCCTTGGACACCCACTCATACATTGGTTGTTCAACAAATCAAGAAATATGTCAAGACACTCCCTTGTCTAGGAATCCCCTCAGAAAATTCCTTCAAGGTAGTCCAGACAGATGCCTTTAACATTGGTTATGGTGGCATTCTCCTTCAGCGTGCTAGTCTCACTTCCCCAGAACAGATTGTCTATTTTCATTCAAGAATTTGGACTCCCACTCAACTTAATTACAGTATTATTAAGAAAGAGATTTTATCTATAGTACTATGCATTTCAAAATTTCAAAGCGATCTTTTGAATCAAAAGTTTTTGTTAAGAATTGATTGCAAATCTGCAAAACATGTTTTAAAAAAGGATGTTCAAAACATTGCATCAAAACAGATTTTTGCACGTTGGCAAGCCATTCTTTCAGTCTTTGATTTTGATATAGAATTCATAGCCGGAACTCAGAACTGTATCCCTGACTTCCTAACCCGTGAATTTTTGCAGAATCCAGACCATAATGTCCGGGAAGAAACCCGTACAACCCCAACCTCCCAAGTTGCCTAAACAGCAAACCACTAGGAGTACTAGTCAGGCACATAACCCTGGCCCTTTAGTACCCTTTTCTAGTTCACAAAAAACTTCACCTGTGCCACCATCCATTGTTGCCAATCGTTATTTGGTCTATACAATCCCGAAACCAAATTACCATAGGCCCCAAGGACAACACAGTTATAGTTCTGCTTTAGCCACATTACCTTCCAAAGCAACTTCTCCATATACAGTTGAAGAACCCTTTGGCCCAATTGTGCCTAAGCAACCTTCTTTTACTCTCCCTCCTCGAACAGGAAAAGCCTCTTACATCAAAAAACCTTTTGTCCAACACATTTCTTATATTGAGCCACATTTAGCTCATATAACAGAACCGTTGGCATTAGCAATGGAAGTATTGCCCTATGAATGGCATTTCCTTCCCAAAAGCCCAAAAAAGAACATCAAATTCTATAAAGGCATTCTCATCCAAGAAAAGTCTGCCAAAATAGAAGACATCAGAGATCGGAATAACCCTTCAAAGGTTTTGTATCATAAATTCATAATTCAGAGTTTTGTAAGCTGCAAAGATTGGGGACACCCCTCCACACTCAGAACACTTACAGTACTCAAGGGATCAAAACCCCTGTACAATTATTATGATTATATGGATGCTTTTGAAAAGGTATTATTCTTCCAAAATGAGAACTATGACCACTCATGATTCATTCAGTTTGACAGGAAATTCAAAGGACAGATACCTTCGTGGTTCCTTAAGTGGTGGGAAATGTTTGGATCAATTCCACAGAACTTCCCAGAATCTCTACAGGACGCGCTAAGGTATTTCAGCTCCAGATTTCAAGCAGACAAGCATTCTTCTCAGTTTCCAGCCATCTTGCATATGACAGTACAATACAAGATCCACTGGATTAGCATGTGGAATTATGCTATCAATCAGAATTTGCTCGATAGGGAATTCTTTGTAAAATGGTGGGATAAATTCAGGCCTACTGACACTATCTCCAAATTATATAATGACTTTCCTCTTCCAGTACAGAAACCTATAGCTCATTGCACAAGATCACAATCAAGTCTAGACTCCGTCCAGATCTCCGGAAGATCTAGTAAAGAACTCAAAGATCTTGCCCAACAGCTACTCCTCCAATCACAACAGTTAGAGTCAGAAGAAAAGAACTCTCCTGCCTCTTCAGAAACCTCATGCAGTCGTGCTCCAATTGACCCATTCCAGGACTCTCAGGATCCTTATGATGGTTATAACTTGGACAGCGATTAAGGCATTTCCAGAAAGAAGCTCCCGGATGCTCCAGAACAGCTCCAGGTGCCCCAGAAAAGCTCAAGAACCACCTTTGCAAATCCGGTTACTATTCCAGGAACAGTACCCGCACCAGCAGAGTTGCCAACAGAGTACTATTCACTGCACAGTCCAGAACACTATGCAGAGTCACTATTCAGAAAAGTAAGGGGACAAAACACTGTTCATAAACAGTGACTAGTTACTGTTCACTCTACAGTGCCCTGATAGAATCATTGAAGTTACTGTTTGCTTTCGGCTGAAAAGATATTTACCTGAAGGTAAAAGCATTTCACCTTCCGTGATTCCCGCGGTCTCCTGATCTGATCCAAGGCTCCCTCCAGCTATAAAAAGAACCCTTTGCTTCAGTCTTCAGCAGGCTTAAAACTCCTCTTCTCCCAGAGCTTCTTACTTTGTACTTAGAAATACTTTGTAAAACCAGAATGGCTCTCTTCTTCTCTCCCCTAGTTTATACTTGTACTAGAACTACATTTGTAACCTATTTTAGCTTCTGCACCCAGTGCCCTCTGAACGGCACCCTTTGTTTGTAGCTTACCCCCATTTGGTATCATATATATATATATATATATATATATATAAGTGCCCTACAATTGATTTTTAAAAAAAATTATTAAATATGGGCGGGTCGGGTCGGGTTTGGCGGGTTTGTAATTTTATGACCCAAACCCAACCCGACCCGCCATAAAAAAAAATTTGTAACCCAACCCAACCCACAAAGCCTTAAAAACCGACCCAACCCGGCGGGTCGGGTTGGGTTGGGTCGGGTTTGGCGGGTCGGTGGGTTTTCTGCACACCCCTAGCTAATGGGAATATAGATAGTAATTAGTATGATGCACATGCAACGTTCTATGGTGACATGACTGGTAGCGAAACCATGCATAAGTATAATTATATTGTCATAGCTAAGGATGGAGGAACGATAGAATTTTGCTTAACCCTAATAAGTGAAAAAAAAAAAAAAAAGTCATAGATTTTTAGTTTCTTTTATTACCACATAATAATAACTCTTCTTACTTGTTATTCACGTAATTAGGGACAGAGCTAGAAGTTCAATCTAGGGGAGCGAAGTAAAAACTATAGTTTTAAAAATCGGACCGGACCGGTCGAGAACCGGCCTTTAATCTAGTCCAGTTATGGTATAAAATCGAAAATGGCCTAAAAACCGGTAAATAGTAAAAACTTGCCGGTTCAACTTGAGAACTGGAAACTGGCGTGGTCGAACTGGTTTTGCTCCTCAAACTAAACTACATCATTTTTAAGTTTTTTACTCCTCAAAACTACGTTGTTTTTCTGCTCCTCAAAACTAACCTAAAGTCCTCACTAACTCACTCATCTCATTAGCCATCTCACTCTCACCTCATGATTCACACCTCCTCTTCTCATCTGTCTCACTCTCTCACTCACCTTAAGCTCTCAAGGCCGCTCAACTCAACTCAAGCTCTCTCTAGTCTCTACTCTCTACCTTACTCTGTTCTCTCTACCTCACGCACAACGACACGCCCTCGCCCTTTGAGCTCACACCTAATTTGCTCTACCCACAAACCATTTCAACTACCCACCCAAAACCCACAACTCAGCCACCACCAAGACCCACAAAACATCCCAACCATCCACCACAACCCATAAACCCAGCCACCCATGACCCATAAACCATCCAAAAACCCAAATCGATAAAGCCACGCAGCAATAAAGGAAAAAAAAATCCAGAACTATGATTAAAAGAATGAATCAACGACAGTGGAGGTGGCCAAGAAATAGTGGGGCCGACGATGATGGAGGATAACGGAAAGAAAAAAGAAAAAAGAAAAAACTCAAGGAGGTGAATCAGTGGGTGGTACTGATGGCGGTGGAGATGCAATCGATGATGAGTGGCGCTGATGAGTGGATCGGTGGCCGGTGATGAGTGGCATCTAGGAGTGGATCGGAGGCTGGAGGTTTGGTTTGTGGAAGGGAAACTTTGATATTGAGAAAGCATAGTGTCAAGAGAGTAGGAAGAGATGACTGAGTGACTTTTGTAAAATATTTTACACTTGTTTTACTTTTACACACACACTTGTTAATATATATATTTTTATATATAATTAAAAAATTATTAATTATTTATATAATTTAAATAAATAATAATTAAATTATTTATGACATCATCGGTTTGACCATCGATTAGACCTAGGTCCAACCAAAAAACCGATAATTAGCTCCTCGACTGGTTTTTTCACCGTACCAGTTTTTAAAACCATGGTAAAAACAATTTATTTTCATAAAAATTTAAATTAACTTTCATTTAGTACTAACAAAATGCGAACAACAAAAAGGACACGACATAACTATTTTTAAATACTTTGCAACACAATTATTTATTATAAAAGAGAAGTCATTCTTTTAAATGTCAAAAATCATTACAAAATGTAATAGCAATTTGTCTAAAAATCATCTTCAATTTTATTATGAATCCTATTTTTAACTACAAAACCTAATTATGGTTGCTAGATAAAATAAAACAAAATAATAATTAAAAAAAAATCAACACATAATCACAATGTCACAAACAAGATACTAATTGAAGGGGTAAAAAATAGCATGACGAACCTTCGCTACATTGGGCCTGACGGATCCTAGCCCATGGGCCGGCAATAGGTGAGAGCCCAGGGCCTAGAATGACTTAAAATACTCGTTACACACGTTTGAAATTCGGTAGAATCCCAAAGGAAATTAGAATCCTAGTAGAAGGATAATTCTAGAAGATACGCGCTCAATGAAAGACCCACTCTACAAGGAAATGTTTTGCCCATCACGTTTGGGATTACTCAAGTAGAGTCCTATAAGGAAAAGACTTCTACATCAAGGAAAAAAAGCCAACCTTTTACTACCATAAAAGCCCCAATACCCTCACAAATCAAGATATGCATAATTTCCCCTTCTCTAGCACTCTAGAGTTGAGAATAGTTCTAACTTGACCTTCAGAGGATATTTGGCCAGCACCACACCGGTGCCCTCTGCTAGATCACTTCTTTCTTCTTGCAGGTTATTAGTTCAAGCCTGCGAGGATCGTGTAGCTCACTGGTGATTTTACGGCATCATCAGTTGGCGCCGTCTGTGGGAAACGAAGAGTTTAGCCAGACTATCGCCTCCCAGACATAAGAGTTGCATGGTACTCACTCGCTCGATGGCTACCACCAACAACGTTCAAGGAGACGAGCCGCCAAGATCTACTGCATTAGAGAGGCAGGTCCAGACTCTCATGGCAGCGGTAGAACGACTTACAAAACAGAACCATGATCTGGAGGAGCAGCTATGCCAAAGGGATGCAGGACATAACGTTCAGGAGGAAAATCAAGAAGGTACCAGTGCCGAATGAAGGGACCCAGAGAAGCCAGAGGGCAGCAACGCCTCAAGCAGACTAGAACGGCAAAACATGAGCCTTCCATCCCTCATGGATTCGGCCCCTCCACCTATTATCGCAGAGATACAGGCGATGAAGGAGCAGATGGAGGTCATGATGAATGCCCTCAAGGGACGAGTGTCCAATAATCTTGACGACCTAGTAAACAGAACTGACTCACCATTCACTACCTCCATCAACTCATTCCCCTTGCCCCAGAAATTATGCATGCCCCAAATCGAAAGCTACGACGGGGTCAAGGACCCCCTCGATCATCTAGAGACTTTCAAGACCTTGATGCACCTTCAAGGGGTACTAGACGAGATCATGTGTAGGGCATTCCCGACGACGCTGAAGGGCCCTGCAAGGGTTTGGTTCAGTAGATTGACACCAAGCTCCATCAACACTTTCAAAGAGTTGAGCGCCCAGTTCACCTCGCACTTCATAGGCGGACATCGGTACAAAAGGTCCACCGCGTGCTTAATGAGCATCAAGCAACGAGAAGACGTGAAGCTGCGGGCCTACATAACGCGTTTCAACAAGGAAGCCCTTTCAATTGACGAAGCTGACGATAAGATACTCGTAGCTGCATTCACTAACGGGTTGCGGAAGGGTAAGTTTTTGTTTTCTTTATACAAGAATGACCCAAAGACCATGACGGACGTGCTCTATAAAGCCACCAAATACATGAACGCAGAAGATGCATTGCTAGCCCGCAAAGAGAAACCTAAGAAGAGGGAGAGACAGGAGGACACACGACAGGACAAGGGGCGAAAGGTTGCTAGAACCGAAGATCAACGAGATGAAAGGCGCCCTAGACCCCCCACTGGAAAGTTCACCAATTTCACCCCATTAACCGCCCCGATAGATCAAGTCTTAATGCAAATCAAAGATGAAGGAGCGCTGATATTCCCTGGTAAATTAAAGGGAGATCCCAACAAGAGGCCAAGGGACAAGTATTGTCACTTTCACCGAGACCACGGGCACGACAACCAACTGCTACAACCTGAAACAGCAGATTGAGGCCCTTATCAGACAAGGGAAGCTACAGAGGTTTGTCAACAAGGAAAGAATCGATCTGCCGCAAGAATAGGCCCTACGATGGGAGAACGAGCACCCTAGACCACTTATAAGGGACATAAGGATGATCGTAGGTGGCACAACCGCAGCCGAATCTTCCAAAAAAGCCCGCAAAACCTACCTTAGAAAGGTTCATAGCGTCCAACTTACAGGATTTGTACCCAAGATGCCGCGAATAGATAACCCCGTCATCAGATTTTCAGAGGATGATGCTAGGAGACTTCACCATCCTCATGACGACGCACTTATGGTCAGCTTGCAAATAGGGGATTATAACATGCATCGGGTCCTCGTCGACAACGGCAGCTCAGCAGACATCCTATACTATCCAGCATTCCAGCAAATGAGAATTGACAGGGAACGGTTGACCCCAACGAATGCCCCACTCGTGGGATTTAGGGGAATGAAGGTGTTCCCCTTGGGCGCAATAACACTAGCTGTGACGGCAGGTGACTATCCTCAGCAGATCACTAAGGTGGTAACTTTTCTCGTAGTCGACTGCTCGTCCGCCTATAATGCCATCCTCGGGCGACCCACTCTCAATTCCTGGAAGGCAGTGACTTCAACATACCACCTGATGATTAAATTCTCGACGAAGTATGGGGTGGGAGAACTGCGGGGAAATCAAATAGCAGCACAGGAATGCTATATTGCCATGTTAGAAATGGAGGATCAACAGCAAACAATGTGTATCGGAAAGCAACGAGCATTAGCAAAGCCGGTTGAAGAGCTGGAAGAGGTGAGACTTGATGACACATGGCCTGAATGGACAACTAAAATTGGCACACTAGCTAGTTGGCCAGTGCGCCAAACGATGACGACTTTCCTCAGAGATAACCAAGACATGTTCGCCTGTAGTCATGAATACATGCTAGGAATCGACCCCTCAGTCATGGTCCACAAGTTAAATGTGTCGCCTTCATTCCCTCCAATCCGGCAAAAGAAACGAGTCTTCGCCCAGGAGCGGGACAAGGCCATAGCCGAGGAAGTTCGAAAATTACTAAAGACAGGTTTCATCCGAGAAGTATATTACCCCGACTGGTTGGCAAACGTCGTCACGGTTAAAAAGGCCAACGGAAACTGGAAGATGTGTGTAGACTTCATGGACCTTAACAAGGCTTGCCCTAAAGACAGCTACCCACTCCCATGGATAGATACCTTGGTAGATTCGACTGCAAGACACCAACTCCTAAGTTTTGTGGATGCTTTCTCCGGCTACAACCAGATCAGGATGGACGAATCTGATTAAGAGAAGACCTCCTTCATTACAAGTCAGGGATTATTCTGCTACAAGGTGATGCCTTTCAGACTCAAAAATGCTGGGGCAACATACTAAAGGCTAATGAACAAGATGTTTGCACATCAGATCGGCAAGAACGTACAGGTTTATGTTGACAACATGTTGGTAAAAAGCCTGCATGAAGTTGATCACCTAGACGACCTCAGGGAGACATTCGACACACTCCGATCATTCAACATGAAGCTAAATCCAAACAAGTGTGCGTTCGAAGTGACAGCTGGGAAGTTCTTGGGTTTCATGGTATCCCAAAAAGGAATAGAGGTCAACCTAGAGAAGGTGCGGGCCATAATGGAGTTGGAACCACCAAGGACGGTTAAGGAGGTCCAAAGTTTAAATGGAAAGATCGCAGCCCTAAACAGGTTCGTCTCAAAGGCGACGGACAGGTGTCTACCATTCTTCCACACTGTAAGGAATCATTTGAGTGGACGGATGAATGCCAGACGGCATTCAATGACTTAAAGGCATATCTCTCATCTCCATCGTTGCTCAGTCCATCCTTGCCGGGAGAAGAACTCTACTTATATTTAGCCGTTTCATAAGCTGCAGTAAGCGCAGCTTTGGTAAGAGAGGAGGATGGATTCCAGAAACCAGTCTACTTTACTAGCCGAGCACTCCGAGGGGCAGAAGAGAGGTACCCTCAGATGAAGAAGTTGGCTTTCGCGTTGATAATCGCGGCACGAAGACTTAAGCCATACTTCCAAGCGCATACCATCGTTGTCCTAACAGACAAGCCATTGAGAAAAGCCATGAGTAGCCCAGAAGCGGCAGGAAGAATGGTTTTGTGGGCAGTAGAGTTAAGCGAGTTTGACATCCAATACCGCCCACGGACGGTCGTAAAAGGGTAGGTAGTAGCTGACTTCATCGCCGAGTTCACTCTCGGGGACGGCCAGGTGGAGGAAGAGAAAGAACAATGGAATATCTATACAAACGGATCTTCAAATAGACGAGCCGGAAGAGAAGGCGTAGTGATCCAAACTCCGCAGGGGGACAAGATCCAATGTATGATCCAACTGGATTTCCCCACAACCAACAACGAGGTAGAGTATGAAGCCTTGGTGGCAAGGCTAGACCTTGCAAAGGCTGCGGGATCAGAAAACATAGTTGTACACTGCGATTCACAGGTGGTAACGAGTCAGATCAATGGCGACTACGAGTGCAAGAACGATAGAATGAACAGATATTTAGAAGAAGTAAAATACCGAATCAACGACCTCGAAGTCAAATTCATTCAGATCCCAAGAGAAGAAAACGAATGTGCCGACCATCTAGCAAAAGCTGCGTCAGCCAAGTTTATGCTGGTTCCCGAACAGGTATTATCATTCGTTCAAATCTCCTCACTTATCAATGACGGAATAAATATGCAAGTTGTAAACTCTGAATGCAATTAGACTACGCCATTGATATCCTACCTAAAAACTGGGGTGTTACCGGAGGAGAAAGGCGCCACAAGAAAGTTGAAGGTCCAGACATCATGGTTTGTGTTGATAAAGAACGTCTTATATAAAAGAGGTTTCTCTCGACCGTACCTAAGATGTTTAGGCCAAGAGGAAGCAGATTACGTGATGAAAGAAGTACACGAGGGTATTTGCGGAAACCACTCAGGCGCGCGATCATTAGTACACAAGTTGATCCAAGCAGGATACTATTGGCCTACAATGATGAAGGACGCGCAAACTTATGTCCAGTCCTGCGACAAATGCCAGAGGTTCAGCAATTTCATCAGATTGTCGTTCGTAGAACTGACCTCTATAACGGCACCCTGGCCGTTCGTACAATGGGGACTTGATATCATGGGCCCATTCTCGACGGCGATTCGGCAGCTAAAATTCCTGGTAGTTAGCATAGACTACTTCACTAAGTGGGTAGAGGCGGAAGCCTTAGCCACCATCACGGAGAAGAACATCCGAAGTTTTGTCTGGAGGAATATCATATGCAAGTACGGGATACCCAGAGTACTGGTCTCTAACAACGGTAAGCAATTCGACAACGGCGCGTTCAGAGACTTCTGCTCGGAGTTAGGGATCAAGAATCACTACTCGTCGCCCACACACCCACAGGAAAATGGACAAGTCAAAGTCACGAACCGGTCCTTGCTCAAGATAATCAAGACCCGGCTCGAGAGGGCAAAGGGAATCTGGCCGGACGAACTACCAAGCATCCTATGGGCATACCGAACCACAGCAAGAACACTCACTGGAGAAATACCATTTCGACTTGCATATGGAACCGAAACTGTCATTCCCGCAGAAGTAGGGCTCACGAGCTACTAGGTGGAGAGTTACGACGAAGATAAGAACAAAGAGGCCATGCCCCTCCAGCTCGACCTAGTGGACTAAGTCAGAACGGCAGCAGAGCAAAGGTTGGCACGTTATCAGAATCTCATGGCAAAACACTACAACACCAAAGTAAGGCATAAGGACTTCCAGGTCGGTGATCTTGTACTACGGAAAGTAATGGGTGCCGTTAGAGATCCTTCACAAGGAAAGCTCGGCCCCAACTGGGAAGGACCCTACAGGATAGCATCATGGCAAAGGAAGGGGACCTACCACCTCAAGACAATGGACAGACAAAAGCTGCAGCACCCTTGGAACACGGAGCATCTACGGAAATACTACCAGTAGAGAGAATATGAAAAACCAACGATGATCCCCAATTTCCCAGTTTATTTAATTTTAGCTACAATTACTAGTTTTCCTTTAATAATTTTTGCTACAATATTTTGTGCCTTTTTAAGCCCAAGGGGACAGGTACTTTTCCTACAAATGCATTTTCTTTTTAAAAAGGAATTATTCAGACACAACCATGTTTTTCTAATTAAATTCAAGGATGGATAACCGTGGGTGCAAATGACTACCAGAATCCACAAAGTGGACAGATCACCCATAGGGTGAAAATATCTACAAAGTCCACAAAGTGGACGGATCAACCATAAGGTGAAAATAATTAGTCCACAAACTAGACAGATCACCCATAGGGCGAGAATATCTACAAAGTCCACAAAGTGGACGGATCACCCATAGGGTGAGAATATCTACAAAGTCCACAAAGTGGACGAATCACCCATAGAGTGAAAATATTTACAAAGTCCACAAAGTGGACGGATCATTGATAAGGTGAAAATAGTTAGTCCACAAAGTGGACGGATCACCCATAGGGTGAGAATATCTACAAAGTCCATAAAGTGGACGAATCACTGATAAGGTGAAAATAGTTAGTCCACAAAGTGGACGGATCACCCATAGGGTGAGAATATCTACAAAGTCCACAAAGTGGACGGATCACCCATAAGGTGAAAATATCTAGTCCACAAAGTGGACGGATCACTGATAAGGTGAAAATAGTTAGTCCACAAAGTGGACGGATCACCCATAGGGTGAGAATATCTACAAAGTCCACAAAGTGGACGGATCACCCATAAGGTGAAAATATCTAGTCCACAAAGTGGACGGATCACTGATAAGGTGAAAATAGTTAGTCCACAAAGTGGACGGATCACCCATAGGGTGAGAATATCTACAAAGTCCACAAAGTGGACGGATCACCCATAAGGTGAAAATATCTAGTCCACAAAGTGGATGGATCACTGACAAGGTGAAAATAGTTAATCCACAAAGTGGACGGATCACCCATAGGGTGAGAATATCTACAAAGTCCACAAAATGGACGAATCACCCATAGGGTGAAAATATTTACAAAGTTCACAAAGTAGACGGATCACCGATAGGGTGAAAATAGTTAGGAAATCCACAAAGTGGACGGAACACCCAAAGGGTAAAAATATTTAAAAACCCCCAAAGTGGACAGATTGACCATATGGTGATATACAAAGTGGACGGATCACCCAGTGGGTGGAAATACCTACCAAGACCACAAAGGGACGGATCACATGTGGGTTGGAAATATTTACAAGTCCAAAAAATGGACGGATCATCCTAGACGGGCAACAGTCAAAGCCCATAAATAGACGGTTGAAATTAAATTACGCTGTAGGTGAATCGTCCTTGACGTAAGAAACTCCTTAAAGTCAATAAAAATGGACGATTAAAACAAAATCCACCACATAGATGGGTAATCCAAGACATAGCGTTTGATATGCAACAAATTCTAATTGGACGGACACAAGCCCGTCAACTGAATATTTCCAAGTCCACAATAAAGGACGGGATAGGTTACCTAAAATATTCAAGTAGGACGGATCGTCCAAAAACAAAAACTACACAAGTCCATAATAATGGCTAGTTCTATAATGAACAACTTGAAGAGGACGAATATTTATGCATCATTCAAAAAATAATAAAGATTGATATAGCAAGCATAAAATTGTAAAACAATGCAATAACGACGGATAAAACCCTCAGAGGGTAACTATTTAATACACAAAATTAAGGACGGATTGTTCTCAAAAAAAAAATATTATTACATTTTCGAGTCGGCATCTTGAACATTTTTTTGCTGGAGCTGATTCTCTGTCACCTTGAACTGCCTCCTCAGCAAAAAGGTCGTCTGTGTTCTCTGAGGCAACGAGCAAAGCAGACGTCTGGTCTTGGTCATTAACATTTATCATTGACACATCCAGTTCAAGGTAGGCTTTCTTAACTTGACGGAGTGCATCATCAAAGCCTTGAAGGAACGAGCCCCCCAGCTCGCCTAATAAGGTGTCGAAATCACGGTATTCTCAGACCGCTACCTCCTTAGCCTGACGGAGCTTTTCCTTCAAGTCTTGGATTTCCTTTTCTTTGACCTCCAGGGCCTTTCCAGCCTCATCCATCTTTTGCTCAAGCTCTTTCCTTACCTGCTCTGAAAGGTCAAACTTTTTCTCCATAGTGGACTTCCACTTGCTAAGTTGACTCAGCTCACTCTCCGTCTGCTCCGCCTTTGCTCGAACACGTTCCAGGGCCGCCTCACGGTTAAGGCACCGGTCCATTAGACCCTTCATCATGACCAAGGACTGAAACAAACAAGTTAAGAGTGTTAGACAAAGACGAAGTAGAATGGACAGGCGTAAACCGACAGACAAACATTACCTATGCAACAGCAAAGAGACCCGTCTCCCCCATCACCTCCGTCGAGTGATTACCCAAATCCTCGTAATCTTTAGACGAGATTATAGAAGAAAGCTTCTCCAGGGCGAATTTGGAGTCGTCACGAAGGAGAGGAGGAGGCTTCTCTTGGCTTGTGGACGGGGCCTTCATCAAACCTTTGCCCGACCCGTGCTTTACTGGGGTGACGGTCTTCGCACCCTCAGCCATTAACCCGAAGACGGGTTCCAGAGAGACTTTCTGCTGCTTAAGCGGACGGTAAGATTTGGACAGAGGCTTTCTTTTTATCGACGAAGTTGTCCCCTTAGGAACCACCTCGCCAGATTCTTTTCTTTTGGCAGCCTGTGCCTTTATCAGAGCCCTCCTCTTAGCATCGTCTATCTCTGCAAAGAAGGACGGATAAAGTCATTAACTAAGTTGAAGTTGTTTATACAAAATAAAGGTTGACGGACTTACGTCTGTGAATTCTCTCGTTATATCTAACGGCTTCAGGAGTGGGTTCAGGACCGTCACAATACCAGTAAATGGTGTCTAGATTTACCAACTTTGCCCAAGTCCTTTCTTCCGGCTTGGTCTTTTGAAAATCTTCTCGAGAAAACCAAACTCCTCAACACTAACTTATGGGCGCCGTCTACCTGCAAAGGAAATAGACGATTAGGAAAAAGGAATCATAATTGACGAATATAAAAAGAAATTGCAAATTAGGACGGATGCATACGAGATGGATGTAATACTTCCCAAGTTGTGTCGACGGGCATATACTCCGTCTCTCCTGGATGGCTCATCCATTCGTCACCCTCTAGGAAGAAGTAACGACTCTTCCAGTCTCTATTTGAGTCGGGTGTTTCAAAAATAACCTTCAACAATGGGCTCCTATTGGCAAAACTATACATTCCCCTTGACCTGTCAATTTCATCTGGACGGTAGCAATGAAGGAATTCACGCACCGTCAGCCTCCTAGCGCCGTCTGTCATAGCACCATAGAGAATCTCCATTGCTATGAAGACCCTCCAAGTGTTTGGGGATATTTGGATGTCGGACAGACCCAAATATTTTAAGAGTTCTCTATGTAGGGTACTTAGTGGAAACCTAAGTCCCACCTTCAGCATCTGCTCGTACACTCCGACACCTTCTACCCCTTCGTAATAACATTTCTCTGATACATAGGGTAGACGGATTGGGATGTAGTCTGAAATTTGGAATTTAGCCCTAAAAGTGCTGAAATGTTTCTCCCTGATGACGGATGTGAATTTATGCACCGTCCACTCTGGTAGCATGATGAACTCCCTAAGTCCATCAGCACCAATGACGGATCCCAATGGTCGATCCTCGCCGTCATCAGACGTATCTTCTACTTCAACCATCTCCATATCCTCATTTGTTGAGGACGAGGAAGAGGCGGACGAACTCCTATCTTCGTCAAGACTCTCTGGGTCTTTATGACAGGACGGGTATACTTCCTCGTATTCTAACCCGTCACGAACTACTGACTGATTTCTTGACGCACTAGACATTGCCTACAATCGACGACAAAACCTAAGACTGACGGATCTAGTAGTGACTGACGAGTGTGTAGGTCTAGCAAAATGTAAGCACAAAATGCAAGACTTGGAAAAAATAATAATAACAATACTCACCGCTCTCTGAGTAACGAAAAGTTGACGGTTGTATAGTTGACTGGTAAAGATGTTCGACGGAGTGCTCTGACAAGGTTGATGATGGCGCTCTGACAATATGTTTTGGCTGAAAAGTATAGAAATGAGGAAGGAGAAGTGTGTTATATATATGAGAGATGCACGGAAGACGAAGCGATATTTCTATCCGGTACAAAATCCAATCAAAAAGTGACACGTGGCATGCCTCATAAATGCTTGACAACATGTCAACAAATGTTCGCAATTCATGTCTTTTTGAAGAACCGTCAACTTCAAGAAACTTCAACCGTCAACTTCAAGAGTCTTCAACCGTCAACCTAAATAATCTTGGACCGTCAACCCCAATTAAAATTGAACCGTCACCCTACTAGTCCGACCACCTAAATCATGACGGACCATTCGGTGAAGGGGGCAACTGAAGGAGTAAAAAATAGCATGACGAACCTTCGCTACATTGGGCCTAACGGATCCTAGCCCATGGGCCGGCAATAGGTGAGAGCCCATGGCCTAGAATGACTTAAAATACTTGTTACACATGTTTGAAATCCGATAGAATCTCAAAGGAAATCAAAATCCTAGTAGAAGGATAATTCTAGAAGATACGCGCTCAATGAAAGACCCACTCTACAAGGAAATGTTTTGCCTATCACGTTTGGGATTACTCAAGGAAAAAAGGCCAACCTTCTACTACTATAAAAGCCCCAATACCCTCACAAATCAAGGTACGCATAATTTCCCCTTCCCTAGCACTCTAGAGTTGAGAATAGTTCTAACTTGACCTTCCGAGGGTATTTGGCCGGCACCACACCGGTGCCCTCTGCTAGATCACTTCTTTCTTCTTGCAGGTTATTAGTTCAAGCGTGCGAGGATCGTGTAGCTTACTGGTGATTTTACGGCATCATCACTAATTAAACACTGTCGTAGTGTTGTTGTGGCTCCACCTTTGTAACTTATTATTAACTAGTTATAATAACCAAGTCAGTTTTTTCTTGAGTTATTAATCTAGTCAATTTAAGTGTCTAACATTAACTAGTATGAGTGAGTCTCACTTTCTAAAGAGAGAATAATGAGATATGCTGCATGTTTTGCTGTCGTGGCTCCACCTTTGTAGCTTGTCCTTGAAGATGTTAATTAGATGAGGGCATCTGTCCCTACAACTCATTTATACTACTTAGGAAAATTTCATGAGGTTGAGGGCTAGAGCCCCCCTTGGTCAATACTTAGCTCCGTCCCTGCATGTAATAAATAATTTTCATAGGAGAAAGTCATGTTAATCTTTTCTTTGATAAAGTGCATATTTTGTCATCAACATTTGATATTTATTTTAAAATTATTTTTATACTTTAAAGCATTTTATTTTAGTCTATATATTTTCAAAACTGTTTCAAGGTCTTTACGAACATCTAATAGATTAAAAAAAAATTTGTTGATGGGTTATGAATATTACTTGTCAAAATTATGGTTTCTAACTTGAGAAGTTATGTGATAGAGGGAGCTTATGGGTATGGTAAGTAATATTTTCGATCAAAGGTACGGCCTCGCGACAGCAGCCGTAAGCTCTACACTCTTCAATGAGAGACTCACTTGTGGCGCTTGTTTTGAGATCCAGTGTATCAATGATCCATAATGGTGCATACAAAATGCTGGTACTATCAAAATCACTGTAACCAATTTTTGCCCTTCTAGGACTCAACCATGCTTGTCCACAATGAAAGCAACCTTTCCCCACAACAGACTTGGCATATGGCAAAAAGCTCAATGGAAGACTATTCAAGTGCTGTTGATTAGGACCTTTCCTATATCAGAATTTCCCTTACCAGATGGGAATCCCCTTTACCAGGAGTTTACAAAATAAATGTTGATGGAGCTTCGGACCAAAAGAGGTACTCTAGCGTTGGAGACATTGTAAGGGTCAACCAATTGCTGGTCTCTGCAAGTTTCTTCAATCTAGTTATTCTGCAGAACTCGTAGAGATAATGGCTTTGGAGCAAGGAATCCTACTTGCTAAGGAATTGCAGCTGCCTAGAGTTATTTTAGAATCAAACGCACTCAATGTCATCCAAGCCATTAATGACAAAGCTATAGGGAGCAGTTTTCGGCCACTTCATTCAGGATTTTATCCAAGCTCGGGATATGTTTGAATCATGCTCTTTCAAGCATCTAAGCCATGACCTTAACAAGGTTGCCCACGAGTTGGCCCAATATGCTTGGAGGAGTGCAATTTCACATATCTGGAGAGGAGTCCCCCCACCCCCCCCCCCCCAATGGTTGCTTATTTAATTCAATCTGAGATGTGTACTGTTTAGCTATGTTGTCTGGCTTGTATCTGAACTCTCTTTGTTGTACTCTTTGTTTGGTTTTTAATGCCATCTTATTTCCCTTTCAAAAAAAAAAAAAAACCTATAGTAAGCCTAATGATGATTGGTTCAATCCCCCACAAAAACACTTTTACTTGTCCACGCCCATGTTCACAATACTGCTTGCACCATATGAACTTGGAATTATCCCGGTTAAATATAGTCGAGTCTCATGTATTAAGCAAGGAGGGGTTAGGTTTCAAATAAGAAGAAATCGATATTATTTGTTTGTATTATTATTATTTTGATAAGATTGTTTGTATTATAGTACAATGTTGGAGATGCTAGTGATATTTCTAATGTCAAAATTAAGGACACTTAGAGCATTCCCATCAGATGTGCTAAATGCCAAATATTTGGCATTTGGCACACCAAACATCAAAAAACCCTCCTATGACATGTTCTAAATGCTATAATATTTGACACACATGAACAGTACCATTCCATCTTTGGAATGGTACGGATGAAAATGATAACAAAAAAAAAATTATTCATTTTCTCTCTCTTCTTTTATGACTTTCTTTCTTCTCTCTCTTTCTATTTTTTTCTTTCTTTCTCCGCCTCTCCCTTCATCTTCTATCACTCTCTTTTCCTTTTTTCTTCTTCTTTCTTCTCCAAAAATCTTCACCTCCCCCTTTTTCTTTTTTCTTTTTCTTTTTTCCTTTTCTCTCTCTCTCTCTCTCTCTCTCTCTCTCTCTCTCTCTCTCTCTCTCTCTCTCTCTCTCTCTCTGCCTAAACTGTTGCCATTGAGATTGGCTGTCGCCGTGGAGTTCGGCCTCACCAATGAGGTCGACTGGTGGAGATCGCATGTAAGTTTTGGCATTTTTTTTTTTTTTTTTTGATTGTGGATTCCATATGATTGTGGGTGGTGGTGGAGTTGGGTTGATTCCATGTGATTTGAGTTGTATAAATGGAGTTGATTCATCTCTTCATTTTTTTTTTGGATAGTTTTGTTTTGATTTTGGGGATTTTTTTAAAAATAGTATTGGGTGGTGGTGGCGGGCTATGCTTGTGTATGGTGGTGGGTTTTTATTTTGTATTTTTTTTAAATTGATGATTTTTTTAATATTTTTATATATTATTTTAATGTATGGAATTGAAAAATAGAAGATGTGATGTATGGTGAATTGTAAAATAGTGTGTTAAAATAATAAAGTAGGCTTTTTGATGTGTCAAAATGGAATATTTATAGAACACCTGATGGGAATGGTCTTATATTGATTGGATTCAAATGTCGCGCAACTGGGGCCAAAATTGGCAGTTCGAACCACAGTTTACAGGGCAATTCTTGTCATTCCAAGTAACTACTAGTGATGAGAAAATGCTGCAATTTGATAATGTTGTACCTCGTAATTGGTGATTTCATCAAAATTTTCAGGCCGAGTTTAATTTTTAGAAATTCACTACCATTAGTACTTATTAATAAATTGAAATATTGTCTAGATTTACGGACATGCCATTTGTAATATATTATCAATAAATTGAGGTTATAAATTGAGGGGTGGCTAACCGTAGGAATGGTCCTAAAGTCTCCCATTTATTCTTCGCAAATGATAGTGTGCTGTTTTGCAGAGCTATGGAGGTTGAATGTAATAAGATCTTAGAGATATTGGAGGTGTATGAGAGAGGGTCTGGTCAAAAGATAAACAGGGAAAAAATGAATATCTTTTTTAGTTCGAACACTCTTTGTCATTGCAAGATCGAATTCAACATCTCCTAGGTGTCCTGGCAATCTGTCAGTATGAAAAGTATCTGGGGTTACCAGCTTTAGTAGGCCGAGCAAAAAAACAAAGTTTTATATTCCTAAAATAGAAGGTGTGGAAGAAATTGCAAGGGTGGAAAGAGAAGTTATTGTCTCAAGCGAGAAGGGAAATCCTCATCAAGACTGTTATTCAAGCTATCCTAACCTACACCATGAGTTGTTTTAAACTTCCCAAAGGGTTGGTTAGGGAGCTAGAAAGCCTTATTCAGAAATTTTGGTGGGGTTATAGCGGTGATTTAAGAAAGGTGCATTGGGTATGTTGGGAAAATCTTTGTGAAGCGAAGGAGGTGGGTGGCATGGGCTTCAAAGAAATTGAAAAGTTCAATGATGCACTCCTAGCAAAATAAGTTTGGAGGATGATAAATAACCCAGGGTCGCTTAGCTTTCGAGTGTTTAAAGCTAGATTTTTTCCAAACTGCTCAATATTGGAAGCTAAAGATTCTATAGCTGGGTCCTATGCTTGGAAAAGTATTCTTAGTGCGAGAGATGTTATCCGGAAAGGTATGGTTTGGAGAATTGGGAATGGCCAATCAGTGTGTGTTAAGGAAGATAAATGGCTGCCTAAAAGAGAGAGTAGTTCCATCATTCCCCTCTACCTACGATACTGCCTGAGACAAGGGTTAGTTCCCTCATTGATGCTGATCAGAGAGAGTGGAAAACAGAGGTGATTCAAGAGTTGTTTCTGCCTAGTGAGGCGTCGGTAATTCTGGGAATTCCGCTGAGTTTGAGGAACACAGAGGACCGGGTTACTGGGCCTACACTCCTTTAGGGGTTTATTCCACAAGTAGCGCCTATAAGCTACTATCTGGTAGAGACTTGCCAGGCAGCTCTAACCGTGAGCCTCAAAGACGTTTTTGGAAGGCAATATGGGAGCTGCGAGTACCTCACAAAATAAAACACTTTGTGTGGAAGGCATGCCACAATGCTCTCCCCACAAAGTGTAACCTGTTTCGACAGAATATCACAAACTCGAGGGTGTGTAAGTTGTGTAATGAAGGTCATGAAGATGTGTTACACGCTTTGTGGAAGTGTCGGGTGGTGGAAGGTGTATGGAGCTGTCACAGTTAGGCCTAACAAGCTGTGAACCCCCCTTCTTTAACTTTTTGCGATTTATTTGATCGTTTCTTGCAGGTGACGGATGACTTCAGGAAGGAAATCTTTGTAGTAGCAGCTTGGTGCCTATGGAATCGAAGGAATACCCTTCACTTTGGGCATCAAGTGCAACCTATTGCCAACATTAGCTCGCTGGCTAGTAATCTGCTACAAGAGTTCTTGGCGGCCCAGGAAGATGAAGCTCAGCCAGTGCATTCGCCTATTATCCAACACCAGTGGAGACCTCCAGAGCACGACCACTTCAAAGTAAATTTCGACGTTGCTATTTTCAAGCCTCTTAACTTGGCAGGTATCGGGGTTGTCATCCGAGATTGGTGTGGAGAAGTAACAACAGCTCTGTCTATGCCGATTGCTCTAGCCTTGACAGTTGCGGATTTGGAAGCTCTTGCGTGTCGCCATGCTGTGATGTTTGCTACTGAAAAGGACCTGCAGAATGTTATCTTCGAAGGAGACTCAGCTTCAATGATCAATGTTGTCACGCCCCGAACCCAACTATAAAGATAGGCATGTGACAACTGCCGCACGCTTATAAAGTAAGCCCCTTACAAGTGTGCAAGACCTTCTTAGCAACTAAAATTTATCCTCAAAATTAAATAAATTAAATCCAAAATACCTCAACAATTTCTTTATGAATAGATCTCCAATAATTTAATAGGAACAAAATCTAAACCTTATGTACATAATGCCCATTGGCCAATAAATATAAAACTATTCGAAGACCATTCAATCCCAAAATCACTAAACTTCTTTTCTCGCTCACAATACAACATCCAAACTCCTAAAACTTGTTATTCTTCATAATCGGAAATTGGAGGGGAAAAAGGAGTGAGTTAACAACTCAATAAGTAACCAAAATCCTAATAAGTTCTATCAAGTAATAGATTTGTAAAGTAATAAGATGTAATATGAGCCTTCAAAAGTTATAATATGCTATGGGTTTTCAAAAATAACTAAAAAAGTTTCATAGTCTTAAAATAATAAGTTGCAAATAGATCACATACTTTAATCTTACAAATATATCATAGATGGTTTAGAAAGTAGTCAGTTTTTCATATATCAAAAGCTATAACTTACAATAGGTTCTAAAAATACATAAGCGGTTTTAATGACTCAAAATAGTTCAAATACTCAAACCTTTTGAAAATCACAAATGTGGTTTTAAGGACTCAAAATAGTTCAAATGTTCAAACGTAATTCATATTCTTAACAATCTTATGACTATGGTCACGCTATATCCTCGTGACTAGGCATCAAAGTACCAATGAATAACTCTCATTGGTTTGGATATCATAATACCAATGAAGACCCCCATTGACTGGGTATCAGAGTACCAATGAATAACCCCCATTGGTTTGGATATCAGAGTACCAATGAATAACTCCCATTGACTAGGCATCAGAATTAATTCATAGTCAACTTATTCATAATCATATATAAGAAATCATAGTTTCTACCCAAAAAAATATCTTATTCAAATACACACACACACACACACATAATATATATATAATCATATATTCAATATTCAAATCTATTTGTGATATTTCTATATTCTTTACTTTAAATCAATATAGCTAAAAACAAACAATTAAATAAAATAATTCTTATATTCAATACTCATATGTATTTGTGAAAATTCCTTATTCTTTACTTTGAATCAGTATAACTAAAAACAATTAAATAAGATACATCATATATTCAGTAATCAGATATATTTGTGATAATTCTTTACTTAAAATCAGTAATACAATAGAAATAAAATTGTAACATCTGTAAACAATTTTCAATGGTTAAAATACGCACAATAAAACCAATTAGGATAAGGTTACTTACCTCCAAAAGAAACTTTTCCCTAACACTTCCTCTAAAATCCTTAAATATCACCTAGAACAATTTTTCAAAAATTTTTACTCAATAATCAGATAATTTAAATAAAAAAACTTATAACGATACCCGACCAATAGAGAGACTACTGAAATATCCAATAATTTCTCTTTATTATTTCAAAATAAAACTCCATGTATTCAATATATATATATATATATAAATCCTCTACTACTACTACCACTAACAAAGCCTAGAATACCTAAAATCATTTAGAGTCAAAAGGACTACCTAGACCATCTTCTATAGTTCTACATGTGTTCCTTTTTTCTTTTCTCTTTTCTTTTTTTTTTCTTTTTTTTTTTCCTACTGCCACTGCCGCCTCTAGTTTTCTCATGCCTCTAGTTTTCTCTTGGCATGAGGACAAATCTCTGACACAAGCTTTATTGAAACTATTCTTCCTCTACCAAGTCAATAAAATATATTAGAAAGAAGTTGACGTTCCTTCTTTTCTTTGCGTCAAGCGGTTATTTATTTATTTATTTATTTTCCTCCATCAATCCGATTCAATTCCTTAAGAAAATTTCGTAGAACACACCCATGCGGCCATGGCTAAAGAAAGTCTCACTGTTGGCCAAAATACTCACATAAGAAAATATTCTAATACCTCATAAAGTCTAAATTTGACAAAAGAATAAAATTTCTTAAGCTCTTACCTCAAGAATGTAGTCAATCCTTATCTACTTCAGTCATTTGAGTAGTCTTCTCTCTCAAAATATTTCTGCCATTATACGCTGACTTAAAAATTAGACTATGTATAACTAGGGTTTCAACCTTATTTTCTAAAAAAAACCCCTTAGCAATGTTAATTATAACAATTGACCCCCATAAACAAATTTACTTAAATACCCCTCTTTTTAAAATTTTTTTTTTTTTTTGGGTATTACCAATGCTATCTCCCAAGAAAGCCCGGTGCTGAATTCGTATGGAGATATTGTGGACGACATCCGTTCCTTAGTTTCTGTTTTTCAGTCATTTAAATTTTTCTTTGTTCATTGGTTTTGTAATGTGGTTGCCGATGCGTTAGCTAAAAAGGCCAAATGTTTAGTGGGGTCTCAAGAATGGTCGGGTGACCTACATACAGATATTTCCCAGCTAGTTGGCTTTGATGTCCCTTGAACCATTTTATTTATCCCAATAAAGTCCCAGTCTGGTTGGCTGGTTTCTCAAAAAAAAAAAAAGATGTATCTCTTTGACTTTTGATATTGTTGGCTGATATGTTTGTAAACGCAAGGTTTAGATCCTATAGATTTTTTAGGGTAAGTGGTTAATATGTTGGCACATCATCAATTCGCTTATATATCTTTAAATTAATCATTTCTCAACAACAACAAAAAACTTTAAATAGTCTTTGAAAACACATAAATATTCCTATTTATCCTAAACACCTCTCAACTTCTAGACTTGTCTCTTCTAAAAATGATTCAAATCTTCTAGAGTTCCTAAAGTACTCTACCAAGTGGATTGAAGGAATTGAGTTGGATGGACCATCATTTGTTGTTGAAAAGATTGAAAGTTTTAAGGATGCAAGAGATTTGTATAAAAATATAGAGGTTTTCTTCTTGAATGATTTTGCTAGGGACTGTTTTTTTTTGGATTCAGATGTTTTAGCTTTTGGGGAAGAATGGTGGCAGTGATTTTGCGGATTGATGATTTTTTCAAGTTTGAGATCCGTTCCATCAAAAAAAGAAAAAGAAAAAAGAAGCTTGAGATCTGTTTGTCTAGCGTTAATGCTTATAGCTTACTAAGCTTAATCCATTTTTTTGTGTTTTTTTTTTTATATTTTTTTTTATATAAGATAGAAATTCTACTCTAACCTAATTTAATTGTATAAGTTAATATTTAAGTTAGTGAACTGATGAGGTGGCAACATCTTAAACTATTAATTTTAAATGAGAGATGAGAATTTAAAGAAATTTACTTGGCAGAGTACTCTAAAAACTCTACAAGATTTGAATCTCTCTTGGAACATGCACATTTCCACAAGTAATCATCTTAGGCTATGTCTCTCCACTACTTACTTCCACAAAAGAAGCAAGGTCCAATAAAGGAAAAATAGCCTTTAAAACGTCTTCATAAGCCATTTGCAGCTTTCAAAGTGGACCCAAAAAAAAGAGACATCAAAGGTAGGGATGGTAAAAATTCCTCACCCTACCCTGCACGGGTTTTCTACCTTTTTGTGGCAGGGATAAGTTTTGCTCGTTCCGTCCTATCGTGCTCTACCCCACCACAAATGTGTGTTTATATATATATATGTGCGTATATTTTATTTAATATTTATTTAAATTATTTTTTATACATATCCTATTTATAAGTTTTGTTGTTACATATTCAATTCCCATTTCTCTCTCTTTCTCAATAAGAAAACATTATTAGAAAAAATAATCAAATTACATAGTATATACACAACACAAGTAATATAGGCACCCACCTACAAGAACATCACCTAAATGAACAAGCATTTATAAACTCAATCAAATCGTAAAATAAGAATCACAACTCAAAATAGCCATCCACTCATACAAGGTGCAAAGTAAAATAAACTTTAGATCTAATAGAGAATGTTCAATCCCCTCGAATAAGTGACTGTTACGTTCTTCCCAAGTAGTCCACATGATGCACAAAGGAGTAGCATTCCAAACAATCGCGTTCTTTTGCCAATCTAATCTAAAGGTCCCTTCCAACAAACCAGCAAATCTACCACCCTCCTTGGCAATTGGCATAGTCCAGTGTAGGCTAAAAAATCAAACCACCAAGGACCAAAGCTAGAAAGAAAACTCATAATGCAAAAGCAAATAATGCACAAAATCACCACTATACTTGCAAAAAGAGCACCACTCAACAACATGAATCTATTTTTTACAACGATTACCCATTGTAAAAATCTTACCTCTAGTAGCTGTCCATGCAAAGAAGGCAACCTTGGGAAGAACCTTGATCTCTAGACACTCTTCCATGGAAAAGGATTTGGGCTGCCTTGAGAAAGAACATATAAACTTCACCTATAAAAAAACATTGTTCCTTGAAGGAATCCAACCAATTCAATCATCCTTGCCTCTGCCAATCTTGTAAGAATAAAGAAGAAGAAAAATTGCAGAACCTCCAAATCTTAATTCTGAAAAGGCTTAAGGAATGTGACATGCCAAAGCAAACTACTATTACCCCCTTGCATAAGTTCCCCCACTGTAGCCTCTTGGGGTCGATAAATGTGAAAATTTTATGGTGGAAAAAGCTTCATGAAGAGGCACTTTCCCATACCATGGATCCAGTCAAAATTGAATGCGCTGACCATCACCAACTTCAAATTTTTTTTTTTAAAAGAGACACTTGACCAACTATTACAAATAAGTAGTAATATTTATTGTACACAAATCGTTTTATACAACTCAAAAAAACTAAAACCTTAAAATGTTTGTGTGGTTGTCCATCAGTGACCCAACTTGGAAATTGTGAAGTTAATTTGTTTCCCTTGACAAAAATCCATATGCCTTGTGGACTTAACATTTCTCAACTAACCACTTAGCCCAACAGGCTTTACTAATCTAACTAAAGTTGCTTGAGGTGAGAGGTCTTGTTGCAAGTGTCATTCACTCTATTGCTAATTTGTTATTTTGTTACACATCATACCCCACCTAAACCCACTTGCTAGCTCATGCATTAACTAAACCCACTTACACATAAGATGAGCTTCAGCTTGTTTATAGGCTTGGTAATAAATTTGATATGAGCTTGACAAATAAGCTCAATTTTTTTTTTTAATATATAAGATAGAATTTTATTCTAGTCTAATTTAAGTGTATACGTGTATGAAACTCCTTCCTGGAGACTTGAACCCCGGCCCTTGCCCCCCACACCCCACAAGCACTTATACTTGTGAAGTGACCATCGCACCAAGGGTGTGCGGTGGTAAATAAGCTCAATTTTTAATCCTTAAATTTATGTCACACTTTATTTATGCATACTCATTACGTCTTACATGAGTTTTTCCTGTCTCAAAGAGTGGATGAGCCAGGATTGATTTAACTCGTTCTATCAATTGAGATGATTTTGAATTTACTCTCTAAAGTTTCAAAATTTAGATTCGTATCCCTAAAATTATTTATAATTTGGATTTAAGTCATTTCATTAGTGCTATGTAATGAGGTGTCTGTTAAGTGCCAACTAAGTTCAAAACAATATCTTTTTTTTTTTTTCCTAAAAAAAAAAAAAAAAAAAAAAAAAAACTAGGTCATTTTAATTAATCACTAGTTTTCAAATTTCATCCTTAGGGTTGAGATAATTTTTATTTTTCCACATAAAGTTTTAAAATTTGGATCCATAAAACTACATCATTTTGAGTTTAAGTAGCACTTAATGGAGATCTTATTATGATGCATGGATGGAAGGACTTAAATTTAAATACTATATAATGTTAGAGATATGGATAACTTTAAGACACAAATCAAAATTAACCCAAATTTTAAGGATATAAATTACAATTTTGTATTTTTTTTATATACATATCATATACTATATAATAAAAGTTGGGTTTAGAAACCGTGGTTGCGCCAAGTGGCTTCACCAAATTGCAGAAATTTTTTGTAGATTTTTTTAAAAAATAGATATATTTTTCTTCTCCTATAATTTCTAAGTGGATAAAAATCATAATTTTTTTTTTTATAAAACCAACAACATAGTAGTATAGTACACATTTATGATTTTAGCTTCTCTTATAATTTCTAAGTTGATAAAATTCATAATTTGATTACAATCCAAACTCCATCTTAATTTGATTATAATCCAAATTTTTCATCTAATCTTTTATAAAAAAAAAAATCTTCATTAAAAAAAAACCAACAACATGTATACTTTCAAGTTGAAAAAAAAAAAAAAAACTTAATTAAAAAAAAAGTTGGCTGCCCCAAATTGCAAGAAATTTATAGATAAAATCAAAAAATAAATAAATATTGTAAGGACTCAATTTGTAACGATCCCAAATTGGTTTATTGGGTTTGAACGTTAAAGGCCCAAACAATAAATTTGTAGAGAGTAGGCTAAAAGGCTATGCCTTGGTTATTGGACAGTGGTTAGTCATGGTGTTCGAGATGATTGTACAGGGGTGAACTATGCTTGCCCAAGAAGATTTTTCTCCTCGGCACGGCCTAGGTGACTCAGGTTCTTAGCTCTGGCCCCCAGCCCCCCCTTCTTATGGATTGCTTCCTTCTCCTTTTATACCAGCCTTTACCCTCCCTCCAATGTCTATGTATAGGTCCAGCTTTCTAGGGCTGATACTTGTCCTATCAGCCCATACCTAAAATGGTTGGGGTGGTTGTAAAAGCTGAAAAGCATTGCTCTGTCAGGCGCAGAATACTTGATTGCAGTAATGGCAGCCTTTCCTTTGTCCCTTGTCGCCACACTGCTCAGGGGTCCTTTTCCCATTATTGCAGAGGTGCCTAACTTTTCCTTGAACCGCTCCAATACCATACTCGCCCTTTTTTCTAGGAGCGCCTTGGGATGCCGAGAACAGAATCGTCCTCGGCTATATCTTTAGGTCATTTGGACTTCCGTTGCATGTCCTCGGCAACGCCTATCCTCGGCGTGGGCCTTAGGCCCTAATGCAAAGTGGGCCGGGATCACAAATTCTCTAGCCTCACAAATATTAAGCCTCATGTATATCACTATATCCTACTTGAATTTGATCACAATTGAAATACTAATCCGAGTCAAATACTACCTCCAATACTAATTAGATAAAGCATGAATACAAAAACTTCTAAATAAAATGAATTACAAGGATCAATAAAGCTAATTTGATAAAGCCTAAGACACTTTGTTGCGCCAAGTGACTTCACAAAATTGTAGAAATTTTTGTAGATTTTTTTTAAAAATAGATATATTTTTCTTCTCCTATAATTTCTAAGTGGATAAAAATCATAATTTTTTTTTTTTTTTTTTATAAAACCAACATCATAGTAGTACAGTACACGTTTATGATTTTAACTTCTCTTATAATTTCTAAGTTGATAAAATTCATAATTTGATTACAATCCAAACTCTATCTTAATTTGATTACAATCGAAACTCTTCATCTAATATTTTATAATAAAAAAAACATCATTAAAAAAAACTTAATTAAAAAAAAAGTTGGCTACCCCAAATTGCAAGAAATTTATAGATAAAATAAATAAATATTAAGCCCTATGTATATCACTATATCCTACTTGAATTTGATCACAATTGAAATACTAATCCGAGTCAAATACTACCTCCAAAACTAATTAGATAAAGCGTGAATACAAAAACTTCTAATTAAAATGAATTACAAGGATCAACAAAGCTAATTTGATAAAGCCTAAGACGCCTAAAGAAAAAGGAGAATACGCATAAAAAAAGGGGAAGATAATTTGATTACAATTGAAACACTATCTGCATCAAATACCTCTTCTAAATATTAATGTCTTAGCTATTATATATTGATTTCTTTTTCAAACTATGTCTCTCTCTCAGTTTGAAAAGGAAAAAAAAAAAACCTTCACTCCCTCTTCAAGAAGCGGTTTGACATGGAAGACATAACCACCATCACAGGCAAATTTTTTTTTACACTTTACATGCACTTGATTTGTCTTTCAAATATGCATATTGTTAAATTTATGACTATCAAGATCTATAGATTTAGCCAACAAAAGACAAAGAAACACTATTCTTGCGAACAGATTATACAAGCAATGAACAATTAAAGGTAATCAATATAGTCATACATTTATTTTACAAAATAAATTTGTATCGAACTGCTTCAATTGTGCACATTTTTTTAATAATAAATTTATTTCCAAGTAAAATAATCTTCTTGATGAATATTTCAATATACCAGGATGCTAATGTTGTTGCAAATTTGCAAAGACGTGAAATACCTAACAAAAACCCTGGAGACATACCTAATATCGATCAAGACTAGTTCAATTTAAATTTTAAATCACTTATCTTTTTAATTCTCTTTGCCGTCTCTTCATTTTCCCTCTTGTTTTTATCTTATTAGCGTTGAAGTCGTCTTATTAGTATTTGCAATTGCAAAAGACCTTCACTTTATCTCGCTCCATTATCCAACACAAGGGGTACCCATGATTGAATCTTGCACTGCCACGCCTAATTTCCATCCATGTTTATAAGACATTTCATGCACTTTTCATTTTCAATTAATTAATAAAATATTAATAAAAAGGGAAAATACAAAAATAAAAAAATTTCTTGAAAGTTTGAGTATATCATATCAATTAACTCTTAGAGGTAGTATTATTTTATTTATGTGACAATCTGTAATTGACTGCATTTACTTTCATATAAACCGATTATTTTTTCTCGACCAATTATACTTAGTCATGTGAGAGATTTATTTATTTATTTTTTTAAGGGAAAAGGCTGCTTAGTTTTTTTTTTTCTTTTTTTGTCATACTAATTTTTTTTTTTTGATATAATCATTTATGTTTAAATAATATACATAAATCTCTCTCTCTCTCTCTCTCTCTCTCTATATATATATAATAATAATAATAATAATAATAATAATAATAGGTGAAGCTGAGAAAAATTTAAATTAGAATTCCAAATTAAAGTTTCAATTTTGCACTATGTGTCCTAAATTATTTATTCTTAAAGAGTTTTATTTCTTAATTTTAGAATCAAATGTGAGACCATATCATATAAATATTCATCGAAGTGAGTTATTAAACACAAAAACCAAAGAGTCTAGAATAAATGAATCGTAAAAAAAAAAAAAAAAAAAAAAAAGTGCTTCACAATAATTAAAAAAAAAAAACATGGACAATTTACATTTTATATCCAATAATATATTTGCAAATTTTTTTTAAAAGTTAACAAAATATGAAAATGACTATCAATAGTATTTAAATTATATATATATGAATTATATTATGTATCTTATTGTATATCTTTAAGTGTATCCATGCATATGCATGGGGTTACAAGCTAGTATATATTAATAGGTAAAGTTCAGAGAAAGTTCAATTAAAATTTGAAATTAGAATCTAATTTTGTGCCATGTGTCTAAATTTATGTAGGGACCACACCATAATTATCCACTTAAGTTTGTGCCATGTGTTCACTTAAGTTTTTTAATTTTTGTGTCAAGTTAGTTAATGAGTGCAGTAGGAGGGTAAGGTTCGAACATGGAATATTGCCAGGTAGATCCAACCCAAGGAGAAGGTGGGCCTAACTTCTCATTAGCTTTGGCCTAGCATGTTGACAAGAGCCCAGATATTGAAACCGAAGAAGCGGCCCACCCAAGGAGCGAATACTCCTCGGAAGACTGTAGATAAGCCACCTGGGGCAGAAGACTAAAGATGGAGGAAAGAAGTAGAGACGTACAGGTAAAGAAGAGGGGAAATTTCCAGATAAAGTACTCATCATTTCCGCATTAAATGCACTGTATCAACTCAGCTTGTTGCATTTAATGGCAGAATGTCTCTTGAATAATGTTTTTACAGCTTGCAACCTACTTTACCACCACCAATCAGGCATTGATGGGACAAGTATCCAAGTAAGGATCCATGGTTGCCTAGGTGGAGGGCTGGGATGAGGCCCCAGCTACTATAAAAAAGGAAGGAGGCTCCTTTAAGAGAGGGAGAAGAAAAAATGGGACAGAAAAAAGATAAAGGGCAATGAGAAGTTTTGTAACCGAAAATTGAGTAATAAATGAACTAGTGATCCTCAGACAAATCCGAGGAAGAGTTAATGCAAATCTTTGCCTTTCTTACTAGTAATCTTTCATATTTTTAACAACCTAAGAATTGGACTTTTCTCTAAGCTCATTAACGAATCCATTAAGGCCTGAAAAGGTTGACCTTGGCAACTTACCTCTACAAATTAATTGTATTGGGCATTTGTACAGTAGTTACCCACTTAACTTGAGTTGGGCCATGGATCTCTGCCCTTTACAAGTGCAAAATACTATGAATTTAATATTAATGAATTATAAATTAAAAAAATCACATATACTCAATAAAAAATCACCACACATTCTATCTTATTAAAAATTAGAAAGAAATATAATAATCATAAGCAGTATTAAATTTAGGTAAGAATTTTAATATGTGACTGTAGGGACAAAAGGCCCAAAAAAAAAGAAAAAATTTAGGCCTTAGGCTTGGTTAAGGAGGCTCAGTGGCTTGAGGTCAGATCAATAGTAAGGAAGATGTAAGACTTTGAGCTTCATGAGCAAGTTATGACTGTGAAAGATGGGGGAAGTATGCTGAGGAGAAGTATCTCCTTAGCTAACGAGATGAAGGTCAGAAAGTGTGTTCTGTCGTCCAAGGTGACGTTTCAGGAAGTTCTATTGATAAGGATATACTTTGTGAACGTACAAGAAAAATGGCAGTTAGGAAATATCTAAGGGAAAGCTGCTACCACCGCATTGAATGCTCTGCAGCTAACTCTCTGGCCGCATTAATGAGGAAGTGATACTTGAACAGTAGTTTTCAGCCTTACAACTACTCTCCAGAGACTTCAGGAAGGTGCAGATGTAACAGGGATCAACACTAACAATTTAACCTACACGTGGAAGGCAGAGATGAAGGCAAAGGGATAGTATAAAATAGGAAGAAGGGAATGAGAGAAGATGATCGAGAAAATTGAGAGGAAAACACTGTAGCAATCAAAAGTTGAACTTGTAATCAAACTTGAGAAGAAACATATAAGAACTGATCTCCTCGAATTATGCCGAGGACAATTTTCTTTAAGTTAAACTAGTCTATTTTCATTTTCTTGTCATCTGGATCCATTTTGCTTATTATCTGACTTATTAAAACTCAGTTTTCCAACCTACTCTCTACAAATTCATTGTATTGGGCTCTTTGAGCCTAAATTCATATATCGTTTGGGCTTGGGAGCCAAAAATTGTGTCCTTACCGTGACTAATTTTGTTTACTTTTTTTTAAAAATAATTTGGCAATTATTTATATATTTATGATAAAAAATTGTGTTTAATTTTAAATATATTTATAAATATGCACGTGTCACATGTTATATTTTTTAATAATTTGAGTAATTATTTATATTTTATTAAAAAATTGTATTTAATTTCAAATGTATACATACATTTGTATGAGTAAGTGTCAGTAATCTAGAGCATCCGCATCAGATGTGGTAAATGTGCCAAATGCCAAATATTTGGCACATTTGCCACATTAAACACAAAAATGGAGGTTTATCAGATGTTCCAAATCCCAAAAATTATGCAACACGGCTACAGTACCGTCTCAAATATGAGACGGTAGGGATAGATGTTGCAAAATTTTTTATAGTTTTTTTATTCTCTTTTCTCTCTCCTCTCTCTTCATTTTTTTTTCTTTTCTCTTCTCTCTCACCGGTTCTCTCTCTCTTCTCCCTGTATTATCTCTGTACTCATCTCTTAGGATCTTCGACCAGTCCAGGATGTTCACTGACAGCGACGACGGCGTAGCTCTGACGACGACAGCGCGCTCCGCCGACGAGGGCTTGGAGGACAGCTTCTTGGAAACGCGCACTGATCTCTCTCACCCTCTGAAGCTGCCACCGCCGATCTCACCCAGCCGCTGTCAATATCGCTCAGCCACGCTTGATCTCACCGATCTCACCCCAAGGCCGCCGTCGATCTCACCCTCTTCCCTCTCCTCTCTGTCTGCCTTTCACTCTGCCTTTCTCTAGTTGTGGGTTTTTTTTTTTTTTTTGGCTGCAATTTGGGTTGATCTGATATTGGTGAGTAATTGTGGTGGTTGGTTTGCAGTAGAGGTGGGTTGTAGTGGTGGTGATGATGGGTATTTGTGTTTGTTTTTTAAATTGTAGGCGGTAGGTGGTGGTTCAGTTGATCTGGGTGGTGGTGGGCTGTGGGTTATGGGCAGTGACAGTGGCAGTGGTGTTGGGCTGATGGCCGATGGTGGCTGTCGGTGTTGTTGCCATAGTGGATATTTGTGACTGGTGATTGTGTCGTTGATGTTGTTGATGATAATAGGGGAGGGGATAATATATTATTTTAATGTATAAAATTGAATAATAAAATATCTGATAAATGAAATGTTATAAAATGATATGATAAAATAATAAAGTAAGGCTACACCGCCACATCTTTTAGCATACTGCAAATTAAACTGTGTACCTGTACTTATTCTTTCTTTTTGTCAGAAGAAATCAAGTCGACCCGAAATCAGGGAGCAGAAAATGCCTTCGCCAGAAAGCTATTCCGCAAAAATTCCCAAAATGGGCACATTTAAAAAAGCACCCGTAAACGAAGCAAGCAGAGATCTCTTAGGGGTACCGTCGTAACTTCATATTTAACGCTCCGTTAACTTCTTCCGTATAAAAATGAAAACTCTTCACTCATCTTCAGTGACTCTTCCTGAGCAAGCTTCGAAGCTTTAACTAACTCTAGCTACCAAGTAAAGGAAGACTCAGTCAGTCATCCAAGGGTATTCTCGTAATTCCATTAATTAACTCTCAATTTCCCACACCTATAAAAATCCAGCAAATCCCATTTTCACCCAAAAATAGAAAATAAAATCCCAAAATTTTTTTACCCCCAAAAAAAAATCACATACTTTCCCCGCCATTTGCTTCTTACAATTCTTTCTTTTTCAATCTGATAATTCATATTCCTCTCTTCTCTAAGTTCTAGGGCTTCGAAACTCTCAGCTCGAACCAAAAAAACCCTAATTCCCTTTCAAAAAACCGCCCTCAGATTTCCGCATTATTACGCTTCGTACCACTCCCTACATGCTCTCTTCGCACTCCGAATCATCATCGTCGTCATCTCGGACTCACCGGCGGTTCACCAATCGATGAGCTATCCAATCAATTCGGGCTCGGGCTCGGGCTCGGCGGGCCAGGGCCAACGCGGAATCGGACTCTCCAACACCATACACTCGGAGGTCGCGCCGTGCTTGCCTCTGCCTTCGCTCCCCGTCTTCTGCGGCGCTTCCGATCAGGACCTCCGCCTCTTCGACGAGCCTCGCGGCGGCGGTGGCTTCGGGTCGCTCAATCGCGCCGATGTTCTCTCTCAAGCTAGTCGAATCTCTGATCTGCTCCGCCAAACTGACGTGTCTTACTTGTATGTATTTTTCACTAAGTAGTTGAGAAATGTAATTTCAGTTTGACTCTTACAGTTATGCTCGAATAATGTACTTAGTTCAATTTTTTTTTTTTTTTGGTAGTTTGCAATTTTGAATTTTTGAAGTGGTTTAGCTTATAAGCTCGAAGAAGTTCAAACTTCAACGAATTTGAATTGCTAAAAAATAGGTTACGTTTATGAATTTGGTGATTGTATGTGATTGAAGTGGATTTTAGCCGTTAACAGAGTTGTGATTCAAAATTTTGATATTACATTTTCGCTGAAATCTTTTGAAAATGCAACAGTACAACTGATTTTAGTTGGAACTGTTTCATTTTTTTTTTGGAAAGTAATTCTTAGTATTTTGATTTTTTAATTTTTTTTCCTTAATTCAGTGGAATTTGGAAATTTTAAACTGTTTGAGATGCTTGGTAAATGTAAATGTGGTAATTATTTATGATAATTTTTTTTTCCAAATTGAATCTGCGTGCTATTTATCCAGTTACTGAGAAAAAAATGACTGTCAGTGTCGTTTTTCCCAAAAAGTACCTCAGCCACAGTGATTTGTGTGGTTTCTCTGTATTTTAATTCCCCATTAATGTTGATGGAGAACCTGTTGATTGGAGTAATGACGTTATAATCATTATTGCAATAACTGTTATTGTTGTTTTCTTACATGTGGTGTCATCTGCAGGATTCTCAGAGACGATACAAGGGCAGTTCCATATGGATATGTGGAGCCTTTAGAACTACATGAACAAGTTCTACGATGTAGTTCGGAAGCATTTGAGTGCAGTACTGCAGGTAATCAAAGTACTCGTCTACCGTTTTCTTCCTTTGAACGTGTTGCTACTGACTGTGAATTGAAACAACTTTCATTGATGGTGCATTTACTTTTGATGATGTTTTATCATGGAATTCTGATGTGCAAGTAACCATGCAGCTCTTGTTTTCTATCTATGCTTTAGGGTTTTTGGGACTGTCTCTTAGTTTAAATTAAGCAATGACTTTGACATAAGAGGAAACATTTAATGACACAGGCTTTTGGTAGGCTTAGGGTTAAGAGAATTTGTGGATTTAAGGTTTAGAAATTTAGAAGAAAGGGTTAGGGTTCAAATATTGAGTAGAGTTTTTAAATAATGGGGAATAAGGACGAGCATTTTTACTTGGAGTAATTAGATTGCTGAAATTTTTTGTACAGTGGGTGTATGTGGAAATCTATGGCTGGTTTGATAGCTTATTTGGTGGCTATTTGGTAGGGCCAAATATGTAGGGTTTTAGGATCTGAAGAAGGGCTTAATTTGGGCTTACAAAGAGAGAAGGAATAGAAAATTTTGTCAATGTTCAGGGTTGTGAACAATGTCCATGAACAGTACTTAGCGTGCCAAAGAAGAAGCAGAGCGAACATGCTTGGCAATCATGCCTCAAACCTCAAATCACTGAATATTCTATTAATCAAGATCCTTGATTTTTTTACACTAAGCATGTTTATATGACACTATTGATCTATTCCCTAATCTAGAGATAGGACCCCTTAGTTGGCTGGTAAACTAAAGACTAAGACTCTTATAAAAGACTAACTTAGATTCAATGAAAATAAACTCTCTAAGGCACTTTAGAAACTCTTAGAAACTTTTGGGCTAGACTAAGTTATGAAAATATTCTTGATTCACATGAGTTGTAGATGATTATATATCTTGATTCATGATGAAATTAACCATAACTTATGAAATAATAGCTTAAGTAATAAACTAATGTAATCCTATGCTACTTTTGACTCGGTGTTCGTTTGGATTAGGATGGAAAATTAAAATTATTTTATTATTCAGCTTATTTTTGGTACTATTCATGGCCTCATTGCACTTTTTGGTACCATTCATGGGTCCCGTTATACTATTTCAACTAACTTTTATTTTTACCTACAGTACTTTCAGCAATAAGTTTTCAGTTTTAGTAAAATAAGCAGTATCCAAACACACCCTCAACCTATAAAACCGCACAAGTCTCTGTTGCCTAAATTGAGACTTGTACATTTATCTACTGGATCTCTTGTTTCCATGGTTGCATCAAACTTCCTTGCAGTTAGAGTAAGAGAAGCGCTTCAATATATTTGGGCACTTGCATTTGAGTGATTGTTCTTTCAAAAAAATTATTCTCTTATAAAGAAAATGATCATTTTTCTTTTTCCGTAAAAATTATTACTTCCCCCCTGCCCCTCCTCCAAAAAAAAAAAAAAAACTCTTGATTTAGTACTTAGCAATAATTTTTTCTTCCTCTTTAGAGTTCTTCTCATCCTCTTGGAACTTATGTTGAATTTACATTAATTCATTTTTAGGTCTTGTAGAAAATGTCTGAAGCATCTTTGTTTTAAAAAAGAAACATAGGTCTAAAAAGCCATTTACTAAGTCTAAAACATAGGTCTAAAATGTTTACTTTTTCGTACTCTGTTTCTGTTTCTTTGGGCTCGTGTTTGGGGGTGTACGAACTGTACAATTGTATCTGATTTTTTAGTTTCTATTTCCTTTAGCTCTTGATCTTTTTGTATTTGTTTTTTGTTCAAAGTGTTCACCATCGTGAACATGATGTTCTTTTTTTTCTCAATAAAAGTCTTATTACCTATCAAAAAAAAAAAAGGATTTAGGATATGTATACAATACAATATGGACATGATGATAAGTCAATGCTTGAAAATTTATGATAATATGGTAGAGATATTTTCATTAGTTAATATATAAATAAATATATATTTTTGTTTGGTGAGCTACATGCATGCAATTAGATTGAAACTCATGATGTCACTTTCAATCCCATTCTTTATAGAAGGAGGAAATGCATTCAAGTTAGAGCTCATCGGCAATATGTTAAACACATATTATGCTATATTTTATTATAAAAGAAAAACAAATGCTAAAAGGCATAAAAACAATACAACTTTTAAGAAAACATTAATTTCATAGAGAAAATGTGAGTGATAGAGGTGCAGAGAAATAAAAAAAATTTACTCTAGTATCCCACTGCATCCATGATTGTCCTTGATAAATAATTACATCTACCAAAGTGTGAGGCAAGGTAGTCAAAGGCGAAAGGCAGCCTTATGGTGCCATGGCCTTGTATCGCTCGTGTGTGAGGTACACTAGTTGCCAAATTCTAAATACAGGTATTATACATATAATCTAATGTTCAAATATTATAGTCAAGTGATTTTAACATTTGTTGCATGAAAAAATTAAGTCTATTAATTAATCTAATCTTAGGATTTAAAACAAGCTTAAAAAAAAAAACTATCAAAGCTAAAGCCTAAAAGATTACATGATTGAAAGTTATGATTATTATTATTTTATCTAAAAATTGATGAGGAGATAAAGAGTTGATACAGAGAAAGGAGTGAGAGGAAAATAAGGAAAGATGAAAAAGAGCCTGCCTGAGAGGTTAGAGTGGAAGGAGGAAAAAAAAAGAATGAAAGGGATGAAGTGGAGCTACCAGAGAGAGAGAATAAAGGATGAGAGGGAGTTGCTAGAGAGGCAATAGAGTGCGAGAGAATAAAATAATGAGAGGGAGTTGCTGAATCTTTTGCTTTTTACTAATAAATTATACTTTCATTTTTCAAGAGATCATTTTTCTTGGAGTGTTAAGTATCAAAAAATAAATATTTTTCTTTGTGCTGTTATGGTTATTTCGTGTCTAAATTTACTGTTGCTGTGCTTATTGTTTATTGCATTGTTCAAGTTTCTCAGGTCCTATTAAGGAGCCAATCTCTACCAGTACAGTACCTGAAAAGAAGTCCTTTGAGCAAAGCATACATATTACAAGTAAAGCTCAAAGAGACTACGGGGCAACTCACAATTATCAACCTGACTATGTTGTAGCTAATGTATGTCTGAGTTTGGTTTTAGAAATTGGTGATTGAGTTGTATTTTTTTGCTGATCTTGAAGATGGAATTGCAGAACGTATCGACATCATCTTCTAGGAAACCAAAAGCAAAGAAGAAAAGTAGCGATAATTTCTCATCATCGGTTGGACCAGATCCTGCTGAGCTTCAAGGTTGATTTTTCTGGCTTTCTGCTTTTAGTATTGTCTTCAATTGTTCTCTCATTTCTTTGGTATATATGTGAATATTTTGCTCTATATCTTTGTTCAGATGCCACCATTGGAAACTTTTGTGAGTTGTTGGAGGACTTCTGTGGTAGAGCTGAAATTCTTAGTGATGATCGGGATGAAGCAGAGTGGTTAGCAGTGCCTCTTTCTGATCTTAGGATGCTAATAAACGAAATAATGTCTATCCGTGCAAAGAAACTTCTACATTTGGTTCATGTAGATATTCTTGTTAGGCTTTTAAGGGTTCTTGATCATCAAATACATCGAGCAGAAGGCTTGACCATTGATGAATGCGAGCATGTAAGCTTGTTACCATTATGTTTCTGTTCTGCGTAGTGTATGTATTTCCCATGCATCCTTAGATCATACTTTTTGCAAGTCATTATGTTTAGTTGTTACTGCTAATTTCCCATGTTTAGTTTTGCCCTCACTTTCTTTATCGTTTTGTGTTGGAACTAATGCTTTGCAGCTATTAAAATTATAAGCACAAGTTCCTCCCAATATATTGATGTTTTCTAATATTTCCACCTTAGCTGGGAAGGTGATAGTCTTGGCTGCTTAACAACTTAGTCCATGCTGGTGCATTGTGTTGCTTCTAGTTGATCATGGGAACATGTTACTTTTAACATATCATTGGCTGTAAATTTGGAACTAACCTTTTCAAATCCTTTTTTTCCTATGTATTTTATAGTTCTAGTTCATTTCTGTTTATTGTTGGGCTATGCAAATTTTTTTTGGACATCAGTCATTCACATTAAAACCAACTAAATTATTAATGAATTTAGATAATATATATAAAACTTTCTTTGATTGACCTATCTTTTATTTTTATGACTTGACTGCTCCTAGATGTGATTGCATTACCAATTCCTTTGTTTTTTTGGAAAGTTGATTATTGTTTCTGCTTCTTCCCCCACATAATGGTATTTCAATCCATTTGTGCCCTTAGCCTAGTTATGCTATCAGATATGTGGCAATCTTTTTGGTATCCCAACCGTTTGAGCTACTATTATCTCTACTTTCCTATTTGTGGGCCGTGTAGGACTTAAGTTATGCTTCGCCAAGAGCCTTGTAGCTCAATTGGCATCTCTTGGTATTTCCAATGAAGACATCCAGGTTTCAAATCCCCCCACCCCAATTATCAATGTATATAAAAAAAAGGACTTAAGCTGTGCTACTTGAATTGTGTTTCTCTCCAACTTACTTTATTATTGATTTCCATTTCTCTTAAGATTTTGAAATTTTTGTACAAAGCTGTTAACTATAGCTTGCTAACTTGTTATTTTTGGATTTTTCTTTGAAATAACTAGTACTTGGTTGTAGATAGAATGGAGTATTGTTTGCCAATACATGGTTTATTGTTATATGTTATGATACTGAGATTTGATGCCAAATAGTTCTGGTCTTTGCTCTGCTTTTCTTAATGATTTTTTTTTTTTTAATTTTTGCAATTTTCCAGTCAGATTCAGATATAGTTTCATCAATCTTTTGTGCTCTGGAGTCCATTCATGCCGCTCTAGCAGTAATGACTTATAACCAAATGCAAAAGCAGCTCTATAAAGAAGAGGTAAATGCCTTTTTTTTTGTGGGGGGGGGGGGGGGGTTTAAGTTTTGCACTGGTGGGTCTTGAATTCACGACCTCACCCTCCACCTTGCTCTTCCAAGGAGAGGAGGTACTGTTTGAGCTAGAGTTCATTGGCTAAAGAAGAGGCAAATGCTCTAATTTAGTGTTCTTTTAAATGTTTGCAGTGTTGATATTCATGGTTTTTCTTGTATATTTTTAGTGCTTAGAGTATTCTTGTGTTTTCATATGGTTATCACCTGGGTTGTTGACTATTGTTTATGTAATTACAGATTATTGAAAGAATTCTAGAGTTTTCCAGGCGTCAAATAATGGATGTCATGTGTGTTTATGATCCATCATATCGTGCCTTGCATAAACCAAGTGAAAATGGGGGATTTGAAGGTTAGCTTTTAGAGTTGTTCAAGAAAGCTGGAATGTCATTAACCTACTTTTTTTTTTTCCTGACATTCTTGTATTCTGCAATTGTGGTAATTTTGGGCCATGAGTATCTCATCCTTTCTTCACCAATTTGTTAGTAATTGGTATTGAACTGATTCATGACTCACTCAAGTGTTCTGCATTTGGCTTTCTGAACTTGTATTATTTAACTGATCCAAATTTTTTGTCATGTTATTTTTCAGGTGACGAAGATGAAGAGCTTGATGCTGAACTTGGTTTGGCAAGCAAGAAACGACGTAGTAATAAGACCGTTAGAGTGAAGAAATCGTCAATAAACAAGTGCTTATCAATATGCTGCTTTCTTCATTAATTATTAAGGCAAAATGTTTAGTGTACGTGAAGTGGGGTCTGTTCTTATAGTTTATGTGTTTACTTTGATAGGGTCTCTGCCTCTGTGAATACTATTCTTCAGAAAATGTGCACTATTCTTGGTTTACTCAAGGATTTGTTGTTAATAGAGAGGTTGTCGGATAGTTGCATTTTACAACTTGTGAAGACAAGCTTTACGACATTCTTGGTGGACAATATCCAGCTCTTGCAACTGAAGGCAATTAGTTTAATAAGCGGGGTACATATCTGTACTTTTTGTTTCTCCGTGTCAGTTTGTGATTTTCTAATGTCCATGCATGTCTGCATACAAATTAATCTTCTGGATTCTTTAATTGTGTTTACAGATATTCTATTCATACACACAACATCGTACTTATGTAATAGATGAAATACTTCAGCTACTTTGGAAGTTACCATCCTCAAAGCGAGCACTAAGATCTTACCACCTACCTGATGAAGAACAAAGGCAGATTCAGATGATTACTGCTTTGTTGATTCAGTTGGTGCATTGTAGTGCAAACCTTCCTGAAGCTTTAAGGCAATCATCAAGTGGTAATCCCATCTTAGAAGTCTTGATTGATTCTAGTTACCCTGTAAAATGCCATGAGGCGGCCACGGAGGCATGTTGTTATTTTTGGACCCGTGTGCTTCAGCGCTTTGCAAGTTTGAAGACTCAGGATGTTTCTGAGATGAAATCAATGATGGAGAATCTTGTTATGGATTTGCTGACAACGTTGAATTTACCTGAATATCCTGCTTCAGCTCCTATTCTGGAGGTATCACTTATTTTGAGTTTTATTATTTTCATAAATGCATTAGATTGTTTCCATGCTAAGGCAGGGATTTGCAGGTTCTGTGTGTCTTGTTACTCCAGAATGCTGGGCTGAAATCTAAAGACATCTCTGCACGTACGATGGCCATTGACCTTCTTGGCACAATAGCTGCGAGATTGAAGCGTGATGCTGTACTTTGCAGAAGGGACAAATTTTGGGTATTGCAGGAACTGGTTAATGCTGATGGTGCTGATGATTGCAGATATCCGAAAGATGCATGTTCTATATGTTTGGATGGAAGGGTTGAAAAATTGGTCTTTGTATGTCAAAGTTGTCAGAGATCATTTCATGCTGATTGCATTGGAGTAAGAGAACATGAAGTTCCTAACAGAAGCTGGCAGTGTCAATTTTGCCTCTGCAGGAAGCAGCTTCTTGTATTACAATCATACTGCAAGTCGCAGTTCAAGGATGATGGTAAAAAGAATCAGAGTCGGTCAGAAAAAAATCCTGAAGCTTCTGATCCAATTACAAATGCTGAAATTATTCAACAGCTGCTATTGAATTACCTTGAAGATGTTGGTTCTGATGATGTGCATCTCTTTGTTCGCTGGTTTGTACTCATTAGATCTCTCTCCTTACTGGTTTTTTGGTATGATTGATGCCAAAGGGATGATGCATATTTGTGAAAGTGCAGGTTTTATCTCTGCCTGTGGTGCAAGGATGATCCTAAATCTCAGCAGAAGTTCATTTACTACCTGGCTAGATTGAAATCAAAAGCAATAATACGTGATCCTGGAACTGCTTCTTCGTTGTTAACAAAGGATTCAGTCAAGAAGATTACTTTAGCATTGGGACAAAATAACTCTTTTTCTAGAGGGTTTGATAAGATTCTTCATATGCTTTTGGTTAGTCAGATATTTCTTTCCTTGCTTATTTATCAAGTTATGCAAGCTTTGCTCTTACAACATGATTGATTTCAGGCAAGTTTGAGGGAGAACTCTCCTGTAATTAGAGCTAAGGCCCTAAGAGCGGTAAGTAAATAATTTTTTATTTAAAAAAAAAAAAGCATTTTTGAGTCTTTATGGAAATTAAGAATTTTGTGAATGTTAGCAAATGTTTTTTCTTCTGATTCTTCTTAATTTGAATATGACAAGCAGGTTAGTATTATTGTAGAAGCTGATCCTGAGGTATTATGTGATAAACGTGTGCAATTGGCTGTAGAAGGAAGGTTTTGTGACTCTGCAATATCCGCAAGGGAAGCGGCGTTGGAACTTGTGGGCAGGCATATTTCTTCACATCCTGATGTTGGTTTGAAGGTATGTTTAATTTAACTTCCCTGTTCATGCAGTTACTGTATCTGATACATTTGCTTTGTTCTCATAATTGGTGGGGTTTTGTAGTACTTTGAGAAGGTTGCTGAGAGAATAAAAGACACCGGAGTTAGTGTTCGAAAACGAGCTATTAAAATCATTCGAGATATGTGCACTTCTAATGCCAACTTCTCTGAATTTACGAATGCGTGTATTGAGATCCTTTCTCGTGTTAGTGATGACGAATCTAGTATTCAGGTAATTTTGAAGCAATAGTTTGATTGTTACTTCTATTCATTTTTTGGGATGTGGGGTTTGGGAGGAATGAGCTATTTTTTATTTATAGGTAAAAGAAATATTATTTGGAGGATACAAGTGTACATGATGTATGTATCAAATCACTCCTAATTAATTAATTCTCAAATTTAAATTGTCTAAAAATCTAAAATAGTATATGGGGGAAGGTTGCCTAGATTAGTTGACCAGTCATACAAACTTCCTAGCATCGATTGCCTAATGACTAGTCATGCTATTCCCCTCATCAAATTGTCCACAACACTTGGAAGGGAACAATTGTCCAAATTTTAGAACATCTACGGCAATGAAAGCTCCCTTTCCAAGAACATAACAACTAAATCACTATTCATGGCATTACAAAATATCTCCTGTGACTGAAAAATTAAGCAGGTGCTGCTCAATTGAATCCCAACTATTCTTGCACATGCAGCAGCACCAATTAGCAATTAAAATAGTACTTAACCAGAAAGTATCCACTGTAAAATTTTTTCCAATGATGCTATCCATGCAAAGAAGGCAACCTTTTGAGGCGCCTTTACACTTCATATGGTCCTCACAAGGGAAAAATAATCATCGTAGAACCCCTCGATATTTCATAGTATGAAGGAACTTTGAATTTTCCTGCTTTTGAAGGTCTCCTTGATAATTTATCTTCCCCTTGTCTACATGAGATATTAGAATACAATAAAGCAAAGAATCAACAGAGTCAAATTCCAAATCTTGGATTGACTGTTTAAACTGAGAGTTCACACTTTGTCCATCACTCAAATAAACTGCTATTTAATCATTCTTGTATACTACAGTCATAAATAAATTCGGAAATGCATCTCAAAGACAAGAACTCCATGCCACAAATCATGTCAAAACCAAACCTGCATACCATCCCTGACAAAGAATTGAAATTATCTTTTGTCCACTCCCCTCCAAAAAAAAAAAAAAAAAAAAGAATATCCGGATTTTGTATGTATGATATGCCTCCAAAAGTGATCTCTCTTAACTCTAAACCTCCACAACCGTTTCCCTAATTGGACCTCATATTTTTCTATTGGTGAGTTGCAGATAGGTCTTGAACCCACGATCTCTTCATTTATCTAGAACTTTTGAGGAGGAGTTGCTAGTTGAGTTAGAGCTCATTGGTCATTTCCCTAATAGACTTGATTCAAGGAACTTAGCTTATAAATCCCTAAACCTCCCTCCTTCAAAAGAGAAAAAATCGTCCCCCAAACATCCCCATATTGGCCTCCACTAAAAATACTTATTGGAGCTTCTGAATCTATTGGCAAAATGAATGGGTATTTAAAGAGTGACATAAAGTATGTTGAGTAAACTACTTAGCCTGTTAGGGGTGTGAATATCCCTGGATTATCCAGCAACTTGTTTTGGCGGTTGGTGTCAATTGCTTGTAGGTTTTACTACCTAGAATGAGTCGAAAGGGCTCTTCTTTGGAAACATTCCCTACATTATAGGAGAAAAAAGTGATCCTCTCTTCATTTGACTACTTCCATCCTACAAGCCTCTCTTCCATCCTTTCTATAATAGTATTCCTTACCACTAGAGCTTTGAATGTGGAACCCCAATGGCAAACCCAAATAAGTCATAGGCAATTGAGCCACTCTACTCCCATGATCATTGCTAGCTCTGTTGATCTTCTTACATCTCCAATAGGTATCAATCACTCTCGCTTACATTAACCCTCAAACCTGATACTACTTCAAAATGAAGAACACATAGGAGGTACGCAAGTTGAGTAGGATTCTCCTCACAGAGCAAAATATATTTTTAACAAAGAGAAGATCTGAAATCTCTATAATGTCGCCATTTCCTCAACCATTTAAACCTAGCTTGATGACCTTCTGTCACTCTGTGCAACATTCTGCCCAATATATCCTCAAGCAACGTAAATAGAAGAGGGGATAAAAGGTCACCTTGACTTTGTGTTCTGGAGCTATTTGAAAAGACCAATGGGGTTGTCATTCACCGGTACAGAGAGCCTTAACCAAACTTCTATATTGGAAACAATAAGCGCTCTCAATTGAAATATGTCTGCTTGGATTAGCTTTTTACTTATTTGGGTTTTTTTTTTTTTGGTTGATAAGTAATGCAGTTCTTATTTTTATATATATATATAAAACCGAAGTCTTTGGAGCTTCCACAATTTTCCACGTCATCACTACTTTCTTTTTCTTTTTATTTTTGGTTTTATATCTTATCAAGTATTACAATAGTATAGTTAAAATAAAACTCTATTAGATATATGTTTCAAAAGCTTGAAAATTCTATTTCAACTAAAATTCTATAACAAAAATTTTCACAAATATAAACTTCTGCCAAGGTCGAAACCCTTCATACTCACTCAAATTTTCACAAAGAAAACACACGTATCAAATTGAAGCCATAGTAGGAAGCAAGTTGATTCTTCAACGAGAACAAATCCTGTAGTACAAAGGCCACCTAATCGCTTTTAGTTTTAAACTCGATTGTCTTATTAACAACAAAGTCTATGAATTGCAGTGATGGACAGTTGTCCACAAATAACATCCACGCAAGGGCTTGATGTTCTTCTTAATTATCTCATATAATTCTAGGAATTATTTTATTTAATATTTTTTGGAATTAATATATTTAGATGGTTGGCATAGCAGACAACGTAAAAACAATTTTCTGTCATTTATGTTGCCTTCTGCATAACCCTAAATCAATGTTGAAAGGTTGTGTTTTACAACCTTCTGATTTTGGTAACCAAACCCCGCACCTATGATTGTTTATGATTATTTTTGTTCATTGTTTGTAGTTTAAACCCATTAAAACTTATTGCTTGATGGTATTTCATGGTTTTTTTTTCCCTTTACTTTTTCTTTCAAGGTTGCTTGGAACACAACATAACATGTGATTTTTTTTCATTGTTTAAAGTTTAGACCCATTAAAATTTAAAACTTATTACTTTATAGGTTCATGTACTTTTTTCTTCTTCTTATTTTTCTCTTTTGAATAGTCATATATTTTTGGCATTTTGGAAGTTTTCACATCTGAATTTTTGTGTTAGTTTTTGCAATATTTGAACATGTTTAGCAGGTTTTAACAACTATACCATGTATTATTCTTTTGAAGGTAATCAATTTTTCTTTTATATTTCTCTATTATAAAATCATATATATATATATATATATAGTTTTGTTTCAATAATTTATAGGATGTAAATCTTATGATTCCTTAATATTTTTTGACCTTTTGGAAGTTTTAACATCTGACTTTTTTAGTTATATTTTTGTAATATCTAAAACTATCTGGAAAATTTCAATGATTATAACCATGAATTATTATTTTGAGTGTAACAAATTTTTCTCTTATATTTCTCTGTTGTGTAGTCACACACACATATATATTTTTATAATTTTTAAGCTCTTAATCTTTTGATTCTTTTCAATAGTTATAAGTTTATAGTCATGAACTATTCTTTAATATTTTTCGTAAGTCATTGCACGTTCAAACAATGACTTCTTTATCAAATTGTAACACAAATTGAAGTTATACAAGAGCAATTCATGCAATAATGTAGTTTCTTAATCAATTTAAAATTTTATAAAATCATTTTAGTTTACCACATAAATAGGTAGGTTCCCGTGCATAGCACGGGTTAGCGACTAGTTAATATAAAAAACAAGTCACCCAAATGTACAGGATGTACGGGGACGATACGATCAATCACTCAAATTACAAGAATATAACAAATCAATAACAAAACATATTGACAAACTATGCAAAGCAGACATCCAATCCAACAAAAGTGAAAAAAGAACAATTGTACCTAGAAAAAGTAAGGTTTTCTAAAGTTGAACATAAGCAAATAAGATAAATGAGTTCTCAAAAAAAGCTAATCCAAACGCACATAATTGTATGCCTTTTCTATGTCCACCTCACAAATAACCCCTGGAGCCCCACTATGTAGTCTAATGTCTAAACATTTGTTATTCCATAAAAATTATTATTTTAAAAAAGGTCTGGAAATTCTGTCATGGCCACTGTGATCCCATCTGTTCCTGTCTTCTTGTGTGGGAATCAGTTTGTATCTAAGTCCCCAGCTAGGCACCATGAGACACCCCATCTATCAGCTGCTACTTTAATCTTAGCCCATAAATCTCTTTATCCCTATGATCATTTGGGCCATACACCCCTAATATCATCCATTCAAACTTGTCTTCTGCATTTAGGCATAGGGAGGAATGAGCTACTTTATATGAAGATAATATGAAAGTTAGAGGCCTCCCACAGGGATGCCATGCTGCTTTGCATAGACTCTGCCAAAAGTGAACTTACAGGCACATACCAAGGCAAACACAAATGCAAGTCAAACTTCTGTACTAAATCTTAACCAAAAGAATAATGTTTCTGATGGTCACTTTTACTCTTAACATTTGTGACTATCTGCTTCGGTACATTATTTCAACCCTAAAACAGCATTTTATGTGCAAAGTGTATCTTCCCTTCCATAAATGATATATCTAAAAGCCCTTGCTATCTTTAGCTGCCATAACTTTAAAACTGCTTCCCCTGAAAATAACCTTTGCCTCAAGTGGCTAGCCATTCATATAAACAGAAGCCTCCCAAGTTTATGGGGTGCTGACGTGATTTAGAAGCCACCCAGACAGTGTATTCCTTGGCCCTGCTGTGAATGTAAGTCATAGACCTATGAAATTAGATGTAGCAGGATCCCATGCTTAGACCTGTATTTTGCAGTAGCACTTGATGAATTCACATATGATTTTCTTTTGATTTTGGTGCTAAATCTTTGTGAGGAAATCCTAAATGGGCTTGAGTATTAATATATTATATTAGGAAGATATCTACGAACCATGGCTTGTGAAAATGAAAGTTTTTTCTCAATGAATTGGTTTTTTTCCCTTATCAACCTGAAAAAAAAGTAAGTGAAATATGGTTGAGAAAGGTTATAAGTTCACCTCTGACAACCCTGTTGTATTTCCTAGACGTGTGCAAAATATAACGTGTTATGGCCTTCCATTTATTACATTTCTGGGTAGGGAATTTTAATTGAATATATACTCCTGAAATTTTGTTTGTATATTTTAATCTAGCTCCAAACTTTATATTTCTCTCTTCTACAGGATCTTGTTTGCAAGACATTCTATGAGTTCTGGTTTGAGGAACCTTCTGGTTCAGAGACTCAGTTTTTTGGAGATGGTAGTTCTGTTCCACTTGAGGTTGCTAAAAAAACTGAGCAAATTGTTGAGATGTTGAGGAGGATGCCAAATCACCAACTTCTCGTCACTGTCATTAAGCGCAACTTAGCTCTTGATTTTTTTCCACAATCAGCTAAAGCTGCTGGGATCAACCCTGTATCTCTTGCATCAGTGCGTAAGCGTTGTGAGTTGATGTGCAAGTGCTTATTGGAAAAGATACTACTGGTACCCTTTTTGCCTATTAACATGTTAAAGTTTTTGATACTTTGTTACAAATATGTTGAGCCTTTCATTCTATCAGGTAGAGGAAATGAATGGTGAGGAGGTGGAGGTGCGTGCACTTCCTTATGTGCTTGTCTTGCATGCATTTTGCGTTGTGGACCCGACCCTCTGTGCCCCGTCCTCTGATCCTTCTCAGTTTGTGGTTACTCTACAGCCATATCTTAAGACTCAGGTTATCTATCTATTGCAAATATTTAATTTATACTAGTATTTTTTCTGAAAAATGTTCATAAAATTAATGTTGATTGCATTTCATGTATGTACTAGTTGTAGTATATAGGCAGCCTAAGGAGCTGGCTTTTATTCCCCACCCCCCCCCCCCCCCCCCTTCTCTCTTTTGTATTTGTATGTAAAAAAGAATGTGAACTACCAATATTACCTAATAATATAAAGGTTAGCCTATTTTCCTTTCCTGTAAATGACTCATTTTTGTATGGATTTGTGAAAATTTTGTGGTGTCTCTCTAGAGTCTGTTCGAAGAACTGTTTTCGATATGATTCTGAGTTACACATTTGAGAGAGCAAAGAGAAGAGAAAGAAGCTCAGAAGTTTGAAATTTCAGTTCCTTATTTTTGACATTGCGTCAGAGTTCTGTATATTTATTGCTCATTGCTGATGTACAAGGACTTATAAGTGCAGTAAACAACCATCGAAGCCACTCTAGTTATAACTTTGTCTTAAATGATCATGCAATATAACAAGATTGTTTGAACTTGTCCTATTTTGGACATTTCAATTTGCCAGAACAATGTAGAACGAGCCTTTGTGAATTTAGCTTTGTGCCCCCCACCCCCCCCCAAAAAAAAAAAAAACACAAACATACACACCTTTTTAATGCAAGAACCTTTATACATAGAAATTTAAGATATAAAAGAATCTGCCAGTATTTTAACTTGATTTTGCTTGTACTCAGGTTGATAATCGAAGGGTTGCTCAGTTACTGGAGAGTGTTATTTTTATAATTGATTCTGTTATGCCATTGCTTCGAAAGTTACCTCAAAGCGTTGTTGAAGAACTCGAGCAAGACTTGAAGCACATGATTGTTCGGCATTCCTTCTTGACAGTTGTTCATGCTTGCATCAAGTAGCGTCAAGTTCTCAGTTCTTTTCTTACTCTTCTTATGATTGCAATTCCCTTATTGAGTTTCCTGTGTCATACATCATTAAAGGCAGGAATTATTATGTGATCTAGGTTTTTTCATCTGTTCTGCAACTGGGCGGCTAATTTGATGGGAAACCAAAATGCCGAAAAAGGCTGTAAAATGGGTTGTTAAAATCTAAGACAGTCAATTTGAGTCTATTGTGGAGCAACTCTTAGTAATCACTTGGTTGTAAATATTGTTTTCCTGTGCATCATCAACAATGCAGGCCTGTATGTGTGTGTGTGTGTGTGTGTGTAATGTTGTAATCTATTGCATGCATATATTTCTGTAACCTTGTAACCCCTGCATTCTTGTTACTATCTTTACCCCCTTTATTACTTCGATGCAAGTTGATTCTCTTACGTCAAATAGTGTTATCGGCTTATACATGATTCATTTGTAATGCATTTGAAGATTTTGTAGCTTTATATTATAGTGCATAAATTTCTCTTCCTGTGTTATATTTATTTGTATAAGATTTAAATTAAAGTTTCTATATAAATTAGAGAAGATAATAGCATGGTGGATTTGTCCCTTTTAAAGTTGGCTACAGATATTTTTTTTGCAGACCCCAAGCAGCTGGGATATAGTGTTTTGAGTTAGGGATAATTATGCTTCTTGTTTGTGCCATTTCTTCCTTAGCAGAAAGTTAATTTTGCTGTTTTGGACATCCAGCTAATATTTATTCCCATCACAGGTGCCTTTGCTCTGTGGGCAAAGTTGCTGGAAAAGGTGCTACTGTGATTGAGTATCTTATTCAGGTCTTCTTCAAACGTTTGGATGCCCAGGCAATTGACAACAAGCAGGTTGGTGGCTAATAATCACGTACATGTTTAATCAAGTCAATTGCATGTCAACCTTTAAACATGTTTTATTTATTTTTTTGTGTGTGTGTGTGTTTCTATACCCTTGCACAAGTTAAAGTGGTTTAGATTTGATGAAGAATCTTTAAGCTACTAAGAATTCTGGAAAAAAGTGGATGCAGTGTGGGAGTAATGACTTGGACCTTAAAACTTTCAGAAAGTGGAGTCTAAGTTCATAATTTTCTAATTCAAGCTTTCAATGCATTTAGAACTTCTCTCAGAAGAATGCCTGGCTGTTCTCTTGAGTGTTTGCATTTGGGTTCTAAGCAGTGTTATGCTTAGTACTTACTAGGAGATTCACCCATAAATTTGGTCAGTTAAGTGATTGGCTTAGCACAAATGCGAGAATAGCTTAGGTATTTGCATTACCAAATATAAGTTTGATTCTTTATATCAATGCATCGTTATTTAGTTGAATAATATAAATTATGAGAAAGGTTTTATACCAATTTCTTGTTCAGACTTTTAATGATGTAGTTGTACGAGACTATCTCCAAAGTAAATATATAATGTGATAAAACTGTCTCCCTTTGGGTGAAAGCAAAGAGCAACCTAAAGTTCATCTTCAAATTATATACAGTTTGGTAAATACTAGAATATCTCGAGAGTTTGAACATTTTGTTTCCTGAAATGCTTAACCTATAGAGTGGTGAGTTTTGCTTTTGCAAGAGAGGCTCCCTTCAGCTTGGAATAAAGCCATCTCCAATATGTGTATGCATGGAATTATCTTAATTATTTTGAAGTGGTACCCACATATGCTTTGGGTTTTGATATTAACATTAGATATATGTAAAGTGTCATTTTCTGAAAATTTTGTTTAACTGTGCTCCAGTATGCAAAGTCTGCTAAACATGTAATAGGTTTTAGTTAACTTTAAGTTGGGGAGTAATTTATTTCTTGGGTATACATGTCTGAGGATGAATAAGTCGTGAATTTGTTGTCATTTCCTGCTTATGGAAACCGTTGGTATTGAGATAAATGAACTTTTTGGAAATCCTATGTTAATAAATTTTCTTTCAACTGACAAACTGTTTGTGCCAATAGCCTTGTAACTCAATTGACACATTTTGGTGTTTCTAATAGACATCCAGGGTTCAAATCCCCTCACCTCCCAATTATCAAATTATTAATACTGGCAAACTATTTGTATGATTCTTGTCAAGTTTCTTCCTTCCTTGGACTCTGCCTGCTTATGAATCAAGGTTTATGATCATTATTTCAATATGCCTTCAGTGTCTTTCTACATCTTATTACTTGCTGAAAGTATAACATATTAGCAGCTTTAGATTTGAAATAACTCATTAATATGCTTTGGATTTAATTATGTTCTATTTTCTATATTCTTCATGTGTGTGTGTGTGTGTGTGTGTTTAATACCAAGACAAAGTGAATGAAGAAGTGCTATAAGATAAAATTGTTTCTTTTGCTAATTTCAGCTAGTTGGGCGGTCCCTTTTTTGCCTTGGATTGCTTATCCGCTATGGCAATTCTTTGATGGGCAGCTCCAGTAACAAAACTATTGACGCTGTCAGTTGTCTCAGCTTGTTCAAAAAATATCTCCGAGTAGAGGATTTCATTGTAAAGGTTAGATCATTGCAGGTAATGCCTTCTCATCTCTTCTTGGTATTTGTAGCCCCTGGTTTAACTTTGAGGTCTTCTTATGCTTCCTTATAATTACTGTAGGCATTAGGATTTCTTCTAATTGCTCGGCCCGAGTACATGTTGGATAATGATATTGGGAAAATAGTAGAGGCAACTTTGTCTTCTGGCTGTGATGTTCGCCTTAAGGTAATAATGACACTTCTCAATTTCCGCTACCATATTCAATATGTTTCTGATTCATTCTGTCAACCAGATGCAATCATTGCAAAACATGTATGAGTATCTTCTTGATGCGGAAAGTCAAATGGGAACAGATAAAGCAAATGAAAATGCAGTTCATTATTCTGTAGAAGGTGGCCACAGTGTACCTGTAGCTGCAGGTGCAGGAGATACTAATATATGTGGGGGTATAGTTCAGTTATATTGGGATAGTATTTTAGGTAGATGTTTGGACTTAAACGAACAAGTTCGCCAAGCGGCCCTTAAGGTGAGAGTCTCATTAAGAGTTGTACTTTTCATGCTTAAATTTATTGTACCTATTGTATACCCTTGTACATGGGTATATATGGGTGACACTTTTTGCTTTTTCAATGAAATTTTACTTATCAGAAAGAGTTGTGCCTACCTCTAAGATAAAGAACATTTTAGGAAGTTTGACTTTTTACTTTCATTACTAATCGTGCTATTCAGAACTGAGACAAATATTCAGATGAAGTATCAGGAAATGTTCTGGTGTTAATTATGTTATTTAAATGGTTGAATTTGAAGTTGTGATTCCCTGGTATTTCTGCTATCTCTGGCTACTAATTTTTGTTTCTTTTTTTTTTTCCTACCCAATTTTTCATTCTATGCTACCAAAATAGATTGTTGAAATTGTGCTGCGCCAAGGTCTTGTTCATCCCATCACTTGTGTCCCATACCTTATAGCTCTGGAAACAGATCCGCAGGAGGTGAATTCAAAGTTGGCCCATCATTTGCTGATGAACATGAATGAGAAGTAATGTCCTCTAAATGTTTTTTTTTTTTTGAAGTTTTCTTCCCGGTAAATTTGCTTATGCGATCTAAGTGAAGCATCTTTTCAGGTACCCTGCATTTTTTGAAAGCCGTTTGGGGGATGGCCTTCAAATGACATTCATTTTTATACAAGCCATAAGTGGCATTAATGAAAATGCAAACCAGAAGGTCCAGTCCAAGGTTCTAGGAAATGTGAAGGGGAAATCTGATGGTGGCTCTGTCTCTCAAGCAAGGCTTGGAGTTTCTAGAATTTACAAGCTCATCCGTGGTAACCGGGTTTCAAGAAACAAGTTTATGTCCTCAATCGTGAGAAAGTTTGATAACCCAAGCTGGAATGATTCTGTAGTCCCTTTCCTGATGTGAGTTTCTGTTATTGGTGTTGTGCCTATAGTTCTGCTTTATGAGTTGTTTAGAGTAGAATAATAAGCTGGTTCCCTTTTGCAGGTACTGTACTGAAATACTTGCTTTGCTTCCATTCACATCCCCTGATGAGCCACTATATTTGATCTATGCTATAAATCGAGTAATACAAGTTAGGGCTGGGGCACTTGAGGCAAGTATGAAAGCCCTGAATAATTATTTGTCACAAAAAGATGCAGAGAAGATACCTTATGACAATGGACAACTGAAGCCAGCTGTTCAGCCTGATTTCAACGAGATGACTTCCATGGATTTGAATGGGACAATCCAGCATGAGCCAGCTGGTCATCCTATCTTTGATCATAGGATGCCAATGGATTTGAATGAGAGTATTCAACAAGATATTGCTGATCAGTCAGTCTTTAATCATAGTACCTTACTGGGGGCAAAAACGCGTAGTATGAGCTCAGGTGTTTCTTTTATTCTTTCAGAAGATGATCTGCAGAAAGTCCAGGTAGCTTTAAAGCTCTCTTAAATCATTTTTTTTTTTTGCACTAAGAAGAGTTTATTGATTTCTGACAAGCACAAAAAATTTTGATGAGTTGTTTATGTTTTACCTAATAAAGAAAATGAAGAATCTTCTTGTGTTAGTGCCAATATAAATATGCATTATCCATGTTTATAAACCGTTTCCTTCATAATATGTTGTTGTGGCTGGACCAGGATGTATGTTGATTTTAATTCCTTTTAAACCCTGCCTGGTTCTTATGCAGGCTGACTGTCTTGCGGCAATTGCATTGCAGCTTCTTTTGAAGCTAAAGAGGCACCTTAAAATTGTCTATAGCCTGAATGACGCTCGGTGCCAGGTAATACTATGATTTGTCTTAACAGCGACATGTATGTTCTATTTGTGTATAAGTTACGTATGAGGTGTTTATGCAATGCTTTTTACTTTCAAACCAGGCTTTTTCTCCTAATGAACCCGTAAAACCAGGAGATGTTCTCTCCAGACAAAACATTCCCCTTAACATCAGTGAAACACGCACCAGTTTGCCTGCCACTTATCAAGATCTGATACAAAGATATCAGGTAGAGTGTGCAATGATTTTAGGACCCATTTTACTCTCATGTAGTTTTCATTGGCCTGATCAATTTTCTCTTACTGGTTTTCTTACTGCACAGGAATTCAAGAATGCTTTGAAGGAAGATGCTATTGATTACTCGATTTATACAGCAAATATAAAGAGGAAGCGGCCTACCCCCAGAAAAGGACGGAAATCTGTATACGGGGGAGGTGATGAAGATGATATTGATGATGAAGACTGGACAGGTGGGGTTCGAAGGCTAAGTAATAGTGGCAGGAGAGGTAACAGCAATAGGGGAAGTAGGCAACGATGATAGTTGTAAGTATATGACAGGTAGGCTAACTTGTACATTAAGTAGGAAAGGAATAGAAATAGGATAGGAGAGAGAAGAGAATAGAAATCTGGAAACAGTGGAAAGAAAGGCACATAAGGGCCTGGGATAGTACTGGCTCTAGATGAGCACTTTCTCTTGCTGTTTCCATCTTGTAACTTGCTTGACATGATAGGCACAGCATTCTTTTTGTTAATGAAATTTAATTTCTGTAAATTGATTGTCTCCAATGTAATGTAGAAATCATGTTCCTCGAAAATGTATGAAATTTTGGTGGCACTCATTGAGGGCTTTCCCTAGAAACTTCAGATTGCACTAGACATTTTCTGAAAGTGATCATTTCATCACCTCTTACATTGCCTTAAAGATGAATCAATTCTAGGGTAATGCTATTCACCAAAATACTTGACAGAAGCTATTAGTCATTATTTTCCCTTCTCTTTTCATTGATTTGATTTGGTTTGAGAGTATATTTGTGGAAGAAATGAGTTGGGTAGCGATAGAGATTGGCTGATAGCCTGGTACGCATATTCTGTGCTCATAAATGTTTCCTGATCAAGTTGCATGGTGGATTGGGCCAATTAAATTTGATTTCCCAAGCTCAACTCTTAGTCCAGCTTAAAATTGGATTTGATTTGTTCCTTGTTCGTCTATGAAATATTAAAATCTGTTTGTATCATTCTGTATAGCTTTTGAAACCAGAAACTTGGTTTAGAGTATCCTCAATGTTTCTCCCCTTGGATAAATGATCATTTTATTTTCTTTTTCCCCAAAGGGCTGAGCGTATAAACTCAAGCCGATCATCATGTTAGATGTTACTCTGGGAGTCTGGAGAACTGTTGATTGGCCTAGTTCTATTTCTTTCGAACTTAATAGACCTCATATTGGTCTTCTGGCACATCCATGCCGTAATGGATACGCCACATTGATATGACTCCGAATTGAAGTTACGATGGTTTAGTATCTCCATTTTCACGGGTCTCACGGTATGTTGTTGATGATATGTAAGTGATGGCCATGGTACCGCTGGGAGCAGCTCAGCCCCATTGTCTCAGCCCCCATTATTTCGTTCCCTTAGCACAGAATGATCGGAAGTGAGACAGTTTCCAAACCTGAAGAGAGGGAACTTGCTTCTTTGTTCAGAACCAAGGTTCAACAATCTAATCCTAACCGAGTGGAAGATTAATCAACGTTGCATCTTTCATTGAATAGAGAGAACTTCACTAGGAAGATAAAGCAGATCTTTCTACGTCTCAGACAATCCAATCTGAGACCTCAGAGATATTAAACATTGCATGTTAATTAAAGGGTTACAACTTAAAACCGATATTACTCAGTTACCCTTACCAGGTAGTTTTCTACATCCCCCCTTCTGCCATATTGGCATATGACGAGTAAACTTATGATGGTTTGTGGAACAACCTACTATTATTCCATTCTAGTCAATGATGAACCTAAAGGTATGATAAATCCATCTCAAGGTATACGGCAAAGAGATTTACTCTCTCCTTTCCCCTTTTTTTTTTTTTAGGTTGAAATTTACACGAACTCATATCACAAGTTGTTACTCTTGAGTAATATACAAGGTTTCTTTTGGTGTAAAAATGGCTCTCATTAGGCTCATCTTCTTTTTGTAAATGACGATATTTTCTTTTTCAGGGTAACTCAACACGTTCTTTTCTTTTTTAGGGTAACTCAACATGTTCACTTTTACACGGACTCATATCACAAGTTGTTACTCACGGGCTCATATCACAAGTTGTTACTCTAGAATAATAAACGAGATTTCTCTTGGTAAAAATGGCTCTCGTTTGACTCATCTTCTTTTTGCAAATAACAGTCTGCTCTTTTTCAAGGCAACTTAACACGCTCACTTTTACACAGACTCATATCACAAGTTGTTACTCTTGAGTAATATATAAGGTTTCTCTCGGTGTAAAAATGACTTTAGTTTGACTCATATTCTTTTTGCAAATGATAGTCTTTTTTTTTTACAAAGCGATTCAACACATTCACTTTTTCAAGGAGAATTATTTTTAGATATTTTTTATAATTTGTAAATTCTTACAATGCTTGGTTCAATCCGACAATCAAAAACCCATAATCTTAACTAGATCCTGATTTAACAAACTAGACAAGGTTCACGTTTCTATGATAAGATGTCATTTTTTTTTCAATCAAGATTTCTTGTGTTGTGCAGCGATATGGATTTACCCTTATGTCTAAATTCTAATGTAGAAAGCATGGCAATTGAACTCCCCCTCTATTGATGTCCTTCATAAAATGGGACGCACTGATTCTAATATTAGATGTTGACTGTAGCTCGGTGGTATCCAATAAATGGTCCCACCAGAATATTTTTAAAAGATTAATAACAAATAAATAAATAAATAAATAACGCAGATTTCAAAAATGCAAGAAACAACAAACTTTATAAAACACTTGCCAAAGCTGTCTAAAATTAGGCAGAAGCGATGGCCCAGTATCAATCCTCTTACAATCTAGAGCTTTTCCCTTGTTTTATAAATCACACAAGGAGTATAAGACCATTATTAAATTAAAATTACGGTGTAATAGAAGCATTACTAAATGGGAAAATTCAATGAATATTACACTGAAAAGAGTGATTTGCCACCAAGTTTGAGAAAGGGCCTTGCGCCTAGTAACTCAAGGTACAATGACAAAAAGAGGCTGCAAGGATAAAGACAGAATTCAGATAAATAGATGCAGCATACAATTTGGTATATGTGCATGTATGGGTGTTTGTGTGTGGATGTGGATGTGGGTGTGGATGGGTGGGTGTAGAAAGAGAGAATACCGTGTCTATGCTAACTGGTTTCCCGTCCTCCATAAGAATCTCGGCTATTGTTCCAGACTGATCAGCCTGCAGGGCAAAAATATCAGTATTGCAGATGTCACGCATTAGAAGTCTCAGAGCGGAATGCAACATATCAGGCGGCAATTAAATTTAGTATATTATTACCACAACAATGCATACATAAATTTAATATCCTTCAGGATTTTCCTTCAAGCCAATGTTCTCTGATTGAAATGACAATAACAATTCTCCAAATCCAAGATGGGTTTTGCTCAATTGTTATGAGAAGCGGGAACAATAAGTAATTTATTAAAAAGCATCCGTAAGAGGAATAAATAAAGATCAAGAAAATGATGTAGGAACCAGCCTAAGTAGGTTTGAACACAGTAAAGGAGGGAAAGTACCTCAATTTCATTCATTAGTTTCATGGCCTCAACTATGCAGATGGCCTGACCTTTTTGGACTTTATCTCCAACCTGAAAAAGGGTAAGATAATGATTTGAGGGAATATTGTTTATCCCTTATATTGAATAATGCAGTATATACAAACATTGCACATCGGCATGCATAAACACACAAGTAACTTGTTCAACACACAATTTCTCATCTGCCATGTCTTTTGAGGGACAAACCCTTAAGTCGTAAGCTCATTAAGGCAGACACTCACCTTGACAAATGGTGGTTCACCAGGTGCAGGATTGCGATAGAAGGTTCCAGCCATGGGGCATTTCAGTGGTGGATGAGATGAAGCGCTTGCCTTTGCAGGTGCGGGTAAGGCAGGTGCTGGTGCAGAAGGAGAAGGGCTTGCAGAAGCAGCTGCCGTGGCTGGTGGTGGAGGAGATGGAAGCGTCGCATAGGTTAGATGTGGTGGCATACTAGCAACAGGGGCAGATGGTGCTGCCTGCTGCAAAGCTTCCTTCTTTCTAATTATGAGCTCACAGTCCATTTGCTTCAGTTGCAGCTCTGAAATATCTCTTGAATCCACAAGTCTGCTCATGAAAATGAAATAAATTCAACAGAAAGCACAATGTGGCTAATATGTATCAAACAGCAAATAATGCATTCAAGCATGTGTATGCAAGAGTCACTTTGACTTACTTGACAAGGTCTGATACTTGAGACATGAATGCTGAGATTGATGATACATCTGAACTAGGGTCTGGTACAGGATGCGATGACTCATCTCTCCCTTCTGACGATACAACTCCAGGCTGCGTGGAAGGTATGGGTGCAGAATTTGAAGATTTCTTGGCAGTTACCTAGAATAAAAGTAGCTTTAGTAGATGCTTGTGATTATATCTCATTTTAAAGACAACTTTTGGGTTTTGGATTATTGAGAACAATCTAACCTCATTAAGCTGTGCGCAAACCTTCCAGACAGTGGATTGCTTCAAATTAGGGATCTGCAGAACACAATAATACAACAAAACAATAAGATTTTTTTGGCAGCAAAATTAGCCTATCATAAACAAAACTGCATGTACGAGAAAATATTCATGTAGTGTGCATTGATGTTAGTCAAAAACCTTCCATAAGGCCAAAGATACTTGACAGGTTAAAAGCGAGCAATTGAGAATTTCACCACTCACTGAGAAATTAAAAAATATATATATACCAATGACCTTGCTGCACATTCTTCCATAACTTCTGTTTTACATTCATTAACATCATGACCATGTGAAACTCTTTTGGTGTATGTGCCACAAACCACATTTAATTTTCAGTTCTGATAAACTACCAGAGATTGGAAAGGGTAATAGTGGAGAGATAGATTTGGAACTCTTTTTTTATAATCTAGATTTTGAACTCAGGATTACATACTTTGATATAATGATAAATTATCACCTGTCCCAAAAGTCAGAGCTCATGAAAAGGGTAATTTTAGTTTTTAGTCGATTAACTAATATCCAAAAATGTCTTCAAGTATGACACATAACAAACGTGGTTCATATATACATGTTAAACATAAAAATAAAAAGAAAAATTTTATCTCCAAATCGGTTTGAAGGAAAATTCCTCAATCCCACTACAAAATGACCATCACATGATTTTTTTTTTAAATTAAAAAAAGTAATACAACTTGTTCAAATAATATAAGTTGATGGTCTTATGAATCGCTACACAGTAGGATGAAGAAAGAAATTACTCCAAATTTGGATGAAAACTTTGTCCAAATTATAAAGTCTAGCTTAATTATTATTTTTTTTAATAAGAAGTAATAATTTTTCCGAGAGCCTTGTAGCTTAATTGACACTTCTGCAGGTTTAAATCCACCTAAAAAAACTAAGAACTAATAATTGAGGTACATAAGAATAAAATAATTCAAAATCAATATCTTGACCAATACAATTCGCATAATTAGATATCAGTAAACAAATGAAAACTAATCTACATATGAATGAAAACGAGAAGAAATATATGAAAAAAAAAAAAAAATCATATAAACAATGGATAAGAAGACCAGAATGTGCGAAATGAAATTGAAAATGGAGACAAGATTGAAGATTGGGAATAAGAACAAACCGGGTCAGGAAGCGAAGATCCGAAAAGCAAAGAGGGTCTGGGAGTCGACCCACGGTGAAAAGAAACCAGCTTCAAGGACTGCTTGGGTCTAGGCTGGTTGTGGTTAGTGGAATTGGAATGTCGCAGCAAAAGGGTCTTTGGACAGGGCACCGTAGACGACGCCATTTTTACTTTGTATCAGTGCTTTTTGGTTTTGGGTTTGGTTTTGGTGAGTTGGTGATGGGTGTGTTGTTTAAATGGGAAATGTGGGCGGCGAGATCGATGAGATGTATATGAGAAATCTGAGGATCCAAAACCAAAATGGGGGCTAAACTCTGTGTGCTATTTTTGTGTTGTATTTATTTTATTTTATAATTTGGGGTTTGTGGGGGGTTTCGATGTTTACGATGTGAGCAAAGTACATAACAAATAACAATCAATCAAAAAGAGCTGTCTATCTGTCTCTGAGGTTTGTGTTTCCCTCCCAACTCCGAGTGTGTTGTGTGCCAGTTTGACGTGGACTACTATGGTGGGTCCCTGTTATTTTGATTTTCTGAAAAATTTGACGGTGCTGATGTGAGGAGTAGAGCATCAACGGCTACTGTTTTAAGCTTAGTTATTTCGGCCGTTTGGAGTAGGTTGCGAGTTGGGTACCAATATCAATATCACCTCCCAACAAGTTATGTGCCTTTTCCATCATTTAAATAAATTAAAAAAAAAAAAAATTGCTAAGACTACAACTTTTGTCACAATTTATTAACGTGACCAATTATGAGAGGTGGAGTTAGGACCCACCACTCATAACTTACCATATGAGTAAGTTGTGATAAAAGTGAACAAAGTTTCTCTTCAACTCTTCAAACTTTTCATATTTCTTTTTTTTGGGTATGAATTTTGAAAAATTTAACAGTTGAATTTCATGTTCCTTATGTTCTTAACATGTATATCAAATATCGTTCAAATCGGATATTATTTATTACTTGATTAATAAATTTATTTTTTATACATAATTTTAAATTATAAAAACTTGAAATTTTAAGGGGTGTTTGGATTTCTAGTTTCCATAACTCATAACTCAAAAATGGTGGGACCCATGGCTGAGAAGTCTATTTGGATTTTCATGACTCTGTTTCCAGTTTTTGTTTCCATCACTCAATTCTATGATTTTTGAGTGATGAGTTATGGAAACTAAAAACACATTTTAGGTGTTTTTAGTTTCCAAAACTCAGTTTTCAATGGCATTTTTGTAATTAAACACATATATATATGGACCCACTGTCAGTGCCTTGTCAAGTCTGGCTCCCCCTTTCACATCCCCACCAACAATTTTTACTTCACACAAAAAACCCAACCCACAGAAACTCATCTCCGTTACCAAATCCAAGCATATCACACTTCATCCCCTTTGCCTAGCCACGCCAACTGAGCCCCCACCTCATCCAACTCGTGGCGAACATGACGGCGAAGTTCTGGAATTGGGTTCTCTTTTTATTTTTTACTTTTTTTCACTGGGTTTCCATTCCATTTTTTTCTTCTTGATTTCATCGAGGTTGTCGCTGTTGTTGATGTTAATGTTGCTGTTGCTGCTATTGTTGTGGCTGTGGTGGGTTTTGGAGTTTTTAAGGAACGGTGGTTTTTTTTTTTTTTTTTTTTTTTGGGTTTTTGGAAAAGAAAAATACTGGATAGCCATTTGGTTATATTGTAGATCTGGGAAAAGCACGAAAATAAGGATCATGGTGGGCTTGATTAAAATATGTGTTAACATGGATGAAGAGAAAAGTAGAGAAAAACAGGGGAAAATGAAGAGAAAAACGAAGGGGAGAGACAGGGGAGAGAGAGAGAGAGAGAGAGAGAGAGAGAAAAGTCAACTAACATTGAGTCAGTGTGTGGGTCCCAGTTTTTTTGGTTGAAAACATAACTGAGTGATGGTGCCAAACGGGTTGGGTGTAGGGAGTTGGGGTATTTTGAGTGATGAGTGATAAGTGACGAAAATTGAGTGAGGAGTGATGAGTGATGAAAAAATAAAATCCAAACAAGGCCTAACACTTGTTTGATGACAGAACAATTGATCTTTGATATTCTTGAAAGTTTGCAAGCATGAAGAATACAATAAGAACATATAATCTAACAGTTAGATTTTCAAAATTTACTATCAATATAAAAATATATGAAAAATTTTGTTTGACAAAACTTGTAGTTGTAGAATTTTTCAAAAAACAATAATAATAAAGTTAAGCGTCTTTCTTTTAATGCAAATTGGGCCAACGACCGGATTAATGAGAGGATATCTTTTTCTTCTTTTCTTTTCTTTTCTTCCTTCCTCTTTTTTTTTTTTTTTTTTTTAAGAGAATCTAATGAGAGGATATCTATCTCCAAATCCAAAACTCCACCCAGACCCATTATGAAACAGTTATCCAAATTCAAAACTCAAAACTCCACCTCCAAACCCACCACTAAAGTTATCCAAATTCAAAACTTACCACGAGAAGTTGCATCTGAAAATGATCAAGTAGTTTTTTCCTTATTATTTGTACAACAATGCCATTTCTTGTCCATTAGAGATTGCATCTTGACTCAACTCTTATTAGTAAACATAAAAAATCAATTTGTCTATAAATCTTACACTGTGTTTGGTTGGGGTGAAAATAGGGAGGATGGAAAATATAGGGAGGAAAATAGGATAGAAAATAGTGTTTTCCACTATTTGGCAAAAGAAGGAAAATGGGGAGGAAGGAAAACCCGGGAGAAAATTTTCTCTCCCGGGCCCACAATTTTCATCCTCCCAAATCAGGAGGAAAATATAGAGAGAAAAGTGTTGTGAAAGAACTTTTACACAAATACCCTCTCCCAACGTCTACAACAACCCAGCATGGTAGAATAAAAAGAAGGAAGTAGAAAATAATCACCCAACCGCCAAACCCAGCACCACCACCAAACATCGCAACCTAGCACAGAAAATTAACCCAAAATCAATGAAAAAGCAATTAGGAAGCCCACCTCAAAATCAATCAAAACTCATCGGAAAACCCAACCCAAAATCATTACGAACACACCACAAAACCATCAAAATCGTTCTAAATCTAGATCCAAATTCATCAAACCCATATACAAAATTGATGGAGCTTTCAATCAAAATACAAACTCAAATCCCAATTTTAAAACTAATAAAAAAAAGTAAAAAAAAAAAAAAAAGAGCAAAGTTGACCCATTTGAGCCTCGGTGGGAGGAGGACATGCAGTGGTGCTCCTTGAATGCTCTGGAGTAGTCGTAGTGCTAGAGAAGAAAAGAAAAAAGAAAAGTGAAGATTGAAGATAGAGCTCCAGATGAAGTGCTAGAGAAGAAAAGGAGAAGAAAAGAAAAAAGAATAATGAAGATAAGAGGATAAGGCTCCAGACGAAGTGCTATAGATAAAAAGAAAAAAAAGAAAAGTGAAGATAGAGATGAGGGAAAGGTGTGGAGGAGAAAAAAAGAAAAGAAACGTGTGGCTAAAAAAAAAAAGAGATAAGGGAAAAATAAAATAAAGAATAAGAAATTAAAATTGAAAAATGCTACTACAATATTTTTATAATAATTCTTAAGTGGTGGGTTGTTGCTAACTAATACGGATAAAATAAATATTTAAGTGATGTGTTCAAATTAAAATCAGTAATAACTTACCACATATAATTTATTGTGAAAATATTGTAAAATATTAAGAATGTAGCACTTCTCATTAAAATTAGATAAATGAAAGAAGATTGAAAAAGAAATATTAAAGAAAGAATGAAGATATAATATTTAAATGGGAGAGAGAAAAGGATAGAGAGTATGTTGGAAAGTATATTTAAAAAAGTAGGTAGGCAAAATGTAAAATGAACTGTTCACTTTCCAAACAGTACAAAAATTTGAAGAGCCTGCTAAAGATGCTTTGAAGGAGTGTATTATGGCTCAGAAAAAGGAGGGGATAGGTGGGGGTAGGTGGGAAATAATAGAAAAAGGGAAGAGAAATATTATTTTAATAAAAAAGTGTGTATAATAAATAAATTGATGTGAGTATTTTGTAAAAATAATGGTGTAAAATAGAAAAAGTAAGTTTTTTTTTTTTTTAATAAAATAGACAAAATTTTTTAGACAGACTAATGCAGTTTCTCTTATCACTTTTGCCTCTTCTCATGTTACCTTTACAACACACCAACATCCAGCGGTCCAGGTTCTCTTCTCTCTCTCTTTTTTTTTTTTCAACATGATGCGATCAAGTTGTACATTATTGTAATTTTTACATTATAATAATAAAAATAATAACATAAATTTATACATATAATGTGGTAAATTTTATATTATTTAATGAGTATAAATAAATCTATTTCTTACCTATTATGTAATAAGGGTATTGTGGGGGATTTTTCCTCCGCAAGCTTATTGTCTTCTTTGGGGAGCCAAGCCCGCAAGGTTTTGTTTCTCGTCCCCGAGTATGGAAGTCCAGGATTTTCACCTCAGGCCAAGGGTTTTACCTTGTAGCCATTTTGGCTTGACACCTTTGTCCCACATCGGTTAGAGATGCGCCCCACTCATGCTTTATATGCCCTTGGAGCTTGCATGAGTGTACCACTACTCCGCACGTGTAGTAGTGGTAGAGGCGTGCCCCTCGAGGGTAACAAAACCGTGCGGGGAGTCAAGGGTGTCAAGCCAATATCGGCCAATAGCGCCTGAGGTGAAAATCCCGAAAATCCCCCCAGAGCGGACAATACTCCGACGGGGCTCGTCCCCTGAAAAGCGCCTTTTTTGTGGGGGATTTTTCCTCCGCAAGCTTATTGTCCTCTTTGGGGAGCCAAGCCCGCAAGGTTTTGTTTCTCGTCCCCGAGTATGGAAGTCCAGGATTTTCACCTCAGGCCAAGGGCTTTGCCTTGTAGCCATTTTGGCTTGACACCTTTGTCCCACATCGGTTAGAGATGCGCCCCACTCATGCTTTATATGCCCTTGGAGCTTGCATGAGTGTACCACTACTACGCATGCGGAGTAGTGGTACACTCATGCAAGCTCCAAGGGCATATAAAGCATGAGTGGGGCGCATCTCTAACCGATGTGGGACAAAGGTGTCAAGCCAAAATGGCTACAAGGCAAAGCCCTTGGCCTGAGGTGAAAATCCTGGACTTCCATACTCGGGGACGAGAAACAAAACCTTGCAGGCTTGGCTCCCCAAAGAGGACAATAAGCTTGCAGAGGAAAAATCCCCCACATGTATAATAGTCAATTTAAATAAATTATATTTTCCATCCTTCCATTTTTCTCTCCAACTAAACAAAAGAGTTTTCCACACTCTCACTTTTCCACCCCTCCAACCAAACACACAAGAGGGAAAACTAAATATTTTTATCCCCCACAATTTTCCATTCTCTCACTTTTCCATTCCTCCAACTAAACAGACCCTTAGTCTTTGACATTTTATAATTCTTGTATTTTTCCTCATATACCTGGCGATGCAATTGCAACATTTTTGTGTTGAGGTATTATGTTCAAAGCAAATGTCACAGGTAATTTTTCTCAACCATCAACCCTATATATTGATTAGGTATGGTCATTTCAAAATGAAATTATATTTTTTATTTTATGGAATAAAATGAAAATACATAAATATTACTCAATGTAAATGTTTTTTTTATTATATTGTTTCTTTTTCCTTTGCTCGGTTAAATTTACTTTGGGTTGGGTTTATGGTCGATATTTTGATTTCTTTCTATTTCTTTTCTTTTTATACCTTTTAAGGTAACAATCTTAATTCTTTTTTCAGGTCAAGAGTTCAGGCTATGAATTTTTGACGAACCAAAACAACAGAAGAAGTATGGTGTCAACTATTAAATAGATGAAGTGTATATAGGATTTTAAATAGAAAATTATGACACTAAAACCAAAAATTAAAAAAGAGTCACATCACATGTGTGAAGTGTGTGTGTGATGAGACTAGTGTTATTTAATGTGTATATGTAACTGCTCTTTTACATAGTGTGATTCTTGTCACATGCTTCGTGCACCCTCCTTCATGGATTGGGTCACTTGCAAGCATGTAAATTCTGTATATGGGACACACAAGCTTGTGAGAGGCCTAACCATATAAAGGGTGTACACACAAAATAATTTTTGGTATGTGAGAGAGTGAGAAAATTGTTACATATAACGAATACATGAATCGTTGTCTATAGTGAATGAGACCGTACATATTCCATAATAGAAATGGCTATTCTTGTATAATGACTAATAACTATTTGGTTGACGTTGTGGTGGGATTGCAAATAGTTCAAGATGTTGAATATTTTCTTTAAAAATAGGCATGACATTGTCAACCTCTACATTGACTAATCTCTTACTAATTTGATGTCAAAATTATAATTGGTGAAGACAAAAAGTTGACAATGATCGGTAGAGAGCAATGCAATGTATTCATTTATACACAAACTTTCATGTCCCTCCCCAAGCCACGTTTCTTTGCAAGTGACACTGAGGTTTTGTTCAATGAGAGAGAGAGAGAGAGAGGTTTCAATTATAATCATGTGAGATTCATATAGTATAAAATTTTGTAATTTTTTTTCCCTCGAGGAAAAGAAAGAGGAAGTAGAAACATTAAGGCTGACCACATGACATAAGGCCTGGCACCTAATTCTTATAATAATATGTATTTTTTTTTCTCTCTCAATTGAAAAAAAAAAATAGATTTTTAAATTTTAAATATAGTTTTGTGGGGACCGGCCCAAAATAATAGGTTGACTGGGCCCTGGGCCTGTCCGAGGAGGCGTTCGTCCGAGGAGCGTCATGGTCCAGAATCCTTATTTAGGCCCACTAGGGCAAAGAGAACATGTCCGAGGAGGAATTCCTCCTCGGACATTCCAAAATCTGGATCAAGGGTGCGCCCCAGCTACTGTAGTCCTCCCTCCAAGTACGTAAAAAGAAAGGAAACCCAAAATATCTCAGCAAAGGCTGCCTTCACCACATTAAATGCACCACAACTACTCTCCTGGTCGCATTAATGAAGAGAAGACCCCTGAACAGTGCTACCTTGACCACTGCAACTCACAAAGAACTGATAAGGGTGTCTGATGGGACAGGTGCTCAAGTAGGGGTTTGGATGATCAACAAGTGTAAAGCCCAGATGATAGGAGAGTGCCTATATAATATGTAAAGGTCCCCCAAGAGAAGAGGAGGAGAGACGAAGAAAAAAAGAGGAGAGAACACTGTAGAGAGCTTTTATTTGCATGAATCTGTGTCCGTTAGTCAAGTTTGAGACCTGATCATTTGAGAATGATCTCTCTTCACTGCTACCTCCTTTTGTTCTTATCTCTGTATCCCCTGAGCCTATGCAACAAACCGTCTAAGCTAACTGAAACCAAGTTCTTTAGCCCATACTCTACGAAAAAATTCATTGTGTGGGACCTTTTGGGCCAAGACCTGACAAACAAGGATCGAGTCAACTAAAACTGTGTCCCTACAATTGGCGCCGTCTGTGGGAGGAACTAAAATATCAGTAAGCACAACGAATGAGCATGGCAGAACTAGGTCCACACCAGGAGAATCCTTACCAGGCTAACCCTCAACAGACAGAACCCATTGAGTCCCAGCGGCAAAATAATCCTGCCAACCCAGGCAGCAGAAGGAATCGTGAGGGAAGCGTACATACTACCCAGACGAGCCAAAGTCATACCCAGATAGGTAGTCACGTATCCCAAAGGCGAAACAGTCATCAGGCCATGTAGCGAGAGATAGATGACCTGAAAAGGAAGTTGCGACGTGCGTAGCGAAAGCGATCTCCCTCCAGCTCAGATGCGTCCTCTAACGAGGAGGACATGAGTTATCGACGGAGATTGAGAACACCCCCAAGTGAAACCTTTTCTTGCGAGAAGGAGTCTTGCCCTGTACGAAAGTATGAGAGCCCATCCAGCAAAGGTTTGGGAAACGATGCTATGAATAGGGCACTAGACCAGATTTCAAGATCACCCTTTATGTATAGAGTTGAAGGGGCTAAGTTGCCTTGACGCTTTAATCAACCAGCGTTCGCCATCTACAACGGCCGAGCAGACCCGGTGGAGCACGTGAGTCAGTTTAACCAAAAAATGGCTATCTACTCGCAAAATGAAGCCCTAATGTGCAAAGTCTTCCCATCCAGCTTGGGACCAATGGCGATGAGATGGTTCAACAGCCTGAAGACAAATTCCATAGGCTCATATAAGCAGCTCACTCAGGCTTTCTGCTCTCGCTTTATTACAAATAGCAGAGTCCCTCGACCCCTAAGTTCGTTGTTGTCCTTATCCATGCACGAGGGAGAGACCCTGAAGGCGTATTGGGATAGATATTGGGAGATGTATAACGAGTTGGATGAGAACCATGATGATGTCGCTATCAGCACATTCAAAAGTGGTCTCCCCACTGAGCATGGCTTAAGGAAATCTCTCACTGGTAAACCAATTGCCAACGGTCATCAGTTGATGGATAGGATTGACAAGTACAAAAGGGTGGAAGAAGATCAGCTATAAGGAAAGGGAAAGGAGAAGATCATTCCCTCCAAAGCGAATGATTTCAGGTCGGAACGATATAACCATAACCAGCCGAGGAGAGATTTTTTGAGACAGGCTGGACAAAGTAACATGCAAACGGTGAATGCCGTGTTTAGAGAGCCAATACAACAAGTGCTGGAGAAAGTGAGGAACGAACCCTTCTTCAGATGGTTGGGAAAGATGGCTGGAGACCCTTCAAAACGTAACCAGAACCTGTATTGCCACTATCATCAGAACCATGGACATACCACTGAGGATTGCAGGAATCTATGGAATCACCCAGATCAGTTGGTCCGAGAAGGAAAGTTACGTCACCTTTTACACCCCTCGAGCGGTCATCCAAGCTAGGCAATGCAAGAGCCTCGAAAAGATGCATCCTTAAGACCCCCCACAGGAACGATTCATGTCATCCTCGCCGCTCCAGGAAGAACCGGGTCATTTCCTTCCAGGGTGTTGTTTGTGGCTCGGCTCTCTGCCGAGGACGGGGGAAGAGAATTTAAAAGGCCTAAAAAGGGAAGCTCGTTAACATTAGGATTCTCGGACAAGGATAAGAGGGGAACTATCCAACCTCACAACGATGCCTTAGTGGTTACGCTGAGAATCGGAGGCTTCGATGTGAGAAGGGTGCTGGTAGACCTGGGTAGCGCAGTAGAGGTAATGTACCCTGATCTATACAAGGGGTTGAACTTGAGGCCGGAGGATTTGACGACTTATGACTCTCCCCTTATCAGCTTCAAAGGGAAGACTGTTACGCCAAAATGGCAGATCAAACTACCCATACAGACTGGGTCAGAGGTGGTAGAGGTGAACTTTATCGTGGTTGATGCCTACTCGCCCTACACAGCGATAGTAGCCAGGCCATGGATTCATGCCCTAGAAGCTATATCCTCCACACTTCACCAAAAGGTAAAATACTCGTCCAGAGGCCAAGTAGAAGAGATTTGTGGAGATCAGGCCATGGCCAGGCAGTGTATGGTGGCCGCCATCTCACGTAGGTCCCATGCAGAGTCCTCGGCCTCTGAGAACTTATAGTAACCAGCCACCTCGGCAGGGCAAGTCAATGAGTCAGCCGAGGAGATAAGGTGTGAAGGTTTAGAAAAAGTTTATCGTTGACAATGACCCGGAGAGGTTTTTCCAGGTCGGCTCCGAGCCTCCTCAAGAAAAAGAGGAACTCGTTGGATTTCTGAGAAGAAATGTCGATATGTTTGCATGGGACGCTTACGACGCCCCGGGGGTTGACCCTAGCCTTATTTGTCACCACTTGAATGTTAACCCATCTTCCATTCCAAAGAAGTAACCACCCCGACGTCCTTCAAAGGAACATGCCAGTGCTGTTAGAGATGAAGTGACAAAACTGAAAAAGGCAGGGGCTATTAAAGAGGTCTTTTACCCCGAATGGCTAACAAACATGGTGGTGGTAAGAAAGAAAACCGGGAAGTGGCGAGTTTGCGTCAACTTCACAGACTTGAACAAGGCCTGCCCGAAAGACCCGTTTTCATTACCTCAAATAGACCGACTGGTAGATGCGACTGTAGGCCACCCTCGAATGAGCTTCCTGGATGCCTTCCAAGGCTATCATCAGATACCTCTGGCATTAGAGGATCAGGAGAAAATAGCGTTCATGACACCCGTCGGAAACTACCACTATAAGGTGATGCCTTTTGGACTAAAGAACGCAGGGTCAACGTACCAAAGGATGATGACCAGAATGTTTGAACTGCAACTAGGCAAAGTTATTGAAGTCTACATAGATGATATTGTGGTAAAAAGCAAGGTGGTGTTCGAGCACGTGAAAGACCTAGAGATCATTTTTGGCATCTCAAGGGAGCACAAGTTGCGGCTCAATGCCTCCAAGTGCTCATTCGGGGTCGGGTCTGGGAAATTCCTAGGCTATATGGTAACCCACAGAGGGATAGAGGTAAGCCCAGATCAAATCAAAGCGATTAATAGCCTACAAGCTCCTCGGAATCCGAAAGAAGTGCAAAAACTCACTGGCATAATCGCAGCATTAAACCGGTTCATATCACGATCTGCAGACCGATGTCGACCTTTCTACCTCTTGATAAATAAGTGGAAAGGGTTTGAGTGGTCAGAGGATTGTGTCCGGGCCTTCCAGCAACTTAAGGAATACTTGTTGCAACCGCCCATCATGTCTAGCCCTGAGGCAGACGAGGTACTGTTTGCATACATAGTCGTAGCCCCTCATGCTGTAAGCCTGGTACTAATACAGGATGACAATGGGGTACAGCGACCAGTGTACTACGTAAGTAAATCATTACATGAGGCCGAAGTGCGATACTTACCATTGGAGAAAGCAATTCTGGCGGTAGTGCACGCCACACGGAAGCTCCCTCATTACTTTCAGGCACACACGGTCATCGTTCTAACCCAGCTTCCCCTTCGAGCGGTGTTTCGAAGTGCCGACTACACAGGAAGGATCGCCATGTGGAGTGCACTTTTGGGAGCCTTTGATATTAAATATATGCCTAGGTCCTCTGTCAAGGGTCAAGTCCTCGCGGACTTAGTCGCAGAATTCGCTGAACCTTCTGTAGAAACAATAACCGAGAAGAAAGACATGGATGGAAAATCGATTGGCACAATCTCAGCATGGGAGACCTTGCGCTGGAGGGTCTACGTGGATGACGCGGCCAACCAAAGAGGATCTGGAATTGGGCTAGTTTTAATATCGCCCGAAGGTATTGCCATTGAGAAATCACTAAGACTCGAGTTCTCGGCTACGAACAACGAGGCCGAGTACGAAGCCTTACTTCAAGGGATGACGATGGTTCAAAAATTGGGCGGAAGGGTAATGGAAGCGTTCTCGGACTCCAAATTGGTCGTTGGCCAAGTGACAGGTGAGTTAGAAGCTAGAGATGCTAGAATGCAAGAGTATCTCGGATGAGTCAAATGCCTGCAGTCGGGTTTTGAATCCTTTAATCTAACACACATTTCCAGAAGTGGGAACACCCATGCAGATTCGCTGGCCACTCTTGCCACGTCCTCGACGCATGATCTGCAGCGAATAATCCTTGTCGAGGATTTAGTCCAAGCGAGTTCAATTAGAAGAGACCCAGCTCAGGTCCATCAGGTTAGAAAGAGTCCCAGCTGGATGGATCCTATAATGAACTTCCTCAAAGACGATACACTACCAGAGGGAAAACTGGAAGTCGAGAAGATACGAAGGAATGCTCCTCGGTTTTGATTGTCGGAAGACCACAAGCTATACCGGCATTCCTATTCTGGGCCGTACCTATTGTGTATACACCCAGAGGGGTCCGAGTCCCTGCTTGAGGAGCTACATGAGGGAATTTGTGGGAGTCACACAGGAGGAAGATCGCTAGCGCACAGGGCACTCACCTAGGGATACTGGTGGCCGAATATGCAGAGAGATGCCCAAGAATATACAAAGAAGTGTGATCAATGCCAGAGATTCGCCCCAAATATCCACCAACCTGGAGGAATCCTTAACCCCCTCTCCAGCCCTTGGCCGTTTGTTCAATGGGGTCTTGATATTGTCGGTCCTTTCCCTAAAGCAGCAGGGAATAAGCGATACATAATAGTCGGCACCGACTATTTCACCAAGTGGGTAGAGGCTGAACCTTTGGCCAACATTAAGGACGTGGATGCCAAGAAATTCTTTTGGAAAAACATTATTACGCGCTTCGGAACTCCTCACACTCTCATCTCGGACAACGGTCTTCAATTTGATAGTAAGAACTTCAGGGAATACTGCAACGAGTTTGGCATCACCAACAGATATTCCACTCCTGCCTACCCCCAAGGAAATAGGCAGGCTAAGGCCGTGAACAAATTCATAGTAAGCGGTCTGAAAAAGAGATTGGATGATGCAAAGGGGAGATGGGTGGAAGAGCTTCCGCATGTTTTATGGACCTATCGAACGACGTCGTGACGGTCGACGAGCGAAACTCCTTTTTCAATGACTTATAGGGCCGAAGCTGTACTCCCAATCGAGAACAGCTTCCCTACATTGAGGTCTAGCACTTTTACCCTAGAAAACAATGAAGAGTTACTGGGGAGAAGTCTAGACTTAGCTGAGAAAAGAAGGGAAAAAGCGATGATTCATATAGCCTACTATCATTAGAAGCTAAAGCGGGGATATGATGCCAATGTAAAGCTGTGACCTCTAAGTCCAGGCGACCTCGTAATGAGGAAAATTCTCGGCAGCGCTAAGAACCCTTCTTGGGGCAAGTTGGGACCCAACTGGGAGGGACCGTATCGCATTACATCTGTGGCTAGAATAGGTGCCTATTACCTAGAAGACTTAGATGAAAAAACTGTACCTCGCCTGTGGAATGTAAATAATCTAAGAAGATATTATTATTAATGAAAGCAGCTCAGCCTATGTTTTGTTCCATGATCATCGCATTGGTCCATTTCCGTCTATTCAAGTTTTAAACAGAACCTAAGTCCTGCATGGCTCCTCGGACCACAGGCTTAGGGGAAATTAATAACTTATGGCATCTATCCAAGTTTTAAACAGAACCTAAGTACTGCATGGCTCCTCGGACCACAGGCTTAGGGGAAATTAATAACTTATAGCATCTATCCAAGTTTTAAACAGAACTTAAGTCCTGCATGGCTTCTCGGACCACAGGCTTAGGGGAAATTAATAACTTATGGCATCTATCCAAGTTTTAAACAGAATCTAAGTCCTGCATGGCTCCTCAGACCACAAGCTTAGGGGAAATTAATAACTTATGGCATCTATCCAAGTTTTAAATAGAATCTAAGTCCTGCATGGCTCCTCGGACCACAAGCTTAGGAGAAATTAATAACTTATGGCATCTATCCAAGTTTTAAACAGAACCTAAGTCCTGCATAGCTCTTCGGACCACAGGTTTAGGGGAAGTTAATAACTTATGGCATGTATACAAGTTTTAAACAGAACCTAAGTCCTGCATGGATCCTCGGACCACAGACTTAGGGGAAATTATTAACCTGAGGCACCTCTACAAGTTTTAGACGGAAACTAATGACTTACAACTCTCGTGCGATTCCAAGAGGAACAATATTAGTAAACATCAGAAGAGAAAGGAAAAAAAGAACATTTTATATTAATAAGCCGGGGTCAATACAAAGAGAGGTCTTTACAAAAGAACAAAAATAAGACAACTCTCATTAAAAAAAAAGGGGGGGTACAATAATTAAAAACCTAAAATCTAAGCCTCAGCAGGAGGATTCTCTTTCTACTTTGGCTGAGGAGGAGGAACCTCGGAGATGGACTCCTTGGCAGGATCCTTGGCTTTATCAAGCACAGGGATGGCATCAGGAATAGCCATGGCTTGCTCAGGAGCTTCAGGTGCGCCATCAGGATTCTCTCGGATCTCCGGCGGAAAGAAGACCTTCCCGGGCAACCTCAGCGCTGAGTCTGCAGGAATTCCTGCAGCATCAAGAGCATGAGCCCATGAGATGCTGCAATACTCCCTACATACCTTTGGAATATCCTCAGAGAGCCTGGCTTCAGTCTCCTCAGCCCCAAGCTGATAAGAGGCCTTCTTTTCAGCCTCGGCTGCTTCCCGAGCTAGCTGAACCTCTTCTTTAGCCCGCCGGACCTCCTCCTCAGCTTTTTGTAGCGCGGCCTTGAGATCCAGCACTGTTTGTTTTTCAGTGGCCAGGCTGGTCTCAGTCACGTACAATTGTTGGCGCTGGTCCTTCGCTTGGGTTTCAACGTTCTTCAAGCCGGCCTCAGCACTCCGGCGCTTTTTCTCCGCCTCTTTGAACTTCTCCGCAAGTTCAAAGTTCTCTTGCTTGAGGGACCCCATGGTTTTCTCCACCTCTGTCCGAGATTGGGCCTTAGCTTCAGCTAAGCTGCGGTTGCTGCGACAGAAGTCCTCAGCCACAAACACCTGCTGAGTGATCTGCCAACAAAACAAAAATTGTCTTAGAATGCAACAACGTCTAATGATTTAACGAAAGGGTAGAAGAGTGACTTACCATTGCAAGGTCCCTCTTAAGGGATAGAAAGAGCTCGGGCTGAGAGAACCGCCTGTAGGCCTCTATATCCCGAGGGAGGAGTACTGGCTATTCCAAAGCCTCAGCTATGTACCCTGCTCGGCCCCTGTTGTATTCTCGGATCGATGCAGTGTAAGGGATAGTAACCCCATCTAGCTCCAGCTTTGGGCTCCAAGTGCGCGGTTGAACACGCACTTCAGCCCGGTTCTCCTCCTCTCAGCTCTCTACGGAGGAAGCCCCTTTATTCTTTTGACCCCGGGTGGTTTTTTGCTGCTTGCCCTGGCGGGGCACCACCTTGCCTTCCTCAGGGATTTCAGCCGGCCTTTTCTTTTTTAGGTTTGGGTTAACCTTGAGGCCAAGGTTAGAAGGAACCTGAGGAGCAATTGGAGGAAGGTCCTGGGTCTGCGACTGAGCAGGCACCTTCGAAGATTGACATTTTCCTCGGGAGGACATCAATTCTCGTAAAGTTTTTCCTTTGCCAGCCATATAGTCTACCTCCTCGTTTGAAGAGTCGTCCGAGCAGGCTATAATAATCGGAGCGCCAACCACGGAGTTTCGATCCTGCTCTCCTTCAGGGTCTGAAAGCTCAATCAAGGGGACTTTATGAACCTCCTCTTCAAAATAGAACTCGTCTATCTCCTCCTCAAGAGAAAGACGAGATGATTCGGCCTCTCCTTCAACTGGCGCAGCAACTTCAAGGTTGTCTGGCGGAGGCAATTGCGCGGCTGGTGGAGGATTCCGAGCACCAGGTAACACGATTGGCTTGAGATCTTGTCGGGCCAAAAACTTGGGCTTGGATACGTCAATCCTAGCCAACCTTGGACTACCAGCTCTTATGGCGTGGCCAATGGCTTGGAAAGAGCGGGTTAGTGGTCAATAGCCCAAAACCAAATGACACGCGCGTAGCTACCCGTCCTCGGTAACGTAGATTTCTGATCTTAGAAGATAATTCAAGGCCTGAACGTTCACGTGGCTCAGCTTGGGAGCAACTAGAGCTCTATCTGCAATACAGCCGAGAAGGAAATTAGAGTTAAACTATAAAATTTATGACTTAAGCAAAAAAAAAAAGAGTGAGTCCGAAGAGCTAAGCCCCCTACCTAAAGGACTGTCCCTAAAGGCGCCGCACCTGGAATTCCTGCCCGAGTTAGACAATGAAAACCATCGCTCCACTCTCCTGAGGCAATGAGGAAGTCATCCTTCATAGTCTTATTGGATATGGGGAGACAGGAGATTAGCCTAATCACCTCAGATCGAGATTTAAGGTAATACCCTCCCTTCTCGACATAGTGGCACTCGTACAGGTGAACCACATCATGCCAGGTCAGGCCTAGACCCATCCGCTCGTTCAAGACATCTATGTAGCCTAATTCCCTAAACATGTTTGGAGTGCACTGATGCGGTGTCAACCTATGGTGGAACAAGTAGTCCCGGGTAATCCTACGCATGGGAAGTGTCATTCCTCCTTCTATAAAGGCAATCATAGGAATGACCACTTCACCCACGTCTCTATCTATCATACTCATTCTGGGGGACAGTACCGCAGAACCACCCCCTACGAGATGTGGTATTTTTCTCTAAAGGCCTCCATGGCAGCCGGAGTGTCTACTAGGTCTTTGAATATACCCATCTAAGTTGAACTGGAGGGACGGAAATAAAAACCGAGGAGAAAAGTGAAATTTGAGGAGAAATTCAAAGCAACGAAACGAACGAAACTTACGAGTATCTTTACAAACGACCAGTGAGATGTTTGAAAATCTCTTCTAGGAAGGACGCTTCGCGGAAACGGTTATGGAAATTTGAAGAACGGAAGTGCTCGTAGATTTCTGGGTGTTGGAGTTCTCTGGACTTCTGATATGCAGATAAAAAAGAAAAGATGAGCCTCTCTAGCGCTTTATATAGCAAGAGAGAGAAAGAGAAAACCACTCCCAAGAATTCGAGGAAAAATGTTGGCCGTCAGATCCACGCCTCGCCGTTGGATGAAGGAGACATAAAGCTACCTGGAGTAAATGGCCGCGCCTCGTAAATTGTAGCGTGTTAAAAGTAACTGCCCGCATGCGCGAACCAAGATCTCATTAATTCCGTCATTTGTAAATGTCAAAACCCCGCTTTTCTCCTCGGAAAGAGATCAAAAACCGGAGTGTTGGGGGCTATTGTGGGGACCGGCCCAGAATAATAGGTTGACTGGGCCTTGGGCCCGTTTGAGGAGGCGTTCGTCCGAGGAGCGTCATGGTCCAGAATCCTTATTTAGGCCCATTGGGGCAAAGAGAACATGTCCGAGGAGTAATTCCTCCTCGGACATTCCAAAATCCGGGTCAAGGGTGCGCCCCAGCTACTGTAGTCCTCCCTCCAAGTACGTAAAAAGAAAGGAAACCCAAAATATCTCAGCAAAGGCTACCTTCACCACATTAAATGCACCATAATTACTCTCCTGGCCGCATTAATAAAGAGAAGACCCCTGAACAGTGTTATCTTGGCCACTGCAACTCACAAAGAACTGATAAGGGTGTCTGATGGGACAGGTGCTCAAGTAGGGGTTTGGATGATCAACAAGTGTAAAGCCCAGATGATAGGAGAGGGCCTATATAATATGTAAAGGTCCCCCAAGAGAAGAGGAGGAGAGACAGAGAAAAAGAGAGGAGAGAACACTGTAGAGAGCTTTTATTTGCATGAATCTGTGCCCATTAGTCAAGTTTGAGACCTGATCATTTGAGAAGGATCTCTCTTCACTGCTACCTCCTTTTGTTCTTGTCTCTGTATCCCCTGAGCCCATGCAACAAACCGTCTAAGCTAACTGAAATCAAGTTCTTTAACCCATACTCTACAAAAAAATTCATTGTGTGGGACCTTTTGGGCCAAGACCTGACAAACAAGGATCGGGTCAACTAAAACTGTGTCCCTACAAGTTCAATAAAATAAAAAATAGGAAAGTACAAAAAAAAAAAATCAACTGATCAAATTGGTCCAATTAGGGCCAATGCAGTCCATTGTCCATTCAATCTATTTCAGTCTATTTCTTTTAGTTTGGTGAATTCGGTCCAATATGGTGATGCTTTGGAAGTTTGTTTAGATGAGCTACTTCATTTGTGTCACCTTCTTAACATAATTTTGGTAGGTTCTTGATGAAATTACATTTTTCTTATGTTATTAAAGTCTTGTATTTTTTTTCTTCCTAATATAAGTTATGAATTTACTTATATCTACTTTATCTTTAGGTCATTCAAGACCTATAGAGGATGAACCGTTTGTAAGAACCAAAAGCTTAAGCGTGACATTTATTATTTTACGCTCCTATTGAGCTACATTAGTGTAGCATTTCAATCTAGTTTGGTTCACTTCAGTCCATTTGGTCCATTTCGATCTACTTTAGTCCATTTTGGTCCATTTCGATCCATTTTGTCCAGTTTGGTGATGCTTTAGAAGTTTGTTTAGAAAGATGAGCTATTTCATTGACAATTTTGTCACATTCTAAGCATAATATTGGTAGGTTCTTGATAAAATTGCATTTTTCTTATATTATTAAAGTCTTGTATTATCTACTTCATCTTTAGACCATTTAAAATGTATAGAGAGTGAATTGTTTGTAAGGAGTATTAGAAAAAAAATTCTAACCACACAAATTCTAACCATACATTACATTATTTCAAAATATCTCACCTTATCACCGTGCACCCTTGGTGCGGTGGTCACTCCACAAGTATAAGTGCTTGTAGGGTCACTCCACAAGTAAAAGTGCTTGTAGGGTGTGGGGGGAAAGGGTCGGGATTCAAGTCTCCAGGAAGGAGTTTCACACACATATATACTTAGATTAGGCTACAGTAGAAATTCTATTTTGTATAAAAATAAAAAATAAAAAATAAAATCTCGCCTTATACAATAATTGAAAGTAAAATGCATTACATTTTGTTAAAAAAAAAAAAACTTACAAAATTTAAAACAGTTTCAAATAATAAATATAGATAGCTTAATTTAGAAACGTTGTATAAACTATAATTCGTAAGAAAATAATCACACCATTTTTAAGAAGGGTATGATATTTACACTTATAAGTCCCATATAATATTTTTATTTTTCACTTAACAAAAAAAAAATTATCAAATTTTTTCTCGCATCGCGTGGGTTTGTGACTAGTAAATATATTGGTACTACATCAACAACATGAAAAATAAATTCTTTAGTTATTTTTTTTTTATTGTGTTTAAATTTTGACACGCCAATTTGTAGAAGTTTATGTAAAATAAGATTTGAAGTATCTCTAGCTTATTTATACTACTATTTAAGGGGTTTTTCTTATTTGGGATGGACATTATGATGGTTTAAAATACTTCTAAATCCTAAGTTTAAGTAGAGAAAAAACTAAAGGACAATCCGGTAAAAATACATTTCTAAAACATTACCAACAAAATAGGACTACTCTTTTGTTGGTTTTCAAATTGAGTATTAAAATATTTTTTTTTATATAAAATAAATATTAAGATATTTGAATTCCTTCCACGTTTTCACTTTTTTCTTTTTCTTTTTCTTTTTCTTTTTTTTTTTGAATTGCCCGCAATTTTTTTTCTAAACGGTTATAATAAATTTTAAAAATTTGACACATCTTTTTTCCTAAAAATTAGCACACACCATATCTATTTAAATAAAACCACACGTCTCTTTTTAGTTTTCTTGCACAGGCTTTTGGATTGCCTCAACTTTTTGCTCACTTCATCACCATCTCAAATTTTAGAAAGATTTGTTTCCATTGATATTGCTGAAATTATTAATTGGTTAATTTATGTTTTTTTTTTTTTGGTAATGTTTTTACTAGTCTTACGCTTTTTTTTAATCTTTCTTTTTTATCTCTTTCTCAAGTCTATTTCTATAGTTCCTTTGATCTCCACAATTTTTTTCTCACTTCATCACAATCTTTCTTTTCAAAGAGGCATGTTTCCTATATAAAGAGTAAAGATGAGACTGTGAGGGTTTGGGATATGTCTTGTTATCTTCTTTTTCTTTTTTGTCATTTTTTATATTATTTTTTCATTTTATTAGTTGATTTTGGTTTGAAAGTGTGCATTTCTCTTCTACATTGACAGTTCTAAAGTCAAATGGAGAAAATGAATCATTACCACCAATGTTATTGTATTTATATTTAGGTAGATATTAATTTGGTTTGGTGAATTAATTTCTTTCATTTTCAGGAACTCGGTCTATACACCTTTACTATTTGGGTGGAATCATGAAAGAGTATTATTTTTTGCAATCAATGGTTATTGTGGATTTTGCTTTGGTTAATGTGGATTTTGTTTTAGTGAGGCTAGTATCACTGAAACATGTGAACTTTAATATCTAGAAACACATAATAAATAACAAATAAAAAAAATAAGGAAAATGCTAACAAATTCCCTTAAGAGTATTGATTAATAATCCATTTAAAGAATATTTTTATGAAAAAAAAAAAAATTTTGATGTTTTGACAGCTTTTTTCATTTCCCATAAAAGTTGCATCAAAACTTTCTTAAAATAGATTGTTAATTAATGCCATAAGGGCACTCGTTAGCATGACCCAAAAAATAATCAAAATCCAACACAAACATTTAGTACATATATGTAGCACCAAAGGAAATTAGAAAATATAAGCCTGTTCTCTAGAGCTATTGATCTACCATAAACAAAAAAGCAAAGGAAAATTAAGCATTGTTCATTCCAAATTATCTGCTACCCCGTCTTCCCTTTAAGTAAAAAAGACTCTTCACGTATAGGTAAAAGCCTTTTAACTGTATCCACCCATTAGGTCTGTGGGGCCTAATAATTTATAGGCCGGGCCCACTTACTCATGGGGAGTCCAAAGGGCCAAACCAAAAAAGGCTACGACCCAAGCTCAATAACGTAAAGCCCAAAATGGCCCAGAGATGTTGCCGAGGACAGTTTAGTCCTCGGCAGACCCAAAATTCCACCGAGAAGAAGGGCAAAAACGGTATAGGAACAAGCCTGAAAGAAAATCCAAAATATCTAGGAAAAGCTGCCCTTCCCATGCAAGGCTCTGACCTAACAGAGCCGTATTCTTCAGCTTTATCAACCATCCCCAACGACTTTGGGTTTGGATTGACGGGACAAGTATCAGTCTTGGAAAGGTCGACCCTACACGTGGACGAAGGAAAGCGAACGCAGGCTAGTATAAAAGAAAAGTAAGTAATCTGGATAAAGGGACTGGAAAAAATGGCCAAAAAAGGAGGGCCTCCCAGTCTACTTCCAAAAGATAGATTCCAGGGGTGAAAACACCTTAAACACGTATGAACACCACAAAAACCCACCGCCGGGTAACCGAGGCCTAGCCTTTCAAACCCACTCTCTACAAATGATATTGTCTGGGCCCTTTCACGTGCGAGCCCAACACTGTTGTGGTTCGTTGCGGATCGTGTCCTTACAATTGGCGCCGTCTGTGGGAAAGGCTTGCGCGTTGGCTCAGGCGACAATGGAGTTAGGCTTTTGTCAAGCAAGAGTATATGAGGATGCCTTTATGACTGGCGACACATCGTTGTTGTTCCAACATAAATTCCCACTAGGGGCTACGCCTCGCAGTGCCAGTGGCGTGGGCAAGTCTAGGGGCTTCAAACATCAAGCTGACTTCCTCCACCTTATTCGAGGAGCTAACCTTTAGAAAATAAATAAATAAATGAACAAATACAAGTTTTGGACAGAACCAAGGCCTTGTATGGTCCTCGGACTCAAGCCTCTGGGGAAACCAACTACTTACAAAGAAAATACGAGTTTTGGACAGAACCAAGGCCTTGCATGGTCCTCGGACCCAAGCCTCTGGGGAAACCAACTACTTACAAAGAAAATAAGAGTTTTGGACAGAATCAAGGCCTTGCATGGTCCTCGGACCCAAGCCTCTGGGGAAACCAACTACTTACAAAGAAAATACGAGTTTTGGACAGAACCAAGGCCTTGCATGGTCCTCGGACCCAAGCCTCTGGGGAAACCAACTACTTACAAAGAAAATACGAGTTTTGGACAGAACCAAGGCCTTGCATGGTCCTCGGACCCAAGCCTCTGGGGAAACCAACTACTTACAAAGAAAATGGGAGTTTTGGACAGAACCAAGGCCTTGCATGATCCTCGGACCCAAGCCTCTGGGGAAACCAACTACTTACAAAGAAAATACGAGTTTTGGACAGAACCAAGGCCTTGCATGGTCCTCAGACCCAAGCCACTGGGCAAACCAACTACTTACAAAGAAAATACGAGTTTTGGATAGAACCAAGGCCTTGCATGGTCCTCGGACCCAAGCCTCTGGGGAAACCAACTACTTACAAAGAAAATACGAGTTTTGGACAGAACCAAGGCCTTGCATGGTCCTCGGACCCAAGCCTCTGGGGAAACCAACTACTTACAAAGAAAATAAGAGTTTTGGACAGAACCAAGGCCTTGCATGGTCCTCAGACCCAAGCCTCTGGGGAAACCAACTACTTACAAAGAAAATACAAGTTTTGGACAGAACCAAGGTCTTGCATGGTCCTCGGACCCAAGCCTCTGGGGAAACCAACTACTTACAAAGAAAATGCGAGTTTTGGACAGAACCAAGGCCTTGCATGGTCCTCGGACCCAAGCCTCTGGGGAAACCAACTACTTACAAAGAAAATGCGAGTTTTGGTTGGACAGAACCAAGGCCTTGCATGGTCCTCGGACCCAAGCCTCTGGGGAAACCAACTACTTACAAAGAAAATACAAGTTTTGGACAGAACCAAGGCCTTGCATGGTCCTCGGACTCAGGCCTCTGGGGAAACCAACTACTTACAAAAAAAATACAAGTTTTGGACAGAACCAAGGCCTTGCATGGTCCTCGGACTCAGGCCTCTGGGGAAACCAACTACTTACAAAGAAAATACAAGTTTTGGACAGAACCAAGGCCTTGCATGGTCCTCGGACTCAAGCCTCTGGGGAAACCAACTACTTACAAGATAATACAAGTTTTGGACAGAACCAAGGCCTTGCATGGTCCTCGGACTCAAGCCTCTGGGGAAACCAACTACTTACAAAGAAAATACAAGTTTTGGACAGAACCAAGGCCTTGCATGGTCCTCGGACTCAAGCCTCTGGGAAAACCAATTACTTACAAGATAATACAAGTTTTGGACAGAACCAAGGCCTTGCATGGTCCTCGGACCCAAGCCTCTGGGGAAACCAACTACTTACAAAGAAAATACGAGTTTTGGACAGAACCAAGGCCTTGTATGGTCCTCGGACCCAAGCCTCTGGGGAAACCAACTACTTACAAGGAAAAACTACATTACATGGACCTTAAGATCTATCCGAGGAAAACTCTCCACTAACAATTGGGTTAATTCCTCAATTGCGAGGATTCTCAAGTCTGCTTTCGGATCTTCAGCACCAAAGGGATCGATGCAATATAGAGCAGTATGTTGCCTGAAACACAATCGGAGTTCCCTACTGCTCAGTCAACTCCTCGGATGGATCATTTAGAGATTATCATTCTCGGACGGTATTCTCGCACTTATCACAGAATACTCAACTGTTACCTCGGTTAGTTTCCTAAGTTTAACTTACTATGAATTATCGTTATAATGCCTGGTAGTGTTGGTAAATCAGAATTAGTTGGATTATGTTTCAAAGTTTCCTGCTCTAAATATCATTGAAGAAACACACACATGGAGCACACTCATTCACAAAGTAATGTTGCAAAAAGAATAGTATTCAAACAAGTAAATAAATTTCCCTTTTTACTAAAACAAAGAAATAGTACAGCGTACAATGAAAAGCTGGAATCAGCTCATGTCAAAGCTCACTACATAATCGAAAAGAAAGATACAAGAGAATAAGACAAAGTCGAGGAGACAACACAGAAGAGAGGTTGGCTTCTAAAGCTAACTACATAATCGAAAAGAAAGGTACAGGAGAATAAGATAAAGCCGAGGAGGCAGTACAGACGAGAGGTTGGCTTCTAAAGCTAACCACATAATCAAAAAGAAAGATACAAGAGAATAAGATAAAGCCGAGGAGGTGGCACAGAGGAGAGGTTGGCTACTGCTTCAAGACCTTGTTCTTCCTCAATGCTTTTACATGCCCATAACTCAGGCAGCAAAAGAACCCAGCTTGGGGCCTGCACCATCGAAGAAAAGGTGCAGAGAGAGCCCAGCTTCAGGCTAGCGTAGCTGAAGAAAAGGTGCATGAAACTCAACTTGAGCCTCACACCGCTGAAGGAAAGGTGCAGGGAGTCGGAAGTTGAGGAGCCTTCACCAAAAATTTGCCTGCAACAAGGCAGAGGCGCTGATGGCAGAGAATCTTTCTTCTGACACACCAAAATTCTGGCATGAACAGAACCTGCTTCGGATTTTGACTAAAAGAAGGAGAAACACCATTTCCCCTTTTGTCGAAACGGAATATTCTCTTGAATTTATGCCTCCTTTGCCCGTACCTCACTTCTTTGAGTCTCAGGAGGACACGGCGCCTCTGTGGAGGAGAGAGTTCCTTCACCCCACCCCGCGCCTCAAACATGTTATGCTAAGGGAGGATAGCACCGGATATTGGAGTAGTGATTTGGGAGGAAACTGAAGGATTTGTGTATAGGTAAAGCAACTTCCTCTCCTATTTATTTAAAAAGATAAGGTGGTGGCATTTAATTCACGCAGCGTCCCAAGGAACGCTACAGACAAAATGGCTCTGGCTCAATTTCCAACGCCACCTGCAACCATGAGATTAGAAGACTCTCGTGAAGGCGCACCTCGAACACTGGGACGCCAAAGGGTACCGCGTGACCGAAGACTACAGAAATGCCTCTTAATTTGTGGGCCTAGTGAATTCGCGACCCAGGCCCATTCTATGTGGGAGCCCAGGGGCTACGACCCACGCCGAGGAATAGCCATTGCCGAGGACAACTTCCTGCTCGGCACCTATACAAGTTTTGGACAGAACCAAGGCCTTGTATGGTCTTCGGACTCAAGCCTCTGGAGAAACCAACTACTTACACGATAATACAAGTTTTGGACAGAACCAAGGCCTTGCATGGTCCTCGGACTCAAGCCTCTGGGGAAACCAACTACTTACAAGATAATACAAGTTTTGGACAGAACCAAGGCCTTGTATGGTCCTTGGACTCAAGCCTATGGGGAAACCAACTACTTACAAAGAAAATACAAGTTTTGGACAGAGCCAAGGCATCGCATGGTCCTCGGACTCAAACCTATGGGAAAACCAACTACTTGGATGGGGAAAGTCCTCGGCTCAAATACTGTAAAAGGTTAAGGCCAATAAGAGTGTTAAAAATATGGCGAAACGCCCCACTACTCAGTAGCCTAAGGGGGCTGTTCATTTTTGTGGGTGATATGTCTTCGGATGGTTACTTCCTTCACCGCATAGAGCATCCGGTTCTCATCTCGGCATGTTTTGGGGTAAGTATCGTTCTTCACAGGTCGGCATTGTTGTGCCAAACAATTCTATTAAATTTATGGTGACATCTTTTCATTAGCAAGTATTTTGACCCTAGTTGTCATTGATTCAAATGTTATATTATTGTGCCGAACAACACTTGCAAATTTGTAAAGACATAGAGATAGAACATGCGAAGTAAATTGATAACAATTTTTATTAATATGAAAAATTATTACAACGTACAATGAGGGGCTTAAACAAGCCTATACAAAAGGTGAACTGCCGAAGCAACGATAACATCGGCAATACAGATAAGTAAACAGTCAGGTGTCTTTTAAACTCGTCTTCAAAGTCTCTCCAATCTCTGCCTCAGTATCGCCCATATTGAGAGAAGAACCTTCTTTAGAAGAAGATGAAGGAGAAGGAAGAAGAAGATGAAGGAGAAGGAAGAAGAAGATGGAGGAGATGAATGAGGAAGATGGAGGAGATGAATGAAAAGAAGGAGGAAAAGCACCAGGATGGATCTGGTGGTGGAAAGAAGAAGAAAGAGAGGCAAAAGGAGGCGCCAGTGAACAAAGAGAGGAAGAAGCAGGGGCACTTAGTCCCTGCCCCAGTCCTGACTCCTAACACACTGGTGCCATGTTAGATATGCTCATGAAGGAGCGGGTGGTACTGATCATGGGTGTCCTCGGCTCAGTCACGCCGAAAGTGTGACGTGACGAGTCCCTGCTTCGGATTTGGCTGAAAGGAAGGTGAGGCAAATCTTGAGTCTCCGCCATCCTTGCCCTGATCGAGCCATTTCGAGCTTTATTAGAACATGGTATTTTTGGGAGGGGAATGGTTTCTTCATTGCCTATGACTGTGGTGAACGTATTACAGATTGAGGTATAATCAGAAGGTAAAAGTAAACTCTAGGAGGAATCTAAGGATTTCAGATTTCTGGGGGATTAAGGGATCCATATATGGGAAAACAACTCTCGTCTTTCCTCTTTATATAAGGAACGAAGAGGAGTGTACTAAATGTGTTCAGATCTCCAAGGAAATCTGCAAACAAGAATGCGCCCGTTCCGCTCCCCCACACCATCAGTAACCATTGAATCTGAGAGGTCTCGTGAAGGGAAACCATTAAAGACATGCTTCAGATAACCAAACGGCACGAACGTATCGTGAACAAATCAAGAAGAACATCTCGTAGATCGGTGCATTTCCTGGGTAGGTGGAGAGTTGCCAACGTCGGTAAAAGGTTGAATTAAATGAGCCGTAATAAAGACTCGGTATTATCAAAACCCCCCTCTCCAACCAGGAGGCCGGACAATAGGATTTTGAGGGGCTATTGTGGGGCCTAATAATTTATAGGTCGGGCCCACTTACTCATGGGGAGTCCAAAGGGCCAAACCAAAAAAGGCTACGCCCAAGCTCAATAACGTAAAGCCCAAAATGGCCCAGAGATGTTGCCGAGGACAGTTCAGTCCTCTGCAGACCCAAAATTCCACCGAGAAGAAGGGCAAAAACGGTATAGGAACAAGCCTGAAAGAAAATCCAAAATATCTAGGAAAAGCTGCCCTTCCCATGCAAGACTCTGACCTAACAGAGCCGTATTCTTCAGCTTTATCAACCATCCCCAACGACTTTGGGTTTGGATTGACGGGACAAGTATCAGTCTTGGAAAGGTCGACTCTACACGTGGACGAAGGAAAGCGAACGCAGGCTAGTATAAAAGAAAAGTAAGTAATCTGGATAAAGGGACTGGAAAAAATGGCCAAAAAAGGAGGGCCTCCCAGTCTACCTCCAAAAGATAGATTCCAGGGGTGAAAACATCTTAAACACGTATGAACACCACAAAAACCCACCGCCGGGTAACCGAGACCTAGCCTTTCAAACTCACTCTCTACAAATGATAGTGTCTGGGCCCTTTCACGTGCGAGCCCAACACTGTTGTGGTTCGTTGCGGATCGTGTCCTTACAAGGTCCATTATCAATTTGAACATCCTTTATTTTTTGGGTAGTAGGATCATACAATACCAACCGCCCTTTCATGGTCATCAGCAACAATCTAAAATTCTTCCAAAACCCCCAACGCTTCTCAACACCGCTAATGGGTACAACCTTATGAGTTTTACTCCAAGACTCCTTAACACCATATTCATGCATCGCCCATAAGTCAAAACTCGAATGTTTCCATGTATTAAATATGGAAACAATTAATTGATTCATTCAAGACACCAGGAGTTCCATGCCAATAATAAATATAGTCATCACAATCTGGCAATGGTATTGTTTGGATGAAACAATCGAATCGGTTTTCATGATCCTTTGCATCCCACCAGCCAACCAATGACACCGACCATTTATGCATGTGCTCATCAATGGATACTTGCAATGCCGCATACTCAGAGTTGCAGGAACATCATGAAGTTGTCTCCAAGAATCAGTACTTAGGGTGTATATTTCAAATTTGTCACCAAATTTGCTTCCCACATTTCTTATCACCTTGATATCATTAGTGTTGGGATCAAACCTAATTCCAACATGCATAAAAGTATGACTTTGAAGTCCTTTCCCCTTGGTGATATTGGATTCTGGGAGAGCCTTCACTTCTCTAGTCGCAGGATTCCATAGAAAAGTTTTGTCATATGACTCATATAAACAAAAGATACCATCACAACAATCAACAACTCGCATTGCAGCTTCCATCTTTCGGTGAATTCTATGTGTTTAATAGCAGAGGCATCAGCAGCACTGTCAACTAGTGTTTCAGCAGAGAGCGAAGAGAAGATGCTATATTGAACAGTTTTGTCATCTTGAGAAGTTTAAAAATATTATTCTAATTTTGAAACTCAGTTAATAATATTGTATATTTTAATATAATAAAACTTGCAAGCTATATATTGTCCCTGCATTAAGTGGCTCAATATATATCTTGATAGTTAATTTAGGGGTTTTTTTTAATAATTTTTATGGGAAGTTAATTTAGGGTTTTAAGCCACTCACTAATTATTTTGATAATATTTGTAAATGTCTTTTTTTAGATAAAATTTTGATTAAACCGTGTATCCGTGCATCGCACAAAGTCAAAGAAATACTACTAGTATGCAACTAAATTAATATTGTTCTTGTAACGCTGGTTAGAAATTTAAAATTTTATTTTAATTATTCCATTATCAACTAAATTTTTATGAAACATATTCAACTAGTAGCCACTAGAATTTTATTTATTTTGGGAAATTTTTTTTTTTTCTCTTCCCTATGGGGTTTGTGCAATTTTGGTTCCTTAATCAAAGAGTTCTAATTTAGTCATTGAAACTTTAAAAAGAAAAGAATTCCGTCTCTCAAACTACTTTCCATCCATTTCTTACTTTCATTTTTAATTTCTTAAAATATGGGCTTAATTCAATTTTGACCCCTTTAATATGAGGAGCATTTCGTTAGTGTATATGAAGGGAAAATAGGAGAGATTATATTGTTACATTTTAAAAAATTGAGACAGCAAAAATAAATTTTCTAAAAACAATTTATGAAAGAACAAAATCAAACAGACCCATTTGAAGGACCAAATTATATAATTTAACTCTTTTTTTTTTTTTTTCTTCTTCTTCTAGACTCTAGTACATAAAATTAGGCCTACAGGTTAAAAATCGGTGTGCCAACCACAAATGCCTTCCTAGAAATATAACCGCGGTCTTAAAATCAGGCCGAACTGATTGATCAACCCGGTTAATCATGACCAAGCTACCAATTCATTTTTTACAAGCTACTGAATTGAGGGCCTAGATGGCTTAAAGCCATTCGAACTGCAGTTCATCTCTCATCCTCACTTCTCTTCAATTCTCTCAGATCACCTCTCTCTCTCTCTCTCTCTCTCTCTCTCATCACTCATCAGATCACTGTGCGGTGGTCAAGATTTTATCTTTGTTTATTAGTTATTACTGTGAACTAACAGGTGCAGATATAGATATCGTCATACAGATTTATATAGTGTCTTAATTTTTTTTTTTTTGATAATTATTTGTCTTACCTATTATTTGCTTGCAGCTCATCAAACTCAAATGTTAAGAGCACCTTCACCTTAGAAAGAAGAGTTGAAATCATCACAATAGTTTCCGAAAAAGAATACAACTCCAATACCCATCATGCATACAACACAAAGGCAGATTTGAAATTAATGCTTGACATTTTAAAGTCAAATAAAAAACTGTATCATTTGAAACATATTATAATAAATGGGGAAGAAAGAGAATACCGCATTCATTTGGCAGAAGAATACATTTGCTTTTATGTTCTAAGAGACCACTAAAAGCTTTGAGAAACTGTCGGAACTCACAAGAAAATCAAATAATATCAGCTGACACATTAATGCCAGGTAAACCACTTTGAATTTAGCTTAGAGCCATGTGGGGGGACGGTGTCTTCTAATTCACAATCGCAACATTGATGGCGGCATACTTATTTCTGTAAAATATAAAACGTTACAAAAACAAGACCTAAACAAATCAATCAAAATGCCAGGCCCTGACTGCTCTCCATGGGCATTGATTTGTAAAATGGAACAAATTATCCAAGACCAGACCCCAGAAAGTATAATGATGAGTAAATAAACAAGAAATGAAAAGCAAACTAGTAGCGGTTCCAGTAGGTCCTGCGTCTGAACCAGTTGTAGTCAGGCAAACTCTGGATGGGCCCCATGGCAGCAATTGCAATTTCCTGCCAAACCAAACAATGGATGAAGACAACTTCGAAATCAAAATTTGAACATTGGATTGGCCAAAAAGTTCCATTAATTATTCTGAGTTTGATTTAGCCAGTAAGTTAGTAGGTTATAGTCCTTACCTTGTCCCAAATAAATCGGTTTGCAACACGTTTAATGGCGCTTGCATCAACAGCATCAATTCTGGCAAACAACTCTGCGAATGGTATTCTTCGGCCGTATGTAAGTAGCTGCATGCATTGGCATATCAACAAAAATATAATTAGCAATTATATGTATAGCACAGAAGGGATTTCCAGTAATATATGACATATACAGTGGTCGCTAGCATATAGAAGTCACACATCACCTTTCCAAATTATCTAATTAGCCACTAAATCATAGGGGATTGATATTCCAAAATGGGGTTTGAGAGAACATACATCAAGCAAGAAACAAGATGCATGTTGAACTAAGGAAGCACCCAGTGAAGAAATCAAACCGACCAACTGAGAGGTCAAATCAGTTCCTCAAATGATATGTTTCAGTTCAAATTAAACACAAAGACTGCACAAAAAAGTTAAGTTCTTTCTGCTTGGCAGTGTTTCCATATTTCCTATTATCCTTGGGCTTAGAATACAACAACGAAAACATAAACGAATAACTGTCTTCTCTCATATATTGTTTTAATAAGAAAAGAGTCACACCTGGCGCCCAATATCTTCAGCTACAGGACTTGTCCCATCTATGTGCAGCAGAAGAGAAGATTTTAACTGCAACAAAAGATACCAGTAAGTAGCGGTGGCTATAGGAATACTAACTTATATAGAGGACGAACATGAACCTCAACAAATTTTTATACACAAACAAATTAACACATGATAATCAAGACCTTTCTTAACCCCATTTAAGTGAGATCTGCAAAACCATATCTAAGAATACTACCTGAACATTTAGATCCTATGTAAAAAGGTCCAAAACAACAATGAGATTGAGAAAATTCATGTGCACACATCTAGAATTTGACTCTCCCTACCACTGTTAGCATCAATAATACTATATTGTGGAGGAATATAAATTAACTCTTAGGAAATATCTGTTATTATTATTATTTGTTTTGCTTGGTAGTATCTGTTAACATTATCATCTAACAACCCAATGAAAGTAATTATTAAACATAAGGCAAATAAAATTTTCAGGTTATTGCCATGGAGAACACAGCAGTAACAGAGAGACCAGAAACACTACAAATTCAGATACAGTTCTCTCACATTTTACTATTAATGTGATGTGCATTCTTATCATAAATTAATCATGAATATGACTATATCTTCATTATGCAAGATCTAAAACTTCCGTCCCATATGTCCAGCAATTCTTAGTCTTCCTTACAACTTTACAATCAAACATACAACCCATTAAATCATGTAAACTTCAAGTAAATAATTCCACTCCAAAAGGAATCAAAGCTGCTAAAGTTGAAAGTAAAATAGGCTCAAATTAATATTACCAAGTATGTAATTTGCTTGATGGTTTTGTCCCAATCTTGGATGACTCTTTTTTGGTCTTAATAAAATTCATTATTTATATAAAAAAATATATTATCAAATAGACTTAAAATATTTCATAATGATCATGAAAAGCGCATATGTTCCATGTTATGAGATGGCCAAGTGTAATATTAAAGTCTAAAGTAGAAAGATTAAGAAAAGGCAATAAAAATCCAGCCTTGCTTTGCTAGTTACTTCATGTACACTATCAACCTAGAAAAAGTCTTTTTCTCTTAGTTGACCACTGGATTAAACAACACTTGATCAAAGTTATCATACTTGTCATTAGATAATTTTTTACTATTTTTTTCCTCCCCTTTTGTGCAGTATTCCACTAGCTTTTAGTGTGAACATCAAATAGTAAAAAAAAGAGGTCTGGATTATATGATTACCCTAGGACAAAGTAATAATAGACAGCAATTACTGAGTGACCAAAGGTATACCACATTAAACTGACCTTTCTCTCATGTTTTTTGAAAAGAGAAGCATACAGTTTTATGGAACAGGATGATAAACAAAAGGATACAACTGAAAATGCATAAAAAAGAGTAACAATCTGACATGTAACAAGACATCAATGGGAGACTATAGTCTATTTGTGAACATCTGGAAAAAGAATGGAAAATTGATCGAGTGCCATAATGGTCAATCATCATTAGGAATAACAATCTGACATGTCTTAGGAATACGTCTCGCTTAATGGTCAATTGTAAATAAATGGCGCCTCTTGCAACCAATGTTTAGTTTGAATAAACATTCTACGGAGAATGGAAAAAAGCTAGCAATCACTATTTAAATTCACTAAAACAATTTTGATTATATATATATATATCTTATATCAACATAAAATGAAAGCATTGGTGGCTACCTGATTACGTGCACGAGTTACATCAGCTTCAGAAACTCGATAACATAACTTGGTTGTCTCATACATTATTGCATATGCTAAATCATCCAAGCAATCCGGCTGAAATAATAAGATAGCAAACCAAAAATAATAATAATAATAAAAATCAGATATCTGTGACAATGCATTTTTTTTATAAAAAAATTGAAAGGCTCATATATACATGACTATCCAACAAACTTGCAGTTGCTGATTGAAAGGTACAGAATACAGACAATAGCAGCATCTCTTCTAAATACCACTTAAAATATCAACATATACACATGCACAAAGGCACGTCCAGGGACAAAACAACCAGACGAGCAGTCATCACAACCTCAAACTGAATCTTACATCAGTAGTCACTATATTTGTTACAAACGAAAGCAAAATTTCAAGGGATAAATTGAAAAACCACTGATAACAGAAGACCCAAAAAAGAAATATGACAAAATAGGAATCAATTAAAAAAAAGTTGAATATAAAAACAATCTAATGACAAAGCCTGAAGAAGTCCTGGCTGGCTAGTGAACTTTACAAGGTTTAAAAAGTTACAATAACTCAATAGGCACTAAACTTTCTTGTCCACATTTTGTCATCAAAGAGAATAATGAGTATTCAAAAGGCAGCTGAATGCATATTATATTCTGTTAAAAGCTAGGGTAGCAGACATCACCTTAGCAACAGCATAAACACCAAATAGACCAGTGTCTTTATAATTGGTGTTAAACGACATCATGCTCTCTGCAATTTCATTAATGCCAACCCTTTGTGCAAGCTCAGAACTGTTTAAAGATTATCAAAATTATCAATGCATGTGCTTAAAAAGGAAAATTTTGTTGATGAATTCAAGTAGCCCAAGTTAGAAATCTATGTGCCATAAAGGTGTTTAGTTCTCAAAAAGAGCTCACCCCATGTGCTTTCCTCCACTGGCACTTTTGTTCCATGAACCCAACATAGCCTGCATGACCATCAGAGCAATGGAATCTGGATCTGTCCAAGATGCTCCGCTAAAAGCAACCGCGAATTGTGCCAAAGGAATATCATCATCAATTATCCTAACCTGGTTTTTACAACATTAATAAAGTTTAATATATTAAAGAAATAATTGTTATGGGAATAAGAAGAGATTACAGTGTACTTAAGATATGTCTCCCCCACCTCGGAACCAGTAAAATCCGTTGGTTCTTTTGCAACTAACTGAGTAGCTGTGGTGGGATCTGATGACAACTTTGTGAACAATTTTTTTACTTGCTCAACAATTTCCTCATGCTTCACAGCTCCAGAAGCAGCAATGACCTGATAGATCCCAAATAAAACACCCATTAGCATAAGTTCCCAAAGCATGCCTTGCAAATCAATGCAAAATCCAATAGAACTAAACCGAAGACAACATCTTCACCAATCCTAAGGATCCCTATATATGAGCAGAAAACTGATGAAGTCAACAGATTTTTGCATACCATTCTGGGAGCTGTATAGTGTGTTTGTATATAGCTCTGGAGATGATCTTTAGTGATTGTCTTAATATTTTGAGCAGGTCCAAGAATAGTTCTACCCAAAGGAGTGTACTGAAACGCAGTCGCATGCAAATGATCGAAAATAACTTCCTCAGTTTGCCCCTCAACCTGCAACAGTTACATGACATAAAACCTTTAATCATAAGAAGCAATATAGAAAAAAAGCACCAGCCAGATCACTACGATCTTAACAAGTAATCAAACACCTTAAATGTACAGAATTTGTGTTAGCATTTAGCAAACTAATTAAATTACAGTAAGGTATTGGATATTAATCTTCCAAATATCAGTTAAATAGCATACGAAAAATTCGATGTCCATTTGAGAACAGCTTATTTAGCTAAAATTGAAATTTTTTTGCTGAGTATGGTAGAAAAAAGCTAAAAGCTAGTACAGTAGAACCCATTAATAGTACCAAAAAGTGCAATGGGACCCATGAAATAATAGCAAAAATAAGCTAAAACTCTAATAAGCTGTGGGTTTCACCACTTTCCAAACACACTCTTAGTTCCTCAACTCCTGCAATAGCAGTCTTCCCTGTTCATCCATCATACCACTACTTTAAGACAGCAGAGAGACACTTCAAACTAATTTGAAATTGCAAAAAAAAAAAACAAAAAACTTAGAAACAATTTGTTACGTGCTGTACATTAGATTCCCCAGTTAAATGTAAACACGTGACTGCACTGACCAATGAAACACAAGCAGTATTATCATTTCCAAGGATAATTAAACAGTATTATCTTTTTCGATGCTTGAATTTAATTGAGGAACCTATATAACTCAAAATCATGTGTGCTTGTATGCACAAGTTATAATTAGGAAACCTAAAATACTACACCTAAACAACTGTATCTAAGTTTTACCATTGAATGTACCATACTTTGACTCAAAATCATATGAATGTGTGCATGTACAATTTATAAGCAAAAACCCACTTATATGCAATTGCAAGTTTCGTAATTTATCTATCTTTAATTGAACAAAACTTAGGTTATGATATTTTTGCTACAAAACCCATATCCAAAACATTGGCATAGACCTTTTACCTCCTCCATTTCCCTGAGAATCACGTCGCGCTCGCGGTTAATGCGGTTATCATCAAACTTAGAATTCTGCAAGATATCGGCCAAGATATCGAGCGCCCGAGGCACGTCCTTGTCCATGACTCTAGCATAGTATGTGGTCTGCTCTCTCGAAGTGTAGGCATTGAGATGACCTCCCATATTCTCGATCTCCTCTTCCAACTGCCTCGCGGTCCGCTTCTCCGTCCCTTTAAATATCATATGCTCCAAGAAATGAGCCGTGCCGTTGGTCTCGTCGGTCTCGAATCTCGACCCGGCGTCGATCCAAACCCCGACGGTGGCGGTCTTCGCAGCCAGGTTCGATTCGGTGGCGACGCGGAGACCGTTAGGCAAGGTGGTTACGCGGGTCTCCGGAGCCGAGAGGATCCGAGTGTGGTCCGTTAGCTCCGGGTGGGGCGACCCGTATTTGAGGAACCGGGGGTCCGGGTTGTCGAGCTGCTTGATCTTGGCTTTGATGGCTTCGGCTAGGCGGTCGTAGATCATGGCAGTTGGCGGAGGAGGGGAGGCGGCTGGGGCTGATGAAGGTGTGGCGATCGCGGGTGAGGTTGAGGATGATCGGACGGTCTGGGATAGAGCTGATGATACCGCCCGGTGGGACCGGCGAGATAGAGACAAGAGGTGCTTCATCGCCATGACTGACTCACTGAGACTTTCTCTCTCTCTCTCTCTCTAGGGTTTGAGTGGAGAAGAGTCTTGTGAAGATTTGGGAAGAAAGATTTGAGATTTTCAAGAGTGATGGTGTGCCAGATTAGGACTAGTACGACGTCGTTTTGGGTTTATGAGGTTTTTTTCGGCGAAAATGGGTAATTACCCATAAAAATCTAACTATTTAGTTAGTTGACCCGGTTTGGAAACATATTGGAATTCTAGCAACTCGAGTTTTAAAGGCTCGATTTTGGGCCTATAAATCGAGTCTTTAATGCTCGATTTGCATGTTCTACTCGGGTCTGAGTTGGCATCATTTCCACGTGGTATCTACTTGTAAATCGAGTCTCTAAGACTCGATTTACATTTACAGTAAAAAAAAAAAAGATTTTGCCTTTACCCCTTCTCACCTCAACGAACACAAAACCACAGCAACAACAGCAAAGAAAACCACCAAGAGAAGTTTAAAAAAAAAAAAAAAAAAACCAGAAACAAAGAGAGAAGAACCCAGATCAGAGAAAAGAGAGAAAGAATCTAGAGGAAGCTCACCACACCAGCGCGGCCTGGGGCTAGCGTGGCCTGGGGTCGCGCCCAAAAACAGGTCGCGCGCGACCTGGGTCGCAGGCGACCCAGGCGCGCGACCCAGGTCGCAGGCGACCCAGGCCTGGGGTCGCGCGACCCTGGGTCGCAGGCGACCCAGGCCTGGGGTCGCGCGACCTGGGTCGCAGGCGACCGTTTCTGGGTTTTTTTTTTTTAATTTCTCTTTCTTCTCTTGGTGGTTTTCTTTGCTGTTGTTGCTGTGGTTTTGTGGTTGTTGAGGTGAGAAGGTGTAAAGGCCAAATTTTTTTTTTTTACTGTAAATGTAAATCGAGTCTTAGAGACTCGATTTACAAGTAGATACCACGTGGAAATAATGCCAACTCAGACCCGAGTAGAACATGCAAATCGAGCCTTAAAGACTCGATTTATAGGCCCAAAATCGAGCCTTTAAAACTCGAGTTGCTAGAATTCTAATATGTTTCCAAACCGGGTCAACTAACTAAATAGTTAGATTTTTATGGGTAATTACCCATTTTCACCGGTTTTTTTCCCTTAGAAAGTCGATGGCTCTTTGTGAACTAGTAGCTAACTATAGACTTTGAGAAAAAAAAATCCAACCATGAGTAAATAGATATTTTGCTATTTTTTTTTTTTTAAAAGAAGAAATATTTAATTTTTATATTTTTTTATAGTTTAGAAGTGTTGTCTAACATTGAACGTTATTGAGTTGCAAGTGCATAGTTATCGAAACCTAAAAAATAATTTACAATTATTAAATTAATAAAGCAAAACTCTCAATAGTTATATATACACATAAACTCAAAATTAATATAAATTGCAAATATATAAACAAAGACCATAATATGAGGAAGACATACTAAATTTCAAATTTGAATAGCAATATGACTTTCTTATAGTAATAACAATATAGACAATTAAAAATATGGAACAATATCAAAATTATAATACCGAATTCTATTATCTTTTATGTTGAATCCAAACAAATAATTAATTGAAATTAATCCAAAAAAAAATTAATTAGCCAAAAATCATAACTTTTAATAGGAAAACAAAAAATCACATGAACCTAAATACCAAAAATTAAGATCAACCTATTGAGATGCAAATACCAAAAACCTCAAGACTTAATACTTCAAAATTTATAGAATCCCCAAATTATACTTCAAAACCAAACCAAATTCAAATTCAATAAATTTATATATAACATACCAATAAAAATTTATCGTTCCCTAGGTTGTGAGACATAGGTTGCAGTTTTTATTTTCCCCAAAAAAAATAAAGATGTTTTATTTGCCATGTACAATATAAAAAAAATAATAATAATTATGGGAGTTTCAGAAATTTTGATTATATTTCACCAAGCTGAAGGCGGAAGCATAGTAAGATTATGTTGAAAGTAAAGTAGAACCAGATAAGAAGGTGGTATTGCAAATATAATCAAAGTAAATTAAAACAATAGTAAGGCGGTAGAACCAGCCAAGCAGTATATATGAAAGCAATTAAAATTTAAAACCATCCAAGATGGCAGTAGCAACAAGTAGTATAATAAACTGAAAATTGAAAATACTTGTTATTGAAAATAGAACAAAACAATTACAGTAGTAGTAGTGGTTACAAGATTGAAATAGTTCAACAGCTTAATAGTTACAAGGCTTGGAACTAGTTTTAGTTACAAGGTTGTCGGGATAGTAGTAGGAAATCCTAAGGTGGAAACAAGGAACTCTCTCTAAAGAAAGGCTTCTAAAAGAAAGAAGTTCTGAAGAAGGAATTCTAAGTTAAACTTAAGGGATAACCCCCCTTAAATAGGCAAAATTTCGAAGTGAACAGTAATCCATGAACAGTGTTTTTCACTTTTTTGACTTAAACATTCAGCAGCAAAGTCTTGTCATTTTCTTCAATCTAAAGTGCCAAGTCTTTGTTGAAAGGGGACTTGAAAAGACCAAAAGCTTGAGGAAACTTCTTTTTCAAAGCACATCATCATAAGCCTGAGGAAACTCCTTTTCCAAAGAGCATCTCAGTAGAGCATGGGTAATCAGCAAAGCATTTTTTGAAGATTGTAGCATTTTTGGCCCTTGTGTAGGCTAGACAAATAGTATCAATTTTCCCCAAGATCAGGAGTGTTATCCTCATCATGTCCGAACAGTTCCTGGTCGTAAGGGAAATAAGGGTTGTGGGCAACAGATTCCTCAGAAAAGGCTTAAGATTCTCCTTGATTGGCAACAGTTTCTTCTGCCCATTTGAGTAAAGCAAAAAGAGCATTAAGATTTTTTTCTTAAGTCATCAATAGGGGAGCTCTTATTTTTTGCTGGAGGCTTAGCATTCTTGGTGGAAGAAGAAGAGGGAGCATTAGCAAGGACAGGGGATTGAACTGGTGAATAATCCTTGGCAATGGGGAGAGTAGTAATAGATGAAAATTCTCTGGAAATGTTAGCAATAATACTTTGAGTATGAGGGAATTTGCCCCACCATTTTACATACCAATGTCTTGAGAGAACATCACCTTCCTTTTCATATTGTCATTTTAATATCCAAGGTATTTTATAGCGCTTAACAAAATGAAGCAAAGCAGGGAATTTAGCACCATGAGCATCATACTTATAAAATTTCTTGAAACATTCAAAAGCATCAAGTAATGGTTCAAGAAATATGTCATTAATAGGACCAAATTGGGTCCACCAGCGGTTGAACCAAAGAGGCAGATAACCAGTGAAACTTTTATCAAAGTTAACAAACCAGGAATGAGATATGTTTTCATTCTGGTGAAGCATAAATCTTGACCAAGCAGTGATATAATCATGATATGAATAGGGAATGGGGGAAATGGGCATTGTTCTGGTAGAATTAGGGGAAGGGCCCCATTTTTCTTCGGAAATAATATTGACCAGGTAAACACTATGGTGAATAATTTTGGAGGAATCAGCTTTGTTAGATATGGTGTTAATAAAGATAGATTTTTCATGATGCAAAAGATCAGAATAATACTGTAAATTCTTTTCTCTATGCTCAGGAATCCAGTGAAATCTTGGAGGGAAATAACTTTTAGCAAGTTTGAGAGGATCAGAAATTGAGACTCTGTTGGGTTCAATACAAAACAAGTTTTGGAAATATTGTTTTTTGATGTATTGAGGGTTATTGGAATTTTTGGGAAAAGTAGTTCTAATAGGTTGGTTAACTGGAGTTACAGCATAAGGGTCATAGGACGAAGCAAGAACAGTGGAGTAATTGGGCCTAGGGATGGTTCCTAGGGTGGTGAAAAGATTAGTAATTTCAATAGGAGAAATAGGTTCTTTTTTAACAATTTGTTTGGAGGTTTCAGCAGGATGATTATCTTTGGATCTTTTACTTGTCATTGTGGCTCTGCAGAAATTCACAGGTAAGGAAATCAGGGATGGCATTTTGAGATCCTTTAATATATTCAATATCAAAATCAAAAACACTTAGAATAGCTTGCCATCTAGCAAAAATATGTTTTGAAGCAATATTTTCAACATCTTTTTCAATAACTTATTTAGCACTTTTACAATCAATACGTAACAAAAACTTTTGGTTTAACAAATCACTTTGAAATTTTGAAATACATAGTACTATAGATAAAATCTCTTTTTTAATAGTACTATAATTTAACTGTGCATTATTCAAGATTCCAAAATAGAAACAGACAATTTGTTCAGATGACTCTGGGGAAACTCTTTGTTTTAGAATACCACTATAACTAATGTCAGAAGAATTAGTTTCAACAATCTTGAAAGCATTGATAGTAGGAATACCAAGACACGACAGTGTCTTAACATGAGATTTGATTTGTTTAACAAGGGAAGTATGGACATCAGACCAAGGAGGAGGATTACTTTTTAACCGATCAAACAGGGGTTTACATTGTTTCCTCATATCCTTGTAGAAATTAGCAACATAATTTAATGACCCAAGAAATCTTTGGAGTTGAGTTTTATCAGTAATAACATCGGGAAACTTATCAGCAAATTGAATGGCTCTATCAATAGGACAAATCTGTCCTTCAGAGATGTCATAGCCAAGGAAATGAAATTTTATTTGAAACAATTTGATTTTCTTAGCAGGAACAACAAGACCATTTCTTTTGATAGTATCCAGAAATGAATACAAATGTTTCCAGTGTTCATCAATAGAACCAGAGTAAACAAGAACATCCTTAATATAAACAATGGTGAAATGACTGAAGGGGTTGAAAATATCGTTCATGATGTTTTGAAACTCACTGAAGGCATTCTTAAGACCAAACGACATAACATTCGACTCATATTGTCCAAAAGGAGTAGTAAAAGTAGTTTTGTACCTATTATTCTCACTGATTTGGATTTGCCAAAACCCAGATTTCATGTCAAACTTGGAAAACACCACAGCTTTACTCAACCTATGGACCAGGTCATTCTTATTTGGAATGGGATATCTAATCCACTCCAAAACCTTATTCAACAGTTTGTAGTTAATTACCAATCGAGGGGTTCCTCTTTCAATCTCAGCATTTTTCTGGACATAAAAAGTAGAACAAGACCAAGGGAACTGGCTATTCCTAATCAGTTTCTTTTCTAACAAATCATGGATTTCTTTTCTACAAAATTCAACTGTTTCGGCATTCATTTGAATAGGGCAAGCTTTGGTGGGAATGATTTTCTCATCAAAATCCTTAACATATGGCAAGTCAACAATATGTTTCTTCCTATGCCAAAAAGCATTAGGAACATCAGAGCAAACATCATCAATCAACATTTTTTGAAAATTATCAATTTTGGATTGCAACAATTTATCATAAATTTGTTCAGCAATTTTCTTGTATCTAACTTCTTTTATATATATATATATATATATATAAGTGACAAACTTTTGCATTCAAAAGCTTGCAGATGAGTCTTGTGGTTTTGGTCCCATATATAATATATTCAGCTGGGTTCCACTTTTTCTTGAGGCAAATAGTGAATGAGAATGACCGACCATTACTTGTTGACACGTATGAGGTTGTTGAGCATGGTGGAAAATTTGATTTATCACAGCAAGAACCAATAGGAGTAGTGAATAATTAATGGAATGTAAGAGTTTTAAGTCTTTTGTGGGTACACAATCTTTTATCTGAATTTCGAACTTCATTAAGTAAATACCCTACGGGGCTATCAGTGTATTTTGCTTTGGGATAATCTCATCTCATGCCGTTTTATTGGGTTAATTAGAATGTTTGGCATTGATTGAAAATTTTGAAGCTCTTAAAACATATATCTAATAGAGTTTTACTTAAATTAAACTATTGTAACACTTGATAAGATAATTACACGTTGAGGAGAAATAATACATAGGCGAAAAGAACATTTTAGTCCCTACATTTTTAGGTTGTTCTCATTTTAGTCCCTACATTTTATTTTTACCGCTTTTAGTCCCTATCTTGAAAAATGCTTCCCGTTTTGGTCCCTGCCGTTACATCAGAAATGGAAAAAGCTGACATGGCAAATGGCAAAATAAATAATACTAAATTAATGTCCACGTGACCTAAATTAATAATAAAAAATGCCACGTCAGCATTTAAATTAAAAAAATTAATTTATTAATTTTAACTAAATTAAAAAAATTAAAACAGAATTAAAAAACTAAAACTAATAGGAATTGAGATCTAAGTGTGTCTTGAACAAGAACAACAAGAACATAAACTCAAATCCAAGAACACAAACCCAGAAATTAAAAAAAAGAAAAAGAAAAAAGAAGAAGCAAATTCCATTACTTGAATCTAAGAGTGCCAAATTACAGAAATACAACCTAAAAACAAGAAACGAAATCCAGATCTCTAGAGGCAAGATCTACAACAACCACCACAACTAACTAAGTACACAAATCTAATCATTAGTGTAAATTTAACAGCACCGTCGAACCTAACCCCAGCACCACTGATTCAAACCCAACCCCTAACACCGGTACTACAATCAACCATGAACCATTGAACTTGAAACCCACCCAGCACCACCAAAACGACATAACCCACAACCATCATGACCCACACCTCAACCACTACCATTGTGACCCATACCTCACCACAACTATGAACCACACTCTGACCCACACCTCGACTACAACCATGAACCACAGTCTGACCCATCGTGACCCACACCATAACCATCGAACTTGAAACCAACCCATACCACATACCCAGCAACCACTATGAACACAAACCTCGACCACAACCCATTGCCTACACCACCACCACCACTGAAGGGCATGACTGTGAGCAAAACCCACCACCAAAAAAAAAAAAAAAAAAAAAAAACAGACCCACAATAAGCAAAACCTAAACCCATGGTAGCAAACCCACGGCGAGCAAATCCCAGACCCACAAAGGCAAACCCAGACCCACGGTGAGCACACCCCGATTTCGTTCAACCACCCAAACACAACCCCAATTCCAACCCCATCTCCACCCAAACGCTGACCCAAACACCACCCAATCACCACTCCAAAGGCCGACCCAAACGCTATCTCCTCTTCGTCTTCTTCTCTTTCCGCCCCGGCTATCTCCTCCTCCTCCGACAAGTCTGGCAACCCGTTCTCGAACCTCTTCCGGTTCGTGTTTAGTGGAATCGTCAAGCCCCTTCAACTCTTTACCCAATTCCTTAACCCTTCGATCCCCTTACGATGTGATCCTCAGGATTTTTTGCTTCAGCTCCACCATTGCTAGGTGGGTTGATATGGAGGAGATCTTGTGTTTTGCTTTGTGGCTTTTGGATTGGATTTTGGTTCTTGGCTTTTGTTGCTGTTGTTGGGATGACATTTTTGAGAGAAGAGAGAGAGAGAGAGAGAGAGAGAGAGAGGCGTTGTTGGTGTTGTTACATTTGAGATATGGGTGTTGTTTTTTTGAGTGAGTTTGAGCGAAGGAAAGAAAGTGTGTGTATGTGGGTGTTTTTTTCTTTCTTTCTTGTATTTGGAATTTTGTTCTTGGTTTTTTTATTATTATTATTATTATTTTTTTTTAATTTCTGGGTTTGTGTTCTTGGATCTGAGTTTGCGTTCTTGTTATTCTTGTTCAAGACACACTTAGATCTCAATTACTATGATTTTTAGTTTTTAATTTTTTTTATTTAGTTAAAATTAATAAATTAATTTTTTTTAATTTAAATGCTGACGTGGCATTTTTTATTATTAATTTAGGCCATGTGGACATTAATTTAGTATTATTTATTCTGTCATTTGCCACGTCAGCTTTTTCCGTTTCTGATGTAACGGCAGGAATCAAAATGGGAAGCGTTTTTCAAGATAGAGACTAAAAGCGGTAAAAATAAAATGTAGGGACTAAAATGAGAATAGCCTGAAAATGTAGGGACTAAAATGTGCTTTTCACCTAATAAATATATAAGATATAAAATATAAAAAAAAATAGTGGTGATGTGAAAAATTGTGAGAGTGTCAAAGGTTTCGGTTTTATATAGTGTATTTTGCTTTGGGATAATCTCATCTCATGCCATTTTATTGGGTTAATTAGAATGATTGGCATTGATTGAAAATTTTGAAGCTCTTAAAACATATATTTAATAGAGTTTTACTTAAACTAAACTATTGTAACACTTGATAAGATAATTAAACATTGAAGAGAAATAATATATAAGATATAAAATCTAAAATAAAAAGAAAAAGACAATAGTGGTGACGTAGAAAATTGTGGGAGCTTCAAAGCCTTCAGTAATATATATATATATATATATATATTAGATACCAACCAGTTTTTGGTATAGCTACCGTTTGAAATTTTAGGTCCAATATTGTAAATGGGTAATTATACTCCTTCCCTTGAAGTTTGGAGAAATGACGTTCCACCCCTAACTTGAAGCGAAAAAACATTTTCCTTGCTTTGACATCCAACTGACCAAATTTTGTTAAATTAATACTAAAAATATTTTGTACCTTTAAGGGAAGCTTTCTCCTTAAAATTCATTTCAAGTGTATTTTAAAATTTATTATTTTTAATTTTTAATTGAAGTTGTTGGGACACGTTTTGCGACAGACCGCAGTAGAGTTAGGTTCGCACACGAATGGGCCCATACAATATCATTTGTAGAGAGTGGGATCGAAAGGCTAAGTCATGTTTACCCGGCGATGGTTTTGTTAAGCTGTTCATATATGGTTCAGGTGTATTCACCTCTGGAACCCCCCTCTCTCCCAATGGGACTCCCCACTCCTTTAGGTTACATATTTTTTCTTTTATACTAGCATGCGTTCAATTTCCTTCGTCCACGTGTAGGGTCGACCTTTCCAAGACTGATACTTGTCCCATCTGTCCCAGACCTAAGTCGTTGGGAGTAGCTGATAAAGCTAAAGAACACGGCTCTGTTAGGTGCAAAGTTCAGTCCGGGAAAGGCAGTAAGGGCAGCCTTTCCTAGATATTTCAGATTTTCTTTTAAGATTGTCCCTATGCCACTTTTGCCCCTTTTCTTGGTGGAGCTTTGGACCAAGCCGAGGGCTGCACCGTCCTCGGCTGCCTCTCTGGGCCCATGTGTGCTTTACACTAATGAGCTTGGACTACCATCTTCTTCGGCTTGGGCCCTAAAGCTTCCCATGAACAAATGGGCCTGGCCCATATTTTGTTGGGCCCCACAATAGCCCCTCAAAACCCTGCTGTCCGACCTCTTGGTTGGAAAGGGGGGTTTTGGTAACTCCGAGCCTTCATTATTGCTCATTTAATTCGACCCTTCCCTGGCGTTGGCAATTCTCCAAATACCCAGGAAACGCTCCGACCTACGAGATATCCTTCTTGATTTAGCCTTGATACGTTCTGTCCGTTTGGCTACCCGAAGTAGGTCTTTAATGTTTTTCTTTCACGAGATCTCCCAAATTTAATGGCTACTGATGACGTGGGGGAGCGGAACAGGCGCATTCTCGCTGGCGGATTTCCTTGAAGATCTGAACACATTTAATGCCATCCTTTTCGTCCCTTATATAAAGAGAGTGGACATGAGTTGTTTCTTCCATATGTGAATCCCTTAATCCCCCAGAAAACTGAAGTCCTTAGATTCCTCCCAGAATTTACGTTTACCCTCTGATTATACCTTGACTCGTAATACGTTCGCCACAGTCATAGTTGATGAAGAAACCTTCTCCCTCCCAAAAATACCTTGTTCTGGCTAAGCTTGAGATGGCTCGATCGAGGCAAGGATGGCGGAGACTCAAGATTTGTCTCGCCTATCTTTCAGCCAAAATCCGAAGCAGGAACTCGTCACGTCGCACCTTCGACGTGATTGAGCCGAGGACACACAGCATCATCACCACCCGCTCTCTCATGAGCATATCTAATGTGGTACCGGTGTGCTAGGAGTCAGGACTGGGGCAGGGACTAAATGCCCCTGCTTCTTCCTCTCTTTGTTCACTGGTGCCACCCTTTACTTTTCTTTCTTCTTCTTTCCACCACCAGCTCCATCTTGGGGCTTCTCCTTCTCTCTCTTTTGCTCCTTTCCCCTTCTTTTCATTTCTTCCCTCTTCTTCTCCTCCTTCTCTTGCTCATGTCCTCCATCTTCCTCATTCATCTCCTCCATCTTCTGCTCATGTCTTCCATCTTCTTCTTCCTTTGCGCTCTTCGGTACGAGAGCTTGCTGAAGTGCTTCCATGTGTTCCAATTCTTCTTCCTTCTCCTTTATCTTTTTCTAAAAAGGTTCTTCCCCTGACACGAGCAGTACTGAGGCAGAGATTGGAGAAGCTTTGAAGGCGAGTTTAAAAGGCAGCTGACTATTTACTTATCTGTATTGCGGATGCTAGTGTTGCTTAGGCAGTTCATTTTTTGTATAGGCTTGTTTAAGCCCTTCTTTGTACGTTGTAATAACTTTTCATAATAATAAAAGTTGTTGTTACCTTATTTCGTATGTTATGTTTTTATGTTTTATAAGTTTACACACGCTGCTCGGCACAATAATATAGCATTTGAATTAATGACAACTAAGGCTGAAATATTTGTTAATAAAAAGACGCCACCATGACTTTAATAAGATTATTATTCGACACAACAATCCGACCAGTGAGAAACGAGGCTTACCTTAAAATTAGCCGAGACGGGGGCCAAGTGCTCGATAAGGTGTAAGAAGTAGTTATCCGAGGACATGTCACCTTCCCAATGAGCAGTTTCCTAAGGCTAACGATCATCAGGCCGTTTCGTCGTCTCCTTAGCATACTGGCCTTAACCTTTTCCAGTATTTGAGCCGAGAAACTTCTCCATCCGAGCAGTTGATTTCCCAAAAGGCTTGAGTCCGAGGACTTCGTAACGCCTGGGTTCTGTCTTAAACTTAGATTTTTTCTCATTACTTGGTTTCCCCATAGGCTTGAGTCCGAGGACGACGCAAGCCCTAGGTTCTGTCCAAAACTTAGGTTTTCTCAGTATTTGGTTTCCCCATAGGCTTGGGTCCGAGGACAATACAAGGCCTAGGTTCTGTCCAAGACTCTTTGAGTTCAGTTTCTCCCTTTCCTCAGGTATTTCACGAGGTGCCGAGCAGCAAGTTGTCCTCGGCGACGGTTATTCCTCGGTGTGGGCCATTGCCCCTGGGCCCCCATGCAGAATAGACCTGGGCCGCGAATTCACTTGGCCCATAACTTTAAGGGTATTTATGTAGTTTATGGTTACGTGGTACCTTCTGGCGTCCCAATGCTCGAGGTGCACCTTCCAGAGACTCCTTTAATCCCCTGGTTACAGGTGGCGTTGGAGATTGAGCCTAGGCCATCTTGTCCGTAGCGTTCCTTGGGGCGCTGCGTGCATTAAATGCCACCACCTTATCTCTTTAAATAAATAGGAGAGAAAGTTACTTCACCCTCGCACCAATTCTTTAGTTTTCTCCCAAATCACAGCTCCTATACTCAGTGCTGTCCTCCCTTAGCACAACATGTTTGGGGCGAGGGTTGGGAAGAAGGAACTCGGTCCGCCACGGAAGCGCCGTGCCCTTATGAGACTAAAAATGGTGAGATATGGGTACAGGAAGCATAAGTTCAAGAGAGTACTTCATTTCAATCGAGGGGAAAGGATTTCTCTCCCTCTTTTAGTCAAAATCCGAAGCAGGTTCTGTTCACGCCAGAACTTTGGTGTGTCAGAAGAAAGATTCTCCGCCATCAGCGCCTCTGCCTTGTGGCGGGCGAATATTTAGAGAAAGCCCCTCAACTTCCAACTCCCTGCACCTTTTCTTCAGCGGTGTCAGGCTCAAGTTGGGTCTCTTTTGCTGTTTGAGTTGTGGGCAAGTAAAAGCATTGAGGAAGAACAAGGTCTTGGAGCTGTAGCCAACCTCTCCTCTGATCTACTTCCTCAGCTTTACTTTATTCTCTTGTACCTTCCTTTCTTTTGGTTATGTAGTGAGCTTTGACACAAACTGATTCTAGCTTTTCATTGTACGCTGTACTATTTCTTTGTTTTAGTAAAAAATGGAGATTTCTTTACTTGTTTTGAATGCTGTTCCTTTGACAACACTACTTTGTGAGTGGGTGTGCTCCATGTGTGTGTTCCTCCTCGGCGGTATTTAAAGCAAGAACTCTTAAAACACAACCCAACTAATTCTAATCTACCGACACTATCAGGCATAATAATAATAACTAATAATAAGCTAAACTTAGGAAACTAACCGAGATAACGGTTGAACGTTCTGTAATAAGCACGAGAGTACTGTCTGAGAACGACGAATTCTAAATAATTCATCCAAAGGAGTGACCAAGCATTGCATGACTTCGTTTATGCTTTTGGGAAACACGTTACTCCATTCCATACTGGTCCCTTTAGTGTTGAGGATCTGAGGGCAAACTGGAGAATCCATGTAATGCAGTTTTTTCCTTTAAGTAGTTGGTTTCCCCAGAGGCTTGGGTCCGAGGACCATACAAGGCCTTGGTTCTGTCCAAAACTTGTATTCTCTTTTTAAGTAGTTGGTTTCCCCAGAGGCTTGGGTCCGAGGACCATACAAGGCCTTGGTTCTGTCCAAAACTTGTATTCTCTTTTTAAGTAGTTGGTTTCCCCAGAGGCTTGGGTCCGAGGACCATACAAGGCCTTGGTTCTGTCCAAAACTTGTATTCTCTTTTTAGTAGTTGGTTTCCCCAGAGGCTTGGGTCCGAGGACCATACAAGGCCTTGGTTCTGTCCAAAACTTGTATTCTCTTTTTAGTAGTTGGTTTCCCCAGAGGCTTGGGTCCGAGGACCATACAAGGCCTTGGTTCTGTCCAAAACTTGTATTCTCTTTTTAAGTAGTTGGTTTCCCCAGAGGCTTGGGTCCGAGGACCATACAAGGCCTTGGTTCTGTCCAAAACTTGTATTCTCTTTTTAAGTAGTTGGTTTCCCCAGAGGCTTGGGTCCGAGGACCATACAAGGCCTTGGTTCTGTCCAAAACTTGTATTCTCTTTTTAGTAGTTGGTTTCCCCAGAGGCTTGGGTCCGAGGACCATACAAGGCCTTGGTTCTGTCCAAAACTTGTATTCTCTTTTTAAGTAGTTGGTTTCCCCAGAGGCTTGGGTCCGAGGACCATACAAGGCCTTGGTTCTGTCCAAAACTTGTATTCTCTTTTTAAGTAGTTGGTTTCCCCAGAGGCTTGGGTCCGAGGACCATACAAGGCCTTGGTTCTGTCCAAAACTTGTCTTCTCTTTTTAAGTAGTTGGTTTCCCCAGAGGCTTGGGTCCGAGGACCATACAAGGCCTTGGTTCTGTCCAAAACTTGTATTCTCTTTTTATTCATTTCCCTTCCGAAGGTTTAGCTCTTCGACCAAGGTGGGAGAAGCTAGTCTGATGTTTGAAGCCCCTAGAGTTGCCCATACCATCGACTCTGTGAGACGTAGCCCCTAATGGGAACTTATTTTGGAATAGCAACAATATGTCGCTGGTCATAAAGGCACCTTCATAGACCCTTGTTCGACAGAAGCTCAACTTCACCACCGCTCGAGCTAACGCGCAAGCCTCCCCACAGACGGCGCCAATTGTAGGGACACGTTTTGCGACAGACCGCAGTAGAGTTGGGTTCGCACACGAATGGGCCCATACAATATCATTTGTAGAGAGTGGGATCGAAAGGCTAAGTCATGTCTACCCGGCGGTGGTTTTGTTAAGCTGTTCATATATGGTTCAGGTGTATTCACCTCTGGAACCCCCCTCTCTCCCAATGGGACTCCCCACTCCTTTAGGTTACATATTTTTTCTTTTATACTAGCATGCGTTCAATTTCCTTCGTCCACGTGTAGGGTCGACCTTTCCAAGACTGATACTTGTCCCATCTGTCCCAGACCTAAGTCGTTGGGAGTAGTTGATAAAGCTAAAGAACACGGCTCTGTTAGGTGCAAAGTTCAGTCTGGGAAAGGCAGTAAGGGCAGCCTTTCCTAGATATTTCAGATTTTCTTTTAAGATTGTCCCTATGCCACTTTTGCCCCTTTTCTTGGTGGAGCTTTGGACCAAGCCGAGGGCTGCACCGTCCTCGGCTGCCTCTCTGGGCCCATGTGTGCTTTACACTAATGAGCTTGGACTACCATCTTCTTTGGCTCGGGCCCTAAAACTTCCCATGAACAAATGGGCCTGGCCCATATATTGTTGGGCCCCACAGAAGTGTATTTTAAAATATTAAGTATGAATTTTGCTTTTTATTTTATTTTATTTTTAATGGGTTATGAAGAGATTTGTCATTGCAAGTGTTTTGGTACTTGATAAATTTTGCATTTTTATTGTAAAGGTATCAGTTTTTTTTTTTACTAACCATGATTAAACTTTTATAAAAAGATTCTTATTAGAAATGTAGAATATTTCATTACTAATATATATAAAAAAAGGGGGGAGTGTTAATTTATTCAAAGCTCAAAGGAGTGGAGTGTTTTCTCTCTTCAGATTTAAGGTGGAGTGTCATTTCCCCAAACTTCAAGTGAAAGGAGTGTAATGATCCCTATTGTAAATAATTATTCTTTATCATCAGACTAAAACACAATAATTCTAAAACCATAAATTTAGCCAAAATTTTTATCACAACTATCGATTATCTCATGTGGCTGATTATGGATGGTGGAGAAAAAGTAATGAGTTCATGTGAAAATGAGAAGTAGTCAATAACAGTTTGACACATAAGATAGTTGTAGAAAATAGTGTTGCTAAATTTGTGGTCCTAGAATAACTCAAAGTTTAAGTGTAGTGAAGCCTTAACAAGAATTTAAATAAAATAAATATTAGAGGCAAGGACATTTTAGTGATTTAAAATAAAAACATTGTAAAGATATTTTTTTTAATATTATATTATAAAAAAAAAAAGCAAAATAAAAAAAAAATGTTAAAAATTATTACAAATCTTACTCCATAGAATTTCACATAAAAATTATAATAAAATTGTGATGGGTGGCATATTAATTTGTAAATTTCATATTATAAAAATATTACAAATTTGACTATATAATGTTCACAAACTAAAAGCATCCTCAATAAGGTTGCTAAATTGACTAAAAAGTTAATTTTTAGTCAATTTAGCAACCAATACCCTAAAAATGTATTCTACAACAAAGAAGGAAAAGTTAAAAAAATTTGAGTTTGAGTTACGGTGAGTTGCTATTAAAACTCAAAACAAAAACTAATTTTTTAATGTGGGGTGTTAAAAAAATAGTATTTTAATGTGTTGATGGTTGTGTTTATTGTTTATTGTATTAGATATATTATTTTATTATGTTGTTTATATTATTTTAATGTATTAAATGTTAAAATAAAATTTTTGATGTTCGGTGTATTATAAAATGGGGTGTTAAAATAGATAAAGTAGTGTTTTGAGTGGCTAAAATCTATATTTTTAGCAACCTTACTGTGAATGCTCTAATATGATTAATAGATTTTAAAAATATAATAAATTGTAAGTGGTGATATATTAATTATTATAATCTATTTGTTCTATATTAATTATTATTAGCTTTAGAGTGTGAAAAGGCTAAATCCAGAGTCATCAGGTGGCTAAACCATTAGGCCTAAGGCCCCAAAATGTAAGAATGTCCCTTCAAATGGAATATATTATATCTATTTATTTTATAGTATTGCAAAAAATAATTGTGGGTGTCAAAAACACAATTGAATGGACAAAACCAAAATATTATTGATCAACACAACTAATTTATAGAGAAGGTATGGATAATCCATAATGGGAAAGTTGGACAGTTAATTGAAGGATAAGATAGAGAAACTAAATGAAGCTAATTGAAAAGAAAACTCTTCTTGAAGTACAAAGTGTGAAACTGAGACTATTACAAGGTGTATTTCTCACTCTTTCTCTCTCCTCCTTCTTCTCAATTTTTTTGAATCCCCATCCTTTGTGGGCTAACTCCTCTCTTATCCCTTTCCCTTCTAGACGTGCATTTTATGGCTGAATGACAAAAGATAGTTGTCTCATCTGACACTTCTCCTGCCAATCTTTGATTATGAAGAGAGACTTTTGAGGGGTCTCTACTATTCAGACCAGTTATTCATCATTTAATGCGGTTGATATTAGGTAGGAACATCTAATAAATGTGGAGGTAACTATTGCTTTAGGCTATGTGTTTTTCCCACCATGTCCTTGGCAAAGATTCTAGGTCGAGGTGTCGTCCTTGGCAATTCTATTGAAGCCTTCCTTGGGTAAGAGGTTCTTTGATTGTCTCATGCTCTTGGCCTATAGGTTAAGCCACTTTACTCTTTCTTGGATCTGGGCTTGTGATTTTGAGATTTGGGTCACACCCCTTACCTCTAAGTATACCTCTTCAGTCTGTAGTCCACATGGTGATAATGCACCCCCCACGATAGCCCTCCATGATCTTCTCTTCATTAAAGCCGGAGTGGAGATTGTGGCTCGAGGTGTGGGCATATCATTAACTAACATTGACGAGACTGGAGGCAGCGTTGCATTTAATGTCTGAGACAGAACCCCTTGTTTTGAATTCCAAGGATTGACATGTAGCTAGATGGACAGTGAGAATTCAACTTAGGGTTTTGGTAAGGCACGGGAACCAAAGGGGCAAAGCCCGTTTTCTATTCATCAAAAGCTAATAAATGGAGGGGTCATGGGCCAGCTTCAGGATTTCTACTTCTCACCTGCTTTTATAGAGAAATCCTTCTTCCCAAGGTGCTAAGCTTGAGTTTCTTTTTGCCTAAGTATGCTCCCTCCTCAATCTCCTGACTTTCCAATTTTTCTTTTTGCTTTCCCACATTTTTTATGGTGCCACTAGTAAATTTAGATCTCTAGTTGATACCGCAAAGAGGTTAGCTACATTTAGGGTGCAATATGATATCCCTGACGATGTTTAGGTGAGTTATTGCCATGAGGATGATGTAAACATTAGGAGAAGGATTGAAACCATGCATACCTTTGGTCACGTTCAAAGAGGGTGGGGTTAGGATCCTTTTAGGGAAGCTAATGACCAATTTCCTTATGCACTTTAAGCTGTGTCCTGATCAATATACTCCAAACATTTTTAGGGTAGTGAGTAGTGTAGCCGAGCAAAATAAGAGGCTTAGCCTTAATCTCTCTAAGCACGACATCAACTAGGTGTACAGTTGCCAAGACAACTCCACCTCGGGTTACTATTTCAAATTTCAGCACGGGGAAGTGAGGCTGGTCTTTTGCCTCCCTGATTTCGATAAGGAAACATAGGGGGATTTCCTCATGATCACGGGGAACTAGCATCCTAACGAACTCCCCTACCCTATCTCTTAGGGTAGAGCATGTTTGTAGGAGTTAGGCAATAGTTATTTTTAGAAAACTGCTGCTATTATTCATGTGTGTGTGTGTTGCTACCCCTCTTTTGCAGTTGACAGTGCTTTCAAGAAGAATAAGCATTTGATCAACGCCATTAACCTCAACATATTACTTCAGTCCTCGATCTACGTACACCCAAACGATCAACTACGAGTCTAGGGGGGCCAAGTTAAAGTTGTGCTATACCTTCTTTTAGATGTGGTATATGGTATTTCTCTTACATATAGTATGTCACACAAATTGTTTAGGTTTCACAGTTGGGTGGGATTCAAACAATACAAGTGAAATATTGCAAGGTATACAATCTTTTGTGATACTAATAAATTAATTTTTAACAACAAATGTAAACATTACTGTGTAAAAGTGTATGCAATCAAATAAAACCAAACAATTGAATTGAACTTATATTTTACTGTTTCTCAAAAAAAAAAAAAAAAACTTATATTTTCCTCAATACTTCTGTATAATAATCACAGATACTATTTTTTTTTTTTTTAATGTAGCTATATAATAAACAACTAAATAAAATAAGTATATAACAATATATATAAAAGAAATGTCATGTTAATAATACTTTTACAACAAATTTTAAGTGATATGTTGTTATTAACTATCATTAGTGGACAAAATCTACACGAGTAATTTTAGTATCACATAAAAAATTACTTTTATCATAACTATTGTAGGGACTGGGTTTGCGTACTTCTTTCGTGGTAGAAGTGGATTCAAGCCCAACTAGCCCAATACAATAAATTTGTAGAGAGTAGGTTCAAGAGTTAGGTTTTAGCGAGGGCTGCAACGGCCGGACATGGTCATGAATGGGTTGAATAACAAATACGCAGGCTAAAACGGGAAACTTCGTCTTCGGGCCTCTCGTCCGAGGAGCTTAATGTTCTTATTATTTCTTTTACGCTAGGTTGCAATGGTCCTAGAGACGATACATAATGCTACTCACCTCTCTCTCTCTCTCTCTCTCTCTCTCTCTCTCTCTCTCTCTCTCTCTCTCTCTCTCTTTTCTCCCTCCTCCTTTCATGGAGGAATTCTATAGCCCTTTTCAGTTGATCCTAACCTTCCATCTGTTGATCAGGCAGGTAACTACTTGAGTGCTTGTCCCATCAGCCGCCTTCCCCCACCCTCTGTTAGTTGCAGCAACCAAAACCACACTGTTCAGGGGTCATTTCCCCATTAATGCGGCCAGGACGTTTGTTGGCTCATTCAATGCGGAGGTGACAGCTTTTCCTTGAACCGCTCCTACACTGTACCCTCGTGCGCGTCCTACTGTACTCGCCCTTTCTTCTAGGAGCGCTCTGGGGGCTGCCTTTGATGGCGTGCCGTTCTTTCCTTCTGGGTTTTGGGATGCCGAGGACATGATCATCCTCGGCTACATCTCTAGGCCATTTGGACTTTCGTTGCACGTCCTTGGCAACGTCTCTCCTCGGCGCAAGGCTTGGGCCCTAATGTAAAGTGGGTTGGGATCACAAATTCTCTGGCCCCACAACTATCTTACATAATAAACTATAATTGATTGTCTATCACTTTTACATGAATTTATCACTTTTTCTTCATTAGTTACAATCTATCACGTGGACAATTGTGACAAAAATTGTGATTTTCTATGTGATGTTTTAATTTTTTTTAATTTATATAAACATGTAACTAGAAGACAATCACATAAACTGGGTCATGTCACTGTTATCAAAGTACGAAACAAACACAAATCACTATTTCCAAATTTCAATTAAAAGAAATATTCTATCAAAAAATTAAATCAAGAATAAAATACTATAACAACTTTTTAGATTAAAAAATAATAATAAAACTTAAAGTGCCTACAAGCTGGACACCATTGACATAGATATCAAGTCATGATCAGCAAACATGTTACAGGAAGAGAGAGACAAAGGAATCAATATTCAATAGAGTTCTACTTCTACTTCTACACAGAGGTCAGAGGGAGATACCAGTCTAGCTGGGCGGAGCTGGGAGTTCTACTACTAATTAATGATCTAGAAGAGATTTGTTTTGGGGTTTTTATTATTTTGGTGATATTGCTCATTTGGAAATTGGTAAAATTATTACTTTTGTTTGTATTTGGACTTTGGAGGGAGAAATTATTGGTTCCTCCGAGAGGACCACTGATGTGGTCCTCCCTGCTCCTGCCAGCCAATAAAATAGTGCCATGTGGCCAATTTTTTCTGATTCAGCTCCACATCAGCTCAGACTCATTTCCCTTAACTTTTGTCAACAAAACCAAACCAAGGTTAATACTAAAACAAACTCAGCAACCTTCTCACCGTGTTAACCCAAAATCATTTGTACACTTCTAAGTTTTAACCCAAGTTCTAACTCAGGAACCAAAACCTTCTCACCCAATTTCTGAAACCAAACCAAGATCAAGGCCAAGATCAAAATTTCTCTCAAACACATCTGCCTGTTTGTTTCTCTCTCCCTCTAGCTCTATTTCCCCAATATCTCTCTAGAAGAAATTCCCCCTCTACAACAGCGACAACGACAACAACGGCAACGGCAACAATAATGATAAAGATAAAGATAAAAATAGTGCGATGTCGTTCGCGGAGGCGAGGAGGCTGATGAGATTGGTGAACGTGGAAGCGTTGAAGAGAAAGCTCGGTATGGAAAGCAAAGAGGTTATCGGATACTCTGAGCTCATTCAAGCGTGCAAGAGCATGGGCGTCGCTAGATCGAACGAAGAGGCCGCCGCTTTCGCTCAAGTTCTCGACGAAGCCGGCGTCATTCTTCTCTTTTGTTACAAGGTCTACCTTCATCCTGATAAGGTAGATCTCTCTCAACCAGCATCTTTGCCGAGAAGCAAAGATAGGACCCAAAGGCCACAAGCTCTGATCGGTTTTGGTATCGGATTTGGTGGTCATGGGAATTTTGGGTTTTGGTTTTAAGACTCATGCCCATTCGATCTTAACAGGGGTTGATGAGATGAAGGCATACAGATGTTTTAAGTTTTTTTGAATTTGTAATGTGGGGAGTTTAATATCCTAAGTCCTAGTTTTTAACTCTAGATTGTGATTGTGATTGTGAGGCTTTTAGTTGTTGGGTTTCATGGTTTTGCAGTTTTTAACTGACTGCCTTTTTATGGAGTACCTATACAGGCTATACTGAAGCAGACTGAAAAAGAAAATACAGGTGAAACTGATGATAATTTTTCCAAAAATCTAATCAATATGAATATTTGACCATATACAACTGAGTTCACAAGTGTATATGAATATTTTATCCTCAGGCTGTTGTCAAGATAATTTATTTACACATGGATGCAAAACCAAAATTAGTTAGGTGGATTGTTACCTGGAGTGTGCATTGGATTTTTTACCAGAATAATAGTCGTGCTAGGAACAAAGAATTTTTTAAAAGAAAATCAAAGAAAGTTTTGGTTGCTGAGTTAGAACTTGGGTTAGAACTTAGAAGTGTACAAATCATTTTGAGTTAACACGGTGAGAAGGTTGCTGAGTTTGTTTTAGTATCAACCTTGGTTTGGTTTTGTTAACAAGAGTTAAGGGAAATGAGTCTGAGCATGTGGAGCTGAATCAGAAAAAATAACCATGTGGCACTATTTTATTGGCTAGCAGGAGCAGGGAGGACCACTGATGTGGTCCTCCCAGAGGAACAAATAATTTCTCCTTTGGAGGGGCTTGGGCCCATATAATAGTTTTGTTTTTGGGTTTTTTGTATCAATTTTTATTTTTTAGATTTTTATGTATCAATTCTAAAATTTGAGGAGTTTGAAATAAATTTATAGAGGGATTAAATTAGTAGTAAATTTTTCTTTCTCAAAATTGCAGGGGGGCTGGTAAGTAGATTTTATTATAATTTTTGGTTTTAGTAAGTAAAATCCCCCCTAGCCCCAATGTGGCTCTGCCACTACGCCGACGACACTCTCCTCCACCATTCACTCTAGCTGATCTCAGTGTGACCATTGCCATTCCAACTGTTGAATTGACAAGAAGAAGAAGGAGCGACTTGAGGATCGCATCATCCAGGGAACCAGCTGCCGAATAAGTAGCCCTCATTGAAGGCATTCCCCTCAACTTGTCTATCCAAAGACGTAATGTAGGTCTTGCAGAGGTGTTAGGATGACCATGTCTACCCAAGTCCGGACCCTGACTGCTCAGCCTCCACTTGTTCTCATTGCTCCGACCCAGGAAGCACAGGGGAGTGGAAAACGTCTGAGGAGAGAGATACCAGATTCCGAAACCTTTATAACTGAAGGTCCCGCCCCGACTGTAGGGACCCTCTCCTCCACCTCGGGTGAATTGGGAGGTGCTGGCACTCCCGTCGAGCCATACGTGCGAGCCTTCTTTCTTGATGGTGAGCCCTTATCTATAATTGAGAAAGTGAGGTCATGGAACGAGGGTCAGGGATGCTACGTGGCTAACTGTGTGGGGGAGGCTTTACTCCTTCCTGGGGATATGTAAAACTGGATGCAATGGGAAGATGATGCCCTGGTATTAGGGGCAAAGAGGGAGGGCGTGCTCGTATATATTGTTTAATTTTTTGCTCTTGTTTCTATTTCCTATCAACTTTACCCCGATGACATACTTGTATTGTCTTGCAGGCCTACCAAAGTATTCCCGAGTTGGAGAAGAGCCTTGTGTGAAGATTTGGGATGGTGGTGGTGGGTGTGCCAAATTAGAAATAATGAGACGTCATTTTGGGTTGATTTTTTTTTTTTCTTGGTGAGATGATGCCATCTTAATGTATAGTTGTTTTTATTTGTTCTATTTTATTTATTTATTTTATCCATGATCACTGGTAATAACTTTTAATTTTGGCCTAACTCTTAACTTAAGTCTTAATCATTGGCATAGACCTTTTAATAAAGGAAATGAAACAACTTGGTATCCCTAACAATATTACCTGCTCCATTTCCCTAGGAATCACATTGCACTCATGGTTAATGTGGTTATCATTAAACTTCGAATTCTGCAAGATATTGGCCAAGATATCAAGCGCCCGAGGCACGTCCTTGTCCATGACTCTAGCATAGTATGTAGTTTGCTCTCTTGACGTGTAGGCATTGAGATAGCCTCCCATATTCTCAATCTTCTCTTACAACAGCCTCGTGGTCCACTTCTCCATCGAATATCATATGCTCCAAGAAATGTGCCGTGCTGTTGGTCTCATTGGTCTTGAATCTCGACCCGGTATCGATCCAAACCTTGAAGGTGGCAGTCTTCGCAACCAGGTTTGATTCTGTGGCGACACGGAAGCCGTTAGGCAAGGTGGTTATGCGGGCCTCCAGAGCCAAAAGGATTTAAGTGTGGTCCGTTAGTTCTGGGTAGGGTGACCCATATTTGAGAAACCGGGGGTCTGGGTTGTCAAGATGCTTGATCTTGGCTTTGGCTAAGCAGTTGTAGATCATGGTAGTTGGTGGAGGAGGGGAAGTGGTTGGAGATGATGAAGGCGTGACGATTGCGGGTGAGGATGAGGATGATCGAACAGCCTGGATAGAGCTAATGTTATAGCCATGTGAGACCGGCTAGATAGCGATAGGAGGTGCTTCATTTCCATGACTAACTCATTGAGATTCTCTCTCTCTCTCTCTCTCTCTCTCTGGGGTTTGAGTGGGGAAGAGTCTTGGGAAGATTTGGGAAAGAAAGACTTGCGAGTTTTTCTAGAGTGATGGTGGTGGTAGGTGTGCCAGATTAGAAATGATGTGGTGTCGTTTTAGGTTGATGAGGTTTTTTTTTTCTTGGTGAGATGACGTTGTCTTAATGTACAGTTGTTTTATTTGTTCTATTTATTTATTTTATCCTTGATCACTGGTATTAACTCTTAAATTTGGACGTTAGCAAGAGTTGAACCCATGTCCCAACACACCAATTTAATTTTTAATCTATGCAAGATTTGAACACAAGGCCTAACACAAAAATTGGTTTTTGTGTAAGCAGGATTATTATTTATTATTAGGCCAAGTAATACACCAATTGGTTAGGTAGCATTTGAACTTAGGTCCAATATTTCATGTTTCTAAACAAACAAAAAAAAAAAAAAAAGAAAAAAAAAAAGAGAAAGAAATTCCAATATTTTAATAATAATTGTTTTTTAATGAGTTTTTCTAGAGTGATGGTGGTGGTGGGTGTGCCAGATTAGAAATGATGCGGCGTTGTTTTGGGTTGATGGGGTTTTTTTTCTTGGTAGGATGGTGTTATCTTAATGTATAGTTGTTTTTATTTGTTCTATTTTTTTTTTTAAATTATCCATGATTACTGGTCCTAACTCTTAACTTTGGCTTAACTCTTAACTTAAGTCTTAATCATTATGCTCACAAGTCACACCCGCTGATTTGGGTGTTAGTAGGAGTCGAACCCATGTCCCAACACACCAATTGAATTCTTAATGTATGCAAGTTTTGAACCCAAGTCATAACACACAAATTGGTTTTTGTGTAAGCATGATTATTCTTTATTATTAGGCCAAGTAATACACCAATTAGTGAGGTAGCATTTGAACTTAGGTCCAATATTTCATGTTTCTCAAAAAAAAAAAAAAAATACAATATTTCTTAATAATTGTTTTTTAATTTTATTATTAGACTAAAATATAATAATTTTAGGACCACAAATTTAATCATAACCTTTATCACAACTATCTTATGTGGCTAATTGTGACTGGTGGAGAATAAGTGATGAGTCTATGTGAAAGTGACTAGTAGCCAGTCACAGCCTATCACATGGGATAGTCATGGGAAATGTTATGACTAAGTTTATAAACCTAAAATAACTCAAAGTTTAAGTGTGTCAAGCCCCCAACAAGAATTTAAATAAAATAAATATTAGAAGCAAGGATATTATAGTGATAAAAAAAAAAGAAAAAGATTGTAGATATATATTAATTCAATAGTATATTATAGAAAACTAATCAAAATAAAAAAGAAAATGTTACAAATCTTACTCCATAATAGTTCACATAAAAGACATAATAAAGTTGTAATGGACGACATATCAATTTTGTAAATTTCATTCTACTAAATTTATTTATTTATTTATTTTTTGTAAATTTCACATAATGTACATACTTAATATCATCATTCATTACATAATATAAGTTATAGAAAATGCCATATATAATGATAGACCAAAAACGTATTGATCTCTTGTAATGAATTAATTGATTAATTAGTCAAGTTTATTAATTAATCAAATTAACATGCAAAAGCGTGGAAACACAAATAAATCACCAATTAAACCAAGTATGCAGCGAAAAATAAATGACATGGTGATTTGTTTACGAATGGGGAAAACCTACACGGCAAAAACCCCATTAGGTGATTTTCAGGTCACCACTCCCGAAATTTCACTATTATCACAACAAGCGGTTACAAGTAAAGGAATTCCAGTACCTTATACCAACCTACAGTTGAACCCTTAACCCAATAACCAATTGGACTTGTTCTGTAGTGACAATTTCTCCTTTTGATGCACGGCTCTTAAGTATGTGACTAACCAATTGTTCAGGGGCCTTTTTCGGATGCCCAGCCATGTGTGGTCCGTTGAAGGGATGACCTTATTAGGCCCGAGTTCTTTTTGGGGAGTTGCGTCCGGAACTCAACATTGGGCCACGTGGTCCAACGGCTACTGGCGTATTTTTTTAAGCCTATAAAATCATTAAAGCCAAAGTCTAAGAATTGCGATAATGGTCGAATAAATATGTAATATGCGTTTGATATGATAGCTTTGATTAGTAGTCGTAATAACAATTGGAATATAGTATTTATTCAGAAGTAAAGTAATCATATGCTTAATGATGTAAATTTTAAGATATGGAAGCAAAGTCACTTATCTCTAATGGTTTGCAGCCCAACTGTGTAGCATCAGTGAACTGATGGGATTCTAACAGAATGGCAGTGGTAGAGGCTAGTTAAGTTTGCCCCTCTTATCATGCATTTAAATGAGTTTAGGCCTTGGTTAATAGTTGTAATAGTAGTTGGAATAAAGTAATATGTATTTAAATGTGAAATAATCATATACTCAATGATGTAAATTTAAAGATAAGGAAGCAAGGTCACTTATCTCTGATGGTTTGCAGCCTATCTCTAATGGTTCTATGAGTTAAGTTTGCCCCTCTTATCATGCATTTAAATGAGTTTAGGCCTTGGTTAATAGTTGTAATAGTAGTTGGAATAAAGTAATATGTATTTAAATGTGAAATAATCATATACTCAATGATGTAAATTTAAAGATAAGGAAGCAAGGTCACTTATCTCTGATGGTTTGCAGCCTATCTCTAATGGTTCTATGAGTTAAGTTTGCCCCTCTTATCATGCATTTAAATGAGTTTAGGCCTTGGTTAATAGTTGTAATAGTAGTTGGAATAAAGTAATATGTATTTAAATGTGAAATAATCATATACTCAATGATGTAAATTTAAAGATAAGGAAGCAAGGTCACTTATCTCTGATGGTTTGCAGCCTAGCTGTACAGCTTCTATGAGTTGATAATATCCCAATAGAGTGACCCCAGTGATAGAGAGGCAGTTTGCCATGATAACTTCGTGATTAAAGGGGAAAAATGGGTGCAATTAGAGGGAGAGAGAGTATGTCCAGTTGTGTGTAGAGGCTGGTTAAGCTTGCCCCTCTTATCATGCACTTAAATGAGTTTCGCCTTTAACAATGCTCTTTTAATTGTTGTGAAGTTATGAATAGAGTTGCCTTCCATGAGAAGGGCTTTTGTATGGAGTATATGTGCCTTCTAATAGAAGGACTTTATGTAAGAAGTAGTTGTGCCTTCTAAGAGAAGGACTTTTGTAAGAAGTAATTGTGTCTTGTAAGGGAAGGACTTTGATATAAGATCTTGGTGCCTTCTAGGAGAAGTACTTTAGTAATAGAAGTTCATACCTTTCATGAGAAGTGCTTTTAGTATGAGTGTTTGGCATCTCTTGAGAAGTGTGGAGATGATAAAGACATAAATATTTTGTGAGATGTAGTATTTGTAATATATATGATATATGGAAGTATGAGAGATATGGTAGTTAAAGATAGTAAAAATATGAGATTATAACTACTGGAGAAGTTACAAAGATTACTTTCCAAGAGGAGAGATTTTGTAAGAGAAGAGCATGGAGATGTGTTTAGGTATTTGGAGATAGAAGCAGTAAGATAGGTGTAGAAGAGTATTGAGATGCATTTATGGGCAGCAAAACAATAGAATTTCAGAGTGAGAGAGTATAAGAGTGGAGCTTAGAAGAGTTGTGGTGTGTTATATGTAATGGTGTAGTAAGCATGTATGAGATTATATAAGAGAAGTGAAGAAAAAGATGTTTAGAGATATGGGCAGCAAGATATATGTATTTTCAGAATATAGAGAGTGAGATAATGAGTATATGAGAGTAATAGTATTGTAGTGTGTTTAGCAAAGCTACTGAGATTTTCTGTTGGAGAATGTATGAGAGCTTATGAAGGCATTTATGAGCTAAGGGCTGAAGAGTTTAGTTCCTAATCTGGAAACTAAAAACTCAGAAGCTTAGTACTTGATTGAGAGCTTCAGAAGATTCTTAGAGGGAGAAAGAATGGGGAAGCTTATAAGAGAGTTGTTCTCCATTGGTGTCCCCCTTTCAGGTGTTGATGAAGGGTTCCATTTAGCTGAGTTTAAAGGGGTGTTTTAGCAAATAATATCAGCCAAAATCTGTCCCAAATAGCAATAAACTTTCAGAGAATCCATCTTAAGATTTAGCCAAAAATGGCATGTTTAGCTTTAAGATATTCTTGCTATTTTGGGTAAGAGTTGCTGGGGAAAAAGTAACATAAAAGGAAAGTATTTTAGCAAGAGAAAGGTAGTTTCAATAGTTGGTTTTGGTTTTAGCCAAATGTGGAAAAATCAGTGATGTTCAGGCTGTTGGAGAATGTATGAGAGCTTATGAAGGCATTTATGAGCTAAGGGTTGAAGGGTTTAGTTCCTAATTTGGAAACTAAAAACTCAGAAGCTTAGTACTTGATTGAGAGCTTCAGAAGATTCTTAGAGGGAGAAAGAACGGGGAAGCTTATGAGAGAGTTGTTCTCCATTGGTGTCCTCTTTTGAGGTGTTGATGAAGGGTTCCATTTAGCTGAGTTTAAAGGGGTGTTTTAGCAAATAATATCAGCCAAAATTTGTCCCAAATAGCAATAAATTTTCAGAGAATCCATCTTAAGATTTAGCCAAAAATGGCATGTTTAGCTTTAAGATATTCTTGCTATTTTGGGTAAGAGTTGCTGGGGAAAAAGTAACAGAAAAGGAAGATATTTTAGTAAGAGAAAGGTAGTTTCAATAGTTGGTTTTGGTTTTAGCCAAATGTGGAAAAATCAGTGATGTTTAGGCTGTTGGGTTAGCTGTCACAGCTGTTCTGAAAAAGGCTGTCCCAACTGTAAGGAAAAGTTGTGACAGCTATCATGAAAAAGCTGTTCCAACTGCCAGGAAAAGCTGTGACAGCTATCATGAGACAGCTGTCACAGCTATCATAAAAAAGCTGTTTGCTTTGGGCAGAAGTCAATGAGCTCAGATGGGTGCTTTCAGACTGCTGGAAAGGACATTCAGCATTTATTGGATGGATTTGGTTGAAAAATGGTAAGATCTCTTTGAAGGGTATCTTACTATTTTGGGTATAACAGCTGGTTGCTGGGATTTCAGCATTAAATGACTGATGATATCACTTCCAACCAAGTGTCAAGTGCTAAATGCATTGCTGGGGTTCAGTTGGAAATGTTTCCTTTTCGGGTGTTTGTGTTTTTGGTTCAAGGTTCCATTACAACACATTTCTAGCAAGTAATAGAAGGATTGGTTGAAGGCTAAGGAAGTTTTAGAGATTTGGTCAAGGTCTCATTGTGTTGTGACATAATCTTGGTGAGGAAGAAGGGTATTTAATGTTCTATTCTAGCAGCTGGCAGAGACATATGTGGTCTGATTGTGGTAGACAATAGCTGGGTATAAAAAATATCATAAATATTTTGTATATAGTTGGAGATAAAAGATAGCTAATCAGATTAGGCCATGTGTTTGAGTTGGATTTTAGCTGAAAGTAGTAATGAGATTTATGTAGAATAATATAATGAAGTTTTTAAATTTGTATAGCAACAGCTGGGGATTGAATGAACATTTACCTAGCAGTTAGATGGCTGGAGATATTAAGTATTTGTCACATGATGAATATTAAGCTTTAGGAAAAGAGCAATGGGGAATTTTATCATTTAAAGTGCTATGTGATAAGAGATGCTTACCATATATTACCCACTACACACAGACTCATCAGAGTTTAGGAAGTTGGAGAAGACACGCCAAGCAACATGTTTCTTTTATCAACTTTAAACCGCTGGAACTTTACTGAACATACCTCTTGGCCCTCTAAACCACGACTCTCAAAGTTTCCCTAAAGAGACTTATGAGCTTGGATCATAAGCCGAAGATGAGATGACGTACCTCGGATTTTGTTGTCATTTTGTGTAAATATAGGCTCTTGTTGAAGAAGCCGCTTGCCATGAGTGTAAGAGAGATAATATGGGCCGTGAGCTTTGATTCATTGTGTGAGCTCGATCCATATGTTGATGTTGATTATATCATGGGTTATGATCCCAATTGATGAAAAGGAAATGTGGACTATGAATCCGTTTCTTGAAGTAAGGATCTCACAGGCCATGTGAGCCCCATCCATGTAGTTGAATGAGATATGAGCTTATTTTGGGCTTTAAATAGATTTACCCGAAAAAAACAATAATGTGTTGATGTGACATGGGGTGCCAATGAAGTAATGCCACGTGGGCCGAAAAAACAGTCCTCAACACCAATTGCGCAGATTCCAGTACATGACTTCAATCACCAACTAGAGAAGGTTGTTGGCTGCAAAGTTCTTCAGTTCATCCACACGATGAAGATCAAGAAGATGCTTGGTCACAAAATCCAAGGGTGCACAAACACAGTAACTTCTTCAGAAGAGATGAACTAGGGCAAAACTTTGTCTCCGGTTACAATTTGCTTAAATAAACTTTTCTCAAAGCTTGTGCAACTTGTGAATACTTTGACGGCCCTTAAAATAATCATTTTATATGTTTAGGGTTAAGAGAAAAGAAGTCTCAAAGACACATTCAAGGATTCCAAGAAAACATATTAGAATTACTAATTCTTTCTTAAACCTCGACAGATAGAAGGTGTTGAGCAGCTGTCGAGCACACGGGCTGAACAGCTTCTTAAACCTTGACACATGCTAGAAGTCGAGCTTTAATGAACTTGCACTTCTCAGCTTGTTTCTTGGACAGATTTGATGACTTCAACACTTGATCTTGAAATACAGTTTCTTGAAATATTAAAAACACCTAGATCTACCCAATTACAAGTAAAGTGCGTTTTGTCAAAGGATTAACCAATTACATAAAATAGTGATATATGTTCCTAATAAGTGAATCACATATGTCCTAACATATAAGTATATTAATGAAGAAAAAATCCATGTCATATGTGAATAAAGTAAACAAGAAAAACACATTATTAAAGGAAAATAACAATAAAATGTCATATGTAAGTGAAGTAATAAAAGTTTTTTAAAAAAGAAAGAGAAGTGAAGTAATTAAAAAAAATGGTTTAGGAAAAAAAATAATGATTCATTTACATGCTGGTTGAAATCACCATGTCGAGTGAAATTTAGTGCAATTGACCAAAACAGGTAGAATGAAGCATAATGGGCCGAAATTTGGAACGAGATGGAATAGAGGTGTGATTTGTACCGATTAACTAATTGGAATAGAAAATTCCGGCCATTTCAAGTGGAATGGAAAGGAATTCATAGGTTATTAAGGCAATGGCCTAAGGACCTGAATGGAAGAAGGTCCCCGAAAATAAAATATTTTATACTTATTTGTTTTATAGTATTGCAAACTTAATTAAGACCTCTCACCTAGCAAAAAAAGAAAAAAGAAAAAGATTTTTTCTATTGGCCAATAGAATGCCTTGTTTATCTATTTTACAATGTAAAAATTTTAATTACAACCCAAAAGTTTAATGAATAAAATAATTTTTAAAGATATTATATTCTTTTTGAATGTTGTGAATTTTGTTAATACGTTTTTCTATTTTTGCGATAGTTTATGAGTGTACAAATTTTTACTCTTCCTTTTTCTCTCTATCACAATTAAAATTAGAATTATTAATTTTTTGGACAAATTCATTATTGAATTCTGTTGTTCAATGCCGAAAGTCCAATATTGCCAAGATAGACAATAACCATCTCAAACATGATATTTATTTTAATACTGATTGTTTAGATCTATTTTTAGAATTAGCAGTTTTTAAAAATATATTTTATAAATTTTTGAAAATAGTCCAATTAACATATTTGATTATGTAAAAAGGTAAGATTCTTTATACCTTGTATGTTTAAGTTATCTAGATTTCTCGCCTACCCACTTAGTTTCTTGAAAACCGTATGTTTATTCTTTATCTAATAATTGTATCTTGGACTAACTTCTTTACCCGTACCTATCCATTAGAGTGTGGGAACTCTTGCCCATTCTACACTCAACTGTCAATGTATTGCATCATTTATGGGGAACACCCTTGATAACTCTTGCCCACTTTTCATTGTTGTCGAGTGCGATGCAGTGCATCATTAGTAGGGGTGCCCTACCATTTATTTATATTGGATCCATTCATATTATAGTGATTTAATTTTACATTAATTGTCAACTTACCGCAACCTTCCTCCTTTACCTAGGTTTGGGATTGCATATGAACTAAATATATGGCACTAAGCACAAACATATGTGGGTTTAATAAGCAAAAACCTTTTGTTTTGAACAAATAGGTGCACAATGCAATTGACAATTAAGAAACTTCTATATTTTAGTTTGGTGTGGTGATATCTATAGTATTTTGTCTTCTTCTTCTTCTTTTTATTTTTTATTTATTTATTTTATGTTTTCACGTAAACTTCTGAAAATTCACATTTTTCCACCTCATTATTGTGGGGGCTAGAAACATTAGGTTGGGCCGAGACCTCTACCAATACCCTGACCGTCACAGCTAATTTGTAAAATAGGAAGGCAATCTACAATGGGAGATCTAAACAAGTAAAATCTAAGTTTGAATGAGTACTTTATTGATTATTGGTATGATTACTCTCTTGCTGAGGTTACAAGAAACCAAAGACAGATACAAGCTCTCTCTAAATGTTCCTACTAACTTCTTCCTATGGGGGGAAGACCCTATTTATACACCAAATGCCTCCCTTCAGTAATGGGCTGTCATGATAGAATTTAGAAGATGCTTGTCCCATTAAGTGTCTTCTCCCCCATTTTAATGATGAAAATGAACTCTTAGGATGTAAACTGTAAAGTACTATTCAGGCCAGTCATTCAGCATTAAATGTAGTTTGTGTTAGATGGGAACACCTAATTAATGCAGAGGTGATTTTTGCTTGAGTTATGAGCCACCTCACCTAGCTTCTCGGCCGGATTTTTGGGTTCAATCTTCTCCTCGGCCACTTCATTGATCATTTTTCCTTGGCCAATACTAACTGAGGAGCGATGAACTTCATCAGCTCTCCTCCGTGAATGGGTAGCCACTTCCCAATTGGGCAGTCATTCCCCTCTCAAACTTGGGTCTTACTTCCCAAAGGACACAGGCTAGGCCTGGTACCTCAGACTGCCTTATTCTCTTACTGGGCCTATGTTTTGTGGCCCTTGGAGCATACTCAGAAAATCACTTCCCTTCGATTATCATTATATATATATATATATATATATAATTGAGTTTAAATTTTTAAGGAAATGCTAAAAATACTAAGAATTTTATTACATTAGATTTATAAACTGACATAATAATGAATGTGAGTGGTGGATTTCAAAACATAATAAATGAACATCTAAATTACTTCTATGTGATTGCTTATACATCAATTTGTAAGGCTATATAGTAAATTTATAGTATCCCTAACATTACTTATTTTATAAGGACCCCAAGAAAATCCCTTTAATAGAATTTTGCCAAATTATATATTCTTTAAATGATAGAATATATAGTTTTATATATAAATAACTATCATAATTATCAAAATCCATATATATATATATATATATATATTCATATTTTGTTGAACTTTTCAATGCATTACATAGATGATTGATTAGTTGTGAAAATTCATAAGACTTTCGTTTCATTAGTCATTTAGACCATTTTATATGGAACAATGCGATGGATAAGCAACCACATGTACTAGTATTTTGTGCAAGTGTATTGCCAATTTAAAATTGAAGTTTCTTAAAATTTATTATGATAATGTTGATTGTTTTTGTAACTTGTCATGCGTAAGTTTTTTTAGAATAAAGTACACTTTCCGATCTTAAAGTTTGGGGTTATTTTTATTTTTATTTTGATTTTTTATATATGTTTTTGTTTTCATATAGGTCATATCATTCAATTTTGTTAGTAATTTGATCATTAAGTGTAGCATAAATGTTGCCCATTAAGTCATGTCACTCATATAATGCCAAATATCACTAGAATATGAATATTAATGAAAATAGATGACTTGGATGAAAATGGAATAAAAAAATTATTTGTTAAGGAGAAGAATAGATATTTCGGCTAAGCTAACCTTCCAAAAACCAATCTATTAGGTTTTGAAGATTTAGAATTAAATATTTAGAATCATATTTTGTATGTGTTGCCAAACCGAGAACAAAACATGTCTAGTCTATGTGTTAGGCAATGTTAAAAGGTGTAGGTTTCAAGTATCAAGTTCGAGCTGACTATAGAAAAGGGAAGTCATAATCTGCTAAGCTCGATCGATCAAGAATCGCAGAAAAAGAAATTCTACAAAATTTTAAATTAGGCCTAAGCCCGTGAAATCATTTAGGGTTTCATTCTAACTTGTCCACATATAAAAGGGAAACCCTAGCTACATTTTGGAGATCTTTGGAAGACTTGTGTGTTACTCTTTGTGAGATCTGAGAGGTGCTATACCTTCTAACTACATAAGCGTCTAGCGGAATAAGATCTACAATCAAGCATTGGTAGAACCTAGTTGCTGCTACAAAGATCAACAACTGAAGGTGATTTGAAACCTTTGAGTGAGATCTCAAAGTCTCAAGCGTGGGTGCTTGTGTTGCAGTAAATCTAAGGGGAGAAGGAGTCCGTGGATTCAGAGCTTGCACGTGATTGTGTCAGTAAATTACTATTGGAGGTAGCAATAGAATTAGGGTTAAATCTGATTGTAAAAACTTCAATTTTCTTATAGTGGATTTGCTTTACTTTGAGTATAGTTAGGTCAAATCCCCCTAGGTTTTTACCTTGAAATGGTTTGTTTTATTGGTTTTCCTGGGTCATCATATTGTGGTGTTATTTACTTTTCCGCGGTACATGATATGATATATGTTTGTTTAACCTAAATCTAAATAATAAACCTAATAATCAACTTGGTTAATTAATCAGGTTAAACAATCTAGTTTAAGGGGTTTAAACAGAACAAACACAATCAAACCTTTTACCATAGAATCTATATGTGACCGTTCAAGCCATGGTTTTGAAATCCGGACCGGGTTAACCGGGAACCGGTCATCACACCGGTTTTTTTAACTAAGAAACGGGAAAATTAAAATTTTTTGTGAACCACTTGACCCGTGGTTAAATTGTCTGGGTTTCTAAATCGAGCACAGGTTCACCGGTCAGACCTCAAAGCCCACCCCAAAAATTTTCTCTGAAAAATGGCCAGTAGATAGCCCTTTTTGGCCGGAGCAGTATCTTGTTGGTTTTCGATTGAAGCCCAAGCCCCATGAATCTCTTATGAAGCTCCAATAGCTTATAGTCCCTGGATCTTTACTGGTTTGGGAGGTTCAGATTTGTTTTGGAGAGACTGGGACAAGAAAGACAAAGAGGGAGAAAGAGAGGAGGGAGAGAAGGTAGCTTCTTCTAACTTCTGAAATGTTATAATGAGATGGTAAGAGCACTAGCATTGAAAAATGCTAAAGCCATATTTAAGGCATTTTTGATATTTTAGAGGACAAAAACACTTGCATCAAACAATGCTAAACCACACTATTGCAAAATTTTTTGCAATAGTGCTACAGTACAATTCTAAACTTAGAATTGTACTGTAGCACTATGCTAAAAAATATATATATATTTTATTCCATCCCTTAGTTAAAAAAAAGTGATGATGTGAAAGAAATAATAAAGAAAGATTAAAAAAATAATATTTTAATGAAAAAGTAAAATAATAGAGTTTTTGGATGTAGGGTGTATTGTAAAATGGTATGGTATAATTGATAAAGTAACTTTTTGAGATGGTAAAATAGGATAGAATAGCATTCTTCAATGCTGATGCTCTAATAAAGTCTCAAGTCTAATGCATTGGGAGTGGTTTATTTTTTTGGGAAATAGGGATTTTTAAAAAATACATAAATATCTTTGCCCTCTTGTCATGTCAATATTCATTAGTGTACTTTTTCTTTTCTTTTCTAAATTTTGCATTTTTGTGCGGGCTGTTTCTCACTTCACAGTTGGAGACTTGGAGTATTCCTATATCATTTCATATATTTAAATTTAAAGTATAATTTTATTCAGTTATATTAGTAAATTAAAGTTTTTGAAATATTATTATAAGTATGGATTTGTCGAAATATTTAAACTAATAGTAGGATAATATTTATTTAACTTTCGTAATTAATTAAGAAAATTTTATTTTTATCTTTAATCCATATATAATTAATCAACTATAAATACTATTTTAGTCTATATTGCTAATTTTTCATATTTATTTTATATTATTTAATTATTAAATTAATTATGACATTATCATAATTCGACCTCAGTCAAATCTCTGTCTGACTTTAAAAATCTTGAACATTTCCTTTATATTACCCCTCATCCTTCAAAATAGTAAAGGGAAGTAATTTTGCATTTATCTATTTTTTATGGGTACATACGTGAGTATAATACTTCAATTTACTAGTTCTAACAGCTTCAGCTAGAGAACCAATTCAAGCTCGGTAGTACTGGTTTAGACTTTCCAAACTAACTATTTGGCCAGTTTGCGTTGCTGGGACCTGGGTTGAGCTAATGAGTTTATGAATGAAATAAAACCAGCTTGGGGGGTATCTTAAAAAAAATAAAGAAAAGATATTCGGCTAAGGTTTTTCCAAAAACCACACAATCCATGTGGCAATTCAAGCCACATATTCCTCAGTTTCTTTCTCTGGCCTTTATCTCTCACCCTTCAAAATTGCAAGGGCCAGTAATTTTTTTTTTTTTTTTTTTTTTTAAGGGTACCCAGTACCCACTCGAGTATAATGCTTCAATTTGGTTCTAATGGTCCCTGCGAACCAAATCAAGCTCAATGGTACTGGTTTAGACTTTTACCGAACCACATTTGACAAGTTTTGCATTGCTGGCTGGGTTGAGCTAATGAGTTTATGTACAGTCGGTTGTCGTTAATTACCAGCATTGTTGGTGGATAAACCACCATGAGGCTATTACTACCAGTGGCGGAGCCAGGAATTTAGGTCGGGAGGCAAGATTAAAAGACAAGATTGAAAGGAAAAAATTAATCTAAAAAAATTAATCAATATTAATAACAAAATAAATAAACAGCTATATGATTATGTAATTGTCGTACAGAATCTAACATAAAATGTAAATTTTAATTTATTTTTTTCACACCCTAGCTTATTTTACTCAATTGCCCTCGATGATTTTTCATATTTTGAAACCGCTCCATGATTTCTTCACACTCAATAGTCTTAAATATATCTTTCTCAATATATGTGATTAAGCAATCATTCATCCACTGATCTCCTATTCGATTACGTAATCGATTTTTAATTATGTTCATTGCTAAAAAAAAGCTTTTAAACAGTAGCTATTGCAAATGGTAAGATTAATGCCAAAGTCACTAATGAGTAAACCAATGGATATGAAACATACATTTTCATTTCTACCATCATTTCTACCATCCTTACACTCAATAGCTTTATTTGCTTTATGGGTCTGTTTGGATACTATTTATTGTTGAAAACTAAAAACATTGTTGTAAAGTAATTTTTAAATGTGTGAATAGTACTGTGAGACTCAGTTTTAAAGTTGTTTTTGTTGAAAAAAGTAGTTTGTGGATTCTGTGAACAGTGCATGGGATCCACTGTTTTTAAAGACAGGCGCAGACATGTACTGAATAATCTGTATCCAAACTCCACCTCTTACATACCTTTTTTTAATTTATTTATTTTTATTTTTTATTTTTTTTTCAGAGTCCTATGTTAGTAATGAATCCTATTCCGTGAAGGTGTAGCCAGTTGCAAGGTTGTCATTTATTATTTTTTTAATAATTACGGACCCACTTGTAGTACTTTTTTGTCTCCTCCATTAAGCTTTTGTGTTCAGACTACTATTCAATGAATCATTGTAGAGATTTTTTATTTTTATTTTTAATCATTACTAAGTGGGACCCATTAGTTTATATATTAGAATTGTAGTAGGTGTAGAAGTCTACTTAGAGCATCTTCAGCAGCTTCTCTATATTTTTGTACTGTTTGGACAATGAACAGTAACATTTATTTTTTACTAATCTGCTTTTTCAAATACATCTTCCAATAGATTTTCTATCTTTTCTCTATCTCATTTAAATATTATTTCTTCATTAGCAAATTTTTTTTAAGTTCTAAAGAAGCTGTTGGAGCTTGTTTTTCCTATTTTTCTGGTTTCATTCTTTATATTTTGGTTTTACTTACTTTATTGGAGATGCTAGGGGTGTGCATGGGTCGGGTTGGGTCGGGTTGAGGGGATTTTTTGACCCAACCCACCATGGTGGGTCAAAAAAAACCCAACCCAACCCAACCCATCACATAAGTCCAACCCAACCCAACCCACATGGGTCGGGTTGGGTCGGGTTGAACCCATGGGTTTGAAATTTATTATTATTATTATTAAATTGAGTAAAAAAAAATTAAAATATTAAAAAAACCTAAAGATTAGTATCAATGTAACTCCTTAAAGGCAAACAACACTAATGACTAAACAACAATAGTAATTTATTAGGATTTGTGTGAACTAATTAGCTTTTATATAGGATAGGAAGAACTGACTATTTAAAAAAATTTATTAATTATATAATATATTTTATATATATTAAATTAGTATTAGTAGGAGGAACTGAGGAAATACTGTTCTACAACTGTTTTTTTTTTTAATTATTAAATATATATATATATATATATATATATATAAGTTCCCTACAATTGATTTAAAAAAAATTATTAAATATAAAAATATATTTTAAATATATATTAAATATGGGTGGGTTGGGTTGGGTTTGGCGGGTTTGTAATTTTATGACCCAGACCCAACCCAACCCGCCATAAAATTTTTTTTTTGTAACCCAACCCAACCCACCAAGCCATAAAAACCGACCCAACCCGGCGGGTCGGGTCGGGTTTGGTGAGTCGGTGGATTTTCTGCACACCCCTAGGAGATGCTCTTAGAAAAGGTACGGTGAATTGAGAAATTTCTTTTGTCTTTTGTGTAGGGGCAAATAAGGTATTTTAGGTTATTATGGGCCTTTTTGGTTTGTGTGTTTAAACAAAAATTTTTAATTTTTTTAAAAATACGTGTAAGTGAAAATCTAAATGGTTTAGAAAGAAAATCACATATGAACCTTGTTTGACATCAAAGTAGGAGTAAAAAAAAAAAAAAAAAAAAACCTAGAGCTCATTTATAATTATCAAAAAATATATATATATATATATATATATATATATATAAAAATGTAGCCCATGTGAATTGCACATTACTTAATTCTCTTGGAATTACAATATTTCTACATTGAAAAAAAGATCATATATTCAAGCAAACAATTAGATGTTAAGAACTAGAAATATCTAGGAAGTTTGTCTAAGACCATAGATGCATACACTAGCCTGTTCCATGTATCTGGCAATCCAGGCAAACACCAGTGGCTGCAATCAGCATAAGACCAAGGTTGTCTTCGTTGCGTTGCTGTCAATAGCTTCCCTTGCTTTGATGTGTAAACTGATGGATGTGCATCTCTACGATACTGAGATAGCTTTGTGATGTTCAAGTACTTCACTGGTTTCTTCGTGCTGCTAATAGTTCTCTCAACAATCTTCACCATTGACTTTGGAAATATTGCTTTATAGGACTCATCCATGATGAGTTTAGTTTCATTGTAGCACCACTGCTTCCCTTTGTGTTCTGGTGATATGCTTCGAAAAAAGACCTTGGTTTTGTCTATGTCCACAGTCTTATCAATCCAGCGAGCCCAAGTCTTCATGGCCATCTCAAATGCTAATCCAGTCTCCATTTTATCCACCTCCACCACTTTTTTCCTATACTGAAAGAAGTCGAACCTGCAAATTAATATCACTCCAATTAGATACAACAACACAATCTTTTTCCCATGTTTTTGTAGTGCAAGTTTATGAGCTGGTTATAATAATTCACACAAGACTAAAAAGCTTAACTCTTTGATTTTCCCCGGGTGATTCCACCAGTGGCCGGTGTTAAATACCATAATATGAGCACCATGCCAATTCTGTGCTGAGGCTGAAAGTTTGTCTAGCCTCATAATTTTTTTACCACGTCTTTCTTTCAATTCTATTAGAAAGGGGCTCCAGTAGAACTCCACAGAACAATTGTAGTCCTGTTACATTGCAGATTATTCATCTTGTTAAGGATTTGTAGCTATCATTATGTATGAACAACTATTTGAAATAAGTAGAAGAGACAGTATGATGAAGCATTCATCTTACCTTTGCTCTAAGAACCTTGTAGTCACCACTTTTCACATTAACATAGGCTTGTGAAGAAGGAATAGGAATAGCAGAGTAAAGAAGGCAAGCAAGAGATTCCCACTGATTTCTGTTGAGTGAGTCTCCAACTATAATCACTCTCTTCCCTCTAAGTCTCTCTAACATGTCTGTACCATTAAACCTTAAAAAACAAAACCTTGTCAGCATTGGAAGAATTTGCATTGATTGAAATAAAAATAAAGTAAAAGTTGGCCAGTTTTTAACTTACCTGGGAATCTCACACCCCTTAGCTTCCCAATTCCATTTTTCGTATACGAAATCTGGTCTTCCATTCCTTTGGCAACTAACTTGATCACTAAGAAATGGACACTGTGACCTATTATACATAGGACTTGCTATCGGGTCATAAACCCATTTTCCATCAAAGATGTTGCAGACATGTTCTTCCTCATTTGTCTCATTTTCATGTTCTCCAACGTTTGATGGTTGCAAAAACTGCATGCTTGCTGCTGGATGCGGAGCCGAGTTGCCGCTATGTTCTTCCTTATTTATCTCTTTTACATGTTCTCCAACATGTGATGGTTCCAAAAACTGAATGCTTGCTGCTGGCTGCTGAGCTGAGTTGCCGCTATGGTCTTCCTTATTTATCTCTTTTTCATGTTCTCCAACGTTTGATTTTTCCAAAAACTGAATGCTTGCTGCTGGCTGCTGAGCCAAGTTGCCACTGTGGTCTTCCTCATTTATCTCTTTCTCATGTTCTCCAACATATGATGGTTCCAAAAACTGAATGCTTGCTGTTGGCTGCTGAGCCAAGTTGCCGCTGTGGACCTCATTTGTCTCTTTGTCATGTTCTCCAACATATGATGGTTCCAAAAATTGAATGCTTACTGCTGGCTGCTGAGCCAAGTGGCCGCTATGTTCTTCCTCATTTGTCACTTTTTCATGTTCTCCAACGTTTGATGGTTCCCAAAACTGAATGTTTGCTGCTGGCTGCTGAGCCAAGTTGCCGCCATGTTCTTCCTCATTTGCCTCTTTTTCATGTTCTCCAACGTTTGATGGTTCCAAATGCTGCATGCTTGCTGCTGGATGCTGAGCCGAGTCATTGGAAGATGTTGTTGCTGATAATGTAATGTCTTGAACACCGGATAGTTTTTCACTGTCATGGCCCTGATTCAAACAAACTAGCAGAGTAATGCAGCTTAGGAAACTTGCAAATATACAGAACCTCCATTTGTCAGTGATAGTGGAACTTATCTTCATGGCTATGATGCTATTTCTCATAAGTTGAAGGCAGGGTTATTTCTCTTTATGTTGAAGGCACGTGATGGTTTGTCTGGTTCAGAATGGACTTTAGGTTAGCTAGAAGCAGTGGCGGAGCCACTAAGGGACCCCATAACCCATTATGTTTTTGTAATCTCTCTCTCTAAGGGGGACCACATAGCCCATGAAGTTTTTGTAATCTCTCTCACTGTAAGGGTACCCCATAGAAATAAAGATATCTCTGATGCATCAGGTACCAACTGATGCAGGTAAAAGAAGAATCTCTAACACAGAATAGCTACAACCCTTCCCCAAACCTAAGTTCTACAAGATACTAACATAATGCTTAATTAGGAACAAATGCAGTAACATAATTGTGTCCAAAACATAAATAATACGTGGTATGATTGGTGGCTTGAATAGTGCACGTGATAGTGCATAGTCCTTGTCTTGGAAGAATTTGTAAACCAAGTCGTAGTTATATTAGGACTTGTATAGGGGACTTTGTGATATTCTCTCACATAATATACCCTAGCCAACTTATACTTTGTATAAATATATTTGTTATGCAGCAATTGATTTATTAGTGATTAAAGGCAGCCGCATATTATTTTAGAGTTCTAAGCTGTGCTTTGTTTTGAGAGAAATTTAGGTTTTCTTTAGTCATGTGCTTCTAGTGATTGAAGGCTCTTTTGGATGTATTTGTGAGAGTGGTCAAAAGCTAAATCATGTAAATTTTTGTGTTCCATGTGATTGTTTTGTTATTTGAATACACAAAACAAATAGATATTTATGCGCTTCCACTATTCTCAACAAATTGGTATTAAAGCTTCCGCTTTTACAATAATACATTTTATTTTTTATTGGGTAAAAATCATAGAGGCCTATTGTATATGACTTCATCATCCTTATATGTAGGGGCAATTACTTGTGTTAATAGGTCATGTTCGTGTCATGTTGATGAATGGGTATTAGACTATATAGCTTAACCCTAACTCGACTCATTTTATAATCGAATCAAAACCCCTCAACCTTAAGACTACTCATTTATTAAGCTGACTAACATGACATAACCTATTTTAACCCTTTTAATATACAATCTAAGTTTTTTTCCCCTTTGTTTTCGGTAAAAGGGTTAGGACTTTTAGTTTCAATGAAGAATTTATCAATATAATCATTAAAATTCTTTTAATTACTCAATTCTTTTTAGAGTTCAAATTTATGTTAGATAAAAATGATATGTAATTATGCGAATTAAGCCATTTCGTGTTAATTACCCGCAATTGACCCATTTATTAATGATGTTAAAACGTGTCACTTGCTTTGACATGAATCCCTTTAAATTAAACATATGAAAATTGTGACCTATATATAGGTTCAATTTTTCCAACTGCAATCACATTAGGGGAATTTAATAATGGGAGCTTTAATTTGCCTTCTTATCCATTCTTATGAGAATTGGATAGGACATTAATGCCATTAATTCTCATGAGGTTCTACTAAAACGAATACAAATACTATAATTTATTATTATAAAATTAATTACAAATACTTGCAAGTTTATGTTTAACTTGAGATTCACTCCAAATATAATAAAATACCCCGCCTTAGAAATTCTTTGGCAGTTTCAAATTTTCTACAATGGGAATCATTTTTTCATACAAAAAATTCAAAATCAAACAATACATATTAAGAACTAGAAGTTTCTTTGGAGTTGTCTAAGACCATAGATGCAAACAGTAGCCTGTTCCATGTATCTGGCAATCCAGGCAAACACCAATGGCTACAATCGGCATGAAACCCAGTTTGTTCTGGTGTCAATAGCGTTCCTTTCTTTGATTTGTAAACTGATGGATGTGCATCTCTACGATACTGAGATAGCTTTGTGATGTTCAAGTACCTCACTGGTTTTCTCATGTTACCAATTGTTCTCTCAATAATCTCTACCATTGACTTTGGAAATTTTACTTCATAGGACTCATCCATGATGGGTTTGGTTTCATTGTAACACCACTGCTTCCCTTTGTGTTCTGGTGATATGCTTCGAAAAAAGACCTTGGTATTGTTCATGTCCACATTCTTATCAATCCAGCGAGCCCAAGTCTTCATGGCCATCTCAAATGCTAATTCAGTCTCCATTTTATCCACCTCCACCACCTTTTTTCTATACTGAAAGAAGTCCAACCTGCAAATGTCACTCCAATTAGGATATAACCGCACAATCTTTTTCCCATGTTTTTATAGTGCAAGTTTATGAGCCTCTCATAATAATTCACACAACACAAAAAAAGCTTACTTTTTGATTTTCAAAGGGTGTTCCCACCAGTGACCGGTGTTAAATACCATAATATGAGCACCATGCCAATTCTGTGCGGCTGAAAGTCGGTCTAACCTCATAATTTTACTACCACGATTTTCTTTCACTTGTGTTAGAAAGGGGCTCCAGTAGAACTCCACCGAACAATTATAGTCCTGTTACATTGCAGATTATTCATCTTGTTAAGGATTTTAGCTGTCACTATGTATGAACAGGTACAGAAATACGTAGAAGAGAGAGTATATGGTGAAACAGTCATTTTACCTTTGCTCTAAGAACCTTGTTGGCATTACTTTTCACATTAATATAGGCTTGTGAAGAAGGAATAGGAATAGCAGAGTAAATAAGGCAAGCAAGAGATTCCCACTGGTTTCTGTTGAGTGAGTCTCCAGCTAATATCACTCTCTTCCCTCTAAGTCTCTCTAACAAGTCTGTACCATTAAACCTTAAAAACCAACCTTGTCAACAAACAACAATGGATGAACTTGCATTAATTGAAATAAAAACAAAGTTAAAGTTGGCAAGCTTTTAACTTACCTAGGAATCTCACACCCCTTAGCTTCCCAACTCCAACTTTCGTATTCAAAATCTGCCCTTCCATTCCTTTGGCAACTGACTTGATCACTAAGAAATGGACACTGTGACCAATTATACAAAGGACTTGCTGTCGGATTATAAGTCCACTTTCCATCAAAGATGTTGCAGATATGTTCTTCTTCATTTGACCCTTTTTCATGTTCTCGAGTGTTTGATGGTTCCTCCGAAAATTTCATGCTTGCTGTTGGATGATGAGACAAGTTGCTGCCATGTTCTTTCTCATTTGTCTCTTTTTCATGTTCTCCAATGTTTGATGGTTTTAAAATCTGCGCGCTTGCTGCTGGCTGGTGAGCCGAGTCATTAGATGATGTTGTTGATAATGTTATGTTTTGAACATGGGATAGCTTTTCACTGTCATGTCCTTGATTCAGAACGGATAACAGAATAATGCAACTTATGAAACTTGCAAATGTACAGAACCTCCATTTGTTTTTGATAGTGGAACTCATCTTCATGGCTATGATGTTATCTCTCTGAAGTTGAAAGCCCTTTACGGCTTGTCTGGTTCAAAATGGACTTTGGGTTAGCTATAAGCAGTAGCGAAGCCACTAAGGGTACCCCATAGCTCATGATTTCTTTTTTTTTGGCAATCTCTCTCTATAGGAAGAAATTTTATTAATAACACCTTAATAATCAATTAATCATCACCTCCTTCTAAAAAGTATTTATGGGAACAGATTTTTTCCTACTCCTAGAAAAAGTCATACACTTCTACCAGAGAAAGGAAAACATTTTAAATTTTTTGAGGTGAGAAAAACATTTTAAATTAGGAAAAAGAAAAAAAAAATCCTAATTCAGCTAAAAAAAGAAGAAGGAAAACTAACATAAAATATTGTTAAATATTTTTTTCACCCAATCCATCAATCGACAACAATTTTTATCATTGCAACTCAGTCCCTCAAATTATCATTTTAAGCCTTCTATTGTGGTTCATAGCTCACATGCTTTCAACTAATAAAATTATTGTAGCTTGTAAACTTATTAATGAGTTTGGTTACGGGTACTGATGTGATTGTAATGCTTAATTAGGGACAGATACAGTAACATAATGGTGTCCAAAACGTGAATAATACTTTGTATTTTTTACAGGGTTAAAAATCATAATTAAAGGCCTATTATATCCGACTTCATTATTCCTATATGTACTATATATGTTAGGAAAACTGTACGGTTCAAATTTTCAAACTGCAACCACATAGGGGAATTTAAAAAACTTTTTCCTCTCTTCTTGTGTATATTTTAAAAATACTTAGTATTTAAAAAAAAAAAAAATTAATGGGAGCTATAATTTGCCTTCTTATCCATTCTTAAGAGAATTTGTATAGGACAATTATGCCATTGATCCTCATGAGGAATACCATCTCTTTTTCTTTTCACTAAGCAATTGGATCGAGCTGAAATTCAATCTATCAACAAAAAATTCGTTCAAGAAGTTATTCCCAGATTTAAAGGTTACGATTGAGTGGTTTCTTAGTCAGATCCTAATCTGTGAATTAAGAAAATCAACTGATAATTTTAATCGATCTCCAAAAATGTTATCACCAAAATCACTAAATGAAGATATCAATTGCACACCCAAGGATAAGAAAACACAAACACAATTTACGTGAAAGAACATTTTTCTTGAAGAAAAAAATCATGGGACAAACTCTAAATTAATTTTTATATTCACATTGAACTTGCAATATAAACTTATATTATAGACATAAAAAGTGACAAATATCGTACATATTTGCAAAAAGTATACAATATAAGTTTATATTGTAAATAAAATATAAACATGTAAAAGTCCTAAAATTAAGTAGGATGTTCTCTCAACTTTATGCCTAACTTGAGATACTCTCAAATATAATAAAAAATTTATGTAAACTTACCTGAGGTCTTCACTCATTGTTTTAGTTGAAGCACCAATAAAAGTTTTTCTGAGAGAGAACTGCAAATTCATGTTCCTTAGTGTATGTCCCATGGCTAAATAAATAGCTCGTTTTTTCTTGCCGGAGCCAACACCGAGTTGACTCTACTCACTATTTCTTTTATGATGCTGCATCCTTGGCTGTGCTGTCACTGTATTTTTCTTTTCTTCTTTGATTTCAGGAGGCACACCCTCTCTTAAATTAAATAAATAAAAACTATAAGCCATATTTATTTATATATATAAAATAAACCCCAGGCTTTTTTTTTGGTCTTCAAAAACTCAGTGTAATCCGAATTAAGGATTTCCCTTTGCTCAATGAAATGTTGCTTTAGGAGTCTTTATCTAAGTAGATGTGGATTGGACTTGCAAACTCCCATGTAGATTTTTACGTATACCGTTAAGAGGTTTTTTCTTCAGTTTGTTATAGTGTCAGTTTTGTCCCCTATATCTACTATCAAGATGTCTTTTCGTTGAACCTTTTTTTTTTTTGAGAATCCTTTTCGTTGAACCTTATCTCCGTTCTATGTGGGGTCTCAATTCCCTAATGTTTCTCAGTCTGTCTCTACCTACCTTTAACCATTTTGTTTACATTCTTTTCTGCAACGTTCTGATGTACACACTTTTCTTGTTTTTCTGAAGCCATGAAAGCCACTGTACGTACATCTGGCATAGAACCTTAAAAACAAATTGGGTGATATATGGTAAGGGTCCCTGATGTGAGTTTTGATAAAGTTCAGTTTTGGATTGAAGTTTCCAACATCTCTATTAAGAATGTAAGAGCATGAGTTTTGATGTGGCCAAAGCAATTGGTGATTTACTTGAGGAAGTTGAGGTAGATCGATATCCCTTGGAATCGGGTTGAATGGGATAAGGGAACAGAGGGCCATCCCCTTTTTGGGATTATTGGAAGGAAAAATACAAATAGTAATTATTATATATTAATATTTAATATTTAAAAGTTCTAGTTAAAAAAATTTCATGTATTCTATTTTTTTTTTTCTTTTTGATAGAAAATTTCATATATTATAAAATTGATATTTGGTCTAAAAAATCCAAAATTTTAAAATAACCACCTATTTGTGGCCAGTAGCTCTTTTCAAATAAAAAGAAAAAAAAAAAACTAAAATCCATTTTTATTAACAAAACAAAAATAGATCCCCTAAAAAAAATATTTGATAAAGAAAAAAAAAATACTTATGTATTATAACCGTGTTTTGTATGACACTTTCAGGGTTTTTATTTATTTATTTATTTATTGAAAGATCACAAATATTATTAATTCATAACATTAGAAAGTACATTATGGAGAAGAGCTTGTTCTAAGAAATAAGGATTCTCCTTTATCCAAGTGGAGAAGTCAACAATGCCCTTGGCATGTTTTACTAAAAGGTGAGCCGGTCTATTACCCTGTCGGCGTACATGGGAGAAGGAAACCTACCGGAATTCTCTACATAGCATTTGTATTCCTAATACCACCAAGTCTACAAAGGAGGGAGGTTGAGCCAATCTAGTGATAGCACGATACAGAACAAGAGAGTCACTCTCTAGGATAAAATCTTGGATGCCAATGTCCTTAGCAAATTGCACTCCAACTTCCAAGGCCTTTACTTTTGTATCGAGCGCTCCTAGTAGGGCTAAAACTTTCTTGCTCAATGCTGCAACGACTCGACCTTAAGCATCCCTAACAACCACCGCTATCCCCACTGCTCCTTGCTCCGAGAATGTTGCCTCATCCACATTTATTTTTGAAACTAGGAGCAACTGGAGGTATCCATGTTTTACTAAAAGGTGAGCCGGTCTATTACCTTGTCAGCGTACATGGGAGAAGGAAACCTACCAGAATTCTCTACATAGCATTTGTATTCCTAATACCATCGAGTCTATAAAGGAGGGAGGCTGAGCCAATCCAGTGATAGCACGGTACAGAACAAGAGAGTCACTCTCTAGGATAAAATCTTGGATGTCAATGTCCTTAGCAAATTGCACTCCAACTTCCAAGGCCTTTGCTTTTGTATCGAGCGCTCCTAGTGGGGCTAAAACTTTCTTGCTCAATGTTGCAGCGACTTGACCTTAAGCATCCCTAACAACCACCACTATCCCCACTATTCCTTGCTCCGAGAATGTCTCCCCATCCACATTTATTTTGAAACTAGGAGTAGCTGGAGGTATCCATGATAAAACTTGTGTCGCTAGAGCCAAGGGAGTCTGAACCAAATCCACTGCTGCATAATATTCTTCCAAGTACTGCAATGCCCATGACAGTAGGACATTACCTGGTTTCACCTAAAGATTTTTTTTTTTTTTTTTTTTGGCCATCAGCAAGTTGATTTTAGAATTGAACATCATTATCAATTGAACATTTTCTATTTTGAAATTAGGGGTATCAAATGGGTGGGTTTGGGGTTGACATAATTGGGTTGGGTACATAAAACCCATTTACCCATTTATTGCTCATTTAACTAATTACTCTTGACCCAAACCCAACCCAAACCAATTATTATGGGTAAACCCCAACCCACCCAATTATCCAATAATCAAAATTACCAAAATGCCACTAAAACTTGAAAATGACTAAGTACTCCTAAAAATCCTTTAAAATTACCAAAATATCCCTAAATCTAAAAAAAGACCAAATATGCTCAAAATTACTGAAAATTACCAAAATACCCCTGAAATTTAAAAAATGTTTGAAATACCCCCAGAAACCTAAAAAATGTCCGAAATACCCTGAAACTTAAAAAATGGCCAAAATACCCTCAAGACCTAAATATGACCAAAATACCCCTGAAATCTAAAAAATGATAGAAATACCCCCAAAACCTAAAAAATTACCAAAATATCTCTGAAACCTAAAAAAATGACCAAAATATTCTTGAAATCTAAAATGACCAAAATACCACCGAAACCTAAAAAATGACCGAAATACCCCTAAAACTTAAAAACTGATTAAAATGCCCCCTAAACCTTAAAAAAAGACCGAAATACCCCCTGAAACCTTAAGAATGACCGAAATACCCCCGAAATCTAAAAAATGATCAAAATAACTCCAAAACCTAAAAATGACCAAAATACCCCCGAAATCTAAAAATTATCCAAAATACCCCTAAAACCTAAAAATGACCAAGATACCCCAGAAACCTAAAAATTGACCAAAATACCCCTGATACCTAAAAATTACCAAAATACCCCTTAAAACTAAAAAAATAACCAAAATACCCTTGAAACCTAAAAAATGATCAAAATACCCTTAAACCTATAAAATGATGAAAATACCCCTAAACCTTTAAAATGACCCAAATAAACCCAAAACCTCTAAAATGGCCACAAATAACCCAAAACATCTAAAATTACCAAAAATACCCTAAAACCTTTAAAATGACTAAAATAGCTCTAAACCTATAAAATGACCAAATTACCCCTCAAAATATCTAAAATGACCAAAATACCACTAATCCTATAAGATGAACAAACTACACCCGAAACCTCTAAAATTACCAAAATAGGGGTTTCGGGTATTTTGGTCAAATTAAAGGTTCTAAGAGTATTTTAGTCATTTTGTAGGTTTCGAGGGAATGCCACTAAATTTTTAGGTTTTAGGGGTGTTTCATTAATTTTTAGATTTTGGGGCTATTTCGGTAATTTTCTAGGTTTCAGAATTCTTTTAGTCATTTTTAAGGTTTTGGGGATATTTCGGTCATTCTTTAGGTTTCGGGAGTATTTTAGTCATTTTTTTACGTTTATGAGGTATTTTGATTATCTTTTATGTTTATGGCGTACTTTGGTCATTTTTTAGTTTTAGAGGGGATTTTGGTCATTTTATAGGTTTAGGGTGTATTTTTATCGTCTTACAGGTTTAAGGGGAATTTTTGTCATTTTATAGGTTTTGGGGTATTGTGGTCATTTTTTAGGTTTCGGGATATTTTAGTCATTTTAGGTTTTGGGATATTTTAGTCATTTTTTAGGTTTCCAAGGTATTTTGGTTAATTTTTAGGTTTTGAGGGTATTTCGATCTTTTTTAAGTTTAGGGCGTATTTTGGTCAATTTTTAGATTTAGGGGGTAATTTTGCCAATTTTAGGTTTAGGGGGTATTTCGGTCATTTTTAGGTTTAGGGGGTATTTTGGTAATTTTTAGGTTTAGGGTTATTTTGGTCATTTTTAGGTTTAGGGGGTATTTTGGTCATTTTTAGGTTTAGGGGGTGTTTTGGTCAATTTTTAGGTTTCGAGGTTATTTTGGTCATTTTTAGGTTTCAAGGGTATTTCATTCATTTTTTAGGTTTAGGTGGTATTTTGGTTTCGTGGCTATTTCGGTCATTTTTTAGGTTTAGGGGGTATTTTGGTAATTTTTAGGTTTTGGTGATATTTCGGTAATTTTTTAGATTTATGGGGTATTTTGGTAATTTTTAGATTTCGGGGTATTTCAGTCATTTTTTAGGTTTTGGGGTATTTTGGTCATTTTTAGGTTTTGGGGGGTATTTTTGTCATTTTTTAGGTTTAGGGGTATTTTGGTCAATTTTTAGGTTTTGTAGGTATTTCGGTCATTTTCTAGGTTTTGGGGGTATTGTGGTCTTTTTTTAAGGTTTCAGGGATATTTTGGTCATTTTTTAGGTTTAGGGGTATTTTGGTCAATTTTTAGGTTTTGGGAGTATTTCAGTTATTTTTTAGGTTTTAGGGGTATTTTAGGTTTGGGGGTATTTTGGTATTTTTTTTAGGTTTTAGGGGTATTTTGGTCAATTTTTAGGTTTCGAGGGTATTTTGGTCATTTCTTAGGTTTCAAGGGGGTATTTTGGTCATTTTTTAGGTTTAGGGGGTTATTTTGGTTTTTTTTTTTTTAGGGGAATTAAATTATTAGTTTAGTGAACATATAGTGAAGCTAATCTTTTTTTTTTTACTCAATTTTAGATTCTCAAGAGAGATAAAAGTCTTTTTAGAATTGATGATGCGTAATCATGCAATAATGAAAATTATGGAAAGCTTTTAACCAAAAAAGTCCAAACAAACGTATTACAAATAGCCATCAATTTCATATAAAGCGTAGCCCTCAATATATTTGCATTTTTTCCCCCACACGCTTGGAGAGAGGATGGTGGGGAATGATGTGTTAATAATATGTGCATATAAATTTTCAATTATTTTATTATGAAAAAATAAGAAAATCTTCCTGAAATAATACATCTTTATTGAATGCCTTGAATATTACTTTAATAATTAATAAAGAGAAAAATTATATGGTTTTGATCCTAAATACAATTTAGAAAAAAAGGAAAATATATCGATTTTATATCCTAGTTACAATCTAGAAAACCAAGGAATGATAAAGACTCCATCTGCATATTCAAGAATTGAATTTGGAAACTAGATTACAAAGATGAATAAGGTGTTAGACACCCATTTTGCCTAATTCATAAACCAGTCTTTGAGAAATTGATGGTTACGTTAGGTTATGCACTATTTTTTTTGGTTATGATTGTGCACTTTCATCCAACATGTCATCATGCTATGCATCACTTGTATTTAAATAAGCTCATGTGATATTTAATAGAATAATAAACTAGATCTAAAGAATAATCATATTATTAGGGGTACATTTGGTACACTGAATGGAAATTACGACATGAATTGTAATCTTTATTACTAGGAATAAAATGTGTTGTAATGTAATAAGTAAACCTATTCATAAGTTTGGTTGTGAATTATAACATTAGAATAAAACTTAAGATTTATTTTAAGAAATATCTTACTCATACAATTATATCTTCTTAAAAATTGTTATTTTTTAAATTTAAGAGAGATATATGTTATTTTTATTTTTATAATTGTTAGATATATATGGAAAGTTTGTTTATTTGGAAATATATTAAATTTTGAAACTATTACACTTATTAAGGAATAGCTAATACAACCCTTTTAAAGATGAATTGTTATTCCTCATTTTGAAGAATAACTATTCATAAGGAATGATTATTCCTTGTTATAAAAACATAACCAAACTAAAGAATATCTAAACCATTGGAATAACTATTATATTACAGTGTCTATTACAGTCTACTAAACATGCCCTAGATGCAATGGTAGCTCCTAAAATTTTTCTCAGGGTGTTCTTGGGTGGGCTTGCTCTGTTACAATTTTTTCTTTTTTAGATTTTAGTTCAAATTTTTTTTAGCTTTTTCTTTTTGCTTGAAAGCAATGTTATAAATACCGTTTTGGACCCTATTTCAGTTTGTTTAGTGGAACGGAATATTTCGATACCGATCTATTTCGACGTACCGTTTTAAGGAGTTTCGGGGTTTCTAAAAAAAAACTAAAAATAACATATATTTATATTTTTTTACACAAGTCAGACTAAGAGAGAGAGAGAGAGAGAGAGAGAGAGAGAGAGAGAGAGAGAGAGAGAGAGAGAGAGAGAGAGAGCAGAGATGATATAGGGAAAAGGAGAGAGAACTGAAATACCTTGATGTTGCCTGAGGTCAAGGGCGGCGCCGCCGTGGCACGTTGAAGGCTGAGGTTCTTATTTCCCGATCTCGCTTTTGCCGTCGTCGATCTCACAATCTCCAATCTGGGTCAAGTTAATCTCCGATCTCACCATCGCAGAGCTGCTCTGGGTGTTCGGTGTTGCTGTTGTTGCTTTGCTGAGTCTTTTTTTTTTTTTTTTTTTTGAGAATTGCTGCCTTGCTGAGTTGCTGCTGCTACTGAGAAGTTACTTAAGTGAGGACGTGAGGTTCTTATTAGGTTAGGAACTGTTTTAGTTTAAAATATGATTGGGTATTATTATTATATTTGTTGAGAATCCATGAGTTTGCTCTTTGCTGGGCTTGCACCAATTAGTCTTGTACCGATCATTTTTTTTTTGGGCTTTTTTTTTTTTTTTTTTGCTTGAAAGTAGAACAAATATATATATATATATATATATATATATATATATATTTTTTTTTTTATTTGAGGGTGTTCCTAATTTTTTTTAGAGGGTAAACAAATAAATTTTTTTTAAAATTATTATATATAATTTTTTTTTTCAGGTTGGTGTTCTCAGGAACACCTTAACATGAATGTGGCGCCGCCACTGCCTAGATGTACGATTATTCTAATCAAGCCAATTATATTGAAAAACAAGTTATATATGTGCAGTCATAAAGATTAAAATGGATTAAGGTTTATACATGCATGTACGACCTCTTTCAAGTAATGTGATAGCGAATTTTCTCCACCAATGCAAATTTTCTTGTTGTGCTTGCCTCCTAGAGTCAATCCATAGATCTTTCACTTGAAAGCCTAAAGGAGTTGTGCATATGAATGTGCGTTGTAGATTGTAGGATGATTTGTGAATGATTGTGATGATTTGTAGATATAGATATAGTGTTTGAAGGATGTGGATGAAGAGAATAGAGAATAGAGTTGCTAGGATTAGATGACTTGAAGACTAATGTTGCATGAAGCAATCTAATGTCTCTCTCATACCTCTTTTAGAAATTATATAGAATTTTCTAATATGAAATTTGGGTTGGAATCCCCCAATTTGACGAAGGGGTATTGTATTTCTAGAGGTGAATAGATTAGGGATTTTAAATTTTCTTGCCTTCCATTTTTCTTGGAATTTTTGAACTTATTTTTACCCCCATGCACAATTGAATTGAACTTTCAGCTGATAAATGAAAAATTCGATTTTGCTTAAAAACTAAGACCAATCAAGTGCCGATCATAGGCTCCTTTGGTCCTCAATTTGAAATTTGCACTATTTTTACTAACTTTTCATATTTGTGCAACGATAGTTATGAATTTAAAAGTCTATTTTCAACCACTTAAAGATTAGAGTGTTCTCTAAGTAATTTTTAACTTTTGATTAAATGTTTTTTTACACAAAGATGTAAAATAAAAAAGTATAATTATCTTGTAGAATTTGTTTGATAACTTTAATTGCATTATTGTCTTGAAAATTAAACCAATGAGATTTCTACATGTGATTAATTTTTATTAATCAAATTAAGGACCGACCACAAATAAATTTTTTTTTTTTTTTTTTGAGAAGCGACCACAAATAATTAATCGCATGGTTTAAGTCTGAATTTGTAAGAATGCATTATGCATATCAACCATTGAAATTTGATATGGCCCAAATAGATTCACTGTTTACCCTCCAAACTACACTCCTTCAATTCTCCAAATAAAATACTTAGGCTTAGACCATATGTGAAAATAAAATGTTGTAATAGAAATATCAAGCCCACAAAGAATTTGGCCTTTGCATTTAATTTGTAGGCCTGTAGGATATTTGCAAAAATTGAATGGGTGGTTTTGACTTTTGAGAGCTCGGGTTCATGTATTTTTGGGAGGGGGAGACAAAATGCGGCTAAGGGGATTTGTTGAGGGAATCGAAGTTATGAGGGAATGTTTTGTTGATGAGTTAAGAGGTAAAGACAAAAGGGGATTTTATGGAGTAAATATCATAAAGAGAAGCTGGGATGAGGGTTATCATATTGGTGCTACATATATACCCAAGGAACAGCCTGAGAGAAGCTTTTTAGTCTGCTTAGGTTTCATTGTGGCATGGGGTATTATTGAGTCATGCATATGAGAGTTGTTTGGGTAGGAATAGATGGAGTTGTAGCTATATCAATCTTATACTAGCTTCTAAAATTTTATTGACCTGAAAGCCATATATCGCTTAGCTGTTTATAACATACCATTTTTTGGTATCCATATTGATATACCCTGTTTTCTTCTACTGCTATATTGCTTTCTAAAGTCTGCGCTGACACCTCTTCTTTAATGGCTTTAGGGAAGTTGAACACTTTCATGATTCTTATCCTTTTTGGAGGAGCATTTTTTCGGTTTGTTGGGTTCAATCCAATTTTGCTTACGAGAGAGATGTAAGTGAGATGTATGATCTCTAATGGGCTTTATTTCAGCCGTTGAACGTTTTATTTATTGCACTTGGTTTATAAATTATCAAAATACTTTTCCATTATAATAGTTCCGCTTATAACCTTTGAAATACACACCTGAATCAGCGTTTGTTTTGTCAGACATAGTGCTTAAATGCTTTAATCTATCTATGGCTGTAATTCATTTGGTAATGGCAGGGACAGGGACAGGAACAGGCATGCCTCTGAATGGATGCCATGGTACAGGACAAACATGACACCAAAAAAGAAAAATGAAAAAAGAAAAAAAAAAAAAAAAAAAACCAATACTTAAGGTTTTGGCCGAGGTGAGCAAAGAAATTTTATTAATCAAACTCTGTAAAAAAAATATTGAACCTTTTTTTAAATAGAGTAATGTTAATAATGCTTCAAACTCCTAATTCTATTTGGTTTGAGTTTCTTTGACATGGTTTTTTCTTGGTGTGGAAGACAAATATACATTAAAGAATATGATTGAAAGTGTTATAAATATATATTGTTGCAAAGGGTTTGACGGAAGGTGCTCTCACACTAACTCACCATGCAAAGCTAGCCTTTACCTCTCTTACAAGACGAAGCTTTGTGCCTATCTCTCTCCTTCACACTCAAACAATGGAAGTAAACACAATTGTTCACCGCGTAGAGAAGTCTTTGGAAGAGTATATAGAATATCTAACAAAATCTTAATCGATATGAGCTTCAAAAGTGGAAAGAGAAGTTGCTATTTCAAGCCAAGAAAGAGATACTAATCAAGGGAGTGGCCTATGTCATTTTCCATACCCTATGAGTTTTTAGTTTTAGGCTCTTAGAGGAATTATGCAAGACTTGATTTCTAAGATGTGAAAATTCTAGTGGATTACAATAATTATATTCAGGGAAAGATGGAACGCTCTCTCTCAAGTGAGGAAAAAGAGGAGCTTGCATGTAGTAAGAAGAAAGTAAAGGATGTGGGCCATGCTGGCTTCTGTGAAGGCCATAGCACTGGTCCTGTGTCACCAAATCACGATGAGGGAGCGTGGAATCCAAATACTTCGTTTAGAGATAAGTTGGTGGGAGAAATTCCAGGGGTGTTCTCACAAGCTTTTAGCTTCGAGGATGGTATAGATGATGATGTTGAGTCAGATGAGGAGGTGGAAACGCTCCGGCAAGGGCTGTTATTGGTGAAACTCTCTAGGGAGTTTAAACAAAAAATTCGGAAGCCGTGGGTTAGAGCTTTTATCGTGAAAGTTTATGTATGGAGTGTGGGGCTTAACTTCATTCAAGCGAAAACTCCTTGCTTTATGGAAACCTGCAGGTAGATTAGACTGTGTTGACTTGGGTCATGGTTTCTTCCTCACGAGGCTGTCTTTAGGAGAAGACTATGAGAATGTTTTGAGAAAAGGCTCGTGGTTCATTGGAGACCATTTTCTTTCTATCAGACCATGGGGACCGAATTTTAAGCCTGCTTTAGCAAGTGTATCATCCATTGCGGTATGGGTTAGATTAAACGAGCTCCCCATTGAGTACTACAATGCAGAGGCGTTGCAAATTATTGGGAAAGCTATCGGTAACGTTCTGAGAATCGACACATTCACGGCGTCTGAAACTAGAGTGAGGTTTGCTAGGATTTGTGTGCAAGTGGATGTGGGAAAGCCTCTGGCTATTGCGATTATGATAGGGAGACTTGAACAACAGATATGTTACGAAGGAATTCATAAAATGTGTTTTGGGTGTGGTCGATTAGGGCATAAGAAGGAGCAATGCCCATACATTATCCGGCAAGAACCAATGGCCTCGGAGATGGGGGTGAAGGAAGGTGGTGAGACAGTTTCAAGTTCACGCCAAACTCATGCCTCTGACATGTTGAGGAGCGGGGAGGGGACCAGCGCTATATTGGTTGGGTCAGAGTAGTACGCAGAACATAATGATATGCATGAAGGTGTGTACGGGCCATGGATCATGGTGGCTTGTAGAAAGAATGGGACAAAACATCTAAAGAGTGGTGGGACCTCACCTAGACAGAGTAGTGGTTTCAGCTTCAGGGATAATGGTAACGTGGAGAAAGAGAGTTTGGTACGGGCTGATGCACTTTATGGGTCTTCAAGGGAAGTGAAGAGAAAGCTATCTCCTTCGAAGTTTATAGATAGGGCCCAAATAACTGCAGTTGTCCAGAGATTGAGAAGTGATGGACCGAAGCAAGCCCAATATAGCCCAAGTTTGATGTTAAAAAATGGTGATTCTAAGCCCACTTCCACTCAACCCAAGTCAGCTCACATATCACAGAGGTTTTCATCGGTGAAGGGTAAGAAAGGTGCAGCTCGTAGTGGGTTTACATTTTGAGAGCATAGCAATGCCGTTGAGGGGTTAAACTCACCTTGCGACATGCCCAGTCAGCCTGAGGTGAGTGCTGACACGGAGGGGAATTTTGGTCAGTGCAGTAAATCGGTGGCAAGTGTGAAAGTAGCTGATAGGGTTCCTTCCTATGCCTCCACGGGTTCAACGGTGGGTTTCCAAGGCTGTGATGCAAGCAAAGCTGATCCAATCCATGAGGTGGTTTAGGTGGGCAATCAAGTGCGAGATGCGGGTGAGGTCGATCCAAACCATGAGGTGGTTCAGTTCCAATTGTATGAAAGCATAGACGTGTATAGTGACAGTAACAGAGATAAAGGTGTAGATGGAGAGGTTACAATACTTGGATCCGGCGTGGGTAGGCCATGTGCTATGCAGTGTGAAGTTACCAAAGGAGATGGAGATGGGGGTTTGGCAGCTCATGGGTACTTTGTTTCCAAGGGAAGTTCAGACAAGAGAGGTGTTAGGGCGGACAGTATGGAGCTTGAAGGAGGAGGCAAAATTGAGGAGCCTCAGTGCTAATTGTCTCATTCCTTTAGGGAAAAAAAAAAAATTATGATGAACATTATTATATGGAATTGCAAAGGTGCCTTGAAGCCCTCCTTTAAGAAGAGAGTTGGAGATTTGGTGCAGAATCACAATCCAGCTATTTTGGTTGTTATGGAAACCCATGTTGGGGGAGATTGAGCTAGGGAGATTACAAACTTGTTGCAATTTGATGAAGCAATCCATACCGACACCATTGGCTATGCAGGAGGGCTCTAGGTTCTATGGAATGCTGACAGGGTTGAAATTGCCTTGCTCTCAAGGACTGAGCAGAAAATTCATGCGGAGGTGAAGGTACGTTTCACAAACGCTAGCTGGTTACTTTTTGCTGTGTATACTAGTCCTAGGAATGCCGAAAGGCAAGTTTTATGGAAAAATTTGATGAGTGTTGCTAAATTACATAATATGCCCTGGGTTATAGCTGATGACTTTAATGAACCCCTCCTTAGCGAGGATAAATTTGGGGGTAGGGCGGTGAGTGTTAATAGGTCTTTACTGTTCAAGGAGTGTTTAGATAAATGTAATATGTTGGATATTGGGTTCGTGGGTCCACGTTTCACTTGGGCAAACAGAAGGGAGGTGCAAGCTTTGATTCAAGAGAGAATTGATAGATTTTTTGTGAACCCAAGTTGATGTGTGTTGTATCCTAATGCTAAGATAACTCATTTAACCCAGTGTCACTTTGACCACTGTCCAATGCTTCTGGAGGTGCAGCCGAGAACCCAAAATGGGAGGAGTAGGCTTTTTCGTTTCCAAATGGGGTGGTTGTTGGATCCTCCTTTTTTCCCGATAGTGCATCAAGCGTGGGAAAGTAATAATAGGTTGGTTGATGCTATTAATTGGTTTACGCAGAAAGCTAAGGAGTGGAATAAAAACCAATTCGGGAATATTTTCACTAGAAAATAGAATTTGATGTCGAGACTGAATGGTATTCAAAGAGTTCTAGCTTTAAGACCATCGAAATTTCTTGTGAAGTTGGAAGATGAGCTCCTTAGGGAAATGGATCTTGTGCTCAGTCAGGAGGAGGAGTTGTGGGCTTTAAAATCAAGGGTGAATTGGATGATACAAGGTGACCGTAATACAAACTTTTATTATGTTTCAACCTTGGTTAGACGAAAGAGGAATCAAATCATGGCTATCAAGAATGTAGTGGGGGATTGGTTCCATGAGGAGGGGGAGATAAAAGATTTCATTAGGTGTGGCTTTGAGTAAATTTTCTTATCTTCTCATTCTTGTGTGTCTAGGCTGGATCCCGCTATTTCTCAATGGCAGCTTAGGCTTTCGGATTTGGAGAAGGTGAGTATTAGTGGGGGGGCTTCTGAAGAAGAGATTTGAAACCTTTCAAAGCCCTGGGACCGGATGGGCTTCATGCGTGATTTTTCCAAAAGTTTTGGCATATTGTGGGTAAATTCGTGATTGAAGAGGTTCAAAAGGTTTTTGATGATAGAAGAGTGCCGGAGACTTTGAATAGTACCCACATTGCCTTAATTCCAAAAATTCAGGGTTTGGAAACTTTGGGTAACTATAGACCTATTAGTTTGTGTAATACGGTGTATAAGGTGGTTACTAAGATTATTGTGGCAAGGTTGCGACCTTACTTGAACAAACTCATCTCTCCTATGCAAACGGCTTTTGTGTTGGGTCGTAAAGGGATTGATAATATTATTATTGCCTAGGAGATCATTCATTCCCTTGGGAAGAAGAAAGGAAGGACTGGGTAAATGGCGCTTAAGATTGATTTGGAGAAAGCTTATGATAAGCTTGAATGGAATTTCATCAGAGATATGCGTATTCGGGTTAATCTTCCAATGGATATTATAGATGTCATAATGAGTTGTGTGTCTACAGTTTCTACATCTATTTTATTCAATGGAGAAGCCCTTGACCCGATCTATCTCTCTAGGAGTATAAGGCAGGGAGACCTGATATCTCCATACTTGTTCATCCTATGCATGGGCTATCTTGGGCAGCTGATTGAAGAGAAGTGTAGTGGGAAGTTGTGGCAGCCAGTGAAGGCATCTCAGAGTGGTTCAACTTTTTTCCACCTATTGTTTGCAGATGATTTAATTCTCTTTGCCAAAGCTGATTGGGTTAATTGTGCGGCTATTACAGATGTTTTGGATACCTTTTGTAGCATTTTTGGCCAAACAGTGAGTGAAGCTAAGTCAAGGGTGTACTTCTCACCAAATGTCGATAGGGATACTAGGGAGTCCCTTTGTGACATTTTGAGGTTTGCGTCAATGCCGTATCTAGGTAAGTACCTTGGATTCCCGCTAAAACATTCGGGTTCTTCTTCACATGATTATGACTTTATTTTGGATAGAGTGAAGTAAAAACTTTTCAGGTGAAAGGCTAACCTTTTATCTTTGGCTGGCCGTAGAGTGCTCATTCAGTCATCATTGGCTGCTATCCCCTCTTACATTATGCAGTGCTCTTACCTTCCGGGAAGGGTATTGAATGGACTAGATAGAGTGAATAGGAACTTCCTTTGGGGGTCTATAGATTCAGCCAAGAAGATTCATTTGGTTGGTTGGGAGAAGGTGACAAAATCCAAGGAGGAAGGTGGTTTGGGGTTGCAAATAGCCAAGGGTAGGAATGTGGCGCTTTTATCCAAACTTAATTGGAGAGTTCATATGGAAGGGGAGGCATTGTAGGTTAATGTGTTGAAGATGAAGTATTGCAACCATCGAAGGAGAGCAGCCGCTAATGCAAATAGTCTCCCTTGCTCCTCAATATGGGCAGCTATGAAGAAAGGGATGGGCACTTTTAACAAGGGTTGTAGATGGTTGGTGACAAAAAATAGCACTTTGAATATTTGGCATAATAATTGGACGAATGGAGGACCCCTTAGGAAGTTTATCCAAGGGCCTATTTCTCAAGAAGCCAATCTTTTGGAAATTAAGGATATTATGCTTGATATGGGCTGGGATTGGGAGAAAACAACCTTTAAGTTACCAGATGAAGTCAAGGGATTGATTTGTGCAATTCCCATGTCGACTTTAGGAGGTGGCTCGGACAAATTGGCTTGGGCAGGATCATCCAATGGGTCCTTTGATGTCAAAAGCGCATATGGTTTTGCTATGGAGTCTTCCAATGAGTTGCTTTTACAACTAGCTGGATTTGGAAGGCAGATTTGCTTCCAAAGGTGAGAATGTTCCTTTGGTTGTGTGCTTACAATAGTATTGGTGTTAAGGTTTGTTTAGGAAGAAGATGAGTGATTCAAGATGAAGTGTGCCCTGTTTGCTACAATGGTGCTGAAACTATCTTGCATGCCTTGAGAGATTGCTCTCACCTAAAACATATTTGGAACCAGTTAGGGGTCACAGCTTCTAATTATGATTTCTGGCATGTTAATTTGTTGGATTGGTTGTCTCTTAATGTTAAATCTAATGATAAGCTGCATGTCACGGGTACCCCTTGGAAACTTGTTTTTCCCTTTGCTCTTTGGAGCATTTGGAAGAGTAGGAATGACATCGTTTTCAATAGGAAAGGTTGGAATCAAAATTTGGTTTTGGATATTGTGTATCAAGCTATGGAGTATCTTCATTGTGTGGCTACTCCAAGGATGCAAGGCCATAGAGTCTTAAGGAGAATTAGGTGGGAGCGTCCATTGCAAGGGTGGATGAAATTGAACATTGATGGGTCATGCAATGAGCTTCACGGCTTGGCTGGTTGTGGGGGAGTGGTGAGGAATGAGAATGGGTAGCTGGGTTCAATAAGCGAATTGGGGTCACCAACAGCTTTGCTGCTAGGTTATGGGGGCTGCATGAGGGCCTCAAGCTGTGCTGCAATTTGAATATTCATTGTCTTGTAGTTGAGATAGATGCCAAGGCTATTTTTGATGTGTTACGGAATGCAGATTATGCTAATAACATTATATCACTTATTTTGGATGATTGCAGGCAGCTGCTTACCCGCTTCCATCAAGTCCATATTAATCATTGCTTCCGACAAGCCAATCAATGTGTTGATGGTTTAGCTAGGATGAGCTTTAGGATGACTACTGATTTTCTTATTAATGATAGTTCGCCTGTGGACATTTTAGATGTTTTTTAGGGTAACCTCAATGGGATGTATTTTAATAGGATATATCCTGAACCTTATATTGGTGCTTAGTTTTAATATTATCGTCTTTTCATCAAAAAAAAAAAAAAAAAATCTTGACTATTTTGATGGCGAAAACGACGGGCTACACTTCTCTCAAACAATAGAGATTCTTGCAATATGTGCTAACAAACTCCACCATATTTTTACACACCCAAACTCCACCATGTCTAAACACCCTAGAGAAGAATAATGTTCTATCATTGGTAAAGAGCTTCTGCCATGTAAGAATGGCGAAGTAGCTGCGATGTAAATTCACTATTCACAAATTTAAAGTAAATGAATATCACTATTAGAGATCACAAATTTAAAGTAAATGAATCAATCAAATTAAATATCACGATTAGACATACAACTTGAAAGAAGAAAAACGGAGAAGATCACAAATTTAAAAAAGGAAAATTGTAAAAATTAGATTTTGTAAAGAGTTTTAAACTAGGAAAAACGAGATTAGATTTTGTAAAGAATTTTAAACTATAGGTTTGAAGTAACTGAGTTTTCCTCCAATATTTCACACGAAAATTTATATAAAAAATAGATTGATATATATATATACATATATAGACATATATATATATATATGATAATTCAATAGTTGAAGCAGATGTATTTGAACCTTGATGGTAGTTGTTGAGCTACAAAGCGGTATTTTATATGCTTTAATCACATGAAACAAGTGTCCATAGAGTGATGGAGTTCAAGAAGAAATTCACAATAAATGTATGCGTGCTTTAATCACATCATATCAAGCTAGTTACAACTAGTATGTAGCCCTGTGCTATCGCACGGGAATGGATATATTATTAATCATGAGTTTATTCATGTTTAAAAGGCTCAGTTAAGTCTAAATTCATACTATTAACCAGAAAATTTCATTAACAAAACTTAGCAGTATATATATTTTACATAGAAAGATGAACCTTGGTGACAATGTTTATCCAAAAGATCCATTCACGCTTTTGAATCTTCAATCTCTATTGGTGATTGAAATTTTCACAGCTTAAAAAATTTAAAATTAAAAAAAAATAAAAAAACTCTCAGAGTTGTACTCATTTTGTAGTTTTACGATGGGTCATTTTGTAACATGATAGGCATTTGTGTGAAGAAAAAACCTCTGAAGTTTCATGGCTGAAAAAGGAAATTCTCTCCAATCTCTTTTTATAGAGAGAGGGGTTTGTGCGTGTTTTTATACGTCCTTCATAGTTGTATTATCACGAAGCAGGTCCAATAGATTTAGATTGGTACTACCAATTCCCAAAGCATGAATGTTTAATGTGTTATTAATTTCATCTTATTGGCTTTTGCACATGACAGCAAAATTAAAAATAATTAGATTGTACACGTGTATAGTAAAATTGGACTCCAATTTCAGATTCTAATTGAACAATTGGAATGATAATATATGATAGTAACAACAATAGGAAAATTCAAATAAAAATTCGAATTAAATTGTAACAATCTGAATAAAAAATTTCAATAGAAAGACAGGGTGAAGTGATCCACTCCAAGAAGGCGACCAAACTTGCGTAAATATAGAATAATAAATCTCTCTCCAGAAAATTTACATTGTTCATAACCTTTAACTTCATTGAACATTTTAAAAACATAGTGACTCACATCTGCCATCCAGACATCTACAGCCGGGTCCTCTCCAATTTGCGTGAGATTCCATTGATCACTAAGTTCCTTTACAGCCTGCAAAAAGTATCATCCATCGGTCCACAGCAGTGCTTTCTTTATTTTATAAGTGTCAAATCTGAACAAAAAGCCAAATATAAGGATAGTGAATTTTAGGCATAATGTGCATCTAATCACATATTAGCAATTTATAACAAATGTAAAGATGCAAACTTTGTAAGTGAATAGTAAATGTTGAGGTCTAAAAAATCACAGCAAAAAATAAGCCCAAGAAAGAATAAGCTAAGCCCAAGAAAGAGTGAGTTAAGCCCAGAAGAAAAAAAGACCAAGTCCAAAGGTATTATACAAAAGGCCCTGAGGATCCCGAAGTCCAGAAAAGGAAAAGCAACAAAAAAAGAAAAAGAGAGAACATCACAGCAAAGTATAAGGCGCAAGGATCCTCGGGCACCATCAATGAGCGCGAAGAAAAAAGAAGACCAGGACAGATCGATAGAAAGAAAAACAAGAAAAAAACAAAAGGACGCAAGCGACCCTTCATGGCACAAACAGAAAAGGCGTCGGGGAACCAAAACAAGGAAGAAGAATGTTAACAAAACGATTTCAAAAGAGCAGAACAGGATTCCGCCCAAATAGGAAAGAAACGGAGAAGTAAAAGACACCAGAAGTGAGGATGCCGAGAAGGGCATACCTCAGCACACCCCAAGGAGGATGGCCAACCAGAAACTTTCGAAGGAATCAGAACCAAGAAAAGGAAAGAATGAGAGAAAACGGAAAAGGGGACTTACCGAGATGATGAGGACAGAACATACTCTGTTCACGAAAGACCAAAACAGGGGAACCAACGGTTCCCCAAGACGCCCAGAAAACTCCACTATAAAAGGAGAGGACGGGTTGTGAAGAAAAGCAGCGAGAAAAAAAGAAAGGAACAATAAAAAGAAGAGATTCACTAGAAAAATCATCAGAAAGTTTAGGCAGAAAGAAAATACTAAAGGGAAAGACAAACACTGCTTCCCGATATCCTGTAAAAGCAACTATGGCACATACTCGGATCCAACAAGAATCAAACTTCGCAAGTTTTGAAGGCTGAAATAGCCATTTAAGGCTGCAATTTTTGAGCTTGATTGGACCTTGTATCACGTCCTAGTAAGCTTGCTGTAATCAAACAGATAATGCTTTAATGAAATATTGTCCCCAGGATCCCCACAGTATTTACTTTTTTTTATTGTCTTGCTAATCCTGCTTAATTTTTCCTTCTGAATTTGCGTTGTTAATTCTGGCACTCCTCGATATCCTTGTTTGTCGTCCTTTTGTATGATGTCAGGAACATTCTCTGCATTCACTTGATTCTTAAACAGCCATTTAGCTGCGGTGAGTCAAGGCCCAGTCCACCAAATCCCTTTTTTTCTTTTTCACTCAGGTTCGGGATCCTTGGGCCTGAGTATCCCGAAAAAGACACTCTCACATTTTGGCGACTCCGCTGGGGACTGGGCAAAGAAGAAGGAAGAAACAATCCCTTCACAGAGAATGCCTCCAAGACAAAGAAACAGCAAAGGAACCAATGTGCCACCTACGGCCTCTGAACCTGTAGGAGAAAACGAGGAAGTCTCCAGGCAAGGAGGTGGGATACCCTTGGTGGAACAGGAGGTTGTGTCGGAACAAAGACACGCAAGACAGGAACCAGACCTAATGGCCAGGATGACAGCAATGTTAAAGGATTTGGAGCAAGAAGTTCGTCTTCTCAAAGAAGGCAGGACACAGGAAGTCAGAGACAACATTCCCCCTACTGGCCACCAAGATGGGACCCAGCCAGAAGGAGGGTCAGCAGTAGGAGGAAGAGCCAACCCTCAGTATTTGACACTGGCAGACGTCAATGCCCTCTTGGAGCAAGAAAGGAAAAAACTCTCAGGGATCCCCAAGCAATTCTCTCGGGATCCCCCGTTCCCTCCAGAACTCCTTGGCAAACCATATCCTAAGGGATACGAACCCCCAAAGTTCCATCCTTTTGATGGGAGGAATGGAAGTGCCGTGGAACATGTGAGCAGGTTTGTCCACACTATGGGCCCTTATGCAGGAGATAAAGAATTATGTCTAAGGGAATTTGCCAAATCTTTGGTAGATAGGGCATACACCTGGTACACCACGCTGAGACCCGGGTCCATCAAGACCTGGGATGAGATGATGGAAAAATTCTGCGCCAAATATTACCCTGGTGAAGACAAAATCACTTTCCAGAACCTGCAGATGGTAAGGCAGAGACCTGGAGAAGATCCTGTTCAGTTTATTAAAAGATTCGAAGATGTGTCTCTAGACTGCTATGGAGACCATGAAGAAAAGGAGCTCGTGGAAACCTGCATAGCCAACATGCTTTTTGACTACAGGCTCAACCTTGAAAATTTATGTATCACACAATTTGCTGATCTGCTGCAAAGAACCAGAAGGACGGCGCAAACCATGAGAACCAAAAGGCTGCCCGCATCCCAAGCTATGACAGCATCAACGGGAGAAAAAAGGAAAAGACCAGACGGAAAGGTGTTTGAAGAACCACCAGTGATCCCATGCACAGCTGAGGAGTTAAGCCATGTCCTAGACAAATGGATTGGAGATGGGGTTGTTAGGCCATTCACTGTGTCCAGGCCACCAACCGAAGAAGAAAGAAAGAATCCTTTATTTTGCAGAATCCATAACTATGTGAAGCACTCCACCAAGGACTGCTGGACCCTTCGTAGATTATTCCACAAAAAGTTGAGAGAAGGAACCCTGGAGCTCACCCAGAAGGAACCGGAAGTGCAGAGGAACCCCTTACCTAACCACAAAGGAAAAGGGGTAGTAGCAGTAGTAATACATGGGAACCCAGCAGAGGCAGGAGAATCTGAAGGATCCTTCCACCCGAGTACAGTCAAGACCCTCCAAAAGAATCCTAAGTTCAGGTCACTATTCAATCAATTAGGATTCGGACCAGAAGCAAGAAGAGTGGCCACAGAGTCTCTCATGAGTATAGCAGCAGACTCAGGGATGGAATGTTTTACAGCTGAGTCACATGCTAGTCGAGCTTTCCTGGAGACAACCAACGCAATAACTTTCACTGATGAGGACATGGAGATTGAGCACCCAGACCACCGTAGACCCCTTTATTTAATGGCCACCATAAACGGCGTTTAAGTCAGGAGAGCACTGGTGGATACAGGGGCATCACTCAACCTCATAGCCTTGAGTACCTTGGAAGCTGTTGGCTTAGCTGACAGAAGGATCCTGGGGACCCCCATGGAGATAACAGGGTTTGGAGGATCGGTGGAAGCAACAGAAGGATACGTACAGCTAGCCTTAAGGGTAGGGCCAATAGTAGCTTTGACAAGGTTTCATGTGATTAATGCAGAAGTTTCTTATCACGTACTGCTGGGACGCCCGTGGCTTCACAAACATCGTCTTATTCCATCCACGTTCCATCAATGCATTAAAGGGAGACTGAATGGGAGGCCCATAAGGATCCCTGCCAATCATAATCCTTTCAGCCAGGGAGAAGTGAACTTTGCAGAAACAATGTTTTATGATGAGTTGGAGCCCGATGATGAGAACCCCACCCCAGGGACCCCGGGGGCACCTATCCTAGAAGAAGAAGAAGGAGGAAGGAGCACCCGTGACCTGAGAAACCTTTTAGAAAGAAAAAGACAAAAGAGGGAGCCCAGCTCTTCAGGATCCCGAGAATGTGTGGTGGTGCGGGAACCTGGGGGAAGGCTAATTTATCGTTTGTGAAGGTGCGCGGGGCCCGAATGCATTGTGCAGGAAGGTCCCGGACCACCAAGTTGCATGATGGCCCAAGAAGAAATCCCAGAAGAACCAGTTAAGGAGGCCCAGATTCAGCCCGAGGAAGAACTGAAGGAAGTAGACCTGGGAACAGAACCAGGATCCCGGAAACCTGTTTTCATTAACAGTCAATTGGTGGCTCAAGAAAGAGAACAACTGGTAGCCTTACTTCAAAAATACAGAGATGTGTTTGCATGGACTTATGATGAGATGCCTGGTCTAGACCCGGAGTTAGTAGTCCATTCTCTTAATGTGGAACCAGGGGTGAGGCCAGTAGTCCAACCAGCCAGGGTCTTCCACACTGAGGTAGAAGCTCAAATAGTCCAAGAAGTCAAGAAATTACTAACAGCTGGTTTTATCAAACCCATCCAACACCCAAAATGGCTTTCCAACATTGTACCTGTGAAGAAGAAGAATGGTCAAATCCGTTGCTGTGTAGACTTTCGCAACTTGAACAAGGCATGTCCTAAAGATGAGTTCCCCTTGCCCAATATCGATCTCCTTGTAGATTCAGCTGCAGGAAACTCAATGTTCTCGTTTATGGACGGGTACAGTGGATACAATCAAATTCGCATGGCAGCCAAAGATGCAGAAAAGACGGCATTCAGAACTCCAATTGGGAACTTTTACTACACTGTAATGCCCTTTGGCCTCAAAAATGCGGGGGCTACGTATCAACGAACCATGACAGCCATTTTCCATGACATGATGCATGAGGAGATGGAAGATTATGTAGACGATATTGTGGTCAAGTCAAAGACCAGAACAGGACATTTCCAAGTACTTGAGCAGGTCTTTGAAAGATGCAGGAAATACAAGCTACGTATGAACCCCATGAAGTGCGCCTTTGGAGTGTCTGCTGGAAAGTTCCTTGGGTTCCTGGTACATCACAAAGGCATAAGCGTGGATCCAGCCAAGGCCACAGCTATTGCCACGATGAGGAGACCAACTACTGTTAGAGAACTCAAAAGCTTCCTGGGAAGAGTCTCATATATCAGGAGGTTTGTGCCTGGTTTGGCCTCAGCCACGGCAGGCTTATCAAAACTACTGAAAAAGGGAAATGAATTCACCTGGGGAACAGAGCAGCAGGAAGCTTTTCAAAGAATTCAGAGCATCATGAACCATCTACCCACCCTCCAGGCACCAGTACGTGGGCGACCTCTGTTGCTATACTTAGCATCAAACTCTCAGGCAATAGGAGCTTTGCTGGCGCAAGAAGATGACCAAGGAAATGAGCAGCCTATATATTATGTAAGCAGAACACTCAAGGATACTGAGACCAGGTACCCCAGAATAGAGAAAGCCTGCCTAGTAATTGTTTATGCCTCCCAAAGGTTGAAGAGGTACTTCTCAGCTCACCAAATCCTCTTGGTAACTAAGTCCCACCCCATAAAAGCACTCCTGCACCAGCCCCTCCTCACGGGAAGGATGGCACAATGGCTAGTATTGCTCTCACAATATGATATAGGCACAAGAACTCCCAAGGCTGTAAAGAGCCAGGCCATAGCAGATTTGCTAGCTCAATTCCCAGGGAAGGAGGAAGGCTCGCTGAGCGAAGAGATCCCTGGTGAGGTAGCAGTGATGGAGATCCCAGGGAAGAAATGGACTATGAGGTTTGACGGGTCAGCTACAGCAACTTCAAATGGGGTAGGAATTGTGCTAAGCTGTGAAAATGGGGATGTCATGCCCCTGTCTTTCAAGCTTGGTTTCTCATGCTCTAATAATGCAGCTGAGTATGAGGCATACTTGACTGGGTTGACTATAGCACTCAGCATAGGAGTAAAACACATGAGAGTGCTGGGAGATTCTAATCTTGTAGTCTCCCAAGTAAAAGGTGACTTTGCATTACGGGAACAAAGCTTAGCAGCCTACAGGACTTGGGCACAAAGACTGGAAATGGAGTTTCAAACCTTCAGCATAGAATACACTCAAAGAAGCGAAAACAGGTTCGCAGATGCTCTCGCCACCCTGGGATCCCAAATACCATTTGATGGGAGAGATACACTGATAAAAATAGGAAAGCAGGAACATTCTATTGTGAGGATCCTCCAAGGAATGTACCCAGGGGAATCCAAACAGTGGGACTGGAGGGACGAAGTCAAAGAAAGGATGAAAGGAGTAAATCCTAGGGGGAACATCAAAGAACTAATGGATTACACTCAGATAGAAGGAGAATTGTACAGAAGACTGCCAGGAGGAATACTGTCCAGGTGTATCACCAAGAAGGAAGGAAAGTTGAAATTAGAAGAATTGCACGCCCAAACGTGTGGAGTTGCAGAAAAAGTCAGCCTATACAGGAGGATGCAACGCATGGGGTACTATTGGCCAGACATGGACAAGGAAGCAGCAGTCATACAGGGGAAATGTAAAGAATGTCGTTTGGCAATCGATAAAGAAGAAAGCTACGCTGTGTTTGTTACAGAAGATTGGCGGGTTCCTTTCATAGAATACCTGGCTCAGGGTATCCTGCCAACCGACAAGGAGCTGGCCCATAAGCTCAAGAAACTGGCGTGCAGGTATTTCTTGCAGAATGATATTTTGTTCAAAAAGGGATACCACGGGGATCCCCTCAGGTGCCTGGGACCAAAGGAAGCCAGAGAAGTGGTCAGAGAAGTACACTCTGGAGATTGCGGAAGTCACCCAGGAAAGAGAAGGCTGCACAAGCAGTTACTGTCGTTGGGGTATTACTGGCCAACGATGAAAAGAGACTCTGAGGAGTTGGTCAGAACATGCCATGCTTGCCAAGTCCTAGGGGATGCGATTCACACTCACCCAAATGTCCTACAGGATATGACAACACCATGGCCTTTTCATACTTGGGGGCTCGATCTCATAGGGCCTATAAACCCTCCGTCCAATGGTTATATATGGATCCTGGCAGCCACGGAGTACTTTACAAAATGGGTAGAGGCCATCCCTTTGAAAAAAGCTACTGGAGCAGCTGTAGCAAATTTCATTCGAGACCACATCATTACAAGATTCGGGATCCCCAGAAGATTGATCAGCGACAATGGAACCCCATTCATAAACAAAGATGTGAAGGGATTAACTGAAGCATACCACATCAAGCAGGGAAGATCTACCCCATACTACCCACAAGGAAACGGCCAAGCTGAAGCTACCAACAGGGTAATATTAAAAATCCTTAAGAAAATGAAGCATGAGTATGGAGGAAAATGGAGTGACCATTTGGCAGATGTGCTTTGGGCATGTAGGAGCTCCGTAAAGACAGCCACAGGATTCTCCCCATTCTCCCTGGTTTATGGAACAGAGGCCATCAGCCCTGTGGAGTTAATCATTCCTACACCAAGGGTAGTTCTTGAGGAAAATCGGGGAGAAAGTGAAGACGCAAGCAATGAAAAGAGATTAGTAGATCTGGAAGGAGTAGAAGAAGAAAGGGAACTGGCCAAGAAAAGAAGCCAAAGATACCAGCAAAGAATGACCAGAGCATATGCACAAGCAGTACGCCCAAGAGTGTTCACCAAAGGGCAACTAGTGCTAAGGATGGCGGAGCACGTGAGGAGGAACCTGCCAGGGCCTTCCAAGTTCACCCCAAAATGGGAAGGACCCTACATCATCAATACAGCTCATGAAAGTGGATATTATTACCTTACCAAAGAAGATGGGACAGTCCTGACAGAACCCATAAACGGGAAATGGCTGAAGCAATATTATGCATGAGGACAACGGGATCCCCAGTACCTCAGGGTCCTTTCACCAACTTCACTATCTGCTAAGTTCCTTTTATTTTGTCTTTTTATTTTTAGCCTTTATCAAAATTCTAGCCTAAGATAATTTTGTTCAGGAACATGTGATAGATTGACACTTTGTGGTCAATGCTGCACCAAAAGACTTTTGCTTTGTTCCAAAAAAAAAATGATCATGTTTTAATGGAATTCCTTTTTCTGCAACATTTAAGTTTTTTTTTACTGCAAAGACCAAACATGGATAAATTCAAGGAAGGATACCTGAGTCAAAAAAAAAGAGGGGGAGAATATGCAATACCCTTTTTACATATGGCCCAGGATCCACCTCACAAATAATTTCGGATATCCCACAAACAGTCCCAAGTGCATAGGTCTAGGGTCACAGAATAAAAGAAAATATCTAGGATACCTAGCCTAGCACTTGGCAAAAGGGGAACCTGTCAAAAGTTCATGAACTGGGACCGTATCTCAAAAAAAATACACAGAGAAGGATACTAGCGTACCCAGTTCAGTACTTGCACAATAAGTCACCAAGTACCTGGACCAGAACTTACAGTGAAACCTGTGAAAACCATGGTCCAGGACTCAGGAAAGAAAAGAATCACAAGAAAGTAAAGACAATATATATACATCCAAGGAAAAAGGCAGATTCACATACCAAGAAATAAGAAGCAGTTTTGATGCACAAGAAAGAAAGAGCAGAGCAGTGTTCTAAAAAAAAATTATACAACCCCAAATTGTTCATATGAATAAAAAAAAAAGCTAAGGAATGAGGCCGGCCAACAGAGAAGCATCTGGAGAAATAGCAGGAACAGCCAAAGAAGAAAGGATCCTCTGCCGCTTGACTTTCAAATCTTGTAGAACTTTGTGAGCATGAGCCAAAGCTTCCTCAGCAACAGCTATCTCAGTGTCTATACTCTTGAATGATTGCCTTTGAAACAACATATGAGCCAGCAGACGCAAGTTATCCAGCAGGAAAGACAAATTAAACTTGGCCTCTAGAAGGTCCTGCACCACACCTCTCCATTCCAGAAGCTTTTCTTCAGACAACGAATCAACAGAGGAATTCTTTAGAGAAATCAACACAGCACACAGCAACTCCATCAGAATATTGCCTAGAAAAATGCCTCCCCTGAAGCCACTGGTAAAATCCCCGTGACTCTTGAGCAGGCTCTCTAGCAGTGGCAAGCCCTCCACAGGAACAGAGAAGCGCAGGAAGCTGCCATAAGAAGACCCAAAGACATGAAAGTGGCTGGCAGGAAGACTGTTGAATTCCAAAAGATCGAAGCGAGCCAGGAAAGAGGAAAGCTTCGAATCAAGATCTGATGCAGCCACCTTCGAGGCATCCCCCATCACCGTGTCACCACTTGCAGAAACCTGAGGACTTGCAGCCTTCTGCTCTGGATGAAGGTCAACAACTCCAACAGGTCTCACAATTCCTTCAGGGATAACAGGTTCAGAACCTGCAAAGCCTGTATCAGTATTCAAAAAAAAAAGGGGAGAAAGAAGAAAAAGAAAAAAGAAGAACAAATCTAGAAGAACAAACCGGCTCCAGTTTCTTGAGGCAGAACCTCTTCTTCCTGATCTCCTGACTTCCCCGAAGATTCTGGGAAGGAACATAAGGCAAGTTGGAGAAAAGGTGAGGGACCAATGGCAAATTGGCTAAAGGAAGGGATAGATGCAAGGGGCTTCGCCATATATATAAAAAAAAAAGGGGGTAAAACACGATGGAACAGCCTGCACTCACCTTCTGAGCTCTCTGATTCTAAAGAAGAGGCGACACTATGAGCGGCTTTCTCACTGGTTTGACCTAAAAGGAAAAGAAGGAACTCAAGAGAAACTGGGAAAGAGAGTGAAACATAACGTTATTTCAAAAGAAACAAGCTTTACCTGTTTGTTTGGATAAAGGAGTGTCTCCCAAAGCATCTTTATCTGACGAGGACAGAGGAAACACAGTCTTGATAGGACTAGGAGTGCGTTCAAGATGGGGACTCTGAGATGATGGGATCCTAGAAGCTTTGGGATCCTGAGAGTCCTGGGAACCTTGCATCGGCTGCCCAATTCCATCAGCAGGGTCATCAGTAGGGGGCTCCTCCCCCATAACAGGAAAAATGACAGAAAGAGCTGTGATAGTTTCCTCCCCCAGAACCTTGCCAGTTACAGGAGGGGATACCTCCACCTAAAGAAAGGAGAAGCAGAGAAGGCAATACTAAGCAAAAAAAAAAAAGAAAGGAAAACAGCAAGAATACTAGCAACACAGAAAGAACAGAAGAAGGGGGAACACACGTACCACGTCATCTCCGGAAGATTGACTCTTACCCTTCTTATAATCAGACTTGCGCTTGGACTGCAAAGAAAATCACCACTCGTCAGCAAAAATAGAAAATGAATGCAAAGAAAAAAAAGAGAGAAGAAGGAAAGAAGTCTTGCCCTTCTCTCTCTCTCTACAGATTCTCTGGAAGTCTTTTGCTTACTACGAGTACGCCCAGAGGGTCCTAAAGGAGGCTGGGATACCAAACCAGAGGATCCTAAAGAACCATGGACTGAAGCAGTCACAGGAACCTGGGGAAAAGAAGACTCTACCTTGGTCTTCTTCCGGGTCCTTGAAACTAAAGGTTCCCTGACATCCTTGCCTTCGTGAGATGCCAAGTGTACTTGAGATTTCCCCGATTTCCTTCTTTTTGCCTCAGAGCCTATCTCCACACCCCCTGCACTTTCGCCAACCTCAGCAGCTTTCATCTTCTTCAACTTAACATCCTTACCTTTAGCAATAGCAGCACTAATTGTCTCCGTTGCACCCTTTTTGATGGGTACCCCAGAAGAGGTACCAATGATAAGACTGTCACCCAGCCAGGCTTCAGGAAAATCCTGTCCGTAAGTCACCCAACCTCCCCTGGAGGAATGCCACTCTGCAAACCCAGTCTTGCTGCTTGCAGCAGCAGAAACAATCCCAGCAGTAGGAAGGGATAAACGTCTATTGGCTGTCGGAGCAGAAACAATGCTAGAGTTCGGGACTTCCCGAATTGTACCAGTGCCAACATAGTCAACAAAAGATTTTTGTACTCTTCTCCAATAACCGGTATAGCCACTGGAAGCAAAGACTCCTCTCTGGGAGTTAGGCACTACGAACTGGGGGCTCCTCCGAGACCAATAAGAAAAGGCCTGCAGCCTCAAGAAAGGATCCAAGGAAGGAAGGGATGGCACCACATCCTTGAAAACTGGCGGGATATCTTGATCAAAGCCAAACTGTCGAAGCACCCGATGTGCTGAATAATGAGTGTACTTTGGGCCACTTGAAGAAGGCACGGGAAGCCAGGAGGGGCTAATGCAGGCAAGATAAGCCAGGCTGCCCTCATCACCACGACGCAAGTCAAAGGTGTTACCTGTTGAAGATAAAAAAGAAGATAACACAGAATCACATGCAAAGCCAGGACCAAACTCACGAGGGGATCTCCAATATAAGCTCCCTGCTTGGTCAAACAACTCCACAAGATTGAGGCCACCACCCTTCAAGCTAATCCAGCGAAAAATAATGGGAAAGGCATCAGTAGAATTGCCACAAAGACCCTTCACTATGTCGGGGGATCCTTGGAACTTGTCCTTCACAAACTTCAAATTTCTACACTTAGCCAAGGTAGCTGCAGAACGGTCCCACATAAAAATTTGAAGAATGGCACAATGAAGAGATGAAGTAATCACATAGCAAGAGTCACCCTCAGCCTCATCTCCATGAAGCTGGTCCAGTTGAGAATAAACATGACCCAAAAACAGAGGGGCCAAAGGATACTGGGTACCCCGAGCCAACTTGATTGCCAACGGAAAAAATGAAGACTTAACTCCGTACCCAGGGAACTCACTGAATAGAAATTTACTAAGCCAAAAGGCCAGGAAACCGGCCCACCTCACTTCCTTATCCTTTTCACGAGAGAGGGTCATCACCCATCTCCCCATCCTAGCCGGTTTACCACCAGGAGAGGCGGAGCGGCCACCAAAATGACCAAATAATTTCTCTTCCACCACGAGATCCTCACCAGAAAGATCAATATCAAAGGGATTTTCTTCACCAAGCACCGGGAGGAGGAAGTTATTAACCACATCCTCCAAGGTGATTGTCAATTCACCAGTAGAAAAGAAAAAAGTATGAAGGGAAGGACACCAACGACGTACCAGATGCCTGAGCCCTTTGGCGTCTCTGAAACCTTCAAGGTTTCTGGAAATAGCCACTGCCTTTAGGATGCCGGCGCGCTCCAAACGACCCACGAACTCAGCATCAGACAGTTCTTTGTCTACCCATATAGGCCAACCCTGAATCTTGCCCGGAACAAAATCAAAGAAAACAGGAACCGCCTCTCGGATTCCTTGTCTGATCTGGAGATCAAAAATCTCTCTAGGGTCAGGAACCTGAGCAGAACCAGCAAAACCCGCTTGGCCAGAAAATAGCCAAACGTGAGGGGATGGAGGAGCCTCACCATGAGATATATGGGGGAAAAATAAACTGAGAGAATACCAAGGATCCCGTAAAGGGAAGGCCGGACGTTCAGCAACCTCGCGGGAATCGCTCGGAGCAGAACCAGAAGAACCTTCCCCCTCAGAAGGACTGGGGGTGCGCTCTCTCCTCTTGCGAGAAGAAGAAGAAGCCATGGAAACAGCACACACTCTGAGAAGAAAAGAGATTGAAAGTGCGAAAAAGGGAAGACCAGAGTAACAGAGAAGAAGAAAAAAACTCAGGGAATGAAAAAAGTTCAGAGAAGCAAAATGATAAGGTGAAACGGCTACAATAAAGGCGCAAGTAGCAGTTGGGAAAAACAGTTTATGAAAAGACGCGCCAGTTGCAAAAAAAATTTAATTTGAAGAGAGGGTTAATCAGCAGTTATTAATGAGAAGCAATGGGAAACGAGATAAGTGGGTAGAAGAGTTTTATCTCAAATACTCAACTGCCACGTCCCGTGTAAAGAGGAAGCTGCGAAAAGTAATAATTGTAAAAGAACACAACACGCGAAAAGGAGGCGACCAAAAGCAGCATAAGAGAGCTGGGATCCCACAAAAACCTAAGGAAACCTAAATCACTCACGCGTGGGCTTCAGGCAACCCACGAGCTCGGGGGGCTAAATGTTGAGGTCTAAAAAATCACAGCAAAAAATAAGCCCAAGAAAGAATAAGCTAAGCCCAAGAAAGAGTGAGTTAAGCCCAGAAGAAAAAAAGACCAAGTCCAAAGGTATTATACAAAAGGCCCTGAGGATCCCGAAGTCCAGAAAAGGAAAAGCAACCAAAAAAGAAAAAGAGAGAACATCACAGCAAAGTATAAGGCGCAAGGATCCTCGGGCACCATCAATGAGCGCGAAGAAAAAAGAAGACCAGGACAGATCGATAGAAAGAAAAACAAGAAAAAAACAAAAGGACGCAAGCGACCCTTCATGGCACAAACAGAAAAGGCGTCGGGGAACCAAAACAAGGAAGAAGAATGTTAACAAAACGATTTCAAAAGAGCAGAACAGGATTCCGCCCAAATAGGAAAGAAACGGAGAAGTAAAAGACACCAGAAGTGAGGATGCCGAGAAGGGCATACCTCAGCACACCCCAAGGAGGATGGCCAACCAGAAACTTTCGAAGGAATCAGAACCAAGAAAAGGAAAGAATGAGAGAAAACGGAAAAGGGGACTTACCGAGATGATGAGGACAGAACATACTCTGTTCACGAAAGACCAAAACAGGGGAACCAACGGTTCCCCAAGACGCCCAGAAAACTCCACTATAAAAGGAGAGGACGGGTTGTGAAGAAAAGCAGCGAGAAAAAAAGAAAGGAACAATAAAAAGAAGAGATTCACTAGAAAAATCATCAGAAAGTTTAGGCAGAAAGAAAATACTAAAGGGAAAGACAAACACTGCTTCCCGATATCCTGTAAAAGCAACTATGGCACATACTCGGATCCAACAAGAATCAAACTTCGCAAGTTTTGAAGGCTGAAATAGCCATTTAAGGCTGCAATTTTTGAGCTTGATTGGACCTTGTATCACGTCCTAGTAAGCTTGCTGTAATCAAACAGATAATGCTTTAATGAAATATTGTCCCCAGGATCCCCACAGTATTTACTTTTTTTTATTGTCTTGCTAATCCTGCTTAATTTTTCCTTCTGAATTTGCGTTGTTAATTCTGGCACTCCTCGATATCCTTGTTTGTCGTCCTTTTGTATGATGTCAGGAACATTCTCTGCATTCACTTGATTCTTAAACAGCCATTTAGCTGCGGTGAGTCAAGGCCCAGTCCACCAAATCCCTTTTTTTCTTTTTCACTCAGGTTCGGGATCCTTGGGCCTGAGTATCCCGAAAAAGACACTCTCACAGTAAACAATACTTAATGTCAGAACCAAGAAGAAAGCACTTTAATCCGAAACTCAATGCAAATGTAAAGATGCAAACTTTGTAAGCAATTTATAACAAAGATGCAAACTCTGGCTTTGCTATCTTTTTGGAAATTATGCAATGTACCCAAACCAAGTTCTTATCGCCAATATTAATCTCTTTGGTTTTCACGTTTGACTACAAAATCAAGAAAAAACTTAATTAGCACAGTAACTCACTTGACCCGATACATAGAAGTGGTTTTAATGAGAATGAGCCCACATACATTTAGCCACATGATGCAAAATTCAACTTCAATTTCAGATTCTAGACACATGGCACAAAATTAGAGTTCTAATTTGGAATTCAATTTCACACTCTCTCTGCTTCACCTATTATTTTATATATAGATTAATAATAGAAAAGTTTTTAGATCTAATTTCATCCGAAACATATCAGGCTAGTTATAATTAATAATAGAAAAGTTTTTAAATCTAATTTCATCTGGAATGATGAGACGGGAATTTAAAAAAAAAAAAAAAAATTCTTAAGGGGAATTTTTTTTTTTTTTTGAGAGAGAGTTTCAATTTATGGTGTCCGCTCCTGATGATAGCCCTTTATCATCAGACTAAAACATCAATTAATTTTTGGTGTAGGCGGAGATTGAACTCCAGATCTCTTTTAAATGTATTAGATAGAGGTTATAATCACATGACATTTTTAATAAGTCACGTGACTTATATTTAAATAATATAAGTGGATGGTTTTTTTAACCACCACTTAGTGGGTTGCATAAAAATTCCTGCAATTTAGGTTGTATAAAAACATTGCTCTTTGTTTATTTATTTTTATTTTTTTTGAGATAGGTAAGTTAGTGAGAGAAGAGAGATGAAAATTGAACCACAAATTTAGGACACTATCATTACTATTGGATTATCACTTGAATTCTCAATATTTTTCATTTTCAAATGGCTGCTATTTTCTTGATTATTTAAATATTTAGGGGTTGTTTGGATGGCTTTTTTTCATCACTCAATTTCCGTCACTCATCACTTATCACTTTAAAATACCACACCCATTTGGCACCATCACTCACTTTCCATCACTCAATATTTTTCACACTGTTTGTGGGCCCCATATTTGTCACTCGGTGTAGCTTTTTTTTTTTTTTTTTTTTTTTTTTAAGTACCCAGAAACCCGAACCAGAAAGGAAAAAAAAAAAAAAAGAAAAAAAGAAAAAGAAGAAACCCAGATCACCAAACCCAGTAAAAGAAGAAGAAGAAGAAGAAGAAAAAAAAAGAAACCTAGAAACCCAAACCCCTAAACCCAGTGAAAGAAGAAGAAGAAGAAGAAGAAGAAGAAGAAAAAAAGAAACCTAGAAACCCGAACCTAGTGAAAGAAGAAGGAAAAAAAAGAAGAACACCCAAGACCGAACCCAGGAGAAGAAAGGGAAAAAAAAAAAAAAAAGGAAGAACACCCGAGACCGAACCTAGGAGAAAAAAAAGAAAAAAAAGAAAAGAAAAAAAAGGAAGATACTTGAGATCGAACCCACACCTGAGACCGAACCCAAGAGAAGAAAGGAAAAATAAAAAAGGTAGATTAGTCAAAAGGTGCGGCTGAGTTATGACCAGTGGGTCCCCCATGTGTGTTTAATTACAAAAATGTCATTGAGTTATGAGTTATGGAAACTGAAAACAGCTAAAATGTGTTTTCAGTTTCCATACCTCATCACTCAAAAATCAAAGAATTGAGTGATGGAAACAGAGTTATAGTGGTGCCAAACGGACTTCTAGCTATGGGTTCCACCATTTTTGAGTTATGAGTTATGAAAACAGAGTTATGAGTTATGGAAATTGATGATCCAAACACCCCCTTAATATGACGTGCCAAATTCTAGCATCACCTGATAGAATGAAGTCTTCAATAAACCAAGCACGTGCCTTGTATGTTTCTTCTTGCTAAGTATCTGCTTTATTTGTATAGCCAGTCATTTTAGTTGCCCTACGAAAATTTGGCTGCTATCTTCTTGAACTTTCACTCACAACTCAAGCTGCAGCTGTAGTGGCTGCCTTAATTGCAGAGGTTTGTATGCAAAATATGAACTTTATATTGCTATTTATCAATTTTTTAATTGCTCAATGTGAATAATTCTTTTGGAAAAATACAAAGTGGTAAAAAGGAAGTCTAAATGGCAGTTTGAGAGGGCAGATTTTAGAGTATGATATGGAAAGGGTTGGTCAAAGGACATAAAGAGAAGGATATTTGAAACTAGCCATGATAAGGGAAAGAAAAAGTTAGATTTGATTATGTTAATTGCATCAAAGAGTTCTATTAAGGGAACACTAGATGAAGGAAAGAGAAAGTAGCTACTTTGATGTATTCTTTGATTCAATCCATGCAGGGAATTGGGGAGAATTTCCAATTTAGTAACTCCATTGATGATATATATCATATGTTCGCAGGGAGAATTATGATAGTCAAATAGGAAAAAAGTGATTCATTATGTAATTCTGAAGTGATTTTCATAGATTCTTCATACTTTTTATCCGATGCAATTGTTGGTATTAATTAGGAACATCGAAGTCATTATTAAGGGGGACAAGGGTCATGATTTAAATATCCAAGAGAGAACTTCACACACACACACATACATATATATATATATACACACACACTTAGATTAAGTTAAACTAAAATTTCTATTTTGTATTAAAAAAAAGGAAATGCTAGTGGATGCCCTTAGAGCAATGGTTAACAATCCATTTAAAGAAAGATAACATTGTTACTTAAAATGGATTGTTAACCATTGCCTTAAGGGCACTCGTTAGCATGATCTTAAAATAAATAAAAAAATAAATAAAAGATAACATTGTTACTAAATTTTTTAAATTATAAAATTGATTTTTTTTCCTGAGCAATATTGATTTCTAAAAATCTTTTGGGGCCATTCGGACAGTCAGATATTTTGCTCAAGAAACTTATGCAGCCTCAAATACTCAGTAAAAGTTGATGAGAACTTGAAGCTTGGGTCTCACTCTTAGACAAGCTGTGGTGAGTGTCTTGAATAATTTATGTCTCCTCTTACTCTTTCATTCTATATGACTTGCGTACTATTTTCAAAAGAATTTACAGTTTGGAATACTGGGCTTTTGAGATTCTAATTTTCATAGCAGGATTAATTTAAAACTCGAAAATAAGTACATCAATTACCACAAGTGGTAAATTTTACTTTTTCCCCGCATTTTAGAGACAAAAATAGTAATTTTGCCATTATTTATTTTGTGGCCGAGTTTGCTGTTTACACGCAAGGAAATTTTAGCTTATCACTTTATATTCTCATTTTTTTTGGTATTGAGTTTGGTTTTAAACACCAGAAAGTTGACATTTATTTTTATTATGTATAGTTACACATAACTCACTTAACTCAACTAACCAAGTGAGTCATGTGCGTTACACATAACAAAACACATTTCATCTTTTTATTGGATGTTGAAACCTGATACTTCAAACATGTTTAGAGTCAATTTTTTTTTTCCTTAAGATTTGGTTGACAGCCTGCATCTGAATACGATTTGTGAAGTAATTCATGAAATACTAATTTATTGTTTCTCTCCCCAACTGTTAATACAAACTCTAATTTACTATGAAGTTTCCACTATATAAAAAAAAAAAAAAAATACAAGTTGAAAATGGCTTCTGAAGTGGGCCTAAAAGGTTAGATAGGACAAGTGGGCTAATCATCAAGCTGGCCCAATAAATAACAAACCTAGATAGATTTATATACAAATCTTCCATTTAACCCCCACCATGTTTCTCATCTTGATTTCTTTACCTGGCGGCGGGAAAAAAAAAAAAAACACCCAAAACAATTTTTTAAAGGCAAATTCCCAATTTCGAAGCATTACGTTATACATTTTACAAAATTTTTTTTTGGTTTAAAAAAATAAAGAAAGAAAAAAAAAAAAAAAAACCACAAAGCTCCAAAAGTGACTGGCGAAAAAAAAAAAGTACACGACCTCCACGCGTGTCGAAAAGCGCGTGGAATCCGCATATCCCCATCCCCACTTTTTCCTCCTCCAACAACAAAAGTACGTTCTATTCAAATCCACACCGTCCAAAATTCCTAAAATATCTCAATCAAACGGCCGAAACCCCATTAACCCACATGGACCCGCGAAACACGACAACGTTTCTCATCTAGTTTAGGTTCGGATAGTACACCGAACCTAAGGCCCGGATTCCGGGCCTAGACCGGCGTTTTTTTCATCGCCTAGTTGAAAACTAAAAAAAAAGAAAAAGAAAAAGTAAAAAGAAATAAAATATTCCAAGTCACTGTTTGGATCGCTTTATCTTCGGCTCTGTTCCGAAAATCCAAACTTTCTCGCTCTTCTCTTCTGCAAGTCCTTTTAGACAGAGATAGAGAGAGAGAGAGAGAGAAAGAGAGTGTTCTTTTAAAACAAAGCCAGAAAGAGAAAGAGAGAGAAAAACTGTGAGCCATTACAACGTCGTCGTTTTGGAGCTTTTATAACCACTCTAGTGTTTAGTTTAGTCTATAAATTATAAAACCAAAAAAAAAAAAAAAAAAAAACATTTTTTTTTTTGTTTTGATCAGCTATCAGCTACTACTACTACTACAAGTCTACAACTACTACTACTTGTAGCTTTTAGGAAACGACGCCGTAAGTCTCTCTTTCTCTCTCGCTTTCTCTTTGAAGAACCCTAAAATTCTCTCTACTTTTTTAGCCATAGCTCAGCTCAGCTCAGATCACAATCTCTCTCTCTCTCTCCCTCTCTCCAAGTCAAACTGCACCTTCTACTTCCTTGGTGGGCCTTTCAGTAATTTTCTCTACCTCACTGTGAATTCACTTCATTAATTTGTGCTTTCTTGTGTTGAATTTGCTTGGAAATGTTTGTGCATGGTGTTTCTTGTTGAGAATTTTGGGGGTTTTTTGGTGTGGACGTAGTGGGTTTTTTTTTTTTTAGGGTTTTGAAGTAAATGGGTTTGGGTTTTCAATTTCACTAGAATTGTGCTATTTTATGCTTGAATTGTAGTCTTTTAAGTCTAAAGCATAGTGTTTGTGTGCAATTTGTTTTGTTTCTGATATATTGTTTTTTGTCTCAAAGAGCTCACATTAGCTTAAATTTTACTGAATTTGCCTCTTGGTGGTTTCTGGGTCTGGAATACAACAATTGAAGATCATGTTTTTGGAGTAGTTCCAATTGTTTACTTAAATGGTGGTTGAGAAAGTGAAGGAAGTTTTGAAATCTTTCTGGGTTTTTTGTTTTGAATGTTTTCTCCTAGTTTTCATGTTCTTGGCAATTGATTGAAGCACAAAGTTTAAAGTTTAAACTCTTGTGGGGTTTGTTCATTTTGGTGATGGTCGATGACAATTGGCTGACATTTAAAGCCTGGTTTCCAAAATATGTTGTATCTGTATCGAGTGCAGAATGGAGTATAATAAACTTGGTTTAAAATTTAATCATGTCTGTTAATGTGATGGTGTGATACTACTTTACACTAGGATTTTCTTTTGCTTTTGCATGTGTGGTTCGTTTCAATGTGCCTTTTTTGTACATTCAAATGATTTGCCATAAATATCATGTTTTGTTACTCGGCATTGTTGACTAGTATGTCTCATTTATCAACTGCAACATTCTTGTGCAGGGTAATGTTTGAACAGATGTGCTGTATCGTAGATTTGCTGGTGTGAGGTGGTTTGATACATGATGATGTTTATATATGGGTAGAACTACTTTCCACAAAAAGAATTAACTGAGTGAATCTTGGTGGCTGGATTTTTAATGCCTGGTAACGAAGTTGAAGAGAGGATCCATAATTTATATGAGCTAGACAATTCTTCCCAAGGCCAGTATCACTCTCAAGCTTTGGATGGAAATTGGCCAGTGCTTAACTACAGTCAGTGGGTTGGAAAACAGAGGCAGATTGGGGAAGCTCCAAGTTTCAAGCTGAAAAACAGCAACACTCAACAATTAGGTATCAGCGATTTATATTATTTGTAATAATCTTTACTTTAATGACTCTTTATCACTCTGTATTGAAGACAGTGGCAATATAAGAGGAATTTTTTTTTTCACCCTTTTGCTTTCTAAGTCATTGAGTCAAAATTTATTTATGGTAATTTGAAAGAGCCATTTCATTCTCTTTATAACACAAACTGTATAGTGTTGCCTTTTAATAGATCATTTGATCATATATATATATATATATATATTTATTTATTTATTTATATATAACACTGTATGTCTTTTGATATTTGCAGATTCTTTGTTCAACCAAACCCATACACAGTTGACGCCAAGACCTGAGTATCCCAACAGTTACTCCCGAAACCAGCAGCTGAATTCAAATGGATATATGTTTGGACGCCAGCAATTCCAGGCAAGCCAAAGTCAACCAGAGTTTTTGGGGGAAAATACAATTTATGATCCACATAATTTAACTTCCCGAGGCATCTCTTTCCTTATACCACAGCAAGAAAATGCATCTGGGGACAGTCCCACCTTGACAACAAATTCAGAAAGGTCAGAAATTACTGAATCTTCCACTGACTTTAACTTTGTTGGTGGGAAGCATCAGTTTGTGAGAGGCCAACAACCAGATACAACACAAACTCACCTAATGCAGCAGTCTGGATACAGTGATATGCAGATGCTGCAGCAGCACAGAATGTTCAAGCAGTTGCAGGAACTTCAGAGGCAGCAACAACTTCAGCACTTTGGTGACCCAAGGCAACAGAATTCTTCAAACCAGATTTCTGCATTGACTAAACAGGTTACTGGGGCTCAGATTTCACCTGTCATCAATGGAACACCTGTTAATGACTCATCACAAATGTTTATGAACTGGATGCAGCGAGGTACGCCTCCCACTGCTCAAGGTGTATCTAACAGGGTTATATTTTCACAAGATCAAGGTCAGGCTTTGCGTTCCATTGGTCTGGCTTCTCAGCAGCCTGATGTATCTTTATATGGTACTCCAATCACAAGTGCAAGAGGAAATATGGGCCAATATTCCCATCTCCAAGGGATGTCTCATGATTCTACCAATCTGTTGACCAAGGCTAGTGGTCAAACACAGAAACCTATGATGCAGTCATCAGCCTTCAGTAACACCTTTGTAGGTGATCAGGTTAATGTTTCTTCAGATCGGGTTTGCTTCCCCCAAGGAGCTTTCATACCCAAACAAGGACTTCAGGGAAAAAATGTTTTTGGACAGGTTCCTATTCAGGGGTTGAGTAGTGGAGTTATTTCAGGGAACATCCAGCTGGGGAATACTTTACAAAAAAATGCATCCCCAGTGGAATTTAATGGGAGGCAAGAGCAAGCTGGTTGGCCTGGAACCTTGCAGCAAAAGATGCAGCTTGGCCCTCCTCAGGGTTTGGTTCCCCTGGATCCGATGGAAGAGAAGATTCTGTACAATATGGATGATAACATGTGGGATGCTTCTTTCGGCAGGCGCAATGACATAGGTGCTGGAGGTTTTGGGCCTACAGTGGAACATACAGATTATTCAAATACGTTTCCTTCCTTACAAAGTGGAAGCTGGAGTGCTCTTATGCAGTCTGCTGTAGCAGAAGCTTCTAGTAGTGATACTGGACTACAGGAGGAGTGGAGTGGCTTGACTTTTCAAAATACAGAACCCTCAACTGACAATCAGCTGTCAAATGCTATGGGTAGTGAAAAGCAACAAACGGGTTGGCTTGATAGCAACCTGCTGGTTACCTCCTCAAATTCTAAACCTTTTCCTGTGTTTAATGATTCTAGTGTGAACTCTAGTTTTCCCGGCTTTCAGCAGTCAGGTGTCCAATTCTCGATGGAGCAGAGAGATGCATTGCGCTCAGTTGACTCTCATGAATCAATTCAGAAATCCACCAAAAACACTGGTGAGTGGTTAGATTGCAATCCTAAACAAAAGCCATCCATTGAAGGAATTCAACCTGTACAACCGCTTATGCATTTGGACAATGCATGGGCTGGTCAGATTTTCGAGCACCCAGAAACGGATGCCCATCAGCTGAGAATAGCCTCATGTAACAATGTTAGCCAAACATGCAGTGGACCAAAAGGTAGGAATATTATGTCTTGATCACCCATTTTAGTGTTGCTATTTTTGGCACTCATAATAACGAGAACACTTTGGACAATTGTTGGACAGGTGATGTTAATGAAGCTACTACATACAAGGAGAGGGATTCTGAGGAATGTCCGTGGGAGGCTGATAGTAATTGTGGGGTAAGTTCTTTTTCTAGATCAACTGGAGGATTGGAGCAATTACACTCTGGCGCAGATAGCACTCTACCCAACAGAGAAGGTTCTCAGATATTTAACTTTGCTGCTCTACCAAATTCAAGCCCTTCTAAGGCCTGTCAGGAAACAAGTCAACAAGTCCAACATAGTAATCAACTTGATTACGTTAAGCATGTTGATGTATCTAGGAACAAGGAAAATCAGAGCATGGAAAAAAACCAGCATCAGATGAGTAATGGTTCTCATGTTTTGCATAACTATCATGTGGGAGCAGGTGGAATGTATGAGATGCAGCAGAACTACTACCAAAAGGACAACTCTTATGAAAACTATGGTTCCAAAGGATTGGGCAGGCAAGAGCAAGAACATGCAGGGCAGCTCAAATTCATTGGTAATGTTTCTAGCAGTGCTATGAACCTGGATAAGGTGAATACTGGTTTTTTTTTATATATATCCATTTATGATACTTCTGTTGATTTTTTGTTTCAGATTTCCATTGTTGATGATGTAATTTTCTTATGTTACAGGGGCACTTACACGATTTTCATAAATGGGGTGGTCAAGGACACTCAAAAGCCTCAGAGAAGGTGCCTTCTAGAGGTGATCTTGATAAATCTACTACCTTTGACAGATCAGTTGGTCCTCATTGTGCAAATGTTACTGGTCAAACAAGGTAGTTGATTATGAAATAATGATGGTTTGGAAATGTGGGTTTGCATTTACTAATTGTTATTATTTCACTGCTTTATAAGTCAAACCTTTATTGATCTAGTTCATCCCTTGCTTATAAATCGCACTGGCCTTCTGTTTCTGTACTCCTGTATCCCTATTGTTTTGCAGAAGTTATTATTTATCTTATTTTTCAGTATTTATCTAAAACTAGTCACATTAGGGACCACTCTTTCACTTATATTTTTGTCTGTCTTATGGAGGCTTTGTCTGACTTAATCATGGCAGTGAAAACATGCTTGAGCTTCTTCATAAGGTTGACCAGTCAAAGGAGAACAGCACAATACCTTATCTTGGAGCTAGAGGCTATAATTCATTAGTGCCTGAGGGAGAAATGCCAGATGCGTCTGTTTCTCAACAGTATCATCATCAGTCTCCTGCTTCTCAAGGCTTCACTTTGAAATTGGCTCCCCCATCTCAACAGTTGTCCAATGTGAACCCTTTTATCTCATTTTCGGAAGTAGCAAGTAATATGAATTTCAGGCAAGCCAATTCTGAGTTAGGAGAGAAAAGCCAGACCTGGTTAGCTTCCCCATCCGTTCAGTTTTTGCCTTCATCACAGGAGTCAACTCAAAGAGCACATTGGGATAATAAAGTTTGTGCTTCGGGGCAGGCAAGCATCCCCTCATCTTCATATATGCATGGAAGTTCTGTTGCAACTTTTACATCTAGTCCTCCATATATAAGAAGTCAGGCTCAAATGCAACTCATGCCCAATGCACCTGTAGCACGTCCATCTTCACAGGCAACATTTCCTGGTACAGTTAACAGATATCCACCCTTCAACCTTGCTCAAGATAGTTCTGCACAGATAAGTGCCAATTCTTCTGGTATGTCAGTCATGCACCAGCAGGATGCATTTTCAGCGAAACCACAAAATGTGTGGACAAATGTACCCATTCAACGTCTTCCTTGTGTGGAATCTCAGAAGGTTCCCTCTATGGATACATCAACAAATAGAATGGAAACTTCATTGGCTGCACAGGGGCTAAATGATCAAAATTCCCTGAAAGTTGGATATGGTTCATCAGAATTCCCTGCACGTCCTATGAATGTACAAGGCTCTGAAGATGGGGCAGATCAACCGGGGAAAGAGAGGTCCCAGCTACGAGTATCATCTGGGATACTTGATGTTTCATCGACAGATAGTTTGGCAACGGATATCCCTGATGGAAATGCTTTTGCCTCTGGCTCATTGTTGGCTCATTCACTCCAGCAAGACCTTGTAAGAATGCAATACGAAGACAACAATGCCCCTGCTGCCTCTGGTACAAATGTTGGGTCTATTGGCCATTCTTTAAAACCATCACATGTTCTCCATCCGAATTACTCTTTAATGCACCAAGTGCAGACAATGAAGGATGTTCAGCATGATGGACAGCAGTGCATATATGAACATGTTTCCAGGTCCAGAAACCAAATGGATACTGGACTGACTTCAGCATCCCAGCTCAACTCATTATCATCTGTGGAACCCAAGATGCAAGGCTTCTTGACAGAAGCAAGAGAAGATTCTGGCATAAATGTTTCACCAAAGTCTGCTCTCGTAGATAGACCTCATGAGATTGTTGCATCTGGTCAAAGTGATTCTCAAAGTCAATTTATTAGTAGTAATGTGGTATCTAGTCATGCAGAACATCCGCAGGTTAATCTGCCCATGGCACCCTCCTGGTTTAAACAGCATGAAACTTTCAGAAATGGGCAGATGCAACCAATGTATGATGCAAGACTTGCAAAGACTGCTGCAGCACAGTTCTTTCTTGGGAAGCCATCCCAGAATTTGGATACATTTTCATCTGTGGAACGGATGGATGCTGATGCTAGTCAGACTGGCAGAGTTTGGCTCAACCCAGCAGCCCAGCAGCTCAATTCATTATCAGCCCCTTATTTGTTGCCTTCAGATGACACTGATCAATGTATGGCTATTGTGAGACCAAAGAAGCGCAAAACGGCAACGTCTGACCTTCCACCATGGCACAAAGAAGTCACACATGGTTCTCGAAGGGTTCAAAATATCAGGTACTTGCCATTATAGCCCTTTTGTTTGCTATAGTACTTCCTTTTATGTTCACTTTTATTTCTTAGAAGACGGATCAAAAGAAAGAACTAAGTGTTGAAAATTTCTGATATTCTTGTTAATTTATCTTTCTTTTTTTCTCTTTTCCCCCTGGATGGAATTGAGAATTATTGTTAACCGTATGACTTAAGACTGGTGGTGAATAAAATATAATATTTCTAACTTTCTTTACTTCTTCTTTTTCATTTTATATATATATATATAAGAAATTATCCATAATATATTTCAATCACTGGTTACTTTCTCCTTTAATTTTGTAAATGTATAAGAGTGCATTTGCTTTTGCAGTGTTGCAGAACATGACTGGGCGCTAGCGACAAATCGACTTATAGAGAAGGTTTGCTCCTTCTCACTCTTTAAATATTCTTGTATCTGGAAATCAATATTTTTTGTAATATTTTCATTTCTAATGGCAGGTGGAAGATGATGTTGAATTCATTGAAGATGGGCAGTCAATGCTGAGATCAAAGAGAAGACTTATCTTGACAACACAGCTTATGCAGCAATTGCTTTGCCCAGCACCAGTGTCCTTTCTCTCAGCAAATGCTGCTTCACATTATGATACTATGGCATACTTTGTTGCTAAGCTATCACTAGGGGATGCATGCTGCTTGAACTCTCACACAAGAAATGGTTTGTCTCGTGTACCACTGAACAACAATAACTTGTAAGTGTAGCTCCTCTGGATTTTTATGCTTCTTTTTCAAATGTAAGAGGATTTGTCTATATATATATATATATATATTTTTGGGAGGGGGGGGGGGGGGGTGTTGGGTTGGGTGGGTATCATGGGGCACTCTAAAAATGAACTAAAAAGTTCTATCATCAATGCATGAATATATAATTTCTCATGGAATACTTGTGTATAAAAAAAAATTTTTCGAGTCTCCAGAAAGATAACTTCTGTTTGTAAATATGTTCAGGATTTCAGAGAAGCTCAAAGGTTTTGAGAGTATCGATGATCGCTTTTCAGAAGTTGTGGAAGACTTCAGCATTAGAGCAAAGAAGCTGGAAAATGACTTATTAAGGTATGAGACAAGTATTGGCAATCATGTAATCATTTTGACACTTTCAGCATAAAGAAAATTGCAATTATATGTTAATAAAAGGATGTGGCAAACCCTACAATAATTTTATAAACAATAATGACCTTATAAATGTGCCAGAAGATCTGCAACTTACTTTGTAAAGAAGATTTGATGCTTATGAAACCAAAATTAAATGCCTGAACCCTTACACAACTGCAAAGAAAATTGGATCCTATTCTTAGGGTTTATTCTCTTGTTCTTGTGGAACATAGGCAAAAAGGAAAAGAAAAATGCAGTTGGCCTCTAGTTAAAAGAAAAGGAATAAAAATTGTGTCATGTTTTAATACATTCCTTTTGATGATACAGACTGGACAAGGCAGCAGCATCAATTTTAGATGTAAGAGTGGAATGCCAGGAGTTGGAAAAGTTTTCTGTCATCAACCGATTTGCCAAATTCCATGTCCGACCAGCAGATTCCTCCGCGACCTCATCTTCACCTAGTACTGCCCCTGCACCAAAACCCTCTCCTCAGAGATATGTCATTGCGCATCCAATACCTAAGAATCTACCAGAGGGGGTACCATGTCTTTCACTGTGATTATCAATTACATGATCCCCTTCCCAATTGAATGCTCCTTTCATTTAAGCTATACATTCCATATCCTGCCCACCTCTGATCTCTTTCATCAACATATGTACTGGCACCATGAAGGAAGAGGATTTATTGACAGAATGCAAAGCCAGTCAACCCCCAAGTAAAAGGCCACTCGTTCAATCTTGAGCGGAGGTTGATTGTTGTCATTTTTGAGGAAGTACATATTATTTCTTGTATATTTTGATGAATTTCCAAGGAGAATAGGTAGTGCCATAAGTAATCTTTTGAAATAGCAAAGAGGTCTTTGGTATGGATGTGCCTCTAGTCTCAAGTTGTTACATATATACATAATTTATAGGTATATCTGTTTAGCTATGGTTTTGTAGTTTTTTTTTTCTTTTCCCTACTTTTTGCCCCCCCCCCCCCCAACCTACTTTTCAGGTTGGTTCTGCATTGAGCTGGGAGACAGGAGTGTTGGCATCTTGAAGAGCAAGCAATTAGTTAGTCAAATAAAATATTTTAGAAAGGTACAGCTCTTTGTAATTTATATAATGAAGTTTTATCAGATGCTTCCCTGAAGAATCCCCAACAAACATGGAAAATTATTAAAAGCTTCTGTGACCTTTGCACTTGTTCATTAATTATTTTCTTCTCCCTCAGTCACGTGTGAATGTTGTTCAGCTTTCATTTTATTGGGGGAGCAAAAGATCTCTCTGAAAAGGACACGGAAGCTTCTGTTTACTAACAACTTTACAAACCCATTTGTTTTCTTTGAAAAGTACAAGGTTTCAGACATCGATTCTGTGTCCCTCAATGTCACAAAAAAGAGGATTTTTATGTTGGGATGGAGTAAAAGACAAGGAAAGACTTTTATTGTACGTGACACGAGGGTGTGTATTTTTTTGGTTGGAGAAGATTCATAGTACTTGATTGTCATTCTCTCTCATCAAATTGACTCTTGAAAGCAAAGCTGCACTGACACGTCAGACGATTTGTAATAACTAAAAACTTTTTTGTCAACTCCATCTGTATCAGTATCTGTACCTGATCCACTCATGATTGGGAAAGTGATATGAGAAAGAAAGCCGAAAAAATATTTAACCGAATTCCAATGGTGCAGTGGCAGAAGAATAAAGAACAAGAAACAAAAAAAAACTAATTTTTAAGTGTTAGAAAATGATATTACTTTGTGGGGTTTCCTTATCCATGATACACGAGGATAAATTTGATTGGTTGACAAGTGGATTCCCAAAGAGTTTGTAATTGTTGCTGACAAACATTGGTGGGGTGTGTGTATTAGTTTTTTTCAAAACAAAACACTGTTAATTTTGCCATCATCAATATCCCATCACCATTGCACTTTTTGCCTCGTGGAAAGTGGGACCTGGACCACCTTTAGTCAGCCATGGATATCGTATGCTTGTTGAACTTTGATTGAATATTTTTTTTTTGGACTTTGTGTTTGTGATAATTTCGTGGAGTGTGGTCCTAAAAATCACCAATATTTGTTTCTACATGTCAGGCTGAAAAATAGTTTATCCTATATCGACTTGTACTAGTACTAGTAGTTCTCTATATAGTCGGTTTGCACTCTTGTTTTTCAAGTCGGTTTGGAGTCCTAACTCCTAAATACTAGCGGATAAATAAATTCGCTCTCTTTCTCTATAAATATCACATCCCTTAGTACCAAATTTATTCTTGCTAAAGTGATTACATACCGATAGAGAGAAACCCTAAGTGATTTCTAATACCAAAATCACCAAAACCAAAAAAAGTCACAAAGATGACAGACGGGTTTTGTACAGATTGCAAGGCATATACACCTATTGTGTTTGATCACACGGCAGGTGACACAATATGCTCTGAGTGTGGACTCGTTCTTGAATCCCGCTTCATAGATGAAACCTCGGAGTGGCGAACCTTTGCCGATGAGTCCAGAGATAAAGATCCCAACCGTGTTGGTGCCCCCTCAGACCCTTTGCTCTTCGGTGGCGGGCTTGGCACGGTTATTACCAAGATTGGTGCTTCTTGTGATTCTTCTTTTTCATCTTCAAGAGTAATTAACCAGTGGCAGAAAGTTGCACAAAACCCAGATGCCTCTCTTATCAATAACTTCAAAAGGATTGGTAACATGGCTGATACGTTAGGCCTAATGGAGACTATTAAGAATCATGCCAAAGAGTTATACAAGAAGGTGACTGATCAAAATGCTTGTAGGGGAAGGAACTTGAGTCCCATAATGGCTGCTTGCTTGTACTATGCTTGTCAAGAAGAGGGTTGTCCAAGGACAATGAAGGAGATTGCCATGGTTACTGAGGGAGCAACAAGGAAGGATATATACAGAGCCAAAAGGTTGGTAAAGGAAAAGTTAGAGATTGGTAACAAAGTAATACATGCTGGGGATCTTGCAAGACGTTATTGTTCCAATCTTGGTTTGAACAATCTAGTAACAAAGGCTGTGCTAGAAACCGTGAAGAAATCTGAAGAGTTTGACATAAGGAGAACCTCTACATCTATTCTAGCAACGATTATTTATATGATAACACAGCTTTCAGATCGGAAGTGCTCTCTTCGAGGTGTGTAACCCTGAATATTGCCACTCCTAATCTTTTCATACATTCCTCTTAAAACACAATGATAACCACTTTTTTATTTATTTATTTATTTTTTTAAATTTGGGCACAAAACGATTTCTTATGGGAAAACACAATTAACTATTGAAATATAAACGGTGCCAACAAGGTGGTGGTTTTTTTTTTTCCTTGAATTATTGAATTAGGAACAATTTGTGTTTTGAACTGATTCAAATTCTATCTTATCTCTATTAAAAAAAAAAAAAAAAAAAGAATTAGGAACAATCTGCAGGACGATCTAATTATAATCTAATGACTTTATGTCATATTGTCATGTCATTCAAAGAATTTCTTTGTTTGTTAATGAAAAAAAAAAAAAAAACTTTCATGTCAAATTTAATAATTTTTTATATTAGACTCTGTTATAATCTAATAACTGTGTGTCATGTCATTCAAAGAAATTCTTCGTTTGTTAACGAAAATAAATAAACAAACTCTTTCATGTCAAGTTTATATTAGATGCTCCGAAATTATCTCCTTTTTTTAATCAAATAATTTTGACTCACTTACAGTTACTGTTGGATATGTTTTAATAATCCAAGCATTCATTGGTTCTTCTGGGTGACATATATTATGTCCATGAATTTTTATTAAAGCCATTATATATGGATGCAGATATTGTACTTAGTGCTGAAGTTTCAGAATCGACCATCAAAGGGACATTCAAGGATCTTCACCCTTATGCTTCAAGGCTGATACCTAAGTGGTATGCAAACAAGAAGGACATCGGGAAACTTTGCTTCCCTTGAAGCTGTGAAGAAAATGGTGATGCAAGTTACAAAGACTTCCTAGTTAGAACTGGATTTTTATTTTATTTTATTGTATTTATAATTCAATAGTTACAACAATAGAGAAGGAAATTCTAATAGAGGACAACAAACTATACTTCTGAATTAGATTTTAAATCGCTTAGAATTAGGTTTTCATTAGAATTTGTGATTTTGGCTAATTGAGTTTATCGAAATGTTAATGTAAGGATTCCTTAGTTAGTTTATGTCTACTTTTTTGTTGTTGTTTAATTTGTAAATGTAATTTGTGGGGGCCTTTTTATGTTGATGGGCTTGGGCCCGTCTGCTACACTAACGCTTGTGAGTTAGTGGGTAAGGGAGTTGGGATTGGCCTTTTGGGAATTATACTGCAGGCCAGCTTGTGCACAAGCCAGGCATGCCCAATGTTGAGGCAACTCAGGAATAGTACGACAGGCTGAGCATAATAGGTATGGTCGTGGTGGGATAACTGTCTTGCATAGCAAAAAATACTACAACAAAATGACTTCTACAATAAAATGCATTAAGTGAAGGGGTTACAACAGAACAACAGATATAGCAGAAAATAACTAATACCACAGATAAAAAGGGGTTACAATAGAACAATTGATACGATAGAAAGAGTAAAATGTATCATAGCAGAATGACCAATAATATAAAACGCTACGGCAAAATGAATAACAATGGAAATGTCAAATAAAAAGTCGCCACCACAGGGTAGTAACAACAATTCTAAGTAACTATAATAGAAATGGATTGCTTTCCTAATCCTGGGCTGAATTGTTTAGTAGGAAGGGGTCCAAAAAGGGAACCAAACCCTAATACGGGCAACCTCGTTACAGACTTCTGCCATTGAAATTACCCGTGCTTAGGAAAGGGCCTAAATGGTTTTGGGTTCCGATTCACAAAGTCTCAAAGGGTGGGAATGTCATGAGGGAGAGAAAATGTGGTCTATTGATGCATGCCCTTATTTTTACTATGTTGACTCTTTTCCTTCTTTTTTTTACCACTTAGTTTTCTTTTGCTCTTTGGTTCTTAGTTTCATTCTTACTCCTCTCTCCGACTTACTTCCATCCCCCCTCCCTCATGGTTACCTTTCTTCCCTTTTATACCGCTTGACCCTATGAGATTTCTTCCTTTTGTCCCTAAGGCTTTACCAACCGTTTTTAATTTTTTGTGGGCATCATTCCAAGATTGCCCACTAACCACTTGGTTGCCCAGCCACTACCTTTGCTCAGAGCGTGCTTGCTGCATCGCTCCCCACCTCCAAACAAAATTCCTTGTTTAGTTTCTCCCCTCTCTCAAATTTTGCCTCCCTTAATGGATCAGGATTAGGCTACCTCACCACTTACCTCTATGGCATGCATCAAATGGCCCTAGCCCTTTGCTTGCCTTTTTTGGGCAAAATGCCATCCTAGCAAGGTACTTCTCCCAAAAGAAGCCTCAGCAGGAACTCCAGAATAAACCCTCTTTTCTCTCCACCATCAAACCACACCCTCTGAATCCCTTGACTAAGAGCCTACCTCCTTTGTATTGCCTGGGTACAAGTAGGTGGTGCTCCAGCCTTTGTGTGAGCTCCACTATCCTTTGCATTTGTCTTCTTCTACTTCCACGACATTCCTACCATTCTTGCCTTGTCTCCTTTTGCTACGCATGTTGGGCTTGTGCTTATCTCCCATGGTATGAAGGTTGCATGGGCTTTTGGGCTTGTATTGCTTCCCTTCATATCCTTATGGATTGGGTATTGTCTGGGTAGAAGTTTTTGCCCTTCCAACCCACTGGGCTTTTATTTCTACCATTCCTTTTCCTGTTATGCCCACGGGCCTGCTGGCTGTCATTTCTGCCATGTTGGCCCATTGGGTTTATTACCTATTTTCTTGGGCTTCCTTGGCCCATTTACTTTGTCTTTACCTCTTATAAAGCCCATGGGCCTGTTGGCTGTCATTCTTGCGACATTGGCCCATTGGGTTTATTACCTATTTTCTTGGGTTTCTTCGGCCCTTTTACTTTGTCTTTACCTCTTATTGTGCCCAAGGGCCTGTTGACTGTTATTCTTGCCATGTTGGCCCATTGACAGTATTACCTCTCTTCTTAGACTTCCCCGACCCAACTCTACCTTTACCTCTTATTGCGTTTATGAGCTTGCTGGCTATCATTCCTGCCACGTTGGCCCATTGAATTTATTACCTTACTTTTACCACTTATACTCTATCTTCCTCCTATCTTTCTTATTGTTGGGCTTCTTCAGCCATTGAGTTTTTTTGTCAAAAATTGGCATCAACATAATTTTACTTCTATTATTGTCTATTGGATTGTTTTCGGATCTTACAATTAAGTATGGCAAAAGTCCCTATTCCACCCTCCAATAGTATTGTGCACATCAAAATTTTCACAAATAAAAGCATAATGACTCTTGACAGATAAATTTTCCACATGCCACGTGTGACGTGTCCCAACCTCGTTGGATTTCACTTAGTCAGCAAAAATACACAAATCACCTCTACAAATCATTTTGGGCCTCCACAAATCATTTCCTACTTTACTAGAAAATTGGGCCAAAAAACCCTCCATTACATCATTAAACCAAAGCCCAAAATCCCTACACTTAACCTTAAAAGCTACACTAACCCAACGACAACTATAGACACCTCTTTTGGCAGCCTAGAAAAATTAGTTTTCTCTTCCACATTTTGTTACTTTCCACATTTTGTTACTTCGCATAAATGTTATCAGAGTAGTTATTAAGCTAAAACACTTATTCTTCCAAGTTCCATCCAAAACAGCAATCGTTCATCCAAACCTCCATCCAAAATTATATTCATATATTTGCATAACTCAAGTTCCAATTATCCAAAATCACTTCAAGCAAAACATTTCAGAGGAAGATCCATCTTGAATTCTGCATTTATGACAAAATGTTCTTGAGCGTCAAAGTCAAATTTTAAGTGTTGTGACCGGGGCTTGTCTCAAGATAGGTGATGTTATGGCTTGTGATGTTTTTCCCCATGGGTCTTAAAAACACAGGATTTAAATCAAGACAATCAAACAAGCACATCATGGAAATGAAGTAGGTCTCAAATTTGATTGTCCAAGAGTTAATACAACGGGATTGTAGCAAGATTTATTAATGTTTTGACCAAGAATCTGTTGTGGATATCCTCAAAATTCACCTTCCCTCAACCCTACAAATGGCTGAATTTTTATGGACCCCCAACTCTAATGGGTATTTCTCTACAAACTCCACCTATTGGATGGTAAATGAAAACTTCTTCGGAAGTGGTCCGTTTGACCAAAGAAGATTGGAAGGGTTAAACTTCTGCTTTGAAAATTATATTGGAGCACACTCCCAACAAAAGCAATACTAAATTCAAGACTCATAATGAAAGATCTTTGGCTTTTATTTTGTGAAGAGACAGATGAAACTTCAAAGCATCTCTTTGTAAAATATTCCCTCACGAGATAGTACAGTAAATTCAACTAGGTCTATCAGGTTCCATGAACTAATTTTGTCATCAATTTGTGACTCGATAAATTTGATTCTTGCCCATCAAAGACTACCTGGTATCCCTCATGAGGAAGAGGGAAGCTACAGCACTCTTTATTTAGCAGCATGTAGTGATATGTTGTGGATGAAAAAGGAACAGTCAATTGAAAACCCAAGTCAAATTGAACCCATGCAGATTATAAGAGAACTGATTTTGTCATCAACTTGATGTGGTTGCTCTAGATCATTTTACATGGTTAGTGGCTGTGTGCAAAGGCCACAAGAGAGAAGTTAAGCATGTATGAACTGAATTAATTAAAGGGGAAGATCCAATTTCTGTAGAAGCAAAGGCAACTTTTATGGTGGTAACTAAAGCACTCGAGGTAGGAGTGACTATTGTCATGCTGGATGGCGATGTGTTAAATGTGATCAATCAAAAGCTTCATTCACCCTTTTCACTCTTGGAATGTATCTCAAGTACTTAGACAAATAAAATTCTCTAAATTTTAGAAAATATTAAATTTTAGATATTTATTTTAATTTGTTTAAATTTTTTTTAAGATTATTTAATTACATGGTATAATGAAATTGATATGACATGAATTTATTGGGCCAACTAGTACGCGTGATAGGTTTAGGTGACACTTAACAGATACATTAATAGCAAACACAGATAAAAGAGTTTCTTTACAAATGGTGTCTAATGTTAGGGGAGTATATCAAAATTTTAAAACCTTAGGGGACAAAATCAAAATTATCCTCCAATTCTGTGTGAGGAGGATAATAACAAGGGAATGGCTTGTAGCCAGTGAAAGTTATCACTGGACACAAGCCGCACCCTAATAACAATCCTGAACAGACCTGATTAGAAAAGAAAAATCAATTTTTCTGTCATTTCATGGATCCATTCGAACACCCAGATAACACTACAGAATGACATTGAAAAAAAAAATAATAATAACATCTTACATCTGATACTTCTGATGTATGATGAACATGGCACGAAAGTAGCATAGCTCACCAAGGCATATTACTATAATCACGTCACTATACCTTTTCTCCCTTCCTAATAATAATTCCCTTAACCTCTTACATTATTTATAGTGTAACAAACTAGCATAGAAGTATATAGAGATGTTAAGTAGCTAAATTAAAAGTTTTCAACATAAATAATCATCCTCACTTTACAAATCACATTACAACACGGAGAGCTACCTAAACACGGTTTGACACAGTTAAGATTATAGATATGGATTGGAGAAATAGAAAACATAAAGGGTAAGAAGTAGAAGTAAGACCAGAGGAGAAGAAATTTGGGTAGAGAAAGAAAGTGTATTAAAAATTTTGATTTTTTTTTAAAGATAAATTTCACTCTCCAACCTCCATTGAGGAGGTCTCCAACGAGGAGCAAGATTGAAGAGGCAGAGTAAATGGACTTTGACCTGGATACTTAATAACAAACAGATGAACATGAAAGTCAACCACTTTGCATTGAAGAGGCAGAGTAAATGGACTTTGACCTGGATACTTAATATCAAAGAGATGAACTTGAAAGTCAATCACTTTGCTTGCTTGGAGGACAGCTGATTTGATTCTTATCATTCTTTCATTCATTTTTTTTCTTTCTTAATAAAGATTTTAACAATTTAATAATTGAAAATGAAAAATTGAATGGGGTTTGCTCTTACTTAGCTCTCTGATATTTATTCTTTTAATCAAGTTAAAGAATTTAGCTCTCTCAAATTCTTGAGTCAAATTTTCGGCGAGCACAAAACCAAGAAATAAACAGTTGAGAGAAAAAGAGTTACAGATAAAGAGACAATGTGGAAGTAGAGTGGAGTGATACGCATGGTCATGCAAAATTTATTGTTTATTTTCTCTCACCCACTAAAAATTAGGGTATTTGTGAGTATAATTAATGAGGGAGAGAGAAAATGAGTAGATTATTATTATTATTATTTTTTAAGAAGAAATCTGTAACTTTTATTAATCAAGAGCAGCATGGATTTTGCTAATGAGGGAGAGAGAAAATGAGTAGATTATTATTATTATTATTTTTTAAGAAGAAATCTGTAACTTTTATTAATCAAGAGCAGTATAGATTTTGCTAATGTGTGTCCTAATGGCACACATTAATTAACCATTTTTGAAAAAAAATTTCTCAGGAATTGAAAAAGTATTGACAATTTTTTCAATTTCCGAGAAAATGTTTAAAAAAATAGATGACTTAATGTATGCCCTAAGGACACACATTAATCGGACCCTATATATATAAAACATTATTATTATGTACTCTCTTAAGGGTATAATACTTTCGTCTCAATCGCATAGAGCTATAGACAAGACATTCTAGCGTCGAAACTCGTATGGTTGTCTATCTTTCAGGCTATGTTTGTTTGCATATAAGAGAAAAGAAGGGAAGAGAAATGAAATATTTTTTTTGTTTGGTTAAAATGAAAACTACTAAGACCATTCACAGTAAGGCATGTATAAAATTTAGCTTTTAGCCATTCAAAATACTACTTTATCTATTTTAACAATTCACTTTATAATACACCCTACCACAAATGTTTTATATTTTTAACCATTTAAAATAATATAAATAATTTATTAAAATAATAATAAATAGCCACCACAAAATCCATCATAGGACAACAACAACAACCACCTCCATCACCTCCACTGTTGCCCCACTAGCCACAACCACAAACCATAGCAACCACAACCCAACAACCTTCCTCTTCCACCACTTCTCTATCTGCAACCACCAACCATAGCCAAACAAAAAAATCTCATGAACCATGAACCACAGCCAAATCAGCCACAACCCACAACCAAAAAAAAAAAAACCCATGAACCAAATCAACCACGACCCACAGCCAAAAAAAACCCACGAACCATAGTTGTCAAAACGTAAATCGTATCGTGTATCGTAAGATACACAAACACTTAATAAAATTTATAAAAAATTATAAATATACATATATAAAGGGTATACTCATTATAAATTTTGAATGTATTCAACTAGCGACTAATTTATTCATCATTTATGTAATAATATTTAACAAGCTAACTAAACAAATCAAAATAGCATGTGTTTATAACATACACATTCAAATTACTTAAATTTAAAAGTGATAATATATTAAAAATGAACCAAAAATAATAATTTATTTTCATCATATTCATCAAATTGCCTAATCAACCCCATCTAAGTCAACACTATCATCATGTTTATAATTTTGCAAATTTATTTCTTCATTAAAATTTTCTCCATTGTTATTCGTCATTAACATTTACTATCTCTTCTTGTTCTTTTTATTTTAATAATTTTTTTATAAATTTTTTTTGGCATTCTAGATTCTTGGACTTATAACAATAACAATAAAAATAAAAAATAAAAAAATTTTAATTTTTTTTTTTTAAATATTAAAGTGAAAGGTAAGTGTGTACTATGTAGTCCAATTATAGGAGAGAGGGGGAAAAAACTTATGAATATGTTATTTTAGTAGGCTAAATTAAGTAAACTAATAAGTTTTTGCTAAAAACAAGTTTAACAACTTGTTAGATTCAAATAAAAGTACAAAGTTTAACAAAAAATCTCATTTTAAAGTATTTGTCTATGTATCGTACGATACGTACAATTTTACGATACGATACGATTCATATGATATGCACACTGTATCGTACGATTCATGAGCACTTAAGATACGTCGATACGATACAGAACTTTTTTCACATGATACGATATGTATCGTACAATACGTATCGCGTATCGTACGATATGTATCGCATATCATACGATATTGACAACTATGCCACGAACCATGAACTAGTCGAACCCATGAATTGATCGGAACCATCGAAGCACAGTCACCCACGACCCACGACAAAATTGACAACGACACCATCGAGCACGTCCTCACCCACGAATCTAACCACCACAAAGTTCAAACCCATATCACAGCCAACAAAAACCCACGAATCCCAGCGACCAGTCGGAGCACAACCACGAAATTAGACCCACGACTCGCCAGAGCACAACCACGAAATTAGACCCATGAACCACTGGAGCACAACCATGAAACCACGAAGAACAATCGCAAGTCACGGGAGTGAGAGAGAAGAGAGAACAAAGAACAGTGAAGTGAGAGAGGAGAGAGAAGATAGAAGTGTTGACAAAACAGACGTTGGGAATAAAAAATTGATTTTAATGTTTACTTTCAAGCTACAGTGAGTTATTGATAACAGTTTACTGTAGCAGAAAGCAAAAAATATAGCTAAATATTTTAGCTATAGAATTTTTTTTGTAGGCATGTTTTTATGATTTGGGGTGTTAAAATAGCTTTTTAGCAATTTTAACATTTTTACTGTGAATGCCCTAAGAAATGAGAATGTGAGGGAAAAAGTTTTTGTGGGGGCTGGGCTCACAATTTTTTCTATTCTAAAATTATTCTTATATATCCTCAAAAAGTTTGGACTTTTTTTTTTGTGAAATAACTTTCAAGTTAACAAATATTTTATTTCTCCCTTATTTTTCTTAGGTTTTAGGCATACGTTCATAAATCGTTTTAGAAAAGTTTTTATGAAAAAATAACTAATTCTATTTACAGTCTTTTTAATTTCCTGGACCCATTTTTCTTTTATCTTCCCTTCTATTTTTCTTTTTGTTGAGTGGTGGCTCCAGGATTTTTTTTAGGGGGGGTTAGCAATGGCAAAGTTAGGAATTCGTCATTTGTCATGAGGATTGAGTAAAAAATTAAATGATTAATATTTTTTTGTATAGATAAAATTCCATATTATATACAATAATTTAAAATAATATTCTAAATACAATTTAGTATACAATATAACTATATTATACAATAGTCTAAAACTGTTATAAAATAGGTAAGACAACAACTATTGAATGCATAAATTAATATAATTAAATTACTAATCATACATTTTTGTCAAGTTAATAATAACTTATTATAAAGCTGTCACACCATGCCCGAGTGGTGGTGATGAAGCTTTAGTGGCTTCGTTAATCGACTACCAGAAAGGAGAATGGAACTTGGAAGCCCTACAACGAACCCTCATGGCCAAGGATATTGAATCGACTCTCTCCATTGCACTGAGCCCGACTCTGCCTGACGATAGCCTTATCTGGGCGCTGACTTCTTCAGGGAAGTTCACAGTGAAGTTAGCCTATAGATTGGCACTTGATGAGAGAGCTGGCAACGACGCTAAGGAGAGCTCAAACTCAACACGCATGAAGGAGTTTTGGAAGTTTATTTGGCGATTGAATGTCCCTAATAAGATTCGAAACTTCACGTGGCGTGCATGCTGGAATATCCTACCCACAAAGGATAACCTCTTTCGGTGAAGGATAACGGCAGATAATACCTGTGAGGTATGTGGAAGCTTTGAAGAAACAACAGGTCATGCACTCTGGCACTGTCACCATGCGAAGGAAGTGTGGAAGGAAGTAAGCTTGGATACAGATAAGGTGATGGACAAATGCCCGGAATTCCTGGACTTATTGTGGTATGCCCGAAACGTGAAGCAGTGGCCGGAGGAGGACGTGGGTCTGACGGCATGGGGCATTTGGACGAACCGGAATGAGGTGCGCCACGGGAAGAGCAGAAAACCAGCATCTGTTCTCGTTCGGTGGACAAAAGAACTCTTGGAGAACTTTGTGATGGCTAACCATTCTACACGGCCATTCAAAGATCCTGTGGAAGCAACGAGGCAACCTCCCAAGCCTCCGTGGTACAAAGCCAACATGGACGGTGCAGTTTTTTCTTAGTAAAAGGAAACCGGGATCAGGGTGGTGATAAGGGACCATCACGGGGAGGTGGTGGCAGCACTTAGCAAGAGGATAAAGGCTCTGTTGGGTGCTATGGAGGTAGAGGCCAAAGAAATGGAGGAAGCAGTCAGTTTTGCATGGGACATGGGAATCCGAGACTGCCTATTTGAAAGCGACTCCCTCACTGTGGTGAACGCCATGCTGCGACGCACAGAGGCTCCCTCGTCTATTGTTAATGTTATTACTGGGTCCTTGTCCTAGCTTTATAGATTTAGAGAGGTGAAATTTAGCCATGTGGGTCGGTCAGGGAATAAGGCTGCACACACGTTAGCCCAGTTTGCTAAAGGTGTGTCAGACCAAAATGCTTGGGTTGAGGAAACACCAGGCTGTATTGAGAAGCTGGTGTCCCAAGATGTACTGTCTTTGGTTTTAGCTTAATTTAAAGTAATGAGTTTCACATAAAAAAAAAAATATATATATATATATATATATAATAACTTATTATATTTATATGTAATATCAATTATATAAAAATATATGATAAAGAAGGAGAAGACTAGTAACATACTTAGGAGTAGGACTAGGAGTAAATGTGAAACTAAGAAAATAAAATAGTAATTGATATAAAATTTTGCGTTTGTAGTGGATGACTTCTTAAACATACACATAGACATAGTTACTCTCTTTGAATTGGAGATAGTTGGAGATAAAAAGAAAAAGTAAGAAAAAAATAGAAGGGAGAAAGTGAGATAGAGAGAATGAGGAAAAACTTACAGATATAGATATAAATTTGTACAGATGTGTTGGTTGTAATAGTGATGTAATTTTTTTTATTAATAAAGAAGAAAAGTGCAAGGAAAAACAATTTCACTTCGTTGTCAACTGCAAGGTAAGCCAGAATTATGGAAAGAATATTCATATATATATATATATATATATATTAATGAATAAGCAAAATTTTTGGAACTGACACGATACTTTCAAAAAAAATTCCACAACAAAATCTAGGTGGCCAATTGTTAAAGGTAGATAAAAAAAAAATATTGTTTGTTGTGGGTCCAGATAAAAAGCAATTGCAATTTGCCTCATATTATTGTAAAAATATTGTGAAATTAAAATTAAGATGATCATATTCAAGCTTCAAGCTTATTTCAATTGGGTTCAAACAAAATTTAGGATTAGGGTGTTCAAATTTTTATTTTAGGGGTCAAAATGAAAAAAAAAAAAATTAAAAATTTTATATATAAAAATTTTGTTTCGGCCAGGTCAGGGGTTCATCAGGGTTCAAATGAACCCCTGACCTTAATGTAAAGCCGCCCATGTTTTGTTCCCATCCCACCAAAAAAAAAAACAAAAAACAAAAAAGGGGGAGAGATGGTACAGCATAGCTGTCTTGTCCTGCCGTTTTCAGCAGCCCACGTGAAACCACTAATGCAGTAGTGCTGTTCTGATTGATCGACTAAGCTTGGGTCCCATTTTCCAGCAATGAACGGACAAGGACAATCAAAGGGAATTCATTCATAGATTATTGTAGACTTGTGTAAAAGGTTTATGTACGAGTTTTTTGTCACTTAGTACGAGTAACATGCAAGTTGTAGCAAATAATTGGTCCCATTTTCCAGCAATGAACGGACAATGACAGTCAAAGGGAATTCATTCATAGATTATTGTAGACTTGTTGTGTAAAAGGTTTATGTACGAGTTTTTTGTCACTTAGTACGAGTAACATGCAAGTTGTAGCAAATAATTGTGAGAAGATAGGCATGGTTTAATGCACAGTACATTGAATTGATACTATACGAACACGTCTCCAAATTGTAAGAAGAATGTGGTCTTAAAAATATTTGCACTTGGTGCAGGCCCCAAAGATCAAGTTTGACTTTGCTTTTACAAAAAAAAATTTTAGTGTCCATGTACTATCAATCGTCTATCTTCTCGGGGACTCGGACACAAACGCAATACTAGCAGAGAGAGAGAGAGAGAGAGAGAGATGGCCATGGCACATATTCTAGTCATACCATTTCCAGCACAAGGCCATGTGAACCCCTTGATGCTTTTGTCACGAAAAATAGTGAAGCATGGGTTCAAAATCACATTTGTAAACACAGACTTCAACCACAACCGTGTTGTGGGTGCGTTGGACAGTCTCATGGATTCAAACATTAGTTTGGTGTCTATCCCAGATGGATTAGGTCCTGAGGATGACCGAAATGAGTTGGGCAAGTTATGTGAAGCTATGTTACGCACCATGCCTGAGAAGCTTGAGGAGCTCATAAACTATATTAATGCTTCAAATGGTGATGACAAGATCAGTTGTATAGTAGCCAATGCTGCAGGTATGGGGTGGGCCATTGAAGTTGGCATTAAGATGGGAATTAAAAGAGCTTTCTTCTGGCCTGGGACAGCAGCTTCGCTTGCCTTGCAATTCAGCATCCCAAGGCTGCTTGATGGTGGCATTATAAATTCTGATGGTAAGATAATTGTTATACTATTTGATCTTTATGTTAGTTTGAACATGTATGCATTTATTTTATTTTATTTTATGATCATGCATATGTTTTTTCAAATGCGTTGTTTAGGGTTGTCCACGGGTTGGTCTGGGTCGGATTTGTGCCCAACCCAGAATTGACCCAATTAGTTGGGTCTCCCATACCTGGACCCGTCACGACCAATAGAAGGAGGCGGTTCGGGTGGTCGGATGTCTTCGATTTTCGGTCTGTTTTCGGTCAATTTTGGACTGTGTGAACATTGTCGGATTTTGCAAAAATCAATTGGTTTTTGCCGAATTCCGCCATTTTTTATTTCGACAAATCGAACAAAAAAAGACTAGCCAACCTCTCCAATCGGCAAAGAATGGCTAGTTTCCAGTGTGTAGACGGTCGGGTTGGTTGAAAATTGGTTTTCCATGCTCAGACCCGCCAACGTACCTGCCAGTCTTGGGTTTTGGGGGTGGAGACTCGCCGCCAACCATCACCGGTGTCGAGTTGGCAAGTTTTTGGGCCGAACAAGCTGGGTTGGGCAGGTGGACACCCCTAGTGCTATTTGTCCTATTTTAATACATAATAGTACTCATTTGAAAGAATAGTGCATCTGTTGGTAGCAAGGATGAAGCAGCTGACCACATATTAAATCACATAATTTATTAAATCATTTATATAAGTCACATGATTAATTATTAAGTAGGTAATGTATAAAAATACATGTAAATAATATTTTGAGGTGCCACATAGTAAGTTGTAGGAACTTTATTTCAAACTGATTTGGAGGAAAACTATGTCTTTTATAATTTTTAGATCTTAAACCAAGCAAACTTAAAGTTACAATTGTTGCACTAGTAGGGGTATCCATATATTCCACCAACTAGCTTGACCTAGACCGACAAAGTTCTAATGGTTTTGACAACTTCCTTTGGACGATTGCAGTTTTCAATGTACATACTAGACCAAAATCAAATTGATCAGACATCAAATTTTGTTGCCAAACAACCAATTTTATGATCCAACCAATCAAAGGCATCTTCCCTCCTCCATTTTGCCACCACTACCCCCCAAATTTGCAATTGTTGTCAACAATGTCAACCCATATTTTTCATGCCTCATCGATGCCCTACCTTTCTCCTTCACCCTTAATTGCCACTCAAAGTTTGTGGAACTGTTGTGCCTCATTGATACCACCCCTGATGATGCCGAAAAATCACCAGTGAGCTACACAGTCCTCGCACGCTCGAAACAACACACAACTTTAGAGTGCCAAAGCGGGTCAATTAAGCGTACCTGTTTTCTGAGAGTCTTTGGGTTTTTATAGTAGTGTAGAATCAAACTCCTATGTTTGCGCAACAAGTCTTTCCATATAGGGAAGATCCTCATTAATGGGCGTATTTTCCAGAATCTTCTTCGCATTAGAATTCTATTCATGTTGGGATTCTATGGGTTAGGGTTAATTGTGAGACGCAAGTCGTTTCCATTTAAGATTCCTTGGAGACCACAAAATGACCAAGTTAGTGCCACGTGGCCCTCTGGTCTGTCAACCATGATCCGTTCATACTAGATCCGTCCACTTCCGACCTATTCATCCTGATCTGTTAAGCCCATCCAAATGGACCTGTTAACTATAGGCTCTGATCCGTCACCTCACTATTCATCCTCTTCAGTTTCCCCCTCACCCCGTGAGTGGACGGACACGCAGGGTGACGGTTTAATTTGAACTTTTGACAAATGTCGCTTGGACAAGCTGGCCTAGGATAATTAATGATGGACGCATGGCGTTTACTGAATGGTTGCTCACAGGGATCGAAGCGCCCCTTCGTCTTCCGCGCCGTTCTCCCTATATAAACTGAGACTTCTTTTGTTCATTACTTTACTTTCTTCTGAAATTCAAGATCAGAGCGCACCTGTCGCCCTTGTCAGAAGCCTGTACCGTTCAACTGTTGCATTCGTCACTATTACCTCCTCATTGTTTGACTCCGTCCTGGTAAGCATCCTCTTCCTTTTACTTCAAATTTTCATGCATTTTTACTTCTTTAGACCTTTACACAACCGTCAACCATTATAGTACTGTCAGTCTTAGGATTTACCGTCACGTGTAGGTTATGTCTAGTGCATCAAGTAACCAATCGTTTGTCCGCAATGGAGTCAGCTACGATGAAGTGTACCCGTCAGGTCACAAAGACCTTGACAGTCCTAGTGAGGAAAGGAGTCCGTCAGCTTCCTCTTCAATATACGAGGATCCAGGGATTGAGGAATTAAACGGTGACTCTAGTGACGATTTAATGGATGCTAACCCCCCAATCCAATCCGTCATAGGACCTGATGGGCTTAAGGAGTTCATCCTTCTCCCCTTATGGACAATCAACGATTTTATTTCCAAAATCAAAGAAACACACTTCAAAACACTTAGGGATAAATATCAAATACCCGACAATATATCCATGCGTCTACCCTATAAATCAGAGAAGTGTTACTACGAGGGTCTTGAAGACCTAGGGATTTATAAGCAAATGCTGAAGGCAGGGCTCAGGTTTCCATCAAGCACCCTCCACCATCGTCTCCCCTAATATCTTGGATTGTCCGTCAACCAGATCTTCCCAAATGCTTGGAGGGTCTTCCTCAGTGTAGAGGTCCTATATGGTGCTATGTCGGATAGGGCATGGAGGTTGATGGTGGAAGAATTTTTCCACTGTTACCGTCCTACCGAGATTACCCAATCCAAGGGCATGTACAACTTCACGCCCAGGGGCCCGTTACTAAGGCTCATTTGTGAGAATCCTAACTACAACAAAGATTGGAAGAGTCGTTATTTCTTTTTTGAGGGTGACGAATGGATGTGTCACCCTGGTGACACCGAATTCATGCCCGTTGACAAAACATGGGGCATAATGCCACCGTCGGGTATGCCTCTGTTAGCAAATACTTGTTTATGTTTCAACTTTTCTTTAATGCATAACGATTCGTCTTTCTATGCAGCCTGAGACCATCCTCCAGTCTCACCTGAGCAATTCAGTTTTTTGGGGAAGTTTTTTAACAAAACCAAGCTCGAAGAGAGGACGTGGGCTAAGTTGGTCAATCTCAACACACTGCATTGGTACTGTGATGGACTAGAGCCAACCAGAGCCGCCCTTTGATACGAAGCCCAAGTTAAAGCACGTAAGTTCATCACTTTGAGTTTTTGTTATACTTACTCAAATTTCAACGTCCGTCCTCTATTTTGCAGAAATGGATGCTGCTAAAAGAAGAGCCGTCATCATGCAACATGCACCAAAAAGAAAGAGGTTGAAGGTCAACCTAAGGAGACGGGCTCGTCCAATCTGTCTTCAAAAAGAAAGCTCCCAGAGAAACAAGGTCGCCTACCTAAGAAACCCAAAACTGTTTTAAAGCCCGTCGTGGGTTTAGAGGCTGAGGGCAGGAAGACGGTTACTCCTGCAAAGCATGGAGTAGGGAAGGGTTTAATGAAGGGCCCGTCCACAACCCAAGAAAAGCCACCCGTCCTCCTCCGAGAGGACTCCAAATACGCTCTTGAGAAGCTTTCGTCCATCATGTCGTCCAATGACTATGAGGACTTAGGCAATCATGCTATTGAGGCCATGGGGGAGACGGAGTTGTTTAGTATTTCCCAGGTATGTTATGCTGTCCACTTCCTATTTTTTCATTCACTTATCTCTGTCACTAATAACCTTTATTTTCAGGCTATGGTGATGATGAACGGGTTGATGGGACAGTGTTTGAATCACGAGACGATGCTGGACCGCGTTAGGGCAAAGGCCAATGAGACGGAGGAGGAATTGAACAGTCTTAAGACTTGGAGAGTTGGTATGGAGAAGAAACTCTCCCTCTCGGAGAAGGTCAGGAAGGAACTTGATCAGCAGGTTGAAACGTTGAGGAAGGTCTTGGAAGATAAAGAGAAAGAAATCAAGGATGCCAAGGACCAACTCCGTCAGTTAAAAGAGGCAGCGATCCGTGAATATCGCGACTCCGACGGCCTCCTAGAGGAGCTTGGGACCTCTTATGCGAACGGTTTTGACGATGCTATCTGTCAGGCAAAGAAGGCTTATCCCAACGTTGATTTTTCTCAACTTAGCATAGACACACAACTCCAAGCTACTGGTCAACCCATCACCTTTGAGAGCACGGAGGACTTATTTGCTGACAATGCAGCCCCTGGCGACGGGGAGTCAGTTCCTCTCAAGAACCAAGCCCAACTTGTTGATGGTGACGTCCGTCACTTTGTGGGAACAATCTTTTAATTTTTATCCGTCACTTTGTGGCATGTAAAAACAATACTTTGGATATGTAGCTAATGATTTAAAGACCAACTTTTTAGACGTATCCATCTTCTGGTGAAATGTGAATTGTTAATTTTAATATTTTGTCGAGCCTGTTATAACAACTTTTTATAACTGTCTTCACTGGGGATCCGTCCTTTAGGATGAGCCCGTCCGCACAATGATTACAATTAATTAAGCTAATTTAGATCTGTCCTCTATGACGGGCTATTATTATTACCTAATCTTATATGGATGTATTCACATGATAAGACAAGTCTGTCCATTTGTGGACTTAGAAGCTTTTGATTAAACCATAAGTTGGATCCATCCATTATATGGACTTTGGTTCTTATCATTCATTTTAGGATGAGTTCGTCCACTTATGGGCTGTGAATATTTATTGAATTGGACCTGTCCTTAAGTTGGATCTGTCCGACATCTAACCTGTCCTGTTCGGTACTCTGAATTCTAATCAGAACCCGTCCACTAATGGACTAGCAATATTGATCTGTCTTTATGTTGGATCCATCCATCTTTGGATAATAAAACTTTCAACCGTCCATTTTATGAACTATAATTTCCATCCTCTAGGGATAACTTGTCCACTAATGGACTAGCAATATTGGATCCGTCCATTTCATGGGTGGGTGATTCGTCCACCTTGTGGATAATAAAACTTTCATCCGTCCATTCTATGGACTAAAATTTCCATCCTCCAGGGATGACCCTTCCACTTTATGGACTAAATAAAGTTTCCATCATTCTTAGATGAACCGTCCACTTTATGGACTTTATAAAATTTCCGTCCTTATTGGACCATCCACTTTATGGACAAGTTTCCATCCTTCTTGGATGGACCGTCCACTTTATGGACTTAATAAAATTTACTTCCTTCTTGGATGGACTGTCCACTTTATGGACTTAATAAAATTTCGTAGAAAACACATCAGTCATATCTGAATATTCCTCTTATTATTAAACCAAAAGTAGTTATTTAAAGGGAAAAAGAAGCTTAAAAATAATGCTTAGAGTATTGTAGCAAAAATAAACTGTCTATGTAGTTAAAACTAGGAAATCGGAGAATGTTGCAATAATTAACTCAAAACTAGCAAAATGTGAATAAAATGAGGATTCGTCGGATGTTGCTTTCCACGTCGTCATTTTTACTGGCAGTACTTTCGTAGATGCTTAGCGTTCCATGGATGTTGCAGTTATTGCCCGTCTAACGTCTCCAGATGGTAGGTTCCTTTTCTTTGCCATGATGCGACTCTGTAGGGTCCCTCCCAGTTGGGGCCGAGCTTTCCTTGGGCAGGATCCTTGGCTGCGCCTATTACCTTCCTTAAGACTAGGTCTCCGACCTGGAAGTCTCTGTGCCTGACTTTGGAGTTGTAGTTCTTTGCCATAAGGTTCTGATATCGTGCCAACCTTTGCTCTGCTGTTGCCCACACTTCGTCCACCAGGTCTAGTTGCAAGCGAAGGGCTTCATCGTTCTTACTTCTGTCATAGTTGTCCACCTAGTAGCTTGTGAGCCCTACCTTTGCTGGGATGACTATCTCGCTCCCGTATGCTAGTCGAAATGGCGTCTCCCTTGTAGGTGTCCTTATTGTTGTCCGATATGCCCATAAAACACTTGGTAGTTCCTATGGCCATATGCCCTTTATCCCCTCGAGCTGAGTCTTGATGATTTTGAGCAAGGATCGATTCGTAACTTCAACCTATCCATTGGCTTGTGGATGAGCAGGTGACGAGTAGTGGTTCTTGATCCTTAGCTCCAAGCAGAAATCCTTAAATGTGTTGTTGTCGAACTACTTTCTGTTGTTAGAGACAAGCATCTTGGGTATCCTATACCTACAAATGATGTTCTTCCAGACGAAACTTCGGATGTTCTTCTCTGTAATAGTGGCTAGGGCTTCTGCTTCCACCCATTTGGTGAAGTAGTCGATGCCAACTACTAGGAACTTTAGCTGCCTGATTGCTGTTGGGAAGGGACCCATGATATCTAATCCCCATTGAGCGAACGGCCACGGGGCTGTCATAGGGGTGAGTTCCTCCGAAGGCTATCTGATGATGTTACCAAATCTGTGGCATTTGTCGCAAGCTTTGACATAAGTCTGTGCGTCCTTCTGCATAGTAGGCCAATAGTATCCCGCTCGAATCAGCTTGTTTACCAACGATCGTGCCCCCGAGTGGTTCCCGCAGATCCCCTCATGGACCTTTCTCACGACGTAGTCTGTCTCCTCAGGTCCCAAACACCTTAGGTACGGGCGGGAGAAACCTCTTTTGTATAGGACTTCTTTTATTAGAACAAAGCGCGATGCTTGGACCTTCAATTTTCTAGCGGCATCCTTCCCGTCCGGTAGCATGCCATGCCTTAGGTAGGAGACTAATGGCGTGGTCCAGTTGTTCTCGTTACCTATCTCCTGCACACTCGTTACTTCATCTATGAGTGAAGAAGTTTGAACGAAGGATAGTACCTGGTCGGGGATGAGCATGTATTCTGCTGAGGCGGCCTTTGCTAGGCGGTCGGCGTACTCGTTCTCCTCCCTCTGGATTTGGACGAATTTGATTTGGAGACCGTTGATTCGACCCTTCACCTCCTCAAGGTATTTCTTCATTCTTCCGTTCTTGCATTCATAGTCACCATTAACCTGACTAGTGATGACTTGGGAGTCACAGTATACGACCATGTTTTCAGCTCCTGCTGCTCTTGCGAGGTCCAATCCTGCAACTAAAGCTTCGTATTCTGCTTCATTGTTGGTCGTAGGAAAGTCCAGGCGGATCATGCACTCGATCTTATCTCCTTCCAGGATGCGGAGTACCACACCAGCGCCTCCAGCTTGCCTATTTGAAGATCCGTCTGTATAGACGCTCCATTGTGGAACTACCTCTGCCCCCTCGCCTTCCATGAGTGTGAATTCAGCGATGAAGTCAACTACCACCTGCCCCTTTATAGCAGTACGCGGACGGTATCATATATCAAATTCGCTAAACTCGACTGCCCATAATGCCATCCGTCCTGTAGCTTCGGGGCTACTCATGGCTCTTCTCAAAGGCTTATCTATCAAGACAACAATAGTATGAGCTCGGAAATACAATTTGAGTTTCCGTGCTGCGGTCACCAACGCGAACGCTAGCTTTTCCATTTGAGGATACCTTTCTTTTGCTCCTCGAAACCCTCGGCTCGTAAAGTAAATTGGTTTCTGCAACCAGTCCTCTTCTCTTTTCAAAGCTGCGCTGACCGTGGCTTGTGAGATGGCTAAATACAAATAGAGCTCTTCCCCTGGTTTGGATGGATTGAGTAAGGGAGGAGTCAAGAGATACAACTTAAGATTCTCGAACGCCTGCTGGCATTTGTCTGTCCATTCAAACGATCTCTTCAATATACGGAAGAAAGGTAGGCATTTATCTGTCGCCCTTGAGACAAACCTATTCAATGCCACTATTTTGCCATTCAGGCTCTGCACCTCCTTGACTGTCTTCAGAAGGGCTAAATCTATTATAGCTCGTACTTTCTCTGGGTTGACTTCGATACCCCTTTGGGATACCATGAATCCCAAGAATTTTCCCGCTGTAACCCCGAATACACATTTGCTTGGATTTAACTTCATTTTGTACGTCCGAAAGGTGTCGAAGGTCTCTTGGAGGTCGCTCGAGTGTTCGTCTTCTTGTAAGCTTTTCACCAGCATCTCATCTACATAAACTTTAACATTCCTCCCGATCTGTTGTGCAAACATCTTGTTCATTAATCTTTGGTATGTCGCCCCGACGTTCTTGAGCCTGAATGGCATTATTTTGTAGCAGAAGAGTCCCTAGCTTGTAACAAAGGAAGTTTTTTCTTAATCAGCCTCATCCATTCTAATCTGGTTATATCCAGAGAATGCGTCCATGAAACTCAGTAGCTGATGTCTCGTGGTCAAGTCTACCAAGGTATCTATTCATGGAAGTAGGTAACTATCCTTGGGGCAGGCTCTATTGAGGTCCGTGAAGTCTACGCACGTCCTCCACTTTCCATTGGCCTTTTTAACCATAACCACCTTTGCCAACCAGTTCGAGTAGTATACTTCTCGAATGAAATCTGCTTCTAGCAACTTCTGAACCTCCTCCGCTATCGCTTTGTCTCGCTCTTGAGCAAACACGCACTTCTTCTGTCGAACAGGAAAGGATGAGGGCGACACATTCAATCTGTGAACTATGACTGAAGCGTCAATCCCTGGCATGTCCTCGTGACTCCAGGCGAATACGTCTTGATTCTCCCTTAGAAATGTCATGAGCTCGTTTCGAATTGATTGACTAGCCAACATGCCCACTCTAGTCATCCGCTCAGGTCTGGAGTCGTCAAGGGTTACTTCTTCTAGTTCTTCTATAGGCTCTGCCACTCGTTGTTCCTCCGTGCACATGGTTTACTGGTGGTCATCCATTTCTAGCATCGTAACGTAGCATTCACATGTTGCTACTTGATCACGTCTTACTTCTCCTACCCCATACTCAGTGGGGAACTTGATCATCAGATGGTAGGTTGATGTTACAGCCTTCCATGAATTCAAAGTAGGACGCCCCAGTATGGCATTGTATGCGGACGAGCAATCAACGACTAGGAAGGTTACATCCCTCGTGATCTGCTGAGGGTAATCTCCAACTGTCACTGGTAGGGTGACCACTCCTAGTGGGTACACCCTTGTTCCTCTAAAACCTACGAGCGGGGCGTTGGTTGGGATCAATCGTTCCTTTTCTACTCTCATTTGCTGAAAGGCTGGATAGTACAAAATATCAGCGAAGCTTCCGTTGTCTACCAGCACCCTGTAGGTATTATAGTCTCCTACCCCTATACTGATTACGAGTGGATCATCATATGGGTGGTGGAGACGTAGGGCATCTTCCTTTGTAAACCTAATGACAGGATTGTCAACCCGCGCCATTTTCGGGGCGTATCCTGTTAGTTGAATATTCTGAACCATCCGTAGGTATGCCTTACGTGCCTTCTTAGAGGAACTGCTGCCCCCCGTGATCATTCTTATATCTCCCATGGGTGGCCTAGGTCGCTCGTTTTCTCTTTGGGCTGGTGCGCCTTAGTTTTGCTCTATTCCTTCCTTGCTAACGAATTTTTGCAATTTTCCTTGCCTAATAAGGGCTTCTATCTGTTACTTCAAGTCATAGCAATTAGACGTATTGTAGTCGTGGTCTCGATGGAAACGGCAATACTTATCCCTGGGCCTCTTGCTGGGATCGCCTTTTTAATTTGCCGGAGAAAGTTAAGGCTCCTTCATCTTTGATCTGCATCAAGACCTAATCAATCGGGGTATTCAGGGGGGTGAAGTTTGTAAACCTCCCCGTCGGGGGCTTGGATCGTCGATCATCTCTTTTATCTCCTGTTCTAGCCATCTTCCTACCCTTATCCTGCCGGGCTTCCTCTTGCCTTTTTCTCTTCTTGGGTTTTTCTTCGCATGCCAATAGTGCATGTTCAGCATTCATGTACTTGGTGGCCCTATAAAGCACATCTAACATGGTTTTCAGGTCATTCTTGTATAAGGAGAATAAAAATTTACCCTTTCGTAATCCGTTCGTGAAGGCTGCTACGAGGATCTTGTCGTCAGCTTCGTCGATTGAGAGTGCTTCCTTATAAAAACGAGTTATGTAGGACCTCAATGTCTCATCCTCCCGCTGCTTAATATTCATCAGACATGCAGTAGACTTTTTATACCTGTGTCCCTCGATGAAGTGTGATGCGAATTGGGCGCTTAACTCTTTGAAGGAACTAATGGAGTTGGGCGTCAGCCTACTGAACCATATCCTTGCGGGGCCCTCGCGTGGTGGGGAAGGCCCTACACATGATCTCGTCCGATATCCCCTGAAGGTGTATCAGGGTCTTGAAAGACTCCAAGTGATCCAGCGGGTCCTTGTTTCCGTCGTAGTTTTCTACTTATGGCATACGAAACTTTAGAGGAAGGGGGAAAGAGTTGACGGACATTGTGAATGGTGAATCTGTTTGGTGGACCAAATCGTTAAGATCACTGGAAACTCTTCCCTTGAGCGCGTTCATCATGCATTCCATCTATTCTTTCATCATCTGCATCTCTTCAACAATGTGGGGCAAGGCCGTATTAGTAACGGATGGACGGCTCATTTCTTGTCTATCCGGTCTACTAGGGGTGTTACTACCCTCCGGCCCCTCTTGGTTCCTCCGGTTAGCACTGGTACCTTCTTGATCTTCCTCTTGGGTTCCCATCGCCGTGTTCTTTTGTCGCAGCTGTTACTCTAGGGTTTGGTTTTGTCTAGTGAGGCATTCCACTGCTGCTGTAAGGGTTTGGACCTGTCTTTCCAAGGCAATAAGTCGTGGCTTGTCTCCCTAAACGTTGTTGGTGGTTGCCATCGAGCGAGTAAGTACCATGCAACTCTTTGTCTGGGAAGCGTTTGTATGGCTTTCAAGTCACTGTCTTTCCCACAGACGGCGCCAACTGATGATGCCGAAAAATCACCAGTGAGCTACACACTTCGCGCGCTCAAAACAATACCTACACAATAAACAGAGAAGACCTAACAGAGAGCATCGGTGTGGGGTCAACCAAATACCCTTTGAAGGTCAAGTTAGAATTTCTCACAACTCTAGAGTGCCAGAGCGGGTCAATTAAGCGTACCTGTTTTCTGAGGGTCTTTGGGTTTTTATAGTAGTGTAGAATCAAACTCCTATGCTTGCGTAACAAGTCTTTTCCATATAGGGAAGATCCTCATTAATGGGCGTATTTTCCAGAATCTTCTTCGCATTAAAATTCTATTCATGTTGGGATTCTATGGGCTAGGATTAATTGTGAGACACAAGTTGTTTCCATTTTAGATTCCTTGGAGACCACAGAATGACCAAGTTAGCACCACGTGGCCCTCTGGTCCGTCAACCATGATCCGTTCATACCAGATCCGTCCACTTCCAGCCCATTCATCATGATCTGTTAAGCCCATCCAAATGGACCCGTCAACTATAGACTATGATCCATCACCTCACTATTCAACCTCTTCAAGCCCCAAATCTATCTTCTTCATTGATGATTACACTTTAAATACTTGTTCAATTTAAATCAACAATCGGTCTAGTTTTGTTGAACCCAATCCATTCAGGTTGGTTGCAAGTTGACCTCCCATCCGACCAAACTAGAGTCATGGACACCCGTAACTATAAGTAAGATTATTATTATTTTGTTTGCACCTAGGTAGGATTAGAAATAATGAAAATAAATTAGAGTTATTTAACATATTTGGGATTTGACTAGTTAAGATTAAGACTTTGTATATCTAATATAATATTTTTTTTGGTATAGTGTATATTTAATTTTACCATATCCTTGTCATACCTATGTTGGCATGCACTAATTTTTCTAGTCCAAATTGAAAGGAAAAATCCAATAGCTAGAGCAGATAACGGAGTGTGAAACATAGCAACCAAATTTATATGGAGACTCATGATTCTTTTAGTACTTTGGCCTCAAAATTTTTGGAACTGATTCAAAAAAACTGTTTGAACTTGGTTAATGAATTCTACTATGAGCTTAGTTCATGTGTTCGAAGACATCAACTAACCATGAAATGCCTGCACCCCAGCTCAACAAAACTCAAACCCTAACTTGGTGTGAACTATATTTTAATCATACTTGATAGTATTTATTTATGCCTTTTAGCTTTTACCACATATAAGCCAAACTCGTGACCCAAATAACATTGGTAAAAAGCAAAATAAACATGATAATCCACAAAGGTTTTTTTTTTTTTTTTTTTTGTGTGTGTGTGGGTAAAAATGGGTATCTAATTAAATTTGACAATTCTTTTAATCAAATTGGGAGGTCTTAAGTTCAAATCATATCTCCATCTTACCTCCCATTTAAAAAATTCTCACATGTTCAGTCCTACTTAAAAAGGGCAATTTAGACCTACACATAACAGGGAAATGATAGATTAAATTCATTATTTCCTAATAAATTAAAGAATTAAGGTTTTCAAACAATTGATAATTTATCATCCTTAACATAAGAATACTATCAAGTTATATGGTATTTGTTACGTCCATAGAATTGTGTTGACAAACTGTGAACAATTGTAACACTTAGAATCTTTGTTAGTCTTGGTTTAATATTGAAAATATATCAAAGAAAAAGACAAGTTAAGATTCAAGCTATGAAAGACTTTTAAGGATCTCAAAAACATAACTGTTATTGTACTACATTTCGACATAACTCGATCAATTGAGTTTTACTTAACTTGACTAGTCAAACTAGAAATCTCAACTGATCAAGATTTGTGTAGTTTGTATTTGAAGGTTTTTCTGTCAACCCGTTTGATCTAGGATTACGTGCACTTCAAGTCTATATACTATATAAGCAACCCTATAGCATGTTTTTTAGGACTTTTTGAGAGCTGGGACTTTTTTTTTTTTTACACAAATCTTAAGAATTTTCCAAGCTCTCTTGAAGCATTGTGAGAGTGCTTTTTCTCGGGATACTCAGGCCCAAGGATCCCGGACCTGAATGAAAAGAAAGGATCTGGTGGACTGGGCCTTGACTCACCGCAGCTAAATGGCTGTTTAAGAATCAAGTGAATGCAGAGAATACTCCTGACAACACACAAAAATGACAAACAAGGATATCGAGGAGTGCCAGAAATTAACAACGTAAGCTCAGGAAAAAAGAAAAGCAGGATTAGCAAGACAATAAAAAGAGAAGTACTGTGGGGATCCTGGGAACAATATTTAATTAAAGCATTATCTATTCGATCATAGCAAGCTTACTAGGACGTGATACAAGGTCCAATCAAGCTCAAAAATTGCAGCCTTGAATGGCTATTTCAGCCTTCAAAACTTGCGAAGTTTGATTCTCGTTGGATCCGAGTATGTGCCATAGTTGCTTTTACAGGATATCGGGAAGCAGTATTTGTTTTCCCTTGGTATTTTCTTTCTGCCTAAACTTTCTGATAATTTTCTAGAGAATCTCTTCTTTCTATTGTGTTTCTTTCCTTTTTTTTCTCGCTGCCTTTCTTCACAACCCATCCTCTCCTTTTATAGTGGAGTTTTCTGGGCGTCTTGGGGAACCGTTGGTTCCCCTGTTTTGGTCTTTTGTAAACAGAGTATGTTCTGTCCTCATCATCTCGGTAAGTCCCCTTTTCCGTTTTCTCTCATTCTTTCCTTCTCTTGGTTCTGATTCCTTCGAAAGTTTCTAGTTGGCCATCCTCTTTGGGATGTGCTGAGGTATGCCCTTCTTGGCATCCTCACTTCTGGTGTCTTTTACTTCTCCGTTTCTTTCCTATTTGGGCGGAATCCTGTTCTGCTCTTTTGAAATCGTTTTGTTAACATTCTTTTTCCTTGTTTTGGTTCCCCGACGCCTTTTCTGTCTGTGCCATGAAGGGTCGCTTGCGTCCTTTTGTTTTTTTCTTGTTTTTCTTTCTATCGATCTGTCCTGGTCTTCTTTTTTCTTCGCGCTTATTGATGGTGCTCGAGGATCCTTGCGCCTTATACTTTGCTGTGATGTTCTCTCTTTTTCTTTTTTGGTTGCTTTTCCTTTTCTGGGCTTCGGGATCCTCAGGGCCTTTTGTATAATCCCTTTGGACTTGGTCTTTTTTCTTTTGGGCTTAACTCACTCTTTCTTGGGCTTAGCTTATCCTTTCTTGGGCTTATTTTATTGTGATTTTTTAGGCCTCAACATTTAGCCCCCCGAGCTCGTGGGTTGCCTGAAGCCCACGCGTGAGTGATTTAGGTTTCCTTAGGTTTTTGTGATATCCCCCCTTTTCAACTTTTACTGGGTTCCCTTCCTATTTACTTGGGATCCCGGCTCTTTTTCTGCTGCTTCTAGCCGCCTCTTTTTTGCGTGTTGTATTCCCTTATTCTTTCGCAGCTCCCTCTTTATACGGGACGTGGCAGTTGGATATTTGAGGTGAAACTCCTCTACCCACTTTCCTCGTTTCCCGTTATTTCTCATTAATAACTGCTGTAACCCCTACTTCAAATTAAATTCTTTGGCAACTGGCGCGTCTTTTCATAAACTGTTTTCCCCAACTGCTATTTGCGCCTTTATTGTAGCCGTTTCATCTTATCACTTTGCTTCTCTGGGTTATTTCGCTCTCTGTGTTTCTCTTTCTTTTCCTCTTCTTCTCTGTTACTCCGGTCTTCCTTTTTCGCACCTTCAATCTCTTTTCTTCTTCATAGTGTGTGTGTTTCCATGGCTTCTTCTTCTTCTCGAAAGAGGAGAGAGCGTACTCCTGGTCCTTCTGAGGGTGAAGGTTCTTCTGGTTCTGCTCCGAGCGATTCTCATGAGGTTGTTGAGCGTCCAGCCTTCCCTCTACGAGATCCTTGGTATTCTCCCAGTTTATTTTTTTCCTCATATTTCTCATGGTGAGGCTCCTCCATCCCCTCACGTTTGGCTATTTTCTGGCCAAGCGGGTTTCGCTGGTTCCGCCCAGGTTCCTGACCCTAGAGAGGTTTTCGATCTCCAGATCAGACAAGGAATCCGAGAGGCGGTTCCTATTTTCTTTGATTTTGTGGCGGGGAAAATTCAGGGTTGGCCCATATGGGTAGACAAGGAACTGTCTGATGCTGAGTTTGTGGGTCGTTTGGAGCGCGCCGGCATCCTAAAGGCAGTGGCTATTTCCAGAAACCTTGAGGGTTTCAGAGACGCCAAAGGGCTCAGGCATCTGGTACGTCGTTGGTGCCCTTCCCTTCATACTTTTTTCTTTTCTACTGGTGAATTGACAATCACCTTGGAGGATGTGGTTAATAACTTCCTCCTCCCGGTGTTTGGTGAAGAGAATCCCTTTGATATTGATCTTTCTGGTGAGGATCTTGTGGTAGAGGAGAAATTATTTGGTCATTTTGGTGGTCGCTCCGCCTCTCCTGGTGGTAAGCCGGCTAGGATGGGGAGATGGGTGATGACCCTCTCTCGTGAAAAGGATAAGGAAGTAAGGTGGGCTGGTTTCCTGGCCTTCTGGCTTAGTAAATTTTTGTTTAGTGAGTTCCCTGGGTACGGAGTTAAGTCTTCGCTTTTTCCGTTGGCTATCAAGTTGGCTCGAGGTACCCAATATCCTTTGGCCCCTCTGTTTTTGGGTCACGTTTATTCTCAACTGGACCAGCTTCATGGAGATGAGGCTGAGGGTGACTCTTGCTATGTGATTACTTCATCTCTTCATTGTGCCATTCTTCAGATTTTTATGTGGGACCGTTCTGCAGCCACTTTGGCTAAGTGTAGAAATTTGAAGTTTGTGAAGGACAAGTTCCAAGGATCCCCCGACATAGTGAAGGGTCTTTGTGGCAATTCTACTGATGCCTTTCCCATTATTTTTCGTTGGATTAGCTTAAAAGGTGGTGGCCTCAATCTTGTGGAGTTGTTTGACCAAGCAAGGAGCTTATGTTGGAGATCCCCTCGTGAGTTTGGTCCTGGCTTTGCGTGTGATTCTCTGTTGTCTTCTTTTTTATCTTCAACAGGTAATACCTTCGACTTGCGCCATGGTGATGAGGGCAGTCTGGCTTACCTTGCCTGCATTAGCCCCTCCTGGCTTCCCGTGCCTTCTTCAAGTGGCCCAAAGTACACTCATTATTCAGCACACCGGGTGCTTCGACAGTTTGGTTTTGATCAAGATATCCCACCAGTTTTTAAGGATGTGGTGCCATCCCTTCCTTCCTTGGATCCTTTCTTGAGGCTGCAGGCCTTTTCTTATTGGTCTCGGAGGAGCCCCCAGTTCGTAGTGCCTAACTCCCAGAGAGGAGTCTTTGCTTCCAGTGGCTATACCGGTTATTGGAGAAGAGTACAAAAATCTTTTGTCGACTATGTTGGCACTGGTACAATTCGGGAAGTCCCGAACTCTAGCATTGTTTCTGCTCCGACAGCTAATAGACGTTTATCCCTTCCTACTGCTGGGATTGTTTCTGCTGCTGCAAGCAGCAAGACTGGGTTTGCAGAGTGGCATTCCTCCAGGGGAGGTTGGGTGACTTATGGACAGGATCTTCCTGAGGCCTGGCTGGGTGATAGTCTTATCATTGGTACCTCCTCTGGGGTACCCATCAAAAAGGGTGTAACAGAGACAATTAGTGCTGCTACTGCTAAAGGTAAGGATGTTAAGTTGAAGAAAATGAAAGCTGCTGATGTTGGCGAAAGTGCAGGGGGTGTGGAGATAGGCTCTGAAGCAAAAAGAAGGAAAACGGGGAAATCTCAAGCACACTTGGCATCTCACAAAGGCAAGGATGTCAGGGAACCTTTAGTTTCAAGGACCCGGAAGAAGACCAAGGTAGAGTCTTCTTTTCCCCAGGTTCCTGTGACTGCTTCAGTCCATGGTTCTTTAGGATCCTCTGGTTTGGTATCCCAGCCTCCTTTAGGACCCTCTGGGCGTACTCGTAGTAAGCAAAAGACTTCCAGAAAATCTGTAGAGAGAGAGAGAAGGGCAAGACTTCTTTCCTTCTTCTCTCCTTTTTTTTTTCGCATTCATTTTCTATCTTTGCTGACGGGTGGTGATTTCCTTTGCAGTCCAAGCGCAAGTCTGATTATAAGAAGGGTAAGAGCCAATCTTCTGGAGACGACGTGGTAAGTGTGTTCCCCTTTCTTCTGTTCTTTCTGCGCTGCTAGTATTCCTGCTGTTTTCCTTTTTTTTTTTACTTAGTATTGCCTTCTCTGCTTCTCCTTTCTTTAGGTGGAGGTATCCCCTCCTGTGACTGGCAAGGTTCTGGGGGAGGAAACTATCACAGCTCTTTCTGTCATTTTTCCTGTTATGGGAGAGGAGCCCCCTACTGATGACCCTGCTGAGGAAACTGGGCAGCCGATGCAAGGTTCCCAGGATTCTCAGGATCCCAAAGCTTCTAGGATCCCATCATCTCAAAGTCCCCATCTTGCACGCACTCCTAGTCCTATCAGGACTGTGTTTCCTCAATCCTTGTCAGATAAGGATGCTTTGGGAGACACTCCTTTATCCAAACAAACAGGTAAACCTTGTTTCTTTTGAAGTGGCGTTATGCTTTACTTTCTTTTCCAGTTTCTCTTGAGTTCCTTCTTTTTCCTTTTAGGTCAAACCAGTGAGAAATCCGCTCCCAGTGTTGCCTCTTCTTTAGAATCAGAGAGCTCAGAAGGTGAGTGTAAGCTGCTCCATCGTGTTTTCCTTTTTCTTTCCCCCCTTTCTTTTTTTTTATATATATATGGCGAAGCCCCCTGCATCTATCCCTTCCTTTAGCCAATTTGCCATCGGTCCTTCACCTTTTCTTCAACTTGCCTTATGTTCCTTCCCAGAATCTTCGGGGACGTCAGGAGATCAGGAAGAAGAGGTTCTGCCTCAAGAAACTGGAACCGGTTTGCTTCTTCTAAATCTGTTCTTCCTTTTCTTTTTCTTCTTTTTTTTTTTGAATATTGATACAGGCTTTGCAGGTTCTGAGCCTGTTATCCCTGAAGGAATTGTGAGACCTGTTGAAGTTGCTGACCTTCATTCAGAGCAAAAGGCTGCAAGTCCTCAGGTTTCTGCAAGTGGTGACGCGGTGATGGGGGATGCCTCGAAGGTGGCTGCCTCAGATCTTGATTCAAGGCTTTCCTCTTTCCTGGCTCGCTTCGATCTTTTGGAATTCAACAGTCTTCCTGCCAGCCACTTTCATGTCTTTGGGTCTTCTTATGGCAGCTTCCTGCGCTTCTCTGTTCCTGTGGAGGGCTTGCCGCTGCTAGAGAGCCTGCTCAAGAGTCACGGGGATTTTACCAGTGGCTTCAGGGGAGGCATTTTTCTAGGCAATATTTTGATGGAGTTGCTGTGTGCTGTGTTGATTTCTCTAAAGAATTCCTCTGTTGATTCGTTGTCTGAAGAAAAGCTTCTGGAATGGAGAGGGGTGGTGCAGGACCTTCTAGAGGCCAAGTTTAATTTGTCTTTCCTGCTGGATCACTTGCGTCTGCTGGCTCATATGCTGTTTCAAAGGCAATCATTCAAGAGTATAGACACTGAGATAGCTGTTGCTGAGGAAGCTTTGGCTCATGCTCACAAAGTTCTACAAGATTTGAAAGTCAAGCGGCAGAGGATCCTTTCTTCTTTGGCTGTTCCTGCTATTTCTCCAGATGCTTCTCTGTTGGCCGGCCTCATTCCTTAGCTTTTTTTTTTATTCATATGAACAATTTGGGGTTGTATAATTTTTTTTTTTAAACATTGCTCTGCTCTTTCTCTTTTGTGCTTCAAAACTGCTTCTTATTTCTTGGTATGTGAATCTGCCTTTTTCCTTGGATGTATATATATTGTCTTTACTTTCTTGTGATTCTTTTCTTTCCTGAGTCCTGGACCATGGTTTCCACAGGTTTCACTGTAAGTTCTGGTCCAGGTACTTGGTGACTTATTGTGCAAGTACTGAGCTGGGTACACCAGTATCCTTCTCTATGTATGTTTTTTTTTTTTTGAGATACGGTCCCAGTTCATGAACTTTGACAGGTTCCCCCTTTGCCAAGTGCTAGGCTAGGTATCCTAGATATTTTCTTTTATTCTGTGATCCTAGACCTATGCACTTGGGACTGTTTGTGGGATATCCGAAATTATTTGTGTGGTGGATCCTGGGCCATATGTAAAAAGGGTATTACACATTCTCCCCCTTTTTTTTTGACTCAGGTATCCTTCCTTGAATTTATCTATATTTGGTCTTTGCAGTAAAGAAAAACTTAAATGTTGCAGAAACAGGAATTCCATTAAAACATGATCATTTTTTTTTAGGAACAAATAAAAGTCTTTTGGTGCAGCATTGACCACAAAGTGTCAATCTATCACATGTTCCTGAACAAAATTATCTTAGACCAGAATTCTTGATAAAGGCTGAAAATAAAAAGACAAAATAAAAAGGAACTTAGCAGATAGTGAAGTTGGTGAAAGGACCCTGAGGTACTGGGGATCCCCTTGTCCTCATGCATAATATTGCTTCAGCCACTTCCCATTTATGGGTTCTGTCAGGACTGTTCCATCTTCTTTGGCAAGGTAATAATATCCACTTTCATGAGCTGTGTTGATGATGTAGGGTCCTTCCCATTTTGGGGTGAACTTGGAAGGCCCTGGCAGGTTCCTCCTCACGTGCTCCGCCATCCTCAGCACTAATTGCCCTTTGGTGAACACTCTTGGGCGTACTGCTTGTGCATATGCTCTGGTCATTCTTTGCTGGTATCTTTGGCTCCTTTTCTTGGCCAGTTCCCTTTCTTCTTCTACTCCTTCCAGATCTACTAATCTCTTTTCATTGCTTGCGTCTTCACTTTCTCCCTGATTTTCTTCAAGAACTACCCTTGGTGTAGGGATGATTAACTCCACAGGGCTGATGGTCTCTGTTCCATAAACCAGGGAGAATGGGGAGAATCCTGTGGCTGTCTTTACAGAGCTCCTACATGCCCAAAGCACATCTGCCAGATGGTCACTCCATTTTCCTCCATACTCATGCTTCATTTTCTTAAGGATTTTTAATATTACCCTGTTAGTAGCTTCAGCTTGGCCGTTTCCTTGTGGGTAGTATGGGGTAGATCTTCTATGCTTGATGTGGTACGCTTCAGCTAATCCCTTCACATCTTTGTTTATGAATGGGGTTCCATTGTCGCTGATAAGTCTTCTGGGGATCCCGAACCTTGTGATGATGTGGTCTCGAATGAAATTTGCTACAGTTGCTCCAGTAGCTTTTTTCAAAGGGATGGCCTCTACCCATTTTGTAAAGTACTCCGTGGCTGCCAGGATCCATATATAACCATTGGATGGAGGGTTTATGGGCCCTATGAGATCGAGCCCCCAAGTATGAAAAGGCCATGGTGTCGTCATATCCTGTAGGACATTTGGGTGAGTGTGAATCGTATCTCCTAGGACTTGGCAAGCATGACATGTTCTGACCAGCTCCTCAGAGTCTCTTTTCATCGTTGGCCAGTAATACCCCAACAACAGTAACTGCTTGTGCAGCCTTCTCTTTCCTGGGTGACTTCCGCAATCTCCAGAGTGCACTTCTCTGACCACTTCTCTGGCTTCCTTTGGTCCCAGGCACCTGAGGGGATCCCCGTGGTATCCTTTTTTGAACAAAATATCATTCTGCAAGAAATACCTGCACGCCAATTTCTTGAGCTTATGGGCCAGCTCCTTGTCGGTTGGCAGGATACCCTGAGCCAGGTATCCTATGAAAGGAACCCGCCAATCTTCTATAACAAACACAGCGTAGCTTTCTTCTTTATCGATTGCCAATCGACATTCTTTACATTTCCCCTGTATGACTGCTGCTTCCTTGTCCATGTCTGGCCAGTAGTACCCCATGCGTTGCATCCTCCTGTATAGGCTGACTTTTTCTGCAACTCCACATGTTTGGGCGTGTAATTCTTCTAATTTCAACTTTCCTTCCTTCTCGGTGATACATCTAGACAGTATTCCTCCTGGCAATCTTCTGTACAATTCTCCTTCTATTTGAGTGTAATCCATTAGCTCTTTGATGTTCCCTCTAGGGTTTACCTCTTTCATCCTTTCTTTGACTTCGTCCCTCCAATCCCACTGTTTGGATCCCCCTGGGTACATCCCTTGGAGGATCCTCACAATAGAATGTTCCTGCCTTCCTATTTTTATCAGTGTATCTCTCCCTTCAAATGGTATTTGGGATCCCAGGGTGGCGAGAGCATCTGCGAACCTGTTTTCACTTCTTTGAGTGTATTCTATGCTGAAGGTCTGAAACTCCATTTCCAGTCTTTGTGCCCAAGTTCTGTAGGCTGCTAAGCTTTGTTCCCGTAATGCAAAGTCACCTTTTACTTGGGAGACTACAAGATTAGAATCTCCCAGCACTCTCATGTGTTTCACTCCTATGCTGAGTGCTATAGTCAACCCAGTCAAGTATACCTCATACTCAGCTGCATTATTAGAGCATGAGAAACCAAGCTTGAAAGACAGGGGCATGACATCCCCATTTTCACAGCTTAGCACAATTCCTACCCCATTTGAAGTTGCTGTAGCTGACCCGTCAAACCTCATAGTCCATTTCTTCCCTGGGATCTCCATCACTGCTACCTCACCAGGGATTTCTTCGCTCAGCGGGCCTTCTTCCTTCCCTGGGAATTGAGCTAGCAAATCTGCTATGGCCTGGCTCTTTACAGCCTTGGGAGTTCTTGTGCCTATATCATATTGTGAGAGCAATACTAGCCATTGTGCCATCCTTCCCGTGAGGAGGGGCTGGTGCAGGAGTGCTTTTATGGGGTGGGACTTGGTTACCAAGAGGATTTGGTGAGCTGAGAAGTACCTCTTCAACCTTTGGGAGGCATAAACGATTACTAGGCAGGCTTTCTCTATTCTGGGGTACCTGGTCTCGGTATCCTTGAGTGTTCTGCTTACATAATATATAGGCTGCTCATTTCCTTGGTCATCTTCTTGTGCCAGCAAAGCTCCTATTGCCTGAGAGTTCGATGCTAAGTATAGCAACAGAGGTCGCCCACGTACTGGTGCCTGGAGGGTGGGCAGATGGTTCATAATGCTTTGAATTCTTTGAAAAGCTTCCTGCTGCTCTGTTCCCCAGGTGAATTCATTTCCCTTTTTCAGTAATTTTGATAAGCCTGCCGTAGCTGAGGCTAAACCAGGCACAAACCTCCTGATATAGAAGACTCTTCCCAGGAAGTTTTTGAATTCTCTAACAGTAGTTGGTCTTCTCATCGTGGCAATAGCTGTGGCCTTGGCTGGATCCACGCTTATGCCTTTGTGATGTACCAGGAACCCAAGGAACTTTCCAGCAGACACTCCAAAGGCGCACTTCATGGGGTTCATACGTAACTTGTATTTCCTGCATCTTTCAAAGACCTGCTCAAGTACTTGGAAATGTCCTGTTCTGGTTTTTGACTTGACCACAATATCGTCTACATAATCTTCCATCTCCTCATGCATCATGTCATGGAAAATGGCTGTCATGGTCCGTTGATACGTAGCCCCCGCATTCTTGAGGCCAAAGGGCATTACAGTGTAGTAAAAGTTCCCAATCGGAGTTCTGAATGCCGTCTTTTCTGCATCTTTGGCTGCCATGCGAATTTGATTGTACCCACTGTACCCATCCATAAACGAGAACATTGAGTTTCCTGCAGCTGAATCTACAAGGAGATCGATATTGGGCAAGGGGAACTCATCTTTAGGACATGCCTTGTTCAAGTTGCGAAAGTCTACACAGCAGCGGATTTGACCATTCTTCTTCTTCACAGGTACAATGTTGGACAGCCATTTTGGGTGTTGGATGGGTTTGATAAAACCAGCTGTTAGTAATTTCTTGACTTCTTGGACTATTTGAGCTTCTACCTCAGTGTGAAAGACCCTGGCTGGTTGGACTACTGGCCTCACCCCTGGTTCCACATTAAGAGAATGGACTACCAACTCCGGGTCTAGACCAGGCATCTCATCATAAGTCCATGCAAACACATCTCTGTATTTTTGAAGTAAGGCTACCAGTTGTTCTCTTTCTTGAGCTACCAATTGACTGCTAATGAAAACAGGTTTCCGGGATCCTGGTTCTGTTCCCAGGTCTACTTCCTTCAGTTCTTCCTCGGGCTGAATCTGGGCCTCCTTAACTGGTTCTTCTGGGATTTCTTCTTGGGCCATCATGCAGCTTGGTGGTCCGGGACCTTCCTGCACAATGCATTCGGGTCCCGCGCACCTTCACAAACGATAAATTAGCCTTCCCCCAGGTTCCCGCACCACCACACATTCTCGGGATCCTGAAGAGCTGGGCTCCCTCTTTTGTCTTTTTCTTTCCAAAAGGTTTCTCAGGTCACGGGTACCCCTTCCTCCTTCTTCTTCTTCTAGGATAGGTGCCCCCGGGGTCCCTGGGGTGGGGTTCTCATCATCTGGTTCCAACTCATCATAAAACATTGTTTCTGCAAAGTTCACTTCTCCCTGGCTGAAAGGATTATGATTAGCAGGGATCCTTATAGGCCTCCCATTCAGTCTCCCTTTAATGCATTGATGGAACGTGGATGGAATAAGGCGATGTTTATGAAGCCACGGGCGTCCCAGCAGCACGTGATAAGAAACTTCTGCATTAATCACATGAAACCTTGTCAAAGCTACTATTGGCCCTACCCTTAAGGCTAGCTGCACGTATCCTTCTGTTGCTTCCACCGATCCTCCAAATCCTGTTATTTCCATGGGGGTCCCCAGGATCCTTCTGTCAGCTAAGCCAACAGCTTCCAAGGTACTTAAGGCTATGAGGTTGAGTGACGCCCCTGTATCCACCAGTGCTCTCCTGACTTGAACGCCGTTTATGGTGGCCATTAGATAAAGGGGTCTACGGTGGTCTGGGTGCTCAATCTCCATATCCTCATCAGTGAAAGTTATTGCATTGGTTGTCTCCAGGAAAGCTCGACTAGCATGTGACTCAGCTGTAAAACATTCCATCCCTGAATCTGCTGCTATACTCATGAGAGACTCTGTGGCTACTCTTCTTGCTTCTGGTCCGAATCCTAGTTGATTGAATAGTGACCTGAACTTAGGATTCTTCTGGAGGGTCTTGACTGTACTCGGGTGGAAGGATCCTTCAGATTCTCCTGCCTCTGCTGGGTTCCCATGTATTACTACTGCTACCACCCCTTTTCCTTTGTGGTTAGGTAAGGGGTTCCTCTGCACTTCTGGTTCCTTCTGAGTGAGTTCCAAGGTTCCTTCCCTCAACTTTTTGTGGAAGAGCCTGCGAAGGGTCCAGCAGTCCTTAGTGGAGTGCTTCACATAATTATGGATTCTGCAAAATAAAGGATTCTTCCTTTCTTCCTCGGTTAGTGGCCTGGACACAGTGAATGGCCTGACAACCCCATCTCCAATCCATTTGTCTAGGACATGGCTTAGCTCCTCAGCTGTGCATGGGATCACTGGCGGTTCCTCAAACACCTTCCCATCTGGTCTCTTCCTTTTCTCTCGTGCTGATGCTGTCATAGCTTGGGATGCGGGCAGCCTTTTTGTTCTCATAGTTTGCGCTGTCCTTCTGGTTCTCTGCAGTAGGTCAGCAAACTGTGTGATACATAAATTTTCAAGGTTGAGCCTGTAATCAAAAAGCATGTTGGCTATACAGGTTTCCACGAGCTCCTTTTCTTCATGGTCTCCATAGCAGTTTAGAGACACATCTTCGAATCTTTTAATAAACTGAACAGGATCTTCTCCAGGTCTCTGCCTCACCATCTGCAGGTTCTAGAAAGTGATTTTGTCTTCACCAGGGTAATATTTGGCGCAGAATTTTTCCATCATCTCATCCCAGGTCTTGATGGACCCGGGTCTCAGCGTGGTGTACCAGGTGTATGCCCTATCTACCAAAGATTTGGCAAATTCCCTTAGACATAATTCTTTATCTCCTGCATAAGGGCCCATAGTGTGGACAAACCTGCTCACATGTTCCACGGCACTTCCATTCCTCCCATCGAAAGGATGGAACTTTGGGGGTTCGTATCCCTTAGGATATGGTTTGCCAAGGAGTTCTGGAGGGAACGGGGGATCCCGAGAGAATTGCTTGGGGATCCCTGAGAGTTTTTCCCTTTCTTGCTCCAAGAGGGCATTGACGTCTGCCAGTGTCAAATACTGAGGGTTGGCTCTTCCTCCTACTGCTGACCCTCCTTCTGGCTGGGTCCCATCTTGGTGGCCAGTAGGGGGAATGTTGTCTCTGACTTCCTGTGTCCTGCCTTCTTTGAGAAGACGAACTTCTTGCTCCAAATCCTTTAACATTGCTGTCATCCTGGCCATTAGGTCTGGTTCCTGTCTTGCGTGTCTTTGTTCCGACACAACCTCCTGTTCCACCAAGGGTATCCCACCTCCTTGCCTGGAGACTTCCTCGTTTTCTCCTACAGGCTCAGAGGCCGTAGGTGGCACATTGGTTCCTTTGCTGTTTCTTTGTCTTGGAGGCATTCTCTGTGAAGGGATTGTTTCTTCCTTCTTCTTTGCCCAGTCCCCAGCGGAGTCGCCAAAATGTGAGAGTGCTTTTTCTCGGGATACTCAGGCCCAAGGATCCCGGACCTGAATGAAAAGAAAGGATCTGGTGGACTGGGCCTTGACTCACCGCAGCTAAATGGTTGTTTAAGAATCAAGTGAATGCAGAGAATACTCCTGACAACACACAAAAATGACAAACAAGGATATCGAGGAGTGCCAGAAATTAACAACGTAAGCTCAGGAAAAAAGAAAAGCAGGATTAGCAAGACAATAAAAAGAGAAGTACTGTGGGGATCCTGGGAACAATATTTAATTAAAGCATTATCTATTCGATCACAGCAAGCTTACTAGGACGTGATACAAGGTCCAATCAAGCTCAAAAATTGCAGCCTTGAATGGCTATTTCAGCCTTCAAAACTTGCGAAGTTTGATTCTCGTTGGATCCGAGTATGTGCCATAGTTGCTTTTACAGGATATCGGGAAGCAGTATTTGTTTTCCCTTGGTATTTTCTTTCTGCCTAAACTTTCTGATAATTTTCTAGAGAATCTCTTCTTTCTATTGTGTTTCTTTCCTTTTTTTTCTCGCTGCCTTTCTTCACAACCCATCCTCTCCTTTTATAGTGGAGTTTTCTGGGCGTCTTGGGGAACCGTTGGTTCCCCTATTTTGGTCTTTTGTAAACAGAGTATGTTCTGTCCTCATCATCTCGGTAAGTCCCCTTTTCCGTTTTCTCTCATTCTTTCCTTCTCTTGGTTCTGATTCCTTCGAAAGTTTCTAGTTGGCCATCCTCTTTGGGATGTGCTGAGGTATGCCCTTCTTGGCATCCTCACTTCTGGTGTCTTTTACTTCTCCGTTTCTTTCCTATTTGGGCGGAATCCTGTTCTGCTCTTTTGAAATCGTTTTGTTAACATTCTTTTTCCTTGTTTTGGTTCCCCGACGCCTTTTCTGTCTGTGCCATGAAAGGTCGCTTGCGTCCTTTTGTTTTTTTCTTGTTTTTCTTTCTATCGATCTGTCCTGGTCTTCTTTTTTCTTCGCGCTTATTGATGGTGCCCGAGGATCCTTGCGCCTTATACTTTGCTGTGATGTTCTCTCTTTTTCTTTTTTGGTTGCTTTTCCTTTTCTGGGCTTCGGGATCCTCAAGGCCTTTTGTATAATCCCTTTGGACTTGGTCTTTTTTCTTCTGGGCTTAACTCACTCTTTCTTGGGCTTAGCTTATCCTTTCTTGGGCTTATTTTATTGTGATTTTTTAGGCCTCAACAAGCATCAACCAAATATTTACTCATACTGAAGATTCAATGATAAAGTGAAGTTCCTACATCTAGTCTACATTCATTTTCTTGGTTTAAATCTTTGAGAGGTAAACTTAAAGTTGTGTGGACATTCAAGTGCAACAGATCCAAAATAGAAGAGTTAATGGATTTGGAGCTACATGTGGTCATGTTAATAAGTACTACATGAGGTAGCAATAGACTTAGGGCAACCTATTGTACAAATTTCAATTCTATTCTAATGGATCTATATACCTTGGGATTGTAATTTTAAATCCCCTTAGGTTTTTATTGTGGGACATTTTGTTCTATTGATTTTCCTAGGTAATCATTTGATGTTTACTAATTCATATTTGGAACATAATTAATCTAATTTTTCACTTGGCTAAGAACTAGGTAAAGTAATCACAATTGGAATCTAAAAGGCTAAAACCCTAACAATATTTCATCATGCTAAGGGTGTCTTTGGAAATATTAGTAGTAGTGATGATCCAATTAGTCAATTAATGTGATCAGTAGCACTTGATTTCTTTGTTTGCCTTGCAGGAATCCCAACCCAAAGACAGATGATTCAACCACTCCCAGGCATGCCTGTCATGGACACAGCCTATATTCCTTGGATTCGTATAGGTGATTCAACTTGTCAAAAGATTGTCTTCAAATATATTTTACAATACATGCAAACTTTGAAGTTAGGAGATTGGTGGCTTTGCAACACGGTTCCTGAACTCGAGCCCGTAACATTTTCTTTGGCTCCAAAGCTCCTACCAATTGGTCCATTGATGTCAAGCGAACACATTGAAGATTCAGTGGGACAATTTTGGCAAGTAGATCACTCATGCCTAAACTGGCTCGATCAGCAACCACCCTGCTCAGTCTTGTATGTTGCCTTTGGTAGCTTTACAGTTTTTGAACCAACTCAATTCCAAGAGTTAGCTCTTGGTCTTGAGCTTACCAATAGACCTTTCCTTTTGGTGGTACGTCTGGATATCGTTGATTGGTCAAAAACTGCATATACAAATGAAATTCAAGGCACTCGTGGGAAGATCGTAGGTTGGGCACCTCAAACTAAGGTTTTAAATCACCCTTCCATTGCTTGTTTTATTAGCCATTGTGGTTGGAATTCTACTATAGAAGGTGGAAGCAATGGGGTACCTTTCTTGTGCTGGCCTTACTTTGCTGATCAATTCCTTGACCGGATCTACATTTGTGATGTTTGGAAGGTTGGACTAGGATTTGAGCTAGATGAAAATGGAATTGTATTGCGGGAAGAAGTTAAGAGGAAGGTGGATCAACTACTTGGTGATGAAAGCATAAGAGCAAGATCTTTGGAGCTTAAGAAAATGTTGATGAATAATATATCAGATAATGGTCAGTCTTCAAAGAATTTCAACAACTTCATCCAATGGCTAAAGGCATAAAGCCGCACGTGATATGCAGTAGAAGTTGAAATCCTCTTCCATGAATTATTTGCATATAGAAGAAATTGATAATCCTTTAATATTGACACCAGTGTCCCTGAGGTAGCCCAATGTAACTCATATAATGATGCCCAGAATAATAAAGTTTGGGAATGATGTTAATCTACAAATTTTGGCTATAATCAAAATAAAATTGGTACATTCATAGAACGAATTATGCTGTAAACCATGCACCATTTAATAGATCCATCCGTCTTGTATCCAAGTTCCAACTTAACGCATTAATTACTTCCTCAAAAAAAGATTTCAACTCCTTTTCTCCTTTTTAAAACCATTTTGAAAGGTTCCAATAATGTTTTTCTTAATTTTAATTTATATCTTTGAAAAACGGGGGGGGGTGGACTTGGAATACTAAGCCTAGTTAAGCGTTGAGTATTCCATTTTATTGGTCCTTGCATTTTTGTGTGTGGTGAACATAGATGCATAGATTTGTGTCTGCAGTGAGAATTAAGAATTTTGTGTTGATGCAAATAAATGTCCTTGTATTTATAGGCAAGCTTGCATCCCTTGGCAATAGAAATATTAATTTGTTAATGAACAAATATATTATCAACAACAGAGACGAACCCACGTCAGGGTTGAGGGTGGCCATGCCCCCCCCCCCCCCCCCCCCCCCAAAAAAAAATCAAAAAATACAGCATTGTATATATATCTAACTGAAAATTTTAAAATATAAAGGACAAATGAGATAAGAAAAGAAATAAATAAAAACATAGAAAAACTGGGAAGTTGCGGCAAAGAAAAAGTGAAGCTTGTGGGAGCTATGAATCAAATGTTTGGATACTTACTGAAGAGTAATATACATTATTAAATATTAATTGATAATGTTTGTTTGTTGGTTTATTTTATGAAGTATTAGCTATTTTTAGAAAACAATTTATTAACATTAATTTTGTTGTAGCTTGTGGGGGTATATGTTCGTTTGTCTGGTTTTTTTTTTTTTTTTTTTTTTTGGGACTAATTTTTAAAACATTAGAACTATTTGATATGGAAATAATGAAACATTTATTTGATTTATAAAATGAAACATTTATTTAAAAGAAAACAAATACGAGTAATTCAAAAGCCAACGTTGATGTCCCAATTCTTGAAATTTTTCAAACAAAATTCCCAGAAGATCACCATCGATGAAATCAATATTGGTCCACTGCAACGTGATCCCAAACTGTGCAAATATGAGATAATACATTAATGAAGGTGATGAAATTTGACAAACATTAAAATAGATGTTAGTTTTGATTTTCGTAAACTTTTTTTGGTCTATACTTTGGCCCCCTCAACATCGAATCCTAGTTCCGTCCCTAATCAACAAGACTTACTGCCTAAAACTAAAACTGGCTTCTCTTGAATGTTACTTACTGTGAGAATGTAAGCTTGAAAGAAACGAAAATAGTGAAAAGAAGAAGGTGAAACTAAATTGTTGGTACCTTAAGTTTTCCAATAATGCACTTTTGGTCCCGAAATTTGAAATGAGCACTATTAATCTCAGTAAAAAAATGACTACTATTGGTTCCTTCTTTAACTTGTGCTAACAAAAACAGTTGACGACTAAGACAATGGCTCGACATGAGTCTAATTGTAAATGCAAGAAAGGCAAGACACAGAGATTTGCAAATATGAGCAAAAATTAGACAATTTGGAGGTAAAGTGGGGCAAAGGACGATTTCGTGTAATTTTGAGGTAATGGGCTGCGTTGAAAAAGCAAAAGACCTTACCCAAGGGAAAAGACAATGATCCATATTTCATTTGGGTTGTCTCTTTGATACCGTGTTGGATCACAAACAAATACGCCACAGTTTTTTTTTCTGTACATTGGAATTCTTTTTTGGGCAAGAGTGATTTGGTGTTTAGGGTTTGGTTGAATGATTTTGGTGAAGGTTGTGTACAGAGAATGATTTGGAAAGGGGTTTCAGAGGGGGATTGATTGGTGAAGCTTTGCTGGGTTTAAACTTTTTTTTTTCCTTTTATCTTTGTCTAATTTTTATTTTGGGGTTCCAATTCCTTCGAACAATTTTTATGGATTAATTTCTTTGAATGTAATGTAATGGAACGTGGAAAAGAATGGAAGAAGAGTACAATCAGCATGCAGTTAGTTCATCCAGAAAATATTAAAATTTAGGGATTTATTTTAATTTGTTTTAAATTTTTTTGAGGCTATTTTTTTTTTTTTTTGATTAATTTTTGAGGCTATTTAATTACATGGTAAAATGAAATTGACATGACATAAATTTATTGGGTCAACTAGTACATGTGATAGACTGATAATCTTAGGTGACACTTAACTAATACATCAATACCTAACACAGACAAAAGAGCTTTCTTACAAATGGTGTCGGTGTCTAATGTTAGGGGATATATAAAAAATTTAAAATTATAAAGGGTAAAATCAAAATTATCCTCTAATTTTGTGTGAGGACTGAGGAGGATAATAACTATCCTTAATAGACACCTGACCGGAAAAGAAAAACCAATTTTCATGTCATTTCATGGAACCATTCGAACACCCAGATAACACTACAGAAGGACATTGAAAAAAAAAATTAAAAAATAACATTTGGTTCTTCTGCTGTATGATGAACATGGCATATAAAAGTAGTATAGCTCACCAAGGCATAATACTAAGATACTACTAATTTATTCATGTCACAATACATTTTCGCCCTTCTTAATAATAATTCCCTTAACCTCCTACACTATTTATGTAACAAATTAAGCATAGAAGTATATAGATATGTTAAGTAGCTCAATTAAAAGTTTTTCAACATAAATAATCACCCTTACTTTACAAATCGCATATTACAACATGAAGAGCTACCTAAACACGGTTTGACACACAGTTAAGGTCCATAAGGACATAGATATGGATTGGAGAAAGAGAAAACATAAAAGGGTAAGAAGTAGAAGTAGGACCGGAGGAGAAGTAATTTGGGTAGAGAAAGAAAGTGTATTAAAAATTTTGATTTTGATTTTTTTATAGATAAATTTCACTCTCCAACCGCCATTGAGGAGGTCTCCAACGAGGAGCAAGATTGAAGAGGTAGAGTAAATGAACTTTGGCCTGGAGACTTAATAACAAAGAGATGAAATTGAATGTCAATCACACTTTGCTTGCTTGGAGGACAGTTGATATTTGATTCTTATCATTCTTTCTGTAGGGATAAAAGGCCCAAAAGTACATATTAGGCTGTAGGTCTTGTCCGAGGACACTTAGTGGTCCGAGGACAGATAAACGATAGTGAAGACATAAACGTTAGAACTTCATGAGCAAACTACGACTAAGAAGGTTTAGGAAGGTGGGCCGAGAAGGAATGCCTCCCCGACTATGCAAAGCAGAGGTCAAAAGGTGTGGTCTACCATCCAGAGCAACGTTCTAGGAGATTCTATTGATAATGATACACATCATGAAAGCAAAGGACAAAGGAAAGTTATGAAATATCTAAGAGAAAGCTGCTACCACCACCGCATTAAATGCTTTGCAGCTAACTCTCTGACCGTATAATGTGGAAGTGATACCTGAACAGTAATTTTCAGCCTTACAGCTACTCTCAGAGACTTCAAGAAGGTGTTGATGGGACAAGGATCAACGCCAGTGACCTAGTCTACACGTGGAGGGTAGAGATGAAAGAAGGAAGATGGTATAAAAGAGAAAGAAGACCCTGAGGGAAGGGGATCAAGGAATGGAGGGAAAAACACTGTAACAACAGGAACTAAACTTGTAATCAAATTCCAAAGAAATATATACAAGAACTGATCTCCTCGAATTGTGTCAAGGATGATTTTCTTTGGATAAAACCAGTTTATCTTTACTTTCTTGTCATCTTGACCCACTATAATTGTTGTCTAATTCATTAGAGCCTAGTTTTCTAACCCATTCTTGACAAATTTATTGTATTAGACTCTTTGGGCCTAAATCCTTTCACCATTTGGGCTTAGGGATCAAAACGTGCCTTTACAATTGGCGTCGTTTATGGGAATTTCTTGTGTTGTAGTGAGTTTAACGTTCAATTATGGTAGGTTCAAGTCTGAATCGAAGGGAGTCTGTTGGTTCCCAATGTCAAGACTAGTTTCTCGACCTTGAACGGAGAAGGGACCGAGAGGTTCGTGTGCATACCACCAATACTGGTAGGAGCCAGTCGCGAAGTGGGAGTCGCATCTCTCATAAAGAGAATACTAGAAGCATGCAACTGGAGATTAACCGTTTACGAAGGAGGTTGCGCTGCAAACGACGGAGGAGGACTCCTTCAAATTCTGACTTCTCTTTTGATGATGATGGGAATGGCAATTACAGGCCCAAGTCGAGGACTCCCCCTAGTGAGTATTTCTCGTGTGATGAAGATCACCACCATAGGTGCAGACATAAGAGCCCATCTTGCAAAGGCCTGGGAAACGACACTATGAGTAGAGCGCTAAACCAAATTTCCAAATCACCTTTCACATACAAAATTGAGGGGGGAAAACTTCCTTGGTGTTTTACTCAGCCAACATTCACCATGTACAATAGTCGAACAGACCCTGTAGAGCATGTGAGCCACTTCAACCAGAGAATGGTTGTGCACTCCAAAAATGAGGCCCTGATGTGCAAGGTGTTCCCATCCAGTTTGGGGCCTGTGATAATGAGGTGGTTTGATGGCCTGGGAGTAGGTTTATTAATTCCTTTAAGGAACTTACCCAGGCATTCAGATCTCGTTTTGTTACTTGCAACAGAGTTCCTCGGCCCTTGGACTCTTTGTAGTCCATGACTATGCGAAAGGGAGAGACCTTGAAAACATACTCTGATAGGTATTGAGAGATGTTCAATAAGATTGATGGGAATTTTGATGACGTAGCTATAAGGATTTTCAAGGTCGGCCTACCCGCCAAGCATAATTTGAGAAAATCTTTAATGAGGAAGCCTGTAAGAAGTGTGCGCCAACTCATGGACTGTATTGATGAGTATAAACGAGTAAAGGAGGATCAACAACAAGGGAAGGGAAAGGCTAAGGTTATCCCATAGGATAGGAGGGATTTCAAGTTAGACAGATACAACAATAACCGGCCTTGAAGAGACTTTGCTGGGCAATTTGGGTCTACTGCTACTCAGGTGGTCGGCACAGTGTTCCGTGAGCCAGTGCATCAAGTCTTGGAAAAAATTAAGAATGAGTCATACTTTAAATGGCTAAATAAGTTGGGAGGAGACCCTATGAAGCACAATCAAAGCCTTCATTGCCAATACCACCAAAAGTGAAGGCACACCACAGAAGATTGTAGAACTTTATGGAGTCATTTGGAGCAGGTGGTCAGAGAAGGAAAAGTAAAGTAATTTTTATATCAGCCCAATAGGCAAGGGGGCCAAACAGGATTAGGATCTCAGAGAGATGCTTCTTCGAGAGCCCATTTGGGCACAATTAATTTTATTTTGGCTGTTTTGGGGAGGACTGGTTCTTGTCCCTCTCGAGTGTTGTCCATAGCTTGGCCACCTGCCAAGGACTCCACCCCTGAACCAAAAAGGGCTAAGATGAGGGTCCAACCACCGTTGAGTTTCTCGGATGAGGACAAGGTTGGAACCATATAGCCACATGATGATACCCTAGTGGTCACCCTTAAGATAGGGGGTATGATGTGAAGAGGGTGTTGGTGTGATAGGCCAAGAATGTATTGACCCCTTGTGATAAATTAACCAATTGACTTAGCCAAGTTAATTAATTAACTCAATTAACATGAAAAATGCATGGTAGCACAAACAAATCACCAATTAACTAAAGTGTTATGGAAATTAAATTGACATGGTGATTTGTTTATGAATGGGAAAAACCTACACTGCAAAAACCCCACCGAGTGATTTTAAGGTCACCACTCCCGAGAATCTACTATTATCAAAACAAGCGGTTACAAGTAAAGGAATCCCAGTACCTTATACCAACTTACAATTGAAGCCTTATCCCAATACCTAATTGGACTTGTTCTGTAGTGACAATCTCTCCTTTTCAATGCACGGCTCCCAGTACGTAACTAACTAATAGATGCGCGGATCTTAATACGCGACTTAATCACCAACTTGAGAAAGATGTTGGCTGCAAAGTTCTTTAGTTCATCACATGATGAAGATCACGAAACTCCTTGGTCACAAAACCCTAAGATGTACAAACACAGCAGCTTCTTCAAGAGAAAGATGAACAAGGGCAAATTTTGTCTCTGGTCACAATTTGCATGAACACAACTTTGCTTCACACTTGCGCACCCTTTGACAGCCCTTAAAATAATCTATATATATGTTTAGGGTTATGAGAAAAGAAAGTCTAAACATGTACTCACGGATTGGACGCAAAACAAAACTAAAAATATGTTTTTCATAAACCTCGACAAATAGGGTATCTATCGAGCTAGCTATCGAGCTTCGAGCTTCGAGCTTCAGTAGCTTTTTTTAAGAGCTTTAAAATCCAACACTTTCTCACTTGTTTCTTGGACAAACTTGCATGGTTTTAACACTTGAACTTAAAACCTTGTTCCTTAAAGTATTAAATACATCCTAGATCTATCCAATTACAAGTAAAGTACGTTTTGTCAAAGGATTAACCAATTCTAAATTGACATATGTTCCTAACATCAAATCACATATGTCCTAACATGGTGGATCAGGGTAGCGGGGCAGAAATCATGTACCCTGATTTGTATAAAGGGCTAAACTTGAAACCTGAGGATTTGACAGGTTATGATTCACCTTTGTTAGGTTTTGATGGGAAAGTTGTTGTTCTAAGGGGTCAAATTAGATTACCAATACAAGCAAGTTTGGAAGTGGTGGAGGTGGATGCTTACTCCCCCTACACTACCATTATGGCAAGACCCTAGCTTCATGCCCTGGGGGCTGTTTCTTCCACCCTGCATTTAAAAGTGAAATATCCATCCAGGGACCAGATTGAGGAGCTGGTTGGGAGCCAGTCTATGGCTAGGCAGTGCTTGGTAGCTGCAATTATGCATCAGCCTGAAGTTGAGTCCTCGGCCCCTACTGAAGGGGGCTTGTAGCAATCAAGGATTTCGGGGTTATCTATGGATTCGGTGCTAGAAGGGGCAAAGTGTGAGAATTTAGAGAAAATAGTTATAGATGATAATTCAAAAAAGTTTTTCCAGGTTGGAGCTCAGTTGCCTCCTCGAGAGAAGGAAGAGCTAATAGTGTTTCTCAAGAGGAATATTGATGTGTTTACATGGAGTGCTTAAGAAGCTCCTAGGGTGGACCCAAACTTCATTTGCCATCATTTAAATGTCAACCCGACTATCGTCCCCAAAAAGCAACCACCTCGGTGTTCATCTAAAAAGCATTTTGATGCTGCCAAGGACGAAGTGATCAAACTTAAGCATGCTGGGGCTATTAAGGAGGTGTTTTACCCCAACTGGTTAGCCAACACGGTAGTGGTGAAGAAGAAAAGCAAAAAATGGCGAGTATGTGTAGATTTCATGGATTTGAACAAAGCTTGCCCCAAGGATCCTTTCCCCATGCCTTGAATAGATCAATTGGTGGATGCCACTGTAGGCCATCCTCAGATGAGCTTTTTGGATGCCTTCTGAGGGTACCATCAAATACCTTTAGCTTCAGATGATCAAGAGAAAACAGCTTTTGTTACTCCTACTGGAAATTACCACTACAAGGTGATGCCCTTTGGTTTAAAGAATGCAGAGTCTACCTATTAGAGGATGATGACCAGGATGTTTGAGCCACAGCTAGGAAAAAATATTGAGGTTTATATAGATGACATGGTGGTAAAGAGTAAGTTAGAATCCGAGCATGTTAGCGACCTCGAGAATATCTTTGAGACATTGAGGAAACATAAGCTACGCCTTAATGCTTCTAAGTGCTCCTTTGGTGTTGGTTCAAGAAAGTTCTTGGAGTACGTGGTCACTCATCGTGGAATTGAAGTCAATCCTTACCAAATTAAAGCAATTAACAATTTGCAGCTACTTCGGAATCCCAAAGAAGTCTAGAGATTAACAGGAATGACTGCCGCCTTAAATTGATTTATCTTTCGATCAACGGACAAATGCAGACCTTTCTTCCAGTTGTTGAATAAGTGGAAGGGATTTGAGTGGACCGAGAAGTGTGTCTTGGCCTTCCAACAGCTGAAGGAATACCTTTCTCGGACACCTATTATGTCCAAGCCCGAAGTGGATGAGGTTTTGTTCACCTACATTGTTGTGGCTTCCCATGCCGTGAGCTTGGTGTTGATACGGGTTGATAGTGGTGTGCAGAGACCAGTTTATTACGTGAGTAAGTCGTTACATGAAGCAGAAGTTCGTTATTTATCACTGGAGAAGGCTATTTTGGCAGTAGTACATGCTACTCGTAAACTCCCTCATTACTTCCAATCCCACACAGTTGATGTTTTAACCTAACTCCCACTTCAATCACTATTTCGGAGTGCTGATTTCACAGGAAGGATTGCCAAGTGGGGTAAGATCCTAGAGGCTTTTGATATCAAATACATGCCTCACACCTCTATCAAGGGCCAGGTCCTCGCAGATTTGGTGGCCGAGTTTGCTGAATTCCCATTAGGAGAGGGAGTTGAGAAGCAAAACATGGATGGAAAATCAATTGGCAGGGTCTCCTTGCAAGAGCCTTTATCTTGGAGAATATACGTTGATGGTGCAACAAATCAAAAAGGATCTAAAGTGGGGCTAGTTGTAATTTCTCCTAGAAGATCATTATTGAAAAATCCTTAAGGTTGGGTTTCTCGGTCACAAATAATGAAGCTGAGTATAAGGCTCTATTGGTAGGGATGACTATGGTTCAGAAAATGGGAGGAAAAACAGTGGAGATATTTTCAGATTCGAGGTTTGTTGTGGGCTAGGTAGAGGGGGAGTTGGAGGTTAGGGATGTGAGAATGCAGGAGTATTTGAATTAGGTTAGGCGCTTGCGATCAGGGTTCGAGTCCTTCACCCTACTACAAATCCCTAGGAGCAGGAATACACTTACTAATTCTCTTGCCACTCTCGCAACCTCTTTAGCGCAGAGCTTACCTCGGGTTATCCTTGTCGAAGACTTGTGCAAACCTACTGAGATAAAGAGAGAGATGGTCCATATTCATCAAATTAAGGTGGGACCTAGTTAGATGTACTCTATTGTGCTATTCCTTAAGTAGGATATCCTGCCCGAGGGGAAGTCCAAGGCTGACAAAATGCAGAGAAAGGCTCCTCAGTTTGGCTATCCGAGGACCAAAAGTTGTACAAGCGCTCTTTTTCTGGGTCATATTTGCTATGCATACACTTGAGGCAGTAAAGCTACTCCTAAAAGAGTTACATGAAGGGGTTTGTAGAAGCCACACAGGAGACAGATCCTTGTCTCACAAAGCCCTCACTCAGGGATATTAGTGGCCGAACATGCAGAAAGAAGTACAAGAGTATGTAAAGAAGTGTGACCAATGCCAAAGATTTGTCCCAAACTTTCATCAACTAAGGGGTGTCCTCAATCCTTTGTCCAGCCCTTGGCCTTTTGCTCAATGGGACTTGGATATTGTAGAGCATTTCCCTAAGGTAGCAGGGAATAAGAGATGACTACTGGTCGGCACGGATTACTTCACCAAGTGGGTTGAAGCTGAACCATTGGCAAATATCAGGGACGTGGGTGCCAAGAGATTTGTTTGGAAAAATATTGTCACTTGGTTTGGGATCCCTCATACTCTCATCTCGGACAATGGTCTTCAGTTTGATAGCAAAGCCTTCAGGAGGTACTATTGTGACCTGGGCATTAAGAATAGGTATTCCACCCCGGCTTATCCATAGGGGAATGGACAGGCCAAGGATGTCAATAAAGTCATAGTGAATGGACTCAAGAAGAGGCTGGATGTTGCGAAGAGAAAATAGGTGGAAGAGCTGCTACACGTCCTTCAGATATATTGGACTACACCTCATAAGTCAACAGGGTGGACACCCTTTTTAATGACTTATGACCAAGACTCTAATTCCTCTAGAGACCGGATTCCCAACACTGAGGACGAACTCTTTCACTCTAAGCAACAATGATGGACTGTTAGAGGAGAGTTTAGATTTAATTGAAGAGCGAAGAGAAAATGTCATGGTTCAATTAGCGTACTATCAACACAAGTTCAAGCAAGGGTACGACTCAAAGAACCCAGCATGGGGAAAGTTAGGGCCCAACTAGAAAGGGTCATATCATATCGCTGGAATAGGTGAATATTATCTGGAAAATCTAGATGAAAATGTTGTACCACACCCCTGGAATGTAAATAACCTGCGAATGTATTATTATTAATGAAAGTCTTTTCTGCCATATTTTTGTTTATGACATTATGCATTACACTTCTTATTTGCTTAAGTGTTAAACAGAACCTTGGTCATGCCTAGTTCCTCGGACCACATACCTTAGGTAAATTAATACTTCCCATTACGTGTTTAAGTATTAAACAGAACCTTAGTCATATTTGGCTCCTCGGACCACATACTTTGGGTAAATTAATACTTCATATCATTTTTCTAAGTGTTAAACAAAACCTTGGTCATGCCTGATTCCTCAGACCACATACCTTAGGTAAATTAATACTTCCCATTACTTGTTTAAGTATTAAACAGAACTTTAGTCATGTCTGGCTCCTTGGACCATATGCTTTGGGTAAACTGATACTTCATATCATTTTTCTAAGTGTTAAACAGAACATTGGTTATGCCTAGTTCCTTGGACCACATACCTTGGGTAAATTAATACTTCCAATTACTTGTTTAAGTATTAAACAGAACCTTAATCATGCCTGGCTCCTCGGACCACATACTTTGGGTAAATTAATACTTCATATTATTTTTCTATGTGTTAAAAAAAACCTTGATCATGTCTAGTTCCTCGAACCACATACCTTGGGTAAATTAATACTTCTTATTAGTTGTTTAAGTATTAAACAGAACCTTGGTCATGCCTAGCTCCTCGGACCACATACCTTGGGTAAATTAATACTTATTATCATTTGACTAAGTATTAAATAGAACCATGGTTTTGTCCGGTCTCTCAGGCCACCTATCTTAGGTAAGCTGACATTCCTTTGACTATGAGAATACTAGACAAAACCTCGGCCATGTTAGGTTCCGTGAAGCACATGCCTTGAGAAAATTAATGCTCAGCCCTACCCCATGCTGAGTAACAAAGACTCTCATTGTTGTTACTTAGTCAAAGGGACACTTTTGAGCATTAGACAAAGCATTTGCAAGTGTTTTTATGATCAATTCATGAGCTAATTGTCATCTACAATTCCTTAAGTCTACTGTTAAGTGGAAGGTCATATGGAGTCCTGGAGGGATAAATGCTCCATCATTTTCTAAAATTAGAAGGAAGTCCAGTGATATGTAGGAGCCTTTGAGTTAATTCTGCTTAAGGTATGTTTTTGAAGTGAAAGATATACTTTGTTGAGATTGTAAACACATTATCATTTATTCAGATAACTAAATGAAGTTATGTCTCATTTTCATAATGGTTAAGTGTTAAATGAAACAAAAACTATGTTGGGACTTGTATGAATATCACAAGAGTAAAGAAAAAGTTCATAATTTTCATTAAGTTAAGCCTTAAAAAAAGGAAAATGGATTACAAAAGAGCAAGTCGGTTACAAATTATGGAAGCAAAAACAATAGTTAAAAAAAAAAAAAAAAAAAAAAAAAAAAAAAAGGCTACTCTAAAAAACTACTTTTTTATTACAATTTTATCTTTTGCTGGGGCCTTGGTAGACTGGGTGAGTGCTACTTCTGAGGATTATGGGCCCTTACCCTTGAGGTCCTTCTTGGCAGGTACAAGGAGAGTTGCCAGGACAATCTCCATCTTGGAGGGTACCTCTTTCTCTTTGGGTGGGTCATGAGGAGTGTTGAGGTCTAAAAAATCACAGCAAAAATAAGCCCAAGAAAGAATAAGCTAAGCCCAAGAAAGAGTGAGTTAAGCCCAGAAGAAAAAAAAAGACCAAGTCCAAAGGTATTATACTAAAGGCCCTGAGGATCCCGAAGCCCAGAAAAGGAAAAGCAACCAAAAAAGAAAAAGAGAAAACATCACAGCAAAGTATAAGGCGCAAGGATCCCCGGGCACCATTAATGAGCGCGAAGAAAAAAGAAGACCAGGACAGATCGATAGAAAGAAAAACGAGAAAAAAACAAAAGGGCGACCCTTCATGGCACAGACAGAAAAGGCGTCGGGGAACCAAAAACAAGGAAGAAGAATGTTAACAAAACGATTTCAAAAGAGCAGAACAGGATTCCGCCCAAATAGGAAAGAAACGGAGAAGTAAAAGACACCAGAAGTGAGGATGCCGAGAAGGGCATACCTCAGCACACCCCAAAGAGGATGGCCAACCAGAAACTTTCGAAGGAATCAGAACCAAGAGAAGGAAAGAATGAGAGAAAACGGAAAAGGGGACTTACCGAGATGATGAGGACAGAACATACTCTGTTCACAAAAGACCAAAACAGGGGAACCAACGGTTCCCCAAGAAGCCCAGAAAAACTCCACTATAAAAGGGGAGGAGGGGTTGTGAAGAGGGCAGGAGAAAAAGAAAGGAACAATAGAATAGAGGAGATTCACCAGAAAAATCATCAGAAAGTTTAGGCAGAAAGAAAAATACTAAAGGGAAAGACAAATACTGCTTCCCGATATCCTGTAAAAGCAACTATGGCACATACTCGGATCCAACAAGAATCAAACTTCGCAAGTTTTGAAGGCTGAAATAGCCATTCAAGGCTGCAATTTTTGAGCTTGATTGGACCTTGTATCACGTCCTAGTAAGCTTGCTGTAATCAAAACAGATAATGCTTTAATGAAATATTGTCCCCAGGATCCCCACAGTACTTCTTTTTTATTGTCTTGCTAATCCTGTTTGATCTTTCTTTCTGAACTTACGTTGTTAATTTTGGCACTCCTCGATATCCTTGTTTATTGTTAGGAATATTTCTCTGTATTCGCTTGATTCTTAAACAGCCATTTAGCTGCGGTGAATCAAGGCCCAGTCCACCAAATCCCCTTTTTCTTTTTTACTCAGGCTCGGGATCCTTGGGCCTGAGTATCCCGAAAAAGACACTTTCACATTTTGGCGACTCCGCTGGGGACTGGGCAAAGAAGAAGGAAGAAACAATCCCTTCACAGAGAATGCCTCCAAGACAAAGAAACAGCAAAGGAACCAATGTGCCACCTACGGCCTCTGAACCTGTAGGAGAAAACGAGGAAGTCTCCAGGCAAGGAGGTGGGATACCCTTGGTGGAACAGGAGGTTGTGTCGGAACAAAGACACGCAAGACAGGAACCAGACCTAATGGCCAGGATGACAGCAATGTTAAAGGATTTGGAGCAAGAAGTTCGTCTTCTCAAAGAAGGCAGAACACAGGAAGTCAGAGACAACATTCCCCCTACTGGCCACCAAGATGGGACCCAGCCAGAAGGAGGGTCAGCAGTAGGAGGAAGAGCCAACCCTCAGTATTTGACACTGGCAGACGTCAATGCCCTCTTGGAGCAAGAAAGGGAAAAACTCTCAGGGATCCCCAAGCAATTCTCTCGGGATCCCCCGTTCCCTCCAGAACTCCTTGGCAAACCATATCCTAAGGGATACGAACCCCCAAAGTTCCATCCTTTTGATGGGAGGAATGGAAGTGCCGTGGAACATGTGAGCAGGTTTGTCCACACTATGGGCCCTTATGCAGGAGATAAAGAATTATGTCTAAGGGAATTTGCCAAATCTTTGGTAGATAGGGCATACACCTGGTACACCACGCTGAGACCCGGGTCCATCAAGACCTGGGATGAGATGATGGAAAAATTCTGCGCCAAATATTACCCTGGTGAAGACAAAATCACTTTCCAGAACCTGCAGATGGTAAGGCAGAGACCTGGAGAAGATCCTGTTCAGTTTATTAAAAGATTCGAAGATGTGTCTCTAGACTGCTATGGAGACCATGAAGAAAAGGAGCTCGTGGAAACCTGCATAGCCAACATGCTTTTTGACTACAGGCTCAACCTTGAAAATTTATGTATCACACAATTTGCTGATCTGCTGCAAAGAACCAGAAGGACGGCGCAAACCATGAGAACCAAAAGGCTGCCCGCATCCCAAGCTATGACAGCATCAACGGGAGAAAAAAGGAAAAGACCAGACGGAAAGGTGTTTGAAGAACCACCAGTGATCCCATGCACAGCTGAGGAGTTAAGCCATGTCCTAGACAAATGGATTGGAGATGGGGTTGTTAGGCCATTCACTGTGTCCAGGCCACCAACCGAAGAAGAAAGAAAGAATCCTTTATTTTGCAGAATCCATAACTATGTGAAGCACTCCACCAAGGACTGCTGGACCCTTCGCAGATTATTCCACAAAAAGTTGAGAGAAGGAACCCTGGAGCTCACCCAGAAGGAACCGGAAGTGCAGAGGAACCCCTTACCTAACCACAAAGGAAAAGGGGTAGTAGCAGTAGTAATACATGGGAACCCAGCAGAGGCAGGAGAATCTGAAGGATCCTTCCACCCGAGTACAGTCAAGACCCTCCAAAAGAATCCTAAGTTCAGGTCACTATTCAATCAATTAGGATTCGGACCAGAAGCAAGAAGAGTGGCCAAAGAGTCTCTCATGAGTATAGCAGCAGATTCAGGGATGGAATGTTTTACAGCTGAGTCACATGCTAGTCGAGCTTTCCTGGAGACAACCAACGCAATAACTTTCACTGATGAGGACATGGAGATTGAGCACCCAGACCACCGTAGACCCCTTTATTTAATGGCCACCATAAACGGCGTTCAAGTCAGGAGAGCACTGGTGGATACAGGGGCATCACTCAACCTCATAGCCTTGAGTACCTTGGAAGCTGTTGGCTTAGCTGACAGAAGGATCCTGGGGACCCCCATGGAGATAACAGGGTTTGGAGGATCGGTGGAAGCAACAGAAGGATACGTACAGCTAGCCTTAAGGGTAGGGCCAATAGTAGCTTTGACAAGGTTTCATGTGATTAATGCAGAAGTTTCTTATCACGTACTGCTGGGACGCCCGTGGCTTCACAAACATCGTCTTATTCCATCCACGTTCCATCAATGCATTAAAGGGAGACTGAATGGGAGGCCCATAAGGATCCCTGCCAATCATAATCCTTTCAGCCAGGGAGAAGTGAACTTTGCAGAAACAATGTTTTATGATGAGTTGGAGCCCGATGATGAGAACCCCACCCCAGGGACCCCGGGGGCACCTATCCTAGAAGAAGAAGAAGGAGGAAGGAGCACCCGTGACCTGAGAAACCTTTTAGAAAGAAAAAGACAAAAGAGGGAGCCCAGCTCTTCAGGATCCCGAGAATGTGTGGTGGTGCGGGAACCTGGGGGAAGGCTAATTTATCGTTTGTGAAGGTGCGCGGGGCCCGAATGCATTGTGCAGGAAGGTCCCGGACCACCAAGTTGCATGATGGCCCAAGAAGAAATCCCAGAAGAACCAGTTAAGGAGGCCCAGATTCAGCCCGAGGAAGAACTGAAGGAAGTAGACCTGGGAACAGAACCAGGATCCCGGAAACCTGTTTTCATTAGCAGTCAATTGGTGGCTCAAGAAAGAGAACAACTGGTAGCCTTACTTCAAAAATACAGAGATGTGTTTGCATGGACTTATGATGAGATGCCTGGTCTAGACCCGGAGTTAGTAGTCCATTCTCTTAATGTGGAACCAGGGGTGAGGCCAGTAGTCCAACCAGCCAGGGTCTTCCACACTGAGGTAGAAGCTCAAATAGTCCAAGAAGTCAAGAAATTACTAACAGCTGGTTTTATCAAACCCATCCAACACCCAAAATGGCTTTCCAACATCGTACCTGTGAAGAAGAAGAATGGTCAAATCCGTTGCTGTGTAGACTTTCGCAACTTGAACAAGGCATGTCCTAAAGATGAGTTCCCCTTGCCCAATATCGATCTCCTTGTAGATTCAGCTGCAGGAAACTCAATGTTCTCGTTTATGGACGGGTACAGTGGATACAATCAAATTCGCATGGCAGCCAAAGATGCAGAAAAGACGGCATTCAGAACTCCAATTGGGAACTTTTACTACACTGTAATGCCCTTTGGCCTCAAAAATGCGGGGGCTACGTATCAACGAACCATGACAGCCATTTTCCATGACATGATGCATGAGGAGATGGAAGATTATGTAGACGATATTGTGGTCAAGTCAAAAACCAGAACAGGACATTTCCAAGTACTTGAGCAGGTCTTTGAAAGATGCAGGAAATACAAGCTACGTATGAACCCCATGAAGTGCGCCTTTGGAGTGTCTGCTGGAAAGTTCCTTGGGTTCCTGGTACATCACAAAGGCATAAGCGTGGATCCAGCCAAGGCCACAGCTATTGCCACGATGAGGAGACCAACTACTGTTAGAGAACTCAAAAGCTTCCTGGGAAGAGTCTCATATATCAGGAGGTTTGTGCCTGGTTTGGCCTCAGCCACGGCAGGCTTATCAAAACTACTGAAAAAGGGAAATGAATTCACCTGGGGAACAGAGCAGCAGGAAGCTTTTCAAAGAATTCAGAGCATCATGAACCATCTACCCACCCTCCAGGCACCAGTACGTGGGCGACCTCTGTTGCTATACTTAGCATCAAACTCTCAGGCAATAGGAGCTTTGCTGGCGCAAGAAGATGACCAAGGAAATGAGCAGCCCATATATTATGTAAGCAGAACACTCAAGGATACTGAGACCAGGTACCCCAGAATAGAGAAAGCCTGCCTAGTAATTGTTTATGCCTCCCAAAGGTTGAAGAGGTACTTCTCAGCTCACCAAATCCTCTTGGTAACTAAGTCCCACCCCATAAAAGCACTCCTGCACCAGCCCCTCCTCACGGGAAGGATGGCACAATGGCTAGTATTGCTCTCACAATATGATATAGGCACAAGAACTCCCAAGGCTGTAAAGAGCCAGGCCATAGCAGATTTGCTAGCTCAATTCCCAGGGAAGGAGGAAGGCTCGCTGAGCGAAGAGATCCCTGGTGAGGTAGCAGTGATGGAGATCCCAGGGAAGAAATGGACTATGAGGTTTGACGGGTCAGCTACAGCAACTTCAAATGGGGTAGGAATTGTGCTAAGCTGTGAAAATGGGGATGTCATGCCCCTGTCTTTCAAGCTTGGTTTCTCATGCTCTAATAATGCAGCTGAGTATGAGGCATACTTGACTGGGTTGACTATAGCACTCAGCATAGGAGTAAAACACATGAGAGTGCTGGGAGATTCTAATCTTGTAGTCTCCCAAGTAAAAGGTGACTTTGCATTACGGGAACAAAGCTTAGCAGCCTACAGGACTTGGGCACAAAGACTGGAAATGGAGTTTCAAACCTTCAGCATAGAATACACTCAAAGAAGCGAAAACAGGTTCGCAGATGCTCTCGCCACCCTGGGATCCCAAATACCATTTGATGGGAGAGATACACTGATAAAAATAGGAAAGCAGGAACATTCTATTGTGAGGATCCTCCAAGGAATGTACCCAGGGGAATCCAAACAGTGGGACTGGAGGGACGAAGTCAAAGAAAGGATGAAAGGAGTAAATCCTAGGGGGAACATCAAAGAACTAATGGATTACACTCAGATAGAAGGAGAATTGTACAGAAGACTGCCAGGAGGAATACTGTCCAGGTGTATCACCAAGAAGGAAGGAAAGTTGAAATTAGAAGAATTGCACGCCCAAACGTGTGGAGTTGCAGAAAAAGTCAGCCTATACAGGAGGATGCAACGCATGGGGTACTATTGGCCAGACATGGACAAGGAAGCAGCAGTCATACAGGGGAAATGTAAAGAATGTCGTTTGGCAATCGATAAAGAAGAAAGCTACGCTGTGTTTGTTACAGAAGATTGGCGGGTTCCTTTCATAGAATACCTGGCTCAGGGTATCCTGCCAACCGACAAGGAGCTGGCCCATAAGCTCAAGAAACTGGCGTGCAGGTATTTCTTGCAAAATGATATTTTGTTCAAAAAGGGATACCACGGGGATCCCCTCAGGTGCCTGGGACCAAAGGAAGCCAGAGAAGTGGTCAGAGAAGTACACTCTGGAGATTGCGGAAGTCACCCAGGAAAGAGAAGGCTGCACAAGCAGTTACTGTCGTTGGGGTATTACTGGCCAACGATGAAAAGAGACTCTGAGGAGTTGGTCAGAACATGCCATGCTTGCCAAGTCCTAGGGGATGCGATTCACACTCACCCAAATGTCCTACAGGATATGACAACACCATGGCCTTTTCATACTTGGGGGCTCGATCTCATAGGGCCCATAAACCCTCCATCCAATGGTTATATATGGATCCTGGCAGCCACGGAGTACTTTACAAAATGGGTAGAGGCCATCCCTTTGAAAAAAGCTACTGGAGCAGCTGTAGCAAATTTCATTCGAGACCACATCATTACAAGATTCGGGATCCCCAGAAGATTGATCAGCGACAATGGAACCCCATTCATAAACAAAGATGTGAAGGGATTAACTGAAGCATACCACATCAAGCAGGGAAGATCTACCCCATACTACCCACAAGGAAACGGCCAAGCTGAAGCTACCAACAGGGTAATATTAAAAATCCTTAAGAAAATGAAGCATGAGTATGGAGGAAAATGGAGTGACCATTTGGCAGATGTGCTTTGGGCATGTAGGAGCTCCGTAAAGACAGCCACAGGATTCTCCCCATTCTCCCTGGTTTATGGAACAGAGGCCATCAGCCCTGTGGAGTTAATCATTCCTACACCAAGGGTAGTTCTTGAGGAAAATCGGGGAGAAAGTGAAGACGCAAGCAATGAAAAGAGATTAGTAGATCTGGAAGGAGTAGAAGAAGAAAGGGAACTGGCCAAGAAAAGGAGCCAAAGATACCAGCAAAGAATGACCAGAGCATATGCACAAGTAGTACGCCCAAGAGTGTTCACCAAAGGGCAACTAGTGCTAAGGATGGCGGAGCACGTGAGGAGGAACCTGCCAGGGCCTTCCAAGTTCACCCCAAAATGGGAAGGACCCTACATCATCAATACAGCTCATGAAAGTGGATATTATTACCTTACCAAAGAAGATGGGACAGTCCTGACAGAACCCATAAACGGGAAATGGCTGAAGCAATATTATGCATGAGGACAACGGGATCCCCAGTACCTCAGGGTCCTTTCACCAACTTCACTATCTGCTAAGTTCCTTTTATTTTGTCTTTTTATTTTTAGCCTTTATCAAAATTCTAGCCTAAGATAATTTTGTTCAGGAACATGTGATAGATTGACACTTTGTGGTCAATGCTGCACCAAAAGACTTTTGCTTTGTTCCAAAAAAAAAATGATCATGTTTTAATGGAATTCCTTTTTCTGCAACATTTAAGTTTTTTTTACTGCAAAGACCAAACATGGATAAATTCAAGGAAGGATACCTGAGTCAAAAAAAAAGAGGGGGAGAATATGCAATACCCTTTTTACATATGGCCCAGGATCCACCTCACAAATAATTTCGGATATCCCACAAATAGTCCCAAGTGCATAGGTCTAGGGTCACAGAATAAAAGAAAATATCTAGGATACCTAGCCTAGCACTTGGCAAAAGGGGAACCTGTCAAAAGTTCATGAACTGGGACCGTATCTCAAAAAAAAATACACAGAGAAGGATACTAGCGTACCCAGTTCAGTACTTGCACAATAAGTCACCAAGTACCTGGACCAGAACTTACAGTGAAACCTGTGAAAACCATGGTCCAGGACTCAGGAAAGAAAAGAATCACAAGAAAGTAAAGACAATATATATACATCCAAGGAAAAAGGCAGATTCACATACCAAGAAATAAGAAGCAGTTTTGATGCACAAGAAAGAAAGAGCAGAGCAGTGTTCTAAAAAAAAAATTATACAACCCCAAATTGTTCATATGAATAAAAAAAAAAGCTAAGGAATGAGGCCGGCCAACAGAGAAGCATCTGGAGAAATAGCAGGAACAGCCAAAGAAGAAAGGATCCTCTGCCGCTTGACTTTCAAATCTTGTAGAACTTTGTGAGCATGAGCCAAAGCTTCCTCAGCAACAGCTATCTCAGTGTCTATACTCTTGAATGATTGCCTTTGAAACAACATATGAGCCAGCAGACGCAAGTGATCCAGCAGGAAAGACAAATTAAACTTGGCCTCTAGAAGGTCCTGCACCACACCTCTCCATTCCAGAAGCTTTTCTTCAGACAACGAATCAACAGAGGAATTCTTTAGAGAAATCAACACAGCACACAGCAACTCCATCAGAATATTGCCTAGAAAAATGCCTCCCCTGAAGCCACTGGTAAAATCCCCGTGACTCTTGAGCAGGCTCTCTAGCAGTGGCAAGCCCTCCACAGGAACAGAGAAGCGCAGGAAGCTGCCATAAGAAGACCCAAAGACATGAAAGTGGCTGGCAGGAAGACTGTTGAATTCCAAAAGATCGAAGCGAGCCAGGAAAGAGGAAAGCTTCGAATCAAGATCTGATGCAGCCACCTTCGAGGCATCCCCCATCACCGTGTCACCACTTGCAGAAACCTGAGGACTTGCAGCCTTCTGCTCTGGATGAAGGTCAACAACTCCAACAGGTCTCACAATTCCTTCAGGGATAACAGGTTCAGAACCTGCAAAGCCTGTATCAGTATTCAAAAAAAAAAAGGGGAGAAAGAAGAAAAAGAAAAAAGAAGAACAAATCTAGAAGAACAAACCGGCTCCAGTTTCTTGAGGCAGAACCTCTTCTTCCTGATCTCCTGACTTCCCCGAAGATTCTGGGAAGGAACATAAGGCAAGTTGGAGAAAAGGTGAGGGACCAATGGCAAATTGGCTAAAGGAAGGGATAGATGCAAGGGGCTTCGCCATATATATAAAAAAAAAAGGGGGTAAAACACGATGGAACAGCCTGCACTCACCTTCTGAGCTCTCTGATTCTAAAGAAGAGGCGACACTATGAGCGGCTTTCTCACTGGTTTGACCTAAAAGGAAAAGAAGGAACTCAAGAGAAACTGGGAAAGAGAGTGAAACATAACGTTATTTCAAAAGAAACAAGCTTTACCTGTTTGTTTGGATAAAGGAGTGTCTCCCAAAGCATCTTTATCTGACGAGGACAGAGGAAACACAGTCTTGATAGGACTAGGAGTGCGTTCAAGATGGGGACTCTGAGATGATGGGATCCTAGAAGCTTTGGGATCCTGAGAGTCCTGGGAACCTTGCATCGGCTGCCCAATTCCATCAGCAGGGTCATCAGTAGGGGGCTCCTCCCCATAACAGGAAAAATGACAGAAAGAGCTGTGATAGTTTCCTCCCCCAGAACCTTGCCAGTTACAGGAGGGGATACCTCCACCTAAAGAAAGGAGAAGCAGAGAAGGCAATACTAAGCAAAAAAAAAAAGAAAGGAAAACAGCAAGAATACTAGCAACACAGAAAGAACAGAAGAAGGGGGAACACACGTACCACGTCATCTCCGGAAGATTGACTCTTACCCTTCTTATAATCAGACTTGCGCTTGGACTGCAAAGAAAATCACCACTCGTCAGCAAAAATAGAAAATGAATGCAAAGAAAAAAAAAGAGAGAAGAAGGAAAGAAGTCTTGCCCTTCTCTCTCTCTCTACAGATTCTCTGGAAGTCTTTTGCTTACTACGAGTACGCCCAGAGGGTCCTAAAGGAGGCTGGGATACCAAACCAGAGGATCCTAAAGAACCATGGACTGAAGCAGTCACAGGAACCTGGGGAAAAGAAGACTCTACCTTGGTCTTCTTCCGGGTCCTTGAAACTAAAGGTTCCCTGACATCCTTGCCTTCGTGAGATGCCAAGTGTACTTGAGATTTCCCCGATTTCCTTCTTTTTGCCTCAGAGCCTATCTCCACACCCCCTGCACTTTCGCCAACCTCAGCAGCTTTCATCTTCTTCAACTTAACATCCTTACCTCTAGCAATAGCAGCACTAATTGTCTCTGTTGCACCCTTTTTGATGGGTACCCCAGAAGAGGTACCAATGATAAGACTGTCACCCAGCCAGGCTTCAGGAAAATCCTGTCCGTAAGTCACCCAACCTCCCCTGGAGGAATGCCACTCTGCAAACCCAGTCTTGCTGCTTGCAGCAGCAGAAACAATCCCAGCAGTAGGAAGGGATAAACGTCTATTGGCTGTCGGAGCAGAAACAATGCTAGAGTTCGGGACTTCCCGAATTGTACCAGTGCCAACATAGTCAACAAAAGATTTTTGTACTCTTCTCCAATAACCGGTATAGCCACTGGAAGCAAAGACTCCTCTCTGGGAGTTAGGCACTACGAACTGGGGGCTCCTCCGAGACCAATAAGAAAAGGCCTGCAGCCTCAAGAAAGGATCCAAGGAAGGAAGGGATGGCACCACATCCTTGAAAACTGGCGGGATATCTTGATCAAAGCCAAACTGTCGAAGCACCCGATGTGCTGAATAATGAGTGTACTTTGGGCCACTTGAAGAAGGCACGGGAAGCCAGGAGGGGCTAATGCAGGCAAGATAAGCCAGGCTGCCCTCATCACCACGACGCAAGTCAAAGGTGTTACCTGTTGAAGATAAAAAAGAAGATAACACAGAATCACATGCAAAGCCAGGACCAAATTCACGAGGGGATCTCCAATATAAGCTCCCTGCTTGGTCAAACAACTCCACAAGATTAAGGCCACCACCCTTCAAGCTAATCCAGGTAAAAATAATGGGAAAAGCATCAGTAGAATTGCCACAAAGACCCTTCACTATGTCGGGGGATCCTTGGAATTTGTCCTTCACAAACTTCAAATTTCTACACTTAGCCAAGGTAGCTGCAGAACGGTCCCACATAAAAATTTGAAGAATGGCACAATGAAGAGATGAAGTAATCACATAGCAAGAGTCACCTTCAGCCTCGTCTCCATGAAGCTGGTCCAGTTGAGAATAAACATGACCCAAAAACAGAGGGGCCAAAGGATACTGGGTACCCCGAGCCAACTTGATTGCCAGCGGAAAAAATGAAGACTTAACTCCGTACCCAGGGAACTCACTGAATAAGAATTTACTAAGCCAAAAAGCCAGGAAACCGGCCCACCTCACTTCCTTATCCTTTTCACGAGAGAGGGTCATCACCCATCTCCCCATCCTAGCCGGTTTACCACCAGGAGAGGCGGAGCGGCCACCAAAATGACCAAATAATTTCTCTTCCACCACGAGATCCTCACTAGAAAGATCAATATCAAAGGGATTTTCTTCACCAAACACCGGGAGGAGGAAGTTATTAACCACATCCTCCAAGGTGATTGTCAATTCACCAGTAGAAAAGAAAAAAGTATGAAGGGAAGGACACCAACGACGTACCAGATGCCTGAGCCCTTTGGCGTCTCTGAAACCCTCAAGGTTTCTGGAAATAGCCACTGCCTTTAGGATGCCGGCGCGCTCCAAACGACCCACGAACTCAGCATCAGACAGTTCTTTGTCTACCCATATAGGCCAACCCTGAATCTTGCCCGGAACAAAATCAAAGAAAATAGGAACCGCCTCTCGGATTCCTTGTCTGATCTGGAGATCAAAAATCTCTCTAGGGTCAGGAACCTGAGCGGAACCAGCGAAACCCGTTTGGCCAGAAAATAACCAAACGTGAGGGGATGGAGGAGCCTCACCATGAGATATATGGGGAAAAAATAAACTGAGAGAATACCAAGGATCCCGTAAAGGGAAGGCCGGACGTTCAGCAACCTCGCGGGAATCGCTCGGAGCAGAACCAGAAGAACCTTCCCCCTCAGAAGGACTGGGGGTGCGCTCTCTCCTCTTGCGAGAAGAAGAAGAAGCCATGGAAACAGCACACACTCTGAGAAGAAGAGAGATTGAAAGTGCGAAGAAGGGAAGACCAGAGTAACAGAGAAGAAAAAAAACTCAGGGAATGGAAAAAAGTTCAGAGAAGCAAAATGATAAGGTGAAACGGCTACAATAAAGGCGCAAGTAGCAGTTGGGAAAAACAGTTTATGAAAAGACGCGCCAGTTGCAAAAAATTTAATTTGAAGAGGGGGTTAATCAGCAGTTATTAATGAGAAGCAATGGGAAACGAGATAAGTGGGTAGAAGAGTTTTATCTCAAATACTCAACTGCCACGTCCCGTGTAAAGAGGAAGCTGTGAAAAGTAATAATTGTAAAAGAACACAACACGCAAAAAGGAGGCGACCAAAAGCAGCATAAGAGAGCTGGGATCCCACAAAAACCTAAGGAAACCTAAATCACTCACGCGTGGGCTTCAGGCAACCCACGAGCTCGGGGGGCTAAATGTTGAGGTCTAAAAAATCACAGCAAAAATAAGCCCAAGAAAGAATAAGCTAAGCCCAAGAAAGAGTGAGTTAAGCCCAGAAGAAAAAAAAAGACCAAGTCCAAAGGTATTATACTAAAGGCCCTGAGGATCCCGAAGCCCAGAAAAGGAAAAGCAACCAAAAAAGAAAAAGAGAAAACATCACAGCAAAGTATAAGGCGCAAGGATCCCCGGGCACCATTAATGAGCGCGAAGAAAAAAGAAGACCAGGACAGATCGATAGAAAGAAAAACGAGAAAAAAACAAAAGGGCGACCCTTCATGGCACAGACAGAAAAGGCGTCGGGGAACCAAAAACAAGGAAGAAGAATGTTAACAAAACGATTTCAAAAGAGCAGAACAGGATTCCGCCCAAATAGGAAAGAAACGGAGAAGTAAAAGACACCAGAAGTGAGGATGCCGAGAAGGGCATACCTCAGCACACCCCAAAGAGGATGGCCAACCAGAAACTTTCGAAGGAATCAGAACCAAGAGAAGGAAAGAATGAGAGAAAACGGAAAAGGGGACTTACCGAGATGATGAGGACAGAACATACTCTGTTCACAAAAGACCAAAACAGGGGAACCAACGATTCCCCAAGAAGCCCAGAAAAACTCCACTATAAAAGGGGAGGAGGGGTTGTGAAGAGGGCAGGAGAAAAAGAAAGGAACAATAGAATAGAGGAGATTCACCAGAAAAATCATCAGAAAGTTTAGGCAGAAAGAAAAATACTAAAGGGAAAGACAAATACTGCTTCCCGATATCCTGTAAAAGCAACTATGGCACATACTCGGATCCAACAAGAATCAAACTTCGCAAGTTTTGAAGGCTGAAATAGCCATTCAAGGCTGCAATTTTTGAGCTTGATTGGACCTTGTATCACGTCCTAGTAAGCTTGCTGTAATCAAAACAGATAATGCTTTAATGAAATATTGTCCCCAGGATCCCCACAGTACTTCTTTTTTATTGTCTTGCTAATCCTGTTTGATCTTTCTTTCTGAACTTACGTTGTTAATTTTGGCACTCCTCGATATCCTTGTTTATTGTTAGGAATATTTCTCTGTATTCGCTTGATTCTTAAACAGCCATTTAGCTGCAGTGAATCAAGGCCCAGTCCACCAAATCCCCTTTTTCTTTTTTACTCAGGCTCGGGATCCTTGGGCCTGAGTATCCCGAAAAAGACACTTTCACAAGGAGCAACTGGGGGCTTAATGGCATTAGGGGCCACTGATTGTGTCTGTTTCTTTTTCAATAACCCCAAGCTGCTTGGCCAGCTTGGAAGGACTGTCAGGAGAGAGAGGGGCCTTGGCTGGGATGTCCTTACCAATCTCTGCCACCTCGAAGGCAGTGTCAGCCTTGGTGCTAGCAGTGCTTGATGTAAGGATGGCAGGAGGGTAGTATACACTCTCTACTCTCCTAAGTGCAAAAGAAGCCTTAACCCTAGCTTGGTTAAAGGCCTTGTTCAACACCTGGAGGTAGTAGCTCCTACATACCTCCGAGACCTCAGCTCTAAGGGCCTCCTCGGTCTCTGCCACCCCTACATCATACCCATCCTACTCGGCTGATCCCTGGCCTTCTCAGCCTCCTCCAGTTTCTTCTTTAGGGTAATGATTTGTTCCTTGGAGGCAGTCAACTAGTCCACGGTCTGGCAAAATTGCCTTCATTAACCCTCAGCTTGCCTTTCAGCTACTTCTAAGGCAGCTTCAACACTCTTTTTGTCCCTCTCTGCCTCAGTCAGTTTATTTTTCAGTTCAAGTATCCTTTTTTTGGCCACATTGAAGGCATCTACAACTGTAATGTGCCTTCCCTCCTCTTCCTTCATCAGCCAATAGGAGCTGTTTACCATCTCCTCAGCCCTAAACGTAACTTGGATGGCCTATCAAGGAAGGAAATACAATTGTAAAAAATATATATATAAATATATATATATATATATATAGATATATATATATATATATATATATATATATATATAAAGGGAGAAAGGAGAGAAAGGGGCTAAGGGACTTACCATGGTTAGGTCCCTCTTTAAGCTGAGGAACACCTCATGCTTCCTAATGGACCTGAGCTCAGCCATATCAGTGGGCAGCAGCAGAGCCTGCTCCACTGCATTAGCCACATATCCAGCGTTGCCCTGCTGGAAATCCCTAATTGAGGTATCATTGGGGAGAGGAGCTTTGTCTAGCACCAGGGAAGGGGTCTAGGCAAGGACTTCAATTTGTTGGTTACCCCTCCTATCTATGGTAACACCCTCACTGGAGGACCTTATCTGCATGACCTTGGTTTGCTTGCCCCTTCTTTGGACCTCAGCTTCCTTGGGTGGGGGGTTTCTCCTCTCCTCCATAACCTCCTTTTCCTTTTGATATCGCTTTCTCTTTTTATCAGCAAGGTCAGGTTGGGAGACCTATGTAGGGGGCAGGTTGGAAGGCTTTGGTTGAACTGCCTTTTCAGGGACGTTGCCCCCACCGTGGGACTTCAGTAGATCGAAGAGTCTCGTTCTTGGTTTGCATTGTAGCCCCATAGCTTCTGGAATGGAAGTGTCTTCTTGTGTTTGGCTTATTTGTGCTGAAAGGAAATGGCTGAAATCATTGATGGGAGCCTCGGGGGATTGAGGTCGGTTGAATACCTCGAAATCGTCCTCGGATTTCGAAACTTCAACTATTTCTTCCTCCTCCTTGATGGCTAGTTGGGATGGTGTGGCTACTTCCTCGGCAGTGTGTAGGAATGGCAACTCTACCTGTTGCACGCCCTCTGGGATGGGGTCGATGACAAAGAAGCCGAGGACCGCGATGTTGATTCAGTGCAGACGTGGATCCCTCGCCTTGATCGCACACTTAGGTGCCTGGAAGCTAGATGAGATTGGAGTGTAGCCTAGGATTAGGTGTGCCGCCCTTAATTGTCCATCGCTATGAACGAATACCTCGGACTTAAGTATTCAGTTCAAATCTGGCTGATTGACAAGGTTCAGGTTCAGAATGGTTGAATACTTATCTATAAAAACATCAAGAACAGAAGAGCCTTGTTAGTATAAGCAATGCAAGTCAAAGGGAAACCAAATTACAAGTAAAAAATAAAGAAGAAGGGGGAGCACGAGAGACACTAGTGAGAAAAAGGGGTATTATCATTAGAACAAAGAACCTAGACTCACGAGCCCCACCTGGTGTCCCTTTTCTTGTCGGGCAGTGGAGGCCATCGTGCCACTCCCCGGAGACAATCAAGTAATCCTTGTTCATGCCTTTGTTGGATTCGAGGAGGCACGATATAACCCTAACTTCAGGGTACCTAGTTTTTAGATAATACCCATGCCCTGTTAAGTGGTGACAGTTGTAAATCCAATTAACGTCGTGGTGGGTGAGGTTTAAGCCCATCTTCTCATTGAGGGCGTCTACACTCCCTAAGATCCTAAACATATTGGGGGCGCACTGAGTAGGGGAAAGCCTATGAGTTATAAGATAATCCCTAATAACTCTACCCATAGGGATTCTCATCCCTCCCTTTATGAAGGCAATCATGGGGATCACTGCTTCTCCCTCTTGCCTCTCGGTGTGCCACCCTTCCTATTTGTAGTGCCTAATGGACACTCCTGGTGGGATTCGATATTGAGCTTTAAAGCTCTCTATACTCTCAGGGGAGTTTACTAAGTAGGCGAATCTACCCATTTGAGAGGGGAAAGGAAAGGAATAGGTAGACGAAATAAAATTAAGTGGGTTGAGGAGAGAATAGACTCTGAATAAAAAGAAAGACGGGAAGGACCAAAGTGAAGAAAGAAGGAAGAAATGGCTAGGAACTACTTACGAGAATGAAGAAATGCTCCTTGGACTAGCTCTTGAATTTTGAATGCGAAAAGTGAGATGGATAAAGCTTTTGAGCAGTATATATATGAGAGAAGAGCGAGCGGGAAAACTCCCGCTTGTATTCCCGTAAAATCCCTAGCTATTCGATCCCCATCATACCGTAGAACATGGGAAACATAAAGTTGCAGGAAATAATTGCAGGTGCGTTCCAGATGCCAAAGTGTCAGAAGTGTGCTTATAGGCAGTTAAAAAGACACCTACACAGACAAGAATGATGTGAGGGAAGAGCAGAATTAGGATTAAAGTATCAAAATCCCTTTCTTTTTTAAGGAGAAAAAGAAGGAAATTTTGAGGGCCTATTGTAAGGATAAAAGGCCCAAGAGTACATATTGGGCCGTGGGCCTTATCCGAGGACATTTAGTGGTCCGAGGACAAATAAACAATAGTGAAGACATAAGAGTCAGAACTTCACGAGCAAACTACGATTGAGAAGGCTTGGGAAGGTGGGTCGAGGAGGCTTCCTCCTTGTCTAAGCAAAGCAAAGGTTAGAATGTGTGATCTGCCATCCAAAGCAACGTTCCGAGAGAAAATCATTCTCAGGACAATCCGAGGAGATCAGTTCTTGTATATATTTCTTTTGAATTTGACTACAAGTCTAGTTCCTACTGTTATAGTGTTTTTCCCTCCATTCCTCGATCCCCTTCCCTTAGGGTTTTCTTTCTCTTTTATACTATCTTTCTTCTTTCATCTCCACCCTCCACGTGTAGACTAGGTTGCTGGCATTGATCCTTGTCCCATCAGCACCTTCTTGAAATCTCTAGGAGTAACTGTAAGGCTGAAAAATACTATTCAAGTATCATAGGTAAAGAGACAAGGTGGAGGTAGATTGGAGTGATACACACGGCTGTGCAAAATTTTTTGTTTGTTTTCTCTTCCACTAAAAATTAGGGTATTTGTGAGTATAATTAATGAGGGAGAGAAAATGAGTAGATTTTTTTTTCTTGAGTTTTTTTTTTTTTTTAGAAGATATCTGTGATTTTCATTAATCAAGAGCAGCCCCACATATATATAATGTTATTGTTATGTAATCTCTTATGGATATATCACTATCGCCATAATCGCGTATAGCTGTAGACAACACAATATTAGCGCAAAAACTAGAAATTCAGGTGGTTGTCTATCTTTCAAGCTATGTTTGGTTAACATGAAATGAGTTATAAGTTTGAATGATTAAGATTTTTTTTTTTTTTTTTTTAATAGACTTTTTGTTGAATAATTTGTTCACTTGTTGTTTGGTTTAGTCTCTTCTTTTTGGGCTTTTTTTTTTTTTTTTTTGTTATTTGGGATAATTTTTATTGTTGTCATTAAGCTTTTTTTGTGGGGGGGGGGGGGGGGGGGTTTAAGGGGTTAAGGATTATGTTTGGGGGGCCAAAATTATTTTTAGAGGAATGCTACGTCCACAACATTTTTGTAACAAATCTTATACAATGTTAGGTTCTAAAAGTTTAGAACAATTGGTAAATCATGAACACAAACTTGTCTAGATATAGATCCTAGAGTCTATAGGTATTATTAGACAATGCTCAAGGTGATTCAAGTCAAGATTCAAGAACATACAACCTGCAGGAAGAAGATTTCATAATTAGTCTGGTTTGACCGATCAAGAGACAGGCTCGACCGATCGAGATTCGTATCTACATAATTTTAACTAAGCCCAAACAGCAATTCAAGCCCATTAAGGATTAGGGTTTCAAATCTACTTCTTTTTATAAGGCTTTTTAGAGAGAGAAGAGCGTGCCTCTTTGGTATTTAGGGTTTTGTACCCAAAAAGCTCTCTCATGTCTTCTACTAGTGTTATTCCTTGAAGAATCTCAAGATTCGGTATTGTAGAAGTTGCTGCCTTCTCTAGTCATCAAAGGTGCTGATGATCTAAACCTTCAAAGGTGGTCTTGGAGTCACAAACAGGAGAGTTTGTGTTGCTAAATCTTTGAGTGTGATCTCAAAGTCACAAACGTGGGTGTTTGTGTTTTTGCAAAGGCTAAGAAAGAAGTAGTTCGTGGACTCGGAGCTATCATGGGGTCATGGTAGTAAGTTTCCTACTCGAGGTAACAATAGGATGTTAGTGGTCTAAGTCGCTATTGTGTAAACTTCAATTCTTTCATAGTGGATTTGCTTTTTACCCTGAGGATAGCTAGGTTAAATCCTCCCCAGGTTTTTTACCGGTTTAGTTTTCCTGTGTTATCATATTGTTGTGGTCTTTATTTTCCATACTTTACAATAATATGATATATGTGTGTTAACCTAGATTTGATAATTTGACTAAGTAATCACTTGGCTAATTAACTAGGTTAATCTGGTTGTGTTTTAAAGGGTCTAAAAACGTATATACAACAACTTGTTATTGGTAGGTTTAAAATTAATGTTAGTGTTGGGCCCAAATTAGAATCAATAACTGCTTACTACATAGGATTTGTTGTAAAATCATTGTGAAATTATTGTAGATGAATCATTACTCTTATTTTTCTTGAACTCAAATTCTTGTGATTTTCAATAGTGTTCAACATTGTTATCAAGATGGTCACAATAGGTTAGCGTAGTATATAAATTTTTTTTTTTTGTGGCAAATATATATACATTTTTTTTTTGCAAGTCAGGGTGGTCCTATGACCACCCTAGCTTAGAGGTGGAGTTGCCAATGGATAGGCATGATGTATTGAACTGATACGATACGAACATATGTCCAACTTGTAAGAAGGATGTGGTCTTAAAAATATTGAACTTATTACAAGCCTCAAAGATCAAGTTTGACTTATACTCTGGCCCCCTCTAACTTAAAATCATGGATCTGTTCCTGCTCACAAGATGATGTCACCGGGGGAGTACAATATCGCTTAGAGAAAATGACAGTGTGTGATGGCGAAGGAAGGACTCACTGTTTCTTAAAGTGGATAGACGACGATGTTTGTAACATGTAAATTATGAATATCTTATGTGTAATTTTTTAATAATTAAAGGGTTGCCATGTCAGTTAAACATGTCATGTCATTGTTCCATTAAACACATAGGCAAAAAAAAAAAAAAAACTAACGGAAGTTAACGGAGAGACGAATAACGCTCATATTTTAAACTGTAAGGACCAATAGCACTCACTTGAAATTTCATAAACCAAAAGTGCACAGAAGGTAAACTTAAAAAACCAACAGTATAGTTTCATCAAAGAAAAAATAGAGAGGAATATCTGAATAACTCTAAGAAATTATGTTGGAAAACACTAAAGCATAAACAATACGGTCATGCTCTATTTATAGAGCTTTATAATATTATTCTATAAGCTTTGGATTGCCACCCTAATACTTAACAGCTATCCTAATAATCTTCATAATTACAGCCGTGAATACCATCGTGTATACCTTTGTGAATACAACCATGATAACAAGAAAATATCTAAGGTAATAGAATCTTAGACTTGCAATGTAGAGAAGAAGAACAAAGCTAGAGAAGAAGACTTCTTTATACAAATGGTGACGTAGCTTGAGTAGTGTTTCATTTAATGAAAGAGTTTACATTGTGTCCGAATGTGGCGGAAACCCTTTGGTTTACGCCATCCAATAATACTATGCCACATCATCAATTATTAAAAAATTGAATACAACTTGCAAGAAACAAACGCCATTTCACATAACAAAATCCATCTCCTCCTTTCTAATTTCTATCATTCAAGTCAAAATAAAATCTCATCTTTTCCTCACAAGAAACACCAATCCAGCAACCCACCACACACATGCCAAAATTGCTGCCTTCACCACCCAAGTCAAAATAAAATCTCGTCTCTTCCTCACAAGAAACACCAATCCAGCAACCCGCCACACACATGCCAGAGTTGCTGCCTTCACCACCACCTAATCTTCTCTCCTTTTCTCTACAACAAATTTGAACCAACATTAAATTAAATTTGTAAACAATACCCAATCAATTTCCAACACACAGTAATCTCAAAAGTTGGAATGAAACCTAAAGAACTCCACAAGAAGGAACTTTGAAGTTTGAACACCAATTTTATATACCAATAATGAAATTTACAAAACCCATTTCATGAAAACCCCCAAAATACAACAAAAATACAATAAACCCACCTAAATTTCCCCTAAAATAGAGCAATTCAAAAGTGATCCAACTGAAAAATCGTACAAATCATTTTAAATAAACCATAAGTCTTGGATATCATCAAACCCTAAACTCACCATCCCAATCTTTTGTGCACACACAATGAACCACCAAGTCACCAATCCATTGCTACAGAAAATCCTTAAAACCCACAAAAAGCCCATACCCTCAAATCTGAATCAAACCATATACAACATATGTTTTTGTGGAGAGTGGGATAGTAGATAGGACGATGACAACGGCAGCAAATTTTGTGGCTTGTGGTGGCATATGGTGGCATGGGTGGTAGGGGGCTGGCTTCTCTGTTCTTGAAGACTTGAATGATGGAAAGGAGAGAATTTGAGATTTTGATTTCTGAAATAGGATTGTGTGTGTAGAAAGTTGTAAATAATTTTTTTATTAAATGCTGACGTGGCGTTGTATTATTGGTGGTGTAATCCAAGGGGTTTATGCCACATCCAGATAGAATTTAAACTCATAGAAAACATATTCCTAAGTTCCGGGATATTAAAAATAGATTTGGGATTCAATGAGAACACGCATGGAATATTAAAAAAGTGTTGCGTATCGCAACGCCGTTACATGAGACATTACAATCAAGTTTTATATAGTGTGCAGCCCCACATATCAAAAAAATATTAGCTTAAAAATTCATATAGCTGTCTATCTTCTACGAATAAGGAAAAAAGAGAGATGACCCACGTAACTTTTATTATTTCCAGGCCATGTGAAACCAATAATTTGTTATTGAATTTATATTTTAAAATTTTCAAAGTTAGATTACATATTCGATATGTGGGTTCCGGTTAGCTCAACTGGTAAAGTCTATAATGGTTGTATAAGAGATCTGTAGTTCAATCCCCGTCTATACCAAAAACTGATTGGTGTCTTGGTCTGATGATAAAAAGTTATCATCAAAAGTGAACGCCATAGGTTGAAACTCTTTTAAAAAAAAAAAAAAAAAGATTACATATTCTATATGTTCTTAACATGCATACCAATATTCATGTCAATCAATTGTTATTTATCATTTAACCCAGAAACTCATTTTTTATGCATTATTATACTACAAAAACCTGAATTTAAACAATTAATTGATGACATAACTATTGATATTTAATTATTTTGAAATTTTGCAAGCATGAAGAATACACGAAAATAATATAATCCAATGGTTGATTTGTTAAAATTCGCATTCAATTAAAAAATATTGAGTAGTATAACATTGACTAAAGTTACACCATGTGTAAATTGAACTCAACCCAAGACCCCTCTCTAAGTCAATTCAACTATGGCAGAACTTAGTCATCCAGTGTAGGCCAAAATGTAAAGTTGACTTGTATTAAATTTGTAGTGTTCATGTACTCTTTAATTGTCTATCTTCTTGTAGACTCGGACACAAATGCAATACTAGCTAGCAGAGACACACAGAGAGAGAGAGAGAGAGAGAGAGATGGCCATTGCACATGTTCTAGTTATACCATTTCCAGGATAAGGCCATGTGAACCGTATGATGCTTTTTTTCTAAAAATGGTGAAGTATGGTTTCAAAATCACATTTATGAACACAGAATTCATCCACGAGCGTGTCATGGGTGCATTGGACAACCTCGTGGATTCAAACATTAATTTGGTGTCTATCCCAAATGGATTGGGTGTTGAGGATGACCGAAATGACCTAGGCAAGTTATGTGAAACTATCTTACACACCATGCCAAAGAAGCTTGAGGAGCTCATAAACAATATCAATGCTTCAAATGGTGATTGTTGGGTTAAGATAGCTTGACCCCGGTTAATTAATTCAATTACCCAAATTGATTAATTACGTTCAATTACATGTAAATTGTGGAGGCACCAACAAATCACCAAAAATACTAAATACAACAAAAAGTAAATTTGACAAGGTGATTTATTGACAAATGGGGAAAACCTTGCAAGGCAAAAACTCTACCGGGTGATTTTAAAGTCATCACTCCCAAAAATCTACTAAACAACAATCAAGCGGTTACAAGTATAAGGAATCTTACCAACTACCCTGGCCTATCCCGAAATACTAACCTACAGTTGAACCTTCGCTCCAATTTCCAATTGGACTTGATCTTATAGTAGCCTTCTTTCCCTTAATGCACAAACCTCCAATTTGTGACTAACTTCTTTGCACGAATGCCAGTACATGACTAACTCCAGCAACTTGAATGGTTGTTGTTGGCTGCAAAGTTCTTCACTTCATCAACAATGAAGATCAAGAAGCACCTGGTTATAAAACCCAAAGGCGTACAAATGCAATAGCTTCTTACAAAGAAATTAAGCACTTGGTCTCTATATCCGTATATAACGGCTTTTAAAATAAACCTCATATATGTCTAGGGTTGTGAGAAAAGAAACCCTACATATACACATAAGCTTGTGCTGGATTTCAAATCTAAAAATTCTGAAATCGTAATTCTTGATATATCGAGCTAGTGTCGACTATCTATTGAGCTTCGAATTAAGTCTCAATAGCGACTATCTGTCGAGCTATCTGTCGAGAATCAATAAGCAGCTTTTCCTCACTTGTTTCTTGGATCAATCTTCGTGTCTTTAATACTTGATTTGAACAACATGTTTCTTAAAGTACTAAACTTATCTTAGATTTACCCAATTACAAGTAAAGTGCATTTCATCAAAAGATTAGCCAATTACAAAAAATATGACCCTAACAATCTCCCCATTTGGTAATCTATGACAAAACCACAAACAACAATTACGAGATAAGTCTAACACAACTATCCCATAACTTACAAAAGTACATAAGTCTAACCCTACTACGAACTCTTGAAAAACTTTGCAAGAATAAAGATCATGGCATGGTAGACTTGCAACTTATCTTAACTAATACACTTAAACAAGATTCATCAAGGCATCAAGTTTGAAATATAGACAAGTTGTATAAAAGAAGAAACAGGTGTATAAAGAGAGAAAAGAAACAACACATGAAAGATAAGGTGAAAAACATACATCATCATATATATAGAAAGAAGAATACAATGTATGTAAAAATGGTCACAAGACCGCAGTACATGAAGTGAGAAAAGATACATTAAAACCTCACTACATCCCTCAAAGCACTCTCCCCCTATCTAGTATATCCTATGCTAGCTCCCCCCCTAACATAATGACTACTCTCATATACAAAACTACTTCCCCTTTTTGTCACAAGTGACAAAGGAAACATCACTGAGAGGTTGTCATCTCATCATCACTAGAAGAGCTAGAACCATCATCATCATCATCATCATCATCTCCACCAGAAAAGGACTCCTTAGCAGGCTCAGGTGAAGGTGAGGGCACAAAACCACCAAGGCGAGACTAGCGGCGAGTGATGCAACTGATTCTAGTGTTTATTTGATACATCTCATCAGACAGATGGTCGAGATGACTACCAAAATTAGCACCCATGTGCTGAAGCTGATCCATGATGTCAACATGAGAGACATCTGCCCTAGAGGAGGAAGAAGGGGTAGATGAAGAAGTGGGTCGAGGGGTAGGGGTTGCATCCATCGTCTCCACACAAGGCCGCTTCGTAGCCAACTGTGCTGCACTCCTCTGGATAGACTCCTTATTAATGGCACCTATGACATAGAAGAGAGAAGAGGGAAGAAAGGTGACATGCATGTGTGTGAGGATAAGTGTGATAGCTGAAGGAAAGATGAGCTTATCACGTGTAGTTATGTCTCAATAAACCTCTATAATAGACTCTATCATGTATGATGGAAAATCTATAAAGAGATCCTCCATGAGAGAAAGAAGAAAACAAGCACGAGGCTCAGTGATTGTGTTATAGTGTGACCGTGGAGTGAGAACAAAGGTCATCACCATATTAAGGATCCTTGGATCCTTGGCAAACTTGGTTGTGGAGAAATTTAGGGAACCTCCCCACAACATGGCCTTCTCACAAAATAGTGAGGCCAACTCGTCTCTAAAGATAGAAGAGAGATGCTCATGATTAGGGTAATCCTAGTGATCCACCCTAGGGATGCGTAGTACCTCTGAAATGAAATCTGGGGTAACTACGATATGTGTAACACAGAGTACCATAGTAAACTGAGGCACAGAAGTATCGATGGCGTGCATATTGGAGTAAAACTCCTGTATGAACAAGTCGGGACACCTTGAGGGTTTCTCACATAGAGAAGCCCATCCCCAAAAGTGGAATGCACCAGGTAGAGGAGTGTTTGAAAAATCAGATAGAATGACTTGACGTTCTGAATGAATCGCCTGGTCAGAGAAGTTCTCGTCGAAGTCCTTTTGGGCATTATGTAACATTCATAGTGTTACATAAAAGAATAATAAATTTGAATTACATTTACATATATATTCAAGTTTAGATGATTGAGTTTCATGTAAATATAATGAATACAAAATTGTAGAATAATTATAAAAATAAGATAAATAAAAAAAGCACTTAACATGAAATATGAGCATTTAAAATCTAAAGACATATCACATCAAATTGTAAGGCAATTATAAGATTACTTGTCATCAAAATCTAGGATCACTAAAACCACTCTTAACAAAATATTGGAGCCAATTAAAATCTAATTTGACTCTCGAGCTCATGCAACAACGCGGTATGAAATTATCTTATTAAAAAAGCATTGAATACACCCCGCTACATGAGATATAGTGTGTAGGCCACATATATCAATAAGATATTATCAATTGAAACCAATAATGCTCGCTCTCTCTCTCTCTCTCTCTCTCTCTCTCTATAAATATATATATGTGAAACCAATAATGCTCGCTCGCTCTCTCTCTCTCTCTCTCTATATAAATATATATATATATATATATATGTGAAATATAAAGTTGACTTTTACTGAAATAGTAGTGTCCATATACTCTTAATCGTCTATCTTCTCGTGGACTCAGATACAAACGCAATACTAGCTAGCAGAGAGAGAGAGATGGCCACTGCGCATGTTCTAGTTATACCATTTCCAGCACAAGGCCATGTGAACCCCATGATGCTTTTGTCCAGAAAATTAGTGAAGTATGGTTTCAAAATCACATTTGTAAACACAGAAAACATCCACGAGCGTGTTGAGGGTGCATTGGATAGCCTCGTGGATTCAAACATTAATTTGGTGTCTATCCCAGATGGATTGGGTCCTGCGGATGACCGAAATGAGTTGGGCAAGTTATGTGAAGCTATGTTACACACCATGCCAGAGAAGCTTGAGGAGCTCATAAACAATATCAATGCTTCAAATGGTGACGATAAGATCAGTTGTATAGTGGCCGATGCTTGTATGGGGTGGGCCATTGAAGTTGGCAATAAGATGGGAATTAAAGGAGCTGTCTTCTGGTTTGCTGCAGCAGCTTCTCTTGCCTTGCAAGTCAGCATCCCAAGCTTGATTGATGATGGCATTATAGATTCTGATGGTAAGATTATTGATCTATTCCATCTTTATATTAGATTGTACATATATATATATATATCTTTCTCAAAAAAAAATATATATATATATATATATGTATGCATTTTTTTTTTTTTTGGTCCCATTTTTATGCATATATATTTAGTTCAAAGAATAAGTGCATTTACTGTTGGTAAAACTGGTAGCAAGGAAATTGAACCATCGTATTAAACTACGTGATTCATTAAATCATTCAAATAAATTACATAACTATTAAGTGGTTAATATAACTAAAAATATATGTAAATAATCTTTTGAAATGTCACGTAGTAGGTTGAGGGAATTTTTCGACAAACTAGTTTAGAGGAAAATTTATTTTATATATATATAGAAATTTAGTATCTATTTGGAAACAGTTTATCTAACTTTTTACTGAAAGTATAGTAGATAAAATATAAAAATCAAATAAAATAAATAGGTGACTTTTATGGAACCCACAAATAGTAGAAAAAATAAGTAAAAGTTAAATAAAATAAGTAGGTGACTCATGTAAAACCTACAAATAGTAGGAAAAATAAAAAATAAGCTAACTTATAAGTGCATCTGAAACAGACCCTTAATATATTATTCAAATCTTAAATTGACTAGAATCAAACTTAAGCTCAATTTAGCTATCACAAATAAGATTATGATTATTATGTTTGCACCTTTAGGTGAGATTAGAAGTAATGAACTTATATTAGAGTTATTTAACAGATTTGAGACTTAATTGACTCGCTAGGATTGTTCTTTAATGTATCTAATATAATTTATTTGTACAATATATGTATATGTAGTTTTATTATCCATTTCATATATGAGATATTCTACGTTTACATATACTATTTTTCTACTCCACATCAAAAGGGAAAAAATGGATAGTTAGTGTAGATAACGAATTTATATGAAGACTCATGATTCTTTTAGTACGTTGGCATCAAAAATTTTGGAACTCATTCAATAAAATTGGTTGATCTTGGTCAAAGAATTTTAATATGAGATTAGTAGTTCTTATAAGATGCCTCCATCCCAGCTCAACAAAACTGTCAAGACTCTAGTACAATCTACCACAGCCATATCCACCTTGGGCATAAACACTTGTACATCGATAGTTAGATTAATTAGGACAAGTTTTATAGTGCTGTACATTATTAGCTGAGCTCCCTATGCTTAATGAATTGTACTTTGGCTAGGCAGAGGATGTTAGTTAGCTAATCTTGTTAACCAATCACAGCCATGTAAGGCAATGTGGTCGAGTGTAAAGGAATAATTCCCATTGTAAGCTGTTCATGTTTAATAATGTTGCTCAATTTCTCATTGAGATGCTAAAAGCTTTGCAGTTTGTAGCTCAAATGACACTTCCTAATGCTTTTAAAGGAGGCATTAGAGTTCAAATTCTCCCTCTCTTATTGTAACTAGCAAATTATCAAAAGAAAATTTTCTCATTGGGATACCAGCTTAGAGTTTGATTTCCTTGCAAGTATCATTGGGGCCTAGTTCCCTCGAGAACTATTATCTGAGTTGTTATTAGAACTATTGGGGTTCTTAACAAAAACTCATACAGCGGTACCCAACTTCTTGTGAACTATATTTTAATCGTACTTCGAAGTCTTTACTTAATGCCTCTTAGCTTTTACCATACATAAGCCAAACTCGTAACCCAAATCACATTGGTAATAGGCAAAGCAAACAAGATAATTCATCAAGGCAAGAATTGGTTTGTGGAAGAAATGGGAATTCCCCACCTTAACATTAGAACATTACCAAGTTATATGGTATTTCGTCATACTAATACATATCATTGGAACAATTAGTAGTGATGATGATCCAGTTAGTCAATTAATGGGAGTAGTGCTTGATTCTTTGTTTGGCATCGCAGGAATTCCAACCCAAAAACAGGTGATTCAACCACTCCCAGGCATGCCTGCCATGGACACAGCTTATATTTCTTGGTATCGTATAGGTGATTCAGCCTGTCAGAAGATTCTCTTCAAATATAACCAACAATATATGCAAACTTTGAAGTTCGCAGACTGGTGGCTTTGCAACACAGTTCCTGAACTCGAGCCTGTAACATTTTCTTTGGCTCCAAAGCTTCTGCCGATTGGTCCATTGATGTCAAGCAAACACACTGAAGATTCGGTGGGACAATTTTGGCAACTAGATCACTCTTGCCTAAACTGGCTTGATCAGCAACAACCCTGCTCAGTCGTGTATGTTGCCTTTGGTAGCTTTACAGTTTTTGACCCAACTCAATTCAAAGAGTTAGCTCTTGGTCTCGAGCTCACCAATAGACCTTTCCTCTGGGTGGTACGTCCGGATATCATCGATCAGTCAAGAAATGCATATACAAAAGAATTTCAAGGCACTCGTGGGAAGATCATAGGTTGGGCACCTCAAACTAAGGTCTTAAATCACCCTGCCATTGCTTGTTTTATTAGCCATTGTGGTTGGAATTCTTCGATAGAAGGTGTAAGCAATGGGGTACCTTTCTTGTGCTGGCCTTACTTTGCTGACCAATTTCTTGACCGGATCTACATTTGTGATGTTTGGAAGGTTGGACTAGGATTTGAGCTAGATGAGAATGGAATTGTATTGCGGGAAGAAGTTAAGAGGAAGGTGGATCAACTACTTGGTGATGAAAGCATAAGAGCAAGATCTTTGGAGCTTAAGAAAATGTTGATGAATAATATAGCAGATAATGGTCAGTCTTCAAAGAATTTCAACAACTTCATCCAATGGCTAAAGGCATAATCCCGCATGTGTTATGCAGTAGAAGATGAGATCTCCTTCCATGAAGGATTTACATATGGAAGAAATCAAGAAATAGGTATTCCTTTAATATTGACATCAGAGTGTATCTGAGGCAGCCTAAAGACTTGATATAAATGTAACTCATATCTTGATGCCCAGAAAAATAAAGTGTGGGAATGACTTCAATATACAAATTTGAGGTATAATCAAAATAAAATCGGTATGCTCAGAGAAAGAATGCTGTTAGCCTGCCATTAAATAGATCACTCCCTCGCCGAGATGCCATGGGTGCATCTCTTACACTACTTCTTATGCTACCTGTGCTTGTGTGTGGAGGTGAGAATGTATGGAGTTGTCACCAATCATTGGAATTTTTTAGAGTTGTGATTAGTCACTCTTTGAGTTTTTTTTTTTTTTTAAAAAGTGGTTTTTCCTAAATTTAGTTCCTTTAAACCAAAACTGAAAGGAAACAAAACAAAACCAAAAAAAAAAATCATTTCTCATACCAAAAAATAGATCCGAAGGTTGGTTATAATTAGAAGAATCGAACTTGTGGATCCTACTTGTGAAGCCATTGGCTCTCTCTCCCCTGAATAAGTCCATAGGTCTGCTTATAAGTTATATCCTTGTTTTTCGATATTGCTTTTTTTTTTCTCCTATAATCGTGCGTATGTTGATTTTATGTGCACAGCATGATTTTAGTATTTTACTAGAATGATTTGACAATTGAATGCAAAAGTTCTATTCCTTAACATAAGAACAAGGCCAAGTTTAGAATTAAAAAATATTGGAAAAATTAAGTCTTCACTCTTCCATATAAACTCTCTATAGCTAGAGTTATGATTACAAATAAAGAGTAAAATTAGTGTTGAGGTAATTGATACAGTACGATTCACCCCAATTATAAAAGTTTTACATTAAAAAAAATTTTATTGATTGATTCGAAGGAACTAAAGTTTGATAAAATTTACTATTTTGTGACTATCCAAACCTCCAAATTATACTAGTTAACAATTTGAGAAACTATAACTATCTTTACTTATTGTATACTTTGACGAGTCCATAAAAACCATTAAGATTGTCCATCTTAATGGACGATCATTGTGTCATAAGTAGGCTATCAAAGATAGATGAGTAACAGTCCAACACATTCAATAACTACCATCGAAGGTCTTAAACTCTCTCATCAAGACAAAGAACGTTACAATTAAGGTAATAATCACCCTCATTTATGTCTAACAGCTACCTAAGTCACCTATAAAAGAGACAATCTGTTCATTTTCTAAGGTATGTCAAAAAACCACTACAAAATGCTATTTATAGTAGAAAAGATATGGGCTGATACTTACTTAAGCATCAGAGGCTCCCCCACCGAGCACAATCCAGTGGTCTCTTCGATCAATTCTCTTCATCTTGCAGGTCCCACAAGATCGTCTAAAGCTCCAGATTGGATGAGTGATCCAACTAATGATTTTGGCATCATCATACTTCATAATTTATACAATAACTTTCAACTAGAACTAGATAAAGATAAACTTAAACTTCCTAGAATTTACCAACAAAATAAATCATAACTCATCTTTAAACTAACTTGCCTATAGAAAAAATAATCATAATCTAATTTGATTATTTAAAGAAACCATAACAAACGTTACCTATATAATACTTAAAAAAAATAAGACACATAGCATATATATATATATATATATAACCAAAGCTCGGAGAAAATCTGATTAGATTTTCTTAATTTTGCACCTAGTACCCTATTTAATTTTTAATTTTGTGCTAAGTGAATTATTGAGTATAAAAATTAAGAAGTCCAAATCCAATTAGATTCTAAATTGGATTTTAATTGAAATCCAATTTTCTATCACATGCCCAATTGTCCATATAAGATTTTAATTTGTAGCAAGTGAATTATTGGGTACAAAAACCGAAGAATTTAAAACCAACTAAATTCTAAATCATATATGTATATATATAAAATAAGAAACCATTACATATTTTTAAAATGTATTGTTGAAAATAAGCTAATACAATGTATAATTTGAACTTCTTCTTTAAAAAAAAAGTATAATGTAAACTATATAATTGTGATTATTTTTAATTGTACTTATGCATATGTATGGGGCTACACACTAGTTAAAATAAAACAGTAACTTTCAGCTGATGTAAGTCTCAGCAAAATCAGCAAAGGTCCCTCGGTTACAATCACCTCGAGCAAATTCAGCTATAAACCTTGCGACAGAGCTAGGCTTGTCCACATGAGGGAGATGACCACAATCTGGTATTAGCCGCATACTTGCATCCTGAAGTTCTAACTGCAGCCTCTGCATCATGTTAGGACCAGCAACTAGTAAAACTGTGTACCTTGCCCCAAGTGTAATAAAGGTTCAAGCTTACTTATATTAGCTTATAACCATATCACTTTCAAAGTAGACTAACAAGATTTTTTTTCAGTTTCATGTTGCTGATCGGGTGGTTGGTGGTCATATAATCCAGTTACATTCAAGTTATTCCCCAACTGAACTACTAAACATCAACCATAATCATATACCAAGTGTGACTAGAATTAAGTGGGACTATATGGAAACTAGATAAAGTGTAATTTATACGAAATAAATTAAAATTTTGAAGCAAATATTCAAAGAAAGAGACTGCAAAATGCATCTCATGACTTGTTGCTTCTTGGTGGCAGATTCACTTGAGAGATAGAGAAAGAGAGATATTCACCCTTTCATTATGAAAAATACCCTTTAAGCAGGCACATTGAATTAATTTAAGTATTTTCTATACATAATTCTTCATGAACTATGCAGTGAAGCCCTGGTGACTTCCCTGCCAACCGTTATGCTTAGCAGCAAGTCAAAGACACAGAACATGATTTATTTGTCTGAAGTTTAAAATGCTGAGTGGCTGAGCTATTCAAGTGAATGGGAGCCCTATGGAGTAGCCAGACACGTCAAAATGCTTCCAAGTACATCAATAGCACCTATTTTGATCTAAGTTAATCTAGACGGTTGCTGTTGACACCAAATGCAAAGTATAGCACATTATTTTGAAGATTTTGGTTGCTTCTCTTTCTCGAAGTTTTGTTGAAGGTAATTGTTGAAACAGAGTTTTAGCCTAACAGCCATTGCATTAAAGTTTATAGGGAGGTTGCAAAGCAACTTTTTTCTTCTCATGCACAAAATTATTTATACATTCGTTTTAGATAAATTAGTTTAAATAATTATAATAATAATAATAAAAAGAAGCTAAAAGCATTAGGCCAACATTAGTCTGTATTTAAATTTTTGGGCTAATAGAAACAAGTGCTTCTTGATTATCCAAAAGAAGACAGAAATGCACTAGTGACTGACATTTTTTTATATATATTTTACCAGATAACAATGGTAGCTGACAAATTAGGGGCAGTTTTAAGATCAAAGGACATTGGTGGTCTTTTGGTTTTAAAATGATAGGAAAAGTTTAAGATGCAAGTCCATTCCACAAAGAAATTCTATTTTATGACTTCATATGTGAAAAGGCTAAAAGCTAAAACTAACCACTGCTTGCTTGTAGTTGACTATCTGATCACGCTCACTGCAAATGATTAGTGCTTTCTGCTTCAACTGTAAAATAAAAATATAGACAGCATGTTAACACAACTGTGTAATTTGTTTTTGTTCCTGAAGCTGTCATAAATTGAATTTGTTTGAAGGCACAGTATCGACCTTCTAATCATCCCTTTACCAAAAATATAACTTGACTAGAACATTTACCCTCTATTTGGTTCTGAGAAGTAATGAAGAAAAGAGAAGGTTTTTAAATTCTTAGGAACAAGCACAACTCAGAAGTTTCTTTCCTAACCTTATACCTTTCCAAGAACCACTTGCCAACTGATTAAAAATAGAAATTAATGGGAGCTGTTTAATGCCTGTCAGGCCTTAAGAGGGATGTGCTACTTAAGATGTACATATCTATACCTGTTTTATTTGGGCAATAACATTGTAGCCCCCGCTAATCATAAAATTGACGGTTGCATCTTCCCACCAAGGAAGCAGACAGTGTAAGCGTCCCACCTGCTCGTAATACGGGAACATGACCACCAGTACATTAAAGATATACAAATTAGCCAGGAGAAAATTTATTATTGCATTAGTTCTCAATTCTTATTAGTGTAAGAGCAACAAAACAAAAAGGGAATCTCATCACTCTTGATTGAAAAAAGAGAATAATCTTACATTTGTCCAATCCAAGCTTGTGGCTAAGGAAATGCCATTGAAGGCCAATATATTTGCATAAAGGCGTAATGGGAAGCTTTTCAATAAAGAAACCTGATGCATATAAATAAGAAAAGGATAAGCTCTTTAATATTTTGGATGATTGAATAAAGATGGTTTCCATTATTAAGCTAAATAATTTCCCGTAATGATGTGCCCAGTGTCCACAGCAAATCAGGAAACTGTCATGTTTATGGTGTCCTTGAACTAAAAAGTAATGACAAAGCAATAGAACAATAGAACACAAACAATTAAATAGTTAACAAAGAGTATGACTTCAAATAGAATAGAATGGTGGAAAAGAATACATGTGGTCGACACTGACTAATTTGTTGAAGATTCATTGCCGACCCCAAAATAAGGGACTAAGGCATGTTAATATTTTTGTAATTATAGCTAAGTCTATTCTTTTCAACATTTTTTTTTTCATTAACAAGTGAAGTGAAGGGGATTCAAATTTAGGTTCTCCACATAAGGGAGACTAGGCAATGCTATTGAGACACAAAGCTCTTGGCTGTGATTTGTATTTTTTCTTTCCCTTTACTAAATATATTCTCTCCCTTTTTTGTGTTCTTTTATTGCAATTCCTTTTACTTGTTTACAATATTTGTTTCCTTTTTATTAAAACTACTCATAAACTCACGTGATGCTCGGGAATATTTTTAATGATCATTTTATGGTTAAAGTTATTTTAAAGTAAAAAACTTATAATAATAATAATTCAGTAAGGATCATTTTGTGAATCACTAAAAGAAAATTCTTACCAAATAAGTTAATAAAGTACCATTACTAAAAAAAATAACCAAAGATATATAACGTTAACTTATTAAATTATTCAAAAAAGATTTGTCAAGAAATCATTTAAATCAGCCTTCATATATATATATATATATGCCCTAGAAACTTCATAATCAAATAGTGTAGAGTAAACATGGTTTTACAAAAACAATGAATTTAAATTGACATAAAAAATGTAAAAAATGAAAAGAAGACAAATCTTAGTGTAAATTTTTGTGTAGTTGAATATTACTCCTATACTTGTAGACTCCATGTTATGGTATGTTGATTTGTTCATATATATTTAGATGAGTAAGAATGTAACTATTATTTGAATGTTTATTGTGATTTATTGATACTAAGTAATAAAAAAAAATTAAAACCTAAATTTTTTTTCCTAATATAATGGAGTAGAAGACAATTGATTGTAATTTAAAGTAATTAAAAAAATAGAGAACATACTCATATATTCATATGTTTGTATTACCTAGGCAAACAAAGAGTCATTCTTATAGTGTTTGATGACTTCTATATTCAGTGAACTGTTTTAGATAGGAATTTGATTATTGCGTTAGAGTCACAAAATTTTTAGATAGTTTATTTTGTTTAGACAAAGATGATGTGGATAATGAAAATAAAGAATATTTGTAATATAAGTATATTATTTACCTTGTCATTTTTTTGGTGTGACGCACCCCAATGTGAAGTATATGATATGCAAATCTTTATTCTTTATTTCAAATTCTAAAATCCAAGTGGTAAAGGGAGAAAAAAACTAACAACTGCTAGAACATGTTAATGAAGAAAGGATAATGAATCAAAATTAGAATCAAAATTATTGTTGCCTAATATTCTTTTTACCATATTCATTGCTACAATAAATCCAATAAAACACACATTAGGAATTTTTCATAGCATTGAAAACCCATTTATGAATGAAGTTTACTAATATAATAGTAATCTTCAACATTTGTTCTTCCTACTTGTTCTTCTACATGACCATCTTTGTTTTTTTTTTTTTTTTTTTTGAATAATTTTTAGTCATTTTATCAAACACATGGAAACATAGAATTGCAAATCTTACGTTTCATTTAGCATCGAAATAGAGAGCAAACCATTTTGCTTGACGGAAAATCATAGTAAAAGAGACATAAAAATAAAAAATAAAAACACATAATACTGTAATATATAAATCAGACTTGAATATTACTCCTATACTTGTGGACTCCATGTTATAGTATGTTGATTTGTTCATATATATCTAGATGAGTAAGAAAGTAACTATTATTTGAATGATTATTGTGATTTATTGATACTAAGTAATAATAAAAAATGATTAAAACCTAAATTCTTTTTTCTAATATAATGGAGGAGAAGACAATTGATTGTAATTTAAAGTAATTAAAAAAATAGAGAACATGGTCATATATTCATACGTTTCTATTACCTAGGCAAACAAAGAGTCATCCTTATCATGTTTGATGACTTCCATATTTAGTGAACCATTTTAGACAAGAATTTTATTATTATTATTATTATTATAGTCACAAAATTTTTAGATAGTTTATTCTATTTTGACAAAGATGATGTGGATAATGAAAATAAAAATTATTTGTAATATAAGTATATTATATGTCTTGTTATTTTTTTGGTGCGACACACCTCAATATGAAGTGCACGTTATGCAAATCTTTATTCTTTATTTCAAACTAGATGATATCCCGTGCGACGCACAGACTATTTTACAATTTCTTTTGAAATCATTTATATATATATATATATATATATATATATATATTAAGACCTAAATATAGTACTTATTTTGTTATATAATATTTATATTTGCTCACAATATTATTGAATACTTTAAAACTTGATTTTCTTAATTCATATTTTATTAAAAAATTTGTATAACACTGTAAGACTATAACATATTATAATATTTACCGTTAAAATTAATTAGATTTTTTTTTAACTAATTAAATGATTTTGAAATCTATAAATAAGAATTTAAAGCATAAAATATTTATATATTCTAAAATTACATAAATTTAAGCAACCTACCAAACACTTCATCAACCACTCTATTCTCACAACAAAATATGGAGACCTCAATCGCAAACACCCAATTCATTATCTCAATGAAATTAAGGAAATCATTTTTAAGTATCAACATAAAGAGAACGTAATTAAATAAAGAGAAAGTAGCTAAAAACACATCAATTTATCAAAATTTAATTGTTTTTAGTTGGACTCCCATATTCTTTAAAAAAAAGTGAAAAATACTTTGAAATCATCATCAATTTTTATTTTTATTACTATGGCTCATACCACACAAAACAACAATAAATTAATTAATTAATTAAAATTAAAACCTACAAAGAAACCTACAAATTATGAGTTATAAAACAAATAATCAATTAGAATGTTTTTCTTTTTCTTTTTCTTTAGTTCTAAAATAAAATCTGTAGGGACACAAAATCTTTATCGGCCCATCAACGTTGTTGGGCTCACACACGGAAGGTCCCCCACAATAATATTTGTAGAGAGTGGGCTTGAAAGGCCAGCGTTGGGTCACAGGGCGACATTTCGGGCCGGACTATAGGTGAACCGATATGAGATAGAGCTTTGGGCTGTATATTATGGCCCATCAATCTTGTATCTAGGAGGGTTCGGCTCCTCAGATCATGTCCGAGGAGCGATGGTGTTGTCCCCGGTTACCCGTCGGAGGGGTTTTTATGTGGAGTCCGGCGTGTATTATCCAGACATTCTCTTTCATCAAGTCTTTCTCCAGAAGCTAGATGGGAGTCCCCCTTCCTTATTAGTTTATCTTCCCTTTTATACTAGCCTGCGTTTGTTGTTCCCCGTCCACGTGTAGGGTCGATCTTTCCAGGACAGATATCTGTCCCATCAATCTAATCCCTGAATTGGGGGAGATGGTCCATAAAGCCTAAAAATCCGGCTCTGTTTGGGGCGGTGTTATGTCAATGAAGGGTATTAAGGACTATTTCCGTGAGATATTTTCTGATCTTTCAAGTTCGCCTATATCCCATTCTCGTCAGTGGGCTTCTGGGCTTTCCGAGGACTGAGCGGTCCTCGGACGTATCTTTGAACCACATCGGGCTCACTATTTTTGGGCTTGGGCCCTGGCCTCCTTTAGTTTGGTGACCTGTGGACTCCCCATAAGCGAGCGAGCCGGGCCCATAGACTATTGGGCCCCACAATAGCCCCTCAAAACCCTGCTGTCCAACGTCTTGGTTGGAAAGGTGGGTTTTGATAATATCGAGCCTTAACTGCGACTCATTTAATTCGGCCCCTGATCAACGTTGGTGACTCTTCACCTCCACGAGGAATGCGCCGGTCTACGAGCCGTTTTTCCTGGATTTACGTACGTTGCCGTTATGCCGCGTGGTTATCTGCAACATGCCTTTAATCTCTTACCATTTACGAGACCTTCTAGATGTAACGGTTACCGATGGTGTGGGAAAACGAAGCGGCGCGTTATACTCTGGATTTCCCTGGGGATCTGAATGTGTCACATACCCTTTTCTTCGTCCCCTATATAAAGAGAGAAGACAGGGGGTGACCTTTCCATATCAGAATCCCTCACGTTCTTCTCAGAATCCACTTCCTCCATCCGACTCTTCACTACTCAATAATACTTCTCTCATAGTAATCCACCATGAACAAACCCTTCCTTTCCCAGAAACGCCATGTCCCAACAAAACTCGAGTTGGCTCGGTCGGGGCAAGGGTGGCGGAGGCTTAAGATTTGCCTCCCCGTTCTTTTAGCCAAAATCCGAAGCAGGGACTCGTCATACCTCGTTTATGGTGTGACTGAGTCGAAAACCTCCCTTGTCATCTCCATCTGCTCTTTCATGAGCATACCTAATATGCCTCCCCTTTTCCCTCTTTTGCTCCTTTTACTTTCTTTTCATTGCTTCTCTCTTCTTCTCCTCCTTCCCGCTCATGTCCTCCATCTTCTTTTTCCCTTGCATTCTTCAGTGACAAGAGCTTGCTGAAGTGCTTCCATGTCTTCCAATTCTTCTTCCTTCTCCTTCATTATTTTTGTATAAGGATCTTCTCCTGATACGAGCAGTACTGAGGCATAGAGTTCAGAAAGACTTTGAAGGCAAATTCAAAAGACACCTGATGGTTTACTTACTTGTGTTACGGATGTTGTTATTGTTTTAGCAATTCATTTTTTTTGTATAGGCTTGTTTAAGCCCTTCCTTGTATGTTGTAACAATTTTTCATATTAATAAAAGTGATTGTTACTCTATTTCGTATGTCTTGTCTATATATTTTAACAAATGTGAAAGTGCTGCTCGGCATAATAGTATAGCATTTGAATCAATAATAAATAAGACCAAAGTAATCGTTGATAAAAAGATGCCACGATGATTTTAACAAAATTATTATTCAACATAACAATCCGACCAGTGAGGAAAGAGACTTATCTTAAAATTAGCAGTGATGGGCGTCAAATGCTCGATAAGGTGTGAGAGGTATTTATCCGAGGACATGTTACCCATCGGATGAATGGCCTCCTTAGGTTGACGATCATTAGGTTGCTCTGCCATCTCCATGATGCGTGAGACTTAACCCTTTCTTCATTCGGGCAGTTGATTTCCCAAGCAGCCTGAGTCCGAGGACTTTGCAAAACCTGGGTTTTGTTCAAGACTTATGCGTTTTATCTTATGTACTTGACTTTTCTCCCTTTAGGCTTGAGTCCGAGACTTGGGTCTTTATCGGTACTGGGTTTTCCCTTTTAGCTTGGGTCCGAGGACCATGCAAGCCTTAGGTTCTGTCCAAGACCAACGTCTGCATTAGTACTGGGTTTCCCCTTTTAGCCTGAGTCCGAGGACCGTGCAAGCCCTAGGTTCTGTCCAAGACCAACGTCTGCATTAGTACTTGGTTTTCCCTTTTAGCCTGAGTCCGAGGACCATGCAAGCCTTAGGTTCTGTCCAAGACCAACGTCTGCATTAGTACTTGGTTTTCCCTTTTAGCCTGAGTCCGAGGACCATGCAAGCCTTAGGTTCTGTCCAAGACCAATGTCTGCATTAGTACTTGGTTTTCCCTTTTAGCCTGAGTCCGAGGACCATGCAAGCCTTAGGTTCTGTCCAAGACCAATGTCTGCATTAGTACTTGGTTTCCCCTTTTATTAGGCATTTCCCGAGGTGCCGAACAGGGTGTCCATGGGCCTCCATGCAAAGCGGGCCTGGGCCGCGAATTCAATGGACCCGCAGATTAAGAGATATTTCTGCAGCCTCTGGTCATGCGGTACTTCCCTGACGCCCCAAGGATCGAGGCGCGCCTTTACGAGGCCCCTTGAGTCTCTTAGTTGCAGTTGACGTTGGAAGTTGAGCCAAGACCACTTTGTCAGTAGTGCTCCTTGGGACGCCGCGTGAGTTGACTGCCATCATCTTGTCTTTTCAAATAAATAGGAGGGAGAAAAGGTTGCTTTATATATACACCCCTCCTTTTGGTTTTCTCTTACATCACGCCTTCCATATCCGGAGTCCTCCTTTCTTGGCATAACATGTTGAAAGCGAGGGTTGGGAATAAAGAACTTCCTCCGCCGCAGAAGCGCCGTGTCTTCATGAGGCTTACAACAGTAAGGTATGGGCACAGGAAGCACAAGTTCAAAGGAGTACTCCATCTCCACCGAGAGGGAAAGGAATTTTCCCCTCTTTTAGTCAAAATCCGAAGCAGGTTCTGTCCATGCCAGAGTTTTGGTGCGGCAGAAGAAGGATTTTTCCCCATCAACGCCTCTGCTTTGCAGTAGGCGTATATTTAGAGAGAGCCCCACCACCTCCAACTCCCTACACCTTTTCTTCAACGGTGTCAGGTTCAAGTTGGGTCTCTTTGGCTGCCTGAGTTATGGGCAGGTAAGGGTGCGGGGGAAGAATAAGGTCTCGGAGCTGTAGCCAACCTCTCCTCCGACATACCTCCTCGGCTTTCTCCAGCTTTCTTGTATTTTTCTTTTTCTTGCTTGTGTAGTAGGCTTCGACGTAGGCTGATTCCAGCTTTTCATTGTACGCTGTACTATCTCTTCTTCATAATAATAATGGAAATTTCTTTACCTGTTTTGAGCACCGTTTCTTTGACAACACTGTTTCTTGAATGGGTGTGCCCTATGTGTGCGTTTCTTCGAGAGTATTTAAAGCCGAATGGCTTGAAGCATAATTCAACTAACTCCAATTTATCAACACTACCAGGCATTACGTCGATAATTCATAATAAGTCAAACTTAAGAAAACTAACCGAGATATCAGTTGGATATTCTGTGATAAGCGCGTGAATATCGTCCAAGGCTGATGATTTCTAAGCAATCCATCTGAGCAATCGACTGGGATATAGGAGATTCCAGTGATGCTTCTTTGTACTTGGTTTCCCCATAGGCTTGGGTCCGAGGACCATGCAAGGCCTTGGTTCTGTCCATTACTTTTAAGATGTCATCATCTTTGTACTTGGTTTCCCCATAGGCTTGGGTCAGAGGACCATGCAAGGCCTTGGTTCTGTCCATTACTTTTAAGATGTCTTCATCTTTGTACTTGGTTTCCCCATAGGCTTGGGTCCGAGGACCATGCAAGGCCTTGGTTCTGTCCATTACTTTTAAGATGTCTTCATCTTTGTACTTGGTTTCCCCATAGGCTTGGGTCCGAGGACCATGCAAGGCCTTGGTTCTGTCCATTACTTTTAAGATGTCTTCATCTTTGTACTTGGTTTCCCCATAGGCTTGGGTCCGAGGACCATGCAAGGCCTTGATTCTGTCCATTACTTTTAAGATGTCTTCTTTGTACTTGGTTTCCCCATAGGCTTGGGTCCGAGGACCATGCAAGGCCTTGGTTCTGTCCATTACTTTTAAGATGTCATCATCTTTGTACTTGGTTTCCCCATAGGCTTGGGTCCGAGGACCATGCAAGGCCTTGGTTCTGTCCATTACTTTTAAGATGTCTTCATCTTTGTACTTGGTTTCCCCATAGGCTTGGGTCCGAGGACCATGCAAGGCCTTGGTTCTGTCCATTACTTTTAAGATGTCTTCATCTTTGTACTTGGTTTCCCCATAGGCTTGGGTCCGAGGACCATGCAAGGCCTTGGTTCTGTCCATTACTTTTAAGATGTCTTCTTTGTACTTGGTTTCCCCATAGGCTTGGGTCTGAGGACCATGCAAGGCCTTGGTTCTGTCCATTACTTTTAAGATGTCTTCATCTTTGTACTTGGTTTCCCCATAGGCTTGGGTCCGAGGACCATGCAAGGCCTTGGTTCTGTCCATTACTTTTAAGATGTCTTCATCTTTGTACTTGGTTTCCCCATAGGCTTGGGTCCGAGGACCATGCAAGGCCTTGGTTCTGTCCATTACTTTTAAGATGTCTTCTTTGGCGTCTTCTCTCTATACCGATTTATCTTTCGAAGGCCAGCCCCTAGGCCAGGGAAGGAGGAGTAGGTTCGAGGCCGCAAGCCCCTAGAGCTGTCCGCTCCGTTGGCAGTGTAAGGCGTAGCCCCCCAGCAGAGGCCTATGGCGGAGCAGTAACCGTACGTCGCCGGAGATGGGAAAAACTCGTGAATCTCCGGTTACTGGAGAGCTGACTCATGCGCCACCCGTGCCAACGCGCAAGCCTTTCCCACAGACGGCGCCAATTGTAGGGACACAAAATCTTTATCGGCCCATCAACGTTGTTGGGCTCACACACGGAAGGTCCCCCACAATAATATTTGTAGAGAGTGGGCTTGAAAGGCCAGCGTTGGGTCACAGGGCGACATTTCGGGCCGGACTATAGGTGAACCGATATGAGATAGAGCTTTGGGCTGTATATTATGGCCCATCAATCTTGTATCTAGGAGGGTTCGGCTCCTCGGATCATGTCCGAGGAGCGATGGTGTTGTCCCCGGTTACCCGTCGGAGGGGTTTTTATGTGGAGTCCGGCGTGTATTATCCAGACATTCTCTTTCATCAAGTCTTTCTCCAGAAGCTAGATGGGAGTCCCCCTTCCTTATTAGTTTATCTTCCCTTTTATACTAGCCTGCGTTTGTTGTTCCCCGTCCACGTGTAGGGTCGATCTTTCCAGGACAGATATCTGTCCCATCAATCTAATCCCTGAATTGGGGGAGATGGTCCATAAAGCCTAAAAATCCGGCTCTGTTTGGGGCGGTGTCATGTCAATGAAGGGTATTAAGGACTATTTCCGTGAGATATTTTCTGATCTTTCAAGTTCGCCTATATCCCATTCTCGTTAGTGGGCTTCTGGGCTTTCCGAGGACTGAGCGGTCCTCGGACGTATCTTTGAACCACATCGGGCTCACTATTTTTGGGCTTGAGCCCTGGCCTCCTTTAGTTTGGTGACCTGTGGACTCCCCATAAGCGAGCGAGCCGGGCCCATAGACCATTGGGCCCCACAAAATCCATTTATAACTTTCCCAAACCAAAATCTCAAACACCCAAAGACTTAAAGCGAATCACAACCTTCACAAAATCCATAACATCCGACTTCAACATCAACCACTCTATTCTCACAACAAAATATGGAGACCTCAATCGCAAACACCCAATTCACTGTCGCAATGAAATTAAGGAAATCATTTTTAAGTATCAACATAAAGAGAATGTGATTAAATAAAGAGAAATTGGCTAAAAACACATCAATTTATCAAAATTGAATTGTTTTTAGTTGGGTTCCCATATCCTTTAAAAAAAAGCAGAAAATACTTTGAAATCATCATCAATTTTTATTTTTATTACTATGGCTCATACCGCACAAAACAATAGTTTAAAAATAAAAAATAAAAAAATAAACCCTACAAATTATGAGTTATAACACAAAATAAAAAATAGTTAACTTCATAAATAATCAATTAGAAAGTTTTTTTTTTTTCTTTAGTTCTAAAACAAAATACATTTATTACTTTCCCAAACCAAAATCTCAAACACCCAAAGACTCAAAGCAAATCACAACCTTCACAAAATCCACAACATCCAACTTCAACATCAAAACCATAAGCTACCATCACTAAATAAAAAATGCAATCCCCCTTCTTTGGTCATAGCCTACTCACACGAGTTAGAATCAAATGGTACCACAATGTTGAAGTTATGTACGTGTATTTGAAAGGCTGAAGTTTTTGTCTAACTGTATTTGAGATGAGATAGCATAAACGGTTGTTGTGGGAATGTGTATATTAAGGAGTAGAAGTGAAAAGAATGAATAGAAATGCAAAGAGTTTTTTTATGTGTGAGAGAGAGGAAAAATCTTGAAACATTGAACCAAATAAAAGAAATAATAGTCTTAAAACATTGAATAAAAAATGTAATAAAAAGTAGTCTTGAAACATTTGAACCAAAAGAAATAAAGAGTCCTTATTTTTAAATTTGTTCTTATCTTTAACGTGATTTAAAAATATTTCAATTCTCTTCATAGAGTGCGCCACATGGCAAAACCTCATATTTTCCCGCATGAAGTCTCCACTTATATATATATATATATATATATATATTGTTTGATTGATGATTCTGAAATCCAAGTGGTAAAGGGGGAAAAAAAACCAACAACTGCTAGAAAATGTTAATGGAGAAGAGGATAATGAATCAAAATTATTGTTGCCTAATATTCTTTTTAGTTTTTACTATTTTCATTACTATAATAAATCCAATGAAACACAGCTTAGGATTTTTTCATAGTGTTGAAAACTCATTTATGAATGAAGTTTACTAACATAATAGTATTCTTCAGCATTTGTTCTTCTACATGACCATCTTTTTTTCTTTTTTTTTAAATCCTTTTTGTTGTCATTTTATCAAACACGTGGAAACATAGAATCCCAAATTTTGGGATTACATTTAGCATTGAAATAGAGAGCAAGCCATTTTGATTGACAGCAAATCATAGTAAAAGAGACATAAAAATAAAAAATAAAAACACATAATACTCTAATATATAAATCAGACTTGACATACAGTATGATTTTAAGGAACAAAGCGATATACCCACTCAAGAATATAGGATTACTGCTTTGAAATGAGCTCTTTTTTGGCATGAGCTAAATTTAAAACCATTCATCTTCCAGTTATGAGAGATAGAGGGCGTCTAATGGTTTATATATCATTTCTTTGATTTTATAGAGATGGTGATGGCTACTGAACAGGTATGAACTAGTTGGATTCAATGAGAAGATGAAGAGCCAAGATAGGAGGAGAGGGAGAGTCTACAGCATTAAAGAGCATGGGAAGTTGAAAGGAATGGAGAGAGGGGAGTTAGGGTTGTTATGGAAGTTGAAGTGAAAATTGTGGAATCATTAAAAGACTAAGGGTACGTTTGGTATACTGAATGTAGATTACATTAGGAATAATAATCTTTATTACTAGAAATAGAAGACATTGTAATGGATATCCATAAATTTGGTTGTTACATATGGAAAGTTTATAAAAGATAACGTATAAGAAAACTTTATATTTTTGAAAATATATTAATTTTAAAAACTATTATATGCACTAAGGAATAGCTATTACATCAATTTTAAAGATGAATAGTTATTCTTCAATTTGAAGAATAATTATCAAATGTAGTAACTAATCCATGTAATAAAGATACAACCAAATGGCCAAATTGCTATTACACATGAATAATTATTTCATTACAGAAGTTATTACAGCATACCAAACATACCCTAATAGAAAAAGAATGGAAATAAAATAATTTAATTTATTACTAAAAAGAAAGTAATGATATGGCCGCTGATGTGACTCAACGTGAGCATAATAATAATAAATGTTATACTTCAGCTTTTAGTATTATATAGAATGGGCAAGAATTAGGCAGTACTTAGGTGTTGTTCCTTAAGTTTCCCTTTTAAGATTTTGCCATGTAAATTTTTTTTCATGGGATGAAAATGTATTTTTTAATTAAGTAGTTACATGGCTGAATCTTAAAAGGAGAACCTAAGAAACAGCACCTAAGGTACTATACCTAAATTGTGTCCATATAGAATATAAATTATTCTTTTCTTTTTTCAAAGATTTTTTTTTGCTTTTGCAGTATCTTTTACATGTTTACAATACTTGCATGCACCGAACACATTTTCTCAAGCATTTCAATTTTACTAATTTGGGAGCAGAAACATATTTCAGAAAATTGCATATGAATCCTTTTGCATTTCAAGAGTGGTATGTGACCTCTCTTCTGTGATAGAGAAGGAAATATCTGGTCAACTTCCATCTGTTTCATTTAAGAACTCTAGTAAAAAAAGAAATACAATCTAGGTGGTGCAAACACAAGATTGATGCAAATTGATTCCAATGGTCCAGATTGTTTCTAATTTGATGTTGAGCTATTATGAGATTTTATTCTATTTTCAGTTTTTAACCTAATAAAGTACTAGAACCTGAAATGAAAGACAATTGACCAATAAATATACAATTGACTTGCAAAATAAAATAATAGATTTCTCTTTGAGCCTCCCGCATGGCCGCATCAAATACTTTTGTAATACTGAAGAGGCATTGCGGATTGTGAAGTTCCATGGTTACAAATTTCAATGGATATATTTTGAAAAAGTAAAAAGAAGGGCTGAGGATAACTAGAATATTGCAACTAAGACAAGATAAATGGTCTCTTGGGCTGTGAAGAATATCAGCATTCACTGCCTGTTAAGCCTCTTGACATGTATGAGCAGATTCACATATTGTATGCATATATAATACCTTAACTACATGATATGCTCTTCTGAAAATCAATAAACTTTATGATCCAAATATGACAGTCACTATGGAGCACTGTTTTTAACAATATTATTGGATTTGGTGACTCACCCCAGCGTATGCTAACATTCTAGGTAACCTGGATAGGTTTCCTGTGCCTTCTGCATATACACTTGCATTAATTAAAACCAGCTTTTCTACCTGTAAATTAGAGAGAGAATGTCATAAGCACAGCCATTGTTGGCTAAGTAACCTAAATATAGGGTCAGACCAAAGAAGAAATAGGAGCAAGAGCAAAAGCTAGAGAATGAGAGCAGCAACTTTAATAGACCAGATATTCTAAACTCCATATTGCCTCCATGTCAGCTAGAAGTCTGTTCATATTCTTATCTTATATTTGTGAATATGCAAGTACATTAGTAGGAATTCATTCAAGTTAAAATGAATTACATAAAGTACAATCCGATTAAAAGGGCTAAGGTTTTCAGCTTTTTGCTAGAAAGAGCTCAATGCCTCCCTAGTTTAGCACCTTGTTAACAAAATAAAATACCAATGTAGCAATGAGTGTGGGGACCCAATAGTTTTGGTCTTCAATTTGGAAGAATATCAGTTTTCAACTCACAATCTGCACAGAAAAGGTTGATCCACTCTCAACCATTACTCTCCCATTCCACATATTGGAGAGGAATTTGCCATCCCAAACTTTATAGACTTACTCATTGTTTATTACTGCAGAAAATGAGAGAACTTTTTTTACTCAGTTCAAACTAGACCTTGTCATTCTGATTCCTGATTTCTTCTGCAATGAATTTTAATTAAGCATAGCTTAAAATTTCCCAAAGCTCCATGGAAATTTGAAATGTTTAATGGAAGTGCCTGAATAGGATGGTCTATGGTATAATAAGCCCAAAGAGGTACCACACCTCCTGAAGCAAAGGTTACTAGTATAAATCTGCCCTTCCCCTTCTTCTTGCACCCAAACTCACTCACCCCCCCCCCCCCCCCCACCCCCCAACCCCCTCCAAAAACAAAATTCAAATATATTGCATTGTATAATAAAAACAGCTGAGACAGTTGAATGTCAAAATATCGAAAGGGAAATATGTGATTCTCAAACATTACAGCGCCTGTGGTTTAATAACAAGAGCAGTTGGAGGGAAATAATTACAGCTTCTGGATGATTCTCTGCAAAGTCAATTGCAACAGCAGCACCAAGGCTTGGTCCAACCAGTATCATTGGTCTTTTGATGTAGGACTTCCAAAGCTAGAATGTAAAAACGGTTAAATTAACATTCTCAAGTACTGAAATTCAATTCCAATTACCACTATCAATTGTGAAAATTCAATTTTACTGAGAAGTGAAGTCACTAATGTAACATATCCTCATTTGAAAAATTATCAAAAATAATTTTCAAGCCGAAATACTAATCAAAAGACTCAATGGTCAAGAGCATATATATGACAATATGGAGAATAGAGATAAAAAGATTTTTCTGCTGATATACAGCCAAGCCAAGTGACAGAAGCAGAGTTTACAAAATCCAAGAGTAAAAGATTTACTTGACAATACCTGATAGAGGTGGTAACGCTTGGATGCCACGTTACATGGTGGAAGCCTTTCTAGTAAGGGCAGGCATTAAAAAGGGAAGATTATTAAAGAGCATGCTATAAGTTAAATCAAGAAAATACAAGAGCAAAGGCAGGTGAACCAACCTAAATCAGAGAAGCCCCACCCAAGAACATCAATGGCCCAAGCCTCCAAACCAGCCGCTTCAAGCAAGGGGTATGTGCACCTCCATTCTAAACATGAACTGAAATACAAAAAATAATCATGACAGAATAAAAAAAAAAAAAAAGTTCATCAGATGATATATGTTACAGCCATGGCACGACTTGCATTTAATTTCAAACCTGTCAAAGCAATGGAGGAGAACCACTGGATTGATGTCACTCTGTATAAGCGGCTTCACACAACTACTCATTATACAACTCTCAGAGAACCCAACCTGCAATTATAACAGGCATGCCACATAAGTCTCCGAATATGAAGTACGCCAAGAGTCTCATCAATTTAAAGTCAAAAAGTAAACAATGTCACAAAATTGGAACTTTGTGAATGAGAAACCTCATAAGTAGATTTCCCATCAAACATCTCACAGTAATGTCATCCAAAACTTCAGCCAATCTAGTCAATGTTTCTTAAGTCCACGTTGTAAATATCAGATAGCCAACTCCAGAGATCACCACCCATGATTGACCAATCCCGAGAATTCCACCTCTCAAAATGGCTGAGAAGTACCACGGCTAAAAGACCATTTGCAAGGCTACTATTGAGTATTAAGTTTTTTTTCTCTTCTTTCTTTTTGATAATCAAGTATTAAGATTTTAAATAGACATGAAGGTGGATTCCACAGCAAGAGAGTGATTGGGACACAACTACTTTCTTTTCTTTTTTTCAGAGCTTGCAAAAATGGTAAACCAATCACAAGAAGTCACACATATTAAAACCATCTGCACTAGTGAGGGAAAAAAAAAAGTTTCAGTTGACTACAGAGACTGTAAAAATACAATTATTCTGCTGGATTTTCATGACATTGAACTGCTCATCTTGGTATGTTAAATTACCGAGCCTAAACTTCCCCTTAATAAGTGGGGGTCCAACAAGTAGGAATTTAACATTTTAAATAGAAGATAGAATAAAGCCAGGAATCGAACTTAGGATCTCCTGCTTTGACACTATGTTAAATTACTGATTGTCCCAAAAACTTAAACTATTAGAAAGTGGTGAATTTAATCACTTAACCATAAGCCTAACATGTTAAAATAATTTTTATTATGGATGCTCTTATTATATTACTTATACTTAACACACATGAATTAATATGAAAAAAAAACCATCAGGACAAATATATATAAATTGATCATCCACCCAAGACCAAGAGAAAAAACTTGATCTCAATACTAAGTACAGTTCCAGTTCCATGGTCCTGTAATGTAATGTAATATGGAAATAAAAGGAATACATACTTTTACAGGGAGTCTCTCTATTCGCTGAGCCAAAGAACGAGCAAATGGGTCTTTGATTTTCTCAACCTCCTTAGGAAGAAATGAGGGAAACCCACCAGCAGAACCAGTGTCAGCACCAGTTTTATTACCACCCAAAAGTACCCTTACGCTTCCACGTTTCTTTGCCACGGTCATCCCCATTAATGGTGGTGGTAGTGGTGAAGACCCCAACTTGACAGCCATGATCATAATGGGATATCAGAGAGTGAAGTAGTAGACTAGTGGTACTTCTTTTCAGAGATATTTTGGTAGGAGTGGTGTTTATTTTTTTGATGAACGTACGAGTGGTGTTTAGAAGTACAAATACATTGCTGGGACATGTTATGGCATTTACTTCATGTGATGCAGGTGGACGCAAACATCAGACATTAACACCAGTACTTATTATGGGAGAAAAATTCAAGCGCGTTGAAAGTTGAAAGAAAGCTGCATTTTCTATGTTCAGATTCATGGGAACTAATTGTGTTTTCAATCATTCATTAACTTTTAAAGTTTGTCTAAAAGGATGGCATTCAACCACGTTTTCAGTCGACCCCACTTCAGCAAGTTACAGTGGATGGTCTTAGAAAAATGGAAAATGCACTGTAGTGTAAAAGTTCGATGAGTACAAAATGAATTATGAATTCCATTTAAATATTAATTAGTTGGTGCTATTATGTTTGAAAATTAAATATATTAGGTGTGATTAAAAAACAGAGGAAATGTAAAAACTATTATGATTGCTATAATTCAGGATAGGAATATATTGCTTGAATAATCTTTAAAATATGTAATTATTATGGCGTCTTATGACTAACTTAGTCGCATAATTATTTTCTATATTTTTTATTGTGTGCGTTAATTTTTGTTTCAATGGTTAATGGTTGCTAAAGCAACAAAACTTGAGTAAGCGGGTTATATTCCAAATCAGTTTTTTTTTTTATATATAAATTTTTAGAAAAATTATATAACCACATAAATTATCAAGGTTTTTGTGTACGGTGACATTGCCTAGAAGAACCTAAATTTCAATCTTTCCTCTCAACTTATTGTGAGCAAAAAAAAGGGTAAAAACCATATGACTTCCTCTTTTATATTAATAATTAGTGCGCTTCCTACAAAAAAATTGGTACTTGGAACTAGAAATGAATGCATTTACCTCCTGACATTTTCAAAAGAGCCGTCTAGGGTTCTAATCTCTCCTCCCCCATTGTATCTATCAATTCAAAAATAAAATAACCTATTAAGATTGAAAATGAGTTTTGAATTTTATTTGTTCATTTTTCTTGAAATTACTGAGTTATTTTCCCAATCTATATAGAATCTGTGAAACGATCCTAAGTGTTCCTGCTCACCTACCAAAGCTGTTTGTGACATTTGTTGTTGCCCCGAAATTAGTTGATAAAAAGATACAAGCCTACGGGCCACCTTCTGTTGTATCTATGTTTCCTTATTCCATGTATCTTGTGTACTCAGGTTACATCCCAAATAATCTTGCGTATGTTGTTTTTATGCACCCTCCAGATTTTATTAAATTGACTAAATAATTAAAATTTAAAAAAAAAAAAAAAAATCTTGATAAAGAGCAATCTGGATGCCAAAGGTTTGAAATATTATGGTATATCTTAAAAGAATGAATATTAACCTTTCATTTACAGTCTCTATTATCATAAAATATATATTTAAAATTTAAACCCTATCAATAGCTAGAGTTATGATTGAAGTAAAGAGTAAAAACCAGAGATGAGGTATTTTTTCTTCTTTTTGATAAATTCGAGATGAGGTCATTGATACAATACCATACACCAGAATTTTATATGCAAAGTAAGATAAAATGGTATGCATTTTAGAAGTATAAGTTTTCAGCTAAATCTTCAATGGATAGTGTTTATTACACACACTGTTTGCAAATGTACACTGCCCAAAACAACTGAAAACGTGACTTTAAGGGTCCGTTTGGATTGAACTTATTGTTACTAAAACTGAAACTGAAAACTGAAAATTGAAAACACTGTAGCAAAATAATTTTTAAATGTGTAAATAATACCGTAGGACCCATTTTTAATATTTTTTATTACATAAACAGTGCATGCACAGTGCGTGAACAGTATATAGTGCGTGAACAGTATATACACTGTTCATAACAGTAAATGCTGTCTCCCAAAGTCAACAAATGCGAGAAAAAAAAAAAAAAAAAAAAACCGTAAAACTTTGAAAATGCAGACGCCGGATTCAGTGGAATCCAAACGGCCTCTAAGTCACAATTTCAGTTGTTTTAATGTCATGTTTTCAGTTGTTCTGGGCAGAGTGTAATATTTGCACACACTGTGTGCAACAAGTTTTTCCCATCTTCAATAGGCCTCTCAATGGCAATCCCCTTGAGAAAATTCCGCAATTAACTTCGCAACAGAGCTAGGCTTGTCAACATGAGGGAGATGACCACAATCTGGTATTAACCGCATAATTGCATCCTGAAGCTCACAGTGCAGCCTCTGCATCATATTTGCACCAGCAACTAGTAAAATGTACACATTATCCAAACTGTAATAAAGACATGTACTTAGGAATTCGTTGAGTTGCCTAAAGGAAAAAAGACCAGCGGGTTGCAAGTTGGTGTATACAGTTATTCAGTTAAGCACAAGGCAAATGGGTCCATAGAGAGGTACAATGCTAGACTAGTTGCAATGGGGTTCACACATGAATTCCATCTGTATCCTTTTCCCATTAGCAACCAATCTGATCTAGACACTGAATCAGCTGGTGGTAAAAAATGACTTCCTCTATGATGATTTAAAAAGGAGATGTACATGGATGTTCCTCCAAGTTTGACGAAACCCTCAACTCATGAAGGCATTCAGATTGAAGAAATCATATATAGTTTGAAACAATCTCCCAGAGCATGGTTTTAACGGTTTAGCCAGGCCATGTGGGGTTACAGAAACAGGCAGGCTCAAAGTGAACACACCTTGTTTATCAGGCACCCGCCTTAATATAAGGTTACTGCTCCTATAGTTTATGTTGATGATATATTTGTAAAAGGTGATGGTCCTGAGGAAGTAAGAGGCTTGAAAGGACATTTAACTAGGGAAATTGAAATAAAGGACCTGGAGATTTGAAATACTTCCCAAGTAAAGAAGTAGGAAGGTCCAGGCAAGGTATATATTCATATCCCATGGAAATATGTCCTCTGATTGAGCGGAATCATAGATTGGATGAAGATCCTGAAGGTGTAGAGGTTGATAAAGGGAGATACCAACATTTAGTTAGGAGACGGATTTATTTTTCACTCATCCAGAATTTGGTTACTCTCTCAGTGTGGTTAGCCAGGTTAATGCATGCACCTCGGAGTTTCACATATGTATTTGGTTTACTATATCCTCAGTTATTTGAAATCAGCTCCTAGTTGAGGATTACTCTTCTCTAATCATGATCACTTATCAGTAGAGTCCTATACAGATGCAAATTGGGCAGGCTCTAGTAGAGATAGACAATCCACCTCAAGATGTTGCACCTTTGTTGGAGGTAAGTTGGTCACTTGGAGAAGCAAAAAACATGCAGTTGTAGCCAAGTCCAGTGCAAAGGCTGAGTTTCGTACTATGACTCATGATATTTGCAAACTGAAATGCGTAAAGATGATGTTGAATGAGTTGGGATTTAATACACAGGAATCTATGCGATTATATATCAACAACAAAGCTACTATTAATATTGCTCACAATCCTGTACAACATGATAGTGCTAAACATGTTGAAATTGACAGGCATTTCATTAAGGGGAAGCTAGATTATGGCATGATCATACCCATTTGTGAAAACAGGAGAGCCACTAGCAGTCATATTAACTAAAGAAATCTCACATAGAGATCTTCATACCATTTTGAGAAAGTTGGGCATGGGCAAGACCTATGCCCCAGCTTGGCAGGGAGTGTTAGAATATAAAGTCCGAATCATATTCAATGTGTAATTTTCTTTCCTTTTGTCAGTAGGTGCATCTGTAATTTGCATAGTATTTAAAAATAATATAATCGGTGTTAGGGTTATTAAGAAACCTAACATGTTTTCTCCCAAAAATTTAACAATTTCCCCTTCCGAGAAGGTCAGAATAGGCTGAAAAATACCTTAAAACCCAACCCATGCACACATCTATTGCTAATAAAGGAGGAGTGATTGTTGAAGAGAAAATGAAGAAATGGGAGAGAGAGAGAGAGAGATAACAGTAAAATAGAAAAGAAATTTCTAAATTACGTCATTTTTAGGGCTTAATGGAAACCCATATAATGGAAGTGGATGCAAGGACCATGTTGAACATAGAATGGAAGTTGACCCGTGTATTTAAATAATAGCCTAGCTGAAACATGTGCTTCTTAATTGCCAAATAGAAGACAGAAATGCACTAGTAGCTTACTGATAACAATAGCAGCTGACAGATCACAGGGCATTGGTGGCCTATTGGTTTTAAAATGATAGGAAATCTTTAAGAGGCATTTCATTCCCTACATAAATTCTATTTTATGGCATAATCATTATTGAATAATGACCTCATATGTGATAAAATAAAATAAAAAACTAACCACCACTTGCTTGTAGTTGACTATATGATCGCACTCGCCGCAAATGAGAAGTGATTTCTGCTTTAACTGCAAAATAAAAATATGGACATGATAAGACAGCTGTGTAGTTTTTTTGTTCCTGCAGTCTCATCAACTTGAATCGTTTTGAAGGAAATCATCAACTTTCTATTCATGCTTTTACCAAAAATCTAGCTTTCTTTCTCTAGAATGTTTACTTTGGTTCAGAAGTAATAAAGAAAAGAAAATGCCTGTAAATTCTTAGGAACAAACATTACTAAGCAGTTCCTTTCCTGACCCTATATCTTTCCAAGTTCAACTGATAAAATTAAACAGAAATTAATGGGAGCTGTTTATTGCCTGCCAGGCCTTAAGGAATCATATGCTACTTCAGATGTGCATCTATTAAACTGGCCCAACCATACCTGTTTTATTTGGGCAATAACATTGTAGCCCCCGCTACTCATGAAGTTGATGGTTGCATCTTCCCACCAAGGAAGCAGACAGTGTAAGCGTCCCACCTAGCTTGTAATACAGGAATATCACCGCCATTTGATGGAAGATATAAAAATGAGCCAAGAGAAAATTTAATGTTACATTGATTCCCAATTCTCATTAATGTCTGACCAACAAAAGAAAAAAGGGAATCTCATCACTGCCAACTGAAAAATATAATACTTACATTGGTCCAATCTACTACTGTGGCTAACGAAATGCCATTGAAGGCCAATATATTTGCATAAAGGCGTAATGGGATGCTTTTCAACAAAGAAACCTGGCCCGTACAAATAAGAAGGTTACAGAGGGATAAGCTCTTTAATAATTTGATGATTGAATAACGGTGTTGCCATTATAAAGCTATATAATATTCTGTAATGATGTGCTCAGTGTTCACAATAAATCAAGAAAACTGGTATGTTTATGGTATCATCAAACTAAAAAATAATGAGAATGAAACAGAACACAAGCAATTGAATGGTTAATATGAAATCTAATAATTGTAGCTACGTATCTTCTTTTGAACATGGTTTGTGTTTTCTTTTTACTAAAATCATTCTTCTTTTGTGTTACGTTCTTCTTTTGTGTTACGTTACCAATCAAAAAATAAAATCATTCTTCTTTTGTGATTTTTGTTTATGCAACTCCATCTACATGTTTACAATACTTGCAAGCTCCAAATACATTTTTTTCTTAGGCAGTTCAGTTTGACTACATTGGAGACAAAACCATATATCAGAAAATTGCGTATAAATGCTTTCACATTTCAAGAGTGGTATGCAACCCTCTTACGGGAGAGAGAACAAACTTTCAAGTTGTCTTCCACATGTTTCATTTAAGAACACCACTCAGAAAAATAAATCAAGCACTTTACCGAGAAAAAGGGCCATTACCCTTGGTGTCAATGGAGATAGGTTCTGCAAGTCTAATAAATTCTAGTGCAGACTGTAAAATTCCTTAGTTACAAATTTCAATGGACATATCTTGAAAAAGAAAAAAAGAGAGCTTAGGGACAACTAGATGATTGGAACTATGAAGGGATAAATGGTCTCTCTTTTCTATGAAAACCATCAGATTCACTGCCTGCAAGCCATGAATTTTAATATGTATGAGCAGATAACATATCGTATGCATATAATCATCCTTGTAACTACAGAATGTGGTCTTCCAAAAATCAATCACCTTTATGAGCCAAAAAATGGAGTTCACTATGGAACACTGTCTTTTACAAAATTATTATTGGATTTGGTGACTCACCCCAGCATATGCTACTGATCTAGGTAACCTGGCTAGTGCTCCTGTGCCTTCCGCATACACACTTGCATTAATCAAAACCAGCTTTTCTACCTGTAAATTAGGGAAAGAATGTCATAACTCATATGCACAGCCATTTTTGGCAAGGAAATGTAAATATTGAATCAGACCAAAGCACAAATAGTAGCAAGAGCAAAAGCTAGAGTGTGAGAGCAGCAACTGCAAGGAAAAGAAATTCAAAACTTTAAATTGCTGCCAGATTCCATTTCAGCTAGAAATCTGTTTCTTTTGTTTATCTTATATATGTGAATATGCAAGTACATTAGTAGGTGTTCATTCAAATTAAAATTAATTACATAAAATACAATCCAACTAAAAAGAGTTAAGGTTGTCAGCATCTTACTAAATAGAGCTTGCTACTTCCCTAGTTTAGCAACTTAATAAAAAAATAAAATAGCAATGTAGCGATAGTCTGCTGACCCAAAATTTTGGTCTGTAATTTGGAAGTAAGCCATCTTTCAACTAACAACCTGCACAGCAGAGGTTGATCCAAGCTCAACCATTACACTGCCATTCCACATATTGGAGAGGAAATTTCCATCCCAAACTTTATGGACTTGATCATTGTTAATTATTGCAGAACTCAAAGGGAAAACTTTTTCAGATTTACTCAATTCAAACTAGAGCTTGTCATTCTGATTCTGACTCCTTCTGCAATGAATTTATATTTATTTTTAATTACCCATAACTTAAATTTCTCAAAGCTCCAAGGAAGTGTCTTTATTGGATAGTCTATGACAGTAGGTACCACCAAAAGATCCAAGAATGAAAACATATTAAGCCCAAAGAGATGGCACGACTCCTGCAATGAAGGTCACTAGTTTAAATCTTTCCATCCCCTTCCATTGGGGCCAAAGTCACTTGTCCCTAAAATTATTATTGAATTATATGATAAAACCTGTTTAGAGAGTTGAATGTCAAGATACAGAGAGGTCTAATAACGAGCACAGTCGGAGGGATCAACTTACAGCTTCTGGATGATTGACTGCAAAGTCAATTGCAACAGCAGCACCAAGGCTCGGTCCAACTAGTATCATTGGCCTTTTGATGTAAGAGTTCCAAAGCTAGAATTTAAAAATGGTTAAATTAATATGCTCAAGTACTGAAATGCAATTCCAAGTACCACCCATCAATGGTGAAATTTCAATTCTGATAAGAATTAGCCAATGTAACAAATCCTCATTTTCAAACCATCAGAAATAATTTTCAAGCTGAAATACAAATCAAAAGACTCAATGTCGAGAGCATACATATACAACAACATAGAGAATGCAGATAAAAAGATTTGCTACTGATGATACAGTCATACAGCAAAGCCAAGTGACAGAAACAACATTTACAAAATCCAAGAGTAAAAAATTTAAATGACAATACCTGATAGAGGTGGTGACGCTTGGATGCCACATCACATGGTGGAAGCCTTTCTAGTACAGGCAAGCATGAAAAAAGAAAGACTATTAAAGAGCATGCTATGACTTAAATCCAGAAGAAACAAGTGCAAAGGCAGGTGAATGAACCTAAATCAGAGAAGCCCCACCCAAGAACATCAATGGCCCAAGCTTCCAAACCAGCCTCCTCAAGCAAGGGGTATGTGCACCTCCATTCTAAACAAGAACTAAAACAACACAAAACAATCATTACAGCAATAATGATAATAATAAACCAGCTAGGTTCAGCAGATGATATATGTTAAAGACAAGGTGTGACTTGCATGTGATTTCAAACCTGTCAAAGCAATGGAGAAGAACCACTGGATTGGTCTCACTTTGTATAAGTGGTTTCACACAACTACTCATTATACAACTTTCAGAGAATCCAACCTGCAATTATAACAGGCATGCCACAAAAGTCTCCGAATATGAAGCAGGCCAAGAGTCTTATTAAATAAAAGTCACAAAGTAAGTAATGCCACAAAATTGGAACTTAGTGAATGAGAAACGCCATAAGTAGAGTTCCCATTGAATATCTCACTGTAATATCATTCAAAGCTTCAACTAATCAGTTGAGGGGAGAGAAGATGTCAACCATTTAAGCTACAAGGCTCTTGGCAATCTAGTCTAATGATTCTGGTTCCACATTGTATCACAAATTACTACCCATGATTGACCAATCCTGAGAATTCCACCTCTCAAAAGGGTTGAGATGAGAAGTACCACTGCTAAAAGACCATTTGCAAGGCTACACTTAGGAGCTTTAAATAGACATGAATATGGATTCCACGGCAAGAAAACGATAGGGACACAACTACTCTGAAATTTTTTTTTTTTTTTTCGAAGTTTGCCAAAATGGTAAAACAATCACAAGAAGTCACATATATTAAAACCATCGGCACTCGCGAGAAAAAAAAATGTTTCAGTTGACTAGAGACTGTAAAAATACAAGTATTCTGATGGATTGTCATGACATTCAACTTATCATCTTAGTAAAAAAAAAATTATTATGGATGCTTTAGGACAAAAACCTATCATGACATGTTAAATTAAATGAATAAATTCATCATATCTTAAAAGATTAAGTATAAATTTCTATGAGTTGGACCCCATTTAATGGCAGCTCAAGTGGACCACAAGTGAAGTGAGAGTGTTAAATTAAATCAATAAACTTACCAACTCCTAATAGCTCATCTCCTAAGAGCATTTGTATCAATGTGTATAATAGAAAGAAAAAAAAAAAGTGTCAAATTTACACATTCAACCTCCAAAATTACTCACATCAGTCAAGTGTAAATTTGCAAAGTTGTTAAAGTTGTTGGGGACCACAATTTGACTCCTTACAACCACTCTAAAAACAGGCCCATGTTGTGTGATGTTGAATGCCATAAAAGATTTGAATCTGCCTTCATCATCACCAATTGATTTTAAGGTGAAATGACACAACCCACGGTCCGACAAATGGTATTGGAGTCATGGTCATGAGTTCCAATAACAGAAGTGAGGAGTGTCATTGTAAGGGACGGATTGTTGGGAGATCAGCATTTAACTCCCTACAACCACTCCCATGGTTCGACAATAGTAATTATGTAAATATACATAATGTTATGTAGCTTTGTATTTCATTATTTTAATTTTTTTTTAATCTCATCTCTTGTATCATCAACTTCTCCTTTCTCTTTTTCTCCCTCTCTCTCACGTTATGAAGATAATAATAAACAAAAAAAGAAAAATGATTATTTAATAAAATAGTTGAATGCTCTAGTAGCTTACGCTTGGAAGAACATGTAATTTAACATGACAAAAATTGATAATCCACGCAACACCAAGAAAAACCCACTAATAACAAGATAAAAACTTGATCGCAAAACTACCATATTGGTCCTGTTAATGTAATGTAGTTTGCGTTTGGATACGCTGCTGAAAACAATTAAAAAAAAAAAAAATCATTTTTCGTCATATGCTGATTGCACTGTCATGTTTCATAAACAGTGCAAAACGCGCTGAGCTGAAAAAAAAAAAAAGCTGAAACGCAAAACGCGTAAAACGTGGACGTGAGACGAGCAAAACAAACGGACCTTGGGAAGAAAGGAATACATACTTTTACAGGGAGCCTCTCAATCCGCTGAGCCAAGGAACGAGCAAATGGGTCTTTGATTTTCTCAACCTCCTTAGGAAGAAATGGTGGAAACCCATCATCAGAACCAGCTGTGCCTGCACCAGTTTTAAAATTTCCAGCAAAAACCCTGAAACGTCCACGTTTCTTTGCTTGTGTCAGTGATGGTAGTGGTGGTGGTGGCGGCGGAGAAGATCCCAACTTGAAAGCTAACATGTTTCAGCTAGAGTGCAAAGTGTCAGTCAAAATATATAATGAGGCCGTTTGGATTCAGCGGAAACGCTGAATCCAAGCTGCGTTTTTCCTTTTTCTTTTTTTTTTCTTTTTTCTTTTTTCCTCACTTCACGTGTTTCAGGGACAATAAATACTGTAATGTACTGTAGCAGTACTGTAAAAATACTGTTTATATATTAAAAAATATTAAAAATGAGTTCCACGGTACTTTTCACACCTCTAAAAATTATTTTACTACGATATTTTTAGTTTTCAGTTTCAGTAATAATAAGCTCAATCCAAACGGACCCTAAAACGACACATCTCTACTAACTAATAACTATATAATAAAAGTGAGTTATTAACGTGTGACTTTAGCGTTTGGTTGAGGATGATAACTAAATGAAGAGAGAGAAACTGAGAGCGAAAGGAGTGAGAGTGAGAGAGAGTGTTCCAGAACCTGCTCCCTCTTTTATCCAAAAAGAAAACCTTGGAGACAGAGAGAGGAGAAATCACACAACCTGAGACCAAGCAGTGATTTTCATGGCAAAATAATACTCAGGTTGGTATTTCTTAGTCTTAGATCCACGCCTCTCCTCAAAACTTATTTTCCTTTCCCTGGGTCTGATTTTTTGGGGGCAAAATATGGGTTCTTTAATACTTTCTAGGTCAAGTATCTGTTTGGGAAAGAAAAATAAAAATTTCATGGGTTTTTTCAATTCAATTAGTAATAGAAAAATTATACCACATGTTATTACCTTTTAACTTTTGCTATTCAGCTAGCGATTATGGACTGTGGCTATGATTTGTTGAGTTTCTTTTAGTTGTGAAACTGAAGCTCTCTCTTTCCAAAGACTACCGATCACACATGCAGCAGGTAAATCTCTTTGTAACCTTTTTTTTTTTCCACTTTGATTCATTCATTCCTTCTATTTGATTGTGTTTTCTTGATAAACTTTTTTCCAATTTCCTGTTCTGTTTTTTCTTAATAGAACAACATCCTGATGAGGTCAGATTTTCAAGGTTCGAGGACATGAAAGCAAATGTCCAAAAGGTTCTTTTCCTCTCTTTCTTCTTTTGATTTTATGATGCGAGAAGATAATATTGAAGTGCATGTGATTGAGTTAGTAAATAGGACTTGGGATGGGCGAATTTTTTTGCATTCGAAGTTTCAGTTTTTTATAAGAGTGCTTATGCATATACATGTTTGTGAAAATGCCAAAAAGGGCTATTTTATATTTTTTGTTCTCTGTGCATAATTTTTCCTTTCCTTACCTTAGTTATGTAATAGGTCATGGTAATGTTTTTGATGTGTTTGGATTTGGTTAGCTTCTTGTCATGGCAATAGCTATGCTTTGCCATGCTTGCCCGAGCTTTGCATTTTGAGGATAATGTCTTAATTCTCCAAGAAAAGAAAAAAAAAAATAGAAGATAAATTGTTGATATTGGTCTATATGCATGTTTGTCATGTTTGTGAAGCTTAGGCCGTGTCATTGAGTTCATGACAGCTTGTCCACAATGTGTTGATGGGTTGTTTGTCCAACAATTCTTTAAGTACTTTAGCGTTCTTGCTTAAGCTCCCTTTGTTAGATCATGTCTTCATCCATGATGAACAACGTCTTGGCCACTAAAGGTCATAAAATTTTTGAACATATTGAATTGCCAAGTCTTATCAAAATTTTTTTTTTTTTTTTTCATAAATGATAGATACGTAAATTTTATCAATTTGAAAATAGAATTATTACACTTTAGAACACACTGCATTTACAATAAAGAACAAACTAACTCTATGCCGCTTTACCAGACTAGAAACATAATGCTTATCAAGTATCAACCAAAAGAAACTTTCAGAATTTCTATGACAAACCTGACAGAATAAAAGGGCCCAAGCATTAATAGTAAAAAAAGAAATGCAATGAAATGTAGTGGAAAAGAGCAACAAACCCTTATTTTCCTTAAGCTTGTAAGATTTCACGTGGACAGAACATCTAGAGTTGTCCATGAGCAAAATTGAGAGTTACTCATGCACAATGGTTAGAACAAGATACAACTAATTTACACTTCGGCAAATAATATAATACATTATAATACAGCTTGTAGAGTTGTCGGGCCTCCCAGTTGTTAGAAGAATCATTAGTTCAAGTTTGTTTTCTTGCTTATCTTCTAGAAAGACTTGTTATATGAATTGGCATTTGGTGGAGTGTTAAATGACAAAGGTGAGTGTTTTCTCACTATCTCATGTAATCAGTATTCAAGGTCACTACTAATACAGAATGTTCCCTTTTTATATTTTCTTTATCACCTTATTGATATTTTGATGTAACATTAAGGAAAATTCAAACCTGGTATTAGTTCTGAGAATATGGACTGCTGCGTACAATAGATACTCTAAGCCATTGGTAGACATCATAAAAGCAACCGTAGTGATTTCAAAATTTTATTCTTTGTATTTGCTAGCTTATTAAAATGTCCATGCTCATTATTCTCTAAATCTTCATGCAGGCTGCACTCCAAGTTTTGGATTCCTACTTCTTTTGCTTGATTGGATTTAATTTTATATGTTTTTTCAATTTAAGTATATCATATTTTTGCAAGTGTTATTTCAGGTTCACCATGTGATTGTGTCAGTTAATTTAGCTTAATTGTGTTATTTCAACATATCTAAACTGGGTGTTTGCTTTTTGTTTCAATTTTTATTTTTATTTAGAATTTTATTTGGTAGTCATGCTTGGAAAATTGGAATTATGATATAGGGTGTTTTATTTGTTACCTAACATTGATTTTTTTTTCTTGCTTAAAAGGGTGTTCACTAAAACTAAGTAAGCTAAAATGTCAGATGATATAGTATGAATAACAAAAATTTCATTATGGATGGATGCAGGTATTTGATGAAGAGCTTCTATTACAGCATATGACAACATTAATTGCGAAAAATTAAATATTGTTACAATGTTGTAGCAAAACTCGGTTTGTTATTGTTGAAGATGATATTTGTAACTTGTAAGCATTCTAAGAAGTTTTTATTGAATGGATATTACTTTTAACAAATATGTTCTAAAAGACTATCTTAGTATAATAGATATTCATGTTTGAATATTTAATCTAAATTTGTGTAATTAAAATTCTTATATGAATGAGATAAGCATTATATGACATACATTTTTTTCTTACATAGTTTCATATTTATTTAAATAAAAACTCTATATTGATTTTCTTACTCAAGTCAAGGGGCACGGCAGTACCTGCCTTGCACGTGCCACCTAACCTAGTGTTTTGAAAAACACACAAGATTCGTGCATGCGCCGTTGGTGCAATTGATTGAAAGTTGAAAAACTTACTATTCATTTCAACCTTCTGATCAAATATTTTAACTTTTAACCTTTTTTTTTTTTTTTTATAGGGTTTTTACTTTCACAACTTCCTTTTTTTTTTTCTTTTTTTTTTTCTTTCACAATTGCGGGTGCATGGTCCCTCGTCGTTAATTCCTTTTCACTTGATTTGGACTGATCTGAAAAGAGGCAAGTACGGTAGTGCAGATTGCCAGTAGGACAATCGTTTGAATATGATATTTGATACACGGCTATGTAAGTTTCTTTAAGAGCATTTTCAAGAGTTTCTGTTTCCGGGTATATTAGCTAAAATATGGAGAATTTGTGTAGTGTTTATGCTCCAACAGTATAGCTATATTCGGAAAAAAAATTTTGCTAATGAACAATAGCTCATCAGATCTGATGAGCTACTGTATATTAGCAATTGAATTTCTTGCATTAAAATATTATACCAACTCCTTATTTTATCAATTCTCTCTCTCATCCGAATTTCTTTTTTTTCTCTCATTCTCTCCGTTGCTTCCTTTTTCTTTTTCTTTTTTCCCCTCTCATTCTCTCCGTTCCCGTTGCTTTTTTTTTTTCTCATAAGCCAAATGAAATCAGAAAAAATAAAAGAAAAAAGAGAAAAGAGAGAGACACGTTCATGAGCAAAAGAACTAATCCAAACACAAACTACAAAACAAAATCCAATTCTTAAAATAAATTTGAATCAGAACAAGCAAGTATGAAAAAAAAAAAAAAAAAACCAAGCCGATCTGACCCAGCCTGGCGGTGGAGATGCTGGAGCGGCGGTGGAGATGCATGCGGTGGAGGCCAAGCCGATCTCTCCCAGTCTTTCTCCTCTAGCTTTGTCTCTGTCTCTGTCTCTGTCTTTTCTCCGATAAGAAGAACAATTTTTTTTTTTTTTTTTTTTAAGAACAGAGGAGCAAATGAGATGTTGCTGGAAGGTTTTGGAGGAGAAAAGGAGAAAAAGAATTAAAAGAAGGGGGATAGAGGACACGTGTGTGAAGGAGAATGAAATGAAAGAATAAAAAATAAAAAATCCTAATTAAGAAATTTTACCACAATATTTTCACAATAAATTTTAAGTAACAAATTGTTATTAGTTAATATTAGTGAAAAAAAAAAAAAAAAAAAAAAAAAAAAAAAAAAAAGATAATTTCAGTTGTGAGTTCAAATTAGAATTAGTAACAACTTTTCACATAAATTTTGTTGTGAAAGTATTGCAAAAAATATTGTAAATATAACACTTTTCATTAAAAAATATAATTGTTGGGAATAAATATAGGAAAAATATATGATGATAGAGAATGAATAAAGAATTAATGAATAAATAATATTTAAATGAGATAGAGAATGGGATAGAAAATCTGTTGACAGTGTATTTGAAAAAGTAGGTATGTAAAAGCTAAATGTCACTGTTCATACTCCAAACAGTACAAAAATTTGCTGAAGCTGTTGGAGATGCTCTAAGATGTTCTCTTCTCTTTTCTTTTTATGTGTATTAAAAATATTTATTATTTTTCAAAAAAAAACAGTTGGTTAATCTCACATTGAAAAATGAGTATGAGTTGAAAAAACAGTGGGTTAATCTCACCATCTGTACTGTTTATCTAAAAGTTAGACTATTTTGGATATACACTACTGTAAGTTTCTTTAAGACCTTCTCTCCTCTCTCCTCTTTTCGTGTATGTTAAAAATATTTAGTATTCTCAAAAGAAAAAACAGTGGGTTAATCCCACATTGGAACTTTAAGACCTCCTTTCCTCTTCCTGTATGTGTGTTGTTAAAAATACTTATTATTCTAAAAAAAAAAAAGTGGAAATGAAAATTAAAGTCAAAATAATCCATAAATTTTTTATTTTTCTCTTATTAAATGAATTTTAGAGTTATTTCTTATGAATTCAGAAGAACCCCTTATACATTTAAGGGTTTAGATTTAACTAAAAGAATGTCTAAACTTTTCATTCTGCCTCTGTTGGTATTAGGTTAAGGATACAAGCGAAAAGGTTAGAGGATGACTTCCGAATTGCATAAGATTCACAACATTCCCATCAATCTTGGTTTGAATATCGATCAAAATTGTATTAACAATTCGAATCACTTTCATATTTCATCTCATAATGAATAAGCTCATGGATCACATGTTGGTAAAGCACATTTCATCTCATAATATTCATAAAGATTATAGATTTAATGAGAGAATTACAAATTTTAATGGTTGTTTTTTCTTAGGGTAGATTTTCTTGATGGATTACTTGATTTAGATGACTTCTTTGAACATATTGATAATTTTTTGAAAGACATATTAATATCATTGTGCTTGCTTCTCAAATTGTTTTAGATTTGTGGGAACAAATATAATTTTTTTTAAATATATAAAATCCCCTTGTGATTTTCCAATAAAGCATAGAACATTATTAAGGTTTTGAGTGTAACAATTACCCTCCTAAAGTCCTACGGCACTGTTCTTCATTTAAACCGTTAATTTTATACTACTTAACCCTTTGGGACGTTTTAAGTATAACACTTACTATTTAATACAAAAACATCCTTTGTAGTATGTGAAAATAATATATATTGTACAATGTACATGAGTCATTACATGAGAAATTTACTATTTGTTTTGTAAATATTTAAGAGGAATGCAAATTGCAATGTCCATAATATTCTCACAACACTTTTATAACAAATATTAAGTGGTAGATTATTATTTGTTGTTACGAGTGTGTTAAAAAGGTGGGGTATTTAAGTATATCTCTTTGAGGTCAATTTTATAATTAATATTATTAAGGGAGTCTTTAAAAAATTAAGTTGAAACTCAAGCTATATATAAGCTAATTAAGCCAGCCTATAACTATAATTTTTTTTTAAGGAAGACTTCTCGGTATATCCAAGTAGAGAAAAACTAACAACACAACTGAAGTAAGAGCCTAAAAAATCTCATCCTTCATTGAATCTATAAGTTTTATAAAAAATTAAAAGAAAATTTTATAATGGTATTTTAGCCAGTAGTGAGACTATCTAAATATCTTATAAGTTTTATGATGTAAACTAAAGAGCCTCAGGAGGGGTGGCCTAGCGGTAAGGATCTTGCGCGCATGTGCAATGATACCTCATTCAAACCCTGGCAAGTATGGGGGATAAGAGGTGGGAGCACTCATCCGTTGTGCCTTATTGCTAGCTCTATTGAGGTGTTAGAATGAGGTCTGTGACACCTCAGTCATAGTAGCTATAACTCAATCCAACATTTCCTAGCGAATGGTACCTCTATGATCACGCCTAAGGGGTGAGTCACACATGATCGTCTCCACCCTTTTTTTTTCTCTAATAAAAAAAAAAAAAAACAGTAGTAGTAAACTAAAGAAAAGTTTAGGCTTAAATATATGGAATTGGTGTTGAATCTTCAGTCTCCTCCGTGACAGGCTGATAGCGTTTAATTGTTATAGAAACTACCGATTTCTTTGTGCAAGATTCTTTTAGGCACAGACTCACAGGTTTTTCTTCCAAGTAACAGTGCAATTATTGTTGGACTTGGGTGACTACGGTGCGCTAATTGTTAGACTTGGGTGACTGATTTAGTAGTCTACCAATATAGACTCTAAGGCGACGGTGAAGAGGCCATCAAAAGTCTAAGGCTATAAGCCTATAAGAGACAAAAAGGGACTATGGTTCAATTTACAGCTATGGGTCTTGGCTTTGACTTTTCTTCTATAAGGCTTTAATCTAAGAATAGTGGTGGCAGAAAAATAAAGAAAATGCATTTATGAATATATGAGTTTTGGGTTTTGAGATGGCAGTGAAAAAAATAAAAAAATAAAAGTTACAGATTATTCAGAATGCTTCTCTTCTGGCCGGTAATATCACAAGTTTTTCTTGAATTATTTGATTATTAAGTAAATAATATCTGTAAAATTGTTTTAAATGATAACTAAGGATTTTAAAGAAAGTGTTAGGGGGAAGTTTCTTTTAGTATAGCTTTTGAAGGTAAATAACATTATCCTAATTGGTTTATTTTGCTTATACTACTGAATTTTAACTACTGAAAATTGTTTATAATTGTTACAATTTTATTTAATTGTTTTATCTATATTGATTTAAAGTAAAGAATAAAGAATTATCATAAATATGTTGATAAATGAATATATGATCTTATATATGTATTTGAATGAGATATATTTTTGTTTGAACTATGATTTGATATATATGATTTTAGACAGTCTGACTATATTTTGACTTTGATACTCAGTCAATGGGAGTTATTCATTGGTATCAAAACTAGTTCTATCTGGGGCATCGTAAGCCTATCGTGTTTCTAGACCTAGCTAGTGGAGGATATACATTAACACGAAACTAGTTTCACTCTGAATCTAATGCCCAGTCACGAGAATATACTAAGACCATAGTCGTAAAAGATTATTAAGAAAATGATTCATGTTTGAGTATTTGAACTATTTGAGTCCTTGAAACAGCTTATGTGTTTTTGAAACCTATTGTAAATTATAACTTTTGATATATGGAAAATTGATTATTTTCTAATTCATTTATGATATAATTGTAAGACTAAAATATTCAATCTATATACAACTTATTATTTTATAGATCTATTTGCTTGATAGAACTTATTAGGACATGAGTTACTTATTGAGTTGTTAACTCACCCCCCTTCCCCCTCCAGTTTCAGATTGTGAAGAATAGCAAGTGTAAGAACTCAATTTGTAACGACCCCAATTGGTTTATTGGGTTCGAACGTTTAAGGCCCAAATAATAAAATTTGTAGAGCGTGGGCTGAAAGGTTAGGCCTTGGTCACCGGACAGTGGTTAGTCATGGTGCTCATAGTGGACGCTCAGAGGTGAACCAAGTTTGCCCATGGACCTTGTCCATTGAGCTTAATGTTCTTGTTATTCCTTTCACTTTTTGGGTACCATTCCTTCGGCCCCCTCCTTTTGGCGCATGAATCCTTACATTATATAGCCATTCTCAGTTGATCCTGACCTTCCATCTGTCGATCAGGCAGATAACTACTCTAGTGCCTGTCTCATCAGCCGCCTCCTCCCACTTTCTGTTAGTTGTAATAACCGAAACCACACTATTCAGGGGTCTTTTCCCATCAATGTGGTTAGGACGTTTGTTGGCGCATTTAATGCGGAGGTGACGTCTTTTCCTTGAACCACTCCCACACTGTACCCCCATGCGAATCCCATTCTACTCGCCTTTCTTTCTGGGAGCGCTTTGGAGGCTGCCTTTGATGACGTGTCGTTCTTCCCTTTTAGGCCTTGGGGTGCCGAGGACAGGGTCATCCTCGGCTGCATCTCTAGGCTATTTGGTCTTTCAATACTTGTCCTCGGCAACTACTCTCCTCGGCGTGGGCCTTGGGCCCTAATGGAGAGTGGGCTGGGACCACAAATTCTCTGACCCCACAATAGCCCCTCAAAATCCTGCTGTCCGGATCCTCAGACGGAGAGGAGGGTTTTGATGACATCAAGCCTCTATCAAAGCTTGTCAATCCTTGTCATCTATCAGTTCTGGAGACTCTTCGTCTGCCCGAGACACGTTCTTCGAGCCTTGGAAGGTGAAACGTGTATTCATTAAATGCGGGCGGCTCTGTGCTTCCCACATTCAACGGTGCGATGGTGATCTAACGGTGGAGATTTCCTTACCTATATGGGCGGGAAAATTCATGCAATTACTTTCGATGGGAGGTATAAATAATTTTTGAAACTGATTTGTCTCTTCACTTTTGCACTTAAGAGTTATAGCGCACATATCCTGGGTTCAGTCAAACTTTCATCCAAATTCAAGTCTACCTCCAGCACAAAAATCCTGTCCGAGGAACCTTTCCTCTTTTCTGCAATTTCTTTGCCTTCACTAACTCGTGCTTTTTCTTTTCTGGGTTTATTTTTCTCTTGTTCCTCTCCTTCTCCCGTCACCCCCTAAGTCTGTTTAGTAGTTCTTAGAAATGGTTAAATTGAAAAAGTTGGTTGAAACCGAAGAGGCGATGGAAAAGTTTATCGCAGACTATAGGATTCCCCACAACGTAAGTTTGAGGCACTACAAGGAGGGGGAGTAGCATCTTAAGAGAAGGACAGGCGAGGTGGTAATTCCCCTTCTCGCCTTCGTGGAGGGGGGTATGAGAATCCCCATGGGGCCGGTAATGAGGAGTTACCTTAAACATTTCCGATTAGCTCCCACCCAGTGCGCTGCCAATATGTTTAGAATTCTGGGTTGTGTGGATGCCTTAAACGAAAAAATGGGGCTAAGACTAACCCATCATGACATAAATTGGTGCTACAATCTCCAAAATTTGAGGGGAAAATCCTACTACATAAAGACGAGAGACGATAGGGTTCGGCTAATCCAGTGCCTCCCTGAGTCCAATAAAGGGTTGAACAAGGATTATCTTATTGTATCTGGGGAATGGCACGATGACCTTCCTTGCCCAATGGTGGAGGGAGAACCAGGTGGGGTGTAGAGAGTAGGAGGGTGTCAATCCTTTGTGCCATCTTAATTTAGTGTGGTTCGGTTACTAACCATGTACATGCCTTTCTTTGCAGATCCACACGCCTTTCACCGACACTTTCATCTGGTCAACCGGGTGGATTTGGAGACTGTTCTTCAAGCGGCGGTTTTTGTAAATGATGAGGATGGTCAAGTTAGAGCCGCTCACAAAATCTTAGGGTATGATCCCATCCAAAAGTCATTTGCCGACCTAAAGCACGTGATTAGCGCTAACAATCCTCGGCTTCCGAAAATCACCGTAGTTGAGCACGGGTTCTTGATCTCTGAAGGATCTCCTGTCCCGGAGGGCATCCCATTGGCCGGCTCTTCCCCGCCTCACCAGGCAGCGGAGGACGAACGTGATTTGGGTCTGTCCGAGGAGGGATTTGGGGCATTTGACCAAGCTAACCCATTCGAGGATCCTTCTGGTGATCTGGATAACCCTTACTTGTCCGAAGCGGAGCTGTTGTCAGCGGGAACATCCTTTCGAGCCGAGATGGGTCTTAAGAGAAAGCCCCCGACCAATTTATTCGACCTCATTGAGGGTCAGCCGAGGAAGGGTGCACAGGGAAAGCCGCAATCCAGTGTTCCAACTCCCCCACCCCAGCCCCAGCCCCAGCCTGACCAGACTAGGTCTTCCTCTTCCAAGTCGCAGCCACAATCTCCCCGCCAGAAACTTCCTGCTCCTCCTCAATCAGCTCTGCCTCCTCAGCCTGAGCCCATTGACCCAAAGAGAAAGAGGAGTCCCAAGGGTAAGGAACCAATGGATGGGGGGAAATCCCAATCCTCTCAGGAAGGGGACGAAGCCCCGCGAGCTCGAAAGCAGTTAAAGATCGGGCATCAAGGACAGGGGAAAGGGATCGATGCCCAATCCGCGCCGAGTGCTTGGCTTCCCGCCCCAATGCTCCACGGGGAGCCATTGTTGGAAGACGCATCCATGAGGAACCTTAGAGACGGCGAAGGTGGTTATGTGGCCGACGCGCTAGAGAGGGCCCTGTTGCTTCCCACTGATATGGGAGAGTTGAAGAATATGAGGATGCAGGAGGTTGCCCTCAACGTGAAGAGGTACCTGGGTATGGTAAGGCTCCTAAAACCTGTAACTCCGTCGATTCTTGCTCCTAGACTCTCGGTCATAACATGTTTGTTTTAATTGACAGGTTACCTATAGGATGGAGGAAGAAGTTAAGGAGCAGAGTAAGACCGTAGAGTTTGAGCGTAATAAACGCATAGATGCTGCGCGAACCCTCAAAAATTTCGAGCTCGACCTCGTGAAGGCCAGGGAGGACTTAAAGGAGGCAACCAGAGCCAAGGATAGTGCTGAGGCAGGCTTGACTGGTGCCCAAAAACAGGCCGAGGAACAGACGAGGCGCCTACTTGCTGCCGAGGAGCAATTGGAGATTGCCAAGAAGCAGATTAGTGAATTATAGAAGAAACTAATCGAAGCTGACAATGCTAAGGGCGTGGCAGAATTTGCCAGGGATGAAGTTGTGAGGGCCAAGACGGAGGTTGAGTTTGCCAGGACTAAGGCCGAAACTGCTAAGGACAAGGCCGAGGAGGAGGGCTACGAGGCGGGGGTGGCTGAAACCCAAGCCCTCCTTAAAACTCAAATCCCTAGAGTATGCAGGCTATACTGCTCCCAGGTTTGGGACGAGGCCCTCAAACGAGCTGGGGTGGAGGCTTCGTCCGACTTGTGGAAGGCAGAAAACGTATTTTATCCTCCAGCCATCCGTGAGACCGTTCTGCCAATTCCGAGGCTATGAGCATTCCACAGGAGGCTGAGGCTGCTTAGTCAGAAGTTGCTCAACACATTGTCGTTCCTGGCAAGTTGACCCAGGAAGGAGGGCCTTACGAGGCGACAGAAGCATCTGGAGATCTGAATCCTGAGATGCCTCAGGAGGCTGCTAAGTCTACAGTCATCGCTCAGATCTCTGGTGGCGAGGAGCCGGCCATCTTTGTTCAGCTCCTTCAGTCCATTCCCCTTGCTGATGTCCCCAAGGGCACCGAGACTGATCCTGCTCAGCCTTCTCAAGAAGGAGATGTCTCCCAGGGCCCCGAGGCTAATCCTGCTCGGCCTTCCTAGGGTATGGCCAAAACGAAATTGAAGAAGTAGAAGCTCTGGCCAACTTTTGCATTTGTTTCTAGTTTAACTGTTAATTAGTTTCCCTTTTGTTTTGAGAACTTTAGAGTCTGCTTGTAATTAAACTCTTTGACCACACGTATGAAATTCTTTTCTTCCTTTTTCCTTTAAATTACATGTTCGTTATCCTTGCCGATATTTACTATTGTTGCGAATCTCATGGTTTTTGAACTAGTTATCTTAACATGTATGAATAATTATGCATATGATATACTTGGGATCATATCCCAGAGTTCTAACTTATCCACGCCCATAGGGCGTTGAATTTGTATCTAAACATACTTCTAAGGGACTAAAGGCATCATCCGAGGTGCCATGCGTGTTGTTGGGCCATGTCTGGTACTTAGATTTTCTTAGAGTATCTAATTTCCCCATAGGTTTGAGTCCGAGGGCCATGCAATACCTTAGTTCTGTCCAAAACTTATAGTTTTTCTTTAAAGTAGTTGGTTTCCCCATAGGTTTGAGTTCGAGGACCATGCAATACCTTGGTTCTGTCCAAAACTTATAGTTCTTCTTTAAAGTAGTTGGTTTCCCCATAGGTTTGAGTCCGAGGACCATGTAATACCTTGGTTCTATCAAAAACTTAGATTTTCTTTAAGTAGTTGGTTTCCCCATAGGTTTGAGTCCGAGGACCATGTAATACCTTGGTTCTGTCCAAAACTTAGATTCTCTTTAAGTAGTTGGTTTCCCCATAGGTTTGAGTCTGAGGACCATGCAATACCTTGATTCTGTCTATAATTTAGATTTTCTTTAAGTAGTTGGTTTCCCCATAGGTTTAAGTCCGAGGACCATGCAATACCTTGATTCTGTCCAAAACTTAGATTTTCTTTAAAGTTTCAAGGACTAGCCCCTCGGCCAAGATGTGGGGCGTTGACTTGATGTTGGAAGCCCCTAGAACTGCCCGTGCCACTGGTGCTTCGGAGCGTAGCCTTTAGTGGAACTTTATATTAGGGCAATAATAGCGTGCTGCTAGAAATGACGGAGGGGCTTTCTCAATCCCTTGTTTGACAGGAGCTCGATCCTACCGCCACCTATGCCAACGCACAAGCCTTTCCCACAGACGGCGCCAATTATAAGGACTCAATTTGTAACGACCCCAATTGGTTTATTGAGTTCGAACGTTTAAGGCCCAAACAATAAAATTTGTAGAGCGTGGGCTGAAAGGCCAGGCCTTGGTCACCGGACAGTGGTTAGTCATGGTGCTCATAGTGGACGCTCAGAGGTGAACCAAGTTTGCCCATGGACCTTGTCCATTGAGCTTAATATTCTTGTTATTCCTTTCACTTTTTGGGTACCATTCCTTCGGCCCCCTCCTTTTGGCGCATGAATCCTTATATTATATAGCCCTTCTCAGTTGATCCTGACCTTCCATTTCTCGATCAAGCAGATAACTACTCGAGTGCCTGTCCCATCAGCCACCTCCCCCCACTTTCTGTTAGTTGCAATAACCGAAGCCACATTATTCAGGGGTCTTTTCCCATCAATGTGGCTAGGACGTTTGTTGGTGCATTCAATGCGGAGGTGACGTCTTTTCCTTGAACCACTCCTACATTGTACCCCCGTGCGAGTCCCATTCTACTCGCCTTTCCTTCTGGGAACGCTTTAGAAGCTGCCTTTGATGATGTGTAGTTCTTTCCTTTTAGGCCTTGGGGTGCAGAGGACAGGGTCATCCTTAGCTGCATCTCTAGGCTATTTGGTCTTTCAATACTTGTCCTCAGCAACTACTCTACTCAGCGCAGGCCTTGGGCCCTAATGGAAAGTGGGCCGGGACCACAAATTCTCTGGCCCCACAACAAATTTTTGGAGTTTTATTGTTATGTTTTGAGCAAGAAAAAAGCTTAGTGATTTTGGGATTAGATGGTCTTGTAATAGTCTTATATTTATTGGCCAATTGGCTAATGTACATGAGGTTTGGATTTTGTTCCTTTACAATTATTGGAGATCTATTCATAAAAAAATTGTTGAAGTATTTTGGATTTATTTGATATAATTTTGAGGATAAATTTTAGTTGCTAAGAAGGCCTTGCACACTTGTAGGGTGATTACTTTATAAGCGTGTGGCCGTTGTCACGTGCCTGTCTTTATAGTTGGGTATGGGGCGTGACAATTTAATTGTATCAGAGCCAAGTTATGATCTTGTAGACCCGATTTAGAATGAAATCTATGCCCTAGGCAATACAATTCTAGTTATTGTTTATGGAGGTTATTAGGCCATAGATAGTGTTCTTTTGATGATTTGATGAGAAGTGTAGATGGGGTTCCATCATATAATGATTTGTTAGGTCAAATTTGTTGGGATTTTATATTTTTGTCATTTTGGTTATGCATGCATGACTTATAAAACAAAAAGGAGGATTTTAATTGATATACTTTTATGTTCTTATACTAGTATTAAGTGGGTGTGTTTTATTCTTGAAATTTTGTATAGGATCAGATTGGTTATTCAAAGACTTCTTCTTCTTATTATTATTAAAATTAAAGAGAGAGAAATTGTTAAATTATGGTTTTCCACATAACATTTATGTTGGCTTATTCCATAACAAAAAGTGTTGTAATTTCATTCATTTATTTCCTTGTATTTTGTGGGATTTAATTATAATGGGTTTAGTGCTAAATTGGTGAAGATTGCTCAAGACAGTTTATCTCACGACTGGCTCGCGACTGCAGCATATGCGAAAGGCCATTTAAGGAGCACATGAAGAAGTTCAATAGTCAGTGTGTTTCGTGAGTCACTCGTGACTTGGCCAACCCACGAGATGACCTGCGAGATACATTGATCAGCTGGATTTTAATTGTGACCTTTCCTCTTCTTTACCCTACTATATATACCCTTATTACCCACAAAATTGTAAGGAAGTTATTCAGAAAAAAATAAAAATAAAAATCCAAGAGAGGTTTCTACAATACACCCACCTTATTAGAGAGAGCTACTCATCCTCAATAGAGAAATCCTTATAGTTTCTTCTCCTTTCCCTCTCCTATTGTTATACCTTGAGAGGAGATTTATACCCAAACACAATCCATACATATTTAGAGTGTAGAGAATGTTTTGGAGCTTAGGAAGCATTGGGGATTTGCCAAAATAAGCCGATGAGGCTTGACAGATGCAATCGGGCGATATTGCGAGATCCAGAAAGCTAGTGAAGACAAGACTTTGAAAAGTCCATTAGTAGTTGGAGCTTAGAAGGCTCAAATACTTTAGGTAGATTAGGCTTGGAGGGTCTTTTTGGTATCCTTGTACTCCAAATTATTCACTAGTGGATCATTTCAACTTACAGGGTTGCGAAAAGGTTTTTCGTCGAGTTCTTCGGTTTCCTCTTCGATAACACATCGTTGTGTTATCTTGTGTTTGCATCTCTCTTCCCTTACTTTTTAAGCTTTATATTTATTGTTGCTTGCTTATGATTATGGCTTAGAGAGTAGTTCCGGTTATTGCGTATCATTTACTTTTGTTCCACACTTAGATAAGTTAGAGTAGAAGCAATTTAGCCATAAGTTTAAAATTGGGGGTCTAAACTAGCTATAGTTTTTAACACTATTTGAGCTTTCAGAAAAGAATGAGCAAAAGAATCTTACTACTATTTTGTGATTGATCTTTTGTAAACTCATTTGATAGTTTTGACTAATATAATCAATCTTCCTAAGGTTAGTTTGGTCCAGTTTAGTCGAACCTCGTTGGCCACGAGTGGTTGAGTGAATCATTGACCATCTAACTTTAGCATGGTTCAACGAGTATTTATTGATTAACATAGTTGGTAAGTGGATTTATCTTACTCCGTTGAGCTCACGTGTGGTCTAATAAACCATTGACCATCTAATTTTAATGTATGCATCGCATTAGAAAATGTATATATGTATATGAAAAAAAATATATATGAAGAATTTTGTGAGGTGATTTATTTATTTATTTATTATTGAAAAGTTTTAACTATATTACATATTATATATATATATATATATATATATATATAAGGAACTAATTTTGATTAACATTTGAAATTCTCTTTTGCCACCTATTTGTGATGGAGAGTTGTATTTGGATCTATTCAGTTGAAATTTTGAGATTCCACTGCATTTTTGAAATATGCCTTTTTTTCTTATGTGTTTAAAAAGAAAGTGAAAACTCAAATTAGTGTGCAACACTAGAACTTGTTTAGACGTCAAATTAAAAATTACGGCTAGATTGCTTTTACCCTAATTTATCAAAGTGCAAAATAAGAGTAAATAAGCGCAGTATGCCGATAACATTACTCTAAGCCATATCTAAGCACAATGAACAATAAAATGAAAGTTTAAAGAATAGGGAAGAGAGATGTAAACATAAGATAACACGAAGATGTGTTATCGAAGAGGAAACTGAAGAACTCGGTGAAAAACCTCTCCACGACCCTCCAAGTAGAAATTGATCCACTAGAGAATAAAGTTGGAGTATACGAATAATAAAAGACCCTTCAAGCCTAGTCTACCCCATGTACTTGAGCCCTCCAAGCTTCTGCTACTAACGAACTTCTTGGAGTCTTGTCTTCTCTAGCTTTTCGGATCTGCAATTCAGCCTGATTACATTTGCCACTAAATGGCTCCTTCCAATACTTCCCAACAACACAAAAACCTCACTTAACACTCAGATTGGGTATGGTAAGTGCTTGGGCTAAGATTCTCTCAATGATGTAGAGATGGAAAGGTAGGAGTAGAGGAAAACCAAGAGGAAATGTGTAGAGGATTGTGGGTATAACAATCTCTAACTCAAGTGTATTTGCTAGAGTTTTCTCTTTGAAAAGCACTCCTTACAATTCATGGGTAATGAAGATATATACAGTGTGGGTAAAGAATTTGGTAAAGCAACTTAACTTTTTGCCAAATAGAATGTTTTACGGGTACCTTGCGAGATAGCCTTTTTTGCGAAGTACTCGCGAAATGACAAGCTGGCATGACTCTTTAGCTTTTAGTTATGTGCTTCACATGTGACTTTTTCGCATGTTACTTTCTCGCGAGCTAGTCGCGAATTTGCACTGATTCGTCTTTGACGCTTAATTCTTCACCAATCTTTCACACACATTCCTCACAAATAAACCCACATAAATACAGGAAAATGATTGAAGAAATTACAATCAAATTTGGCACGGAATTAAAGCCAACAAAGGCTAGTTGGAAACCACAATTTTACAGAAAGTATCAGTAAAATTTTTCTGATATCTTATGTTCGACTTCAATTTATCTTGTAATGACCACTTGAGCACATCCACTCTATGATATGATCAGCTTAGGACCATACTTTTCTCTAAATGTTAAACAGAACCTTGGTTATGCCTGGCTCCTCGGACCACATACCTTGGGTAAATTAACACTTCATTATTTCTCTAAGTATTAAATAGAACATTGGTTATGCCTGGCTCCTCAGACCACATGTCTTGAGTAAATTAACATTCACCAGTACTTTTCTCTAAGTGTTGAACAGAACATTGGTTATGTCTGGCTCCTCGGATCACACACCTTGGGTAAATTAACACTTCATTATTTCTCTAAGTGTTAAACAGAATCTTGGTTATGCCTGGTTCCTTAGACCACATGCCTCGGGTAAATTAACATTTCACATTATTTTTCTAAGTGTTAAACAGAACCTTGGTTATACTTGGCTCCTCAGACCACATGCCTTGGGTAAATTAATACTCACCAATACTTTTTTCTAAATATTAAACAGAACCTTGGTTATGCCTGGTTACTTGAACCACATGCCTTGGGTAAATTAACACTCTCTACTACATGTATGAATATTAAGCAAAACCTGGGCTATGTTTGGTTCCTCGGATCACTCGCCTTGAACAAACTAACACCCGTTTATCCCTTTTTCTACTAAACGTTTTGATTATCTTTAAAGACTTAGGCATCCATGTTGATTACATAGTTTTCAGTACCAGCACACAATCATCTTTTCTCATCGTCGGGAGGGAGGAAGATGCTCAGCCGTAGTTGGAGCAAAGGTGGCTACCTCAGGGGCTGCCTCAGGGACATCTCGGAGGTCCTCAGGGTAGAAGACATTCTCGGCTTTCCTCCACTTTGAGTTCGCAGGAGCTTCAGCCACTTTCAGGGCTTCAATCCAGACCTCGAGGCAGTACTTCCTACAGACCCCAGCCAATTCCTTAGTCAGCTAGGCCTTGGTTTCCTGAACTCCTAGGTCATAAAACTTCTGCCTTGTAGTGTTAGCAGCTGCCTGGGCCACCTGAGCAGCCTCCTTGACTTTAGATAACTCTGTCTTTAACTCCAGCACTTGGTGCTTGGCCATGGCCAGCTTAATCTCGGTGTAATGGAGCCTCTAGCACTGCTCCTCCGCTTACGCCTCAGCGCTTGTGAGGCCAGCCTCTATGCTTCTTCGGTCTCTGTCCACGATGGCCAGCTTCAAAGCCATCTTCTTGTTCCTCCCTTCGGTAACGGCGAAGGACTTGCTGGCCTCTGCGTGAAGGTTATCTGTGAGCCTCGCCTTGTTGCGAGCATCATTCACCCACTCCTCGACTACGAAAACCTCCTAGATGGCCTGCGCAAAGGCAACAAAAACACTCCATGAGATAAGTAAACAAAAAGACTGGCACAAGGTTAGAGGGACCAAGTTGAAAAACTCACCAAAGCTAAGTCCCTCTTCAGGGACATAAAGAGATCATGTTGCCTCATGTTCTTTAGGGCGTTCATATCATTGGGCAGCAGGAGAGGCCACTCTAGAGCCTCGGCCACATAGGTGGCGTGACCCCTTTAGAACTCCTTGATGGAGGAGCTCCAGGGTACCGCCGTGCCATCCAACTCCAACCAGAGGTTCCAAGCCGGATGGCACATGTCGGTTGAGTGCTCAGCCTCCTTACTCTCAATTGAGGAGGCCCGCCCTCTGTCTCTGGTTGTCCTTTGCTACTTAGGCTCCTTCTGGGGGACCACCTCCCCCTCCTCGACTCCTTCCTTCTCTTTTCTTTTTTTCTTCAGGTTGGGCATAGGGAGCAGGTTGAGTGTAGGAGGAAGGGGAGGGGAAGGCAGGAAGGGGCTAGGACTTTGGGGCATCCTTAGATGACGACCCCTTATTCCTCCCCTTGAGGAGCTCCTTCAGGCCTTTCCTCGAGTTCAAGGCCATCTCTTCTTCCTCCTCCGAGCTACTATCCACCTGAGCAACTATGGATTTGGGGGAACGAACGGTGGAGGACCTGTCAAGCGCACCCTCTGAGTCTGAGATCTCCACAGGCTCTCCTAGCGCCTCTCCTTCTTCCCTAAGGTGAAATTGGTCTATCTCAGTCTCATGGGACATACGTGAGGAAGCTGTTTCGTCCCTTGGAGTCGCTACCTCACGGGGAGATAGATGGAGGGGCAGCTCAACTGGCGGGAGATCTTCCCGGGCTAGAAACCCAGGCATTGAGACGTCAATCCGAGCTGGCCGAGGATCTCCTGCTTTTATCGCGTTGACCACATCTTGGAAATTGTCTGACAGGGGCTTGAAGTCGAGGATGAGATGGACAGTTTGCAGTTGCCTATCTTCGCTCACAAACATTTCTGACCTCAACACCTTGTTAAGGCCTACGACGTTAACGAGATTGAGTTTGGGAGCTACGTGTCTTTTATCTGCAAAAACATCCAAGAAGCAAAACCACGGTCAGGATAACGAAGTCATGCATCAGGAGTGAACAGAATACTAAAAGAAAGAAGAAAGTGAGGAAATCACAAAGCTAATGCCCCTGTTTAAGGGAAAAAGAAAAGAAAAAAAAATAAATAAATAAACCTATGGTACCCCACCTAGCTCTCCCTCTTAGATTGGGCTGTGAAGACCGTTGTGCCATTCCCTCAAGACTATCAAAAAGTCATCTTTCATGCCCTTGTTGGATTTGGGGAGGCACAAGACAAGCCTGGCGACGGAAGATCTAGAGTTAAGGTAATACCTTGAGTTCGCAAGTTAGTGGCACTCATACATCTAAACGTCATCGTGCTAGGTGAGGTTTAGCCCTATTTACTTGTTGAGAGCGTCTATACTACCCAGAATCCTAAAGAGGTTGGGCGCACACTAGTGGGGGCACAACCTATGGGCGATTAGGTAATCTCTGGTTACCCTACACATGGGAAGCGTCATTCCCCCTTTATGAAGGCGATCATGGGAACGACAACCTCCCCTTCATTCCTATGGGTAAGCAACTGGTTTAGGGCACAGTACCGCAGGGAAACTCCCTAGGGAATGTGATACTTAGCCCTAAACCCTTCAATATCGGCGAGGGAGTCTACGAGATGAATGACCCTACCCATCTAAGTAGACTAGGATGAAATGAACGAAATTTTCAAGAAAATAAAACAAAGAATAGAAGGCCAAGGAGACTGGCTGAGGAGAAAAGAACCTAAAAAAAAAAAAAAAAAAAAAACTTACGAGAATGAACACGAGGGTTGCTTCCTAAACTTCTTAAAGCTTTAAATGATTTTTTGAAAAATCTGGAAGACTAAGAAATTTAGAAAGTCCTGAAGGTTCGCGAGTTTGTAAGTTTGGAGAGCTTGAAAATTTGTAAAGTGGGGAAATGATTCCCCCAGGCACCTTATATTGGAGGCGAAATTGGGTGGGAGTTATCCTGCCCAAATTTTGAGGAGAGGCGCTAGCCGTAGGATCTCTATCCCACCACAGGATGTGGGGAACAAAGCCCCACCTGATGCATTTATTGGGATGTTGCGGACTCCGAAGTACCAGAACGGTTGCGGAACACGCGAAGTGACGCCTTCATGTGTAGAAATCAGAGAAACGTGTGGAGTTAATATTCCAAAGTCAAAACCCCACTTTTCTCCTCGGATAAGAGAAAAAAAATCGGAGTTTTAAGGAGCTATTGTGGAGTACAAGAATTTAAATAAGGCACCTGTGCTACGTGTCATATCCATGGTCGAGGAGTCCATTAACGGGCCAAGGAGGCCACACACTCCACATCAGTGGCACATTGCTAGAGGAGGTCCTCTTGCTGAGAAAAAGTTTCGGAAAGGGGTTAGCCCTGACATGACTGAAGGGGTGGTGGCTGCCTCCACATTTAATGCATCCTACCAAACCTCCTAGCTGCATTTATGTGGAGAAGACCCTTAAATAGTGCTGCCTTGGTCGCCGCAACTCACAAAGGGCTTGAGAAGGTGTCTAATGGAACAAACACTCAAGTGGTGTACTGAATGATCAACAAATGGAATGCCAGGATCACCTGAAGGGAGCTAAATAATGTGAGACCCTCCAAAGGGAGGGGACACAAAATCTGTAGAAAAAACACTGTAGTGTGAGGAAAAGTAACTGTAATAAAAGCTAAGAGAAATATATTCAAGAACTACTCTCCTCGAACTTCGCCAACGAAGAATTTTTTGCATCACGTTTGTCTATTTATTACTTTTCCTTGCTCTCTTACCATCCTTAGCCCATTAAGGGCGTCGTCCACTTCGTTGAAGCCTAGCTTTTTGGCTTACTCTCTACTAATTTATTGTATTGGGCTCTTTGGGCCTTAGTCCATTCATCTTTTGGACCTAAGAGCTAAAGCCCGCCCTTACAGTTACAATTTTATTTAATTGTTTTATCTACATTGATTTAAAGTAAAGAATAAAGAATTATCATAAATATTTTTGATAACTGAATATATGTTCTTATATATGTGTTTGAATAAGATATATTTTTGTTTGAACTATGATTTGATATATATGATTTTTGGACAGTCTGAGTATGTTTGACTTTGATACCCAACCAATAGGGATTATTCATTGGTACCGAAACTAGTTATATCTGAGGCATCACGAGCCTATCGTGTTTCTAGACCCAACTAATGGGGATATACATTAGCATGAAACTAGTTTCACGCTGAATCTAATGCCCAGTCACAAGGATATAGCGTGACCATCGTCATAAAATATTGTTAAGAATATGAATTATGTTTGAGTATTTGAATTTTTTTGAGTCCTTGAAACTGCTTATGTGTTTTTGGAACTTATTGTAAATTATAACTTTTGATATATGGAAAACTGATTATTTTCTAATCCTTCTATGATATAATTGTAAGATTAAAATATTCAATTTATGTACAACTTATTATTTTACAGATCTATTTGCTTGATAGAACTTATTAAGACTTGAGTTACCTATTGAGTTGTCAACTCTTCCCCCTTTCCTCCCTCCAGTTTCAGATTGTGAATAATAGCAAGTTTTGAGAGTTTTGCTACTGTGTTGTGAGCAGGAAAGAAGCTTAGTGATTTTGGGATTAGATGGTCTTGTAATAGTCTTATATTTATTGGCCAATTGGCATTATGTACATGAGGTTTGGATTTTGTTCCTTTACAATTATTGGAGATCTATTCATAAAGAAATTGTTGAGGTATTCTGGATTTATTTGATGTAATTTTGAGGATAAATTTTAGTTGCTCAGAATGCCTTGTACACTTGTAGGGTGATTACTTTTTAAGTGTGCAGTCATTGTCATGTGCTTGACTTTATAGTTAAGTTCGGAGCGTGACATGAGGAGTTTAAATTAGAACTAGTAACCATAGTTATTAAATCCAAATTGGACATTAACTCAGTCTACAAGTTGGGTTATCGGTCGTGCAGTAAGGTCAAATAAAAAAATTTAAAATATATATACATATATAAAAAATAAGTTTGAAAAATCATAACATAAATCTATGAATTAAAAAAAATAGGCATATGCCTAAATTAAACTAGAAGTTGTAATTCAAAATCAAGATTTCATAATAAACAGAGTAATCTTTTTATAGGGTGAGAGTCTTGGAGATATGTATACAAACGAAGAAGTGCATTTTAAAAAAAAATTCTTTAGGATTTATTTTCTTTTAATTACCATATTATAACATATTAAATAGTAAAGAAGTTAATAAAGTGGATTTATAGGTGTAATCTATATTTTATATATACTATAAAACCGAAACCTTTGACTTTTTGTTGACTTCTTTAGAGTTCGCCACGTAGATTTTTGAATTCTCATAATTTTTCACATCATTATATATTATCATTATTATTTTTCAAATTTTGCTTTTTTATTTGGGTTTTTGCTCGATAAATTTATAAACCTTAAACGTAAGGAGACTCTGTAGCCAAATTTTCCTGTCTCTAAAGATAGACTTCACTCTTTTTCCCTAGTTCAACAAAATCTGAATTATGTTTCCACAAACCCTAAACCTAACGCACAAGGGTCCACTCCCTCCCGTAGCATCGTTTTAACAAGAGATATCCAATTTCACTCTTTCAACGTGAATTATTTGCAACCAACCATAGTTCCTTCCTATGGACACCTAGGCCCGTTTGGTACGTGTGTTTAAACAATAATTTTCAGTTTTTTTGGAAATAAGTGTGGGTGAAAAAATGTGTGAAAAAATGTATAATGTTGTTTAAAAACTGAAAACATGTGTTTAAATACATGTACCAAACGGGCCCAGGAGGAAGCAAGAGAAGTAATTTCCAAGTTCCAAGATGTGAGGTGACATGTTGTAGCAATTAATAGAAACAAAGGAGCAAAATAGATGGCAACATATGCATTACCTATTGAATTAGAGCACATGGGGCAAAGGGAACTCCCTCCCATCCTTAGCAATACTTTGTAAGACACTTTTATTATCAATAAACTTTTTTCTATGATTTCCCCTGCATGATTATATGTTGTTATAGTGAACTTTTTTATTTTTTTATATGACTTATTGAACAGTGATTAAATATTTAGAAAAATATATTATATCAGTTACTATTGCATTATAATTCTTAAGTAGTATAACTGCTAATTTTCATATAAATATTTTGTGTGATTTTGGTGAATATAAATTTGAATTTGTAGAGAAGTGAAATCAAATTAATTAAGACCATTTGGTGTCAAAGCATATGTGATAGTGATTGATGGTATATGAATGCATTTTTAGTTTCTTCTAGCATTATTCTTGAGAAATCAAAAAACACAAATTAAACCTTTATGCAAAGATTTGAAGTTACAAAATTATGTAAGGCTGATAGTGCAATATAGGGACGAAACCAGAACTTAGAGTTAGGGGGCGGCTTTGCTTTTGATTGTGTGCAATGACTTTGGCCTTTGATTCTGCTTATACTTACCCTTTGATTTTTTTTTTTTTTAATATTTTTGATGTGTGCATTGTTGGGTAAGAACAAAATTATTTCGTTTAAAATTTTTTAAAGGGTCTAGTTGTTTGTTTTGGTAAAATTGGTTGATTAGGCTTAATTTTTATTTATTTTAGTTTTACTATTAGTAATTTTTGTTGTTAGACTAATTTTTTTAGGCTTGTATATTTTGTTTTAGATTTTAGATTTATAAAAAAAATTTATGGTCTTTAAAATGAGTAAAATTCTAGAGTTACAAACTTTTTTACAAATTGCTGGTGTGATGAGTAATTATTGGTAAGTAAAAAAATAGTGTTAGTAGTAGGCTCAAATTCGAACCAATAAGAATTTGTTACCTTAACAATTTGTAAAATTTTTTTATATAAATTTGTGACTATAGTAATACTCTTAAAAGAATCAATGATGTTGTTGAGGGTAAACGTGTACTTTTATTAATATCCATATATATAAATAATATATTTTAAATAAATATCCATATATATAAATAATTAATATCCATATATATAAATAATATATTTAAAAAAAAAAATTAGGAGGGCCATTGCCCCCAAGTCCAACCATGGCTCTGTCCATGGTGCAATAGGATATCCAAATTTTTTATTTGATAGACTTGCGATAGGATATTCAAATTTTTTATTTGCTAGACTTGTATCAAATTGGCTTTTTTGGGACAATGATTTGAGAATCTTTTATACAGTATTATAAAAGCTTGACTTTTTGATGAAGAAGTATAATGCTTTGGTTTGTGGTAAATGAGTTTCCATAGTTTAAAGGGCAGTTTTTGGTTTACTATTTTTGTTAGAATATGCTCATGAACTCTTTTTTTTTGGTGTGTGTGGTGGTAAGTAATGGAATTTTATTGATGAAAATTTAAGGATAACAAAACAAACATTCTTAGTACATAGGAACCAATTGAAAGTACAAAATATGAACAATAACTATATTTCCAGAATTTCAAATATCAATAACTATATCATCAATCAAATATTTAAATTAGTTTTTGTAGTTTAAAATTACACATAAAAAATAAGTTTATGAATTTAATAGTAAATAAAATTTGATTAGCATGAAATTTGACGTGTATTAAGAACTTGCAATTCAACGAGGTAAAGATCGATTAGATTTTCAAAATATGTAGTCATGTTAAAATTTGTCCTATAATAAATTTTCAAACTATTACAATAGAAACGATTGTCAATAGCAAAAACAAATTCATAAAAATATTTTTTGAAACTCATATTTAATAGTTTTCCGTGCATTCAACAGGTTAGTGACTAGTTTTACAAATTTCACAATCCCAACTAGGTTATAGAAATCCATCCGGGCTACCTGGGTCATCACAAACCCGCCATGTTTGACAAGATTTGACTATGTTTTACACAGAAACAATCCATTAAAACACCTAGATTGGTTTGGGTACCGAGTCAGTCCAAATTTAATAACTATTAACTTAGCATCTATAATTTGTTATGAAGAATATTGTAGACGTAACATTTCTTAATATTTAATGGTTTACAGTTTACACACATAAAATAGTACTAAAGGAGTCAAGTTTTATATTTTAAATTTTGAAATTTCATTCTAGTCATGTGTTACAGAGAAAGCATATAGGTTTGGTGTGTTTTTATTTTTTCTTTTTCTTTTCATTTTTTATGTTTCACCAAAATGTAGAAAATACAGAGGGTGTTTGTTATTGTTGTCTAAACAATAGTTTTTAGTATTTAAATAACATTACATTTATTTCTACACACTTATTTACACTTACGTATTTTCACAAAATAACAACAACGTTACTAGAAATTGTGGGGTACCCAAAGTGTTAGCCAAATAAAACAAAACAAAAACTATGCAAAATAAAATCTGTGTTTCATCCCATGAAAAGAAAAACCTGTGTCTCACAAGAGACAAAAAGGGCATTTGGTCTAGTGGTATGATTCTCGCTTAGGGTGCGAGAGGTCCCGAGTTCAATTCTCGGAATGCCCCAATTTATTTTTCTTTTATGCTCTGTCTGTCTACACACTGTTACGACGCCAATCTTTAGTCAAAAGAATGAGTTATTACGACACTAATCCCAATGGTCCTCTCTCATTTCCAAGTTGGCCTGCCTCTATTGTGTTGGATTCTTTTTTTTTTTTTTTTTAATTTTTAATTTTAAATATTTTTGGGTGGTCTTTAACTCCATCTCTTGACCACAGAAAATGAATATTTTTAAGACAATCAACTTGAGATAAACAATAAGGGTAGTATTTGAAATAATGATAAAAATCTTATTTCAATGGCAATTTTGTGGGCTTTAACTCCATTTCTTGACCACAGAAAGTGAGTATTTTAAAGATACCAACTTGAGATAAAACAATAAGGGTAGTATTTGAAATAATGATACAAATCTTATTTCGATGGCAATTTTCACTTAATAATGCTTTTAAAAAATATATTTTGTTAATTAAAAATGTTTTAAAAGTACTTGAGATATATATATTTTTTCTAAATGAAACTCAATCGATAAGATTCAAAAGATGTTATTTTCCAAAATAATTTTCTTTAAATAAACCAAAATAACTTTCAAATATTTATATGTTGTTAAATATATGTATTTTTTTTAATTATAAATATTAACAAAAATGGCCTTTTAAGTAATTGAACATATGAGAGTCCTATAAAAAAAACATATGAGAGTCCAAAATAAATTTTCTGAGTAAACTAATATAATTTTCAAAAATTACAACTATGTCAAATATTAAAAAAAAAAAAATTATGTAACAAAAATTAATGGTGTGCACAACATCAAGATATTAACTATTTATATACAATTATTATTGATATAAAATTATATATATATTATTAGATGAATTTTGAAAATACAATCTTTGGATTATATATTCTTTTATATACTTCATACTTGCAAAATTTCCATAAAATCAGAGATCAATAATTATGTAATCAATCAAATATTTAAATTTTAAGTTTTTGTGATCTAATATTATAAATAATAAATAATTTTATTGATCTAATAATAAATAAAATTTGATTTGAACAAAATTTAATAAGCATATTAATAGATAAAAAAACAAACCATTAAATTCTCAAAATTCACGTCCATTAAAATAAGTTTTTTTTTTTTTAGAGAATTTTCTCTTATACAACCGTAAAAATTTTTACCAATTGAACTAATTGGAACCCACCACTAAAATAAGTTTGTATTTCTAAATGATTTTACAAAGCCTCGTGTATATTTAAAAAAAAAAAAAAATACACGCGCGAGCGTGGTATAAAATTCACGTGACTCCCTACACGTGGCGCTAATTCATTGGCTACCACAACTTCTTAGAAAAAAGAAAAAAAGAAAAAGAAAAAGAAAATCAGCAGTCACCACCACCGCCTATAGTTCAACCACCGCAGCGAAACCCCCCATTCGCATTCCCAATTCTCCCCATCGCCGATTTACACAAAAACAAAAGAAAAACAAAACCACCAAAAAAAAAAAAAAAATGACAGAGGAGAGTGGCGCTAAGGTTTCTTCATCCGAGGATGTCTCACAAACAAGGCAAAGGTTTTGGTTTCTGTACTCTTGAATTCAATAATTTATTCTTTAAATTTTCTTCGCATATTATTTATTCTCGTACTCATTGTTTTATAGATTTGGGTTCTCTTTGTTTTGGAGGGAGATAGGTTTTTTTTTTTTTAGGGATTTGGGATCTTTACGTTTATGTATGAAATTGTTGGTGTTTTTTTTTTTTTTTTGAATGAGGGATTGAGGGATATCTGGGTTTTCGTTGGTTTTTGGGATTTACAATGGAATGTGATTATGAAATACTTAAGAAAATTACATTTTTTTTATGGCATAATTTGAGGGCATATTATGATTTTCTTGCTTAAGAGACTATGGTTATTAGTTTGCAATTGAGGCAAATAATAGTTTTGTAATAAACTGTGTGTGTGTTTTTTTTTAATTCTGCTTAAGAGGAAAAGGAAGTTGTTGAATTGAATGGTTCAAATTCACATGATTATCGACAAATTGTTTTGGTTTGCTTCATACTTTTGAAATCAGTTTCGATGCTGGATTGAATCCTTAATGGGCTCAGAAACCGATTTTGGATGTAGGTTTTTTATTAAAGGAATTCAACAATAAATTAGTGTTTTTGATGAGACCTTGAAGGGTCCTTGAATAGGGTTTGATGTTTAAAGGTTTAGGTAGAGTAAGTAACGAGAAGATTAGATCTTGAATGAGTTTGATGGTTGTTTTTTTGTTAAAACAATGAATAGAACAAGAAACAAAGAAGGATAAGCTCTAGGCAATCCCACTGGGTTTCCCAAGCAATCACACTTTTTTTTGATAGATAATAAGAGTTTTATTGATGAAAAGAACAATGTGTTTACGATTGTAAACTCACTGCCCTTGAAACAAATACAATCAAATCATAAGGAAAGTCTAATAGAGATGAGGAAATTAGACAAGGAACTACAATGCGTAAGACCCCAAATATGAGACCACTCAAATATAGTCCTAGCAAGCAAGTTCTTCAACAAATCTATAGGTCTCTCAACGTCCTCAAAATTTTAGGCATTGAGTTCCTTCCATGCTAACCACATAAGGCATGCTGGTACCATATTCCAAACCTTTGAAGAGTAAGTTCCCAACCAATTCCTCCAAGCAAAAATAAGAGAAACAATAGTATCCGGCATCACCCACTAAACCCCAAACATAATAAGGACCTCACTCCACAAAGCAGATGCAAACTTACAATGAAGCAAAAGGTGATCCACAGTTTCCTCATCACACCTACATAGACAACACCAGTTAACAAGGAGCAAGTTCTTCTTAACAAGGTTATCTATTGTGAGAATCCCACCCCTAGCAGTAGTCCATAAAAAGAAAGATACCCTTTTAGGTACCTTTACACACCAAATGCTCTGCCAAGGGAAAGAAACAGAAGGGGCTTTCAATAAAGCAATATAAAATGATCGCACATCAAAAACACCACTGCGATTCAACTGCCAAATCAAGATATCCTCACCCTCCCCACTAGGAATCCTGGCAGAGACATGCTCATAGAAAGAATAAAATCTCCTCAACTCCCATTCATTAAAATTGCGACGGAAAGGGAAGTTCCAACTCCTACCTGTCCCATCTGGTGCAAAAATAACCATGTCAGAAATCAGAGCTTCCTGAACCACAGCACAAGCAAATAATTCTGGGTATAATTCTTTCAAAGGACTAGGACCACTCCAAGGGTCGTGCCAAAACCGAATACGATTGCCCTCTCCCACTGCATACACCACATGACCGAAAAAATTGTCTACACCTTTCCTAATATTCTTCCATAACCCACAACTATGAGTCCCTCTCACAACTCTAGTGCACCAACCTCCACTACCCTCTCCATATTTGGTGGCTATTACCTGACGCCATAAATGGGTAGCTTCCTTCCCAAACCGCCAAAGCCACTTCCCAATTAGAGCTTGGTTAAAAAGCCCAATCTTCCAAATCCCCAAACCCCCTATCTTCACCGGCCCAACAACCTTATCCCAAGCAACAAGCGGATATCTGAAAACTTCATTAGAACTCCCCCATAGGAAATTCCTCTGAATCCTCTTTTGTCTGTCTGCTATGTGTTGCGGAATTGTAAACAGCGATAGATAATAAGTTGGGAGACTCGACAAAGTACTCTTCAATAAAGTAAGCCTACCTCCTTTTGACAAATACAATCGATTCCGACCAGCAAGCTTTTTCTCCACCCTTTCTAAAATAGGATTCCAAATCGAAGTGTCTTTTAAATGAGCCCTAAGAGGCATTCCCAAATAAGACATAGGAAAACGACCAACCTTACAACATAGAATACGAGCCAAAACATCCAAATTCCCAACCTCACCAACTGGCACAATTTCTCTCTTGCCAACATTTACTTTTATGCCTGTAATAGCTTCAAAAAAGATCAACACCATCCGTATATATAATAATTGTTCCCTAGATGCATCACAGAAAAGAATAGTATCATCAGCAAATAGAAGATGAGAAATATGCAAACCTCCTCGCGCATTGGGGCTTGCTTGGAACCCCCTAAGAAAGTCACCCTCTTTTGTCCTCCTCAATAACCTACTCAACACCTCCATCATCAACAAAAACAAAAGAGGAGATAAATGATCTCCTTGATGAGGACCATGCGAGCTACCAAAAAAGCTAGCCGGAGACCCATTAATAAGCACTGAGAAACAAACTGTAGTGATATAGGCCTTCATCCACCTCCCCCACTTCTCCCCAAAACCCATCCTCTCCATAAGGTAAAACAAAGCATTCCAATTTACATGATCATAAGCCTTCTCTATATCCAACTTAATAATCACACCTGGAACACCACTCTTCAATCTACTATCCAAACATTCATTTGCTATAAGAACCGAGTCAAGAATCTGTCTTCCCCCTACAAAGGCATTCTGGGAGTTGGATATAAGTTTGTCCAATACACTTCGAAGCCTATAAGCCAACACTTTTGATAGAAGTTTGTACAAACTTCCCACAAGGCTAATGGGCTGAAAATCTTTAATATTGACAGCATTAATCTTCTTAGGTATCAAATACAAAAAAGTAGCATTCAGAGATTTCTCAAAGATGCATTGGCTATGAAAGTCTGCAAAAAAAAGCCATAACATCCTCTTCAATCACACACCAACACTTTTGGAAGAAAGCTATGGTAAAGCCATCAGGACCAGGAGCCTTATTGCCCTTGGCCTCCCAAAGAGCCGCAATGATCTCCTCCCTATCAAACTCCCTATTAAGAGAAAGCCTATTAGACTCATCCAAACTAGCAAAATCTAACCCATCAACAGTGGGCCTCTAATCCTCAGGTTCCTGATAAAGACTCTTATAAAACCCCACCAAGCAATCACACTTAGGAAGGAGAAGGCAATCACACCCACTAGAATTTTATTAAATTCAATTTTTTCTATCTCTTTTAATGAATGCATAAAAGACTTCTGTATACACTAATTGCCACTACTACTCCTAGAAGGATTAGGACTCCTAATTAACCTTTTCCTTAGGAAGATAGCCCTAATAATAAAGAAAAGTAATTGAGAACTGTTAGAATATTGGTTAAATTCATAATTTCTTAACAACTTGAGCTTTTGGGACAAGTGATAATTTATCATGGCATCAAAACATGTGGCCTTGAGTTTGAACCCTTTCTCCACTCTACCTCCCATTTAAAAAGTGAAAAATCTCATGTGTTGAGCACTATCTATTAGGGTGGAGTTTGGACCCACACATGAGGGAGAATCTTAGAATAATGGTTAAATGATTAAATTCATTTTTTTTTGATAAGTAATAAGACTTTTATTGAAAAAAAAAATTGAACATCGTGCTCACGATGATGAACACTTTGAACAAAGAAACAAATACAAGAAGATCAAGAGCTAAAGGAAATAGAAACTAAAAAATCAGCTACAGTAGTACAATTCGTACACCCCCAAATACGAGCCCAAAGAAACAGAGTACGAAAAAGTAAACATTTTAAATGTTCCAAAGTTCTCGCCTTGTCTTCAAAAATGCGGGCATTACGTTCATGCCAAACTAACCACATTAAACATGCCAGGACCATGTTCCAAATGATAGAAAGACGCTTTCCAAACCAGTTTCTCCATATAAATAAAAAAGATTGCACTGACCTTGGCATTACCCATTGAATCCCAAACACTGCAAAAACTTCACACCATAAGGCATGAGAGAACTTACAATGAAGAAAAAGGTGATCCACTGATTCCCCATCGCAACAACACAAACAACACCTATTAACCAAAAACTGACCTTTCCTAATAAGGTTATCAATGGTGAGTATCCCATCATTAGCTGCTGTCCATAAGAAGAAAGACACCCGTCTAGGCACCTTAGTACGCCATATACCCTCCCAAGGAAAGGTATCAGTGGTGGAACTAGCTAATAGCTTATAAAAAGAGCGCACATCAAAAACACCAGATGTAGACAATCTCCAAATCAACTGATCATCCCCCTCACCCCTCGGCATAGACGAATAAATAAACTCAAAGAATGAGTAGACAGTGGTTGCCTGCCAATCCTGAGGACCGTGACAGAACAATAAATTCCAGCTCCTACCTCCTTCTGAATTTGAAACAACCAAGTCAGAGACCCATGCTTCTTTAGAAACAGAGCAAACATACATGGAAGGAAAAAGTTCCTTCAAAGGAGTAGGCCCACACCATGTATCATGCCAAAAACGAACACGGTTACCCTCCCCCACATTATACAAAATTTGGCTAAAGAACTTCTCTGATCCTTCTTTAATACTCCTCCACATCCCACACCCGTGAGCACCTCTTACCTCTCTAGTGCACCAGCCACCTCTTGCCTCTCCATTTTTATCTGCTATAACCTGACGCCATAATCTATGATTCTCTTTCCCAAACCGCCACAACCACTTCCCAAGTAAAGCCTTGTTAAACAGCCTAACTCTTCGGATTCCCAAACCACCACACTCAACTGGCAAGCATACCTTATCCCAAGCAACTAAAGGATATTTAAAAACATCCTCTGAGGCCCCCCAAAGGAAATTCCTTTGAATTCTTTCAATTCTTGCAGCCACAGCCTGAGGGATAGTAAACAACGATAAAAAGTAGGTGGGAAGACTCGATAGGGTACTTTTTAACAAAATAAGCCTACCTCCTTTCGATAAATACAGTCTTTTCCATCCAGCCAGCCGTTTCTCCATCTTTTCAATAATAGGATTCCAAATTGATGAATCCTTATAATGTGCCCCAAGAGGCATGCCCAAATATCTCATAGGCAAAGTGCCCACCTTACAACAAAGGATACGAGCCAAACCATTCAAATCCCCGACATCGCCAACAGGAACAATCTCACTCTTGCCTACATTAACTTTCAGGCCTGTAATAGTTTCAAAGAAAATCAACACCATCCGCACATATAGTAACTGTTCCCTAGAAGCGTCACAAAACAATATAGTATCATCAACAAAAAGAAGGTGAGAAATATGGATACCCCCACGTCTATGTGACCCCGCTTTAAATCCACAAAGAAAGCCACCATTTTCCGTCCTCTTCAACAGTCTACTGAACACTTCCATAATCATTAGAAATAAAAGTGGAGACAAAGGATCCCCTTGGCGAAGACCACGAGAACTACCAAAAAAACCTTTAGGGGATCCATTAATCAAAACTGAGAATTTAACTGTAGAGATGCACGCCTTAATCCACCTACTCCATCTTGCCCCAAAGCCCATCCTATCCATAAGGTAAAATAGTGCATTCCAATTCACATGATCATAAGCCTTCTCAATGTCCAGCTTTATTATAACACCAGGAATACCACTTTTCAACCTGCTGTCTAAGCATTCATTAGCAATAAGAATCGAATCAGGAATTTGTCTCCCTCCCACAAAAGAATTTTGAGAGTCGGATATCAATTTATCCAACACTCCTTGAAGCCTATGAGCCAACACCTTAGCCAACAATTTATAAAGGCTACCCACAAGACTGATAGGATGAAAGTCTTTGATATTTACTGCATTAGTCTTCTTGGGAATCAAACATAGAAACGTGGCATTAAGAGATTTCTCAAAAACACACTGGCTGTGGAAATCTTTGAAGAAAGCCAATATATCTCCTTCTAAAACACTCCAGCATTTCTAAAAGAACTCCATGGTAAACCCATCTGGCCCAGGGGCCTTATCACCTTCCGCATCCTTAAGAGCCTCAATAATCTCCTCCTTCTCAAACTCTCTCTCTAACATATACCTCTCAGTTTCGTCTAGACAAGCGAACTCTAACCCATCAATAATAGGTCTCCAAGCTTCCGGTTCTTGATATAATCTCTTATAAAAATCCACCACCTAATCTGTAATATCTGACTCCTCCTCAAAGAGAACGCCATCCACCTCCACACCCCTAATCTGATTGGTTCGCCTATGGGAATTGGCAATCCTATGAAAGAACCGTGTGTTGTTATCACCCTCTTTGATAAACAGAGCCTTGGACTTCTGCCTCCAAGAAATCTCTTCCAAAGAAGCTAGAAAATTTATATCTGATTTAACCGCCAACCTTCTAGCCTTGTCCTCTTGAGTCAACACTTGCCTCCCTTCTCTCATGTCAATGTCTAAGAGCTCGGTCAAAAGACTCTTTTTTCTAAAAGCTACATCTCCAAAAACATGCTTATTCCAGTGCTTCAAATCCCTTTTAAGGGCTTTCAATTTACAAGCTAGAACATAACTTGGAGGTCCCACAAAATGATAACCATTCCACCAATGACGAACCTTATCCACAAAACCCTCCACCTTTAGCCACATATTTTCAAATCTAAAAGGACTCTTCCCCCTCAACATACCACCTGCCTCCACTAGCAAAGGACAATGATCCGACACCACCCTAGGGAGAGTTCTTTGAGTCACATCTAAGAAATGCTCTTCCCAATCTGCTGTCATCAAAACTCTATCAAGTCTAGACATAGAAGGACTATCAAAATCACGAAACCAAGTATATTCACCTCCTACCAAAGGCAAATCAATCAGTGAATTTTTAGCAATGAAATCTGAGAATTTAAACATAGCAGGACTAAAAGAATTACAGCCAAGTCTCTCAGCCGGATAACGGATAACATTGAAGTCTCCAAACAAGCACCAAGCCCCAGCCCACCGTGATCTCACTAAGTCTAATTCTGCCCACATTGCATCCCTAAGACTTCCGTTAGTCGGTCCATACACCCTTGAACAAATCCATTCAAAGCCATCTGACACACCCTTCAACACAATTGAAATTGAAAAATTTCCAACCACTGAATCTACCCTCTCAACAACCCTATTATCCCACATCAGAATGACACCCCCAGCTGTATGTATGGCATCTAAGGCCCCCCAGTCTACAAAAGGGCTACCCCAGAGACTTTTAACCAAGCTGGAACTGGTACTGTCTAGTTTAGATTCTTGCAAGCATACTATATCATACTTCCATTCCCTTAAAAGATTCTTCACAACATCTCTTTTATGGGGATTATTCAAACCCCTCACATTCCATGACAGCATTTTTAAATTCATTTACCAACCGATGAACCCAAACTAGAGGATTTCAAACTGCCTCTAGAACTTCTACCAGAATGCCCATCGTAATTAATAGATGAAAACAAATTTCTTAACTCCCTCATCCCCTTTTGGTTTGAGTTGCTTACCTGACGAGTAGTAACAACATTGGCTTGCTGCTCCCAAACCTTCTCAAGTTTTTGAAAAAAATCAATACACTGTCTCTCACAACAATCAATTGGGAAACCCACATAAGTACTAAAATCTTTAATCATCCTACTCACCCATTCTGAAGGTTCCAAAACCTCTTCCACTGAAAACCCATCCGCACCATCTTCCATAGAGACGAGATCAAAAGAACCATTTGGGTCCCACAGAGCCAAAGGTGTAATGACCTCAGGATTAACAGCCTCCTCATCCTTACCCGACATCAAAGAAGCATCCCAAATCAGTCTAGGAACCTCAGAGTCAATCAATCCACAACCCACCTTAGAGATAGGAAACTTCAAGTCCGAACCCACCCTCACTTGGCTCTGAACCTGAATTGGGCACCCAGAATTTTCAGTGGTTGTCGAATGAGCTCCAACAGCAGTATCGGCAACCAAAAACCCAACCCCTTGGTCCACAATTTGATCATCGGCAACTGGGAAGTGTGCCGGTTCTCTATCGGTGCTCAAGATAGTCTCCACAGCATCACTGTGATCATCTGAACCCAAAACACTATCATCAGGCTTCGTATCAGTCGCAGAGGGCCACTTAGCCTCTCGCCGGAGCTTTGGAACTCCCCTGCCTCTGCCTTGTGAGACAGTTTCTCATCGGACTTCGTATCGGCAATAGGGGAGCCACCCAGTCCCTCGCTGGAGCTTGGGATCTCCCCTTCCTCATCCTCGTATGTTCCCGATCCTTCCCCGGTCACCCACTCTTTCATTTGCAAATTATCGGATCCATCGCCTATACAGACATGTTTGGACACGTCAAATAAAAGTTGGCCTGACCCATTCTCACGATTGGGTTGGTGGGCTTGAGCAGGTCGACTTACAATGGGCTGTAAATTACCCCAGGAAACAGTCCACTTACCCTCACCCACCAAGTCAATAGATATTTTTAAACAAAAGTGGGCCTGGGTCCATTTTAAATGACATGCACGTACAGGCCTGCCAGCTGTTGACACACTAGCAGAATTTTTTGAAGCATCAAATTCCCCCAAAGACTCAAACTGATTATGCTGATCAGTTATATTTGGAAGTTGTTGCACAACACGTAAATTACTCCCTTTGTTTTCGTGGCCATTTAATTTTTTACAAACTAGGGGTTTTTGCATGTCAACTGCTTTTTCAAATTCTCCGCCTCCGGCCATCACCTCTTCCTCCGATCCAGCAATCGTCTTCCCCAAAAAATATTCACGTAATCTTCTTCTAAAGAAAGTCCAACCGCCTATCTTGGTCCCCTCTGGAACCTGTAGGCAACCCCTTCTTGCACCATTGTGGTATTCAGAGATTTCCACAAAAAAGCCGCCCTTGTTAAATCTACTGGTAAACTCCAAAAGTTTAGAGTTCTCACGTAAACGTTTGAAAAAAGGTGATTTTCGAAAATTCCATTGATCTAGGTCTGCCAAACAAGCAATAATCCAACCCAAACCCGAACGACCCACCCTAATGGAGCCATGGAACTTACCCCGTCGTTCATGAATAGCATAGGAATCTATCCTACCACCCTCAAAAGCTAAAGAAAAAACCTTTGAATCAATACGAAAGACAGCTGAAATCCTCTCTAACCCCCCTGACTGTGGTTTATGCTTGGGCTGTTGAGATTTGGGTGGCTGTGTGGGAGTAGCAGTGGGCTTTGATTGTAAAGTTGAAGGGTGTGAAACGGTATCAGTATGGGAAGCTATGGGTACAGGTATCAAGGGGAGTGGTGGTGGCCCCTGACCAAAAGTTGGCCAAAAAATTGTGGTGGTGTGAAAAAAGGTAAATGGGGATGATATGGGTTATAAGGATGGCAAGTTGGTAGTGATGGTGTATATGGATGCTGAAGCTGGACAGGTTGTGGTGGAGGGGGTTGTGGATATGGTGGTGGTGGTAGAAGGGTAGGGCGAGGTGGTAGAAGGGTAGGGCGAGGTGGTAGAGAGGTCATGGTAGAGAGGTTGCATTAAAGATTATTCTCCACATATAGGGAAGATTTAAATGATTAAATTCATAATTTTCAAATATGAGCTATAGCTCAACTGCTACTTCCTCCTCCCATAATAATGGGATAGAGGGTGAGGGCGTTGGTTCAAGACCCATTGGTTGCGTGTAGAACTTATTTTTTGAAAAAAAAAAAAAAAAGCCTTTCCTAATAACTTAAGTTTTTGAAACAAGTGGTATTTTATCAAGAACTTTTATACCAAATACCAAATGGACCTAAAACATAAAATGAGACTCATGGGTCTAGTAAAACCTGTCACAGCCCATTTTAGAAAATCTAGAAATTAACAAACTACTTTTATTTTGGTAAAACTTTATTAAAACAACAAATTTCTAAGCTAAAGAAACATAATACTAATACTCAATAATAAAATAGCCCATGACGACTGCCAAGAAGGCCCCACAATTGAAGCTAGACCAAAATTCTTGAATTTTTTTGGTATTTAATCCTGATTTTCCTCGAGGTCCTTACCATCTGCATAAGCTTTGAGATTGAAAATTCAGATATGGAAAGATGTACATAAATTCTATCGTTTTAAAGCGTATTAATCATGAAAGTCTAGATATGATTCACGTTTTTTTACCATACAGATAATGGCTTTGTCTCAAATCAATTTAAATGTATATTTGATTTTGGCTAGATTCCTATTCCGTTTAGTGGAATCGATATTTGTACTTTGCCAGTTCCTAGTTATGATAAGCACTGCAATATTTTGCAATATTTAACTTTTAGTGAGTGTTGCAGGAAGAAGAGAAAATGGGATCAACCTGCAGAGTCCTTTGTTTCAGCTGGTGTAGCGTTATCTGGGGTCCTACCACTTGGCAACATAGCCCTTGGTGGGATTGCACTTCCTGGTGCAACTCCAGTCTCCAGTGCCCTTTTAATGAATCCACTTGTGGCTAGTTGTGCAACCATACCCCAGGTGTTTCAGACATCATCTATACAGCAACACACTGCCACCATTGTCCCTAAAGTAAGTCAACTGAGATACCTTATCTGGGTTTGTATTGATTTCTGATGGCTTCGGCAGGTTTATGTTGGTTGAACTTTGCTGCAGTATTTGTCATTGTGGTATACTTTACAATTGGAGTCATATTCTAGCTTCAACCAAACTGTATTTGGGGAACAATTTTGTTCTCTTCTGGAGACAAACTCAAATTACACACACCCACATATATTTTATATATACTATTTTTTAATATCAAATATGTGGGATGCAGCTGTGGATGTATGCATTCTCGTTGAAAGTCTATGTATGTATATATATGCTTTAATAACAGGAAGTGATTTGCCATGCCAAATGCATGCTGACGTTATTTTGGTTTGGTAATAAATAAAAGTGATTATTTATATAAGAACATTTTGAAATCATCACTTTTGGTAATATTAGGATATTATTTTTATTTTTTAAATTCAAGTTGCTCTGATTTCCCATAAAATATAACTGAAGGGTTATGCACAATATTGTGTAAGACAGAATGATGTGTTGGTGCCTTTTGTCAAACTTAGAGACCATTTATTCATGTTTTCTACATCTATTTCAATTTTCCTTTTGTTTGTACGATGTTTAATATGATTTGTCACTTGGGATTTTTCTCTGTGTTAGTTTGAATATATTTTATTTTCTGTTTTCTATCACAACTTACTGCCCAACTTTCAGATGTATTCAAGTCCTTCAATAAAAACGTTGTCTTTTGTTGCAGAATATGTTGTTTGACAGTTTTAGTTCCATTAGTTTGTTTTATCAGCGGGGCTGAAGTATCTTTACTTTACTTGAAACTCTGCTTCCTTAGATCTTTGTTTGATTGGTTGAGGAATATTGAGGATGTTTGTTGTTCTCCTCCTTTAGAGTTGTTTGGATTTTGTAATTGTAGGTCTTAATTTGTTGCACTGCCTTGTACCTGGGCTTTGTCCTCTTTATTTTTAATAAAATATTATATATAAAAAAATTAGTTTCATATCAGCAAGGATAAATATAGTGTTGGATCTGTTAGAAGAATGCTATGCATGCACTGTGCACATAAAAGAATGGAATATTATGGTGTAGCTGGTTGAAAACGACGATTCCATGTAAGGGACATACAAATAATATATTTGCCACGTGAAATATTAATTCCTGTTACATATACTGCCACTTGTCTGTAATTATGATTGTAAATGTTGAACTATAGTTTACTGAAGATTTCTATTCATTATTGTTTCTTTTATTTTTCTTCCTTAGTCATCTGTTGTTTATTTTGAATGTTCATCTGTTACTCATTCTCCTTTGGTCTGTACGAATGAAAATAGCTAAAGATTCAAGATGAGTTAATAGCCCGAGAAATTGTAATAAATGATGCTGAGTCTTCTGTTCGTTACAAGCTCACAAAACGGCAGACGCAGGAGGAGGTGAATTTTCAAGTTTGCATGACTGGATGATTTGTTTATTATTATTTTTTAATTTAGTTGAACACTTTTTTTTAAATTTTTTTATTTTTCTATGGTGTTGACCAACTTAGCTTACTTGCAGATTCAAAAGTGCACAGGTGCTGTGGTTATAACTAGGTTTGTAGTTCTTCAAAGGCATTTCTGTGGGAGCCTCTTCAATGGGGTATTTTGGCCGTCATGAATGTAATGCATAATCTGATTTCCTGTTTCAGGGGTAAGTACCGTCCACCAAATGCACTGCCTGATGGGGAAAAGCCATTATATCTTCATATCTCTGCGGGAGCTCATGTAAGTGTGATTTGTGCTGTGCACAATTATGTAAGAATAGTTGGTTCGTTTTGATGTATGTATCTGTCTGAATACTTATAACATGCACAGATGGTTAAATGAACTGTTGATGGTTCTACAGAAAAACATGGCTAGTGTAGATTTCAAAAGAAGAAATTTGATCTACAATAAATGTTTTACATAATACAGGAACCATATAACTTAATAAATTGAAACTGAAATAAACCAGAATATTTTTCCCATTGGTTATATTCTCACGAGCCAGTTGGAAATATGTTCGTTTTGATGTATGCATCTGTTTATATACTCAGATAGTTATAACAGGCACAGATGGTTAAATGAACTGTTGATGGTTCTACAGAAAAACATGGCTAGTGTAGATTTCAAAAGAAGAAATTTGATCTACAATAAATGTTTTACATAATACAGGAACCATATAACTTAAATACTTAATAAATTGAAATTGAAATAAACCAGAATATTTGTCCCATTGGTTATATTCTCTTGAGCCAGTTTAACTTACTGCTCCTTTGTATAAACCTTGGTATATGAGCCATATGGATAAAGATAAATGCCTTTGGTTTCCTTGTATTACCTGATTGCCTCTGCAGTTAAAAGATACAGCTGAACGGATACTAGCAGTTGATCGTGCTGCTGCCATGGTTGAAGAAATGCTGAAGCAAGGTCAGAGTTTGCAGCCAGCTTCTTCCACTTTTCATCTGGCTATAAGCAATGGAGTGAAGGTAGGGATGTGCTGCATTGCAAGCATTTTTGTGTTAAGGTTTAATGAGGATTACAACACATGAATTTTCTAATTGATTGTGGTTACTCAGGCACTGAGCACAATTGTGTTTTTGGGCTTTGAACCAGACCCATCATTGAACATTGCTGCTCGTATATGTGGACCAAATGTAAGATATTGTTTTCCTTCTCATCTCCCCTCCCTTTTGCTTTGTTTTCTTTTGTTTTTTCCTCTGATAACTTAACCATGGCAATGTAGTTCTCTATGGTTAGTTTGTGTGTGTGTGTCTGCGTGCGCCTGAGTGCCTTTCTTTGTGCATAGAGCAAGCCAGTTCTATCTCTCCTAAAATTTTTATAGAGAACTGGTTTTGAGGTTTAATTTAAACTTAGCACATTGCTTTTGTGTAATATTATGTTCTGATCCAATTTATTCTTTCCTGATTAATTTTCCTAATTTTTTATTTTATTTTTACATTTCTGGTAAATGTTGTTTTCTTTTGTTTTGTTATTTTGAACTTTGTTTTACACATTGATGAGGATGAGGGATTCTAATGTTTTAGCTTTCTCTGACATCTCCATACAATTGGGAGAGATTGTTTTTTGTGCTGGTGGCTGTTCGGTTTTGTACATGCAGGACCAGTATATAAATCACATTATGAATGAAACAGGAGCAACTGTCTTACTAAGAGGACGTGGTTCGGGAAACATTGAAAGCTCACATGGAGAAGGTACAATCTTGTTGTATGAAATATGATCTTTATACAGGCCTTTTGATTTTCTAACTCTTATAATGCTTGCAGAAGGACAGCAACCACTGCATTTAGTTTTGTCAAGCAATAATCCAAAAAGTCTTGAAGATGCTAAGCGTTTGGCTGAAAATTTGTTAGATACAATCAGTGTAGAGTGTGGTGCTTCCAGGTAATTGAATTAAGCTAGATATAAATTATTCTATGCATTGTATGGGTTTAGTAGGTACGGGGTTATACAGTTCCTTCCTTTTTCTTTATCACCATCTTCTATGCTGTTGTATTTTATTTTGTTGTGTAGAACTTCTATGTTAAATACGTTACTAATACAAACCATTTGTTTCACCTGCTCTTTAAGTTTTTAACTTTAGTTTTTGTGTGGTAATCTAAAGAGTTCAGCATTGCATCAGTTGTGCTCTTTGCATGAATATCTAATTCTATCAAACAGTTCTTGATAACACCATTTGTTTGCACTGTAGTTTGTTATTTCTATTGGAAAATAACCTGTGGTTCCAACTCTTTAGGGTTTCATCATGTAAGGTTTATAGTGCTGTTCCACCCCCACAGCAGGTTTATAGTGCCGTTCCTCCTCCACAGCAGTTATTGGCTGGAGTTCAGAGTTCCGGGAATGAACTAAAAGTAAATACAAGTTCTGCTCCTGGTTTGACATCTGCAACTATGGGCTCTACACCATCACCCCTGGTTTCCTCAGTTGGAGTCCCTGGGATCCCTCCTGGTTTTCCTCAAGGACTAGTATCGCAATCTGGAGGATATTTGAACAATGTGCAGTCTCAAGGAAATGTAATTGGCTATCCCCAGCCTTTAGTATCTAGTGGAACAAGCTACAATGGATATGGTGGGATATATCCTCAAGCCACTCCGTTACAACAAGTAGCCTTGGCCCTTAGGCAGTTGCCTTCTCCTGTCACCTCTACAATTGCTCCTACAACTTCAGTACCAAGCAAAGAACCAAAGTTGAGTGGTATCTCAGATCCTGAGACAGAGAAACGGCCTCCACAGAAGCGGAAGTTTCAGGAACTACCAACTGGCTCAAAGTTCCCAGCAAAAACCTATCAGGTATTGGTGCAGAATCCCAGCTAGATTTTTCCAAATATGGCTGAGGAATAATCTTACAAATCTTATTTGGATTCTGATCACCTTAAATGGGAAAGTAAAAGAAGCTAAAATAAAGGACATTCCTTGGGTGAATCTAAGTTTATAGATTTCTTTGTTAATAAACTTTGGCTGTGAATTTAGTGAGTGTAACAAAATGAGCAAATAAGGTTATAAAATATATTGCGAAGTCCACAATCTTGGCTTTCCAGATTTTGGGAAGAAATCATTTTATGAAAGCTTTTGCAGCTTTCTTAAGGTAATAACAGGAGGTTTGCAATTGGTTGCCTGAAATACTGTCTGTTAAATTTTAAGATTGTTTTGTTTCTTGCTTTAAAGTGTAGTACCAGAATAGTGTAGACAGGTAAGTTAGATTTCTATTTTTTAGATTTGATAAATGACATTGGGAGGACATGTTGAGAGGTAATAAGCCCAGGATAAGATTTGGGAACATTATGCTTGGTTCGGAGTTTCTTTCTCATCATTTTAGCCCTTTGCTTGAATGGAATACCACACTATTGTACAATAGTGTGGTATTGTGCAACAGTCTACCTATAAAAAAAAAACTATTGTACAAACAGTGTGCTGGACAAATTCATCTTCCTGCCCCATTTTGGGATGGTGTTGCTTGCAGGCATACACTATCTCTGGGCACATGATGGCTGAACTACCTGGCCTTTACATCAGTTGCTTGTATGCCAAGGATTGAAATGAAATGAATATTGGCTCTTTTTTGTTTTGTTTTTTGCTTGGTTGAGCTATGGTGAGTTTCATGCCTATTCTAGCTTCCCTAACCCTGAGCAAGTTAGGCTTGGTTGTATTGCGAGTAGCTCTGGGTGGGCTCAAATGGGTGACACTATCATTAACCATGAATCTATACATTAAAGTTGTGTTGTGTATGCATATTTTATTTTACTTTGTGTGTGTGTTGTTTTTTTTTTTTTTTTGGGGGGGGGGGGGGGGGGGGGGGGTTGTGTGCACGGCATGCACCTATTCCTTTTGTCCTGCATCACTTCTGTACAATATATAATTCTAACTGGGCTTCAAACAACAAACATCAGGTTGAGTGTTATTTGGACTTGTCAGCTTGCTTATTGTATGTGATTGATTTCAAAAGAGCCGAGGGTGATGAGTTTATCAGTAGCTTGGTTCTTGCTACCTCTATTAGAGCTGAGGGTGTGCATTGTAAGCTTCCTATAGTCTTGGTAGGGATGTTGGAGCAAGTCTATTTTTACTTTTGTGTGAATTGAATGCACCCTTCCTGAGTTGTCTTTCCACTCATTTATGAAGTCTTCCCCTTGTAGCTTGATGTTCTGGAGGGAAAAGGTTTGGCTCCAACCAGCAATAGAAAGATGACTTGTGTCACTTGGTTGGTTGGGTTAAGTGAGTCATGTATTGCATATGACAAGGAAAAATGCCATCCTCCTATTGGTGGTTGGAGCCCAAGGCTCCAAACATGTGTGGAGCCAAACTTTATCCATTCTGGAGTTTTTTTACAAAAGGTTTCATTGATGCATTTGTTTATTAGAATGTGGTTGTGTTTTCTTTGGTATCAACGTGATTGTTTACTTCAATAAATCCTCCTGCTACAGTGTTCTTGTGTGTGTAATAATTTTTCATTATCATTGCTATAAAGGCTGTCTGCTGTCTTTTGCTGACTTCAGTGCTTAATATTTCAGGTATTTTCTCTGACCTTCTATGAAGCTAACAGGCAGATTCTGGACCTCTCTATTGGGTCGTTGGTTTGTATGTTCACAGGGTTTTCAATTGTGGAGGTGCCATGGCTAGGGTGCTTATGGCTTCATAGCTTTTGATCAGGCGCCAATTCTAGATTTATGCTGATCGGTTTTATGTGTCTTTTTGCTGAACTGTGTTAAAACACAAGTCACTCTTGTTATGTGTGTGTGTGCATGTGTGCTTGCCATTGGGCCAATGTTGGCTTCTTTAATGGGCGCCATCATCAATACTATGGACTGCCAAACTACTTCTTGAGAAGAAGTTCAGCAACCACCAAAGCTAGCTTTGATTTTGACCTCATTAACATTTAGTGGTTGCAGCACAGAATTTTTTATCCAAAATATTTTGTGTTGCAGTTCTGAAATTTTCTGTGATTTATTTGAGATTGTTGTATATAACCATTATTTTGTTATTGAGGAATTAGGTTTGGATTGTCTTTTTCTAACTCACTGCAGGATTTGGAATTTTTAAAGCCAGCTGAACCATCTGCAGATTCAAGTGTGAGAAATGTTTCAACTATGCCGGCTCCAAAGAAGTTAGTCCAGTCAGCATCCAATGGAATGCCAATACCCCAACCGAGAACCATGCCCCCACCACCTCCTCCACCAAAATTTACTTCATTGACACCTTCTGTTAAATGGCATGACAAGAACAATATTCTGAACAAAACAAAGCCCGATTCTGTTCCTGGTAGGAATAAAACTTAATCTGCTTTGTTTTTAGTTATGCATTGAATAATGATATAATGTTGATGGGATTATTGTTTCTTGTACTAGAGGCAGGGACATTCCTTGTTTTCTTCTGTTGGCAAACCCTGCTTGTTGATTTTATTTTACAATGTATCTAACTGTGTCATTTCAGATACTTTGGTCGGGTTGATGGAATATGGGGAGGAGGATGACGACCCTGAGGAAAACTATGAAGAACCACTTAGTGGCAACTCCAGTGCAGTAGCAGCTCGAAAGCCCTTCTGGGCCTTATAGGTTATAGGTCATGTAAATTGGTTGATTGTTGGCAATGAGAAGGAATGATATGCTAGGCCGGTATACCAGTCACCTGCCGTTTTGAATTTACATGCAGAGCATGGTTTAGATTTTCCGGAGTGGCCTGGTCTGAGGTGCAAGGACGTTCAGATGCAGTGCTGCTTGTTGATTAGCAATTTGGATCTGTAGATATGCTGCTCATGCGTTTCATTGGCGGCTGGGCAGGCAATGGGAAGACCTATGGTATATTATTCACAAATTGAGTATAGGTGTACATTAATAGTATTCCTTTGTTGATAGGAATAGTTTTTAATTAATTGGTCATCTCACATGAATGATAAATTCCCCCTCCTCCACCTCCATATTCCTCTCTGACTCTTTGAAGCAGATATTTGAGTAGCAACTGATATTGATGAATCATGAAGTAATCTGCTCCTTTGTATTTGCAAAATGAGTGGTGAAAAATTAGAGAGGGCTCTAGGTTGAGTTCTTGGGCTTGGCATAATTTGCAAAATATTCGATCTGTATTGAACGCAAATTCTTTTCCTTAAGGTTAATCCTTACAGGCCCAAAAAAAGAAGAAAAAGAATCCCACATTTGTTTTGTACTTTGGTGGAAAACATTTATTGGAAAATGTTTGTTTTTCATTTTGGTGGAAAAAAAATGAATTTTCCTGGTCAAATAAGGGGTACACTACACATGAACATGACGACATAAAGAATTCTCTTATTTCTAACAACAATGGACCACATAGTCCACGTTGCAAGTTGTAGCTCCAAATGCAATGAATCTATAATAAAATATATGATGATGACATTTGCACCAAAAGCGTTCTTTTACTAGGACCTGAAGAAAATTCAAGTTGCACATGGTCAAGTCTCTTTCAGACTAGACTAGCCAAGTTCGTTCAGTCTTGAGAGTGATGGCCCAACAAACTCTGCTTGACCATGCCTTCAGAGAGTCTTTTATTTATTTTTTATTTATTTTTTAATAAGATATGTTGTATTCAATATCCTTTTTCCAATTCCATAGTTCACATTAATTTCTAACTGCATTTTTCATCTATCTACCGCACTATATCTGCCATGAATCACACTCACCTTTTTGGCATGTATTTAATGGATTTAATTTAATAAAAAAAATTCAGAAAAAAGTACAGATTTAAATCCTATTGGACTTCTACCAAAAGTAATTGAAAATAAAATTCATAGGGGCGAACCCTAAGAGAAAAAGGGTCTTGTTCTTCTCCAAAGACCATCAACCTGAGGCAAGGGTCATGCTTATTGCTCTATGAGATCATCATTTGTACTTTTTTTTATATATTTTTTTTAGACATTATAATTTGCTGTTAATCCCGCGCAGCTTGAATTCTTCCCCCTAAACCCTTAAGCATTTTGTGCATGAGGAAGTGCAAATTCAGCTATAAGGCCCTTGACTTATCATTTGTACGTTGACACATTGGACATAAATTTCATAACATTTTATTCGTAAAATTAAAAAAAAAAAATCATAAAACACTTTAAATAGATTATGGAGTGGCAAATTATGATTAGTACAACATTACTTTAATTAGAATCACCATTTATATTATTTTATTATATACCAATTATAAGAGCAAATTGTTTTCTACCAAAGATCATAAGGATAGTTCTAATAAAGACGTGCATCCTTCTAGGGATTTTTTTTTCTAGGAAAGTCAAGCTCATCCCATAGAGGGAATTGGTGGGTCGAATCTGAGCTGATTTCTTTAAGTTAGAGATGAAGGTGCCACTAGACCAAGAGGTCTTTGGTGCGACTTCAAGGTTTTTTTTTTTTTTTTTAAATTTAATCATGAATAGGCATATCAAGCAAGTAAGAAATTTAACTAAGCTAATTGTGCTACTTTTTTTAGTTACTTTCTAATTAAGAATCAACAGATCCCAACATTATTTGTTTCTCAAATAATAATAAATAAATAAAATCCCAACATTATTTGGTATATTAGTTTTTCCCGGTCAATTGTGTGGGTATAAAGTATGGATTTGTATCTTGGTTTTATATGGAGGATTTAAATATGTTGTGACGATCTTGACTTGACCCTACCAACTACAAACAAAAGTGTCAACGTTTTGATATAAACATAAAATTCAATTTTGTGTCAAACTCTCCTCTCTATATTGATTGTGTTGATCCTATAAAGTTTTTCCCCTCTCTGTACGTGTTAGGAAACTCCATAACTTTAAAACCCAAAGATTAGTAGGTGGAAGCTAGCACAGTTTGTTGAAAGGAAAGCTAAAAAGAGACGTGTTTAGGAGGATTAAATCAAAGTTGATCGTTGAGGAGATAAAGAAAAAATATCTTCATTTTTTGTTTCTTTGTTGGGTTGATGCATGTTTGATATTTAAGATAAAATGAAGAACAATTTTGTCCATTTTTTAGTTTAGTCCAATCCCTGGCCTGGTGACACATTCCTCACATGCTATCCTAATGCGTGCCTATGGCAATGGTGGTGTATGGGGTGGGATATAAATGAATTAAATGGAGTTGTCACCGATGATCAAGATTTTTAGGTTTGATTATTCACCTATACTTAATTGATTTTATTATACAACCTAAGTCATGAGGATCCTAAGATCCTTCAACCCAAGTTAGGTAAAATCATTTCTTGAGGTAGAACATCCAATTATTACCTTGTTTTGATTTTCCATTCTAAATGGCTACTCAATGAAGTATAAATTAGAACATTTGATTTCATTTTTAGGGTGTATGTCCCATGATGCATTAAAAGCGATGCATGTGGGGTGACATTAATGATTTGATTTAAAGGGGTTTAGTGAAAAAAGGGGGAGACATGTTCTTTTGGTCTTTTACAAGATTTTGAAAACTATAGGATATTGAATTTGAAGAGTTAAATTCAGATTGAACTCGTAATTTCAATGTAACTTTTTTTTTTTTTTTGATAAAGAATTTCAATGTAACTTAAAGTAAGCACATTTTCAAACCTTAATAATTCACTGTGTAGATCTCATCACCCTGTTAGGAATGATGCGGTCTATCATTTGATAATGGATGGTCTAATTATTTACCAAATACACAAACAAATGCATAACCTATATTCACCTTCATCAATCTTTTTTTTTTTTCCTGAGAGAGAGAGAGTTTCAACCTATGGCGTCCGCTTTTGATGATAACTCTTTATCATCAAACCAAGATATCAATCGATTTTTGGTGTAGGCGGAGATTGAACCTTAGATCTTTTATTCAACCATCAGAGACTTTACTAGTTGAGCTGACTAAAACCCACCACTTTCATCAATCTGAGAGTATTCTTTTATATTATTTCTGCAATGATAATTTGGCGAGGTCTCCCGATTGGTGCACTAATAGAGTCTCACATTTGTGTGCACAATGCATGCTAGAAGCATTCTATATACGTTTGGTCACTGTGCACTAGTTTGCAATAGTAGCATTCCACTTGGGAGGACACCTAGCACATGCACGAGCCATATTATTAAAGAAAAAGTATCCTCTTACACTCGTTTACATCCACTATTTTATATTAATATCCACAATTGATACGAAAATGTTCATATTTAAAAGGATTTTACTAATGTGTGCCCTTAGGGCACACATTAATTTTCATTTTTGGAAATAATTTTCTCGAGAATTGAAAAAGTAATGACAGCTTTTTCAATTATCGAGAAAATGTTTCCAAAAATAGAAAGTTTAATGTGTGCCCTTAGGGCACACATTAACAGGACCCTATTTAAAATATGAAAGAGGCGTAAAAAATTAGATATTAAAAAACGAGCGTAAGAGTATCATTGCTCCATTATTAAAAACCTTGCTCAATATTTGGCAAGCACGTGTAGCATTGAATGAGGATCTATTATAGAGGGACATACCACCAATGGATATGCATCATTGGCTCATGTACGTGCTTAAGCTAGAACCTTGGGTGTATACACTCATCTATTACCAACAAGAGTGACACACAGTTGACCAATATCGTACCATGAGTGAGATGTGAGAACCATAGTTCAGAACATGCAAAGACACCAAGCGAATTAAGGGGACATGACATAATTTCGATGCACATCATTGAATTTGAATCGATGCCTACATTTCCAGCCGACACTTTGGGTGTGTATGTTTCCTCTACCATTAAGAACCTTTACTCATGAGGTATGAGGATCCATCATATTGGATCGCATCAAATTGCCAATGGGTATGAAATTGATTAGCACACAGTAAGTAGGTAAGGAGAGATTGTACCACTATTGGTTTTTTTTCTCTGGAGTGAGGGATTTGAGAAAAGTGTTTTGGCAGCTATTTAAGAAGGGTTTTAGAGCAAAAAAAATTGATGAAATGAGTTGACAGACAGGTAATGCTCTGCCCTCCTTTTATGACTCTTTTTTATTGCAAACTTCTAATTTTTGTTTAAGATTTTTATTATCACTATTAGAATGATTTTGGTAATGTTGAAAAGCTTATGAAGTCTAATTTCTAATGAAATCAATTCCATGGTATTTGGAGTTTGGACCGCGAGACAAGAATATGTGAGCCTTAGAAGTTGGACGCTCGGTAAGAAATTTCAAGTCAAATTCCAAAATCTTGCTAGTTAATACTTTGTAGTTTGTTATTTATACATGAATTTTCCAATAATTCAGAGCTCACCAAGACAAATTGTTATAGCCAACCTTTAGGACATTTTATCTGGCCAAAATGGGGATATACCCATTTCGTCCAAAAGTTCTAGCAAAATACCCAATTTTTGAAACTATCTAAGGATATGCCTTTATTTTGAAACTCGATTTTCTAAAAATCGAGTTTCAATGTAAACTCGATTTTCTAAAAATCGAGTTATGGGCAAATTGAACTTAAAAAAAAAATTTGTGGAACTCGAGCTCCATTTCAAGGAACTTAAGTTCCATGAATTCGAGTTCCTTACTGAAACTCGATTTTAAACAAATCGAGTTTCAAAACAGGGGCATATCACTAAATAGTTTCAAAAATGAGGCATTTTGCTTGAACTTATGGGCGAAAGAGATATATCCTCATTTTGGCTCATTTTCTCTAGTTTAAGAAATTTCTTACTTTTTGGATAATCCATGTGTGCACTGACAGAGAGACATCTCATTTATTTCAATCAAATAATCAGATTATTGTTCAAAATTCAAACTTTGATAAGTTCTAGTGAAACTTGATCAAAGTTGATTTCCGCCCCCCCCCAATAAATTCATGACATTCTTCAATCCTTCGTTTGATTGAGATTTTGGTCAATTTGACTGTACAGGGCTACAAGAAGATTAACAACTACAGGATTGCATGTATAGAGATTCTATTAAATTTTCTTTCATGGAGTATGTTCATTATCCATTATTTATAATGGGTTTGGTCAACGAGTGTCCTTAAGACAAAAATATAAGAGGCAAAATTCGGTGTTAACAAGTTGGATGCAATAAATCTTTGACAATTATGAAGACTGAAAGTTCAACAGTTTTCAAAGAATTTCAAACAGACATGTCAGTGACTCACTATATTAATTTTGGTTTTTTGGTTAATAACTAAATGTTATTTCTAAAGGAAGTAAATTTGTCTAGACTACTTTGTAGTCTTCCCAAAAAGCTTTTGAATATATCATCTCAAGTTTATAAATTGTGCATATTTGAATTTGAAGTGCTTGATTTGCCAAATTTTAGCTCAAAATCAAAATGACAAACAATTGAATTTGAAAAATTAGGTGATGAAAAAATTCAAAATATTTGTTGCAATTAAATAGACGGAAGAAATTGAAGAGTTATTTCTACAAAAATTTGAAGCTAAGGTTCTAGTTTATTAATATTGAAAATGTTTACTCGGGGAATTGGAAGAGAATGAAGAACTGTTTCTACAACACTAGGAGATTCTAGAGGTTGATTGTGCAAATAATTTCTGAATTGAATTTTCTTTGGAAGAACTTGAAAATTATGAATTTGTTATTTAGTGCCTGAGTATTTTTTAATATGGAAAGTCAAAAGTGAGGAATTGTATTTGGATGGGCTTTGAGATTCATAATTTACTGGGCGTCAAAATTCTACATTGACCAAATCTTTGACCTTGAAGAAAAATTGAATACTTTTTTGGGCAAAGTACTAGGAGGGGTCATTGAAGTGTGTATCGAATATCAATTTGAGGATCCTGTGTGATTGGAGGAAGATGACTTTGAATGAGTCATTTACTGCCATGAAAGATTGCTTTGAAGACTTGCAATTGATAGATTTGAGTCATATAGATGCAAACCATGTCACAAACCAGTTTCACATTGTTTTTGCTTAGTACAATCTGTATTCTAAGGTAACAAAGAACTTACAACTATGAACATTTTCAAACAAATCAGACTACATACACAAGACAGGAACTTAACTGGAATGAAACTGAACTTGCTTATTACCTCCTATGGCTGTTTTGTAAAGATTTTGGAGATCCCTCAAAGAGATCCAGAAGAAAACTCTCTAAATCATCAGCAGTATACTTAATATGCTTGTCACTTAAGAGACTACCATGCCTTCCCACAAATGTCCGATAAGCCTGGATCACCTTGAGGGATGTTGAGATCCGTAAATCTTCTCTAAGCTGATGATCTGGGATAAGCCATGATGTTTGCGTCTTGTATGTCTCCTCAAATGCTATATAAAAGCTCCGAATCCTTTCCTTGAGCAGAGTTTTTGAGATAGAATTTGAACCGGGATTTTGAATCCCCTCATCCTTAAGCAAAGAGAGGATTGAACTCCAACTAGCTCGCTCATAATTCATGGCATGCTGTTGGAATTTCCAGTTGCACTTTCGAATCCATTCATCTCCAAATATATGCCTTAACTCAGACCCCTTGACCTTTTGAGCCATGTAATAAATATTGTTCATCAAGAAGAAGTGCTGCAGGGAAGCATCCTTATATAGCTTGGACTTACCATCAAGGTTGCTTTCCAGAATTGAAGCAATTGATCGCAAGTGGCGAGCCATTGGGGAGATACTGCTTTTATTCTCCTCTTCCTTAGTTGGACTCATGTCAGGTGACAAGGAACTGGGATCATCTTCATCATGGTCCTTGAGGAGAAAATTAAGGATCTCACAGTAGTCAGTTAGAATCTTGACATAATTCATAACATATCTGGTCAGATGGTGGATTCCGCCTCCAGCAAAAGGGTTTGTTGATACATTTGATGCAATGGCATTCTTAAATTCAAGAAATGTTGCCCTTACAGAATCACCCAATCTACTTAGAACCTCGTGACACTCGATTCTAACTGGAGAACCCACCTCATCTGAGTATAAAGCATCTATATCTGGAAGAAGATCTGATAGCACCTCATACATGTCAAGAATGCGAGACAACTTTTCTGGTTGGTGAGGACCTATAGACATGGCTTCACCAAAATTCAGAAGCTGCAACATTGAAGCCTTAGATGCCTCAACAAAAGAATCTACACAAACAGCTCCGAGCTCCCCAAAAATTTGATGACTGAGGCATTTCTCGCTAGCAAGATAGACCCGCACAAATATCTTCATTGTTCGAACCCATCGCTTTATCTTGGAATTCAAGCTAACCCATTCCATCTTCAACACATCCTCAATGCTAAGTTTCTCCATTTCAAGAATGAAGAGGCACTCATCCAAGGCATCCTTACGGGCACTGGAATAGGCCTGGTAACATTCCTGGTCGTAATTTGAATTGAACATCAAATTCGCAATGCATCTGAGCTCAGGGATCACATCCGGATGGACCAAATCAAGGATATATTCCTCCGAGGCCCTGCTGAGACTGTCTCTCTGAAGTGAGTCCTCAATCGACTCATCTCCAAAAGAGATAATTGAGCCCTCATCCAAAACATCCTCTTCACTGGATCGAAAAGACACATGCTCCGGCTCAAAAGGTTGCCTGTTCTCAACAAGCATGTGACTGAACTCTTCCTCAAGCCTTTCCATTGCCTTCTGAAGAACATTGTGAGCCCTGTGTAACAGTTTATACTCATCATCATCTTTATTCAGGCACAGACTCTCTAATCTTTCAGTCAATTTTCGGGCTTCATCTGCTGCATTCAAATACTCAGAAGCTTCTTCGGGTCCTGAATCCCATATCATAGATTGATCTTCCTCCCAACTCAAGATCTTCTCCTCAACAGCATAAAGCCGATCTTCGATCTCACTAACCCCAACACCCTTTGTTTCATTTAGTGCAGCCATGGTGGACAATTGGCTGCCAAGTTCTGCCAAAGTTTTCCTTGCACTAAATGTAAGCTTCTTATTTGACCCCAAGGCTTTAACAATGTGCCTAGCTGCAGCAATTAAGTTTTCTTCTCCTTCTACTTCTGAAATAGTAGAATCACAGTCCCCCATAGCCAACAGGCCAAAGAGAATCACAAACACAACTAAAATCCCTTTTAATTCTACAACAACAACAATGGAACCACAGACCCTTCTCACTCCTCCAGATTGGCTTTGGAAACACTACTAAAAACCCAAAAAAGAAAAAAACAGAAACATTAAAAAGCTACCCTTTTGATTAAAAACTGAAACAAAACTAATCCAAACTAATATTCATGCATTTGTATACAATAAAAAGACCACTGGTGAAATCAAGCATTTATACACACAAAGAACAGTGAAATTAGATAACTAAGGAAAGAAAAGCTTTGTCATTGAAGGACCAAAAATTTCAGAACTTGTACATCAGTAGGAAATGAATTACTATATGATTACAAGAAACAATCCAATTTCTATAAAGAGCAGGAACATTAACATAGGCAAGAACAACTAAAGCCTACCTCTTTGAAAGAAGCTTTGGCAGCTTGTAATACCAAGAGACAAACTTTAGACCCAGAAGTTCCAAAGTCCCAACAACAACAATGTAACACTGACACAGAATATGTATGCTTTGTTTTGAGAAAAAAAGAAGAGGGTTGTAAAGACTAAAGAAGAAAGACACAAAACAAACAGTAGGACAAGATCTATAAGGCAGTGAAAGCAGCCAATGAAAGGAATAGTACGGTTAATAGAATTGTGGAGGTGTGGACAGAAGAAAAAGTGTACGGAGTGAACAAAGAAAAATGGACCCTTTTTTTTAGAGAGCTCCTTTGAAAAATGGGAGTATTGCCAAGATATTTTTGGAATGGAGGCTGCAATTTCTATGGCGGATCTCCCTCTGTCTATAATAGTATAATACATGTGACTCTCTCTCTATGCAACTTTTCCAATCCTTGACTTTTCATTTTATACCACGTTGCCACTTCCGGAAGTGGCCTAATGGGTTTTTTATTTTTATTTTTAATGTCATTATTTACATTAATGCTTGGTTGAAGTGGTTACATATATAAAAATGTGTTGTCATTGTGAAGTCTTTAATTATATTATTTCATTTTCTATCCATTAGATACTTAGCACTTGTTACTCTACAAATATAAAGTTTTTGGAAAGTGGGAACAAACACGCTTAGAGCATAGTAAAATTTTTATATATAAAAAAAAAGTGACAAACACGCTTAACAACTTAAATAATTACAAAATTTGTTGTGAAAAAAGTTGGGTCCATAATATTATATTATTTATCCTACTGGTTTGGAGTTGGAGACAAGAAGTTAATTTGTTTGTGATAAAATATACATATATATATATATATATATATTCAGTTTATTTACACTCTCTAATATTTTCTTGATCTTAAATTGTTTAAAAAACACATGTACTAATCAAGTGTATGAGAATTTATAAAAAAAATAATAATAATACAATGAGAATCTTATTATGATATAAATTATTTTACATTTAAGAATAAACAACAAATTTAACAATTTAAACTCGATCTCGACGTGAGTAAAGACAAAGTATATATTTTTATCCTTTGTTTTTGTCTGTGGCATAATTTGGTGGCCTAGAGTGACCTCTTCATATATATATGACGCAGACGAATTAAAGAAGATGCTGAAAGCATTACTATGCTCTAAGCAGAAAGGCTACTGACTTTGTATTTGTATCTAATGACCAATTACACAACCCTATGCTTCTATTTATTTATTGACTTAATTAATCATTTTTTTTTAATCTAAGGCCAACTACCCAACCCTATGCTTCTATTTATTTATTGACTTAATTAATCATTTTTATTTATTTTATTATTTCTCTCCTACTTGAAAGTATCTAACAATTAAACTCTATTTGGTCGGGGTGAGAAAGACAAGGAGGTAAAAATCATGAATAGATAATGACTTTCTTTCTTTTGGTTGAAGGGAAAAAGGGAGGGAGGCATGACTTGGGATTTTCCACATTAATCCATCAAAATACTCTCACCGAAAATCTCTCAAATTCAAATTCAAACTCAAACTTAATTCTCAAGCTCTCTAGACTACTCACATCTTTCATTATTTTTTCCTATCTAAAAAAGTTATATATTTATAGTCTTATATTTTTAATTAATTGTATTTATACAAATACAAGTATCAACCTTTTCAAGTCAAAGGCTTTGGAGCATTCAATTGGAACATTGGATTTAGCACTTGAAGATCTAAATTTTGACTTCTTCAAGTTGGAGTGGAATCTTGTTGCCTCAAATTTAGAATTATTGGATAACAACTTTTCATAATTTTTAATTAATATTTTATATGTTATTATTTGTGTACTTTATTTTTGTCAGTTGCTAAAATTTTTAAATTGCTCATAGAAATGATCATATTTATTACTAGATGAATTAGAAGTAGCTGACAAGGGAAATATTATGAGTGACTTGGTTCTCCAATTCCCCCTCCCCCCCCACCCACCCCCCCGGCCCAAAAAAAATATTGGTAGTTGTCCAAATTTACCATTTGTCCATGGGCGGCTCCACATGAAACCCATGGGGTTCAAATGAACCCCCTGAACTGGCCCATAAAAAATATTAATAAAAAAAAAAAAAATTGTTTTGACCTCCTAAAATAAAAATTTGAACACTTTAATTCTAAAATTTTGTTAAACATAATTGAAATAAGCTTGAATATGATGTTCTTAACAATATCTTGACATTTTTAAAGACACAAAAAAAGTTCAATAACAAACTAATTTGATCTAAATTTTGAAAAAAAAAAAAAAGCGCAACAACAAAAATATAAATTTTTTAATGTCAATCTTAATTCTTAAACCTTATAAAAAGCTCATTTAGTTCTTAAAAATTTCGAAATCAATCAATCAAATGGGAGATAAGTGGATGAATGATTGTTTGACTTTGTACATTGAAAAAAATGTAACTAGTAGAATTGATAATAAAGATATCATGCAACGATTTCAAAATATAAAATATCATAGAAGGTAATCAAAAAAATTCATTTATTTGGTTTTTTTTTTTTTTTTTTTTTTTTTTTGTGATGTTAATATATTCAAGTTTACTTTTGTTTTAGATTTTATATCATTTATATTTCTTAATAAACCCCTAGAAAATAATCCTAGAGCAGCCATTGCATTTGTCACCTGTAATATACCAACTACAACTTGTACTACTATACCCACCCCAAATCAAAATCAAATCCAAATGTTACTCAAAGAAAATTTTAAGGTGAGGTTTGAAAATGTTTTAATAAGGTAGAAAATATAAATCGTGATGGTACAAAAGATATTAAGGCTATATATATTGCGTGTGGTGATGAGTAGGCCGGCTCCCTATACGTGGGGAGTGGGACTATCCATTTAAAATGTCATACAAGTCAAAGATGTAGATGAAAAGGGCAACAGGATGCAAGAGCATCCATAGCAATATAGAGTTAAAATTTTAGCTATTTGGTAATATAAAAAATTATTTTATCTATTTTACTTACTTACTTTACAAAACATCTAGCAGCAGTGGATCTATTTTAGCTTTTAACACAATAAAATAATATAAATATCACAATAAAATAATATATCTACTACAACAAAATAATATATCTACTATAATAAACAACAATCACAACCACCACAACCGCTACCGCTGCCACTACCACTGCCACTGACTCTTCCACTGCTGCCGCCATATAATAGCAAATAATCATCTAGTGTTAACAAGAGATTTTTTTTACCCCAAATTATACTTATACATTTGTTTTTTACTAAAACAATTTCTCAATTATCATGATAGCAAATAATCATCTAGTGTAATAATAATATTTTGTTTTAACCCCAAATTATATATATACAAATTTATCTTTTGACTAAAAAAAATTTCTCAATCATCAAGATAGCCTATTATTGTCTAGTATAACAACATTATTATTTTTTTTTAAAACCAAATTATGTATATACAAATTTATCTTTGACTAAAACAATCGTCTCAATTGTCCGGAAGCAATCTTGGAACAATGTGAACTATGAAATGGAGGAACTTTATAAGAAAACATATAAAATAGAACACATATTATAGCTAGAATAATGTAGTCCATAAATTACTCACATACATAATTTAAGCCAAATTACAATAAAACTCATACACTTGCACAAGTTCCTATGACTCATGCTTCTCAACATATAAAAAAGGGAGTTCCTACAACTCGCCTTGCAATTGCTATAAATGTTCAATAAGGTCCAACTGGAGTTGAGAATGAATTTCTCGGTCTCTAATACATCCATAACTCTCAATGTATGCCATAAATCCATCACTTTGTTCACGTGACACTTGCATAAGAGGATTATCCACTCCATCAATTTGTTCATAATCCAAGTCTACCATTTCATTATCATCCCACTCATCTTCAACAATCATGATATGGAGAATTATGCACGCTTTCATGATCTTTTGGAGTGTTTCAAAATGTAAACTTCCCTGGACACAGAAAATTCTCAAGCTAACATTTATATCAAAACTTAAAATACTTAGAAGTATAACAATAGAACATGATTATGCATAAATACTTAATTTGACATGTAGCTTAATCCCATTGATAAAGAAAACAACAAATTCATTTTTGAGCATCTCAAAACCAAACTAACAATTTCTCATTAAAACTAGAAATCATGATTCAAGTTTGTTTGTAAGAATTTCGAAATTAAAAAAAATCAATTCCTCATAAATTAATTCCAAAGATTCACCAATCATGAAAACCAACGTGCACTAGATTGTGATTTCATCACACATCAAGAGCAGTTAAGACTTTACATCTTAAGAAGTGACTTATAGCCACTATATATAAGACAACACCAAGACTTTATTATATGTGTTGGGAAGTAACCCACCTCAGCATGTATTGTTTGCTTGAAAGAAAAAGCTGGAGCCGGTAAATTACTTACTTATTTCTAAAATAATTTGGTTTAGTTAATCATTTTACAATTAAATTTCTTGTTCAGAATCAGACAAAATATCTCCTTTCATGGAAAATGAATAAATGCACAAACTATTTGACCAATTCTACAACTTGCCCTCATTTTTCTATTTTAGTTTTTGAAGTATTTATTTATAGATAATGACATATATATATATATATATATATGTACCAATCATAAATTATTCTATAGTTTTTTATTTATTATTTACTAAAAAGGAACCAAAGCCACAACCACATGCCATGTGAAAGAAAAAAAATCTAATAATTACCACTGGCAATCAATTTGATTGAATGGTTTTTTATTTTAAACAAAATCAACAGGAGATTTGAAATCAAATTCCATGCCTTGTTGAGACTATTTAAATTAAGAACTGACACTATTTTTTAACAACAAATTTCAACCTACAATATTATTTGCTTGCAATTACTTACCATTGAGCCAAAATTCGTGAACTATGCAAATAAATTAGAATCAACAAACAATAAAAATAGCAAGAAGCAAAAACAGAAACAAAAAAAATTGTAGCCTTCCATGCACACAAAAAATTCTCAAACTAACATTTAAAAATAAAAACATAAATTCTTGCAAACAGAAAATTCCCAATACATTTCAATCCTCAACGATTTATCATTAGAGTCAACAAATATTATAAATTTATCATTCCAATTACCCAAATCAAAAATCCCAAGCATGTAGATGAAGAAGACAAAGACAACTCACTTGAAGGCGAGTCAGGTCGAAGGCGTGGATCGATGGTGGCGGCGGCAGCGGGACAGAGAGGTGAGAGGTTAAGAGAGTTGAGAGCATCAGAGAAGGCCGAGATGGGTCAGAGGTGTGGATCGGCGGCAGATTAGAGGCATGGGTCTGAGGCATGGATCGGCGGCTTGGGAGTTCGATGAAGTGGGTCAGCTGGTGGGTTGGTGATGTTGAGCTTCGGTGTGCCGGTGACGTTAAGGATCGAGTTAGGTTGGCGGCGATGAGACAGAGAGGTGAGAGTTTGAGAGAGTGAGTTTGAGGGAGTTGAGAGTGTGTCTGAGGCTTGCATGGTTGGAGAATAAAAGAATAGAAAAAAACAAACGAACAAATATTATTTTAATCGGATGGAGAATAAAAAATGAATTTTTCTTTTTAGCTCTTACCTACCGTGCACAGCCATATATAGTTGTGCACTGTAGCAATAAAGGTAAAATTTTTACCTTTAGCTCCACTATTGCAACACTCTTTTTTATATGTAGTGGTGCTAAAAAGCTATTTTTAGCACCACTATTGCTAGTGCTCTAAGTTTAAATAGTTAGGAAAAGATAAGAGCATTCATATCGGTAGAGTTAAAAATTTTAGCATTTAACACCTTAAAAAGCTAGCTTATCTATTTTAACATAGAATTTCACAACACTCCCTGCATCAATGGTCTTATTTTTACTATCAGTCAAACACTATTAATTTTTTAATTAATTTCTTTCTCACTGTCTCTCTGCCACCAAATCCAACTAAGTGATAAAGTAATAATTTTTTTTTTATACCTTCTTGCTATAGTGAACTAAGTCTTGGTAGTTCACTGTAGCAAGAAGGCACATCTCCACCAATATTAGAGCATCCACATTGGTGAAGGCAAAAATTTGGCTCTTTAGCACCAACAAAAGTCAATTTATCTCCATAAAAAAAAAAAAAAAAAAAGTCACTTTATCTATTTTATCTATTCACTTTTCAATACACCCAACATCAATGAATCTATATTTTTAGCTATTTGATTAAAATAATATAAAGAACTTATTAAAATAAAATAAAATAAAATAAATATCAACCTCAAAAACCTTTCAACCAGCCACATCCACCTCGACCATCACTCCACTAGCAACAAGCTCCATGTGGCAACCACAACCCATGGAAAGAAAAAAAAAATCAAACCACCACCAACACAACCACAACCATAACCCACTGTTACAACCAAACCCAACACAGCCCACGGCAACCACAACCACAGCTACTAAATCACCACCAACACAGCCACCAAATTGCCATTTCAACCACAACCCACAGTTACAACCAAACCCACAAAAAAAAAAAAAAAAAAAAAAATCAAACACTGAAAAACCCATGCGAAGAAGAACTATAAACACTATAAAAAACATATTTAAAAAAAAAAAACAAAAAACAACAACAACAACAACAACATATCAGAAGCCCACAAACCCAACAATCCAAAACCCATGAACCCAGAATTTTCACCATCACCAATCATGGCGCCGTTTTGCTGTTCTCCTTGACCGAGCACAGAGCTTCGATGGGTCAATGGTTGGGCAAATCTAATGTTTCTGCACTGGGAAAATTTGATGAGTCGGTGGCGAGTGAAGGAAGAAAGGGGGAAAAAAAATAAAAATAAAGGGAGAGAGTGAGCTTCTATGGAAGATTTGGGTCAACTGGAGTAAGAGAGAGAAAAAAAAAGGGGAGAGGTTGAAGATTGAACTAGAGGATGTACGAAAGAAAAAAAAAAACAAAGAAACATTATTTAGTTGAAGAGGCAAATAATATATTATTATTTCATTATACCTTTGAGCTACAGTGCATAGCCAAAAGTAACTGTGCACTGTAGCTATGGAGCCAAATTATTTGGTTTTGACTCTACCAATGTAACCCTATTTTTGTATTTGGTGGTGATAAAAATAGTAATATATTTTTTTAGCACCACCAATACTAATACTCTTAGAGCAATACTAATACTCTTAGAGCATTAGTATCAGTATGTGCAAAAGTTTCCTTCTATTTTACACTAAAAACCTACTTTTTCTATTTTACATACCCACTTCTCAAAATCCTCCACATCAGTCCATCTATTCTACAACATATTTTATTTAAATAATCAATTTTCCCAAATTTTTAATTATTTCTCTCAACTACCTTTACATATGAGCTCTCTCTCTCTACCCATTTTTTCTGATTTGTTGCTCTCTCTCTATACCCATCTCTATACCCATTTCTGAACACAGATCACCTTTCCCTCTCGGTCTAATCCACACCCTCTCGGTCAAATCTCCATAGACACCTTCATCGCCATCTTAAACCCCTCACTTTCTCTCGCTCGTTCTCTTCCATGCTCATTGAGAATAAACATCAAACACCTTCATTGCAAAACTAGCAAGACCCATACTCACTCCTCAAACAAGACCCAATCTCCACTCACTCTCAGTCAGATCTCCTCTACCTGTGTTCGACCCTTAAGCCGCCTTAAGCATCATCTCCGCCGCCAGCATCAAAACCCATTCCTGTTGACCCACAAGCACTGATCGTTCCAGTTAAGCACCGATCGTTTCACAAGCACTGATCGTTCCAATCAAGCATCGACTTGTCTCTCTGTTGGTTTGTTTGTGTGGGTTTGTTTGTGTGTGGGTGTGTTTGTGTGTATCTGAGGAAAAAGAAGATGAGGAGAGGAGAAATCACTGAGTTTGTTGTGCACAAAGAAGAGAGAGAAAAAAAAGGTGCGAACGTGAAATTAATAAAATAATAAGATACACATCTACAGTAACCGTGCATATATGCATGGTTACTATAGCAAATGTGTAAATATACACAGTTTTAGAAAGACTGATGTGGAAGATTTTTGAGGCAAAATGTGTAAAATTGGTTGCTTTTTGTATTTTGCAAAGTTTTACATCCACTGATGTGGATGCTCTTAGGCACTAAATCGAAGTTTGAAGTGGCAAAATAGCCAAAAAGCTATTTTACCACCACCAATGGTGATGCTCTAAAAGTAATTTAACTACATTTATTTACTTTGATGCATGTGTGTTAATGCTCGTTTTGGAAGGCTAGTAGTAGGAAGAAGCCTAACAATATGGACAGAGTAGAGTTAGTGGATTAATAGAAAAACCATTAAACCCGAATGGTAAGAATAATGGATTATAGGTCCATAAAGTAAATAAATGGGCCTAAAGGAGCCCAGAAAGAGAAGTAGTAAACCCATGGGCATTATGTGATGTAGAAAAGTAAGAATGGGCCACAGCAAGCCCGAGGTAATGAAGTAAGGAAGTAAGGGGTTGATGGAAAGCCCATGAGCCCCAAGGATGGAGGATAAGGTAATTGGGTTAGGGAAGTCTAAAAGAGTTAGTAAAAAGCCCATGAGAATGCAAAATTAGAAAATGGGTCTAGGATGCCCAAGGAAAGCAAATGGATTAAGGATGCCCAAGAAGAAAGAAATGAGACAAAGAAGCCCACAAGCAATGTAATGGATCAAGAAAGCCCAAAGTGGCATGAGTATAAGTCCAATGACCATACTGAGTCATTGAGAGAAGAACAGGTAGCAGGCCCAAAGAGGCCCAGCAAGCATGGGTCAAATAACACCACAACAAGAATAATAGAGTGGTATGGTAGGAATGGCAACAAGATTACGGAAGGAGCAAAGAATGGACTGAAGAGGGGAAAAGCCACAATCAAACAAGGCCTGGCCCTTGAAAGGAGCAAGTCAATAAAGGAGGGAAGATTAGAAAATAGTTCATGCTATAAGAGGTCAAGGATGAGAGACAAAATGCATAGATGAGCCTCTAGACCATGGCAAACACATGAGCAGCAGACAACACCATAAAAAATAAAAAAAAAAAAAAAAAAAAAAAAAAAAAAAAAAACAACAACAACATATCAGAAGCCCACAAACCCAACAATCCAAAACCCATGAATCCAGAATTTTCACCATCACCAATCATGGCGCCGTTTTGCTGTTTGCCTTGACCGAGCACAGAGCTTCGATGGGTCGGTGGTTAGGTAAATCTAATGGTTCTGCACTAGGCAAATCTAATGAGTCGGTGGCAAGTGAAGGAAGAGAGGGGGAAAAAATAAAAATAAAGGGAGAGAGTGAGCTTCTATGGAAGATTTGGGTCAGTTGGAGGAAGAGAGAGAAAAAAAAGGGAGAGGTATTAGATTGAACTAGAGGATGTATGAAAGAAAAAAAGAAAGAAAAAAAAAACAAAGAAACATTATTTAGTTGAAGAGGTAAATAAAATATTATTATTTCATTATACCTTTGAGCTACAGTGCACAGCCAAAAGTAACTGTGCACTGTAGCTGTGGAGCCAAATTATTTGGCTTTGACTCTACCAATGTAGCCCTATTTTTGTATTTGGTGGTGATAAAAATAGTAATATAGCTTTTTAGCACCACCAATACTAATACTCTTAGAGCATTAATATCAGTATGTGCAAAAGTTTCATTCTATTTTATACTAAAAACCTACTTTTTCTATTTTACATACCCATTTCTCAAAATCCTTCACATCAATCCATCTATTCTACAACATATTTTATTTAAATAATCAATTTTCCCAAATTTTTAATTATTTCTCTCAACTACCTTTACATATGCGCTCTCTCTCTCTCTCTACCCATTTTTTCTGATTTGTTGCTCTCTCTCTATACCCATCTTTATACCCATTTCTGAACACAGATCACCTTTCCCTCTCGGTCTAATCCATACCCTCTCAGTCAAATCTCCGTAGACACCTTCATCGCCATCTCAAACCCCTCACTTTCTCTCACTCGTTCTCTTCCATGCTTATTGAGAATAAACATCAAACACCTTCATTGCAAAACTAGCAAGACCTATACTCACTCCTCAAACAAGACCCAATCTCCACTCACTCTCAGTCAGATCTCCTCTACCTGTGTTCGACCCTTAAGCCGCCTTAAGCATCATCTCCGCTGCCAGCATCAAAACCCATTCCCGTGACCCACAAGCATTGATCAAGCACTGATCGTTCTAGTTAAGCACCGATCGTTCTAGTCAAGCATTGATCTGTCTCTCTGTTGGTTTGTCTGTGTGGGTTTGTTTGTGTGTGGGTGTGTTTGTGTGTATCTGAGGAAAAAGAAGATGAGGAGAGGAGAAATCACTGAGTTTGTTGTGCACAAAGAAGAGAGAAAAAAAAAAGATGCGAACGTGAAATTAATAAAATAATAAGATACACATCTACAGTAACCGTGTATATATGCATGGTTACTATAGCAAATGTTTAAATATACACAGTTTTAGAAAGACTGATATGGAAGAGTTTTGAGGCAAAATGTGTAAAATTGGTTGTTTTTTGTATTTTGCAAAGTTTTACATCCACTGATGTGGATGCTCTTAGGCACTAAATCGAAGTTTGAAGTGGCAAAATAGCTAAAAAGCTATTTTACCACCACTAATGGTGATGCTCTAAAAGTAATTTAACTACATTTATTTACTTTGATGCATGTGTGTTAATGCTCATTTTGGAAGGCCAGTAGTAGGAAGAAACCCAACAATATGGATAGAGTAGAGTTAGTGAATTAATAGAAAAACCATTAAACCCGAATGGTAGAAACAATGGATTATAGGTCCATAAAGTAAATAAATGGGCATTGAGGAAAGTAAATGGGCCTAAAGGAGCCCAGAGAGAGAAGTAGTAAACCCATGGGTATTATGTGATGTAGAAAAGTAAGAATGGGCCACAACAAGCCCAAGGTAATGAAGTAAGGAAGTAAGGGGTTGATGGAAAATCCATGAGCCCCAAGGATGGAGGATAAGGTAATTGGGTCAGGGAAGTCCAAAAGAGTTAGTAAAAACCCATGAGAATGCAAAATTAGAAAATGGGTCGAGGATGCCCAAAGAAAACAAATGGGCCAAGGATGCCCAAGAAGAAAGAAATGAGACAAAGGAGCCCACAAGCAATGTAATGGATCAAGAAAGCCCAAAGTGGCATGAGTATAAGTCCAATGACCATACTGAGTCATTGAGAGAATAACAGGCAGCAGGCCCAAAGAGGCCCAGCAAGCACGGGTAAAATAACACCACAACAAGAATAGTAGAGTGGTATGGTAGGAATGGCAACAAGAGTACGGAAGGAGCAAAGAATGGACTGAAGAGGGGAAAATCCACAATCAAACAAGGCCTGGCCCTTGAAAGGAGCAAGCTGATGTGCATGAAATATATACAATAAAGTACCATCAGATTTGCCTAGTTAGCCTTCCTTTTATATTATTTTGTGACTAATTATATATTATATTTGTTTTATGGAAAATAAAGGCTATTCACAATTGAGAAGCTGAACAAGTCACAAGTTGAATGCTAGGTGGGTCAGGCCGATTATAAAGCCAACTCAAGAGAAGAGAGCTTGCCATGAAGTAAAGATTCAGCCCAAAGAAATAGAACACCCAGCCCAGGCGTGTATTCAAGTAGAAGCCAAGATGCAATCCAACATGGATGAAGTTTGCTAGGAAAGAAACTCTTACAATCAAGCCATGAGGTGTTCGTATTACAAAAGAAATACAAGTCAGCGTGTAAAGCTAGGCCACGGAGTCCCCTGCATGTGCGTGGCTTGGAAATATGGATTCCTTATTCTGATTGTATTAGGAATAGAGCTTAGTGTAAGGCGGCTATTTTCATATATAAGCCTCTAGGTTAGATTGTTAAAGGAGGCTGAGGCTAGTGCTAGGGCTGGGGGTTGTACATAGAGAGTGCGGCTACTTCTTTGCTTTTCTTCCATGACAGTTAGTTTTATTTTATTTGTCTAGTTTAATGTTTAGTATTTTATTTTTGTGTTTTCTTTCAATTATCATGTGTAGCTAAATTTATAATTAGGGTTGAGGATGAAACCTTGTTAAGGATTAACAGTAATATTTATGTGATTTGATTTTTCCCACAATAGTTGTTCTTTATTGATTTAAATTGTTCTTGCTTCATATCAATTGACTAAGATGTGATTCTAGATATGAGTTCAATCATGTTTTTCTCATGATTTAGGATTTGTCTTAATTGATTGAATGCTTGGTTTATTAATTCTTGATTATAAAATTGGATATCGCTTGTGATTTGTCTGTCAATGGATACAATTTATGATTTGATTTTTAGAATTGGATATATCTTGTGATTTGTTTGGCTACGGATACAATTGATGATTTGATTTTATACTTAAGAAGCGAAGAAGAACATGCTTTTGATTTTTAAAATAAGAATGATGATATTTTTCATGATAGCAAGATTGATTTCTAGATTATCATGTAGTGAGTTGGGAAAAATTAATGATCATAAATATATGCTGATATGACTTACAAGGTGGATTCCAAAACCTTAATTCCTTTCTCTTGATTGTTTACATTTTTTTATTGCTTTATATCTTTTGCTTAGTTTAACTATTTACTTAATTTTATGGCGAAACTACACTATTGGTCCTTGAAGTTTATCCTGTGTGCGCAATTGGTCCCTTAAGTTTGAAGCGAGCACAATTAATCCCTTAAGTTTTAAAACTGAGTTGTATTGGTCCCTTTACTAATTGTTGTTAACGGTGTTACTTATATAGCTAACAGAACAATGACTTGGCATTTTTTTTAATAACGTGGCATGTTTTTAATTAAAAAATTAAAAAAAAATAGTTCTTAGATGAAATTGAAAAATCATATTGGCTGGATTAAAAAAAAAAATCTGATATTTGTTTAACAAAAACAGAGTCTCAAAGACTCTTTGATATCCAAATCAACAATGGAATCTATCAGCTATCGTCACCGGCGGTCACCGTCGAGCGACCGATTTCTCACTGTGTTCTCTTTCTCTCCATCGTTGTCCGTCGACGTAGGCAGTGGAGATGAGCTCAACGAAGCTGAAGTGTTTTGGACCAATGACTTCACGGACGACGATCACTACGATCACGATCAGCTAACAAGTTACAGAAATCAACGAGCTTGGGAATCCTCGTGGCGTTGCAGGAAACCGATAACCGGTCCCGGAATTTCCGAGACGGACCAGTTCTGTGTCGGAAGCCATCAATCTCCGCGATTCCGGTGATCCCAAGGCCGCTGGAGAGAGAGCTCTCTTAGGCTCTAAACTGCAACAGGAAGTTCCAGAATGAGCAGAACGAGAACCTGTAGCTTCACTGGCAGTCGGCTCCGATGAATGTTCTGGTGCTGTTGAAGGTGATGGCAGCGAAGAATCCGAACGAGATGATTGCCGATGACGTGGCGGCGGACGATTTGGACGAGGATGAGATGTTGCCGCCGCATGAGATTGTGGCGCGAGGACGATTTGGACAAGGACGAGATGTTGCCGCCGCACGAGAAGTTACAAATTAAACAAAATCTGATATTAAAAACAAATCATGTTTTTAATTAATTTAATGTAGTGGCATGTTTTTAATTAAAAAAAAAAATTAAGTCTTTGTTATGTTAGCCATGTAAGTAACACTGTTAACAGCAGTTAGTAAAATGACCAATACAATTCAGTTTTAAAACTTAAGGGACTAATTGTGCTCGCTTCAAACTTGAGGGACCAAATGCGCATACAGGATAAACTTCAGGGACCAATAGTGTAGTTTCGTCATTTTTTTATTTGCTTAGTTTATTTAATTGCAAACAACCAATTTTTATTAAACTAGATTAGGATTAATTTGGTTAAGGTTTAATTAATTTTCCTACGTTCATACAAGTCCCTATGGGTTCGACCTCGTTTTTGTCCAACTATACTTTGGTACGGTTCGTACACTTGCAAGTATTTTAAAATTTCACAACACAAGCCAATAAAGGAGGGAAGATTAGAAAATAGTTCATGCCATAAGAGGTCAAGGATGAGCGACAAAATGCATAGATGAGCCTCTAGACCATGACAAACGCATAAGCTGCAGACAAGCTTGTGACATACACAGGAAATGGAGCATGCGCAAGGCCTAAGCACTACCTACCTGTACCTAGCCAATACAGGAGTGGTGGGTCATGGTCAGAGGTAAAAGAGGGTATGGTCTGGCGGTGGGGAGAAGGGAAAGCCTACTCTGGGGTTCCCGCTCATATTCTTTTGGGGGTGATGTCCTGCTGGGATGACACACCACCCAAAAGAAGGAATGATGAGTTGGAATCACTGGGTGCATGCCATGAGGGATAGCAAAAGAAAATACCCACACTATGGTGAATAAGCCATGATGAGCAAGCAAACAAAACAGTCTTCTTTGTTTGGTAATGGAGAATGGCATAGCCAGCACAGGTAAGTGGTGGTGGCTGGACAGCTGACAAACCAATGGGTGGTCGGGAAGAACATCCTAAACCAGACAAAAATAGTTAAAAGCTAAAATGGTAAAAATCAGTCACGGCAAGCAATATATAAAAGGTCCTTGCTGTGCACAGTAACATCATCACAACGATAGTAACTTCCCGCTCATTTCAAGTTTTTTTTTTTTGGTCTTATTTATGTTGTTGTGCAAAGATTTTTAATTTAATTGTGCAAGATGGTTTAACTTATTTATCTTTTTCTAGTGAAAAAAAAAAATAAAAGATATAGTCCAAAATATTAATAGTTCTCAAGCAAGATATACATTATATACAAGAGGTTGTATAGAATATAAAAGAAAGAGAAAAAGATATTGATGTACCTCATAGGTGGAATGCCACTTTTCTCCTTTTATATTTAGTAATAAAATACAAATATGTTTTAAATTTATATTATTCTCATCGTTTTCAAAGTTCAAGTGTCCTCTAGAAAAAATTGAAGAAAATGATTAGAAGTTAGCAGGCGTTGTAAGAGATTTATTTATTTATTTTTTTAAATTCCCATGATTAAGATTTTTTTTTTTTGTGGCGTATAATATCCAACAATCGTGTAGAGTTTTAATTCAATTGACTAACATTTTTCTAATATTTGAAGTTTTATATGGACATGCTTTGGTATATTTGATAAAGTGTTAGATTTAATGAGACAAAAATTTGACAAATATTGGGGAAATATGTCTCTAATTTTTGGAATGGCTATTATTTTTTATCCTTTGTTTGAACTACAAGAGTTAAGTGTTTTTTTAAGAAACAATATATATGAATGATATTGAAAAAAATTCAAGAGACCATACAGTCATTCCAAAACATAATAGCACAATTATTTGATTATTATAGAAATGCATATGAAAATTCTAATATTGGTTCCCAAACACAATAAGCTTCTCTGCAAGTTTGCCAAAACACATGTTTAAAAGAAGAAGAGAAAGTGGCTTAACTACATTACAACATTATTTAAATCAATCTATATTTGACAATTGATACGAATGAAAAAGAATCATTTGATTTACTGGGTTGGGGGAAAACACATCATAGTAAGTATCCTTTGCTTATCATGACTTGTGATTTATGATCAAAACTTGTTTCCACTGTATTGTAAAGCAGCTTGTTCTGCAGGTGGTACAATTGTATATGACAAAAGATGTGGTCTTAGTATCATGACTATTGAGGCATTCGTGTGCTTAAAGGGTTGGAACTTAGCAAATACAAAAGGACATGAAGCAATACGAGAAGTGGAATTAGTGGAGGTGAAAGCTCGAAAATGTGTTAAAACACAAGAGCTGTTTAGATCCCAAGTCAAAAAATTACGGCTGGATAGATTTTACTCTAACTTATACTAAATGCGAAATAGAGTAAATGCAAGCGGATAAACAAATAAACTACTCTAAGCCATATTCAATATAACACAGTAATAATATGAAAGCTAAAAAAGTAGGGAAGAAAAATGCAAACACAAGATAACACATCGATGTGTTATCGAAGAGGAAACCGAAGTACTCGGCGTAAAACCTTTCTGCTGCCCTCCAATCGGTAATCGATCTACTAGACAATCAGTTGGGATACATGGGTTGGCAAGAGACCCTCCAAGCCTAATCTACCTGATGCACCTAAACCTTCCAAGTTCCTACTCCAATAAGGCTTCTCAGAACCGTGTCTTGTTTAGCTCTTTAGATCCCATAATACGCCCGATTGCATCCGCTAAAGTCTGACTTCTTCCAATGCTTCTTAGCAGCACCAAAACCTCACTTGACACTCTAAAAGGGTGTGGTAAGTGTTTGGGTTACCAACCTCTCAATGGTATGAAAATGGAGAGGTAGGAGTTGAGGAAAATCCACAAGTAATTGTGTAGAGAATTGTGGATATAACAATCTTTAACTCTTAAGATTTGTGGCTAGGGTTTTCTCTCAGAAACACTTCTCAACATGTGTGGGTAATGAGAGTATATATAGTGTGAGTACAGATAGTGTGTATCAGAAATGACAGTTCAGCAAAACAGAATGTTTCGTGGGAATCTCGTGGCAAGGCCTTACCCATGAAACACTCGCAAAAACCAGTTGTCTCCATCCTGTCCTGACTCTTCACATTCCAGTCATGTGCAGGGCACATGCATCACTTCACAAGATGCTTACTCGCAAGCTACCTATGAAAACACTTCAGTCTTCAATTTGCCTTGAGTCTTCACACACACTCTCTCTCACAGACAACCCTTACAAATAAAACCCACGTGAAATACAGGGTACAAAAAATTGAACATAATTACAATAAAATTTGGCACGGAATTAAAGCCAACAAAAACATAGTTGTAAATTACAACTTTACAGGAGGCATTTGAGTGCGGTTGAAGTTAGAGAGGCCCTAGTGAATACTAGACAGTCCACAACATGAACAAGTCTATCAATGTAATTAGTTGTAATATATATATATATATATATATATATATATATATATATATATATATATTCATGGATACATCAATGTACTTATTTGTTCCTATCAATAAAAGTTAATCAATAGTTTTTTTTAAGCATCTTTGATAGTTCAAATTGATCATTTGCGTTTTAAGGCATATAATATAATAGTTTTTCAATTAAAATTTATAAGCCCATTAAAGGCCTGTTAAAAACCCATTCGGCTGAGCTTGATAGCCTAGCTCACTAAAGACCATACGAGAAGTGGAATTAGTGGAGGCATTTCAGCGATTGAAGTTAGAGAGGCGAGTGAATACTAGACAGTCCACAACATGAACAAATCTACCAATGTAATTAGTTGTCATATATATATATATATATATATATATATTCATGAATACATCAATGTACTTATTTGTTCTTATCAATAAAAGTAAATCAATAGTTTTTATTTTTTTTATTTTTAAAAAGTATCTTTTATAGTTCATATTGATCATTTGCGTTTTATGACATATAATAGAATAGTTTTTCAATTAAAATTTATAAGCCCATTAAAGGCCTGTTAAAGACCAAATGGGCATTGCCCATGCGATGGGCCATGAGCTGGGATTTTCCCTTTCAACTTGATCTGTTGACTGGTCAACAACCCCTAGGCACATGCTCTAAGTAAAAATGGGCCAGACTGGCCCATTGCGGACAGTTAGGTGGAAAAGGCATTAAGGTGGCCAATCTTGGCCATTGGATTGCAATCTCGGTGGGAGGCCAATCTTGGGCTTGGGTATGGGAGGGGCAGAGTTAGCAGTTGGGGGTGAGATGGTTGATTTGGGCACTGGGGTATCAGATCCGTTGAATGAAATAGAGTAGATAAATAATATTTATATAAAATAGTAAAAAATAAAAGAGTTTGATACTAGTAAAGTAATAATAATAGTCAGACATGGCCTAACAAAATAAAAAAAAGGTATGTTTAAAGTGAAATTTGACTATTAAAAAAAATTTCCTAATCCAATGCAAATGCTCTAATGTTATGTTAGCCCACCTCAATTGAAACCATGCGTATAACAGAGACACATGCATGAAGTGATATCAAGCAGGATCAGGTTGACATTGATGGCCTACAATTGTTCTTTAGATTAGTGATTAGTCTTACCTACTCAAAGGGATTCAGACAAATGCAAATATAACCTGAATTCTTCCATTACATTTTTTTTTTTTTTAATATTACACAATCAGAGTCTCTCTTGACTGGTTTGTTAACAATTAAAAATTACTTTTCCTTTTCTACAATAACAACAATTCAAAGAAGTTGAACAGTAACAATTCTTAAAAAATTAAAAAGTAAGACATCTTTTTTCAAGACTTTGGAAGAGGCTCCCCTCTGATAAATGATTTGAATAGCAGAAGGGCTGCCCTGGGCTTGAAAAGTGGTACTTCATGGCCTGCCCCCCTCACTGTAGCAAATGTTAGCCCTTCATATACCTCTGTCCAGCCTCCGACCTTCACAGATGACAGCACCATGATTGGTATAGTATGAGTACCAATAACATATTCATTAATTAGTCAAATGGTTAAGGTTTGAGTTACAATTGTGGATTCCCTCTTAAAGTTGTAGATCATTGGTTAGAGCCTAATACTAATTGAGATTGGGACCTATTTGGATGTGAGGATGTGAGAAAATGAGGGCATTCTAAATCATAATGTAGTAGGCAGAGGAAAATTTTCAATCTAATCCAAATCCAACACAAATTACATACAGAAGATCAAGGATATTTAATAGGGCTTAATTTTGCTTGGTAGACTTGTTTTATATATTTTTGATAATTCGATAGTTACAACAATGGAAGGGGGGATTTGAACGTTAGAGCAATGTCATTGAACTATAAGACTCTTGACATTTAGGCTTGTATTATAGACCATTAATGCCGAAGTAACAATAATAATATAATGATTTTGTCAGTCAAAAGTTGAGTATAGTAAAGGATTAATTGACTTACCTGCTTCTTAACATACCAAGGATACCATGGAATTTTGGTTTCCAATTTTAGTTGTGCAAGGGAATATCTAGTGGCTGTAACTGGCACTACTGAGTCGATATCACCACTGCATTAGCCTCAGAAAGAATAGCAGTTATATTTCTAAAATGAATATCTAAGTATAAATATTATATTGGGAGAGATCAAATTGTTGTGGTAGCAAGTTAATCAAATATAACATGGCCAACCTAAAAACCCAAATTCTCAAACCACCGGCTATCATTTCCCTGTAAATTGGAAGAATGGATACATCTGTGTCCTTCCAATTTCGATTCAAAAGCTCACTGCATCAAATGAAATACAGTTTATGTAAAACTAGCTAGAAAGGGAAAGCAGAGGCCTATTTTGAATTTGGTTGTAGAGTGCTTAAGCATGATAATGTAGAGTTGTTGACTCACCTGCAAGCAGTCCACTTATAAGGAATTTTAGTTATGTTGGCATGGAGTGCTTTCTGCACATCTGGCCTATTGTAGTAAATCTCAGCATATTTTTCCGTACAAGGATCATACCCGGACATTTGCCGGAAAGTCTGGAAAATCCATCAAAAAAAGGTCTTCTTACAGGATGATAACAAATTTATTAACACAAGTATTGTCAAATTTCCTTAACGAAACAAAGGAAACAAGGAGAAATAGAAACATAAAACTATTATCACTGTCATTATTGTATTATTATTAGATTATAAATACCATTGATTACTATTGTAATTTTTATGATATACCTGATGGGGTCTGTGAGGCAACCGCATAGTCTGGCGAGTGGCTTTGCTACCATCAGATTTGTTGCAAGGGGGTGCATAGATGTTATATTGATCAATGTTACCAAATTCTTGATCCATGGCATAACTATACACCGAATCACATTCATTCGATTCCTTTTGATGCGTAAAATCACATGTGTTGATGAGCTGCCTGTATGTTTTATCGGAGATCATGGCATGGCTCCACCAGTATGTCACTGTCCCTAGGTTATCATAGTAGTTGTCTGTGACTGCATTGCCAACCTGCATTTAATTTAATTAGTAGCTAGTATAATTATATATTTTTGTGCTTCATTAAAATTAACAATTAGATATATAAAACACCTATGTATTCTGGATACTAAATTGTTTGTTTGGGCCTAAGAAATCCATAAAACAAAGTCAGCTTTTAGTACTTATGCTAAGGATACAAGGTTACAAATTGAAGTCATGCAAATATGGAAATAGAAATAGACATGAGAGATTGAAGAGTATACCATTATTCCTTTGAGATTTATGGGATACTTGGAATGTTTATTATACATCATAATTTCTTTGGCCAGCTGAGGAACGTAGTGTCCTGCATAGCTCTCGCCTGTGATATAGACTTCTCTTTGCTTGTAACGGGGGAAACGATCCAACCATCGTAATAGGAATTCCAGAGAATCCTTGGCTAAATAATAACCCCCTCATTAGATTTATTACATGTGCACTATACATTGAATAATACTTCAAACTTTGAACTAAAAAAAAAAAATGCTAATCAGAAACTATCAAATTAGAACCGTTTTATTATGCATGAAAGCAAATTTTCAATCTCAAATTGTGATTGATCTATCTCAGATTATTCCAAAATTTTGATGTGTTCCATGGGAAAATACTTCCAAGGATTCAAGTGTATATATTCATCTATGACGGAACAAGTCTTTGGTCCTGGATTGAGGGGGAAGGGAGGGAGAGTAGAGAGCAGAGTAGAGATGGCAGGAAATAAGCCTATTTCCTGCCATCTCTACTCTCCCTCCCTCTCCCTCAATCTAAACGGACAATTATAATTTATGAGGTTGATTCATATTCTTAAGAACAACTAGGACTCAAATACCTTTCTTTCTCCTGTCATTGTAACAATTTTCAAAGAAGAGACATCTTATAATCTCCATAATCTTTTCATAGACTTAAAAAAAAAAAAAAAAAAAAAAAAAAAAATATCTAGAACGTCCACACCAAATCTATAGCCTATAGGGACTATTTGATTGTACAAATAGGTGGAACACATGTCATAAGCGTGGACCAAAGATCCATCGAATCCATCAAGATGGCAATTATGCATGCTTTACATCAAGTCTCATCCTTTTTTAACTGGGTGATCTTAATCTTGAAACTATAATTAAATTACTAGAGTTAGTCAATGGTTTATTTTTAGCCAATCGTCCAAGACTACGAGCTTATAATTGAGTGCTTCTAGTCTCTTAAATATGGCCTACCAATCAATCATGAGCATCCATTCTTTCGAAAACAACAAAGTGCTAATAATTAATGATTCAAAATGAGAGGTTGTGGGGTCCCACCAGTGCGTCGATCGCCGGAGTTGAAAAGATCGGATGACTGGTTGCTATAAGAGAAGCCAACTCCTGCTGGAGTTTCCAGGAACAAGAGGTTGGCCACAGTGTTCCATGAGAACTTGTTGTAGTACAATCCTGAGGCTGTCTTGTTTATTCTAAATGGGCCTATTTCTTCTGATGCGCCATATGCCACAGAGGAGCAACCAGGGCCTAATCACAAAACAAGCATCAATAGAGAAAAATAATGTTAGCTACAAAATATGACAAATTTTATTACATAAGTTTTATAAATTAATTTGTCAACATACAAATTACATAAATGTAATTTAGATCGAGTATTTATTTACTAATTGTTAAAGCAACACCAATCACATTCATTATTGCCACCTTAATTTGTAAATCTTTAATAGTTACGTTGGTAGTAATTTTAGAATTTTTTATAAGAGAAAATCATGAGTATATGAATTTGAATGATGGTCCCATTTATTTATTTATTTTTCTGGGATAGAGAATTAATGGAGAAAATAGTTGAAGTCATGATCATATAAATGATAAATTCATCAGGTATATCATTATATGGTCTAATATGCAAGTTTCTCGAGATCAAAAAAAACAAATATGCGAGATTCTCTTTGAGACCCATTAGACAGTGATATGAAAACAACAACTCGTTAATTTGGATATTTTTTCATTGTAAGTTGAACTAGTGGAGGTAAAATTGAATAGATATCTTTGAACGGAAAAAAAAGAAAAAAAAAAAAGGCTACATATTTAAACTGAGTTAAGTATTTTTTTTTTTTTTTTGAGATGAATTAGTTGTTAAGTTAGAACACAGGGATTTGGGTAGTGTACTAACGGCTTATTGAGACTAAACTCTGACCAAAGGTAATCTAATTGAGTTAAGTATTTTGAGTCCTGTTAATGGGTGTACTTAGAGTATTTATTAATAGATCATTTTAATAAAGTTTTAATACCACTTTCATTATAAAAAAATATATAAAAAACTGTAAAAAAAATTACTTTTTTTCCTTTCCCATAAAAAACTTTAATAAATAGTTTTTATTTTTTATTTTATTTTATATAAGATAACAAATCTACTCTACCCTAATCTAAGTACATATGTGAATCTCATTCTTAGATGTTTGAACTCCGACCTTTACCCCACATCTCACAAGTATTTATATTTTTGAAGTAATCATCACGCAAAAGTTACACATGTCAATAAATAGTTTTTAAACAACTATCCTTAAAGTATCCGTTAACTTTTTCCTACTATTTTTAATTTCTACTTCGTTAATGTAATCATCTTGGGTTTGGCTACTTTGGTTTAGTGGGGGCTGTAGCTATAGAAGACTTCAAGTTCTGCTAATTTTAGCTGTGCATTATTGATGGTGCACCAATACAGAACTGCGCAGCGTTTGTGACAATTAATGAGGTCAGTTTTTGGTTGTTTTCAAGCATTGAATGGTTCTGTTCACTTCCATGCCAGTTACGAGAGAGATGGTTATCTTATATGCATCTAAATATATTCATCTCTTTACTGTGGGGTCTATAGTCTATAGACACTATACACATTATATAAAGAATATGATGCATGTATATATATAAGATGCATAAGATAATTACTGATGAGAGAGAGACATTACGTTTTTGTTTGGATTTTAGTGTGATGGGTTTCTTTGGCTTAATTATGTATTGGAAACTTGGAAGATAGGCCGTGTATGGGTTTGAATGGCAGTAGTTAGGTCACCATTCCTAGCCATTGGTAGGCCATTGATGTGGGCTCTCTTTCTTTTTCGGTACTTGTCCTTTCGAATTTTACTCTAAAAATCAAGGATACCTATAGCAAATTAAAACTATCCTTCACTACACATAATACAAAAAGGGTCTCTTGTCCTACAACTCAAGGGGTTTCTTGTCCACCAAAAGATAATATATATATATATATATATATTTTTTTTTTTTAAAAAAAGGAAAAAAGGTGACCCTCCAAATGTAAACAATAGTATTTCCAAGCAATTTTTATTTATTTTTTTATTTTTTTTTTTATAAATTTTTTTATAGAAACATAATGAAGCCCAACTAAAAGAATTTTTCTGCATAGCTTATTATTATGTCGGCAACGTGAGAAATAAGTGTTTTCTAGCACATATATATATTATGTGAAACACATTTGAGCATAGACTAACAAAGAAGGAACAATGGAGAATCATATCACTAAAGGCAATATAACAGTGACACTAAACAGCTTCTGATTTCTTCTCTAAACCATCTCAAGAGTATAGTACAAGTGACATAAATTTTTTTATCATAACTAATAACAAAACCAGACTCTTGGTTTATACTTGCATGCATTTTACATAAACAGTTAAAAATGATAAAACACTCGAACTTACACACATATTTATGTACTTGCTGAGAGAGAGAGTCTAACCTCCATTAAGCCAAATTACCAAGGGTTTTGACAAGGGGTTATGGTCAGCCTCAGTGAGCCAGTAAAAGAGGGCTCTACCAGCAACATGATTTACAGTAACATAGCCTGAGTACTGCTGGAAAGAGACCTTAGGCTGCCCAGGAAGTTGCAATATCCTGTCAGCTTCTTCTTCTTCGTTTATAGTAACATGACTTGCACAAACCAGTGCAACAAGCAAAACTAAGACCATGAAAACTACAAAGATCTGCCTTTTCGTCATGACCATGGCTTTAGCAAAGAAGAAGAAAAAAAAAGCAAAGAAAGAAAGAAAGAAAGAAAGACTTTCTTCCTAGTTGTGTGTGTGTGATGGAAGTAGGGAGTGTGTGTGACTGTGTGTTATTCAGAATGGATTAAATAGGAGAGAGAGAGAGAGAGAGACATAATTTTTTGGTTAAATTACCAATAAGACCTTTTACTTTTGTTTAAAATTCAATTCAGTACTTTAATTTTTAATTAATTTAATTCAATTCTATCATTCCATTAGTTTTTGTCAAAATTGAGCTATTAAGGACCATGCACCTCAAAATAATGTAATTTTGTATTGAACAACGTTGAGAATTAACGGTACAATTCTAATAGAGATTGACGAAAAGACTAAATAGTACAAAATTAAAAATTAGAGAACTAAATTGAACGAAAGTGAAAGTAGATGACTAAATTAAATTTTAAACATAGTTAAAAGGTGCAATTTGTAATTTAATAAATTTTTTATTAATTAATTAATTAATCAAAGAGTGAATAAAATATGTGAAATTAATACTTTTTCCTATAGAGATATGATAAATTTTATAATTTATAATATTAGTTATACAATAATTACTCTTTGCTATCAAGGTAGCTAGTATATTAACTGATTTCTTTTTATACCTATTTGGGATTTGAATCCAAATTTCTTAATGACAAGATACTTTTTTTTTTTTTAGAAACAAATACACACACAAGAGAGAGAGAAAATGATTCTAACACAAAGACATACCACAATTCTACTCAATAATGACAAGATACTTAATCAATTGATTTTATTGCCATCCTTCAAAACTTAACTAACATCATTTTCATTACTTAATCATGTAAAGGCTAATCAGCTCATGGGTAAAAGGGGGAAAATAAAGATTGTTATTTTTGTTAATCAATTAATTGAGAGTACAATAAGTGTTTTTTTTATATATATTATTATCTAGAAATCAGAGAGTACAAAAAGTGGGTGAAAGATCACAAAAAGTTAAGTCCCAAAGTTAGTAAATAAAAAAGAATACTCATCTTCAACGTAGTTGAGGCACATTTAAAGTCAAGAGACAACCCATGTAATGAAAAAAAAACCTTTAGCCGCATACACCCTTTCAGCTAATAATTATTGTCCATTTTTTTTTTGGGGAGGGGTCTACTTCCCTAAGGATATTAGGTCAGTATTGAGTGTATTTATTTACTATAAATAGGGGAGTGCTCATATCATGTGACATAAATTCTATTCTATGATATTTGGTTCTTAAAAAAAATAAAATTTATGATATTTTTGAAGGGGGTAATTTGGTAATAATAGGTAAATGGAGTCACATTGTTCTCCCAACCCATGCCCTTGAATCGGTCCCTTTAATCACGCATTAATTCCTCTTGTATTCATACACTAGACTTTGACTACCTTTTCCCTCGATTATTGGCTTTATTCTATTTCTCAGGTTTTGGTTTTCTTATATTTTCTTAATTTGCTCCTTACTCTGTTCTGCTTGGATAAGGTTTTAACAAGTGTTGTTTTCATTACACTTTAAAACATAACAAAAAGTTTATATTGACCACGATATCACGTTTGCTACTTGTAGGATTTTTATTTAATATTCTTTTTTTTCATTTTGCGGCTTCCAATTATTGTCCTATAAAACATGACGATTTTTAGAGAAACCTGCACCCAAAATTTTTTGTTTGTGTAACAAATATCTTTCATTTTTCTCCAATTTTATCCTTATTTACTATTACGTATTACAAACTAACTTTTCCTTTATTAATTCTAAGAGCACTTACTTAAGTCCATGCATAATAGTATAAGGGGTAAATTTTGCACATCCAATTCTAAAAATCATTCACTTCAGTCTGTATTAATTTGTGTAAAATAAGATGCAAGTTTTAGTAACCATGTAAATATACATGGTTACTATTCACATGCAAATCTATTTTTTATTAATACTTCTTTACTAATATAAACAAAGAGAGAGGGAGAGTGAGAGATGATTTAAGAGGGTAATAAAAAATTGCTAAATATATATATATATATATATATATATATTTGATGAAATATAATGTAAAATATATAATTTGATATAAGTGTTTTCAAAAATTGGTTGTATACGGAAAAAGAAAAAAGAAAAAAGGTTCTTATGTTAAAATAGACATGAATTTTTTGCACGAGGTGATTTGAATGTTCTAAGATATATGTGGATTTCAATTAACTTAATTGATAAAATATTTTATTTGATTTGAGGTTTGAACCCTGCTTACGTTAAAAACTGATTGATGTTTTGACCTAACGATAAAGAATAATCATCATAGAACAAACATTATCATAAGTTGAAATTGAATTGTATCTTAAAAAACAATAATAAAAAACCATGTATATGAATATGATGCCCATAATTGATGCACATTATATATTTTTTAGGGTTGTGTTAACGGACACCGTAAGGTGTCCATTAACAACAACTTTTTGACTTTTTTTGTACAGTTATTTTTGTCTTTTTTTACAGTTTTATGTCATTTTTTTCAGTGTGGGGCTAATTTTATAGAGAGAAAAAAATATTAAAATAACTTGCAAGACCATTTTTATATCCTTTTCTTTTGTTTATCTATTTTTTTATTAAATGGGATCTACCTTAGTACAACCTTAACAAGCACCGGTGCAGTGCTTGCCATTTTTTTATTAGAAGGGTTTTTGCTGTTAGATAAGTCATTACCGTATTCAACTAGTAACAAACAAGTACTTGTACAATATGTTATTGTTTTTTTCCCCCAAAAATGTTTGGAAATATGCTTAACATCAGCAAAAATATTTTTATTAGATAATGGGGCTTTTCCTAGTTCTCTTTACGTGCACGCGAGGAGGGGAGGTTTCAATGATTTCCAAAAATAACATGGTCAGTGTGGTCATGGTGATGATGGCTCTCTTGGACTAGTATTGCCCTAACAAAAATTGTGAATCTCATGCTCCAACCCCCTCTATTTTATTCTTTACTCCTTTATTTATTTTACTAATTATTCTTTACATCTTTCAATTCATCTATATATGTTTCACCAAACTTCCTACATAGGTCTTACATTTTTTATTTAGTCAAAAAGATAAGGGGATCAGCCAACAGCCCATGAATCTGCTATATCTTATTTGACATAACCATAATAACTCTCTAACCCTTTTGATTGCACTCATATGCAGTAACCTTTTTGGCAAACTTGAAAATGGCTTTAGAAAATGGCCATATACTACTGGTTGAGAAAATATGTATGGATTTATCACTTTTTGTGAAATATTTAGCAATTTATTACTTTTTTGAAACTTGAGTTTGCCGTGTAACTCGAGTTCTTTGAAAAAATAGCCTTCAAATTTGTCGTGTTATTTTTTATAGAACTTGAGTACCTTGGAAAACTTAAGTTCCCATTTAGTGATAGATCTCTACATATTTCAGAAACAGTGATAGATTGCAAAATATTTTAAAAAACAATGCTATTTGACTATTTTGGCCTTTAGAAAATTGTATTATATATTAGTATTTCTAACTTTGTTTCCAAGATTAGTTGGCATACATATGCATTTCCTAATGCTATAGAAAAGATAAATAAAAAGAAGTCAAGAATTTTTTAATTCTGTGATAATTATTGATCTCTTTTTTGGAAAGTCAATTTTCAAATCTCCATTCCCTCACTTTTCGTAACAAATTATAAATAAATAAAAATGTTAGAAAAGAATGAAGCATTAGTGTAATTTAACACAATGCCCAAAATGGAAATTAACCTATTTGTTTTGTTTTTGTTCTTGTTCCTTTCTTTTATATTTAGATAATATCAATTAAAAAAAGAAATTGGATAGTATGAATTAGTTTTTGACATCACAAGTGGGACATTGGTTCCTACTTCTTAAAAACATTAACAAAATAAAAAAGAAAAAGAAAAACAAGAAAAAGAAAAGAAAAGTAGCATGGCAAAATTTTCATTGAAATGGTATTATTCGTACCTGATACTTTGATATGAAAGAAAAAGGGCAAAGATAAAAAACACCGGTAAAAATATAAAGATATTGTGTATAGAAAGTCACAGTTTTTAATAGACAAAATATTATATGACAAAAGATGTCGTATGTATCAAAAGGGAAATACCCTTTTTTTTTAGGTAGCGTCAAGAGGGACATATATGGTACGCAGTTACGCAAAGCAATGAATCTAGTTCAGGCCAGAACAGAAGAGAAATGTGAAGACCTGCTAAGATGTACATTGCAATTATTATAAAAGTTTGTATAAGCTAGATATGGTGGATAAAAACAAAGATATAATGAATACATGGATATAGTGGTAGACTAGGTGGAGAAGAAGACGAGAAAGTAATTATGGTATTTATGACATTATGGTAAAGCATAGAAAAGCAAAGCAGAGAGTGGTTGACACTGCAGCATAGCCAAAAAGTGTGGTTGGTTCGAAGTTCAACAATGGATGAGGGGCCTTGGATTAAGGCCTATAACACTGTACCACTGGCAGTTAATGAAGATGGAGTGAGAAGAACAATAAAATACAGAGAAAAAAAAGTGTTTGAGTCACTTTCAAATAGTCAATGCTAGCTTCTCTCTTTAGAAACCTACATGTATGTACCTTGAAATGCTCATGTGTAAGACCGTTATGTACCTTGAAATGCTCATGTGTAAGACCGTATCTTTATACTCTTTTATAATATATTATCTCTTTTTAACTAAAATGATAATAATATTAAAAAAAAAAACCCCCATTTTTTCATTTAGGGCACCTCACATAAAAACATACTTGTCTAAGACCCCAAAAAAAAAATCCCCATGAAACTTAACCTTTATTATGGTTATGAATTCCAAGGTAATAACAGATAGAGTTGGTCCAGTGATTCTTTTTTTTTTTTTTTTTGACAACTTGGTCCAGTGATTCTTAAGTCGTGATAAGATGTTGAGTGCATCTTGTAGCCACTTATAAAGAATTAGGTTAGAAATGCATTCAATGCATTAATAGATTAGACAAGTTAGGATGTAGATTCGTCTCATTATTTGAACATGTTCAGTGTATTAATACACTAGACACAAGTTGTGTTTTAAATAACTTTATTATTTCTGTAATTTACACATGTTTAGAAAATAGTCAAATACTCAAAAAATTTGTACACCAAGAAATTATAAAAAATAATAATAATAAATAAATAAATAGTAACGTTGGAAATGGAATGTAATGATGTAAAGACTTGAATTAAGAAAGCCTGGTGGTAGTGATTAGCTTTTTACATTTAAAGTAGTGGTGGTCTCTTTTGACTCAAATGATTCAAGGAAGCTTCTCGCGCGCTTTGCTTGTAATAATGCCTACTGATCTCTTTCTTCTTACGTTTACTCATTCAAAAAGTTTCTGTGTGAGGACCTGAAAGTATCTATCAGACTCAGATCCACAGTTTCTTAGAGATCATATAGCCGTGAATAGTGGTTATTCTGCTAAGCATACGTGCCATTGTTAGGCCCTCACGTCACTGTCCAATCGATGCATCCAAGCAACGTTGACCATATATGGCTTTGAAATCAAATTCGGGGACCATGCAAATTTAAATCTTCTGCTTAATTTGCTTATTTTATTCGCATGCTTTTTGCAGCTCAATCTCGTTTGAAGGAATTGCTTGGAAGGCTATACTATACACAGGACGCAGCCATTTATATATATATATATATATATATATATATATATATAAAGAATTGATGATCCAATAGAATTACAGAAGTCTTCATTTCTTGTTTTTTCAACTAAAATGGTTAGGGTTTTCTCAGTAACAAAAGCCATTATGTTTTTCTGATTTTCGTTAATTTTTTTTTTTTTTTTTGGGTTGAAAGCTCACTAGTATAAATACTAGGATGAGTTTAAACCCCCAAATTTTAAATTACGATTAGATTGCTTTCAATTTACTCTAAACAATGCAAAATAAGAGTAATAAATGCATAATCAATCGAAATTACTAACTAGTGCATGCAGGGTCGGCCCTAGGCTTAGGCCAATTAGGCCACTGCCTAGGGCCTCCTTACTAGAGAAGGCCCCAAATTTGGGGGCAAAATTTTTATTTATTTATTTATTTTTATATATAAATATTTTTGGAAGATATTAAAACATTTTAGATTACATTTTTTTTTTCACTATTAAGAAAGCTCAAAGAATTAAGTAATGTTAGAGATAGAGATAAGACAAATTTAAATAAATAGGTCTTATAAATAGACGTGTTACTAATCACAAGTAATTCAAATAGGAAAATGTTAAAAATACAATAAATTTTACTACATAACTTTTATTTATTTAATTATTTTTATACAAGATAAAAATATACTTTAGCTTAATTTAAGTGTGTATGTGTGCGAAACTCTCTTCTAGAGACTTAAATCTCGGCCATTGCCCCCCACACCCGACAAAAACTTATACTTGTGGAATGATCACTGCACCAAAGGTGCGTGGTGGTCTCCATAACAAAATTTGATGTGACAATGAATATAATAGGTAGATTTTAACAAACTATTGAATGCATTTTTGAATGAATATTTGTGATTGGTGATATATATTTGTAATTCTCATGTTGTAAATTTTATAATATTTCTAGTATTTTTTTAAGCCTTATGTCATTGATCACATTCATTACAACACCAATTTGTAGTAAAATTTGTTATAACTTTAGCATTTTCTCAAAAAAAAATCATATTAAAGAGTAAAAAAAATGGATTTAAAAAAATTATTATATAAAATGTTAGTTAAATATTATTTAAGTGATAACATAAAGACCCCATTTGAAAATTTCGTTTTAGGCCTTGGAAATGCTTGAGCTGGCCCTGAGTGTATGGATAAATATAATTGAAAATTAATTAAAAGTAGTACGGGAAGAGATGAGCAAACACAAGATAATAATGGAATGTGTTATAGAAGAGGAAAACCGAAGAATCCGGTGGAAAAACCTCTCCACGTGGCCCGACAAGCTAAAATGAACCACTAGCAAATCAGTTGGAGTATATGAATATAAATAGACCCTCCAAGCCTAATTTACCCATTGTTCTCTCAAACTCCAGTTACCAACGGGCTTCACTGAGTCTTGTCTTTGCTAGCTTCCTAGATCTCGCAATCATCACCAATTGCTCCTACCAAAGATTGGCATGAATCTAGTGCTTCCTAAATGCTCCAAATCAACTCTCTACATTCTGAATGGGTGTGAATTGTGTCTGGGCTAAGTTTCTCTCATAGGATAAGGAAATTAAGAGAGATGAAAGTAAAGAAAACTAAGAGAAATGTACAGATGATTATTGGTTTGCAATTTCTTATTCTCTAATGTGTTTCTAGGGTTTTCTCTCTAAAACTTTTTTTCCAATTTTGTAGGCAATATGGGCTTTTATAGTGTGGGTAAAGAAAGAAAGGAAACACAATAAAATAGTTGTCAATGGCCTTTCACGAGTAAGTCGTGAGTCGGCCAAGTTGCGAGATGCCTCTGACACTTGAGTTGTTTGAACTTCCAACATGTGCTCCTCACATGGCTTTTTGTGGGGTGCAGCAGTCGCGAGCCAGTCACAAAATTCCTTGTTCTTCATAGTTCTTCACCAAATTGAACACTATACCCATTACATTTAATCCCAAAAAACACAAGTAAATGGTTGAATGAATTACAATCAAATTTGACATAGAATTAATTCCAACATATAAGAATTGAAAACCACAACTTTACACTTCTAATAGATTTATTTTTTTTTATTTTTTATGTTAGAATATTTTAAATATTATATACAAAATTTTTCTTTATAAATAACATAAAGCATGATTTAAAAAAAAAAAAAAAAAACCATAGACTTCTGTTGTTTTCTAATATCACAGTTTACCATGATTATAGGGTTATTATACTAGGGTCATGTTAACAGATGCCCTTAAGGTAATTATTAATAAACTATATTAGAAAAAATTTGACATTATTTTCATAAGAAATATAAAACCATATTAGAAAAGATTTGACACTACTTTCATGAGAAATATAAAAAATTGTCAAAAAAATTAATCATTTTATCATTTTCCCATAAAATGTTTCTAAAAATACTTCCTAACCCAATGTCCTTAGGGCATCAGTTAACATTTCTCATTATACTATATAAACCTATGGTATTTTTATTATCTTATATGTACCCAATATTAGATTCATTGTTATCAATTTAAAAAAAAAAAAAATTATTATATACAACTCAAAATAGAAAAGATAAAACCATTAAGTGCTTATCAAGTCAATCTACATTATTTCCCTTGCATCTGCTTTCTCTCTCTACATCATTTTATTTTTATTCTTTCTATTTTAGCATGTTATCAAAGTTACCATCTCTATTTCTCATCAACTTTGTCACGGCTTTCACTATTATCATCAAAGTCCACATTGAAGGTCTAAATCCATGGAAATCCCATCAATATTTAGACTCTTCAATTCTACATCAAAGTCCTATCAAAATTTTTGTTTCAGCATCACACAAACAATCAAGTATTGTCTTAGTCTCGATCATCCACTTCCTTGTGACTGCACTTATTAATTCCTACTGAAGACGTGCGTCCTCTAGGTGTCTCACATGTGTTTAAAGCCCTCATATGCAGCACTTATAGTTAACTTTTATAAGACTCATTCAACATAGTAAGTGTCACTACAACAAACGTGGACTATGGTGATGAAATCTAGTGAAGAAAAATAATTTCGTCTCTAAATAATAATATTCAATGAAAAAATGAAACATTCATTAACAAATAGTACTATAAAAATTTTAAAGATTGTGACAAAATCAATATTTCGTCTTTAAAGATATTCAAATTGGTGACGAAATATTTTGTTTGTCATTGTAGGTTCTGGGAAAAAAGACCCTAGATCTAGGGCTGTCTATGGTGATGAAATATTCACGTCACCAAATACTTACCAGAGGTGACAAAATTCTAATCTCGTCATCCAATATTAAGATTTAGGCATTGTTGATGACGAAATAATTTTTCATCACCTATTTGGTACAAATACCAGTGCACAGTGCCAATTTTTGGGCACATACTTAAATTTTTTCTAGTACCTAATTTTTTTTGTAAAAAAACCCAAATACCTATCTCTTTCTCTCTCATTGTTACTCTTTGTTTAGAGCTCTCTCTTAGGTATCTTCTCCATTCCTTAATTCTATTTTCTTTCTTTCTTGTGTAGTTCTAGGGTTCCTAATTAATTTCATAGCATCAGTTTCTGTTTCATAACGAAAGCTGTGATTGATTTTTTTTTTTTTTTCAATTCTGAATATTCATCTATAATTTGGAGCTAGTTGTGTTTGTGTGCGATCTCGTTAGAATTGTACATGCTTTTTCTTTTTTAGTTCTGAAAGTTAACATTCAATTTGGATCTACGCTTTCGATGTTCACTCTTTGTTGTTCTCTCTAAGAGCTAAAATTTTTATTCAATTTTTTTTTTCAATTTTGAATGTTTTTCCTCCATGTTAAGAAAGCATGAAGCCCTAAGACTGCCCTGGTTATAAGCTTTTTTTTTTTTTTTTTGGTTCCTAGTTTTAATTTTGATATTGTGGGTTTTTCGGTTTGAAATTGAAAAAATAAAAATAAAAATAAAATACAATCAGCGATGAAATATTTGGTCATCTAATATGGTCAAATAAAAAAATTACAAATTAAAAATCATTGGTGCTGAATTTATTTCATTTCTGAATATAATGTTTAGTGATGAAAATATTAGGTCATGAAAACATTTCATCATCTATCATTTTTTCTATTAAAAAAAAATTAAACATTTTAGTAACGAATATTTTCATCACTAGGACATTCGGTGACTGAGATTACGTGACGGATGGTGTTTCGTCACCATATGTCTTAGACAATGAAATAAGGAAATTCCGTGATAAAAAAATTAAAAAAAAAAAAAAAAAATCGTTACTATAGATCTTGTTTGTTGTAGTGTGTGTTGGAGACGCTTCTACTTATGCTCCCGTGCTACTGCTAGAGCCCTATTGCCATTGTACTGAGCTAGTCTTTGTATTTAAGCATCTTCTTCATGTTTTCTTTACCCAAGCAACACAAAAAACACTCATTATTAAAATTAATTTTGCACGGTCCCAACAAGATGAACTCTTTCACATGCATAACTCGCTTCACGAACTTCTTCCTCCTCCATTGTGATCTTCTTCGTTTTTTTTTTAGGCATTTTTTGGTGGTTTATAAATTCATTTGATAGGCATTAAAGACCTTTCTCATGTTGAAGATTTTTCTTCCAAACTCAAATTTTAGTCAAATCTCCACCTTGAGCTTAAGAAATGTTATGCCCACAACATTTTCATAACACTTTTACAACAAATTTTAGGTGGTAAGTTGTTACAGATTTTTAATTTAAATCTATTATTGAAATTACTTTTCTACCAATTAGTAACCGCTTATAATAACCTGCCGCTTATAATAACCTGTCGTTTATAATTTGTTATGAAAGTGTTTTGGAAATGTTATGACTATAATATTTCTCTAAAATATATTAGGATTTTTTTTTGAGAGAGTTTCAACCTATGGCGTCTGCTCCTGATGATAGCTCTTTATCATCAGACCAAGACACCAATCAGTTTTTGTGTGATTAGGATATTATATATCAAAACAATACCATAAAAAAGGTAAATAATGGTGACTTTGCCCCTATATATAGTTCATAGTCTATAGAGAAAAACAAAAGTTCCAAACTTCCAATCCAAAAAAAAAAAACACTCACACAAAAGGGATCCCACAATTATATAGCGTGCCTATACATGGTTCCGCGGTTGCACACACACACAAAAAAAAAATAAATAAATAAAAGTCACCCAATAGCTATATTTATTATTTAGGGCAAATTTTCAAAACAATCATTACGCTTAATTTAGTGCTATTGGCATCTAAATCTAAGAAATGATAAAATTGATCCATCTATATTCACTTTCGTTAGTTTTGAGCGACGACCACCCTTTTAATTATTAAATTTAATAAAATAATTTTTAAAATTTGATAACAATTCCATTTTACTAAACCGATAAATTAAAAAAATAGACCACCGAACTTAGCCTAAACTTTTTCATCCGTAGAAAACCAAAAAGACATAAGAAACATATATAAGGAAATTCATACTAATTTAAACGTTAATTTTCTTTTATGTTCTAAAACCCTGCACAAACTAAACACAAAAACTCACAAAAGAAGTCTAAAGCTTTCTTAGTTGCCAAACACAATTTGCTAAACACAAAACCTAAAATACCTACAAAACCAAAAAGAAATTCCTAAGATAAAAGCCAAAAAAAAAAAAAAAAAACTAAAAACCATATCCAAACTATTTATTTTCTCAAATTTCTTGGCATACAAAATTTAAAAAAAAAATGAAAAAGAAAAAAATGACTCGAGAGAGAGAGAAAGAGAAAGAACAAAAACAAAAATGCTTTAAATAAATTTTCATTAAAAATGAATTTTATTTTATAATAAAGTGGTCACCTGCCTACACATAACCACCTCCTATCACTTAAAATTAATGAAGGTATAACAAATTGGTCAATTTATATTTTTTAATTCTCAGAGTCAATAACACTAAATTGAATATTTTCTTTTTTAATTGACCCACACCCTAAAAAATCATTTTGTAATTTGCACTAATATATAGGTAGATAGTCTTCAATCACACATAACATTTTTCAGTCTCGGCTCGGAAGCAAACTGGCACGAATTTCTTACCATTTAGACAAATTTTTCACGCAAATGATTTTGGAGTAAAGTTGCACTTTCTTCCAATCTATTATGTAGTAACTCAAAACTATATATTAATAAATTATTTTAGAAAAATTTTGACATTATTTTATAAGAAATATTAAAATCTGTAAAAAAAAAGTTAATTTTTTTTTTCATAATTATTTTATAAAAAAAATCCTAAACTAATACCTTTAGGACACTTTTTACTTCAATTAATACAAATGAATGAATACTTGGACCATTTCTTTAAAATTTTGTAGAAAGGAGCTACTTAATCAGCTGGGAGAGAGTTAGTAAGTAGTCACTGTTTCGTCTACTTTTTCTTTTTCTCTATATTTACGCCGACCGACACGTCTCAATATACACGCAAAGAAAGTGATTAGCTTGATTGCTTGACTCACTAACTGTCATAAAAGAAGACAATCACACGTTGAATTTATGACGATATGTTTCCATGGCGCACGTGCGTTAGGGATAAACGTACATCAACTTTTTGATTAAAAGTTTCGTTTTTTACGTCGGGACAACCGGACAAGTTCATATCTTTTCAGAAGAAAAAAAAAGCCATCTCTTAAATTTTGTTTTTTGTTTTGTTTTGTTTTTTTTGTGATTACCTAGATAATAAATTATATTATATTATATTAAAAGGCTTAAAATCTATATCATGTTTTTAAGTTATATCCCAGATTTTTATTTTATTTATTTTAAAATACATATGACTAATTTTAGCCCTAATTATGTATTTTAATGCACTAGCTAGTTAGAGCATGTTTGGATAGCATGAAAACTAAACGATATCGCTCAGTTTTCATGATCCATCATCCAAACCGAGTGGATCCCACAGATGACCATCTGTTTGGCTTAGTTTTGGATCATTGTTTTCATAACTCAAATACTCAAAATTTTGGATGTGGATGATGGAAAATGAAAACAGGATTTTGGTGTTTTCAGTTTTTGAGAATTGAGTTTCAGTGGCATTTTTGTAAAATTAAGCAAAGAATGGGACCCACCCGTATGACTTGTCCCATCACATAACGTCTCTCTCCAAAAATCAGTTTGGCATTCTCACTTCAACCCGTTCTTCTCTTTGTCTCTTCTCCTTCTTCATTTTTTTTTTCTTTTACCCAAAGCTCTCTTTTCTCACTGACACTTCATTACTCCTCCATAAGCCGCCACCACAACACCAGTCATCATCATCACGAGCAGCCACCAGTTCAGGCCTTCGTTTTTTCTCTCTCTCTTTCCTCCCTTTGCCAGATCGGTTTCTCTCTCAGGCATTTTTTCTCTCTCTCATCCCTTTTGCCAAATCGTCACCATCATGAGCAACCACCACGAGCCACCGTGAGATCAGTTCAAGCTCAGCCTAGATTAGGCCTTCATTTTTTTCTCTCTCTCTTTCCTCCCTTTGCAGATCGATTTCTCTCTCAGGCATTTTTTCTCTCTCTCATCCCTTTTGCCAAATCGATTCATCTTTATGCCTAATGTCGTGGTTTGGGTCTCTGATCTAAGGATTCTAAGTTTGGGTTTGCTATGTTTGTGGTTTGGGTTTGCTATGCATTTGTGTGTTGGTGGGTTTGGATTTTTGGTTGTGGTTGGTGAGGTTTGGGCAGTGGTGGAGGTTGTTTGTACATTCGTTTGGATTTTTTGTGGAAAGTTGTGACTGTGGTTGAGGGCTGTTAGTGGGTTTGGATTTTTGGTTATGGTTGGGTTTCATGTGCATTCTTTTGGAATTTTTGTGTGGCTGTTGGTGGTGTTGATGGTAGTGGAATCTAGGTTTGTCGTTGGTGGTGTTGATGAAACTGGGTTTGGGTGTGGATTTCATGTTCTTCGTGTAGAGTCACGCGGGCAAGGGAAGAAGAAAGTTGAAAAAGAATGATCGGTGTGCTTCACCATTTTGGCAAAAGGTGGACTTAAAAGTTGAGATATATGACTGGGTTTTGTTAACAAACAAAAATTTTGGAGTTTTTGAGTGAGAGTGGGTTTTGAGTTATGAGTTATGAATACTGAGTTATGAAAACTAAGTCATGTCTAAACCAAACAAGCCCTTAATGATTCAAGTTTTGGCTATGTGTGAATGAGTGGAGGGTAATCATTCATGTGTCACACTGTAAAACCAAACACTACATTGTCACTCTGAAGAGAAAGTTAAACATGACTATCTTACTACTACTATATTTGTTTTTTCTTAAAAAATTACCCTCAAATACTAGGTAAAAGGTGAGCATTGCATGATAAAATGGGTGAATGGTTAAAGCTGCATTTGAACATAAAGTTAATTGTCTTCATACTTGTTGCACTCTTAGAAACAACATATAGTAAGGAGGAGTCATATAATGTAACTCTTTTGGAGGAGTTATATGATGTAACTCTTTTAAAGAATAATGTTCCTTAAGCCTTTGTGGTGTGAGGTGTGTACGTCATTTGACTGGTTTCTTTTATCACCTAAACCATCTCACAAATGTTTTGTAACTTGATCACTGGCATGCCTCTCGCACACTACTTGCAAACTTTGTTAATTTTGGTTCATTGCACTTTTGTCATGTATGTGGTCAACTGTGGTTACATATATGCTTAGTGAATTTCATGTGATTGATGGGATAAATCTTGAATTTATTTATTTATTTTTATTTGGTGTGGTTAAAGTGATTCTTGAGAGAATGAAAGCTTAAATTTCATGATATTGAGCCATGCATACATTGCATGTATTCATTTCATTAGTATCATAGTTTTTAAGTCTCATTTAGAAACATAATGCATACTGCAATTTTCTGCATTTTTAGACATTTTTTTTTATCGATCCTTGACCAATCGAAAATATCATGAGCCAATCTCTAGAAGTTTTTTTTTTTTTTTTTAAATTTTATTGACTCTCGATTGATCGAGAGCATGCTCAACTGAGCCTCTTTTCACCCTTGCTTGAACAAGGTAGTTCAACAAAAAGTTCCTAAACTTTCTTCTTTCTCAATTGAGTCTCGATTGCCTCTCGCTTGATTGAGACTCCGGATTTAAGAGTTCAAACTTCTCTTCCGTGATCATTTGAATAGGTTTTTATTTATTTCAGTCTCTCTCTACTCTCCCTTTAGCCTCTTCAATCTCCAATTATCCAAATCCTGGATTGAGGCATATTTCTTCAAGAATTCTTGATTATTCTCAATCGGTACATTCTAATCTGTGTCTTGCTCTTAAAGTTCATCAATTTTTTTTGACATTCAAGCATTTGAGTTAGGATTAGCTTGTTCTTCATATTTCCATCAATTGCATTAGTTGAAAGCTTGGATGAGGGGATTTAATTAGTGAGATAGTGTATTAAAAAAAGGTAGTTTATGTACTTAGGGAACTCACAAACGGTATCAAGTGCCGTTTGTACTCATGGAGCGAATTGAACAATTTTATATATAAAAAAAAAAAAAAAATTAATGGTATTTGGTATTGATTCAAACATCTGGGTGATTTTTGTATTTTACCCGCATAATTAACATAGAATATTTCTCAAAAAAATAAAAAATAAAAAAATTAACATAGAATAGGATAAGTCCACTACCACATAAAGACATTTTACACATATAATTGTTTTTGTTATTTTGTAGTTCATAAATTGAATAAAAAGTCTAACTACCTCTAACCACCGTACTTATCTCTCAATAATTAATGAGTTTTGTAATAGAGGCGCTGCTTTTAGAACAACCTTATCAATACAATTTGTTTCACACAGCTCAATCTCTAAAGTTAATTTAAACCACTGCAAAAGAGTTTTCCTTTAACAAAAAACAATTGTTAATCTCATTTCTTATAGAAACTCAGACTTCTGGCTGCTATGCTATGTTTCAAATTCTTAATTCACATTTTTGGTTATTTTTAATGAACCAGTTGTTAAGTATTCAATAAAAAAATCTAAAGCTTTTTTTATAAATGATTAATGCTTTACAAGTAAAGTCCAGATAGTAGGATTCTCTATAATGTTCTTTGTCTATTATCTGGATCGATCCACTATCTTTACGTGAGTACTTTGGTTAGGGCTGCCTTGACCACCTGTTTAATCTCTATCACCATTCATTAGATGAAGACAGGAAATGTTAGGTAACTAGAACCATCAAATTTGAAACCCCACCTTAGCAAATATTTCATTCTGTGTTTGAAAACACAATCATCCCAATTTAATTTTAAGCATACTTCCAAATTGCAATTAATAATCTATCATGGACAGAATTATTTAAATTTTTAACTACTCCCGCTTATTAAATTCTTGGACTTTGGCCAATTGGAGTTGAACTTGACCGAAACATTTACATCAATATCTATCTTAGGTTTAATGGTTTTTAGGTCTCATGCGATCAATGAGATATTAATTTTAAATCTCCTAACCAACATTTTGGAACTACCTCAAAGAATTCATTTCTATAATTACAGTGTATAGAAACACACTTGGAGGAATAATTAACTTCTCAAAAACCAAATAAGGTCAGCTTTTTTTTTTTTTTTTCTTCTTCTTCTTTTTTCGTTAAATAAATATAATGCCAGCTAGTTATAACTTAATGTAAACCCAAAAGAAAAGGCAAAAAAAAAAAAAAAAATCAAGGTGTATATTTTTTTGGGTAATTGGAGTACACTAGTCCAAAGACAAAACTTTAGGCAATAAACGAGCACTGCCCATCAAGAATCAGATACTCCATAATAAAAAGATCTACCTTTTTTTTTTTTTTGAGAAACAATAAAAAGATCTACCTAAGCAAGGGTATTGTTTCCTAAGTAGATTCCAACCACAAAGAGTTCAAATATTCTAGTTTTTTTTTTTTTTTTTTTTGGATAACAACAATCTAGTTAATATATGATATATCGTAAATGTTTTCCATGATTGTGGCCATGAAAGCTGGGTCTAAGTCACAAAAAAATAAAGAGAGTTCTGAGTCAATTCAATTGATATCTACAGTCAAGGGTTAACAACATAAGCGAAAAGATTTGAGAATCTTAGGACTTATAATTTTAAAATTGACACAGATGTGCAAATTGATTAATGGTGGTTTGTTTGGAAAGATCAAGCTCACCAAATGAATGATACTCTCTCCAGATAGTCACAACTCACTAGTCAAATAAAGAGGGCTGTCAGCTTCTTAGTGTCATCTCCTTTGCTTCTAGTTCAAGAAGAATTGGGTCCCTGTTTTGGGAATATCTCCTAGATCCATGAATTACTGGGGTCATGCAATTGTAAGCCATAAGAACATGGCTAAAAAGTTGGCAGCAACTGCCCTGATGATTATCTTAAGCTTTTGTTTGATGTAGTTTATTTTTGTTGGGTCCACCTTTCTTCCCGTTCAAAACTCTCTCATTCTCTCCTATTTTTGTCTAGATGACCGTCCACAATTAAATGAGAGAAATGTGTTGGTTAGAGGGGTTTGAATGGAACTAGAGCTAGAATCAATTGGAAATTGTATTTTAGATTAGTCTTTTTATATTGTACATTGTATTTTTCTCTACACATTTTTCATATTTTCAACATGTATTTCTTTATTTTCACATGTGATTTTTCAACATGTACATTGTATTTTGTAAATTGTTTTTGTATTTTCAACTTTTCTTCTTTCTTGTCGGCCATGGTTTATTGGGGTTTGCTTGGCTTTTCTTTTTCTTACTTGGATGAGAGAGAGAGAGAGAGAGAGAGAGAGAGAGAGAGAGAGAGAGAGAGAGATTAGGTTATGAAGAATTTGTGTGTTCCAAACCCTATTTATTTATTAAAAATCTATTTCATTCATAATTTGATCTTAAATTGGGGATTCCTCACAATTAACTATACAGATGCCTAGAAACGAGTTGAGTCGAATTGAGATTGGGTCATGATAATCATGTTTAGGTAAAAAAACATATAATCCCAAATGTGTTGTAAATGGGTCGGATTGGTTAGGTTACGAGTTGACCTGTATTTTTTCACATGCAAAAATAAATAAATAAATAAACAAAAAAAAGTGATAAATGTAAAAATTAAAACTCAAAAATAAAATTTAAATAATACATAAATTTTTAAGTTTACAAATTTTAGAGTTCACTAATAATATAATCACAAAAAAAAAAAAAAAAAAAAAAAAACACTGAGTGTTGTGGATCATGTCTAGTTATCAACCTTTTCAGATATATCTATTCCTATTACATGTAAAATAATAATAAAATTATATTACCTAAAAATATAAATATATAAAAAAAATGTTTTAAAAATAAAACATAACATATTAGATAATGAAAAATAAGTATATATTGAGTACGAATTATTCCTTAATCTACTCACTGTAAATAGTAGATCCAGCACTGAAAAATCTTAATATTTGAGAACTGTTATCTACCATATAAATTTTCCCATACCAATTAAACATTTAAACCTAGCCCTACAATCCCATCAATTTTAAAAATAATAATCATAATAAAATATTATTTAAAAAAGGAGAAAGTTTCTCTGCAAACTGAGTTGCAGGAACTCTCTCCAAACTGTGAGGTGTCAAAAGGAGAAAATGACACCTGGCCTTTAATAAAAAAAATATAACGGGAGAGTGCTAAACGTTTGAGTTAACGGAGTTCACTTGAATTTGAATTTTAGTGAGTGGGCCAGGTGTCATTTTCTCCTTTTGACACCTCACGGTTTGGAGAGAGTTCTCTGCAACTCAGTTTGCAGAGAAACTTTCTCCTTTAAAAAAATGGTCAGATTGCGCCATTGCGGGCCATACGAGTTACCCGAAAACAGCTGAAAAAGGATTTGATATTTTCCTTCGGTCCAATTTTGCTGGATCTTACCCAATTACCCATACCATATTTTTATTTTTCATTCATATTTTTACATGGTGGGCCATATGCTGAGGTGGCCGAAGCAGGATATACTTTCTCACTCTGTCCCTCAGCAACCTCAACGGGCAACTTTATTTTGAATCCTCAAACAAATCCAAAGCCTAAATTCGACCGTTGAACCAACCAAACAGCACCACCCCCATCAACGGTTATCTCTACCACTCAAATTTCCTTCATACATTAAATTTCGCTTTAAGCTTATTACAATTGAGAGTTCCAGTATATGTAAAACTCTCTCCCTCTCTTCTCTTTCTCTCTCTGATCAGAGGTTATACTTCTTAATCCCTATCTCTCACCAAGAAGGTCTGACATTAATTAGTACTTTTCTTCAAGAGGTAAATTCAATGGAGAACGTGCTCACTATGCTTCCCAAGAGCCCAATCCAACCAGAAAACACCATTATCGACTGTAAAACACCACCCCAGATTCAACAAACTGATGAAAACAATCGAAATCCCGGCAATGATTTGCGCAAACCCAGCACCCCAGAACGCCTTAAAGTCCCCAAGGCTTTCAAGTTCCCCGAAAGGTACACTTTTTAATTTTCAGTGTTTCCTACAGTTCTAGCAATACACTTCATGTTTAGTATTGCAATTTGTAACTTTTTTTGTGTGTATTTCTTTGGCAGGTATAGAAGCCCAACTGATTCGATGATGTCCCCAGTTACAAAAGGCCTTCTTGCCAGAAGCAGAAAAGGTGGCATGCTTTTACCACCTAGTGTAAATCAAACCAAGGTATATAAGTTGTTATTGAACTATGGAACTTTTCTTTTAGCAAACTTTGGAGTTTGGGGTTCAGATAATTGACCCATTTGTTTTCTTCTTATTTGTGTTGTTTGTGTCATTGCTTTAGATCCAGGACTTGCGTGTTCAGGATGCGGGTCTCGTTGAAAAGTGAAGAAGTTTAAAGCTGTTGGATAAATGCTTCAAGATCAGATGGATTTCTTGATCCTAACGATGTCATCAAATTCAAGAACATTTGATGGGATTGTATGTGCAGAAACCCTATTGCTTTCCATTTGAGTAAGATGCGTGTAATGTTGTAATTCTCTGAGGCTTCATATGTAATTTGATTGCAGTTTTGTAATAAGGAAGTTGTTCACTATTTAGAGTCTATGTGCAAATGCTTCTGTTGAAGAAAATGATTGACAGGGAAACGAGTCAAACATATTACACGTGGGTTTGTACCTGTTTTGAAGAATGCAAATGAAGAAAACTAGGAGTACTATTGAGTCTTGACTAGTCCTAAGATTGGTGAACACAATGCAACCTTAGTACAGCCTATATACTGAAGGCTAAAGGTGCAGTACACACTCTTATGAAACAGTTCTAAGTCATGTCTAGGCAACAGCCCACTTCACAATGCATTGCTCAGTCGCGGGCATTGAATAAAATCATAGTTAAAAAGGATGTCTATTCTCCTTTCTAAATTCTGTATTTTCTTTCGATGATGGAGTAAGAAATTTTATTCAAACCAGAAGAGAAAAGCCTGCTAGGCAGGACAACTAGTACAACAGGCAGGCATAAAAGTTCCATAAAATGCCCACAAGCAACATTAAATTCATTCCAGCTTTTAAGAACTTGAGAAACATAACCCAGACTGGCAATTCAGTTTTGCTTTCCCTAGGACGGTAGGACCCAAACTGGAGAAAGTTTTGAATACTATTTTTTTAATATTCTATTTTTGCTTACTTAATGTGGGGTGAATACTTGGTTTTAAGGATGTAAAGCTGGCCTCTATGAAGTTCCCTAGGAATATTTTCTTTATTGTTTGCAAACTTTAGTAAATTGTAGTCAAACCTTTATCTCAACATGTCCAACTTACATAGAATGAATTTTATGGCTGCTCTATATTATAACTATTTCTTAGTTGTAGCAAAATTATATGTAGCATGGTTCCATCATCTTTAGAACAGGCAAATTTAACATTTTCTCAATCCAAACGAACTTCATACCATTGGATTGAACCAACATTTCCATCGATTTCAAGTTCACAAACAGACTTTACTAGGAACAAAACAGCATCGTCAATGTTTTCGAATCTGGCAAGATCTGGAGGGAGGGCCTCGCCTGGCCAGTTTTCCAGCCTATCTTTCAACTTCGCCTTTAACTCTTCCTCAGAAACAAATCTCTCTTCCTGTCCTCGTTCCATTAGAACATAAGTTTCACTCTTCTGATATTTCCTACTTCTTCTAATTGCATAAACCTGAAAACAATGTACAGAGAATTGAAAATGGCACTTGTAATAAGATATGCATCTGAAAATAGTTATTTTTAAAATCTAAACTAGTGTTGAGAGTATATCCTAGGCCCAACAGCCCTAAGCCCATTATAGTTAGTATAGTAGGTTCAATGTATTAGTGCCTCTATTCTATGCTGTACAGTATTGCACTTATACTACATTCTATTGCTTGTACTATCAGGCTTAGATCAGTAAGCCTTATATAAAAGCCCCCTCTATATTCTTTATGACATATAAAATGTACAGAATTTTCAGTTTTTTTGTAGCATTAGAGCTATGTTGATCCTAATCCCACGAGGAAATGTATGAAAAGATAATAGAATGACCCTGAATGCTCACACCATCCCCCTTATTTATAGTTGAGCATACGCCACTTCATGGATGGTTTACAATCTTGTGGGGAGTTGTCTATCTTAACAGTTGCAACCTTTGCCAAAGGTTATTTACCTTCACCAAGAGTCACACCTCTTTGAAGAGTTATATCTTTTTCAAGGGTTGCAAACATCACCAAATAACACAATCGGTATTGTAAAGCAAACAATTCTTCAGGGGTCAAATATCACCAAGTTATGATGTTATCACCCTCATATACTTAAATCTCCCACTTAAGCACAATAGTTAACATGATATCTTGGTACAGATACTTTGCTCTATGCTAACTCTCAACTACAATAACTCTTAAATTGACATTAGTGAATAACTTGGCTATACATTAGCATACTATGCCACTTGTAAAACTTACTGCATCCCTTTCATGAACTATTGGTTATCAACCATACATCCCAGATGACTTCCAATTTGCACTCTTTCAAGCGAACAACATTGATCTTCTCAGGTAAAAGCTCCACCAATCCACCTTCGTGATTATTGTTATCATGCCTTAGCCACCTTATACAAACCTCACACCATTCATGAGGCTTCATCTAACCTTCTACGTCAACAAGAAATGAAGCAGAAATTGGATGTACTAACAAAAACAAGGTGTTGGATATGGTTGATCTGCCTCCAGGAAAATCTACTATAAGATGCAAGTGGGAGTTCAGGACTTGTTCAGATGGCTCTATTGAATGCTACAAAGCATGTCTTATAGCTAAGGGATTTATGTAGGAGTATGCCATAAATTATAAAGAGACCTTTGCTCTTGTCACCCATCTCTCCTATGCTTGCACTCTCATTGCAGTGGTTTTCACTTTCCACAGGGACTACTCTCAGATGGATGTAAAGAATTTCTCTCAATAAGGATCTAGCAGGGAAGTTTATATGCAGCCACTTCCAGGATTTTCTCATCCTCAACAATAGGTCGGATTTGTAAAGCATTATAAGACTAAAGCAAGCACCACATGCTTGGTCTGCAAAATTCAGCTCAACCATTCCCTGCTTGGTTATTCAGCTAGCTCTTATGACATCCTCAACAATAGGTCGTATTTGTAAAGCATTATATAGACTAAAGCAAGCACCACATGCATGGTCTGCTAAATTCAGCTCAACCATTCCCAGCTCGGTTATTCAGCTAGCTCTTATGACATCCCCAACAATAGGTCGGATTTGTAGAGCGTTATATAGACTAAAGCAAGTACCACGTGCTTGGTCTGCTAAATTCAGCTCAACCATTCTTAGCTCGGTTATTAAGCTAGCTCTTATGACATCCTCAATAATAGGTCAGATTTGTAGAGCATTATATAGACTAAAGCAAGCACCACGTGCTTGGTCTGCTAAATTCAGCTCAACCATTCCCAGCTCAGTTATTCAGCTAGCTCTTATGACTCAACATTGTTCATTAGATGCGCAAACCATGGCACCATTCTTATTTTGCTCTATGTTGATGACATGATTATTGGTAAATATTTGTGGGGCATTCACAAGCTCAAGTAGTTCCTCAATTAACAATTTGAGATTGCTTTGGTTTGTCTTGAGGTATCCTCTTCTCTTGATGGTTACTATCTCACTCAAGCAAAAGATAACACAAAGCTTCTTTCTCGAGCTGATTTTACTGACAATAAGACATATGATACACCTCTTGAGCCTAATGTTCGACCCAATGCTCATGATGGGGAGTCTATTCATTACGCTACCCGCTCTAGAAAGTTCTTTGGGAGTATAGTGTATCTCACAGTTATACATCTATATATCTCATATGCAGTAGATATCATCAACAAATTCATGGCAACGCCATCATCTTCCCATTTTTCCATAATTCTCTGCATTCTTTACCATTTGAAACGCACTTGTTTTGTGGCCTAAACTTCTCACTGTCACCTTTGATGATCCGTGCCTCTACAAATGTTAACTAGGCAAGAAACCTTATAGATTGTCGTTCCACCACAAGATTTTGCTTCTTGCTCAACGACTCTCTCATTTCCTAGTATAGCAAGAAGCAAACTGTGGTTGCTCAATCTAGCACAAAAGTCAAATACAAGGCACTTGCTGATATAATATCAAAACTTCTATGGCTTTTCTAGATTTGGGAAAATTCCTTACCCACAATAGTCACTATCTATTTAAAAACAGGTTTCAATCCAAACTGCGATCAATTACATCTTCCATGAACAAATTAAACACACTGGGATTGATTTTTTCTTGTCATCATAGCTTTAGGTTACTTCACATGCAGTTGTGGTCGATTTCCTCTAATGATTAGCTGGCATACATCTTCACCAAGTTCCATCTACCAGGCCACTTCCTCTAGCTGGGACTGTTAGAATATATCCTTAGTCCAATAGGCCCAAACCATTATAATCAGTCTAGATTGAATTTACTAGTACCACTGTATTGTACTTTTTGAACAATAGAGCTGTATAAAAGAGCCCTGCGTATAGTTTGTGATATATACAATATACAGAATATCCAGTCTTTTCAACTAGCTTAATACATAGATATTTCTTTTCAATCCTTTCTGATATGCTCCTTTCACTATAAGATTAAGAGTGACATTTCCATCTGTGTATCCAAATCTTGGTGAAGAAAAATTAGCTCGGGGACTTGGACACTTTTTTGTCAGTTTGCTATTTCTTGTTGCTTGATAAAAAATTATGTATTAAAGATTTTCATATGTAATACATATACAAAAAACTTATTGGTTTCACTTAATGCATGGGAAGGTTTGAGGATAAGGATATCTATTGTCTAAGAAATCAAAGAACAAGGATATTAGATGAACCTTCAATGTGTTTCTGTTGTTGACAAGGGGGCAAAGAAGTAAGCTACCTTTAATGCATGTCTGTTATTGCTTGACATTTTAGGCAGATTGGGATGGACTGAAGAATTCCAGTATGCAGTTACATTCGCCGGTCTTGTGTGAATTGATGGACTTCGAATATGTTGTCTTGCTTCTTTACCTGCGTGTGATGCTGCTATCATTTTGAATTGCACAACGTTTCTTCCTTAGGTAATCAAATATACTCTCTGATATATTTAAGGTAACTAGTGGTGTTGTTTCTGCTAGTAATTGAAGTACATTATTCAAAAGGGAACTTTTTAACATGTTCACCATTTCTTTTAAACAGAGGAGAACGCTAAGACTTTGTCTTGAGGGATTCCTTGTAACATTAAATGTCTGAACTCACATCCACCTTGTATTATTCAGGAAGTCACAAACTCTATTTTTATAAGTTTACAATGCAATGTAAATAATGTTGAATTTTTGTTGATTTTATCAAATATGAACAGTATACTTTCCAATCTAGTCATTGTTAGCATTGTCATGATTCATTAAGTTGCTCCAAATTATGCTTTGATTAATAACATGCACTTTCCTATTAGCGACCTCACGCTTGCTAGCATATTTCAACTCCATACAAAGTTGTTCTGTGTCTCTTGACTTTTGAGGTCATTTTCTTCTTGACAAAGTACCATCCAGGCTATCGTAATTTGAGAACTGTACTTTTTATAGATTTTTGACAACTCTACTTAAATCAATGTTCATTGTTTAATATTACAATACATTAGCAATTTCACTTTCACAGTCACAGTTTACTGCTTCAATAAGGTCCCCTTTTCTTTGTTTTCCAATTCTTAAGTTTATCTTGAATCCTATGCAACCAGTAGGAAAACATGTATGTAACAATCATTGACTCAGAACCTAGTGCCCCATTACATCTTATTAAATGATCAGATTCATCACCAAGACTTACCTTATCTTCTTTCATTTCATGCTCACACTTACATAAAGTTAAGAAACATACGTGGACTGTCATAGTACAAATATCAAGAGAGCTAATAAACTGATAAGCAGTTCAAAGAGAAGAATAGAGCTTACAACTGAGGTTCTGAACTCCATTGATGAACAGCTGCTTCTCCAAAGCTCCCTCCATTGAAACCAGTTTGCCTGTGATTTTCAACATCTTTCTTCATTAGCTTAAAAATGAAATGTGGGTGAGAGCTTATATTATATGTACCAACAAAAATGTTGTAGATAACGTTACAAAAACAAACTGAACCTCCAACTGCCTTACATGTCTTACCCTCTGTTGTTTTTCTTTTTTTTTTGGTTATATTTTCAAAACTACCCTCTTGGGCTCCAGTTGTAACCGTGCACATTCAGCCCACCAACTTAACAACTCGACCCAATCCGATGCTTCAAGTTTTGTGGGTTTTTTTTTTTTTTTTTTGGGTGGGTTTGGATTGGGTTGGGTTCTAATTAATAAAAGTATAACCCAAGTGATCTCTGATCCAATAGTTTTAGAAATAATTATTTAAATTTGTTAGTTCAATTAATTTTGGATTTTAAGATTTAGTTTAAAATAGTGTGTAACCTCGTGCATATGCACAGATACAATTATAAACAATTGCAATTATAAGGTTCAAATTATACATTTTTTTTTAGAAGAGATTCAAATTAATGAATTATATATGGTATTAGCTTATATATATATATATATATATATATATATATATATATTATATGATTTAGAATTTAATTGGTTTTTAGACTTTTCAGTTTTTGCGCCCAATAATTTACTTGCCACAAAAATTAAAAACTTAGTTGTACACTTGGCAGAAAATTGGATTCCAATTGAAATTCAATTTAGAATCTAATTGGATTTGGACTCTTTGATTTTTACACTTAATAATTCACTTGGCACAAAATTAAAAATTAAATAGGATACGTGGTACAAAATTGAGAATTCAATTAAGTCTAATTGGATTTTCTCTAAGATTTAGCTATTAATATATATATATATATATATTGCTAGTTAAATTTATTTTGAATCTTATGACTTAATTTTGATGAAATCAAAATATTATGTTTAAGTGTTTAACCGTTTACAGTCTTTCAAAAATGTGTACTGTAAGGGCCTAAAAAAGGCTAAGCCCACTTAGAATAGTGGAGTTAGATTTTATAGGCCCAGTGTAATTAATTTATTAGAGTATGGGTTGACAAGGTCAATTTTAATGCTCTCTTATGGTCCAACTATTAGGTTAGTGGAGATAGGGCTAAGTGAATTGTAAAAAGAAGTACTAAATCTGAAAATAACACTACCTTGAGTCTGGTCGAGGAGTCAATGTTTATAAAAAGTTTCAAGTTTTTCAGATACAAGGTTTCCCTACACAGTTCTTCTCTTTTCTTTCAATCTCTCGTCCCCCTCATTTGGAGGGGTTTCCTTTCCTTATATAGTCCTCTAGATTGCATCCTAACCCTCCACTTATACAGTTAAGGGCCTTCTTTTGGATGCTTGTCCCATCAGAGTTGTGTTAGAGGTGGTAAAATGTGCTGCAAGCTGTGAGACCACTGTTTAGAGGTCATTCTTTCATTAATGTGGCCATCTGAGTTGGTACAGTGCATTAAATGCAGAGGTAATGGCTACTTTATCTAAATATTTCATTTCTTCTTTACTCACACGTTTCTTCCACCTTCTTCGGTTTCTTGTCTTTTGGTACTATTGGCTTGCTTGGTAATTCTTGAGGAAAGCTTGGTCCTCGGGCTCCTCGGAAGGTCAACCTCTTCATCTTTCCACTTTGGGCTCTAATCCGCGGGTTGGGCCAAGATTGATGTGCAAATGGGCCTTTTTGTCCTCCTTGGGCTGGGCCCACAGTTTTCATTCCATAATCGGCCTCACCCTTCCTACATGTAAACTTATTAATATACACAATTTTCAATCAACTTACACAATTATGTATGTTATTTATTTATTTATTTATTTTTTGAGAAATAAACTAACTGCTAAACGCACACACATAGAGGTGTTCACCAAACCGCACAAACTGCAAAAACCGCACCAAAACCGCCCGTAAAATAGCATAACCGCACCGCACTCTCTCTATATATTAATATATTTAATTATTTTTAATATTAAATATATTATTAATAGTTTAATATCCCTAGTTTTCAAAAAAAAAGTTTGATAACCCTAGCAAGTGTTGACTAGGAAAACCAACCCAAAATAAAGAAAAACTAGCTCAATAGTTTAAAACTTGGCCCAAAACAAAGGGAAAAATTAGTTTTAGGCTATGTAGGAAAAGCCCAAAATTTGTAAAATATACCAACTTCAAACTGTTCAAATCGCATCTTATACATAGTATCGCATATATGACCGCAAAAATGAGGTGTGGTGCAGTTTAGGTTATGGTTTTGGCTAAACTCTAAACTGCACCACACAGCACCGTACCACATATGTGACCACAAAAATAAGATACGGTGCAGTTATGGTTTTAGCTAAACCGCACCGCAAAGTGCGGTGCTAAAAATTGCTCAAAATCGCACCGCACCGCAAACACCCCTACACACGCATACACTTAATTACACTCTCTCACTAAACTCAAACATATTAATTAACCCAAAGTACCACTACAAAAGGTCCTAACTCTTGTAGTAGTAGAGTGAGGTTTTAAGCAATGGAAAAGAGTTACACTTAATCAATGTGAGACAACACCCACTTTTTTCTTTTTCTTTTTTTGAGAAACAAACTAATTGCAAAGCACACACACATTTAATTACACTCTCTCACGAAGCTCAAATACATACACAATTATATATGTTGAATGTACATAGTTATGTACATTTTATAAATAAATAAAAAATTGTGTAAGTTGAGTATATATAAGTGAGTACATTATTTGAAAATTATGTACAATGAATGTGTAAAATTATGTACATTCTTTAAAAAATGTGTACGTTAAATGTACAAAATTGTGTACATTCTTTGATGTATATTTCTTGAAAAATGTGTAAGTAGAATGTACATGATTGTGTACGTACTTATGTACGTTGAATTTACACAATTATATACCTTCTTTGAAAAATATGTATGTTGAATGTACATAATTTTTTTACATTCTTTGAAAATTGTGTATGTTAAATGTATAAAATATTGTACATTATTTGAAAAATTATGGAAATTAAATATATAGAATTTAGTACATTATTTGAAAAATTATGGAAATTAAATATATTGAATTTAGTATATTATTTTAAAAATGTGTATGTTGAATGTAAATAAATGTGTATATTCAACATACACAATTTTCAAAAAATGTACACTGTGGGGCCAGAGAACTTATGACCCAGCCTACTTTCCATTAGGACCCAGGGCCCGTGCCGAGAAGAGTAGTTGCCGAGGACAAGTGGTGAAAGACCAAATAGCCTAGAGATGCAGCCGAGGATGACCCTGTCCTCGGCATCCCAAGACTTCAAAGGGAAGAGCGACATGTCGTCAAAGGCAGCCTCCAAAGTAGAAGAAGAGGCGAGTAGAATGGGACTCACGTGGGGGTACGGAGTGGGGGTGGTTCAAGGTAAAGACGTCACCTTCGCATTAAATGTGCCCACAAACGTCCTAACCATATTAATGGGAAAAGACTCCTGAACAGTGTGGTTTCGGTTATTGCAACTAACAGAGAGTGGGGAGAGGCGGCTGATGGGACATGTACTCGAGTAGGTACCTACCTGATCAACAGATGGAGGGTCAAGATCAACCGAGAATGACTATATAATGTGAAGACTTATGCGCCAAGAAAGAGAGGCGGAAAAGAGGGTACCCAGAAAAGGGAAAGGAAGGATCAGAACATTAAGTTTCATGAACAAGATCCACGGATAACTTTAGCTCACCTCTATGCGTCCACCATGAGTACCACGACTAACCACTGTCCGGTGACCAAGGCCTAGTCTTTCAAGCCCACGCTCTACAAATTATATTGTTTGGGCCTTTAACGTACGAACCCAATATCATTTTGGGGTCGTTACAAATTGAGACCTTACATACACAATTTTGTACTTTCAATGTACACAATTTTGTATATTCAATGTACACATTTTTTAAGGAATATACAAAATTCTATACCTTTCTCGTACACATTTTTCATAGAAAGTACTCAGTTAGTTATACTTAATGTACACAATTTTTCAAAGAATCTACACAATTTTGTACATTTAATCTACACAATTTTCAAAGAATATATATAATTTTGTACATTTAATATACACAATTTTCAAAGAACTTATACAATTATGTACATTAAACGTGCCAATTTTTCAATGAATGTTTACAGTGGTGTACATTTAACTTACACATTTTTTTTTATTATAAAAAATGTACATAATTCTATTCATTCCTTGCACACCATTATCAAAGAATGTACCCGATTATATACACTCAACGTGCATATTTTCTCAAAGAATGTACACAATTTTGTACATATAAAATATACAAGTTTCAAAAAAATTGCATATTATCAAAAAACTTACACAATTGTGTTCATTCAATATATGACATTTTTCAAGAAATGTACACAATTGTGTATATTTGACCTACACAATTTTCAACTCAAGGGGTTGGCTGAGTTGGTTGGGCTCTCGGTCTTAAGGTGCTTGTACTGGGCTCGGTTGGGTGTGCTCCCAGTTTGAGTCCTGCTACCTGCACTTTGAAAAGAATTTCCTTGACCTGCGCTTTACCCCTTCATGGGCCCACCCAACATGAATAGTGATTAGTCTCTAATTGAAAGCCTTGAGGATACACTGTGCGAGAGTGAAAAAAAAAAAAAAAAAAAAAAAAAAAAAGAAGAGACGTACTCAATTTTCAACATTGTAAATAATTCTATACATTACTCATACACATTTTTTAAAGAATATACTCAGTTATGTATACTTAATGTACACAATTTTTAATGAATATACACAATTCTAGTTCAACTTAGGATTGAGATTGGTTCGAGTTTTGGGTAGGTAGGTAGGTAGGTAGGTAGGAACCTGATCCAACCCGCAAATTTGGGTCTATAGGTCAGACATTTTTTTTTAATTAAAAAAAAAAACTCCCACCCAATGTTGTTTTGGGCTTCTTCTTTTTTTTTTGGCAGTGTTTGAGGATATTCTTTAATACTGGCGCATTATTTTTTTCTATGGTTTAAACTTACACATTTAACTATGTGTGCACCATGAAGGCATATAGAGAAAGTTTTCAGTATAAGACAGTGAGAGGAAAAATGTCAGAGTAGTGTGTCTGTGAATTGTGATCTTTAGCAACTATTCTTATATAGAGGGACTCATGTTCATGTAGGAGGAAAATATCCATGGAAAAAATCTAAATATTCAAACACGGTAACATTCTGAAGACTTGAACATTTCAAGAGAGAAGAGAGAAGAGAATAGATATAGAAAGTTTTAGAGCATTCGGAATAAAGCTCTTAAAAGCTAAAAAGTCAATTTTTAGCAACTCATTCCACAAAAAACATACTACAACAATGTTGCTATTTTTATAAATTTTGGCAAAAGGTAAATGGCAGTCTACTGTAGCTCAAAACTTACACATTTTTTTTTTTTAATTTTAATATTCCTTAGATGAAGTGGCTGATTGCTTTTGTTGTTTGTGGAAGTTGTTTTTATTTATTTATTATTTTAATGAGTTGTTTATATTATTTTAAATGAAGCGGTAAAAAAATAAAACTTTTGATAAAGGGTGTATTATTGATGTCAAAAAAAAAAAAAAAAAAAAAAAAAAAAAAAAAAAAAAAAAAGAAGAGAAGGAAGAAGCTATTGGGTCATTGGAGGGGAATTTTTACCTTCCATGGCTGCCAGCTTGCCACAAATCATGAGTTACGTGCATATTGTAGGGGGAAGGAGAAGACTTGGTGAGACTTTACTGCTACCATCCCCAACCTCTTTCTAAGAAGTTTTTTTTTTTTTTTTTAGAGGCGTTTAGATTTTACCTTATGATATTTCAGAATTTAGATTTTATCTCTAAAATTTGGGGGTATTTGAACTTTACATCCTGCAATTTTGAAATTTTAGGATGTAAAATCCAAACACCCCAAAATTTCAAGGTGTAAAATTCAAAAGTTCCTAAACTTTAAGAGTGTAATTTGCAATTTGCAATTTTTTTTTTTTTTTTTTTTTTAAGAAGCTAAATGAAAAAGGGATATATAATTTTGGGTTAAAAAAAAGCCCAAAATGAAGATAACCACCCAATAAAAAATAATCCGTGTCTCCCCAATATGGAATTATCTGTTGAAGACCAAAAAATAAGGAAAGACCATTTAACATATCTGTTAAGGAAAATTCATCAACCAAATCAGAAAGTCATTCCCGTGTGATGAGGAAATCAAACACAAAAGGAAAGCAACGGCTATGATAATAAATACAGATTGAATAATTGTAGGAAGTTTGTTCCCAAAAACTTTGTATGTATAAAATACGTTGATTTCATCCTGGTAACGTTTTATTTTTATCTTTAGTTAATAAATAGTATCACCTCCAAAAAAAAAAAAAAAAAAAAAATTAATAAACACTATTGTTTATTAACTTTTCAAAATTATTAAGCACGGTATACGGTTGACAAAATTTTTTAACTTCCAAACAAGTCTCTCAAGAAAGAAGTTGTGAAAAATTAAACTCTATCACATTACATTTGTGACAAAAAGTGATAAAAATTTTGTGGTCCTAGACTTTTAGAGTATGTTTGTTTGGAGAGATTTTAGGGAGGATGGAAAATTGAGGAAAGAAAAGTGGAGAGAAAACCTTTTAATGGATGTTTGGTTGGAAGGGGGAGAGGAAAAAGAATAATACTAGAGATACAAATTATTTTACAAAAAATTTTACAAACTGCTGATGTGATGAGTAAAGGTTGGCCACATCATCAGTTTGTAAAAATTTTGTAAAATAGTTTGTAGCTGTAGTATTACTCGAGAAAAAAACATATAGTGGGGCCCAGGTGTTTTCTTTCCGAGCCCATCAAAATGTTTTCTTCCCAAAATGGAGATAAAACTTAGATAAGAAAACTCAGTGCATTAAAAAGACTAGAATACCCATGTGCAAGTGCACATGGTTTTTCGTTTCTATGCCAGTTTGGCTTTTCTTTTTTTCTTTTCTTTTTTTCTCTTCTGATTTTTATCCCAGTTTGTTGTACAGTCATACTACTGCTATCTATTTTTTCTTTTTCTTTTTTGGTTATCAAAAACTATCTTCCTTTTTGTTTAATTTTGTGATTTTTTTCCTTTTTTTCTTTTTTTTTTCTTCTTTTTTTTTTTAAGTGCTCATCTTCCTTTAACTATTACTCCTTTTTTTAAAAAAAAAAAAAATTGAAGTGTTCATACTTCATACACAATTTTTTAAATAAAAAATGTGTTACTTTTTTATTTTATTTAATGGGGACATAATTGTAAATTTATACTTACTTCATTTTCCATCCTCTCATTTTTCCTCTCAATCAAACAAAAGAGTTTTCCATCCTTCTATTTTTTCATCCCTCCAATAAAACACACATGAGGGAAAATTAAATTTTTTCTATCCTCTCACTTTTCCATCCTCCCAAAATTTTCTATCCTTCCACTTTTCCACCCCTCAAACCAAATGGACCCTTATGTGGCGTTTGGTACGAGGTAATATTTTAGGATTCCTAGGAATGATTAAAAATTCTTATGTTTGGTTGCAAATTATGCTAAGAAATTAGATGTCAGGAGAATCTGGATTCTCCCTTTAAACCCCCTTTTATTAGGAATGTGGATTTCCTTTAAAACAGGTAGGTATCTAGATTCCCAATCTTAAAGGAAATTGTATTTTTTTTATAAATTGACAATTTTAACCCTTTTCCCTTATCATTTAAGCAATTAAGATAAAATATAAAACAAATCATCAATATCTTTTCCCGCCAAAATAACATAAACAAGATAGATAACTCTGTTGATATATTCTTTAACAAAGTTCTATTTAGGTTTCACGTGTAGAAAAAAAAAGTTTGAAGGGGACCCTCCATTATTGCTAGGTATTCACGTTTGCTGTTATGTGTGTTGCTCAACAAATTATTAATAGTTTATATTTTGTTTTTCATTATTTATTTAGAGGAAGATCTTTTTTTTAAAAGACTTAGTAGTTCATATTTAAATCTTAAGGATAGAATGGGAAAAATAAATAATTCATTTAAGATTCTTGGAAATAAACCAAATATTATCGTCTTACATTCCTAGGAATTTTAAAAGATTCCCAATGAAACCAAACATAGGAATAGCTACATTCCTAGGCATCTAGATTGTAAGGAATCACATTCCTAGGAATCTGGATGCCAGGAGTAATGTGGATTTCTCTGTACCAAACGCCACATTAATGTAGTCTTGCATTCAAAATTTGGTCAATATATTCGATTAAAATTTGTCAGCAGAAGGAAACTTCTGTCGTTTTTGGAAAGAATAGCTGTCACCAGTTGCTGATGATTTGTGCTTAAGTTCCAAACAAATGTGTCCTCATCCAACTAAACTGACTCTTAACACAACTTGGGGGCAGCCTTGAATCCCTTTGTTTCATGATACCAAGTCCAAAGCCATATCCCACTATTATCTCCAACAGATACCCATGTATCCTACAAGCAATTGGGATTGATTTGAAGAATTGTTATTTTGGGCTCCATAAATCATGTGGATAATTCAAAATGAAACTTAAATTAGATGAGAATTTAACTAAATTAAATATGCCACGTGTAAAAACATGACTCAAAATGAAACTTAGCTTTTCAAAAGATGAATTTGCATTAGGAAAATTTCAAGAGGTGTAAATTGGCTGAGAAAGAAATTATGAAATGAAACCCTATATGTTAAGAAGGAATTTATAATATAATTTTTTTTTCCTTTTTGGTTTCAAAACACTATATTAAGAATGTAATGTCATACTTTTATGTATGAACATAATAGTCAAGGCCATTATGGGAAAATTGTTTGTAAAAATGGTACATTTATTTACTCAAAAGGAAAAACCTATAAAGCCTGCCAAAGGAGCAAAAACTCAAAAGGGAAAAAAAAATCGATTTTAAGATCGAGTAGGTCAAGTTACGCAAGTGAGACTCGAAGACGAAACAGGCTTGAGCCTAGCAACCGAACCGCACCTACCTGACTTGCCCAAAGCTCGTTGGGTTATGCAGTTCCCTACTTAGCTCTAGTTCAATTAGCTCTTTCTAATGTTTCCAATTGAGATGTCCAGGATTGAAATCCACCCTCCCCTAATGTAAATATCGAATTATCAACAAACAAAGAAAATTAATGAAAGCCCAATTTTTTTAGGCAATAGCCCCAACTCAATCCACTTTAATCTCTATGGTTAGGTTGGCTTTTAGAGGTACCATAGGTTAAGTTGGTTTGGAGATTTCTCAACACAATAAGATTAAGTTAGATTAGACAATAATCCAAACTGAACCCACCCCGATCATACATGCTCCTAATAATGGTAATCCTTAGTAGATTTTTTAATAGGTAAATAGTAAGCTTAAGGCTCACGCCAACATGATCAACCCACCAATCATCTCAATTAATTTGTTGGCAAAAAAAAAAACAAATTGCATAAGAAGGTTTTTTATTTGTTGATACATTGCGTAAGAAGATTCTGGCTTTGGTTCTGGTTCTGTATGGAGGTCATACCAGTTATAAGTTATAACAAGGTAAAACATATTATGAATCCGTTAATGTACGAGGTTAGTCAAATGACATATATATATCTTGGTCTTCCTTAGTCTTTTCATTTTTATGCTGAGGTGGTCGGCCCCAAAAAACTAATAAATAACAATCAAACTGTCTAACTGAACTCCTTCCTTCCACAGAGAGAGAGAGAGAGAGAGAGTGTTAGTAATTTAGTACTATTTGTATGTATCATCCTTAGAAATAGTTCCAATGTGTACAAGAGTTTGTTACTTCGTTCCATAATTTCTAAACCCCGAGTTGCTCTCTTGGCCTTCCCTTATTTCCCTTTCATAAGCTAACAAAAATAACCAAAAGCTCCTTGTTTGTTGTTTGTTGTTCATTGCACTCTCTTTTATTTCCGATTCCTGCCTAGTCCAAACTCCTAAGTCCTAACTACCCTCTCTCTCTCACGCTTCTCTCTACATTTCACATAATAGGCATTTTCCAAATTTACTCATACATTAAAGGCAATGCCTTTTCCAAATTTGTATGAGTATTTTGGGTGGTACTGTGGCTGATTGAGATTTTTAAAATAGCTTGGTTTTTTTGGATTTTGTGGTTGATTGAAGGGGTGTTTTAACTGAAGAAGTTGAGGGGCAATAATTCGACGGGTTGTCGAAGATTCGGGTATGCTTTGCTTTGTTTACTTATGTTGATTATTATGGTGTTTTATTTGGTGTTCAAGGCCTTTGCATGCACAAAACCCATTTGCCTTAAATCCAAGATAATGTGAAGCTTCCAATTATTAACCTTTATTTAATTTTGTGATGCATTGAATTGCGAAGAATGTAACAGGATGCAGCACTTCTAGTTATTTGGTTGCAAAAACTCTTTCTTCCTTTTCTTTTTGGGCAGGTTGGAAAAAAACTCATTATTAACATTTGGATTTCTCATAAATAATAAATCCCAAATAGGATTAGATTGTCAAGTACTTGATGTCCATTGAGCAAACCACTGTATACAACTCTACCCTGATGCAACTTTGTTTCGATAAGCCCGAGTTAATAGTTGGCTTATTTTGTGAGAAACCTAGGCCATCAAGCTCGAAGTTTATTGAATTTCACATCATAGTTCTTTTTGTCTTGCAGTGGTCTAGGGACATCATGTTATGGCATTTATGTGCATGGTTTAACTTGTGAAAGAATGCTTGTTTTGATCTTCATTACTACACTAATTTCATTGGGCACTTATGCTATCACAATTGGGTTGTAAAGTCTAACATTTGTAATTGCTTTGTTTATTTTTCCCCTCTGGTTGTGCAGTATGAATACTAGTTGCAAGTTGGAACTTTAAGGATTTGGTTTTAACTGAAAAATGGATGCCATGGATCATAGTTGTAAGAGTGAAAATAGTAAGAATCAAAAGGTTCATTTTGATGTCCCTCCAAATGAAGTGGACCCTGTAACTCATAGCAGGTCAGGCTCTTCAGAAAATCTAGATGCAATTGAGAAAGTTCTTAATAGCCACTCTCTTGAATCTAAACAACCTGACCTTCAGACACAAGGACCAACATCATCAATAGATAATTTATCTTCCTCTATTTGGAGTACGCAAAGTGGATCAACTACACAATTACCTCCAATTCAGTTGGTGGGGCGGCCTGCAGGCTATGATCCAAATCGAATTCCATCATCAATATTTGCTAGTAAACCGACAACACCAATGGAATGGAGCAATGCTTCGAATGAATCATTATTTAGTATTCACATCGGAAATAACAGCTTCTCAAGAGATCATTTTATTATGTTCAATAGATCTCAAGAGTTAACAAGGACGGATGAATTGATAACTATTCCAGCTACCTTCCCCCATTTTACAGAATCAGAGCATGATAAAAGCAAGAGTGCCAATGTGGAGAAGGATTCTGGAGTAACCAAAGCATTAAATGAAACCACAAAGGTAGTTAGGAAGGAATCTCCAGGAGATGATAGAAAGGAAAGAGTGAATCCTGCTGGGGGGTTCCAAAACTTTTTTAATCTCTCTTACCATTCTGATGCGAGTGATAACAGCACCCGGTCCTTCAATTTCCCTATGTAAGCTATATTTTATACTTTTTAGATAGAAATAATCTTATCTCAACTTCAATGCATGCCATTTTGTATATAAGTTTAAATGTGACACACACAAAGATTCATGAATGTGTGAATTCTAACATACAATGTGTAAGTATGTGAAGGTTCTCTCAAATTTAATGGGAACTATATAGATTAGGAAGAAATTAAGGTGATCATTGTGCTCCAACTTTAATGTTTCTCAAGCAGTTCACTTCTTGTGTGGCTTAGCAATTACTGTTCCTAGGAAGCATGCAATATCATTTCATTGTAATCAATTAAAAATGGTTTTGGAGTCTAGCCAAGAACTAGGTTCTTTAACACCAAAAAAAAAAAAAAAAACAGTTATTCACTTATTCTGGACCTTGGTGTCTTCTTTGATTTGATTTCTTCATTCTCACATTTGAAATATTCTTTTTTCCATTATACATATCTAAATACACTCCAAATGTTAGTATATCTTGATTGATTTGACCTGGTTGATAGCCATATACAATCTGCAGAGGTTTTTGCAGTTATTCAAATATGTGCTTGCAATGATAGATTAGTTTTTTCCAGTTATGCAGGTGATAGTGCAGTAAATAGCCCCAGGACATTGGAATTGGAAATCCAGCAACCCGAGCAGCAGCTTCTACAAAAATCGCAGCCTCTAAAACTGCAAATGACCTCAAAGCCTGCTAGGATCAAATGGTTTTCTCGCCTTTCTTGTTTCCCACGTTGTTGTAGATAGAGATTTTTCTATATAATTGTTCTATAAGGATCACTATGTGACTTTCCCACTTCATTCAGAATGACTACCTAACTAGACACTTGCTCTAGATCTCAAGATGGGCCTCCTCTCCCCTAAACATGATTTAAATCATTGTGCATAGTGTGATTCAAACATGTACCTAAGCATTCTCTGCACCTATGTATGTGAGAGCGATTGTTTTCACCTTTCAGTGACGAAAAGTGATGGGAGGAAAGAGGATCTATGATTGTCAAAGAGAAGATTCATGTACATATCTCTCTCAAATATTTCATTATCACTTGAAATATTTGTGGCTGATATGTCTCTTCATAAAGTCCTCTTCAGTCATTCTTTTTTATATTTTTCCTTTAGTCTTCTGGAAATGTTTCATCTGAGACAGGTTATCATGTAGCACCAATCTGTGATTAATACTTTTGTTTTTGTATCATGATATTGTTTTGCTTCTTGTCTTGAATGAAATTCAATCAGCATACGTAGTTACCTCATTGTAATTCACATTGTAAGGACTCAAATATCAAATAGCCCAAACCCACTTAGAATAGTGAGGTTTGCATAATTCAACTTGGCCCAAATCAATATATTTGTAAAATAGTGGATCAAACAAAAAGGAAGGGTTTAGCCAGAGGACAAAAACAAGGAAGAAAAACTAAAGATCATGGATTAATGTATGTAACAGGCTTATTACAAGCTTGTTCGAGGAGGCAAATAATACACAAAATGAAACACTGTTCACGCTATTCTCTCAATGTTCTTGTTCTAATGTCTATCTCCTTCTCTCCTCAGGCAGGCCCCTTCTTTGGACTTAGGATACCTCAATAAGAACAACCACAGCTTAACGTTCCCTTCCTCGGTCTTCGAGCTCCCACACACATCTTTTGATGAACCAGTTTGACATCTTGCATGGTGCAACGGAATGCAAGATGTCAACAGCTATTTGGAACTTTCTTTTTTGTTTAAGTTTTAGCTTTTTTTATATACAAATTTTAAAATCTCACTTTTTAAAAGTATAAATTATACATTAAGCTACTTTTAGCAAAAAAAAAAAAACACAATAAACTAATGCCAAACGGAATAACCATTATTCTAATTTCTCACACTTTAAAGTCATCACCATAATGCATTCTTAATTTGTTCTTGTAGTGAATCGGGAAATAAAAGATAGTGTAGTCAATTCGAGATGACCAATCTCCTGAACTTGAGAGAGGAAATAGACATTTTTGGTTAATTTTATGCTTAATTCTCATTAATGCATTCAACATACATAAAATAGTGGAGGATGAGATAACCTCATCAACAAATCCTAAAACATAGGAACTAATTCTATCCTAAAACATAGGAATTATATTGAATACAAATAAATAACAATACTAATCTATATAGGAAGATTTACTCCATCACTAAACTAAAGTCAAATAAATTATCCAACACCTGGCTCATAAGAGTTTTTTCCTAAGTTAAGTTCATATAATGATTTTCTGAGTTGTAATAGTACTAATGAAGCAGAGGAGGCAGTTGACTGTTATGTTAATATACTTATCAAACTTTGATAGTTTCTTAACTACCTTCAAATTATAGCCACATGCACTGATTAGAGTAAGATATGCTGGGGAATAAAACAAACAAGCAGGCAATACAAAATGCACCATGTTCAGATAAGAGCCGTCTTAAGGGGGTGTTTGGTTCGCCCTAATATGCAATTAGGGCTGTAAATGAACCAAACTGATCATGAACAACATGAGCTCGGCTCGATAAAAAGCTTGTTCATGTTTGTTTGTTTATAAATAAGCTAAGCTTGAGCCTTAGTTTTAGACTTGTTTAATAAACAAGCCGAGCCCAAGCAAAAAAATTTGTTCACGAACAAGCTCATGAGCTATTAAGCTTGATACACAACAATTCAAGCATAGACTCATTTATAAATTTATATGTGTTAGCTATATATACTCATTACACATATCTTTACAATGACATGGCTATCATGAGATCACTACCTATATTACCTTAATTTTTTCATTCCCTTTAAACTGATCAATAACCACTTTAGACTATAATTATATTTAAAAATAAATAAATAATTAAGTAGGCCACATATAATTCTTCCCTAACAATTATCTAAATTAAAGTTATGAAACATATTAGTATTTTCTCATTCATAATAGTTACAAACATGTATTTTTCTAGTCCTTCACCATCTAACATAAATATAAAAATTGTATTTTGAACAATTGCTGAAGTTGTAGATAAGAAATGATGAATGAATGAATTTAATTATATAAATTATTAATTTGAATAATAGCTAATATCATAAGTAAGACTAGATGCATGATAAAATGAGTATACTATTTTTTTTATTTTAGAGATTTAGGCATTTAATAATGTAATTTTTTTAGATCTCAAGCTCAAACTTGACCTGAGCTCGAATTTGAGCTTGATATCAAGCTTGAGTTTGGCTTGACTAATTAATCAAGTCAAGCCAAGTCGAGCTCAAGCTCAAACACTTTTTTTAGGCTTGTCACAAGCTCAAGCCAAGCTCAAGTTTTTGATTTTTCCTGATGAGCCAAGCTTGAACATGCACTACTCGACAAAGTTCAGCTCGTTTACAGCCCCATGTAAAATATACAAATTTGATTTTCTTTCCAATCAACCCATATGTTACACATATTAAGACCATAAGTCTTATATCCAAAAAATATAAATAAATAAATTTTTTAAAAAATCATAAGTCTGGACATCTGTTATTTAGCTACTAGCATAAGAATGTTCATTGAGTTAAGAGTACATTAACTGAATGAACATTGAAAATATTTAAATTCAATTAAATAAAACAAAAGATTAAAATATCTTCTTGCAGAAGTAAAACAGGGATAGATTGTATGCTGTTCATGACCAATTTAGTCTTTAGGGTTCAAGACCCCAGGCCACAAATTTGGTCCAAGATAGTGGACTAGCAAAAGTCCATTAGACCCAAATTGACCTCTAAATAGTATAGGGTTGCAAAATCCACCTAAACCCACTCAATTATTAATTTTTTTCAAATGAGTATTGACCCAATTAAACCCAACTATTATTTACTAAATCATTCAATTCTAAAATACCCAAAAATTACTAAAAATACCAAAATATTATTGGAATTACTAGAATAACTAAAATTCACCCCAAATATTCAAAATATCCACGAAACTTCTAAAAGGACTAAATGCATGTCATGTTCTTATACTTTCTCCTCAAGCTCATCGTCCAAAAGACTAAAGAGCTGTCCACCATTAGCATTAATTGACCTCAACAACTCTCTTTGTCCCCACCTGAGTCAACCTACTTCTAAGTTCTAACATATGACGTGACTTTGTTCAGATGGGGAAATTTTGTTACACCTTCACTAAATAGTAAATACACACATTCTTGACTCAAGATTTTTAAGTCATTTTTGTGCTTGTGCAAGAGTGTGTATGTGCATAATTAGCAACAAAAAAAAAAAAAAAAAAAAGGTGTGTGTATGTGCATGTGAAAGGGTCATTACTCTTGCTCAAATATGTTGAATAGGGAAATTTTTTCTTTTAAGATCCGTTTAGGAACAACTTATTTACTTAAAACTGAAAATTTTTTGTTGAAAGTACTGTAAATGAAGGTAAAAGATAGTTGAAATAGTACAGTGAGATCTATAAATAATACCAAAAAGTATAATGAGACTCATAAATAGTAACGAAAATAAGTTAAATAGTAAAAAAAATTGATTTTTTAAGTCAATACCGAACACACACTTAGAGTTTTTCTACTTCTACAAACAAAATCACAATTTTTGCCATAATTTTCCTATCTAAACTCGCCACTTTTTCCCCACTAATTACCGTCAATTGCATGAATAATTGTGGCACAAATGGTACAATTTATTATGTTACTAGATTTTTTGTTCCCTATAAAGTTAGTGCTAGTTTATCAAAAAAATATAGTGTTAGTGCTATGAGCTATTTTCCCACCCTTAATTTCCAAACTCATCGGTAAAGCTCTTGCCTTAAAAAACCAATTGGAAGCTCACTCTGTCCTAGGCAACTCAAACAAAGTTGGGAAAGTGTGCTCTCTCTATGGAGGGAACGAGCCTATCCGCTACTATCAAAAGGGGAAGAAACTAATGTTGTAAGGTAAAGAACAAGGTAGCCTAGTCACAAGCATAACAACACAAACTAAAAAACTCAACAACTATAGTAAAAGTTTAAAAAAAAAAAAAAAAAAAAAAAAAACCCTTTAAATCTCATCACCCAAAACATGCACAGCTTTTAGATTCACTCTCTCCAACCAAACCAATGTTTTCTCCTCTCTTTTCTTGAAAGAAACAAGCCAAAGGGAACTTTACCGTTAATTAAAAAGCCTCTTACTTTCTGATTTCTTGGCCTAGGGTAGCTTTAGTAGAGAGAAAATAACTCCCTTTAAGATAATTTATCTAACTTTTTGTTGAAGTGAAAAAAAAAAGAGATTTTAAAAAGTTGTATATAAATTTATAAGCTCAAGCCAAACAGATTCTTATGTATATTTCAAGTTCCTATTTTCATATTAATATATATGCTCACTTGTAGTTTTCACTTATATTTCTTAAGGGTTTGGTTTACTTCTAATACTGTTCTAATTGGAAATCTCTTTTTATTTTAAATACATAATAGTAAGTTGTAGTGAGATTTAATCTCCATATTTTATTTAGTTAGTAAGTGACGTAATAGTTTTTTATTTAAACAAAGGAAGATTTTAATTTAAAAAATATTAGAGGTAAACTAAATCATTTTCTTAAAAAAGCCAACGTAAACCTTGGCAACAAAAGATGTACATATTATCATTTTCTCTTCATTAAATAATTCGGAAGATTAATGCTCATATCTTTATAGATACTTTGTTTATTTACATAAAATAGAGTTGTCAATGGGGGAAAACACCAAATTAAGAAACTTGCTGAGAAAATTTATCCACCTACTAGTCATCATTAAATAAAAAATAATAATCATAAAATAATTTCTTTTTTGTTTTTTCGGATAAGCTAAGGAAAATTACTTAGCCACATTAAGTTAGATGATGTCACTCTACGTCATTTATTTTTTTTAATAATATAGACCTCAAGATCATAGATATGAGTTATGAAAATCTGTAACAGTAGGAGTTTTGGCTTTTTCGTAATGTTGAACTTAATACATGACAATTGGAACAAAGCACCCTATGTAGATGCTTGTAATATATGACAATCTACTTTACAATAAAGTGTGTTTTATGTTAGCCAATGAAAAGGTGCATGTTTATTTTGCTTGTAACTATTATAGTAATCCAAAAAGGAAAAAGCAACTATTATATATATATATATATATAGTAATATGCCACTATGAATTATGATCATTTTTGTATGATTAAAGAAAGAACTAGTCCTAGTTCGTTCGTCCATATTTCGTTTTATTCAAAGCAATGGATTTGGGTCGGACCAAAATATGAGTTTTTTTTTTTTTTTTTTTTAATTGAAGATATGATAGTATTTGTATTTATGGTGTTTGTTCTATAATGATTACCATTTTCTATTAAAATAATAATTATTCTTATCATTATATTAAAATATCAATTGATTTTTTACGTAAGTTGGATTTAAACTCTTTTTTTTTTGTTTTTTTTTTTTTTTTTGTTTACAATATGTTATGCTGACTCCGCAATAATACTTTGTATTTAAGAATGTGCCAATTCAATTATAAAACTATTGACAATTTATGGAAACTGCTTTACTTCATAATTAATCATTATGTTTATTTTTTTTATGCATTTTTAGTTATATTTTCTTTTGCGTGTTAAGTGACAGCTCAATTATAATCACAATTTTTTATAGTGCCTCGCTCTTTCTTGCTATCTACTATATGTATATAAATAAATGAAAATTTTATTTATTCTTTTTCTATTTTTGAACATTTAGTTTAATAATGCAAACGCTCCCATCAATCACACTCTAATCTAAAAGGGCAGCTAAAAATTCCACTGGGCTTACTATAGGGCCCTTTAGCCTATCTGGACCTCATGAATCCTGGACCTACGCTACCAAAAGGTCAGTGGGCCCTCTCTCACCTTCTGGAATAACATCCCACGTGGGCTCCTTTATCTGTATCCACGTGTTGCTACTTTAAGGAATCTTTTTAACCTCATTAAAAGCCTAACGACCATACCCCCCAAAATTTTCTTCCCTTTTCTTTTCTTTTTTATTTATTTTATTTTTTATTTTATGGAAAGGAATATTTAATATAAAATAAAAAGCAACAGCTTTCACAAAATATTTCATAAGAGTGGAGATGCAAGTTGGCACAAAAAATTTCATAATTGCTATATTCTTAGTAGATAAAAGAATAAAATTATGACCAAAATATTTTCACAATAACTTTACAATAAGGTTTAGATGACAAGTTATTAATTATAAATAAATACAATGATATCATTATTAGTAAGTTTAGATAAGAACTAATAAAAATTTATAACTTAAGTTTTATTGTGAAATTATTGTGTCCGTAGCATTATTCATATGTTAAAATATATGCAGTGGTGGACTCGTATAAAACTTATCAACTCAATTATTAAAAAAAAAATATTATAAAAATCATTATGTTTATAGAATTACTTGGCAAGTTATTATATTATAAAAATGATTATATCTATAGAGATACTTGGCAAGTTATTATTGATAGATAAGTTTTCATTATTATATAGAAATGATAAATAATAAAATAATGTTAATAGATGATAAAATAACATCAATAATGACTTAAAATGAAAATCAATAAAAGTATATTATCTCAATTTCTACCGCATGCTATGGAAATTGTGGTGTATTCCTGTATAAGTAATGTTATAGATACTAAAAATTTCACAACAGTTGAATTAACAAATTTTTATTTAAACCCATGTTTGACATAATTTTTTATTATTTACTATTAACAATATGCCATATTAACCATGTGTGAAGTTCATTGACAAAAATTTTTTTAGAGACTTTTTTTTAATTTCAACTTATGATATTCACTTTTGATAATAATTTTATATTATTAAATCAAGATACTAATCAATTTTAGTATAAATAAAAATTAAACTTCAAATCTCTTATTTAACCATTAAAAATTTTATCGTAAAAAACCACCTCTTCCTATTTCCCATGTAGCACCGTTCAAAAGAAAATTAGAGTAGCCTAGCCAATAGGCACCAACAAGGCTAAGCAGAACCCCAAAGTTGACGTGGCTGATGCATTTATTGACCGGCAGTGGACCCCATTTCTACCCCGGTCCCCGGGTATGTCCACTGGTCCCACATCACCCACCCAAAACCGACAAAAACCCTAATTTTTTATTTTAAAAAAATAATCCAAAACCCAAAAATAAAAAAGCCAAAGAAGACGAAGAACAAGAACTAAGCCAAAAAAAAAAAAAGGAAAGGAAGAAAAACGCGTTTTCTCAAAAGAACAGAGTTGAATCTTCTCTTTCTTCACCGTCTTCGTCTCTGTCTCTCTCTCTGTCTCTGTCTCTCACTTTTTCTCTCCAAAGAACCAAAAATTAGGGTTAGGGTTTTCACAGAAGAAAAAGAAGAAAACCCTAATCTTTGCTGTGCAAGTGAAGGTATAGGGTGGGTTCAACTGAGAGTGTTTTTGGATACCCTTTTGGGTGTTCTGAAATGGGTTCCTCTTCGTTTTCCTCTTCAGTGATCAAATGGCACTTTTTTCACAAACCCATGTCTCCAATACTTGTTCTACTGAAGTTTATGTTTCTCCTATGGGCTTTCTCTCTTTCTCAAAAAGGTTTCGTCTTTGCCGATTCAGACAAATCGGTGCTCCTCCAGTTGAAGAACTCGGTCTCTGACCCATCAGCTTTGCTCTCTACTTGGGACTCTGATGATCACTGCTCGTGGTTCGGTGTCTCCTGCGACTATAATTCCCGTGTAGTTTCACTGAACATTACTGGGAATGAGCACAAAGGTAATTCTTGTTCAAACTTTGCTCAATTTCCGCTTTATGGGTTTGGGACTAGGATTGACTGTTGGACTAGTAGTGGAAAATTGGTTGGGAAACTGTTGCCTGTGATTGCTCAGCTTACTGAGCTTAGGATTTTGTCACTGCCCTTTAATGGTTTTCATGGTGAAATTCCTGCTGATATTTGGGGTATGGAAAAGCTTGAGGTTATTGATCTAGAGGGAAATTCAGTAAATGGGTCGATTCCGGGCCAGTTCTACGGGTTGAGGAATTTGCGGGTTTTGAATCTTGGGTTTAATAGGATTGTTGGGGAGATACCCAGCTCGCTTTCGAGTTGTGTCAGGTTAGAGATCTTGAATTTAGCGGGAAATCATGTGAACGGGACCATTCCGGGGTTTGTTGGCGGGTTGAGAGGGGTGTATCTGTCGTTTAATCGGCTTAGCGGGGACATTCCTAGTAAGATTGGGGAGAATTGTGGGAAGCTTGAGCATTTGGACTTTTCGGGTAATTTCTTGGTTGGTGGAATTCCAAGGAGTTTGGGGAGTTGTGGTCAGTTGCAATCGCTTTTGTTGTATTCGAATATGTTGGAAGAGGTTCTTCCGGCTGAACTGGGCCGGCTTCAGAAGCTTCAAGTATTGGATGTTTCGAGGAATAGTTTGAGTGGTTCGATACCTTCTGAGCTTGGCAATTGTTCTCAATTGTCTGCCCTTGTACTATCAAATCTGTTTGATCCACTTCCGCAAGTTAATAACACAAAAGAGGACTCTTTGATGGACCAACTGGGTTCATCAAATGATGATTTTAATTATTTCCAAGGTACAATTCCTGTGGAAATTATAATGCTTCCTAAGCTGAGAGTATTATGGGCACCTAGGGCAACTCTTGAGGGCAGGTTCCCAATCAGTTGGGGTGCTTGTGAGAACTTAGAGATGATCAATCTGGCTCAGAACTATTTCACTGGGGAAGTTTCTGACGGGCTCAGCCGCTGCAAGAAGCTGCAATTTCTTGACATAAGCTCAAACAGGCTTTCTGGGGAGCTTTTGGAGGGACTTCCAGTTCCTTGTATGACTGTATTTGATGTCAGTGGGAATGCCTTGTCAGGTATGATCCCCAAATTTTATAACAGCACTTGTCCTCCCGTTCCTTCCTCAAATGGAAGTCCTTCCAAACCTGGCAGTGACCTATCCACTCTGTATCTATCATTTTTTAATTCTAAAGCCCTAGTTGGAACTCCTTCTCAGTCACTTGGAGAAGAAAGTGGTCTTGCAATATATCACAATTTTGGACACAATAACTTTACTGGCACTATCCAGTATATGCCAATTGCACCTGAAAGACTAGGAAAGCAGACTGTTTACTCATTTCTTGCTGGAGGAAACAAGCTTGCTGGACCATTTCCTACCAACTTGTTTGAGAAGTGTGAAGGATTGGATGCACTGATTGTCAATGTTAGCAACAACAATATATCTGGTTCAATTCCAGCTCAAATTGGTACTGCCTGCAAATCTCTTAAAATTTTGGATGCATCTGTAAATCAGATTACTGGACCCATTCCCCAGGGTTTCGGAGAGATGGTGTCACTTGTTGCCCTTAATTTCAGTCGGAACCTGTTGCAAGGTCAAATTCCAACCAGTCTTGGTCTGATGAGGGACCAGAAGTATCTCTCTTTGGCTGGTAATAACCTCACTGGCTCCGTTCCTTCCAGCTTGGGGCAGTTGCAGTCTTTGGAAGAGCTGGACCTTTCTTCAAACTCACTCACTGGGGAAATTCCGAAGGATCTTGTAAACTTGAAACGGCTGACTGTTCTGCTGCTTAACAACAATAATCTCTCTGGGCAGATCCCCGCTGATTTGGCCAAAGTAACCATGCTCTCAGCATTCAATGTTTCCTTCAATAATTTGTCTGGTTCATTGCCATCAAATAATAACTCAATGAAATGCAGTAGTGCTCTCGGTAATCCATATCTGCGGCCTTGCCGTATGTATAATTTGGCTGTGCCATCTTCAGATCTGCAAGGAAGTGATGGCAATCCACAACCTGTTATTGCTAGTCCACCATCAGGAGATACAAACCAAGGAAGTGGGAGTTCTGGTTTCAATTCAATTGAGATAGCATCCATAACATCTGCCTCAGCCATTGTTTCAGTTCTTATTGCTCTGATCATCCTGTTCTTCTATACCCGAAAGTGGAACCCAAAGTCCAAAGTTACTGGGTCTGTTAGAAAGGAAGTAATTCCTTTTACAGACATTGGGGTTCCATTGACCTTTGAAGGTGTTGTACGGGCTACAGCAAATTTCAATGCAAGCAACTGCATTGGGAATGGAGGTTTTGGGGCAACCTACAAGGCAGAGATCTCCCCTGGAGTCCTAGTGGCTATAAAACGGCTTGCAGTTGGAAGGTTCCAAGGCATTGAACAGTTCCGTGCAGAAATTAAAACTCTTGGAAGGCTCCGCCATCCAAATCTTGTCACCTTGATAGGTTACCATGCCAGTGAAACAGAGATGTTCCTTATCTATAATTATTTGCCAGGTGGTAATTTGGAAAAGTTTATCCAGGAAAGGTCCACAAGGGCAGTGGATTGGAGGATACTTCACAAGATTGCACTGGATATAGCCCGTGCACTTGCCTACTTACATGATCAGTGTGTACCACGGGTGCTCCACCGTGATGTCAAGCCCAGCAATATTCTGTTGGATGATGATTTCAATGCTTATCTCTCTGACTTTGGATTGGCCAGGCTATTGGGAACTTCAGAAACCCATGCTACCACTGGTGTGGCTGGAACTTTTGGTTATGTTGCTCCAGAATATGCAATGACTTGCCGTGTTTCCGATAAGGCCGATGTGTACAGTTATGGTGTGGTGCTTCTTGAGTTACTCTCTGACAAGAAAGCTCTAGATCCTTCATTCTCTTCATATGGGAATGGCTTCAATATTGTTGCTTGGGCATGTATGCTCCTGCGTCAGGGCCGCGCAAAGGAGTTCTTTACTGCTGGGTTATGGGATGCAGGTCCCCATGATGATTTAGTAGAAGTTTTACACTTGGCAGTTGTGTGTACGGTCGATTCTCTCTCTACGAGGCCAACAATGAAGCAAGTTGTACGACGGCTTAAGCAACTTCAACCCCCATCATGTTAGGCGCCTGGTGAGACTTTCAATTATTAACATAGCAATTTGTAGAAGGTAAGCCCCATTGTAATTTGTGCTTGTGCACGTGGTGGTCTTCGTGCCCTTAGCTTGAGTTCTAAATTGTAGTTAATCCACTTGTAAATTGTAATATAGTTTTGCCCCCATTTTTTCAAGTTACTTCCCTGATTGGGGGGCTTCCTGATGAATCTGCAGAAGAATGCAGATATTGTTTTCCACGTTATATACTTGTACTTCAGGTTTATTTGTTGTTTAATAAAACCATAGAATAGAAGAAATATTGCTGGGAAACTTGCTAATTACTTAATTCAATTCTTTCCTATCTTTGGCTAAAATGCAACAATTGATCCATACTGGTATATCCTCGAATGATTCGTGGCGTTTTTGCTTCCAAATCAGAAACGTATACCCATTTCTGAACTGTTTTCCAATCTAATAAACAGTCAAGTCCAACAACAAGCTCCTTGAGATAGAGCTCCAGCGCAATGCGCATGAACAGCTTCATGTTCAGGCCATTGGGATGGATCATAAATGGATGAGCAGCTGCTCCACCAGCAATCATGTTCATCATTGGAGTTTCAACCTGACAGTGAAAAGAACATTGAAGATAAAGAAAAAAGTCTTAGTGCCACATGTAGATACCACCTGGATAAATTGAGTAATCAAAGATCCAGACAAGCAACTGACCTCCAAGAAATCAAGATTGTCAAGAAAGCGCTGAATATATGAAATGATCTTAGATCTTTGTGATAAAAATTCGTTGATCCTCCATATTCATCATTAAATCTAGATAGGGTGTGTCGATAACGAGTTTCCTATCTTTCAAAAATATATGTTTCAGGATTCCAGGTATACCTCCTCTTTCTTCTAATCCTGATCTTTCAAAATATATGTTTCAGGATTCCTGGTATACCTCCTCTTTCTTCTAATCGGCATTGTCAGACACAGAACCAGCCTTTGGCTATTGCCTGGGAATCATATGGAGAGTGGAGACAATGGGATAAGACTGAATGATCTTGGAAGAATACTTTTAGCTCCCCTTTTAGTTTTCCCTGGAAATCGAAAGAAAATGAGGTCCAAATTCGTAGGCAGCTGGCAACGCCCGAGTTTTGATGGTGGATAATATAAAATGAAACTGTGAAGGGATTCGAGCTATGAAGGGGGGAAAAAGATTCCTAAACTCTTTGCATTAATGTTTTTAATTATAATTAATTAACTATAAAGCAACAAATAAGGGTATCTCCTAATCTGATTCAGGGACCCATATGCCCTTGCACCCGCACTTAACAACTATTTTCCCTGGCTTTGCTAGGAGGATTTTCCTGTACATTCTTGAATTGGTTGAGCAGTAAAGAAACTTACCAAGTTATCACTTTCAAATTCAGAGAATTTTTTTAATTAAAAGTGGACAATCATGAACTAAATCCTATTTTTCGAAAACAGTTAAGGGTTCAGAAGTTATAAACCCTTCCCATGAATGTGGTGGAGGCCTCAATTGATTAGGGGGGGAAAAAATATCCTCAAAACCCCTTGGAATTATCTTTTAGTTGGTAAGTAGAGAAATGAATGAATATAATGATAATTTGATTCTTTGTAATATATAGGAGAGGAAAGAAACAGAATTTGTTTTTCCAACTTCAATATAAGAAGAAAACATGGGTACCATTATTTTTTATAAATTTTCCTATATATGTCAAATTCCCTTCGGGTGATTCATTAGCAACAATACTTCCAGTCTTTTTAATCTGCTAATATACAGTTGCAAGACCAGACTCTGTTCGTTTGAGAATTCAAATACATTACAGGCCATCCTCTAGTTTGTGCATAGGATTAGACATGCAATGAAACAAACTAAAAGAAAGGACTTAAAATGCTCTATATCCACTTTAACCTTTTGAACGAGAGGCTTCATGTACTGACTGAATACAATACGAGTGCCACTCCATTGAAAGACAAGAAAATTGAAAACTAAAAAACACGAAAGAGAAAATGAATCCACCGTTTTGGTAGTCTTCCTCACATGGATACAGGATAAACATTACAAAATGGGAGTGGGGTTAACAACTATATGTTTTAGAGGGTGTGCCACATCACCACCACCAGCATGCTTGACAAACTCTGCGGGAGTTAGAAAGCTGCCATGACAAACGCACACTATCCTCACTTCCTCACCTTTCCTATATCTGTAAAGAAAACCTTCTATCCTTTTTCCATTGGGGCCATCACCTTTGGTAGACACACAAGGCATATCTTCCAACACATTTCTCACAATCTCCTTAGCTACTCCCTTGTCAGCATCCGTAGGTTTTTTAGATTGATTTTCCATCAGAGCTGCAGCACACCTGCTTGATTTTTCGGTGATTGTCATTCCATTGTAGAGTGGTGGTTTCTGGTCACTTTCTGTTGAGTGAGCACTGGTGGGACTTCTCACTTCTATGCACTTGTTCATTCCTGCTGCATAACCCAAAACAAGTAATGCATGAGTGGATTGATCAAAGAATCCAATAATAGCTCATGAATGCAGACTGCAGGAAACCGTAGTGAACATCTGCAGAATATGATTACAATTGTTCTACCAACATTTCATAAGATTACTGACAAGAAACTTTCAGATAAGCCTATATACAATACTGAATGGAAGGATGAAATGCCTGATAGTTGGACACAGTCATTAACAGTGCATCCAATGTGAAAAATCAAAATATTGACCATTCAAAACCAAAAGCCGCATCTGATGCAGCCCTCAATTTTAGCTTTAGGGAGAAATTTCTGGTTTAGCTTGGGATGTCATTAGGGTGGTCAGATAATATCTGCTTGCATGCGGAGCAGTAGAAAGTTATGACATAGAATTAGTACAGAAATAATACATATTCTTTTTTTTTTTTAATTAAAAAAGAAATTGCTCTATCAGGTTTTCAAGAGTAATGAAGCGAGTGAGTTAACCAGGTTTTCCGTGGCTTCCTAAGTAACACAATTAAAAAGATGCAATTAACAAATAAATATAAGTGAGCAATCTATTCAAACAATCGTTTCTCACTTGGGCATCATCTGTTGCACTGAAAATCAAATTTTCATAAGAAACTCAAGTTCATTTGGCTGGGAAACTGTGTGAACTCGCCAATTGCTTTGGACCAAATGGAATCTTCTCCCCCATAAGCAAGGGTTGACTTCAATCCCAGCTTCGGTTGAATTTCCCTATTAGTTACAGTTGATGTGTAACTCAATTGGAGCAGTACAAGACACACTGACACAGGAAAAAATGTGCCACATAACTGGTTGCCTGTGCTAGAAATCTCATAAGCTGATGCAATTGTGATCATTTTAATAATCAAATCCAGAACAAGCAAATTTTTCTCCATATCTCTTTTAGAAATGGATTCTCTCCATCTTGAAGTGGTGAGTGTTCAAGTTCTACAGTTCCAAAGAGACTTTTTGACAATATTTAGCATGGCTTTGACCTAGAAATGCACATTAGTAACAGTGAACCATTCGTAATAGAACATCAATAATCGCTTGTTTTACTACTCAAATAGCAGAAAAAATTTGCTTGTGTCCTCTTTCCTCAGGTCTAATGTTTCTATATAAACAATTGATAATTTAATATACATGGTCCAAGCACATCTCATCCTTCTAGATTCAGTAGCCACTTAATTCGTCACCCAGGGGCATAAATATCATCATATAATTTCCTAGTTCCAAGTCACTTACAGGATGATGCTTAATGTAAATCTAATTTTGTGCATCAGAACTTTTCTTTCTCCTTATAATTCTTTTCTTCTCTTTTTTTCTTTTTCCTATGGTGGAATGACTAGGGGTGCCCTGTGAGAGAGGGGTATGCACTGGAATTCTGAACATTGATTCCCTTCAAGAGTAAAACCCAAAGTACGTAGAATCAATTATTACTATCCCGTAATTTAGCTTTTTATGATTTATCTTCCGTTCTTGTTCTTCAACAGATGCAAATTAGGCAGTAGCAACTGGACATTTAAGCTATTAAATATATAATTAATACCCAGATGTTACTTAGTGCAGGTTTGGCTAGACAGTTTAGTGTGTGAATAATACTAGTATTATGTGTCAACAAAATTCATTTGCAATTAAAATCAATTTCGTGATAACATAGTCAAGAAGAGCAAACATTTTAACTAAACACATCAATACATTTGCTTATTTAACAAGGCAAAAAAAAAAAAAAAACCAAGCCAAACCAAACCAAAAGATCCCCAAATGAAATTATTAAAACAATATAGAATTCGAATCCTACTCAACTCAAAAAGAATCAAAATTCTCATTCTTTTCAAAAGGTAAAGGCAAATAAAAGGTCTCCATTGCATAGAAAAATCCTTCTAAAATTACAATCAGTCTTTTTGGATCTCAGCTACCTTCATATTAATACGGGTCAACAGCCAGCCAGCCAGCCAGTCAGTCATTCACAAACTGTATAATGCAAGCCAACTAAACCAAATAAAACACATCCATTGTTTCAATCTTAATCATTCCACTTTTTTTTTTTTTTTCTTCTTTTTTAATTGAGGACAGAAAGTCAATAGAATAAACAGATGCAACCACCAAATATGCCACCAGTATCCAAATTTTCTTGTTTGCCAAACATACGATTACGCAATAAGCATAAGATGTTCAATAACATAAGCAAAAACAGTTATATTGAAAAATAAAATTCATGATATTGCATGGAATTACCTTGAGGCTGAGATGGTTGGCTTTCGGATTCAGAAATCCCAGAAGAGGCACTCCCTTGGGAACCAATTGAGCCTTGTGATAAGGGTATTGGTTGTTGTGAAAACCCCTCCAAGCCATTTCCTTTTTCACAACCCCAAGAAAACTCATTCAAAACCTTCACACACTGCTCTTTCTCTTTCTGATCATTACTATTATTACTACTAATATTGTTATTATTATTAGTATTGTCCACCCTCTTATCCTTCCAATTCCTTTGCTTCTCCGACCTTTTCCTCTTCGCTTCCAATCTTCTCAGACTCTGCAACTCCTTCCTCTTCCTCCACTGCTCCTCTGTCTCCGTAGGCAAAGAACAAGTCCTTATCAAAGGTGTTGGTGCACAAGCCATAGGTACCACACACGTTGTCTCTTTTTCTTCCTTCACAAAGTCTGGTATCGAAGACGACCTCATAAGCTTCTTTGCTCTTTCAGGGTCCACCCCAAACCGACCATTCAGTGAAAGCCCAAGACTTAGCTCTATCTCCTCCCTATCTTCTTCGCTTCCCTCTTCCACTTCCATTTTCTCATGAAAATGATTCCCAGCCATAATTCTCGGCAACAGATCTCTCGGGAAATTCCTCATTTGCATGGGAATTCGTCGGCTTATTTCTCTGCTTCCAATATTCTCTGCTTGCGCCATTCAAAATGAGAAACAAAAAAAAAAAAAAAAACACAAACAAAACACTACAAGAAGCAAACTTTGATCAATTTTTAGAAACACCCAAATGAGAAAACTTGATAACAAAGCAGAATTTTATCTGGACTTCGTTGAGAGTATAGCTCATAAGCTCCATTTTTTTTTTCTTTTGAAAAATCAATTCCAACATTGTTTCTTTAAGACCCAGAAAGAGAAATACCACATTTTTTTCCTCTGCAACTTTCCCGGCAAACAGACAGACACAGAGACAGAAAGAGACAGAGACAGAGGCAAAGCAAAACAATCCGAGAGAAAATATATTACTTTTGATAAAATGGAAATCAAATTATATTTTTCTCAGCTATAATAATAATAATAATCAAAGAGCAGGAGTGAAATGACGAAAAGACCCCTGGGGGTTTTGAGAATATTGGAAGTGGGTGAGTAGGTGACACGTGGAGGTCATGAAGAGGAAGAGAGAGCCACGTGTGTAATAGAAACGGATCTCGAGGTGGAAGGACAAAGAACTTTATCAAAACAAAAAACAAAACAAACATCGACACCTGTTTGGTTATTCTTCGAAAAGCCTGAAACACAAGAAGACACTGATGGATTGGGTTTTTTCTCATTATATAGATCCCACGTGTCGTCCTATGAATCAGGAACTCCTTCTAACTACCACGTGTCCTAGATATATTATTTATACCCCACCTCGTAAATCGCAATGGTAACGCTACTCTCTCTCTCTCTCTCTCTCTCTCTCTCTGAAATTTGATGACTAAAGTTTACTTTTGGTTTTAGGGTTGTTTTCGTTAATTTTTATTTTTACCACCCTCTTAAAATATTTGATTTTGTTTTCCTATTTATATCTTATTATCCATTGCTTTTAAAGGCATTACTTGTGGCAGTGTATTAGTGCGCTTAACATATTAAAATGCAGACATATATTTCAAATTGAACAAATATTTGTATCTTAATGCATTACACACAAGTTTAACCATGTTTTTAATAATCAGATAAACATGATATTTATTTGTGAGATCTATGACTTTATATTGGTTTGGGTTATCTTTTTCAAACTTTTATATCTTAATTTATAAGATATTCAAGCATATTATTTTTCAAAGAAAAATGTGTATTATTTGAAAATAAATTATTTTTTATAAGAATGAAAACGTATGATTTCTTTAATAAATTGTGTCTAAAATTATATATGAATAATCTTTCTAACTGTCACATCATAGATTAAAGTAAGATAGCTTTAAATCATTTTAAAAGCTAAACATGTGACTTAACAAATAGTACACCTTTTATCTTTTTTTATTACTATTATTACTCTACAATCAAAATATTATCAAGAGTCTTTGTACTTTCAAATTCAAATTCTTCACTGCAATTACAAATAAAATAGAGTAATCAAATTATTAATTTGTACATAAATAAATAAAAACAGTCAAATTACTATAAATAAAAAATTTGATAATATAGCCAATACAAAAATAAATCAAACATAAAAGATCAAATAAAAAAAGTTTAAAATAGAAAGGATATAAATGAAAAACAAACATTAATCAAATTCTTGAAACAGCTGCAAGTACTAGATGGGGTTGAATAAGAAGGTGACACGTAAGCAGAAATGCTCGGGATTTGGGTCAGAGGGTTTTCGTAGCCGTATCTTTAGGTTTAGCCCCACGAGTCTCGCTGTCCCAAAGAAGGAAGGCTGTCGCGACGTCCGAATTCGATGAGTACTCGCTGCCAGAGATAGGACACGTTTCAATATCGGCATTTCCGTAATTCAAGACAAATCTAGTGGGAGTTGTGGAAGCTGCCCTAGTGGATCAATTTTTTTTTTTTGATTATTATTATTATTATTATTATTTTTTAATTTGCCAAATTGTTACCAACCGTTTGGTAGAAAGGATAATTAATAAGGAACGTAACGTAAGCGTTTTTTTCTTCCCCACTTTTAGAATTCATTTATTATAGCAGATTTTTATTATGGCATAAATATAAAAAAATATCTATTATATTTTAAAAAAAATATATGTTTGCCAATGCTTTTTTGAAAATACTAGTTTTGTGTTTTCAATAGAAGTTTCTCTTAAGAGATGAGTTCCAAGATGGAAAGGTTGTTTCTTGAAATGTTTTAGAACAATCATATTTTACAACATCATTTTTATAAATAAAAAAATTATTCAATAAAAAGGTCCTCATTTTTTTTTGAGAAAAAAATGTCCTTATTTTAATTCTAGAGTTTTAATTTTTATCATTTCGTTCTCGTATTTGTAAACATTGTAGTCATTCAGTGCTTAATTTGGATTACCCTTGACTTCCTAACAACATAGTTTTACTCTATTTTCAACTTGTAATCTTTTAATACTAAAAATACTTGTTAATTTGTATATATAAAGTCTATGCTAAAAAAATAAAAAATCTTCTTTCTTTTTTCTTTCTTACCAAAGCCAGCTCTCATTTTTCCTCTCTCTTGGCTTGTACATAAGAGGATTTGGATCGGTTGAATGTATGAGTTCGGTTAGAGTATCTTCAGCAGCTTATCTAAATTTTTGTATTGTTTGGACAGTGAACAGTGACATTTAGGGCCTGTTTGGATTAGCCTGTTTTCATCACTCAAACTGAGTTCTCATCACTCAAACTGAGAATTGTGTGGGACCCACTAAATACTGAAGTGTTTGGCTTGATTTCCTCTCCCAGTTTTCATCACTCAAACTCAGTTTGGGTTGAGTGAAAAACATGAAGGAAGCAAATGGAGAAGAGGTGGGATTTTGGGATGATTTTTGGCTCCCTTTAGGTCCCTTAAGGAAGCAAATTAAGGGTCCCCTTGCTGTGGGGGAAAATAATTTGTCAGTTAAGATGTTCTTATCTAACCCCAATGTGCTTTCCTTCAATTTTCCTAAAACCATTTTGAAGGACATTCAAGGTATCTCATTAACTTCGTGTCCTGAATTGAAGGATAGGCTTATCTGGGCATATTCCAAGGATGGTTCTTTCTCCTTAAAGTCTGCTTATCTCCTTGCCAGAGGTTTAAATCCTTTGAACCTTGCTTCTTATTCTTGTAGGTGGGTCTAGGATGCTTACACTACTCCAAGGATCAAATTCTTTTTGTGGCTTGTTTCTCGGAATAGTATTCCTACTCATGTAGTGCTTGGTTCAAGGGGTTTCAACCTGTGTTTAACTTGTGAAGTGTGTGGACTCTCAAATGAATCTATTATCCATGCATTGCGTGACTATCTTGGGGCTAAAAGAGTTTGGGCTGAGTTGGGCATCCAGTGTACAAATCAAGAGTTCTATGATCTCCCCTTACCGGAATGGCTGAAGAGCAACTGCTGCTCGGTCCAGATTTTTTCTTGGCCTCGTATTCCTTGGAAAATGCTATTCCCTTAGGCTCTTTGGCTTATATGGCTCCAACGGAATAAGGTAATTTTTCGTAATGGAAATCTTGATGCGAATTTAGCTAGTCATTGCATTAAAAAAAGGAGTTGAGTTCTTTGCTATTGTGCCTGAAAACCCCATTAAACCGAGTAGAGTGTTGACTCGGGTCTCTTGGACTAAACCCTAAGAGGGATGGGGGAAGTTGAACTCGGATGGATCGGTGTTAGGGAACTCGAAGAAGGCTGGTGAAGGAGCTGTGATAAGGTGTAGTAATGGGGACTGGATTGCGGGTTGCTTAAGGAAACTTGGGAACACGTCTTGTATACTGGCTGAGTTGTGGGCACTTAGAGATGGGCTTCTTTTGGCAAAATAGCTTAATTTAGATAATATTTGTGTGGATATGGATGCTGAATATCTTGTTTATTTGCTTTCTAATACTTCTGTGGTTAACCTTAGTCTTGAACCTTTATTATCCGATTGCAGGAACCTAATAAAGATGTTCCTTAACTGTACTGTGACGCATGTATTTAGGGAGGCGAATAGGTGTGCTGATAGATTAGCTAGGTTGGGGGCTGATCTGCATTCAGACCACCTTATTTTGTATAATCCACCGCCTGTGGTGGAAGACCTCCTAGCTAGTGATAAAGCTGGCCATTTTTGTAATAGACTTGTGGTGCCTTAGTTGTATATTACTTGCATGGTTTACCAAAAAAAAAGAAAAACATGAAAACTGAAAACAGCAAAATGTTGTTTTCTGTTTTCACCCCTCAAACTGAGTTTGAGTTCAGTGGCATTTCCGTAAATCTTTTGACCTCGTGGAGCCCACCCCTATGACTTTTCCTATCAAGTAAAGTCTCTCTCTCCAACCCGTTCTCTGTCACTTCTCCTTCTTCATTTTTTTTTTCTTTTACCCAGAGCCCTCTCTTCTTACTGACCCAGAGAGAGAGCAAGACCAGAAAAGAAAAGGGACGCCGGCGAATCGAACTGAGCCAAAACCAGAGACCAGAGATCGGTTCAGCCCAATTTTGCCGCCACCAGCCAATGAACCAGAAAAGGAAAACCATAAGACTATGATCGCCGGTGCTGGTTCAGCCCATTTCTGCCGCCACCATCAAAGCGAGAGCCTTGAAACACCAAGACCATGATCGTCGGAGTTGGGTTTTGATTTTGTCGTCGGTGCTGGGTTTTATTTTTATTTTGATGAATGAGTTTTGATTTTGTCAATGGTTGATGAATGGGTTTCGTTGATGGTTGATGGGTTCTGTTAATGGGTTTTATTTTGATTTTGATGAATGGGTTTTAATTTTGTCAATGGTTGATAAATGGGTTTTGTTGATGGTTACTCGGTTTTGTTAATGAATGGGTTTTGTTGATGGTTGCTGGGTTTGTGGTGGTGGATCGGTTTGTAGTGGTTGATGGTGGCTTGTGGCTGGGTAAATGGTGGTGGATTGGTAGTGGTTGATGGCACCGATGAATGGCTGTGGGTTGAAGGGAGGGAGAAGATAGAGAGATAGAGACGGAGAGACGCGGGTAGCAACAGACGCAATAGTGGGTAGTGTCAGTGGTGGGGTCCACGAGTTTGGGGAAAAGTGGTAGAGATATGTAACTGATAACTTAACCCAAACATGTGATTTGCAATTTTTGAGTGAAATTGAGTTTGAGAATTGAGTTATGAGTTTTGAGTTTGAGTTATGAGAACTGAGTTTGAGTTAGCTCTAAACCAAACGGGGCCTTATCTTTTACCTACCTACTTTTTCAAATACACTTTCTAACAAATTCTGTATCATTTTCTCCATCTCATTTAAATATTATTTTTTTGTTCATTCTTTATTCTTTTTTTAATAATCATTTATTCTTCCTATGTTCATTCCCAACAACTATATTTTTTAATGAGAAGTGTTATATCCACAACATTTTTCGCAATACTTTCACAAGAATCACAACAAAATTTTATATGAAAAATTGTTACTAGTTTTAACATGAACCCACCACTGAAATTATTTTTTTTTCTCACCAATATTAGCTAATAACAATTTGTTGCTTAAAATTTATTTTGAAAATATTATGGTAGCATTTCTTAATTGTGATTTCTTATTCTTTATATTATTTTTCCTTTCAATTTCATCCATACGTTTTTTATTTCTCTTGTTTTTTCTCCACCACACACATATACCCTCTCTCTCTCTCTCTCTCTCTCTCTCTCTCTACTTGATTCTAGAACATTCTCTAGCTCTCTACATGATAAGAAACAAAGAAAGAACAAGCAAGAGATATCTTGCTTGCTCCACTGTTGATCGAAGGACATAGGCAGGTGTAGAATCTTGCTTGCTCCATCGTTGCTAGCTCTCTGTCTTTTTCTTTTCTTTTCTTTTCTTTTTTTGGCTTTTATTGTTATGATTTGATTAATTTTAAGATTGTGTTTTTGAGTTTGTATTTTGATTATGCTTGAGTTTAGAGATGTTTAAGAGATGATTGTTGTGTTTGTAGCCGTTGTGAATGTTTGTAGCTGTTGTGAGAGGAGAGAGAAAGAATTGTTTTTTATTGAGTTGTATGATTTTTTTAAGTAGAAAAATTCATTTGGAGATGCTATAGTGTTTTCTATATTTAGAGAAGCACTGTAGCAACTTCAAATTTTTTTTGGAAAAGTATTGCATTTGGATAATCTGTTGGAGCTGATTTTTGGGGTTTGTTCTCCAAAAAATAGATTTAGCTAATCTATTGGAGAAAGTGAGAATGTGGGATGATCTCCCATCCACCAAATCACATGGGAACTAGGTTAAGATGATAGTCAATTAGCATTTGATGCAACTTGATGGTAATTGGAAGATATTAAATGAAAATTTTAGGGTAATGGTTGAAGTAGCAGTATGACTCTCCACAACCCCAATCTTCTGATGTTCATGTCATATTATTTCGTATTTCGCAATTTAAAGGTAAACTCCAATAGGTTATGGATTAGATTCAGTGCTTCCAGTGCACTTGACCCAGTCAGATTATGACATGTGTCCAAAAATGGACACGTGTCACCATCTCAACGGGTCCAGTGCCACTGGACACTAGACCTAAACTGCTCCCGTTCCAATAGGTCAATGCTGGACAATCCTTCTAATCGGCGACACTTGCCAAGTCAACCGGGGCTCTCATGATTTACGAGAATTTCTTTATAGGCCTATGGCAATTATTGTAGGTCAGCTTTTAACCAATACCAAAACTAGGCTTATAGGTGGATGGTCGATCCTACTATTGTTATGGGCCTATAGAGATGGATTCCCCCCTCATGGTTGAAATAATATTTTCAGTTGTAACATAATGCCATGCCAATGAAGCAAGCTTTGGTGAAAAGAACTATCATCACCGACCCAACATGTGACAGATGCAAAATTGCTACTGAAAGTCCATTGCCCGCATTGTGGTCTTGCTCAGAGATTGATATTGTGTGGGCTGATTAGACCTTGTGGGATTTTAGAAGTCATGTTGGTTTTGTCGATTTTAAGCAGTTGGTGTCATGGATAGTTGAAGAAGGAAAACAATTTGAGCTCTTTGCATTTACGGTTTGGTCAATTTGGCATTAGTACAATCAGGTCCAGGTTTGAGCACCTGCAACAGTGCTTCACCAAGTTGCTGAGGTATCACAAATTTCTTTGACTGAATACCACTCAAGGTTATCGAACACTGAATCACAGGTTGAGCCTCGCAATCATCGTTTACAAACAAAATGGCTGCCTCCTCCAATGAACTTGGTTAAAATAAATTTTGACGGCATGGTGTTCTTAAAGGAAAATAAATTAGGGATAGGGGTGGTGGTCAGGAATGAAAACGGGTGGTGTTAGGCTCTTGTACTAAGCGCTTGTCCCAAGCTTACAATGCAACAGAGATCGAAGCAATGGCAGCAGCAACAACCTTAGTTTTCGCAAGCAAGTTGGGCATAATATGAGCTATCCTTGAGGGGGACTCTATGGCTGTCATTAGAGCATTGAAAGAGTTCGAGTATCCTTTATCTCCTTCAGGTTTTTTACTGGAGGATGTCAGAATGTTTTCCCAAAGATTTGACACAATGCTTTACTCTCATACAAAAAGAGAAGGCAATTTTGTAGCACATAGTCTAACTAGATATGCTATTAGCATACCAGATTTTTTAGTGTAGATGGAGGATGTTCCACCACACATTCAGCATCTTGTACAAGCTGATTTGGCTTGCTTTTGTTAATAAAGTTCATGTCTTTCGCTCTCTCTCTGTCTCTCTCTCTCTCTCTCTCTCTGTCTCTCTCTCTCTCTCTCTCTCTCTATATATATATATATATATAACATAATTTGAATTCATCTTATAGGATTTGTTTCGTCTTTGTATAATTGGTTTTGATGGGATTTATAAATAGTTATTTTGAAAGAAGAAATTGATTAAGTAGCTTCTTACTATTTAATTTTTTTTTTTGAACATTTACTATTTAAAATTGAAAAGACAGGTTATACACAATATTCATTAATTAAATGTTATATGATAGCCACATTAAGAGAAAACCATTGATAATCTCATAATTGTATAAATTCTTCTCATATATCTCTAATTAAAATGTATACAAATCAGTTTTGTCACATTACATCAAATGGATGTTTGGTTCGTTGTGATGTACTCTTAATGTGATGCACATTATGATGATGTGACACTAAAATTTTTGATTTATTTTATTTTTTCTAACATTACCATAATTTAAAATTACAAAATATATCATATCACCTTAATTTCTTCACTTTCCTAAACAATGTAATATTGTATTCTTGTATTGAAATTATATTAATGTAAAATTACAATAATGTAATATTACGGTATAACGGCAAACCAAACGCCCCCAAGAAGAAAGTTACTCTCAGTTCAGACAAGGGGAATAAGAAAATGCTGCTAAAACCTCATAAAGTTATAATTTTATATTGAAAAGAAGAACTGAATAACACCTAGGAAATGTTATTGGATACCTCCCAAGTTAAGATCCTAGAAGACACTAAAAAAATAACCTGTTATTCACTATCTTAATAAAAAAGAAAAAAAAAAGAAAAAGAAATCACAGATTAAGAAACTAACCTCAAATCTCAAATCTCAAATTGTGGGGTTCTAAATTCTGGCATTCCTGCACAGCGTGTTGAACGTATTAAACAAATCCAATAGAGAATATATCGTCGGCTTTTAATAAATGTAAGCCATCAGATAAGCCCAAGAGCAAAATGGTCCACGTAATGACCAAACTTTTTAGTTACATCGACGGCCAGGAATGAATGTCCCCACAACCAGTGAAATCAAAAACTCTAAAATAAGTGGTGTGTGTGTAGATTAGAGAAGCCCAAAAGAATCTCCGGGGGACACGGCAAAAAGGCAAGAAAATCAAAGATGAAGATCAAGCGCGGGGCCCAAGAGGAACAAGTTGCACACTATTTATTAATGATTTTTACTTTTTAGGATTATTATCTTAGATTTTGGCGTCAGCGTAATCTATCTGGGTCATCGCCACGTGTCGCTGATGCATTATTGGGCACGTGTCAGGATATAGTTGCACATGCACAGCTAAGCAGAGCAATCAAAAAAGAAAAAAAAAAGTTCAAGTTGTTCGAGAGCGACATGTCCTGAATTTTTTTTTTTTTGGTTTCGAAAAAAGAGAAAAGAAAAAGGTAAGAAATGACGTGGCGTGTCGTGTCGTACGCACGCGTTGTGTCGGAAAGCCGGTTTGTTTTGATTCACGTTTGATAAAGACGGTTGGGTGAGTGAGAGTGAGTGAGAAGAAAGAGAGAGAGAGAGGGTGTGGTGGATGTAACGGGTTGGTTTGTGTTTTGGGTGACATCTGTCTAACGTTGGACTTGGCTAACCACAACTTGCCTATGCTATGCTATGCTAGGCTTCTTCTTTTTTGGTTAAATATGCTATGCTATCATATGTGTTTCAACTTTCAATTATTCCTACTAGAACTAGAGTGAGAATCAAATCATCAAACCAAGAAAATTTATGCATTCTTTTCTTCTTTTTCATTTTTTAATGTGTTATATATATATATATATATATATGTATGCATGCATGTATGTATTTTTTTACACGCACAAACGAGTGCTTCTCTTGTTTATCAAGAATTGTAGGGGTAATTATACTTTGCCATTTTAGATTAAACCTTAAGGTATACTTTGTATCATAAACTTTGGTTTTTCATCTAAAATAATGATAGAATTGAGAAGATAGATGTCATCCAAGATGACATAAGAATTGATGGCATAGTGCAAAGTGTATCGTGTGCTATAATTTAAGGTGCTAATCATGAATTTTGAAAATTTAGGTGTAAAATATAATTTGAGGTGTAATTTCTTTCAAATTTTAAACATGTGTATTGTCCATGACATTCAATAGAGAATTAATGGGTCATTGAATAGAGGGGTTTTTTTTTCCTGGTGGGGTGGGTGGGGTGTTAAATATTCCCTTGATGCAAAATATCACATAATTCACATCCAATCAAGGGGAAATAAAAATACTAGTATTCACTTTGTTTAAAAATCATATAAGATTAATGATATATAATTTTTGGTAGAATAAGATTAATGGCATTTTATGAGTACGGATTGTATGGTGAGAAGTTAATGTGTAAAATCAAAACGGATGAGAATATGCACAGATCATTTTGATTGTACCAACAATGTGCATGTCCTAACTTACTTTATCTTTGAGAATCTTTTTTAGCAAGCTTGGATGGCTCTCTTAGTTGAGATTTTATTTATTTATTTATTTATTTTTTAATATCAATTTTATTGCATGATAGAAATATTTTGTGAATGTCTCATATATTGGGCTTTTTAGTCTATCAGATCTTTCTTTTTTTTTTTTTTTTTTTGGAGAAGGAAGACACTGAGTTATTTTATTCTAAAACGGTGGCTAAATCAGCCTGAAATCTTTCAGATCTTTGATTATAATTATAATCAATACACCACACCTTAAATAATATCTCTACACCAATAATTGCGAGAATTACCTACTTATGTATAATTTTTTTATTTGGCTTAGTCATATATAAACGGATTTCAAGCTTTGATTTATCATCCATCAAGCGCCAAATTTGATTTTATCCAAATCCTTGGTAAAATATTTATTTTTAAATATTGTCAAGTACTTGAACGGTTTTGTTTGAAACTTTAAAAGGCGTCAATTGACCTAAAAGCCATTAATTTAATTCGTAAATAAAATGATTGAAAAGTAAAGAAATAATGTGTTTTTGCACTGTTTGTTTGCGCTGTAACTGCAATCCAAGTATTTTCTAAATAGTATGTATTCAAAATTCATATAATGGAGTTACTGTTCCTAAATAAACCTTTTGAGTTTGTTGAATGGAGTCAAAAAGAAGAATTTTTAAAGAAGACAAAAGTGTCAAGGCCCAAAAAACGTTCAGAGTTAAACAAAAGCGTGTTTAAACACAATTAAACAATTTCATATATATAGTTTGATGGTATAAAAGATCGTCATCACTGCCTAACAATTCAACAAAAAATTCCATAGTACTAGTGTGCTAAACTATGTTTCCTTCGTCCCACGCAAAAGCTCTCCTCACAAGTCACAATAATTCCTTTTTAAATTGAAACTCTCCAACCCCCCTTTCACAAAGCAGTGGAGAAAAAAAAAAAAAAAATACCAGTATTTTAAAAAGAGGAAGAAGACAATGGGAAAGAGAGAGAGGAAGAAGAATAAAACGAATTTATTGAAATCAACTTGGCAAAAGAAAAAACAGTAATGGAATCCAACTAAAAGGGTTATTTACACTTTGATGATTTTCTATTGTCAACTTGCCTTGTATTTTACTCTATAAAAAATTTAAAAAAAAAAAAAAAAAAAAAAACCCATCTTTTGTACCCTCCTCACATGGCTATTGTGTGAGGTTTTTTTCATGCATATTTTGTGCTTTAGATCTATCATTTTAGATACTTTTTTTTAGTGGTTACAACAATGGGAGGGAAAAGTTAAATGTCTGTATCACTATTATATATTCCCTCCGTCCCAAAATAAAGTCCTCTTTAAAAAGCCAATAAATAAATTTTTTAACATGTCCTCCTTTTTATTTAAATGCTAACATGCAAATTGCACTCTCTAACTTTGGTTGAAATTCATTTCAATTTTCTAATTTTACTTTTGTTCAATTGAGTCTTCTAAGTTTCAAATTTATTCAATTCAAGCATTTTGTCCATTTCCATTATAAAATTGTCATTAAGTATGCAATCAACTAATGGAAAAAAAAAAAAAAAAAAATCTCACATAAAAAATTTATAAAATATTTTTATTAATTTATAGATTTTTTTATGTGAGAAAAACATTACTTTAATGACAATTTTTAAACGAAATTGGATAAAAAACTTGAATTGAATAAATTTGAAATTTAAAAGATTTAATTAAATGAAAGTGAAGTAGAGGACTAAGAATTTTAGTCAAATTTAAAAAGTGCAATTTGCATTTTAGCCTTATTTAAAAAGTCTCTTCTTTCACTAAAATTTAAATTAAGGAGGGTAGTTTTGGAAACTTGTACCATTTAATGTAAAAGACAATGTATTAAATGATGTTCCCTTAAAAAATTAGATTCTCTAAATAGATCAAACAAAATGGGATGGAGAAAGTACTATATAGTAATAGGAGTAATAAAAGTAGAGTTTTAGGAATCATCGCCGTGACGCCGTGCCACATAACCATTTTCACGCTATGAATAATGGTTGCACTCTTCTTTTTTCCTTTTTTCTCTTCTTGTTCCAAAGGACTACTCTTCATTCAAGATTTTCTTATTATATAATTCCCTCATAGTTTGGGCCTAGGGTGTTTCAAGTTAAACCCTAAACTTTAGTAAATTTTAATTAAAATTAAATTGTTTCAATTCACACCCTTAATGAATCACAATTGAATCAAAATAAGTTGTAACTAAAACCTATTTAAATACAAAAAATCATTCCATGTGAATTAAGGCTAATCATAAATAAAATTTACAATGGATGGTGTGTGTTATTTAAGTTAATTTATGTATTCTATTTTGGGAGGTTATACAAAATTCAACTCACCTTCCCTCGAAACTATGGTGCGGATATTTTTGACTGTTGCATTGATTGGCAAGTAGTTTGAGAATCTCTTACCGAACATCTTTGAGTTGGGTGACAAGTTTATGAGTAGTCTAAACCAGTGCAACTTGTGCTCACCCCTAATATTATGAATTATTGGACCTTTGGCACACATTATATAAGAATTTTGAAATCACATAATAATTAGTCAAGTTACAGGGCAATTAAACCCACACCCACACTCTCACCCAAAACTAGAATGCAGTTGTTTTCGACCAACGCATCAATTGGAAACAAGTTCTAAAATATCTCAACTGACATCTTCAAGGTGGATGATAGGTTTATAGGTAACCTAAACCCGACCAACTAGTGCTTAAGCTTATGAATTATAAGAACCTTTGACACATTATATAAGAATTTTGAGATTCTATAATAATTAGTCATTTAATTAATGTTATCAAAATGTTCAAAATAATATTAATATTATATAAATTCATGTTCTAGTTATGTCATAACATATATTTATATTATATAATAACAATTGGATCCTTAAAGTCATGGTTGCACTCTCCTTGCATCAAGTGGCTACCTTTTAGTTAAGACTTTGGTAAATTACAAAACTCCCCTATAGTTTGGGGTGATATTTAAAGTAAACCTTACATTTTAAAAAAGTTTTTGATTAAAAGTATGAACTTTTTAATCATTTTAGTATATGGCCTCACAATTGAACAAAATTAAAATAAAATCACATAGGCTGTGATTAAAACCTATCTAAACACACACACACACACAAAAAATCATTTCATGTGAAAGTATAATACCTCTTGTTTACAATATGAAAATAGTAAAATCATTTAATTATTCACCAAACATTCACAAATTAATATTACTGACTATAATAGCTCATGTCCAAATCATATTATATCTTATATTATATAATAATATTTATGTCTTGCACACCGGTTGTATTAAGTGGACGCCCTCTCCATTTAAATTTTAATTAGATTTTTCTTTATTGAAGTAATAAGTATTTATTTTATTAGTCTAGTATGTTAAGCTAGAGTTTGCCATTTATTGGGATATGACTTACAATTTTAAACATTCTTAGAAATTTTTTTGGGTTTTAATCACAACACTTATATTAATTTATTGAGTATATATACATATTATCTTATATTACATCGATAATCTCAAAACATATATCAGCCAGTATTTACTAGTACTAAAATATTTCATTGACCTAATTAAACCAAAATGGGCTGTAGTAGGACGCTGAAAACATTGGCTAAAGGTTCCTCACTCCTAACAATATTATATAACTCGCAACCAATCATGAAAGGCGCTTGTCGGTCAAATGGTACTGATAGTCCCTTCATAATTCATATACAGACTCGGGAAAGCAGAGGGTAGGTAGGTATTCATGGGATTAATAGGTTCACTGATGGTTTCATGTGTCTGAGGGAGACAAGGTTGCTGCTACTACGGGGGCTTCGGGCTAATAACACATAAAATAATGCAAATGGAGAACACGCATATGAAAGGCAGGAACGAACAAAAATGACGTTTATAAAGAGATAAACAGACAAGTAAATAAATGTGAATCACAGAAAGTCACACATCCAGGTTATTACATTTAAAAAAAAAAAAAAAAAAGTTCTTTGAGCTATAGGTTAACCCCAGATTACTTTGAGAATATAGGAAGAACATGTATATTATCTAGTAGTTCCAACTTCCAACCAACACACTTAGAACATTCTCCAGAGGTTTTTACATCACGTTAAGATTTCATCGAGGTTGAATGTCTAAATTCATCAATCCAAGATTATTTTAGACGAAGACTGATTAACCCCAAAGTATATTCTAGCCAATCATTAACGGAATGCATTCCCAAAAAAATAAAAATAAAAATAAAGAATCAGAAAAACATCACATCTACTCAATGGTTAAGATCATCCCATTAGAAAAACTACAACTATGCAACTTCCATTGAGAGTTATCATCAAAAGTTTCTTGGTGGAGCTGGAGGATGACCAGAAGATGCAGCAAAGCTACCTTTGAACCCAACAGGGAAAAAGAGCTCTAAACATTTTTACCTAGGGCCAAAAAAAAAAAAAAAAAAAAAAAAAACCAACACTACTGAAAATGCCTTTCCATCTCAATGTCACTCCAACTTCAGAGTCCAAAGGTTAAACTATCTGATTAAATCACTTTCAGTTCTTTGATGCTAGCACTGACCATAGAAACAATTTTGTCAAAACTGGCTTCCAAAATTCACCACTAGAGTTTCATGAGGAAACATTTTGCTTTGGTCCACTGGAACGGCCTCCTCTCCCTCTGCCTTGCTGATAACCTTCGCCACGCCCAGCAGGACCCCTACCTCGACCAGGGAAGTCACTACCTCGACCAGAGAAGTCACCCCTGTTTCCATAATCACTTCTACCATATCCCCGGCCACCACCATAACTTCCACGGCTCTTGAAGCTCTCATTACGATACAATACCCTTCCAGAAGAGAACCTACCTCTTCCACTACTACCAACTGCAAGAAACAAGAACATGAACTATGTCAACCCAGCATAGAGTTTGATCATCCACAATGATATGCAGCCTCTTTAACAGCCAAATATTAGTTAATATCATTTCCCTTCTCTGAGTTTTTTTCATTATTTTATTTTTATAATTCAATAATTACAACAAGGGAGGGGGAATTCAAGCCCTAGATGTCATAAACACACCAGGAGATGCCAATCAATTAAGCTACAGGGCTCTTGACATTTTCCTTCTCCAAGTATAAAAAACTTTGAATTAACTGTATCAAAATTTTCTTTATATTTGGATGAGAATCCATATGATAATTCATTCCCAATTACCTCGTGTAGTAGTTCTCTTTATTTCAACAACAGCCTTACGCCCGCCAATAATGATAGGTGAATCCTGAAATATCACACAACATTTTTTAATAGGCATAAAATCAGAGACATAAAACCCCAATGATTGTTGTACAATATGCTCTGCAACATGCGACTAATCTTAGTGAAGTTCTCCTATGTCATAAATAAAAATAATTGAGATAGCAGCTTGGTCGAACTGTGACTATAAAGGCAAGAGAGAATTATTTTGGATTGTTAAATTACACATGCACCCAATTTTTGAACCCACAACCTCATCCTCACCTTGTTCTACAAGGGAAGGAAGCACCATTTGAGCTAAGAATACATGGCAAGAACTATAAAGAATCCTTTTAACAGTATTCTACTCACATTCCATGCAAAAAGAAGATTTACGTCAAACCAATGTCAATCAGCAGCTCAAAAGAGAATGATCTAAAGCTTGATAAACGGTGTGATGGCCTATAAGTTGATTATAGTCCTCAATTGGATTAGAATAGCCAAAAAAGGGAAAAAGAGAAAACATGTTTGATCCTGATGGCAGCTGGGATGACAGATGGAAACTAATCACTTTCAACATCCAAATTCCAAAAACAACAAAAAAAATTTCAATGAAAATTGAGTATAACAAGGACAATACCTCAATTGCTCTATTCATGGAGCTAAATGACTGAAATTCAACAAAGCCAAAACAGTATCCCTGCTGCTGCACAGACCCAAAGCCCCCAAGAGAGGCAGTGGGGAGATAAAACCATGTCAGGAAATGCTGAACTGAGAATATATTCTATGCATTTTATGCATCCGATACCAACCTTATTATTTCTGACTTGGATGCCTCCTGGCTTGATTGGCCCAAATTTCTTGAATTCCACCTCAAGCTGCTCAGCTGTCATGCTGAAGGGCAGATTACGAATGTAGATAGAGTGGCCCTCAACTGTGAGAATTAAAATGTAGATATTAAAATCACACAGATTTTGGCGAAGTGTTAATGAGAAGCAGGACACTAAGACACCAAACCATGGAGGTATTTTCAAAATTTAAATACAAGTGCAATCATGGGGAAGACCACAATGTATTGTACAACACATGCAAAGGAAAAGAAAACCACAAAGATATAATATACCATCCTCTTGAGTATTGCTACTTTCGGGAGTACCAACACTACTTGGGGCTGATGCTTCTGGAATAGAAGTAGGTGGCACAGATCCAAGTGACTGATTCTCACTTTTCTTAGGAACCACCTTCATTGTATTAGTATTAGTTGGCCCTGGACTCCCTTTTATTACTCTGACCTACATGAATAAATAATAAATTTTAAGAAATAATTCTATGGCAATGCTTGCTGGAGAGAAGTCTTTATATGAACTCACAATTGATGCATAAGACTGCTTTGGAGTATCATCCTGCACTGAAGAAGACGATTCTACAGCTATGGAAACATCATCACCATTTGAATGAGATGGAGGCTGCACAGCCTCCTTTTCAATAGCCAATTGTATCTCATGCTCGGATGGGTCATAAGATTTCTCAACAACATTTCCATCCTCTTCCACAGGAGAAGTTTCAGGATCTGTTGCTGGAGGATCAGAAACATGAGTGGGCTCTGGCAAAAAAAAAAAAAAAAAAAATATATATATATATATATTAAAGGTATTCCTGATTCAATGTCAGAATGGAATAACAAAAGCAATAATAACAGTAGTATAACCTTACCTCGTTCAGAAATTTTGGGGACTGTTGTCACATCATTAACTCCATTAACTGCATGGTTGTCCAATGGCTCACCATCTTCTACATACCTAAAAACATCATTAAGGACAAAGTATCCATTGTCTTGTGGAGCAAGAAAAAACGATTGCGCAAATTTCCTTCTCAAGTTATCCTTGCCCGTTAGACATCCAGTTACTAACACAGTTACTCCATCCTTATAAGATTTCTGAGCATCTGCAGTCTTTATCTCAGCCTTAAAGTCTTTGTACTCCAAGGATAGAATCTTCTCATTGATACCCTTAACCAAAAAAAAAAAAAAAAGAACACTTTATTTTCTTTGCACAAAGTAATGCCCTTTCCCAGTTTCGATTGGCTGATAGTTGTTAAAGATCCCACAGAATGGTTTACGACCAATCAAGTTAACAAATATTTCTTTAAGACTAGAATTTTTTTTTTTTTTTTTTGGGGGGCCCGGGGGGAGTTATGCAAGACAGAAATCAAAATGAAATTTGCAGAAAGAAACAAAAGAAAAAAAAAGGATAAATCCTAAGAGTTAGCACCTAAGGTTGCTTGGAGTCAGCACAAAGCAGGATAGAAAACCAAAGAGTCAACACCTAGAGTTTCCTGGAGTCAACACCATGCGATTGCAAAAAAATTTAATATTAAATCAAGCATAACAAACTAAACCTTGGGACCTTTAAATAGAATTCCCAAGCTACAAGACTAATTTTCTAACCAAGCAAGATATGAAATAAAGCCCTAAACCTAACAGGAAAAAATAATTCTTGAACAGTTACATAAATGCAAATACAACTTAAATCCTATAAATCATAGTATTTTCTAATAAATATCAATTGGGCCCAATTCGTAATGGGCATCCATTGTCTAGGCATGTGATCAGGGGCATGCATCTGGTGTTCGCTCCAACTCTCTTGGGGTGGGACAAATTCAACACCATCTAGTTTGGCTTCTGCCAGCAGTAATAGTAGTCTAGCAAATCAGGATCTAATTGTTGCAGCTCCTCTCTGATGATCCAAACGAAGTCTGGATCTAATGGTCATCCTTTCCAATGAATTAGGTAGCACTACACTTCTCCATCCCTGTTGAAAATAATCTACTCATCCAAAATAGAATCAATATGCTTTTTTAACTTGTGGGTGAAAGATTTATAGGTGCAGGATCAAGTATAGATATGTCGCCGGGATCATGAGAAGACTCATCAAAAGGGATATCTAGAATAATTGCTAAATCCTTTATATTAAAAGTAGAGCTAACGTCATTAACCAGATAAAAAGTCAATGTGAAGCCAACCATTTCAATACTTTGAACAGTTTGGCACTATAGGCATGGAGACCGATGCTCTATGGAGGAGGGTTATTGAGGTGAAATATGGGAATGCTTGGGGTGGTTGGTGCACGAAAAAGGTGACCAGTGCTTATGGTGTTAGCTTGTGGAGATTTATTAGAAGTGGTTGGCTGAATTTTTCTAAACTCATTCTGTATGATGTGGGGAATGGTACTAGAGTGAAGTTTTGGAAGCATGTGTGGTGTGGAGATCGTACTCTCCAAGAGGCTTTTCCGGAACTTTATTGTATTAATAGGACAAAGGATTCTTCAGTAGCGGTGGTTATGTGTTGGTCTAGTGGGAGGATTCATTGGGATGCTAAATTTCGTCGTCCACCACAAGATTGGGAACAAGAATCCTTTGATCTGTTTATGGATATGGTCTACACTTCGACTGTACGAGGGTTGGGTCCTAATAGGGTTTGTAGGAAGCTAGCAAGGAGAAGAGGTTTTGAGGTTAAAGGATTCTATCTTTCTTTCTACCCTCCTACTCTCTTATCCTTCCCTTGGAGAATGATATGGCAATCGAGGGTTCCTCCAAGAGTAGCTTTCTTTTCATGGTCTGCTTCCTTAGGAAAGATTTTAACAACAAATAACCTTCGCAAAAGACGTGTGCTAGTTCTTGATTGGTGCTATATGTGTAAGAGTTGTGGGGAGTCAGTGGATCATCTTCTTCTTCACTGCCCCATAGCTTGTGAGTTGTGGTCGTTGGTGTTCTATTTGTTTAGAATCCACTAGGTTATGCCTCACAAGGTTATTGAGTTGTTTGAGTCTTGGTAGGATATGTTTGGACAACATCGAAACATAAATTTGTGGAGGCTTGTGCCTCATTGCTTGATATGGTGTATTTGGCGTGAAAGAAATGCTAAAAGCTTTGAGGGATGTGAATGCTCTATGCTAGAGATTTAAGTCTTTGTTTTTACACACTCTCCTTGATTGGAGTGTTGTCTTTTGTCATCTTTCTTGTTCTTCCCTCACTGTTTTACTTGATTGTTGTAATTTTGGTTCTTGATTTGTGCCCCCATAGTACATGCCCAATGTACTTGGGTTGGCTGTTTTCTTATTTTAATAAAATTTTCGTTACTTATCAAAAAAAAAAAAAAATTGGCACTATAGGCTTGAAGTTGCGTAACTGTTTTGGAGGGAAACTGTTTAGGCTTAATTGGAACCATGAAATAATCCCCCACTGGAAATAACATATAATTAATCAACCTGGATTTTATGTACACTTGGAGATTGCTTACTGATCTCATGTTGTAATTTTTGGATATGAAGTGTCAATGTCCCTACTGACTCATATGCCTTTAACAGATGGTGATCAAGAGGGGATCTAAAGGCTTCCTATGGTTTTGACCATGTATGCCTTCAAACAAAGTCATTCCTATAGACATAGCGATATGACTATCATATGCAAATTGGGTGGAGGGGGAAATAAAATCATCATTCTTTTCCCTCTCAAGCTCTTTTAGTTTTATAATGCTTAAGCCATTTTTCTTAGTTTGCACTTTTAGGCAGTGCTAATGTACAGTCAACTTCACTCATCTTAGGTGCACCAAGACTACTTTCTCAGGGCTCTAATTGAGGTGCTATAGCTTAAATGCTACCTGGGTAGTTAGGGTTGCCCTCTTACTCTTCATCTATGTCTTGGATTTCATCAATGTTAGACTTATTAACTAGTTTCTTCAAGATTTTCCTTGCATCCTCTTTTTCTTGTCCCTTAATCAGGAGAGTTTTATTGGGACAGGCTAGTACATGACCAAAGACTAGGCATCTTAAGCATCAAGCTTGGGAATTTTGTTTAGGAGGTTCATTAGCCACTTCTTTTCTTTAGTAATCTTTGCTTAAAGGTGTGTTGTTGGGTTTGGGCCGGAGCTGATGTGGACCTACCAAAGACTTACTACCAGACGACTGAGGGTTACTAGATGTGGGTTGGGTTTCAAGTCGCCTCACAAACTGGGGTCTGGTTACCAATTCATAGTTTTGAACACGGTATATGCTTGGGCTAAGGTGTTTGACCTCCTGTAGAACAAGTTCCTTCTTGAGGTCTTTATTCAGACCTTTCCTAAACCTACTGCATCCTCAAGGTAATTGTCTCATCATTAAGTATACAGCATTTCATCATGTACTCATCAAATTGTGCCATGTAGTCAGAGACAGGCCTATTTCTTTGTCTCAGGCTGTTCCACTGATTAGGAAGCTTAACTTGGTAGAATTGGGGTAGGTATTTCTCATAGAGCTTTGCCTTCATTTCTTCCCAATAAAGTATAAGGGGTTCATATATCCAAGCAAATAGTTGTTCAATACTTTTCCATAGAAGTTTTGTTCTACTTATGAGTTTCATTTTGGAAAATTTGACTCTTTAGTCCTAATTCCTAAAGCAACTTATAACACTCAATGAAGCAATTCATTTTTTTTTTATTGGTAAGCTACACATACACCTAGTGGGTCTTGAATCCATGACCTCACCCTTCATTCCATTATTATGGGAAAACAAATTGACAATTCAGCTATGATTCATCGGCCAAAGTATCCATCTCATGTAACCAGTTAGTCAACACTAGTGGATCAAGATGACTGCCAAATGTAGGCACTTCAACTCTTATGTTCCCTCTTATCCTTCCATTAGAATTTCTAGGTTCCCTGGGATCATCATGATTATATTATCCCTGACCTATGCCTTGATCCCTATTAAAATTATCTTCACGATTTTGCCTAGAGGGGTGGTATGTTATTGCCTCCTGCGTGGAATGTGCCTTCATTGCTATAGGTCTTTCTTTGGAAGGACGTCTTTGATGAATCAAACGGGCATCAAGGGAATCAAACCTAGTGTCCAACTTCTTGGACTTTGCAAACAAATCTTGGATAACTTTCAAAATATTTAGAGTTTGTTCAATGGTAAACTAAGACTCGTAACAAGAAAATATAAGACCACTATGCAAATGCATTCATGGGGCATGCTCAATATAGCTGCGATTGAGATTAATAAACAAAACCCTTCATAGTTTAGTTTTCAATATAAAATAAAGGCTAACAAATACAAGTGGCAAAATTTGAAAACTAATACCTTTTTAATATTAATTATTTAAATTTCCACTGTTTTGAAATCATTTGGGAATCTAGCCTTATTTCTAAAATCATGTTTTGGAAACATGATTTTAAGTGTTAAAATCAAGTTTTTTCAAAACATGATTTCACATTAGCTCATCCAATTCAGTAGAATTTTAAGTGAAGTTGTGTTTTCAAAACACTATTTAAAAAAAAAAAAAAAAAAAAAAAAAGGCTACATCCCCCAATAACTTCAAAACAGTACCAATATAATAATTGTTATTAAATAATATAGTTTTGCAATTTTTTCCAGGAAACTTGGTCCATACTTCAAACTAATAAATTGCAATCAGGTAGTGATAGAGTTCACAGTACAGAAGGTGTCCAAATAAAAGTCAACTTTCTAAGCTAGCTCAATGGTTAATAATGAGGATTAAGTGCCTACATAAAGAAAATAATGATGAGATTTAAATGGTAAATTGAATCCGCTATAGAAAGAGGAAGTTCAGACCTAGGTTAGAGGATATTGCTAACCTGGACTTGATCGGTTACCAGGGACGGACCCAGGATTTTAAGCTAGTAGGGGCCGGGAAAAAAAAAAAAAACTCCAAATAGGCATCATATAGTATTAAAAAATTATAAATACACAAAATTGTTGTTTCTAAATACATTAAGATGCAAAGATTTACCAACAAAGACAAAAACAAAAACAAAATAATGTTTTTTTTTTTTTAATACTAGGCAGGCTATGATTTTTTGTTGTTGTTGTTTAAGTTAGAGCATTCACAGTGGTGGTACTAAAAATTTTAGCTTTTAGCACCTCAAAAAACTACTTTATCTATTTTACCACCCCATTTTACAATGCACCCAATATCAAATGTTCAATTTTTTTTATTACTTCATTTAAAATAATATAAACAATTCATTAAAATAATAAAGGAAGAGAGAGAATCTGAGTTTTTTAATTGAAGGAAGAGATAATTTTAATAAAATATTGTATTTTATTTTTAACAAGTATTTATATCAATTTACCGTAATTGCAAAAAATTTAGCTTTATCTTCTCCAATAATACATGATTTTTTGGTTCTTTGGTGATAATTTTTTTTCCCTAAAATACAATCACCATTGTGAATGTTTTTATTGTTTTTGTTAAGTTTTTGGGTTTGGATAGTTGTTATTTGGGTGAGGTTAACTAGGCTTATTGAGGAGAAGGGAGGCATAAGGTTTTGGAAGGGGTTTCAACTATAAAAATGAAATATATAATAACAATAAAAAATAAAAAAAATTATGGACCCGGGGGGCCCGGGCCCCAACCTGGGTCCATCCGTGTCTCCGTCCCTGTTGGTTACTACAAGAGCTATTTACTTTTTGAATATCAAAAGGGCCCAACATTAGGATACGTGGACCTAGATGTATGGGCTTTCATACCCAATGACCTCTTGTCCATCACTTAACAAAGATTTCCTCCCTTTCAAATCAATTCCAAATCAACATTTACAAACAAAATCTTGAAATTAAAGAACCAGTGGGGAAGTTTCCCAAATATGACAATAAAATTGCTTACGAATGCAAATCAATTTGAAGAGATGCTCAAGGCAATGATCAGGTGCAGTCCGGTGATGATTACAGATGTCCTTGTGGCAAGCCTCAACTTAAGTGACAATTGAATGGCTCAGTTTAGGAGGCGCTCAGGGTGCAAACCTTGGTTTTGGCAGTGATGCACAAAGACTATGAGTGAAACGACGATACTTGAAGACCACGACGCTTTTCTCAACTCATCTTACACTATCAGTGTCAGTCTTGTGATTGAAGCCGACTTAGCTATTTTTCGACTTTTTATAATGGAAGGATGGTACATTTTTTTTGTTTGTGTATTTTGTTGGATAACAGTATGGGTGATTTTCCTTGGGTACTTGAGTGGGTGATGGTGACTCATTAGATTGTGGGTGGCTTATCATCTGGGCGTGGGAGTTGCTGGTGGAATTCTTGATCAAAGGTGGTATGGTGTTTCAATGTTGGTGTCTGAGGGTGGTGACTGTGGTGGATCGAGGATTGCTCTTTTACCAAATTTGATGCAACTCAAAAAGATTTTTTTTTTTTTTTTTAATAAGTAAAACTCAAAAAGAAATTTAAGGGAAAGAAACCAAAAAAAAAAAAAAAAAAAAAAAAAACAAAACAAAAACTAAACAAAAAACAAAAGAATAAAACTTAAGAGTCGACGCCTAGAGTGGGTGGCCTGAAGTCAGCACCAAGTGGGATTGAAAACTGATGAGTCAGCACGCAGGATTCTTAGAGTCAACACCAAGCAATTAGAAAATCCCAAAGAAATCTTATAACCAAATCAAGCATAACAATACTGAAACTTGGGGCTGTCAATAGAAGTCCCAAACTACATTTCTAACCAAGCAAGTAAAGGATATAGAGTCCTAAACCTAATAGGTATAAATAATTCTTGACCAATTACATAAGTGAAATAAAAATTAAATCCTATAAATTTTAATAATGTATAATAAATATCAACTGGGCCCAGTTAGTATCTGGTGATTGCACCAGGGAGAGTAGCTATGATACAAAGTGCAGCAAAATTGCAGGCTCTAAAGAAAATAATAACCTGCTATGTCTTTTGCCCAATTATCGCCCTTACTTTTTCTTTTTCTTTTTTTTTCTGCTTTGGGGGGGGTGGGTAAGCATCTAAAGAAAATAATAACCTGTTATGTCTTTGTTATTGCCTTTACACCAGGTGATGCCCTTTTTTATTATGACATGGCTCACAAAGGTAGGGATACATGACCACAACTGCCAAAACCGTGTATTAGGTAATCTAGGAGAACTCCTAGTGGGGATTGAACCCAGGATATTTGGGTCTAAATCTCATCCCAAGCCTCCAACCACCAGGCTGCACCTTGCACCTTTACAGGTTAACACCAGGTGATGCCCTTACAATTTGATATTCGATTGAGTTGTTCAAAACACCTCAGAAATGGTTTACTACCAATCAAGTTAATAAAATATCTCTTTAAGACTAGGGTTTTTAAATTTATTACTAGAGAGAGTTGCTAAAATACAAGGTGCAACCAAGTCAAAATTTACCAGCACATTGAATGTGTGTTTTTGTCATTGAATGGTTAAAAATGAAACTAGTAAATTGTTACCCTCTATTTACTAGTGAAATTTTATTTCAAGATTGGAATATTAGTAAATTACTTTAATAGTCCATTTTATATCTGCATATATATAAGTTCCACATAAAATTGTCAACACCATACCGTACCAATCAATATTTACTGTACTGACCACTAAAACAGTATAAATACCACCCTGAAATGAACAGGATAAAATAGCAGCTTCTATTGGGGTTTTCGAATGTTTCAGCCAATATTTCCATTTTGGCTGGAGAGTTGAAATTTAAAAAATATATATAAAAAAAATAAAGGGGTTATGAAAAATGCTATTTGGGCTGATATATTGGGATAATGTAATTGAGCTAATAGATTGGACTTATAAAATATGTGGACTTTAGCCTTTATATACACACACACAAACACACAGAGACAATCCCGAAATGGTACGCTAGTCCACTTAAACAATCTCTGGTACAATATTGTCAACTTTGGTTTCACAAATAGAATGTCAAATGTTATTGTTAAATTATTGATTCTCCGAAAAGCTTAAACTATTAGGAAATAAATTTAATCATTTAATCACAATTTTAACACTCCCCTTCCTGTGTTGCTTAAACTCCCTCTTAATAAGTGGGGCCCAACATGTGGGGTTTTTAACATTTTAAATGAGAGGTAAAGTAGATATAGGAATCAAACTCAATATCTCCTACTCTGATATCATGTTAAATTACAAATTCACCATTTCCTAACAGCTTAAACTTTTGGGAGAATCGGTAATTTAATAGTTATATTCAAATATTAAAATTTTCTTTTCTCTAACTTCAAATTATCCTTATGATGGATTTGTTTAACTTGCAACAAGTTATTCTAACCAAAGGCATTAGTTAGAATCTGATGTAAGCTAGTTGCCTAGATGCTATAATAAACAGAGCAGTTAGCCTTTTGTTGATGGGCAGAATCATGCAGGTATGAGCATTTTAAAGCAGCATACATCAAGTATTTTTTTTTTAAGCCAACAAAAGGTCACATTTAAATGTGAAAACTAGTCCTGGTGTATCATATTGTGCAAATGATGATAACTTCTGAATACTTGATCAGTTTTCTATGCCATAGAATGACCTTGTCATCTAACCTAAACAGTGATAACAACATAAAGAACTATGAACAATGGCTCTTCTATTCAATAGACAATAACTGATTCCAATATTTATCTTTAGGATAATTCACTGAAAAAGTTATATAAACCCAATTAGTAGTGAATCAAGAAACGTACTTGCATGGTTGTCACTGAGTTCATCACACCATTAGAATCAGGCCGGCTTAGCACACTTGAATCTTGATAGAATCTATAGACCAATTCTGGTGAGTGGTGAAGAATATGGTAGTACTGCTCAACAAAAGCATTTCCAACCACTTGGGCACTGGGGGTAGTAGGAGGATTTGCAGTTTGCAAGGCCATCTGTTGAAATGCCAGCACAAGAATACTCAATTATCTCCCACATCTCTTAAAAGTAAAACCGCTAAAAATTGAAAAACAACAAACCATGGAATATCTAAGTCCCAACAGATGAGTGAGACAAACAGGCCTTACTTTTAATCACATTATTGCTGTGATACGATTAAATGATATTAATGACATAATCACCAATGTTCTGTTAGCACCTAAACAAATCAATAGACTTGCAAGAACCAACAAGATGTCTTTACACCTTCAAGATTTTCTTTAAAAAAAATTGACATTAACAGAAAGATTTTGTGGTCACCATTACAGATATTCTCGAGAACAGATTTGGAGGTGAAATTGCTTCCTTCCATGAAAGGTGATGATAATTGACTGAGCCCGATCACCTGTACTCCAGTGGCAGTTTATTGATCCCCATGCAGTTGTTATTTCAAAGGAGAAAATGGTTAATGATGATGTTTCAAAGTGAGTCATGAAGAGTATCAAGGGATTGAGTGAGTTTTTAGGCATCTCCTATGAGGGATTAGCTGCTATTGAAAAAAGGATGGCAAGAGAATGATGGCTCCTCTAGTAATAGGAAGAAAGGGACAAAAACACAGTAAAGGGTAATTGAGAATTGGAGATTATCTTTTTCTACCAATTATGATGGTAGGGAGGAGGCAAAAGTCACAGGGTATCGATTGGTTACAAAATGAAACTTTGAATATTATCCAATGTTAGGGAGACTAATGATACTAGGAAAAGAGCAGTGGTTAAGAATATGATGGAGGCTGCAGCAATGGAGACCCGTTGAGTTGATAAAAAGGAAGATTGATTGGGTTTCTTTGGGTCAGGCAAGGGGTGTGTTCTTGACATGGGATAAGAGAATGTTCTTGACATGGGATAAGAGAATGGTGAGTAAAGAAGAGGAAAGCTTGGTACTTTTACCCAAATTATTATTATTTTTTGATAGGTAAAATAGGATATCAATAAAAAAGACTACTCCATGGAAAAAAAAAATGAGGTAGCCAGAAAAATACAGGAGATATACTAAGCTATGTCTATGGAGGAGGGTCATAGGGGCCGAGTACAAAGAGATGTGGAGGTCATAGGTGTTTTGCGGAGGTTAGTGGTGCTCATGATGTGAGTTTATGGAAGAATATTAGGCATGGTTGGGAGAGGTTCTTGAAGTAGATTAGATATTTAGTGGGGGATGGTAGTTGCATTCGTTTTTGGCATGATTTTATGGTGTAGTGATTTGCCTCTTAAGAGTTCTTTTACCTACTTTGTTTGCCATTGCAGTGAATAAAGACATTGCTATAGCAAATTACGTGGACAGAGTGTGTCCCACTTTCTCTCAGGAATTGCATGATTAGGAGCTTGAATCTGTTGAGAATTCTTTTCACTTTTTGTGGATCATAGAATGGGAATGGAATGAATAGGATGGGTTGGGTGGGTAATATCTAAGAATAAAAGGTTTGATGTGAGGTCTGGCAATCAGACTTTACAAGGGGATGTGTTGTGGACTTCCCATGACAAGCAATATGGAAGGCAAAAGTTTTGATAAAGGTTGCTCATGGTAAAATCCTAATAATGGACAATCTAAGGAAGCGTAATATAATCATTGTTGATTGGTGCTAAAGAGTTGATTAGTCGAACTTTTTCTACACTGTGATATAGCTTGGGAGCTTTACGCTATTGGGAATTTATTAGGTAATGATAAATTGATTAATGAGCTTTTTGTTGGAGAGACAGTTTTGAGAGACTTCAAAGTTTAAATGTGTGGCATGTGATTCCTTTCTAGATGTTTTTCAGAATGGAGATCTCCTTGCTTCAATTGAAACTCTTATTTCTCAGATCTTTGTCTGATTGGTTGGGGGAAATTGGGGGTTTTGCTTCTTCCTCTTTGCCGAAAATTTTTAAATCATCATAATTTTAGGTCTTAGTTTTTTCTTGCATTGCTCTTGTACACTTCACATGTACTAAGCTTTGTCTTTAATAGAAGGGTAAATTACAATGAGCAACCCGAGGTATAACTAAATTAGACCACTATACCCAAATCTTAAGAAATGATACTCCAACCCAAAATAATTCAAAAATGAGGGTAGAGTGTCAATTACTTTGACCATTTGAGGAGCGTAATTTCTTGAAAAATGGTTATAACAAGTTTAATTTCGCCATTCCTCAGAGATGTCAATGTAATTTACCCTGAACAAAATTTCTATTATTCATTAAAAGAAGCTCCACAATGTGATCCAACAAAGATAAAAACCGGAGTCATAAATAGGATGGCTTCTAGCATTTATTCTCTTTGCCACAGAGTGTTGATGGGTGGGTTAAGGGTGAACGAAATAGGATTTTAAGAAGATTACAAGCACTTGCACCCCTACTATAGGAACTGGCATCAGGGGAGTGACTAAACTAAAATAACAGTCAGGAAAAAATTCACATTCACAAAGCCAGAAACAAAAGGCTATAGATAGTAACATCACAGCAAGCAAGTGCTACAAACACAAAACACATTATTTATAAAGGACAGAGAACCAGGCTTTAATACATGAATCTCCACATTCTCACATAAACCCCAAGGTAAAGATCAACTCAAAGAAAATCACAAAACACCAAAATTTTGGAAAAGATTTAGATCCTCAAAGCAACATCAGCAATTTCCTTGGATCCAAACAAAGCAATACCCAAAAAATCTAAAACCCTAAACTAAACTCAGAACACAAAAAAAATCAAGGAAACCCATTTGAGGGAACAAGGTATATTTGCTAAAATCGACAACCCATCTTTCCAACATTCACATAATTAAACAAAAGGTAATTAAAATTAAACCAAAAAAAAAAATCAATAATTAAAAAAAAAATAGAGATTGAGCTGCCTCATTACACATAATAATGCCTGATTGTAAAAAGAAATATAATTTATTTCTCTATGAACAAAAGGGTATTCATTTATGAAAAAGATTGAGCAAAATAAAGGCTATATAAAATTTTAAGAAAACCGAAGAAATGTTTTATGGGATTATGTGAAAAATTGAATGCTTGTGAGTGTGAGAGTAAGAGTGAGAGTACCTCTTTGTGGAAATGCTTAGCTTTGTTGCAATGGACACAGATTGGCTACGATGAGATGGTACAGTATCTTCACCACCGGACTTCAGAGAGAGAGAGAGAGAGAGAGAGAGAGAGAGAAACAGTTGGCGCACGAAAAGGGAAAAATAGGAGAGAGCCTGAAAGCTACTTATGAACTGTGATGTATTTTTTTCCCTCTTGGGGTGTAAATCTAATCAGCATATGTCAGGTTTCTTTCCATGCAGTTTTTCCAGTTATGAAAAATAAGAGATGAAAGAGGCTTTTTTTATTGTTTATTTTAGAATCAAAGAAATGAAATAATTAAAGGTCTTTTTGTATGTTTAGATTGTACTAATTAGGTCATCTTTCCTAAAGGTCCTCTGTTTGCTTCCATTATATTTGCAATGTAAAACATACAAAAAGGGATAAATATTGTATATATTTACAAAAAAGTGTACAATATTTATATTTATTTACAAATGTGTATGACATTTTTTTGATGAACATAAATGTGGATGACATTTATCACTTTTGGTGTGTCTATAATATAAATTATATTGTACCATATAATGTAAAATAAGAATTTCTCATAATAAATGCAAAAACTACTTGTGAGGTCCCGAATCCCGAACATAAATAAAAGCACTAAGCACAGTTTGAAAGCTCCCTACTTTTTTTAAGTTTTTTACTTCCTTCCAATGCCTCGTCTTGGTTGTAAAAGAGTTGATGAATATATTAAACGATGTTAAGTGATGCCTGTGCTTATGGAAAAAAGTGGATATTTAAAAATAAAAAAATAAAAAAAAGACCCAAAAAAAAAAATGTGAACTTGTTATTTATTTATTTATTTATTTTTGCTCTTAAATAAAGCCTCGTTTGCGAGGAGAGGATGCAATGGAATGGAAAAGAATGAAAATAATAATTTTAGAGTATTCTTCCCTTCCCTTATTTGGAAGTTTTAATGGAGAGAATATAAAGTTCATTCTCTTGTTTGAGAGTTTAAGTGAGAATGAATGAAATTGGTATGAGGGAATACTCATTCCTCTCTATTCCTTTAAAATCTCAAATTTTCATTTCTCCCGAAATTAAGAGAAATGGGAAGGAACGAAATTAGATTTAATAATTTTTTTTACTAAAACTCCCAAAATACCCCTATATATTCAACCCTTTATTTTAAAATAAGAGTCTAATAGTAATATTGTCATAAAATAATTTTATTCCATTCCCTCCATGTTACTCCCAAACAAAATTATTTACATTCCATTCATTTTCATTCCTTTATTTTAAAACATTCAATCAAACTTGCTTAATTTAATTCTATTTCATTCCTTTCTCTTACTTAAATATATTCCATTCCATTCATTTCCGCTCTTTTATGATCATTTCATCTCATTTCCTTATGAACTCCCAAACGAAGCCTAAAGGGGTGGTTTAAAGTTTGTAGGATATAATGTCTTAAAAAAGAGAATGTTGTATGATTTGGATGTAAGACTTTTTTTTTTTTTTTTTTTTGGGATTATAAATACATGTTTTAAAAAATTTTGGTGAAATAGCACTATTTGAAAGTTATTTGGAGAAGTAGCATTTTTTGTACCTCGCCTTTTCAAGAGACTCATCCCAGCAAGCAAGCATGATGAAACTCATATCTTAAAGAGACAAGATATCAACGCATAATGCTAATCTAGGTAAATTGATGTGGCTAATTTAAAAAATTTAGGTCCACATCAATCTGATATCTTTAAGAGATGAGATTCATGTAAGTACGTTTTTCTCCCCCTCCCTTTTTCCCTTTCAATCTACTTTGCCAAAATTTGTCTCCCACCATCTCTATTTCAACCACCAACCACCAATTGTAAGTGCCACCATTATGTCGAACTGTAGACACCCCCATTTTATAGTTGCGAGTCAATTCACTAACTAATGGTAAAATTGTAGTTCCAACAAGGAAAGAATAAAAATGTCGTTTAATTCATTAGATGAGCAAGCACTTAATTTTAAATCACATTAGAGTTCAAAATGACATCTTTAATGCTAAAATCAGATTCCTGGATTGAAAGATCAATCCACATGAATTCTTGGAATTTAGGGTAAATGCATGGGATTATGACTATTTAATTATGATTGATTCTTAAACTAATTAACTTTAATTAATTACAAGTGATAAGAACTTTAAGCGAAAAGGATTTCACTAGCCTTCCAAGAGACTAACCAATCCAGCTTTATTTCCTATTATTGTTTTATCTTTCTTTCTTCCCCCTGGTTTCCTAGCCTTGTTCTTATCTCAACTTTGTTTTGGTCGTATTTAAGCTATGGTCTCAATAAATAATTATCATGGATGAGTTGGTGAAGTATGAGTGGCACTACAAAAAAATAAGCTTATTTGCGATGGTCAAAGTTTGTCGCAAAAGCACAAAAAGCCGTCGTAAATTCGTGTTACCGACGGCAAAAAGTCATCGACGTCCGTCGGCAAAAGCCTCATCGGTGATACTATATTGCTGACAAGGTCGTCACTAACACTTATTTTCAACAGCAAAACTCTGTCGTAAGTTCTTAATAATTGCCATCGCAAATTTAACTTCATATGAGGAAGTTGAATGACCAAATAGAGTTTGCGACCAACTAAGGTTGTTGTTAATTTTTTTTTTTTTTTTTTCGACAACTAAAAGTTGTCATAAATACTTGCCTTGTCGTCAAAAATAGAACTCCAAATGAGGAAGTTGGTCGACCAAATACCTTTTGCGATGAACAATGACCATCGTTAATGTATTTTTTCGACGACTAAAAGCCATCATAAATACCTAGTTTTTCATCAAAAAATATAGCATCAATGCAACCAATTACTTTTTTTTGACGAACTTTAGCCGTTATTAAAAACCATTTATCTCGTCACTCATACATTATTTGCAAAAAAATAGCTCCGTAGAAAAAAAATTTATGATATTTTTATTTTATTTGATAATATCAAATATTTCTGTATATGGAATAATTAATATATAAATTACAAACACAAATCTATAATTGTTCATAAAAGTTTCTCCATTCAAATGACAAACACAAATCCATAATTGTTCAAAACTAATAAGTGCATTAAAAATGAAAATATTAAAAGGTCTACAAAATAGCATGTTTGTTCAATAATACATGAAGGCTATATTATATCCTTTACTAAACTTGAAAGCATAAATATTGGAAGATCAATTATCATCTGAGTCAATGTCGTCCTCCATCTAAGAGTCATCTTCCTCTTGTGTCATTATTTACATTGTGATCTCCTGCTCTAGCATTAGTTTGCAATATTTTAAATTAAATTGAATAAATATATAAGAACATTGTAGTGCTCCAGTTAATGAGAACTTAAAGAATACACCTGCCATCAATAACCATATTAATAGTACATCTCCATCACCCTTAACAATATATCCATCACCACAACAAATCACATGAAATCACATATGTACCAACAATAGCAATTAATTGAAAATTATAATGAGCAAATTTATCACTTATTTCAACAACCTAAATAAAATAGCAAAAACAAATAATTTAATGTTGATTATACTGAGAAAATATATGTGTGAAGTAGTTGCTTGCATATAATTAAAGCCCATCGATTTCAAAACATTTTTTATAATAAAAGCTATCACCTCTTTCAATTTACTAATTGTTTCCTCCAATAACCACTTATCATATCATAAGGTTATAGAAAATATTGGAAAAAAAAAGTTTAGAACTTTAGTATTTTTCATTTTTAATATAAATATAAATAAAATAATATAACTTTAGAGATTGTTAAAGTTAATAAGCCTTATATATATATATATATATATATATATGTCTGAACTACATGTATTCGTTAGTCTAATATGATCTATCAATATATATTGCATATAAATGATAAAAGAATAATATAATCACCAATCCTATTATATAACTATAAGTTGCTTTTGTCTTTACTTGGAACTTTACTAACAAAGAAGAGGCAAACTCAAACAGGGCAAACTCTAAAAGGCTAAAACACAAATTGAACAAAGCACTATTATCAAGTTAAAAACGCTTCCCATGAATCAACAGATTGGTTGAGGCCACCAATACACACAAACATTACACTATGGGTTAGTACCAAATTATCAAGAACTTTGCCTACAATACTAGATGATATATTATGAAAGAGGTATATCTAAACCAAACCCAAAATTTAGATAAATGAAATAAACAAGCAAATACATTTACTAAACCACAATACATTAACCCAAAAAGAAAAAAAAAATCAAAAGATAAGGATCTAAGAAGACCAACCTTTTGGATTTGATTATGATTGGGAGAAAGAGAGAGAATGAACAATAGATGGAGATAAGGGCTTCTTTTTTTTTTTTTTTTTTTTATATATATATATATATATAGTGAAATAGGAGTGTTAATTTAGTGAGGGGGCAAGGGAGGGTTGGGGATTGAAAAAAAAAAAAATAGGTGGGGGCGCTTGTTTTTTAGTGAAAGGGAGAGGGAGAGTGCTAGGGTGCTAGGGTTTTGTCTTTTCCTTTTTTTTTTTTTTTTACTAAAATATAAAAATGATATTGTGGGGTTTTCTTTTTTATATAAAAAAAAGTAATAATAATAAGGTATGGCTGGATTTGTTTTAAATCAATGTAACTTTATTTATTTATTTATTTATTTTTATAACAAAACTATGTGTGGGGCCTGAAATTTGGAATTCCGGCCCACTTCACATTAAGAGCCCAAAGCCCAAGCCGAGGAGCCCTACTGCCGAGGAGGTATGAGGAGAACCCCTTGATGGCCCAATAATATAGTTGAGGACAACCTCATGTTCAACACCTCACAAAACGCCTGAAGAAAAGGACAAACTCAGTACAAGAGCAGTACAAGCTAGAAAGCTGCCAACACCATAACGTGGAGCCCAGCACCTGACAAGCCCATACCCCATACCATGCTATCCAGCTTTTCCTAACCACTCTGACGTGAAGATTGATAGGACGAGTAATTGCCCCAAACAAGGAGAAACTGACACGTAGATGAAGAAAGGAAATCGAATACTAGTATAAAAGGGAAAAAAGGAGGAGAAAGAAAGGGGGGGAGGGAAGGCCCCCAGAGAAAGAAGGAAGAAAAAGGAGGAATTGTGAGAATGTAATGCTCCTCGGACTAATTCCGAGGAGTCAAACTTTTCAAACTACATTAATGCAAGGCTCTGCTATACAGTCCAAACTCGTCTTTGTATGATCGCTCATGAAATCGGGACCATACCGAAACTCAGCGCCCAAAGGCAGGCCTTTCCAAACCCACTCTCTACAAATCATATTGTTCGGGCCCTTTACACACGAGCCCAACGTTATCCTTGGGTCGTTAAAAATTGTGTCCCTACACTATGTATTTCATTTATGACAACCACGCCACTTTTTTTTGTTGTTGTTGTCACTTTGAAATATCACTTTTTATTAATTATTATTATTAATAAAAGATTGAAACACTATGAAATCTCACTTCTTGCAATTTTTTTTTTTTTACATCAAGTTTTCTTTTTTGATAAAAGAAGATAGATTGTTTATTTATTTAATATCTCAATTTAAAATAGGAAAGAGAGATGAGAGATATTCTTCACATCGGCCAAAGCTTGAATGTGAATGTGAATGTGACTTGTGGATGATTTAAGAAATGCAGATGTGGATGTAGTGAAGAGATTACTTACTATGTACCCACAATTTTTCAGTTTTCCAATGGGTCATAGACCCAACTTCAATGTTGACCATGTTTGACAAAATATTGACCAATTTTTGCAAACTTTGACTACTCATTTTTCACAATCTGACCGTTTGATTTTTGTCATACTTTACAAACACCAATATATCACCACATTCTTCTAATCTAACGGTTAGATTTTGGATTTACGTCTAGAACATTATGGACATGTGTCATTGTACCAACACATCAAGAAATTTTGATTGGTCACTTTCTCAAAATCCAACCGTTTGATTGAGCTCAAAGTTCATCAAAACAAATATTTTATCACACTCTTTCAATCTAATGGTCAAATTTTAAATCAGATTATGGCATAAGATGGAAGCGTGTTGTTGCATCCACCTATCATGAAACTTCAATCACTAAAAATATTCATTTTTCTTTCGAGAGAGTAATATACTATATAAACATTACTAAGAATTGAGAAAATGATCTAAAAAACACGACCCAAAATCTACAAAATGACCATAATGGATTTGTATGTGACTTTTGACTACCTTGTTATGCTATTTTAAAACTTGAAATTGATAAAAACATGAAAATCAGGTAAACCTTAAAACACTGACTAAAACCCAAAACCCACTTAAAACCTCCCTGATCAACCTAATTTGATCAAATCTAGTGGTCCTGGAACCAACTTTGAAGTTGGACCAAAGATTGAACAAGTTTAATAGACTTTGACAAATTTTTGCAAGATTTGACTACTTTGTTCTCATAATCTAACCGTCTGATTGTCACTATAATTTACAAACACAAATATTTCACCACATTCTTCCAATCCAACGGTCAGATTTTGGATCTCTATCTAGTTGCATGATGGACACATATTGTTGTACCCACCTAATGGGAAACTTTGATTAACCCTATTGACACAATCTGGCCATCCAAAATGGCTGAAATATGCCATCAAAGCTAGGAGATAACCGAAATACCCATAAACTTCTAAAATAACCAAAACACAACCCAAAACCTACAAAATGACCAAAGTGTCCCTCAAAGCTTTAAGATGATCAATATACCTTTTACCTCTAAAATGACCAAAATAGCCCTTAAATACTTGGAGGGTCTTGAAAGATGTTTTTGTGTAGCTTTTAAAATTAAGATTGAGGAAAATTCACCATTCAAAGAAAATAACCATTTTTTATGGCCATATGTATGTTGGAAATCACATTTATTGTGACTGATTTACCTTACCGTCACTAATACTTTCTTTTCTTAAGAAAAATTTAACTACTAATGACAACCAACATGTTTGTCGCAAATAACAAATGCAATATATAGTGATGGGAAAAAAAAAGTTAAATACATGAAAAATAAGGGCATGAATTCCCCATTTGAAAAAAAGTACCATTGTCGATGGCTTAGGTCCATCACAAATCTTATTTATTGTGAGGGATCCAAGTCCATCACTAATACATTCTTTCTTTTAAAACAAATTAACTATTTACCAAGGTCAACATGTTCGTCGCAAATACAAACTCAATTAGAAAAATAAAAAATAATAATTGTGATGGATAAATGTCATCACAAATGTGAAAACTAAGGGGGGAATTTTCCCTTCAAAATATTTTACCATTTTCGATGGCTTTATGTCTATCACTAATATTCTCTTTTATATTTACGATGGAAGAATGTTTGTCACAAATACTAACACCATAAAATTTTTTTTTTGGTATTTTCGACACATGAAAGCCGTCACAAGTGTTAATAATTCCGACGGTTTTTCTTCAGTCGTCGTAAATAATACTTTATTAGCGACGAATATTTTTATTCCGTCGCAAAAAGTAAGGCGGGAACACTTCCCTAAAAAAAAAATCATATTTTTGACAAAAATAATAGGCATTTTCAATAGACTTATTTTGCTGTCACAAATGTTTTAATATTTGACGAGTAATTGTCGACGAAAGAGACTTGCCGTTGAAAAAGCTAGTTTTTCCGACGGCTTTTTGTAGTTGTCAAAAAAGTTTCATCGCAAATAGCAATCTTCATTGTTGGAAATTGCCTCAAAATGTAATACATTCTTCTGATTTGAATTCCTTGCATTAGTCATATAATTTCTCTTACATTTGTTTCTCGCTTTGATTAGTATGGGTGGAATTCATAGTTTTTTCATTGAATTTAAGCTTTTCCAATTGGTGGTTGAGGAAGGAGGAAATTTTTTCTCCTTATGTATTTTTAAATGAGGTAAACACTTCATGAAGTCACTATTCATGGGCAAGAACGCAGCGTTATGGTTGATGAAGAATATAGAACACATAGTGGTCGAAATCAATCCCAAACAGTTTTTTACACTTAGGGAAGGAGATACCGCGTACACTTTGCAGCGAGGATCAAACTCCTTTGGTCAGTTCCTTTTAGTGTCTGAACTCAAAGTTGGCGGACATAGAAGAACTGTCATAATTCCTGGAGGCAAAGCACAAAATGGTTGGAAGGTCTTTGGGCTTGAACTGAGGAAGATGTTGGAATTTGACCAATATGCTTTAGGTGGTTCAGGCCAAGCTAAATTTGTGTCTCAGCCATAGAGGAGAATGTCAGGGTTTCATCCCTCTCGATCTTTTGTTGAGACACTAAAGGGTCAGGTGTAGCGAAGGGATGTGACTCAGTCACAGCATATTACAACCAAGGATAAGGATAAAAATATGATTAAGGGGGAGTTTGTGGAGAGGCAGAATCGGTCAAGGGGGTTGTTGGCGATGAATCTAAAGCTTACAGGTACTAAGGTGGGGGATTTTCCAGTGGGCAAGCCTGATACAATGGTGGTGGGAGGAAGGGATAGGAGGGAGCAGTGCATTAATGTGGATCAAATTAGGTGAAAACAGGAAACGTATCCCAGTAAGATTCAATTTGAATTCAAAATCAGATGAAAATGGGAAGAGGAGTGATATAAGGAGATCATGCCAGATATAGAGTGGTTTAATTGTGGAAGTTGATGTGAAAAGAAGGAGACGGGTTTCCTGGGATAGCAATAAAGGGGGAGTAAAAAATTTTAAATGGGTAACACAAGCTTCTAAGGAACTTGGAAAGGGTAAGTTGGGTTTGGGCTTTAACAAGTTGGCAGCCTTGATTCAAAACCAAACTACGATGGCCTCAGACCAAGTTTGTAACAACCAAGTGGGCCTTACCTCTAACCCATAGTCCACCGGCCCAATTAGGATGGAAATGGGCGAGAGCTCATCCTTGGTTGACTAGAGACCATCAACGCCAACGCAGCTAACGAAGATTCTGTTGCTCAGAATGAGGTGATGGGTCAACATGATGAGTTTAAGAGGATGGTTGACACCACAGTTGCTAGTGGACTTCACGCCGAGGAGTCACCAACGCTAATGGTTAAGTCCGATACAGTGCAAAATCACTCACCGATGATGGCGAAGAGCTCAGATGGTTGTGAGACCTCAACTAGTCAAACCAAGAAGATGGGTCACCCCTCGAAGTCATCGGTGGTGACCCAGTGTCTTGTTTCCGATAGGTCTCACGCCAAGGACACACTGATGACACTAGATAGGGCCTATACAGCACCAATCCACTCCACGAGGATGAAAACAATGTCTGATCCTCGAACTGAGAACTTGGGTTACCTTACGAAGCCATTGGGGGAGGCTGAGTGCCTTATTTTCGACGGGTCTCGTGCCAATGAGCCTCTAATCACACTAGGAAAGGCAGAAACAAAGGACGACAAGGCATCAATTGGTCTTGTGTTATCTAATTATGTTCTGAGTATATCGAAAGCTAGGACTGAGGATTTGGGTATTCAGGATGGAGATGAAGGTGGTCGGGTTGATTGTGCAAGTGATATTCAAGGGATAGACACATCCCATCAGGCTAATCAGTTATCGGTGCTGGCATTGACTGAGGTAGATGTAGTTAGTGCAAATATAGGCTTGGGTGGGGATAGTTTATCTCCCTTGATGACTATTAATCCTCTAGGATTGGTTGTGTCGGCTGAGTTGAATAGTAATACTGAGGTGATGGGGTTTGATAATACACTGAATATTTCTAATTGGGTGAAATATAGAATGCCTGGTTTTAGTAAGCTGATGGGGCTTTCTTTGGGTTGACATGAGGAGATGTGTATTATGCTCTTACAAAGACTTGAGAGGGAGATTAAGGCTGCCAATCTGATGCACAGGAAAGATGCAGCCCATCGAAAAGTTGTTTCCAAGGATAAATGGACGAGGGAGTTGAGGAATTTGATTTCTTCGGTTAATTATGATGGTAGATAGTGTTCTTGATTGCATTATTGAGATTGTAGTAAGGAGTTTATAGTTTTAATGAAGTTGAAAATGGTGTCTTGGAATGTTTGAGGATTGAATGATTCGTGGAAATGTTTTGTAGTTAGAAATTTACTACATGAGTGGAATTGTGATGTAGTTTGCCTACAAGAAACTAAGCTTGTTAGCATGAATAGACAGTTGGTTTGCAGCTTGTGGAGCTGTCCGTATGTAGATTAGGTGACTTTGGATGCAAATCAGACAGTTGGTAGGGTTTTGATGATATGGGATAGAAGGGCTTTAGAAAAGTTGGAAGTAATGGTGGGTCACTTTTTCGTATCGGTTTGGTGGCAAGGTGTGGGAGATGATTTTATTTGGGCATGCTTTGGGATTTATGGCCCAAATGATAATAACTTAAGGGGGTAAATGTGGGATGAGCTGACTGGAATCCAACAATTTTGGAAAGTTCCATGGTGTTACATAGGAGACTTCAATATCGTTCGCTTCCCAAGTGAATGATTGGGGGGCTCGCACCTTATTACGGCTATGGAGATTTTTTTTGAGTTCATTGAGGAGCTTAATTTGATAGATTTGATGTTGGAAGGAGGGAGTTATACTTGGTCTAGTGTTTCGGATCAGCATTCTATGTCTAGGATAGATAGGGCTTTGGTTTCTCATGATTGGGAGGATCATTATCAGGATGTGATCCAACGGGTTTTACCTCAACCTATTTCAGACCACTTCCCCATATTAGCGGAGGCAGGAGGGATATTGAGGGGAAAGAGTCCCTTTAGGTTTGAGAACATGTGGTTGAAGACGGATGGGTTCATAGATAGGGTTCATTCTTGGAGGAATCGATATACTTTCTCAGGTACTCCTAGTTTTTGTGCTTGCCAAGAAGCTGAAGGCTCTGAAAGAAGATATTATTCAGTGAAACTGTAGTGAGTTTGAGAATGTAGGTCATACAAGGAAAGAATTGTTAGAGGCCTTGAAATTATTGGATGCGAAGGAAGGGGATTATGCCCTTTCTGAAGTGAGATAAGTGAGAGGGCTGTGGTGAGATCTCAAATACATAACCTTCTCTCTTTGAAAGAAGTCTCATGGAGACAAAAATCGAGGATGCTATGCATTAAGGAAGGAGACAACAATACCAAATTCTTCCACAAGGTGGCAAATTCTAGGAGAAGGTATAATCATATTAGTATGGCGGAGGTGGATGGGGTTACTTATGAGAACGAATCAGAGATGGCGGATAAAGTTGTATAGTTTTAAAAAATTTGTATAAGGAGACAGAGGAATGAAGGCCTTTTGTGGAAGGTTTGGAGTTTGATCAGATAGAGGAGATGGAGAGGGACTGGCTTGAATGAAGGTTTGAAAAGGAGGAGATTCTTTGAGTTGTCAAAGAGTTGGAAGGAGATAAAGCTCCAGGTCCTGATGGTTTTACTATGGCTTTCTATCACCATTATTAGGGAGTTGTGGAAAGAGATGTCTTAGTTTTGTTTGAAGAGTTTTATCAATACAGTATGTTTGAAAATCTCTTAATGCAACTTTCATAGCCTTAATCCCTAAGAAGAAAAATGCTTCCAATATTCGAGATTTCAAACCTATTCGCTTGGTGGGGAGTGTATACAAGATCTTGGTTAAGGTTTTGGCAAACCGCCTGAAAGAGGTTTTGGATTAGCTGATATCTGAGTCTCAAAACAGTTTTGTCGGTGGTAGACAGATACTTAATTTAGTTTTTATTGCTAATGAGTGTGTTGATAGTAGGGTGAAGAGTAAGATTTCGGGGGTTATTTGTAAGTTGGACATTGAGAAAGCTTATGATCATGTGAATTGGAAGGTTGTTCTAGATTTGTTGAAGAGAATGAGATTTGGGGTGAGGTGGTGTCAGTGGATCCGTACATGTATATCTACAGTCCAATTCTCTGTCTTGTTTAATGGGTCCCCAACCTAACTTTTTTGGGAGTTTGAAGGAATTGAGACAAGGGGACCCGCTTTCGCCTATGTTGTTTCTGGTTATGATGGAGGTCTTCAGTAGGATGATGAAAAGAGTTGAAGGGGCTGGTTTACTTCGAGGTTTTAGGGCTGACGGTAGATAGGGTGGAGAGGTATGTGTCTCACATATTTTGTTTGCAGATGATACGATTCTGTTTTGCGATGCAGATGAGGAACAAATTCTACATGTTCAAATGCTTCTTCTTTGTTTTTAGGCTGTGACAGGTTTAAGGGTTAATGCTTTGAAGAATGAGATGGTTCCCATAGGGGAGGTTCCTAATGTCCATGTCTTGGTAGAGATTTTGGGTTGTCGGATTGGATCTTTGCCTATGACTTATCTTGGTATGGCATTGGGGGCATCCCACAAGTCACCTACTATTTGGAATCCTATTTTGGAGAAACTTGAGCGTAAGTTGGCTAGGTAGAAGAAGATGTACTTGTCAAAAGGTGGAAGACTGACATTGCTTAAGAGTACATTATCTAGTTTTCCTACTTACTTTTTATCCCTTTTTACTATCCCTACGTATGTAGCTAATAAAATTGAGAGGTTGCAAAGGGATTTCTTGTGGGGGGATTCCAAGACACATTTAGTGGGATGAGACAAGGTGTGTGCACCTTTGGAAAATGGTGGATTAGGAGTAAGGAAATTAACTACTTTTAATAAAGCCCTACTAGGAAAATGGTTATGGCGGTTTGGGGTTGAGGAGACAAGACTTTGGAGAAGGGCTGTAGCTCTAAAGTTTGGGGAAGAGTTGGGGGGGGGGGGGGGGGGATGGACTTCCAAGCTAGATAGAGGGGTACATGGGTGTGGGTTATGGAGAAGTATTCGAATGGGTTGGGTGGCTTTTAGCAAAAATATTCGGTTTAAAGTAGGGGCAAGGGATAGAGTGAAACTTTGGATAGATCAATGGTGTAGAGATTCTCCACTTCAATTGACCTATCTGGGTGTGTATGGGATTACTTCCAATAAAGAGGTATTAGTGGCCTCCTCTCTTGAACGATTAGGGATAGAGGATCGGAGAAGTTGGGATGTTTGCTTCATTCGGAGACCAAATGACTAGGAGATGGGTGGTGTGGATGAATTTTTCCGTACTTTGGGTTCTAATTTACCTCATACTGAGAATGGAGATTGTATGCGATGGAAGTTAACGAAGAATGGGGATTTCGATATCCGACCGTTTTATAATAAGTTAAGAAGTCCCTTGCCCATTATCTTTCCTTGGAAAGGTGTTTGGAAGGTGAAGGCTCCTCGGCGTGTTTCTTTCCTTGTATGGATTGTTGTATGGGATAAGATCCTTACAGGTGACAATTTGAGGGGTAGAGGAAGGGATTTTGTTGATTGGTGCATTATGTGTCATTATAATGAGAAGACGGTAGATCATTTGCGACTTCATTGTGGTAAGGCTTACCGGTTGTGGAGTTTGGTTTTTAGATCGTTTGGGATTTTATGGGTCTTGCCAAGATTGGTTGCAAACACTCTCTTTAGTTGGTGGAATTGGCCTGGAAATCATTCGTTTAGCATTTGGAATTTAGTTTCGTTGTGCTTAATGTGATGTCTTTGGAGGGAACTTAATTGGAGGGCGTTTGAGGATATGAAAAGTTCTGATGACCAGCTATTGGCTTCTTTTAGTGGCTCCTTTTATGACTGGTTTAGGGCTTTGGGACTCACCACTAGTGATTCTCTCCCTATATTTCTTAGCTCTCTTCTTTATAATTAATATCTTTTCTTTCTTTCTTTCTTTCTGTCTTTCTTTCTTTCCTTTTTTTTTTCTTCTCTCTTTGTAATTTTTCTCTGCCTTATGTTTTTCTGCATAAGGCAGTTTTCTTGAATATACATCTTTATTATTTATAAAAAAAATTAATTACAAGTCAAAATCTCATTGACTCAACTTTTAACATAAGAATTGCAAGATAATTCCAACAGATAACTGGGGTTTTAGGATTATTAATTGATTATTATCTTTAAAAACTAATTGGTTAGCTAAACTTTAAAAATCCTATATAATCTGTAGCATTATATGACTAAAAAGTAGCTAAAAATTAAATCAAAACTCGTATTTTTCCCAAAAATTTATTAGAAAATAATATAAATTTAAAACAAGATAAAGATTGAACACTTTGATCACCAAAGGGTAGAGTGCCAAACAACACTTCGAAAACCCAGATAACATTTAAATCCAGTTTTGCACAACTTCAAGTTTTTTGGCCTATTTTTTTTATTTGCACACTTATTTAAACGACCTAACTTTAATCAACTGAGAAAGGGGGATTCAAGGGGATGGAAAGTTAAACATTGAGAGAGAGAGAGAGAGAGAGAGAGAGCATTTTCACACTTCACACAATTCTTTCTTTTCCACCATATAAAAATCACATATCATGAACCACCAAATAATTAAGAAACACAATTTTTTTTTTTTTTTTTGATATAAAGAAACACAATTTAGTTCTCAGAGAATTCCAATCATCAAAATCTAAAGAGTATGCGGTTACATTCATCTAACCAACAATCAAAGACAGTCAAGGCGCAACTCCCTTTCATCCAAGCAAGGGAACAGTTAACCAAGGGAGAGAGGCAGCGAGAGAAACCAAAGGTAATCTGTCCCCAAGTCTTTTGCAAGAGGTAGTGCAAGCATGTATATCTCTAAACTCTTTATTTATTTTTTAATTAATTACACATAACATGCTTCACATTGATGACATGGGTTGAATAATTAACATGCTTCTTAGAGTAAAACTCAAACACGATGAAATGCAATATGATGAGATTATATACGTATAGACTTTCCATTTTGCAATCGGAGACGTTGATCAACCAACTTATTTTATATTTGCTAGATGATCCACCATCATATCATTTGCAAGAGGCCGTGCATGTCAGTAAGGATCCAAAATTAATTTAATTCTCATCATCATTGATTGTATGAAATCATAGTTTTTAACAATATGGGTTGATTAACATGTTCATGCATATAAGCCTAGATTTTAATTTATGTTAAATTCACATGTTTTTTTTGGGTTAAATTCACATGTTGAGGATATTGAATTAGAAGGGTGGTCTTGGCCTTCAAACAGCAAAAGGCAGAAATTTGGCTTATCTCTCCAAGCTTATTTGGAGATTTCACTCAGAAAAGGACTCACTTTGGGCTCAAGTCATCAGGAAAAAGTACATGTCTCCTAGAAGAATCGCCTCTAGCAATGAAGATTCCCTCCCTAGCTCTCGGACTTGGAAGGCTATGAAGAAGGGTATGGAAGTGTTCAAGAAGGGAACAAGATGGAGTCTTGGCTGAGAAAGCAGTCTGAAGTTTTGGCACGATAATTGGACATCGAATGGCCCCTTAAGATCTATCATTCATGGCCCGCTTACTAGGGAGGAAGATGAGATCAAAGTTAGAGATATTGCTTTGTTGGATGGTTGGGATTGGGAGAAACTTTCTATGGTTCTTCCAACAAAAATCTGTCTAGAAATTCAAGCGATGCCCCGATCTCATGTGGCTAATGAGGATGACAGAATAATTTGGGATGCTTCTTCCAATGGAGAGTTCAACCTCAATAGTGCATATACCCTTGCCAATGGGGAAGCTCCTCAATTTTTTAATGGTAAGTGGATTTGGAAGTTAAAGGTACTGCCAAGAATTCAATTCTTTATTTGGATGTGCCTCCATAACAGCATTGCAACTCGGGAAAGGTTAGTCTCTAGAGGTTTGCAAATGTCCTTGCTTTGCCCTCTCTGTAATTCCTATCCTGAGACCATCGTCCATCTGTTGAGGGACTGTCATGTAGCTGCAAACTGCTGGCAGAACCTTGGTATAGGGGTCTGTACTCCTGAGTTTTACTCCATGAGCCTTCCAATTTGGCTGGAAAATAACTGTAAAATAAAAACCTCCAACCATCTTCAAATTCCTTGGAGCACAATATTTGCATTTGGGATATGGACTATTTGGAACCACCGTAACAGTGTGGTATTTAAAAACAAACCAATCAGCCACTCCATTCACAAGGAGATTATTCACAAAGCAGTAGAGTGTTCTTTTATTGCTCAAAACTTCTCAAATTGCAAGCTTCTGATTGAAAGAAGCATTCGATGGGAGAGGCCTAATAGAGGCTAGCATAAGCTAAACACGGATGGATCTTCCCTAGGCAATCCTGGTTTGGCTAGTGGAGGGGGTATTCTGCGAAATGAGGTGGGTGGTTGGATAAGAGCGTTCATTAGGAAGATTGGTATAACCACCAGCTTTGTGGCTGAGCTCTGGGTGCTTAGGGATGGCCTTAGCATGTGTGTGGATATGCAGATTCCAGCTCTTGAAGTTGAATTAGACGCTAAAGTGGTCGCTGACTTGATGAACAATACCACAAGTTTGAATGCTGATTTCGCGGCCATTGTGGCTGACTGTAGGCAGCTCTTATCTCAAATTCCCCAAGTTAAAGTCTCCCATTGTTATCGAGAAGCAAATCGTTGCGCCGATGCCCTCGCAAGACTAGGTTGCACTACATCTCTGAATGTTATGTTTTTCAATTTTCACCCCCCCCCCTAGTATTTTGAATGTTTTTCTTTCTGATTTATATGGTCTGACTCAGATCAGATTCTGTCCTGTAATTGACACTCCTATTTCTGTTTAATTGAATATGTTCCCAGGTTACCAAAAAAAAAAAAAAAAAAGATAATATGATTGGATAAATTCATAGCATAATATGGCTATTAATTTCAAGCATCAATCTTTGAATTGGGTGAAATGGTTGCCTAATACTTGTCCCATTTTCGTGACTTAGCCTCCAAATTTAGACCTTGAGCTCGTAGACCATTCCTTATCAATGTAATATTTATTTTTCTCCATATTGTAACTAGAATCCAAAGCAATGTATTTTTTTAATTTTAGATTGTATTTAGAACCAAAGCAATGTACTTTTTGATTCTTAAATTGTATATAGGACCAAAAACAATGGAAATGACTAGGATCCTCACAATAAGTATAAAATAAAGGATTTGAAAAATTAGGGGATTTTGCTAGGAAGTGGTGTTACGCTTCAACCAAGATCGCTTTAATGTTTGTAAAATAAATATTATTTTTTGGTTAAGCCTTCTCAATGTGTTGGGATCATTTCTCATCGAGACTAAAGGCATAAGTTTATGGACACAAAATAGGGTGTCTACATCGGACTCATTTTCCAATATTTAAAAGACAACTTCCTTGCTCACAGTGGATCTCGTATCTTGAAAAGAGGAGTTGCTTATTTATGGATAGACTCCCAATTCAAAGTCCGAGATGGGTTGATTAAGCAATTTGGTTCCTAGATCTCGTCTTAAAATGTGTTTAAGTGAAATTTATGTGAAATCCCACATTTCCCTATCATTATTTTTTTGAAAAAATTAAATTAAATGTGTGGACCATGTGATTTAATTGCAAAGTTAATTTGTTTTTGTCATATTAGTCATTACAAAAGGAAAGGAAAAAAAAAAAAAAAAAATACGGCCAACTAGATTTAAATGCGGTAATTTTTTCTCTAAAAACAAAACGAGAGTTTAATTAGATGCAAGAATATGGCTAACTAGATCAGCTTAATTGGGTGCGTAAGTGTTGATATCTTATGTAACTATTAATTAAGAGTAACATTATTTATTTATTTGATAGTTACAACAATAAGAAAAGAAGAATTGAATTTTAGATGTCTTTATTGGAAACTCTAAAAGATATATATCAGTTGAGTTACAAGACTTTTTGTAATGTTACATTATTACCAAAAAAATTTTGGTAATCATATCTTCGTATTCTCATATGCTAGTGCTCTAAGAAGTGGGCTTTTTAAGCATTTAAAAAATTTTCATGTTCTATAATTTTCTGGCCTAGGGCTTACAAAAGAATAAGTTGTTTCGGCCATGTTTTGGGGTAATAGCAAAAGAGGTAACATATATGTGGTGCTATGATTTTCTTTGTAAATCCTCCACTTTTACGCAACCACTTAATAACTTTTTATGGTTTTAATTTTGAAAATCTTAATTGTTTTAATTTATTACATATTATTTCTATTCTTAAAGCACGACAAATTTGTACTAATGAGGTGTTATTTACTATATTCAATCTATAAACTCATTAACTGTGTATAATTTTAAAGTACATAAAACTTGAAATTTAAATATTATATAAATGATGTGTTGGGTTTAAATTACACATATTGTAACTCTAAGTTATGGTATATCATCTGATAACTTTTTATTGGATTAGTATTTCAAAAACTTATCATTGGATTACATTTCCTCTATTTTCTTAATGCATATACCAAGTTTCATGTGAATCAGATGTTATTTACTATTTGATTTCGAAGCTCACCTTTTATGCACATTTTTAATATAAAAACTCGAAATTAAAATATCTGGTCTCAAATCATCTTGAAATTTTACAAGCATGTAGAATATAGGAAGAAATTCTAATCTCACAGTGGATTTGTTAAAATTTGTATCCAATACAAAATTATTGAACAATGTAATATAGCTTAGAGTTACACCTTAAGTTTAACTTGAAATGAGATGCTATTAATTTCTGACATCATGATATTTTGCAATTGTTAAGGGTATAAGAGGCATTGTAATCCCAATGGGGAATATATATATATATACAAAGATTGACTTACCTTAAGAACTTTTTTAAAATGAATTTCTTTTTGTTTTAATGAGAGACTACCGCATTACCCACTAACTAAATAAAAGGCGGGATTAAAACTCACTACCACTTACCATTGTATATTTAAAACAAAAAGACATGTCTAGTCAAACTCATATATATATATATATATATATATATATATGGGTGTGTGTATGTGTGTGAAAACTACATTCTTGGATTACATTCTTGTATATTTAAAACAAAAGGACATGTCCAGTCAAACTCATATATATATATATATATATATGGGTGTGTGTATGTGTGTGACAATGTAGCATTTTAGTATAGAATGACTTTCTTAGTAGGTGATGTTGGCACTAATAACATTATCAAATTCAATTAAAGTTAATGGAAATACCTCACAGAGCTAATATGTGCTTTATTTTGGACACCTACTTTCTTTGTGATTAGCTCTTTGAGGCATTTCCGTTAACTTTAATTATATAGAAATTGAAATAAATATATATATATATATATATAAAAAAGTAAACATTATTATTTATTTGTCTAAATACTTTTATTTTTATAAGATCTAAATACAATTCATGAGTGGGTTCCAGTTAACTTAACTGGTAAAATCTCGGATGGTTGAATAAAAAATTTGGAGTTTAATCACCACCTACACTAAAAATTGATTGACAAATGGAGGGAGACTTGGACTGGGGGGCAATGGCCCTCCCTAATTTTTTTTTTAAAAATTAATATATACATAGACACCAATTTTAGCAATTTTGTTCTATAAAATCACACTTTGCCTCCCTTAACATTATCATTGATTCTTTTAAGAGTACTACTTTAGCCACAAATTTTTTTATAACATTTTTACAAACTGTTGAGATAGTAAAATTTTATTGGTTTGCGTTTGAGCCTATCACTTGCATCACATTTTTAATTACTAATAATTACTCACCACATTAATAATTTGTAAAAAATTTTGTAATTCTAGTATTTTCCTCATTTTAAAGGCCAGATCTAAAATCTAAAGCAAAATAAACAAGCGCAAAAAAATTATTCAACAACAAAAAATTACCAATAGTAAAGCTAAAAACAATTAAATTCAATCAATCAATTTTACCCAAAATAAACAATCTGACCCTTTAAATAATTTTAAACAAAATAATTTTGTTCATACTTGGATGCACACATAAAAAACATAAAAAAAAAAAAAAAAAACCATTAGCTGTTAAGCTAGATTCATCGCATACAACTAACAACAAAGCTGTCCCTCTAATTTCAAGTCCTGACTCCGTCCCTGCTAATTAGTGTCTTGATTTGATGATAAAGAGCTATTATCAGAAGCGGACCTATAAATTGAAACTCTCTCAAAAAAATAAATTTGAGTCATACTTAGAGATGACTATATAAGTTGTCTTTATTTAATATTTAGCGAGTAATGAAAACAAAATTCTTATTTTTCTCTCTCTAAAGCACCTGGTAAAAACATAATGATATGATCTTAAAGGCTTTGTAAACCAGTAACAAAAAGAGAAGCAAATAGGTCCATTTCATGCTTCTTTAAGACCACACCAACTTCAACTCCTCCATTCCCATTTTTGCTTTCCGCTATAGTAGTTGCTCTAGTTCTGTGTATGTTCGTGAGTGCCACTTTCTGAGGTCTCCCCCACCCGAAATCCCTCTCATAATCCTTAAATTTGTTTGACCATGCAACCGTAATCATTTCCGGTAGGGTTTGGGTTCCTTCAGCTCCCATCTGTCCTGTCGCCAGTTTAATCCATTTCTCTGCTTCATCAAGAAATCCCTCAATCTTTTTGATGCCATCAATGATCCTATAAGCAGCAATGGCCAACCCAGTTTCCTCCATTAACTCTCTTGCTTGGGCAACTATACCACCTGCTCCAGCACAATTACCGAAATAATTTGTTGGAACTGGAGGGTCTAAACGAGACCGATAATTAGCTGGGATATATAGGCAGATCAATTTGTTACTTTCTAATTCTTTGGCTTTTGCCACACAAACCATTATATATGCAAATGTAAGAACAAAGGTTGATAACTGAAATGGTTCCACTGTCTTTGTTTTAGCTTCATCACCAACCTTGTCCCCCCATGAAAAAACCCTTTTCCTGAGTTTTTCTATGTCTGCACGGCTTAACTCGAATGTGCCTCGAACAATGTCTTCTGTTGGATCCTCGAAATTGTGTGGCTCAAGGCTTCGGCTATTTGTCGCTAACAAACCGTCTGAGAACATAGAGTCGAGTGTAGCCGGGTATTTGACAGCAGTTCTGTCGATGAATGGCGTTAGTTCTGTCGATTTGAGTCTTTATCAAGTTTGCTTATATAAGCCCATGAGTCCAAGAACAATGACATGGCTTTCCCATCAAGAACCGCATGGTTCGCAACAACGCCAAGGCAAAACCCTTTGTTTGAAAAGAGAGTGACTTGCAATGTCAAAATTGAAGCTTTTGAGTCCGATGTTTCCAAGTGGGGTATGAGATGACAAAAGTTTCTAGCTTCAGTTACATGGTCTCCAGATAGATTGTCAAAGTTGGCATCGGATTCAGCTATAGTGAGTGAAATGGAATCACCAGGGGTGTAATGAATGATGGGTTTTTGAGAATCAGGAGGCCATGTTAGTTTCCCTACAAGTGGGAGAAAGTGCGGGAGAGTGAGAGAGAGTGAGTGCTTGAGTTTGGAGAGGATTGAGTCAAAGGAAAAATAGTCTAAGTTAGCTTGTGAGTAGAAGGAAAGAACCTCAATCTGTGCGGCTTTTAAGAAAAAGAGATCAAAGATAGTGAGTGGGAGAGAGATCTCAGTGGCTGTGTTTGGGGAGTCTGAGGACGGAGAGATTGTACTGACCTCCAATATTTTCAACGAGCTTTGTGCCGCCATGAGAGAGAGAGAGAGAGAGAGAGAGAGAGAGGGAGATAAGATCACAGTGATGCCTCTGTGAATATTTTAGAATTAATGTAATTATAATATTACAAACACATTGTTTTTTGAATCTACAAGATGATAGGTTTTTGGAATCCAAGAGAAGTAATAGACAAAAGTTTGAATTTTTGTCAATCTAATAACTAAATTGCTTTAGAGGTTATAATGTGTTTAAATAATAAAAAAGAAAACTTTGGACGGCTAGGAAAACGTTCAAAAAACCTTAATTCATGCTAATCATATAATTAGATGACCAATTAATAAATTTGATAAAAAATAGCAAATTTGAGATAATTACAGAAATTGAAACTAATGTTTCTAAGAGTCTTCCCAAAACAAACTAAGCTAAAGGCTGTTAAGGAAAATAAATATTACTAAAAATGAAAAAACTACTATTTATTAGGCCTTAATGAAGAAATTTACTAGAATTAAGGCGAACCTCATGGCATGATCATGAGTTTTGACCAAAAGGCCATTTCTATTTAGCCCACAAATTTCATGCAATTATGAGAGAAATAGTTATTCCCCAATTTATGGAATAATTATTTTTAAGCAATAACTATTTTTTGTAATGAAGATACTAAATAATAAAACAATTGTTCCACAGAATAACAATTTCATTATAGGTTATTTACAGTATACAAAACATACTCTTAAGCTTTTTTTTAAGCCAACTCTAAATGATTCCAAACTTGTGACTTCATTTGTGAAATTCAACAGCACAAAATACATGACATATACAGAAGTATTATTCAAGAAATTAATTAGCATTTTTACAAAAACAATGTAGTAGACAAAGAAAACTTCAAATATTATTTCTAGAACAAATAAAATGAAAATGATTAAGGAAAATAACAATAATAGAATAAAACCTGGTATTGAGAAGTACAATTTGTCCAGCATAACTCCTAGAGAAGTATATTCGTACAGCGCGCGGAAATCTCTCAACACCCATAGAAATAATTGTTACGTATAGAAATCCTAGGCTTGACGTTTAGTAGAAGTATAACTCGTTACACAAATTACTTATATTTATAATTGCTATGTACATATGGAATTCACTTAAATTTTAAAAATATTCCTTTTAAAGAAATATATAGTAAGTAAGATATTTCTTAAGTATGATCATCTTGAGTTTTATTTTAATGTTATGTACATATAAAAAGTTTATATATTTAAAAAATATATGAAATTTAGAAGTTATTATACGAACTTCCTCCAAGGAATTTCTGATTGCCCAAGTACTTCCATCGGCCTCTGAGGCACTTTCGGACTATGTTCATTACTTACCTATTTATGTTCGTCACTTTAATTAGCTTGCTCCTCTCGGGTTAGATGGAGACCAAGGTTTTCAGACCCGGACCGTTCATTGAACCGTTAAAGGGAGAGGTTCAAGGTTTTTGAGGTCGAACCGAGGTCGAACCAGGGTCGAACCGTGATGACGTCATAATTAATTAAATAATTAATTAAAGCCTAAATATAGATATTAAATTTATAAAACTAGCAAAATTGACAATATATCTATATATTTGAGGGAAATTTAATGATTTTCAAGCATATATTTAATAATTAAATAAGAAAGTTAATAAAATAAAATAATAATCATGAAAACATTAAAATTTATGATTAATTTTTGAAGTAAAGTTTAATATCTTTGAAGGATTTTAATTATAATTTTTTTATTCCTTGTAAGAGATAGATAATTCAATTTAGTAGAATAAAATTGTAAAAAAAAAAAAATGCTAAGGGGTTGGACCGCACGGTTCTCACCGGTTCGTACGGTCCAACCCCGGTTTTAGCGGGTCACGGAATTAACAAAAAATTCGGTTCTTTATGCTTAAAAAACCGGTTTTCATCCCGGTTCCCGGTTTTCACGGTCCGACCTCCCGGTCCGGTCCGGTTCTGAAAACTATGATGGAGACCACCTCCAGCTCCTAGCTTGAAGGTCAATTTTGATGGAGCTACATTCAGAGAAACAAATGAATCAAGTCTCGGGGTGATTGTTCGAGATAACCAGGGTAGGGTGCGAGCTTCTTTTTCTAAGAATGTTCCAATCCTTCCTTCTAACGATGTGGAGTCCATGGTAGCGGTTCGAGCAATTCGGTTTGCAAGGGAGCTTGGTTTGTCCTCGATCATTTTGGAGGGAGATTCTGAAGTGGTTATAAATGTTTTGAAGAGTACTGAAAGTTCCCTAGCTTCCTTTAGTCATCTTATTGATTCAGTGAAACCATCCTTAGAGGCTTTTACGCATGCTTGTTTTTTACATACTCGTAGACTAGGCAATTTTGCAGCTCACAACCTAACTAAACATGCTAGAGGTTTATCGGTATAGATGGAGGATATTTCTCCACATCTTCATGATGTTCTTCTAGCTGATAATGGTTTAGTTTTTTTTTCAATAAAGTTTCTAGTATTTCTTCTAATAATAATAATAATAATAATAATTGTTATGTATAGAAATCCTAGCTAGGCCTGATGTCCAGTAGGAGTATAATTCGTTACTCCAATTATTTATATTTATAATTGTTATGTACATATAGATTTCACTTAAAAAAAAAAAAATCATTTTAAAGAATGTATAAGTAAGATATTTCTTAAGTATGATCTTGAGTGTTATTATATTTTTTTTTTAAGAAGATCTTGAGTATTATATTATGAGAGATGCTATGTCTACAACATTTTTACAACAAATCACAGGTGGTTAGTTGTTGTTAGTTCAAATTTCAAACTAACGCTAAGATTACTTTTTTGCTCCAACAATAATAACTAGTAACAACTTGCCACTTAAGATTTGTTGTAAAAATGTTGTAGATATATCATTTCTCTTATATTATAGGGTTTGACTTACCTCCAATACTTTTTTAACTGTAATCTCTTTTTATTTTAATGAGAGACTGTCACATTATCCATTAACTAAATAAAAGGTAAAGATTTAAACCTACTACAACTTGTCATTGTATATTTAAAACAAAGGACATGTCCAGTTAAAAAAGTATTGGACGTAAGCCATACCCTATATTCTAATGTTACAACCAAACTTAGTTATGAATAAGTTTTCTCTTAAGAAAAAAAGAAAAAGAAAAAAACCCTATGAATAAGTTCAATTATTTCCTTACAACATCTTTTGTTCCCAAAAATAAGGATTATCATTTCTATTGTAATTTTCATTTAATGTACCCAATGTGCCCTTGATTTTTTTTTTTTTTTTTTTTTTTTTTTTTTTTTTTTTTGTTAAGAAAAATCCCCTCAGGGGTAAAGATCATATTATTGCATTCTCAACAAATCAAGTTGGTACACCTCAAGAATGTCTGGTGGAACAGATTCCATCCAAACCAAAAAAGGGTACCTGGCAGCCTGCCTAGCAAGCTTATGTGCCACACAGTTCCCTTCTCTATTAATATGCTTAACTAAAATGTAAGAAAAACTAGAAAATAAACATTTGATATCCATCAGTACATGACCCAAAGCCGAGTAATCCATGTGACCTCCATTAATAGAGGTAATAGTGTTTGTAGAATCTCCTTCCACAATCACCCTGTCAAAACCGAGTTCCTTAGCAAAAGCCAAAGCTTGGTAAGCTACTAACACTTCCACCATCTCCACCAAAGTAGGCAGTGGAATTTGTTATGAGAGAGCAGCCATAACTAATCCTTGTTCATTCCAGATTATAATGCTGATCCCTTGAAGTTATGATAAAAAATCAGCAAGATTATGACAATTGTTGAAGTGGGCCGTGTGTGTGGCTTGAATTGCCACAAGCCCAAAGTCAGTCACAAGTAAACCGAATTCAACTAGGAATATAATTCCTAGTACAACCGACCTATAATATATATATATATATATATATATATATTAGGTTTGTGGAGAAAAAATACATAGAGAGAATTAGAGTAATTCCTAAAACCCTAGCAGCAGCCGCATAAGAAGAAGAATAGTGTTTTCTTGTCTTGTGGGTGAGAAAGAGTTAGGGTGTATTGGGATTTTGGTTTCTTGAGAGTGTTCTTGTGCACTATTGTATCTCCCTATTTTTTTATAGTGAAATTTCTCCGTCGTCTTTGTGGAGGTAGACAGTTTGCCAAACCATGTAAATTCTTGTATTCTTTGTGTGTGCTTATTATTTAATTTCCACTTATTTACTGTTATTGATTTGAGTCTTAGGGTGCTATTTGCACAACAAGTGGTATCAGAGTAAGGTTAGGATTTAATCCTTTGAATACAGTAAAGATGTCAAGTACAAAGTATGATGTAGAGAAGTTTTGTGGTAAGGGAAATTTTTCCCTTTGGCAAAGGCGGATAAAGGATCTCCTAATTCAACAAGGAGTTCACAAGGCCTTGCTTGGGAAGGAGAAGAAAACGGAAATGATGAAGGATGTAGAATGGGTAGAGATGGATGAGAAAGCAGCTAGCGCTATTTGTCTCAACCTAGATGATGAGGTCATTCACAACATCCTAGAAGCAAAGACCGCAAAGGAGGTTTGGGAAAAACTAGAAGGTCTTTATATGAGAAAGAATCTGACGAACAAGTTGTACGTGAAGAAGCAATTGTATAGTTTGCATATTAAGGAAGGTTCAGATCTGTTGGAGCATCTCAACACGTTTAACATGTTGAACACCCAATTGTCAAGCTTTGGGGTGAATTATGAGGACGAAGATAAAGCGTTACTCTTATTAGCATCGCTTCCTACTTCTTTTGATCATCTAGTGACTACGTTGATGTACGGGAAAGAGACTATAGTACTCGAGGAGGTGACTAGTGCTCTCTTGTCACATATAAAGATGAAGCAAGATGGTAATGGTTCTCAGGCTGATGGACTTATTGTAAAGTCTGAGTCAAGCAATAGGGGTATAAACAGGTCAAGAGGACGAAACTCCAACAGGAATAGATCACAATCTAAATCACATGCAAAGAAAGATGTAGAGTGCTTTTATTGTCACAAGAAATGGCACTACAAGAATCAGTGTAAAGAGTTGAAAGAGCATTTAGAGGAGAAGAAGAACGGAAAGAAGCCCCTAGAATTAGCTAGTGTTGCTGAAGAAACATCAGATGATAATGAAGTTGGTGCAGATTTACTTTCAGTTTCATCAAGTAACAATGTTCTATTGGAATCTTGGGTTTTAGATTCAGCATGCTCATATCATATGACTCCAAAAAAAGATTGGTTTGACACGTATAAGCCTTACAATGGTGATATGGTCCAAATGGGTAATGATGCTACATGCCCAATTATTGGAATTGGTACCGTGAAGATCAAGATGTTTGATGGAGTTGTGAGAGTTCTTAGTAATGTCAGACATGTTCCAGATCTTAGAAAGAATTTAATTTCTTTTGGAGTATTGGATGATTTGGGCTATTCATACTCATCAAAGGGTGGAATTATGAAGATTACCAAAGGTGCTTTGATGGTGATGAAGGGACAGAAAATAAACACACTTTACAGATTGATTGGGAACACAGTTGTAGGAAGAGTTGCAATCACCACTTCGGTAGAGTCCAGCACTGACGACACAAAATTATGACATATGCGACTTGGCTATATTGGTGAACGTGGTATGTTAGAGTTGCATAAGAGAAATTTATTGAAAGGGGTGAAGACATGCAAGCTAGACTTCTGCAAGTATTGTATGTATGGGAAGCAGCATAGAGTCAGTTTCAAGATAGACTCTCATACAAGTAAGGGTGTTCTTGACTACATTCATTCAGATGTTTGGGGCCCAGTATCAGTTTCTTCTCATAACGGTGCTCAGTACTTCGTCAGTTTCATTGATGACTACTCTAGAAAGGTATGGATTTATTTTATGAAACATAAGTCTGATGTGTTTGGCATATTTAAAAAGTGGAAAGCACAGGTTGAGAATCAGACTGGCAGGAAAATAAAATACCTTATAACAGATAATGGACTAGAGAATAGAGATAAAGAATTCATAAGATTTTGTGAATTGAAAGGTATTACTCGTCACTTCACAGTTAAAGGAACTCCACAGCAGAATGGGGTTGCAGAGAGAATGAACAGAACCTTAGCAAAAAGAGCCAGATGCATGAGATTGAATGTAGGGTTGCCTAAGGTGTTTTGGGCAGAGACAGTTAACACAGCAAGCTTCATTATTAATAGATCTCCATCATCAGCTATTGATTTCAAGATTCCAGAAGAGGTTTGGTCAGGTAAACCAGTTGATTATTCGAGTCTAAAAATCTTTGGTTGTCCAGCTTATGTGCATGTGCAGAGTGGAGAGCGTTCTAAATTAGATTCAAAGTTAAGAAAATGTGTATTTCTTGGTTTTGAAAAAGGTGTTAAAGGCTACAGGTTTTGGGATCCAATCTCAAAGAAAACGGTGACCAGCAAAGATGTCATAATTGATGAAGCCTTTATGTTGAAACAGAATAAAGCAAAGACATGTGATGATAGTCCATAGGAGAAATTAACTGTTGAGGTGGAGCTTGACGAGAATAGTTCACCCAGTGATAAGAGTGATGTTGAGATTGATTCACAGCAGTAACAAGAAGAGTCTTATTCAATTGCTAAAGGTAGAAAGAAGCGGGTTCACAAAGCACCACAGAGATATGGCTTTGAAGACATGGTTAGCTTTGCTCTCATAACTAACAATGGAGATCCATTGTCTTACAGGGATGTAGAAGAGATGGGGTCACTACAGAAGAATAAGACTTGGGAATCCTCTAGTATGTTGACAAAGTCAGTTCCAACAGATAAGTTCAAGAGTTACTTGGACTTGATTGGTGTTTGCAGCTTGTGAGCCCTTAAGGGCTAAGATGGAGATGATGGAGGAGTTTGCTCGTGTAGCTTGATCAATTCAAGCCAAGGTGGAGATTTGTTGAAGTGGGCCGTGTGTGTGGCTTGAATTGCCACAAGCCCAATATCAGTCACAAGTAAACCGAATTCAACTAGGAATATAATTCCTAGTACAGTTGACCTATAATATATATATTAGGTTTGTGGAGAAAAAATACATAGAGAGAATTAGAGTAATTCCTAAAACCCTAGCAGCAGCTGCATAAGAAGAAGAATAGTGTTTTCTTGTCTTGTGGGTGAGAGAGAGTTAGGGTGTAGTGGGATTTGGGTTTCTTGAGAGTGTTTTTGTGCACTATTGTATCTCCCTATTTTTTTATAGTGAAATTTCTCCGTCGTCTCTGTGGAGGTAGGCAGTTTGCTGAACCACGTAAATTCTTGTGTTCTTTGTGTGTGCTTGTTATTTAATTTTCGTTTATTTACTGTTATTGATTTGAGTCCTGGGATGCTATCTGCACAACAACAATTAAGCCAATATATAACATCAGCTACCTGAATTAAATGTAGTATTATGTAGGGGTCGGCCTAAATCCTAATGTTCTGCTGGGCATCCAATAAATATATAAATATATTGATTGGAAGCCCATGAGGGATATTATTCTTCAAAAATCAAGGAAGAGAAATTACATCCCGAGTGCACGAGTGCTCAATAAGGCTAGCAATTTCCTCCAACCAAACTACAAATTAAAGTCACCAATTTGTTTAGCAACTTCGGCTAAAACATGGGCAGGCTTGTTACCTTTCCTTTTAACATAGGAGAAACCTACAGATCGAAAACTTTCCGCTTGTAGAATAATGCTCTCACAGATCGTCTCCACGGAGAAATAAGCTATCGAAGAACCTTGAAGTATACTGCCAAGGTGACTGGAGTCAAGTCTCAAAAATGGCCTCATTGAAGTATACTGCAGAGGTGGCTGGGCATCCAATATTTGTTTGTATTGCTTCTGTACTTGAACCCTGATTCTACTATATATATTGGCACTAGATATGGGGCTTTTTTCGTTCTTCATTTTTTCTTTTCTTTTTTTTTTTTTTTTTTTTTTGGGTGCAAATGGTTTAATACAAACTAATATAACGATAAGTTGAGACTCTCTTTAAAAAAAACTAATATAACCATCCTATCAAATATTACCGTCAATATATACAAGTTATTAAATTCATTGTGTTAACCCAATTATATATGCTATTTACTTTTATCATTACTTGCACAAGAAGGTGAGCCGCGCGCACGCTATGATGGAGACAATAATCTTCCATTCTATATTTAAGTGTTGTCAGATTCTTCCACTTTTTTTTTTTAATTATTTATTATTTATTTTTATTATAATGAGGTTGTTGTTGTCGTGTTTACAGGATTATTGGAAATATAGATATGGGTGGTGAAGCCAATTCACACGGGGTAGACGTGGTACTAATAGAATTTGATGAGAAAGATACGAAATTTTTTTAGAAAGTGCAAAATATCATTGAAGGTTTATTTCAAGAATTTGATTTTTGTAAATGATGAAGAATAGGAAATAAAGAATGCTCAAGAATGTTCTCTTAATTAACAAAGTAAACTAAGCTTGCAAGAGTGTGAATTAGAATTCAATTAAAGGAATTCATGAAATATATGGTAGTCATGTTTGATACAACTGATGGGAACATGTGGAGGCATCCTAGAGGGATACATAATTACATAAGTTTTGGTCCTTTGTAACCAGTGATACATTGCAATGGAGAGTAGATATGCTTTGTCTTTTCTCTTTTATAAAAAAATCCATGGTATACTTTTCTTTTAGTGGTCAATTTCTTTTGATTTCTTTGGAAATATATGTTTACAGCAATAATTTTTGTTTCAATCAGTTGTACTCTTATTCCCTCCTCCTCCATCTTCTATCTATATTATCTCAAAAAAAAAAAAAAAAAAAAAGTGGTCTAAAGTACCACATCAGTTAGTTAGTAAATGAGTTTTTGTAAGTGCTTGTATTGTAAGTCTTGTCTTTTCACTCTCGCCTTCCTTATCTCCTGTGTCTTCTGTCTATATTATCTATAAAAAAAAAAAAATTCAGTTGTACTCTAATTAAATTTGATAGTCCTCTAATTTTTTTTTTTTATTTTATTTGGTAGAATTCTTAGCCTGGAAATTTGTATATGTTGGTGACATAGATATTAACAACATAAGCATGCTTTACAAGCAAAACTATTGTGATGCACTTTTTTCTTTTTCTTTTTTCACTTTTTTTGGTGAAAAAAATTACAGGCTATTTTGGGTTGACACAGATCAAACCTATAGAAGATCAAATAGAGGTAATAAAAACAAGTGGGTACACAACACATTTCCTTCAAGTGTTAGACTTAAATACAAAATTAAAAGAGTGAGGTAAAATGTGGGTGCTAATGAAATTTGAGGTCAATCAAATGGTTGAATTATGAGAACATTCCATTCATCTAACCTTCATTCATTTGCTTCTACCATATTTAAAGTTGATGTTTCGTTGGGTCAAATTATATACTTGAAGTTTGGATATAAAAATAGTTTTGAAGAGAGAGAGAGAGAGAGAGAGAGACAGTATTCTAACATCTTTTCAGTTTTCAACCTTCACGCATTGATGAATCTAATTAAATCTGATAGTCCTCTATTTTTTTTTTTTTTTTTAATTTGATAGAATTCTTAGAGCATTCCCATTAAGCCTTGTATATGCTAAAAGATGATTTTTTTTAGCATTTTTGACCCAAAAGCTTGCTCCATCAAGGGTTTTAAATGCTATAATTTTTTACATTGATGAACAGTACAATCTCATATTTGAGACAATATTGTTCACCAATTGTAAAATTTATAATATTTTTTTATTTAGGTGGAGCCCACTTTCTTTTCTTCTTTGTCTATCTCATTTCCGTTTCTTCCCTGTCTCACCATTTCTCTGCTCTCTCTCTCTCCCTCTGCTTGACGTCTCTGCCTCCCTCTCCGATGAAACCCAGGCTGGAGCATCAAGCCAAGTCGATTTTTTTTTTTAATTCACTCAACACTCTCTCTCTGCTCTATCTTTCTCTTTCATCTCTCACTTCTTTCTTCTCTCTTCTCTCTCTGTGGTTCGCCGATGAGTGGGCTTCGCCGATGATTGTGCTCCGACAATTGTGGGATGCCAATGGCTGTGGTCTAGTGATTGTGGTCATGGATTGTGGGTCCGATGGCGGCATGGAGTTTTTTTTTTTTTTTTGGTTCTGCGTGGTTCTTCTTGGGTCTGATTGGGCTCCGATCGTGCAAGGCCGACACAAAATGACATGCTATCAAATCTTTGATTTGATTTTGGGTCTTGATTTGGTTGGGGTGGGTCTTGATTTGATTTACAAGTGTGAAGGAGGACGTTAAGCCATGCCGTGGAAGAAGATGACAACGGGGAGGGAAGTGGTGTCCGTGTCTTGTGGGTTTTGGTTCGGCGTGATGGGTCTGATAATGGGTTTGTTAGTGGCGGCGATGGTGGAGGTTACATTTTTTTTTTTTTTTTTGCTGCTATGGTTGGTGGTGGTGAGTGGATGTGGTGGTTGTGGGTGGATGTGGATGTGGAGGTTTCTTTCTGTTGTGATTTTTTTTTTTCTTTTTTTGTTAGTGGTGGTTGTGGTATGGGTGGTGGGTTTTTGGTGGGTGGTTGGTAGTGTGGTGCCGGCAGTGTTGTGAGAAAGAGAGAGACAGAGAAGAGAGAGGAAAAATAAAATATTATTGAAAAATAATAAAGAAACATTATTTAAATGAAATGGCAAAAAAAAAAAAAAAATTTGATATAGGTTGTATTGTAAAGTGATGTGTTATATGTTATAAAACTGGGTTTTGATATGCTAAATGCTATATTTTTTGACATGTTTGATGAGAATGCTCTTAGGCTAGAAATTTGCATATGTTGGTGACATAGATATTAACAACATAAGCATGCTTTACAAGTAAAACTATTGTGATGCAATTCTTTTTTTTTTTTTTTGAGAAACAAACACACACACATAAGGGAGAGGGAAAGAGGTTCTAACACAAAGGCACACCTTAATGCACTTGACCTTCAATGATTCAAGCGAGGTTTGGCTTGAGTTATGAAGGTTATAATATTATTATTATTATTATTATTGGCGGTATCATCTATCTTATATGGCAATCAATTGTCATTCCATTCATCTAGCCAATCATCTATTGGGCTCATAGTGAAGTTTTTCTTCCCTAAACTGACTGACTTTGATATATATATATATATATATATATATATATATAGAGAGAGAGAGAGAGAGAGAGAGAGAGAGAGAGAGAGAGTAATAATAGGGGAGGTATTATATAAAAGGTTATACAAGGTTATAGAAACCCCTCTTTTGTTTTATTCATACATATTTATTATTAGAGAGTGAATTCAATAAGGATGTGCCGCATCATCAGATTTTTATTCTATTCATACCTATATATTATTAGAGAGTGAATTCAATAAGGATGTGCCACATTCAGTGGTGGCTCTAGGATGAAATTTGAGGTGTTGATGAAATTGTGGGTGTTGATGAAATTTGAGGTCAATCAAATAGTTGGATTATGAGAACATTCCATTCATTTAGCCAATCATTTGTTGGGTTCTTAGTGAAGTTTTTCTTCCCTAAACTGACTTTGATATATATATATATATATATATATAAAATAGGGGTGGCATTATATAAAAGGTTATACAAAGTTATAGAAGCCCCTCTTTTGTTTTATTCATAAATATTTATTATTAGAGAGTGAATTCAATAAGGATGTGTCACATCTAGTGGTGGCTCTAGGATTTTTTTTAGAGGGGTCAATAAAAAGATAAATCTTAGATAGGAAATGAATCTTGTGGCCTAAGATGTTTCGTTATTTAAATTTTTTTTTTCTCCAGTAAAAAAACACTTTTTTGGTGAAAAAAATTGCAGGCTATATTGGGTTGACTCGGATCAAACTTATAGAAGATCAGATAGAGGTAATAAAAATAAGTGGGTACACAACACATTTCCTTCAAGCATTAGACTTAGATACAAAATTTAACCATTAGATTAAAAGAGTGAGGTAAAATGTGGGTGCTAATAAAATTTGAGGTCAATTAGATAGTTGGATTATGAGAACATGGTTATACAAGGTTTCCTTGAGGGTAGGAACACAAAATGTGATGCACACATGGCATACTTAGATAAAAATTTGCCTATAGTATTTGAATAATGTGGTGAGATGTTAGTTTTGGTGGAATTTGAGCTTACTGGTTAGTTGGATTGAGAGAACAGTGTGGCCAAAGTTTGTGAAAATTAGTCAAAGTTGGTAAAACTCAATAAAAATTCAAACTTGGTCGAACTTCAAATAATGGTTCCAAGACTAATGTATTTGGTCCAAGTAGTTTGAATGTGAGTGTTTTGAGTGGGTTTTAGGCATGAGTCATTTGAGTGAAATTAGGGTTTTCTCCATTTTCATGCTTTTCTCAGTTTTGAGTTTCGAAAGGAAAACAAAATAACAATAATGGTCACTCACCCAAAACCATTTAAAGAGTGAATAAGAAATTAACTCCTAAAATACCCACTTGAACATGGTTTGAAGTGGTAAACCATAAAATTATTTTTAAGTGTTTGTAGGAGGAAAAAAATTAATTAACCCATTTATGTCACGTCAAAATTTAGTGACAAATTCCAAATTTATGTGTCATTAAATTAATTAGATCAAATAATGTCACATGTCACATTGGTGGATTAAAATTTGCCACATATTATTTGGGTCCACAAAATTACAACAAAAGTGGGCTATTGTGACGAAATCTAGTGAGGATAAACAATTTCGTCACTGAATGTTAGCATTTGGTGAGGAAAAGAAGATTTCGCCCTCGAAAATTTAAAATGGGTGACTAAAGATGTTCAAATTGGTGACAAAATATTTATTTCGTCACTACAGGTCATGATGAAAAAACAGTTAAGCACAACTAGAGGGATCGAACCCATGAGCAAGAGTTATTTCACCTAAAACCCAACCACTAGATTGCTGCACAATGTGTTCTATTTATATGGAATATGAAATTATTTATTCTAAAAATAGTAGATATTTCAAGTGTTAAAAAAAATACACATATTTTTTTATATACTTTCAAAAGATTAATAGGTATGACTATGGAGGGCAAAATGAACCAAACCCATTTGCCTACCTAAACCCGCCCGCTTAAATATGACCCAAACCACCAAATTATCAATTAGGTTAAATGGGTATCAACCCAATTAAACCAACTAATATTAATGTTTATTGGGTTTTACCACTACATACCCTTTGTATAAAAAAAAATGCTTATTGGGTTTTAGTTGGGTACCCAATAAGACCCAATTATAATCCAGTACCATTTCTACAAATCACCTAACCATAAAATACCCTAAAACTATTGAAAATTACCAAAATACTCTTGAAATCTAAAAAATTATCAAAATACACCGGAAACCTAAAAAATGACCAAAATACCCTTGAAACCTAAAAATTAACAAAAATACCCCCAAAACTTATAAAATGATCAAAATATCCCCAAAACCTAAAAAATGACCAAAATACTCTCAAAACCTAAAAAATGTACGAAATAACCAGAACCTTAAAAATTACCAAAATACCCCCTAAACCTAACAAATGACTAAAATACCCCTTAAATCGAAAAATGACCAAAATACCCTCAAAACTTAAAAATTAACCGAAATACCTCTGAAATATAAAAAATTAACCAAAATACCCCCAAAACCTAAAAATGACCAAAATACCACCCTAAACATAGGGGTGTCAATTCGTGTTCGCGGGTCGGGTTCGTGTCGTGTCGAGCCATAAGTACTCTACTATATGAGTTGACCCGAACCCGACCTGTTTAGTAAACGTGTCAAGAATCCTCAACCCTAACCCGACCCGTTTATTAAATAGGTTGACCCAACCCGACACGTTTAACCTGTTTAATTAATAAGTCATAAAAAAGTTAATACAAATAACCTATTTAATAACCTGTTTGATTAATAGGTCATATATGACCTAAATAATCTATTATCAATTTTTATATATCTAAAATTAAAATACAATTACGGCCATAAATATAGTAATAAACATATAATTACAACAAAAAAAATTAAGCAATAATAACAAAATTTAATGCCTTTATTATTTAAACGGGTCAAACAGGTCAGACGGGTTCACATGTGTGAACCCGAACACGACCCATTTATTAAACGGGTCAGCCGTGTCAACCCGAATATGACCCGAACCCATTTAGCCTCAACCCATGACCTGTTTATAAACAGGTTAGTCGTGTCGGGTTCACGGGTCGTGTCAGATTTTGCCACCCCTACCTAAACATAAAAAATTACTGAAATACTCCCTAAACCTAAAATAGGACAAAAAATACCCATGAAACCTAAAAATTGACTAAAATACCCCCTAAACCTTAAAAATGACCAAAATACCCCATAAACCTTAAAAATGACCAAAATACCCTAGAAATCTAAAAATTGACCACAACACCCCTAAACCTAAAAATTTACCAAAATACCGCTAAAACCTAAAAAAGAGCAAAATACCCCCAAAACCTAAATTTTGACCAAAATACCCTTGAAAGCTAAAAACTAACAAAATATGCCCATAAACTTTTTAAAAAAATGACTGATATACTTTCTAAACCTAAAAAATGACCAAAATACCCTCGAAACCTAAAAATCAATTGAAATACCCCCAAAACTTATAAAATGAACGAAAAAAATACTCCCGAAACCTAAAAAAGACCAAAGTACCCCCGAAACCTAAAAATGACCAAAAAAGCCCCCGAAACTTAAAAAATTACCAAAATACCCCCTAAACCTGAAAAATGACCAAAATACCCTAGAAACCTAAAAATTAACCGTAATACCCCTGGAACCTAAAAATTGACCAAAATATCCCAAAATCTAAAAATAACCAAAATACCCTTGAAACGTAAAAAATGACCAAAATACCTCCGAAACGTAAAAAATGACCAAAACACTCTTGAAACCTAAAAAAATGACCAAAATACGCCTTTAAAAAAATGTCTGAAATACCACATAAACTTATGAAATGACCAAAATATCCTCGAAACTTATAAAATGACCTAAATACCCACGAAACCTAAAAATGAACAAAATAACCTTGAAACCTAAAAAAGGTACGAAATAACCCAAACCCTAAAAAATGACCAAAATACTCTTGAAACATAAAAATGACCAAAATATCCCCTAAACCTAAAAAATGACCGAAATACTCCTGAAACCTAAAAATTTACCAAAATACCCCCTAAACATAAAAAATGATCTAAATATCCCTAAACCTAAAAAGTGACTGAAATACCCCTTGAACCTAAAAATGACCAAAATACCCCCTAAACCTAAAAAATGACCGAAATATTCTTGAAACCTAAAAATTGACCAAAATACTCTCCAAACCTAAAAAATGACCGAAATACCCCTTAAACCTAAAAAATGACCAAAATACCATGAAACCTAAAAATTGACCAAAATACCGCCGAAACCTGAAAATTGTCCAACGTACCCTTGAAACCTAGAAAATGACCAAAATACCTCCAAACATAAAAAATGACCGAAATACCCCCTAAACCTAAAAAATGACCAAAATACCTACGAAATCTAAAAATTAACTAAAATACCCCAAAACCTATAAAATGAAAAAAATGCCACTTAAACCAATAGGACGATAAAAATACACCCCAAACCTCCTTTTTGGTAATTTTGGATGCTTCAGGTGTATTTTGTTCATCATATAAGATTAGTGGTATTTTGGTCATTTAAGATATTTTGAGGGGGTATTTTGGTCATTTTAGAGGTTTATAGCTATTTTGGCCATATTAGAGGTTTTAGGGTATTTTTGGTAATTTTAGAGGTTTCAGGTTATTTGTGGTCATTTTAGAGGTTTTTGGTGTATTTGGGTCATTTTAATGGTTTAGGGGTATTTTCATCATTTTATTGGTTTGAGGTGTATTTTGGTTAATTTTTATGTTTTGGGGGGTAATTTGGTTATTTTTTAGGTCTAGGGGGTATTTCGGTCATTTTTCAGGTATAGGGGCTATTTTGGTAATTTTTAGGTTTCAGGACTATTTTGGTCATTTTTTTAGGTTTTTAGTGCATTTTGATCATTTTTAGTTTTTAGAGGTATTTTGGTCATTTTTTAGGTTTCAGAAGTATTTTGGTCATTTTTAATGGTTTTTGATCATCTTTGGTCTTTTTTAAGGTTTAGGGGTATTTTACAGGTTTAAATGGTATTTCGGGTAATTTTTAGGTTTTGGAGATATTTTGGTCATTTTTTAGATTTAAACGGTATTTTGATAATTTTTAGGTTTCAGGAGTATTTTAGTCATTTTTAGATCTCGGGGGCATTTTGGACATTTTTTAGGTTTCAGGGGTATTTTGGTCATTTTTTAGGCTTATGTGGTATTTTGGTTAATTTTTAGGTTTCGGGGGTATTTTAGACTGTTTTTTAGGTTTCGAGGGTAGTTTGGTCATTTTTAGGTTTCAAGGGTATTTTGGTTATTTTTTAGGTCAGGGGGTATTTCGTTCATTTTTCAGGTCTAGGAGCTATTTTGGTAATTTTTAGGTTTCAGGACTATTTTGGTTAATTTTTAGGTTTTTGTGTATTTTGATCATTTTTTAGGTTTTGGGAGTATTTTGGTCATTTTTAATGGTTTTTGATCATTTTTGGTCATTTTTAAGGTTTAGAAGTATTTTGGTTGCTTTTTAGGTTTAGGGGGTATTTCGGTCAACTTATGACAACGAGGATGGTGAATTCAAACATTGAGCATATTTAGAGACATCAAAAATGTCAATTAGCTTAACTTGATAAAATTTAAAATATGTATTTTTAAAATTTTACTATCATTATAATTTTGCACCACGTATCCCTTCTAATCTAAACTTTTAAAATTTTGTATTAAGTGAATTAATTTAGTGTAAAAATTAGGTTTCAATTAGAGTATAATTTTGCACTACATGTCCCATCTAGTCTAAGTTTTTAAATTTTTGTACCAAGTGAGTTAATTTAGTGTAGAAAACAATGAATCCAATATAAATAAACCATAATAAAAAAATCTAATCATATATTTAACTCTACAAATAAAATTTGAGGAAAAGAGAGTTTGAATGATTTTATAAACTAAAAATAATTCAAATTTATATGTTATTTATGTAATATAACATGACTATGTACGGTTAATTACTAACTAGGTAATACACACACACACACACATCAAAATTGAGAGAAAATTCAATTAGAATCTGTGGCGAGTCCAACCAAGACTGGCACGTGATCGGCTTGTGGATGCAGACAGTTAATTTAGTGATTAGTGGGATATGGATTTCCTATCCTGGTAGGGCCCATGGTTGCGAAGCTTGCTAGCATGATCCTCGTCAATAATGTTAGAAGACCTTGGTAGCCTATTCCAAAGAAACAATGTAAAGACACCGGGTTGGGGTCCCCGAGGGACCCTCCGATGCCTAAGTTAGATTGTACTCTCTAGAGATCAGAATAAACTGTATGTAAAAGTGGGTTTGTGGGAGTGAGTATGCGTGAGTTTTCGTGGTATCTTCCCTTTGGTGTCTTCCCTTTGGTACCTTCCCCTTTGGGTGAGATGTTTGGTGTACTCTCCGCTGGTGTGGCTTATGTGCTTCCCAACTACTGGTCCTCTTTTTCTCCCACCCAGTCCAATTTCATCTTTACCTATTTATATGTTTTACGTTGAATGTGGCATGACGTGAAAATTGGACCGATGGTCCCCACTGACTAGCCCTTTTGACAAGTTTCTCTTCTTAGAACAATGTGCTGTCCAGTTTTTGGTGTCAATTATCGATTTCGTGATTCGCTGACTTGTGTCCTACATTGTCGCTAAGGTGGATTTGGGCCAGAAGCCAAATAGGCTTGTGTTGGGCCGTTATACATTTCTTCGAAGGCCATATTCATCCCTCACTAAGGCTGGGCTGACCCATTCGTGTACTCTGTCCTTTGGGCTACCAACTTGGGCCTAACCTTAGGTCGCTGGTTTCGGCCAAGTTAGCCTATTTACGTACTGAATCAAAATTGAATTTTGCTTTTGTTAGCCACACGTATTCAATTTTTTTTTAATAACACATACATATTCAATTATTATTAAGCATCTGACCATGGCTTTTAAAAAACAAAGGAATTGACCAAAATGTTAATGAAGTACTATTATCAAGGGAGTCAATTTCGTACCAGATGTTGTTTTGGTTTGGCCAAAGAATGACATAACTCAATATTGGTGTGTACCGGTGTGCCATTTCGGAGTTACACACCAGATATATATATATATATATATATATATATATAGTGAATGATATAAAATTTTAATTAAAAAAATAAGTATTGATTTGAATTAATGAAGTTAATATAGAGTTTTATAAAATTCCAATAAAATTATAAGCTTTGTTTAAAAAAAAAAAAAAAAAAAAACTCAATTCTAGTTCTTTTGTAAATAAACCATATTGTAGAGATAATCATTATTAAAAATGTATTACTTATCGTTTGAAAAAAAAATGTATTACTTATTAGTTATTGTTATTGTATTATTATTATTACTACTACTACTATTATTTAGTGTTTTATTTTATTTCTTCTCTCGCCAAACTCTATTTCACGGGACAGGATATTAGTAGCGGGAAGTTTTATTTGACAAAAAAATTGGGGAGCGGGAAAGTTGAACTATTTTCCCATTTTTTTCTCATCAGTTCCGTTTTCCCATATCCTTTCAGTTTTGACTATATCTCCATCCATGATTCCGTATCTCAAGTTTGAAGCTTATTTCTACTGGCTTGAATTTGGTTTCTCTCACGCAAACAACCAGAAACTATCAACAACCGAAAAAAGTTTTTTTAAGAGAGAGAGAAACAAAAAAGTGAGATGAGAAGGAGGCAAAGATTGTGATTGGAGGAGTAGTGGAGAAGAAGTTCAGTCTCTTTTACTGGGTTTTCTTTAAGGAATTTCAATCTCTCATTCCGATTGGTTTGAGGAATTTCTCTAACTTACAAGTATAGTATTTTACTTCTCTTAAAATTTAAGTTTTATTTATTTGTTTCTAGAGAAGGCTTAGCAAAAAAACCAAATTTTAGCTTTGGATTTTGAGCAGTGAAGTAGAATGAAATAGCTTGATTGCAAAACAAATTTCAACGTATTTGAAGTGATTCATTGCAATTAATAGTGATTCCAGTGAATATGTAGTTGGAAAGGAAGATTAAAATCTATAAACATCTAAATTAAGGATTAACGTTGGGAAATTTCATTGCAAATTGAGTTAGGAGCTACAGTTTTGTATTATTTTTGACTCATTCACCTCTGTATAATAGCCAATTAATTAAAAATCTAGTATCAAAACTTGATATTATTAAGAGAGAATGCTCCTAATTTTAACATAAAATAAAAGTAACGTGAAGAGATTCAGTAAATGAAATGAAGTTGGAGAAAATGGGACTAACATTTTACGTTGATATAATTACAAGAATATGTGTGGTAATGCACTTGATATATTTCACAACAGTATTATAGTATATACTTCATATTATATCTTTCATATATTATATATAATAAAATTTGTGTGTTACAGCGATATATAATTATGTTCAGTTAAGTTTAGTGAATTAGTAGCCCATTTACTGTGCTTAGTCTATACTGCCAAAACAATGACCAAGCAATCCTGTGGCACCTATATTTGGTGGGAAGGAATATGGAGATTTAATCTCTGGTCTATGTCTTATTTTGTCCATGAATCTTGTTATTAGGTGCACTTCCTTGTGGATTTTGGTGTTGATCATCATTTAATTCTCCTTTGTCAGTCCAAACCTAATATATTATGCTTCCCTTTATTCGCTTTTCATAAAATATGTTAGAATTTCATCAGTCCAAATTTTTTTTTTCTTTGTAGATTGAGAAAGTAGAGTTCTCATGTACATCTTGGTTTCCAGTTGCAGCAAAATCCTTAATTCATAGAATTTTAGACCCCAATCCTGAAACTGTAAGTACTAGCTCTATGACAAGACGTTGATTTTTGTATGTAACATTTGTGCATTCTCTTGGTTGCATTTGATAAATAGGATTTGTGACAAATACAAATGCTTATGCAATTTGTTAAGTCCTAAAAGTTTAGAACAATTGGCAAATCGTGAACACAAACTTGTCTAATATAGATCATAGAGTCTATATGTATTATTAGACAATGTTCAAGGTGATACAAGTCAAGTTTCAAGAATATAAAATCTGCAAAAAGAAGAGTTCAGAAACTGCCTGGTTCGATTGATCGAAAGACAGGCTCGACTGATCGAAATACGTATCTACAAAATTCTATTTCAGCCTAAACTCTACTTAAACGTATTGGGTTTCAAGTAAAACACTACTAGTATATAAAGGAAACCCTAAGCATGTTTTTATAAGGCTTTCCAAAGAGAGAAGAGTGTGACTCCTTTGTATCTAGGATTTTGTATCCAAGAAACTCTCTCATGTCTTCTACTGGTGTTATTCCTTGAAAAAACTCAAGATTCGGTGTTATAGAAGTTGCTGCCTTCTCTAGTCATCAAAGGTGTTGATAATCTAAACTTTAAAGGGTGGTCTTGGAGTCACAAACAGGAGAGTTTGTGTTTTTGCAAAAGCCAAGAAAAGAAGTAGTCCGTGGACTTGGAGCTATCATATGGTCGTGGTAGTAAGTTTTCTACTCGAGATAGCAATAGGATGTTAGTAGTCTAAGTTTTATCGTACAAATTTCAATTCTTTCATAGTGGATTTGCTTTTTACCTTGATAGTTAGGTTAAATCCTCCTTAGGTTTTTTACCGGTTTGGTTTTCCTAGGTCATTATATCATTGTGTTCTTTATATTTTCTGCTACTTTACATGATATGATTGTTTTGTTTTAACCTAGATCTGAATAATAAATCTAAGTATTCACTTGGTTAATTAATTAGGTTAAACAATCTAGTTTACAGGGGTCTAAAAACGTACACAATTTTTGGTATGTGGTTCAGAATTAAGTTAGGAAATGATATAAAAATAGCATGCGATGTGTTAATGCACGTGCTACTACCCCACTCTGTATAACTTGTTAGGGCAACAGAAAACTAGAAATGCCTTAAAATACTTGTTATTCAATTAAAATACTTTGAAATGTTAGCTTTGGATTATTATTACTTTAATCTTGTATAACAGTGGTTACCATTGCCTTTTTATCTTGCTTACAATCAAGAACTGCTCATTTATTTTTATATTGTATTATTTCTATTACTGAATTTTTTGGGATATTAGATATTAATAATACCAAGGGTTTTGCATTCTTACCAGATCACAACGAGGTAGGCAAGGGAAGATTAGAAGCTTATCCTCAAAAGCAAGTAGTTAAGAAAGTTGACTGACACGATCAAGGTTAGTTTTTGCTAGAATGCTAGACTTGTAATTTATGTATATACCTAAGTTACTTATTGAAATTTATTTATTTATTTATTGTCTAAAATTTACAATGAAAATCATCTATCTTTATAATTGGTATTTTGTTTACTCTTGCTGCCCTCTAACTTGAACATGCCATTTTTATTGTATGTGGCTTCCATATTAGCAGCTAAATTGTGATTTTTTTGTTTTTTTTTGTTTTATGTTTCTTACTTGGGAAGAATTTGTAATTAATAGACATTGTATTTTACTTTCTATGTCAATCTATAGTTGTAGAAATGGCCAAAAAAGGCAAAGACACTCATAATAAAATAACAAAATATGAGATGGAAAGAGCACAAAGAATCAAGCAAAACCAAGAGAGAATGAATGATTTGGGATTGAAGCATCTGTCAACTTTTCTGCCTAAATTTGCAAATGTGGGAAGAAAAAGAGTAAGTGTTCAAGTAGATGATGACGAGTATGTACCAGTTATTGGTGAAGATGATAGTGATGATGAGTCATTTAGTTCTTTAAATAATGAGATACTATATATATGATTTGGTGCATGTGATACTTCGCTCTTTGTAATATTGTGATGAAATAACTTGTCTTCGTAAAATTGTGCTTGGAATGATCAATGAAAATCATTGATTGAAGATATTTTAAATGATGAAATAACTATGAAATAATTTGTTTATATCTTAACTTGTAATAAATTTAGATATTTATATATACTTTTGTATGATACAGATGGCTTGTTATAGGCGTGAGGAATCTACCCCAGCAGTCAGCATATCGGCCCATCATCGAGCACACATCTTGGTGTAGATTCTCTTACCCAAATTTCTACTAATGTAGAGGCACAACTTGTGGGCACACCGTCTACCACAAGTGGTGAGATATTTAAGTTCCATTACTTGATTTTGTAATCACACTATATTTAGTTCACTTATTAATTTAATTTATATTATGTCTTGATAGTATCAACTAGTAGACGTGCCCGTGGCATGATGCGTGGATTAGGAGTATGAGGACTTGTTGAGAAATATGGGAAGCTACCGGTTCGCATTGCCCCGGAGTTTTGTGATCCAAGTGGTGAACATGCAAGGAAGCTTGCTAGTCAAATTGGTGTACAAGTGTGTATGAACTTGTCCACTATGAAACTTTATAGTTGGAAGAATGTTGATAGCAGCAAAAGGGAGACGATCATTCAAAATGTGGTGGTACTTTAAATGTTTATAGTTGTCCATGAGCTTGATTTTGTTGTTTTCATTACATTATTTTATACTTTATGCTGTATTTTATAGTGTGTTGTTGATGGTGTCACCATGCATATTGAATTCAAGGAATAATTTTTTTGTTATACATACCTCACTTTGCAGGATCAATTTGATCTATAAGGAGAATCTGTACTTGTGAAAAAAATCTTTAAATACAAAGCGTGGTAGATTATTGAGCAGTCATAACAGTAGGTTGTTTGTCCAATATAAAAACTTGTAAAGGATAAAGGAAGCACGTATACAAGAAACTACCCACCGAAAAATGCCACACGAGAAAAATGGATTGAGCTAATTGATGGAAAATGGAGTGATGAAAATTGGCTGGTAATTAATACTTTGAAAATTTTAATTACAAGTGAAGTATGTTCTCACTTTTCACCCAAATAATACCTACCTATATATATGCATTGGATTAATGTTTTACATAGATCTTATTATGGTGTCATGTTTATTAGATTATTCGATCTATCAAATTCATTGTATTATACTTATTTGGAAGGTGAAATAAATTTATATTGTAAATTATATATATATATATATATATATATATATATATAACTTAAGTCAAAACTCTAATATTTTCTTGGTCTTTGTTCTTTATAGGAAGTCTCAAAAAGGAATGCTGCAAACAGAAATGGAGAAGGAACGATTAGTAAACACATTCATAGATGTGGAAACAAGTCGCTTGTAGTTAGGGTGGATGAGGAGGTGTGTTGTTTCAATTTTTCAAAAGCTTATTATATTACTTTGTTGTAATTGATTATCTTGTCTTCTAACATTGGAATGCAAACTAATCAGAGACGGAATGGAGGTCATATTCCTAACTTGACACAACTCTACTATGATACCCGCTTCAATTCAAAGACAAAATAGTGGGTACACCCTGATTGCAAACATACATATGTATGTATATCAGTACATGCCTTGAGTTTGCAAAATTAGAATATATGTATTTCTATTCTATATATGTTTGCAAAACTAGAACATATGTATTTCTAGTGGTTTCTATTATTTGAAATGATAACAAGAGATGTTGAGAGTACAAGATGAGCATTGTAGCACTCTTGATGCACAGCCTTTGACCGAAGATGAGATATCTAAGATGGTTCTTAAGCTGAGATCTGGCTATGTAAAAGGACTTGGCATGAGACCTTCCTCATCTCTTAGGACTCCTGCATCATCTTCCTCAACTCAGTATATTCAACAACATGAGAGTCAAATAGATGAGCTTCAGGATGCAAAAATTAGGATGGAGGAGAAGATGGATTACATTATACAATATTTGAAGAGCAAGGGTGAGAGTGACATTTGTGGTAGTGGGGAGAGCTCATCTACTAACGAGAACACACCTTGATTAGTGTTTTATTTTCTTGCCTAAGAGCATTAGTTTTGGGGCTTGTATATGGTATATGTTGTTATATTTTAGCATAAAAACACAAAAACAAGCATTGCCGGTCTCTCAATTGTAAAATTTTTTACAATTGTGCTACAATTGTGTTTTTATTTTTTATTTTTATTTTTATTTATTTTTTATATTTAATGGTGGTGGTGAGTTTTTTGTTTATGGTGGTGGTTGGGTTTTTTGTTTAATGGTGGTGGCTGGATTTTTTGTTCATTGTGTAGATGGGTGGTTTTTATGTTTATGATGTTGGCTAAGTTTTTTTATTTAATGTTGGTGGTGAGTTTTTTGTTTATTGTGATGACTGGGTTTTTGGTTTATGGTAGTGGTTGGGTTTTTGTGTTAATAGTGGTGGCTGTTTTTTTTTTGTTTAATGGTAGTGGTAGGTTTTTTGTTTATGGTAGTGGCTGAGTTTTTAGTTTAATGTTAGTGGTGGGTTTTTTGTTTATTGTGATGGTTGGGTTTTTTGTTTATAGTAGTGGCTGGGTTTTTGTATTAATGGTAGTGGCTGTAGTTTTTGTTTAAAGGCAGTGGTGGGTTTTTTGCTTATGATGGTGGCTGGGTTTTTTGTTTAATAGTGGTGGCTGGGTTTTGTGTAAATGGTGGTGGCTGGATTTTTTGTTCATTGTGGTGGTTGGGTTTTTGTTTTGGATTTCACTCTATTTGTTTTGTTTTAAGTTGAGATTTTTCTGCATTCTTTATGATTTCTCCATGGTTTGTAATGTGGGTTTGGTTTTTATTTGATGAGAATGTTGTGGGTCTTCTTTCTTTGATAGTTTGGCTTCATATGATGTTGCATTATGATTATTTTGTCTTGTTTGTTATTGGGTTTTCTATGGACATTTTTTGCATTGTCTTACTAATAATTATGCCTCTTTTTTGTTGTTGTACATCTTATCAGGGATATAGGTTTGCAGTCTAGATTGTTATTGATGTATTTTCCTTTATACTTGAGCAGATATGGGATTGGTGGCAAAAAGACAGTCTTTGTGATACTACTTGAACTCAAATAATTTTCTATAAAGTTTGGAAGACATCATTTGTATATAAATGGCTGTAATTATTTTGTGAACATCTTTATTGCATTTTTAGATTGTATGGATGTGGTTAAAAATGAATGGATGATTTGTTTATGGATGTGGTTGGAAATGGACAGGTTAATGTAATGGCAAGTAAATATAAAGAATATTAATAAAAATATAAAATTGGTGACAATAATTTTCGTCACTATATCTGACTATAAACAGAAATTGGTGACAAAATAATTCGTCACCTAATCTATTGAAATTAAAAAAAAAAAAAAATTGCTGACGAAAAACTTCTTCACCTAATCTATTGATATTGGAAAAAATACATTTGGTAACGAAATATTTCATCACTAAAAGTAAGGTTTACTGATGAAAACATTAGGCGATGAAAAACTTTTGTCACCTATCATTTTTTATTGGTGACAAAAAAAATTTCGTCACCTATCTTTTTTTTTTTTTTTTTTTTTTTTTTTGGTGACGAAACATTTTCGTCACCAATACATAAGGTGACGGAGCTTAGGTGACAATTGTTGTTTCATCACCATTTCGTCACCATATGTATTCGTGATGAAATAAGGACATATTGTGACGAAATGTTTTTATCACCATAGCCCACTTTTGTTGTAGTTAGATAAAGATAAATTTTCTATTCATAATTAATTGATAATTATCTTTATTAAAACAATATAAATATTGATAATTATCTACAAGTAACAAATCCTTGTAAATTATGTAGGAAAAGAACCTGGCACAATGATGTTATATGCATTTGTGGCATATCTATAATCTATAAATACTATATATATAACCTAAACTTTTGACTTTTTGTTGATATTTTGTGGGTGTGCCACACAAGTTTTGCTGCTCCCACAAGTATCCACATCACAATTTTTTTAAAATTTTTTTTTTTTATCGTTCAACCACTACATCCTGAACCTAACCATTCTTAAATAGTTAAACCCTTACGCAAAATCTCCCTAAAACCCATAAAGAAAATGCAAGAAATTCCTCCTCAATTTCCTTCTCTCTCCCAGCCATGACTGATCTACACTATCAATGACTCCACCACTACCATAGCTACCTTCACCTGCCATAGCCTTCACACAAGACATCAGCCCAAGTGATAGATGCATCGCTCTAGCCCCCGTTCACACATGTGAGGTATTCTAATCATATTGTAGCCTTTTGATCCTGCAGATTACAACTATTAGGTTTTGATTCAAAAGACCCATTTGGCTATTGAAATTGAATGGTGGTTATGGCAATCGAAACTAAAAATTTCAATTTTGTGTTTTGAGTTTTTTTTTTTGGATTCCTCCCCCCCCCCCCCCAAATTTAATATGTTGAGTTCAAAATTAGGGTTTTCGAAATAATAATTTTTGTGAGGATTTTGATGTTGGGTCTCAGTGAGAATTTTGTGTATGGGGGAAACTATGGGTGATTGTTTTGTTAATAATTGTGTTTTTCCTCAAAGTATTTTTAACATCATTCTTTAAATGCCCTTACAGACGTTTACAAGTATATTAAAAGATCAATCCTCTGCTTACATAGCTTTTACTTTAGAATCTATATGGAATGTAAGGAATCAAGTGGAACACTGTGGTACTCTAATCAACATCCTAACCACCATTAAATTAATTGAAAATAGGGCAGCTGAGTACATGAATTTACTAGACAAGTTTGGAACTTTGGAAGAAGAAAGGGTGGTAAAAATGGACATAAGTGGTTAAGTGGGGATAGGTGGGTATTTAATGATTTGCCACTGGTTAATGGAGTTCTTTATTATGTAGTTGTAGTCTTGTAGAGTCTTTTAGGTACTAGAGAGTAGAGAGCCACGTAAAGTCTTTCATGACATACTTTTTTTTTTTTTTTTTGAGAAGGACTTACATAGTTACATGACTTACATAGTATAATATTATATATAAGAAATGTACAATAATATTTAATATATAATTTTAAAATATTAAATAATAATTAATTTTAGTACATGTGGATTTGTTATTTTAATTTTCTAGAAATAAGATCCCCTTTGTTATATTTTGGTTTTTTTACTTTCTAAATATAAGATGTAAAATGCTAAAAAATTACATAAATTCTTTTTAAAAAGTTTATATATATATATATATATATTTAAGCATACATATTTATTACTATTTGTTCATTAGTATATGAAAAAAAAACTTATTATTTATTTTTATAATTTAAAAATTACTAAGTAAATTATTTATGACATCAGTTGGACCATTAAACCGATAACTAGTTCCTTTTTCAATTATTTTACTGTACCGATTTTTAAAATTATGGGTTTACTATAATTTTCCTTTTAATTAAAATGTCACACAAATTTAACATAATACAATTTGGACTTACCCACATTTTTTTTTTCATTTATACTCTAGCCTTCCTAACTTGAAATCATGGGTCAGTCCCTGCTAACACCTTCCCATTTTCGTCACCCAGCCTTTGAACTTAGATCTTGAGCCCGTAAACCATTCTTTACCAATATAATTTTCTTTTTCTCCATATTATAACCAGAAACCAAAGCAATGTACTTTTTATTATTAGATGTATTTAGCACCAAAGTAATTTACTGATTGATTCTTATATTATATATAGGACCAAAATAATGTACTTATTATTTCCAAGATTTTAACTTGAACCAAAGTCATGTAACTTTTCTTCTTTGTGATGTAATTTCAAAGTTATTTAATAAAGTTTTATTTCATGAAAGTTTTATTATTTTTACCTTCTAAATAAAATAAGTGGCAACTCAATTGTAAAACTCTTTGTTAGGTTTATATTTTTATGTAATTGGCATATCCTATGACAAAACGCATTGTACTTGTATTTGGGTAAATTTAAGTAGGTTCAAGATGATTACAAGTGGTTATATTGAAAACATGAAGATTACTCAAGAACTACTCAAGAAAAGCTGAATTTGCAGGTTCCGATACCTCCTCGATATCTGTTGATCTATCGAGGTTTACTGACGCTCGATACCTGTCTCGATCTATTGAGCTTACGAGATTTCTGATATAGCCTGTAACGTTTTGATTCTTGAAGGCTATTTGTTTATGGGTTTGCATAATCCCTATAGAACTAGGAAAGCCCAAGGTTTGTGTAAACTTAATTGGAATAGGAGAGCCTATTCAAAAGGCCCATTAAACTCCAATTTAAATAAGGAGGTGGAGAAAGAAAACCCTAACCCTAAAAAGCTTCATAAGGTTTTCTTTTTGAAACCCTAGCCTCCTCTTACAGAAGAAAGAGTTCTTACTGTGTTTCTTGTACGCCTTTGGGTTCTGTAACCAAGCAAATTCTCTAGCCCTAACATTGAAGATCTTATTAGTGTTTCTATGTGAAACTGTTGCAAATCAACTACAACAATCAAAGGGTTGCTGTGGACTTAGTCACGTACTAGGATCCATGCAAAGGAGTTAGTCACAAATTAGAGATTTGTTCAACAAAGGAAAGAAGGTTGCAACAAGATCAAGTCCAATTGGGTATTGGAGTGAAAGTTCAACTGTAGGTTGGTATTTTGGAATAGGTCAGGGTAGTGGTAAAATTCATTATATTTGTAACCGGTTAATTATTGATTAGTGGATTCTTAGGAATGGTGACTTTAATTCACCCGGTGGGGTTTTTGTCTTGTGAGAGGTTTTCCCCATTTGTCAACAAATTACTATGTTAATTTAATTTCCGATGCATTTAGTTTATTTAATAATTTGTTGGTATTTTCATGATTTGCATGCAATTGAACCTAATTAATCAACTTGGATAATTGAATTAATTAACTGGGGTCAAGCTATCTTAACCCAACACTCTCAATCTAAGGGGTAACATATATATAGTGGAGTAATCACTCCACACCCATGATTCTTATTTGAAAAGTGTTAAAATTTTCTTTGAGTATGCTGCATAATATGGTTGAATGATGATGACATGTTTTTGGATTGAATGTATGTTTGTCTATAACATGTATGCTCAATAAATTCTCATTTTGCAACATAGCATCTGGGCTTAGATCTTGGATTCTAGATTAGTTCTTTATCTATGTAAAATTAATGATAATGAATACTCACTGGTATGAATTAACAAGGTAGATTCCAAAATCTTAATTATTTTCAATAGATTGTTTATTCTCTTTACTGCTTTATTTTATATCTTTTTCTTAGATTAACTTCTAGTCTAGTTTATTTAAATTCAAAAAACCAATTTTTAGAAACTAGATTAGGATTATCTTGTAAGGTTTGATTAATTTTCCTACATTCATACAAGTCCCTATGAGTTCAACTTCATTCTTGTCAAACTATACTTCGGCATGGTTCTTGCACTTGCAAGGACTTTAAAATTTCCACAACACTAATTTCAAAGAAGGTAGGTGCCCAAAAATAAAGCACATATTAACTCCATATTTTAGATGTGTAAAACATTATTAATATTTTTAATTTATCTGTAGCATATACATATTTATACTACTAAATACTAATAATAGGATTCCCTTTGGGTTTCATTATTTTGCGTACTAAAATATTCTCATACAAATTCTTAAACTTTCTAAAATATCTCTATCTTTTAGTTAAATAATTAAAAAAAAAAAAGTTAAAAGAGTAATTTAATGTTTTTAAGTTTTAGGCTGAACAAAAGAGTAATTTACTGTTCCTAAGTTTTTTTTTTTTTTTTTTTTTGCCTAAAAGTTAGGGTACTATTTCTATCTCACTTTAAATATTATTTCAAGTTATCTCATCTCTTTCTAAAAAAAAAGAAAAATACACAATTGTTTTAAGCATTATGATACTATACCCAAAAAACAAATAAATAAAAAATCCTCATATATATATATATATATATATACACACATACATATAAACTAAAATAAATATAGAAAAAGTAATCATTATTATTTATTTGTCTAAATAAAATTGAGTCATACCACTTGAGACAAGTATAATATAAGTCGTCTTTATTTAATAATTTAGTGAGTAATGAAAACAGAGTTCCTATTTTTCTCTCTCTAAAGCACCTTGTGAAAACATGAAGATGATCTTAAAGGCTCTGTAAGCCAGTAACAAAGAGAGAAGCAAATCGGTCCATTTCATGCTTCTTTAAGACCATACCAACTTCAACTCCTCCATTCCCATTTTTGTTATCCACCATAGAAGTTGCTTTAGTTCTGTGTATGTTCGTGAGCTCCACTTTCTTAGGTCTTCCCCACCCAAAATCCCTCTCATAATCCCTGAATTTGTTTGACCAGGCAACCGAAATCACTTCCGGTTGGGTTTGGGTTCCTTCAACTTCCTTCTCTCTCGTCACCATTTCAATCAATTTATCTGCTTCATTAAGAAATCCCTTCATCTTTTTGATGCCATCAATGATCCTATAAGCAGCAATGGCCAGCCCAGATTCCTCCATTAACTCTCTTGCTTCGGCACCTATACCACCTACTCCAACACAATTACCAAAATAATTGGCTGGAATCGGAGGGTCTAAACGAGACCGGAAATTAGCTATGATATATAGGTAGATCATTTTGTTACTTTCTACTTCTTTGGCTTTTGCCACACAAACCACTGTATATGCAAATGTGAGGACAAAGGTTGATAAATGGAGTGGTTCCGATGTGTTTGTTTTAGTTTCACCATTCTTATCACCCCATGACAAAACCCTTTTCCTGATTTTTTCTATATCTGTACGGCTTAACTCGAATGTGGCTCGAACAATGTCTGCTGGAACCTCAAAATCGAATGACTTCAGGCTTCGACGGCTATTCATTGCTAACAAACGGTTTGAGAACATCGAGTCGAGTGTAGCTGGGTATTTGACAACGGTTCTGTCAAAGAATGGTGTTAGTTCTGGTAATAAAGTTGCGTTGTTCTTGGTGATCAGTTTTTCGAGTTTGCTTATATAAACCCATGAGTCCAAGAACAATGACATGGCTTTCCCATCAAGAACCGCATGGTCTGCAACAATGCCAAGGCAAAACCCTTTGTTTGGAAAGAGAGTGACTTGCAATGTCAAAATTGAAGCTTCTGAGTCTGATGTTTCCAAGTGGGGTACGAGAGGACAAAAGTCTCTAGCTTCAGTTACGTGGTGTCCAGATAGATTGTCAAAATTGGCATCAGATTCAGCTATAGTGAGTGAAATGGAATCACCGGGAGTGTAATGGATTATGGGTTTTTGAGAATTAGGAGGCCATATTAGTTTCCCAACAAGTGGGAGAAAGTGTGGGAGAGTGAGGGAGAGTGAGTGCTTGAGTTTGGAGAGGATTGAGTCAAAGTAAAGATGGTCGTCTAAGTGAGTATGTGAGTAGAAGGAAAGATACTCAATTGGTGTGGATTTGAAGAAAAAGAGGTCAAAGAGAGTGAGTGGGAGTGAGAACTCAGTGGCTGTGTTTGGGGAGTCAAAGAGCGGAGAGACTCTGCAAACTTCCAACAGTTTCATCGAATTTTGTGTTGCCATGAGAGAGAGAGAGAGAGAGAGAGAGAGAGAGAGAGGGAGGGGGGTAAGATCAGTGATGCCTCTCTGAATCTTTTATAATGTAATTGAGAAGAGTATTAAATGGTTTGCACAAAATGCAACGTTTATTAAACACCGTTTATTACACATCGTACACACTGAAATCATGATTTGAAAGCAAAATTTTACTTCAAAAAATAAATTGAGTGTGCAGTGTGCAATAAGGTGTGCACTAATAAGTACTCTTGTAAAATACTAATACCAAGCTTTGCCAATAGTTCTTTGTAAGCGTGTGAGTTAATATTCTAAGCTCAATTCTTAGGTTGTGCTTTCTTTCTACCGTTATGGGTCTTTAACATTCGCCCAAAATTTCAAAAGATTTGATGTACATGCTAGCTCATCTATTTACATCTTTTGTATTAATCACTCTTCTGTATCTTTAATTTTGATCTAAAATTACAACAATGTAACAACCCAGTGCGATTTTGAAATCATATGCAATTTAATATACAAACAACAGTATCAGCAAATTTCCATTTCCTTAAAAGTTGGCCACACATTGCAACTAACACCCCAGCACAAAACAACCCCACACTAAATACTAGCAAATTTCTGGCTTACCTTTTTTTTTTTTTTTTTTTTTTTAAGGTGGCTAGCTTACTTTTGGGAGCCTATAATTTGGGCTCCTTTTTAATCACACCTGTCCATAGCTACCTAAATTAATTGTCGTATTATGGGCCGGGCCTTTTGTTCTGGTGGGCATCCAATATTTGTTTATATTGCTTATGTACTCGAACCCAGATTCAACTATGGGCACTAGATATGGGCTTTTTTTTTCTTTCCTTTTGTGCAAGTAGTCTAATACAAACTAATATAACCATTAATACTATAAGTACAAGGGTTTTTTTTTAGAAAGTCTATAAGTAAAAGTTAGCTCAATTGTTAAAGTTTTTTATAGTTGAATAAGAGATTTAGATTTGGATTCCCGCCTACACCAAAAATCAATTGGTATCTTAGTTTGATGATAAAGAGTTATCATCCAAAGTAGACGCCATAAATTAAAACTTTCAAAAAAAAAATTTTTTTGATCAATGCATTTTTCACCCAAATATATGCTAGGTAATAGTCATTTATTCTAATAACTCTTTCCATCGATTTTATATTCTTATTTAGTGTTTATGATATATGGTTAAGTGCTGTCACATTCTTCCACTTTTTTATTTTTTTACTTTTTTTTATTATTATAATGAGGTTGTTGTTGTGTTTACAGGATTGTTGGAAATATAGATATAAGTGGTGACACTGATTTAAATGTGTTAGATATGGTAGTGGTCCTACTAAAACTTTTTAACCATGATGCGCTTTTCTTTTAGCTTTTCAATTTCTTTGAATTTCTTTAGAAATATATGTTTACAGCAATAATCTTCGTTTCCATCAGACGTACAACCTTTATGCATTTGCATCTACCATGTTTAAAGTTGATGATTTATTGGGGGGGGGGGGGGAGGTGGGGGGTGGTGTCAGATTATATATATACTTGAAGAATGGATAGAAAAACAGTATTCTAACATCTTTTCAGTTTTCGCGGATTGATGAATCTAATTAATTTTGATAGTCCTTTAAAAAAATAATTTAATTTGATAGAATTCTTAGGCTGGAAATTTGTATATGTTGGTGACATAGGAATTAACAACATAAGCATGCTAAACAAGCAAAACTATTGTGATGCACTTGACCTTCAATGATTCATGCCACATTTGACACATGAGCTATGAACGTTACAAACTTACAATATTATTATAATATAATATTATATTCTCAAAAAAAAAAAAACTTACAATATTATCGGCGGTGTCCTTTGTCTTATACGGCAGTCAACTAGCCAATCATCTATTATAGTGAGGTTTTTCTAATTTTCTTCCCTAAACCGACTTTGAGATGTATTTATATGTAAAAGTGATCAGTTGTAAAATAATACAAGGTCAAAATGGGAAATTAACATTAATTTTTAAACAATATAATTAGTAGTAACAGTTTTCAAACTATATTTTTTACTAGCATCTCGAGTTTAAGAAACTCGATTTAGGGCCTATAAATTGAGTCTTTAAAATTAGATTTTCATGGGATGATCATGTCTGATGTGGCATTTTTTCCACATGACAACCACCTGGAAATCGAGTCTCTAAGACTCGATTTATAAACCATTTACAACACGCACAACACCTAGCAAAACTTAGCAAGAAAAATTTTGAAAAAAAACAAAGTTACAGAGAAACCAAGCAAACAAAGTTACAGAGAAAAACTCACCAAGCAAAACACATCAGAGAGGTTAAACCAAGCAAACTCATTATTTCTCTTCTCTCTCTCGTTGCAGATCAGTGTGGGGTGGAGATTGGCGTTGGGCATGGGTTTCTGGCGTTTGGGTTGGATTTGGGTGGCTACGGTGGCGGCGAGATTGGCATGGCTGTGGGTGATTTTTTGATGGTTGGTTAAGTTTCGACGGCGATCTGAACCCAACCCACGGCTAGCCACGAGCACTAACGACCACCGACAGCCACCCACGCCCCACGACCACACACGGCCTACATCAATCTAATCTTTGGTTTTTTTTTTTTTTTTTTTCATCTCTCTCTGATGAGATGAGAGGTGTAAAGGCCTTAAAAAAAATACATAAAGGGTTTATAAATCGAGTGTTAGAGACTCGATTTTCATGTAGACGTCACGTGGAAAAAATGTCACATCAGATGTGATCAACCTATGAAAATCGAGTCTCAAAGACTTGATTTATAGGCCCTAAATCGAATCTATTAAACTCAAGATACTAGTAAAAAATATAGTTTGAAAACTGTTACTACTAATTATATTATTTAAAAATTAATGTTAATTTCCTATTTTGGCCATAATACAATTACATTCATTAGTATCATATATATGGAGGATCCCTTGGATATAGAAGCTTATATATTATTTCATCTTCATATTTCTGTCTTGTCTAACTATTTCCTTTCATTTTACCACATTGATCAGTTACAGACTTAAGATTTTTTTTTTTTTTTTTTTTTTGAGTTTTAAACAGGTATGCTCCTGATGATTGTTCTTTATTATCAAACTAAGACATCAATAGGTTTTTGGTTTAGGCGGAGATTGAACCTCAAATCTCTTATTCAACTATCAGAGATTTTATCAGTTGAGTGGACTCAAGATTTTGATTAACAAGAACAAGATTAAATCAAAGATTGAAGACAAAATTATTGCTAAAAATATTATTTAATATAAGTAATTATTACTTAATTAATCAAAAAATTTGATTAACATATAAAATATTTTTTTTGTTTAATTTTTAGCTTATTTTTTTATATACAACTTCTTAAAATGTATAACTTCTTATTTTTAGCTTATTTTATTTATTTATTACGTGTCTAGTATTTTAGTATAATTATTGTTTATTTTAAGGTGCTTGATAATTTAAAATGGATATAAATATATTTTTTTTTAAAATAAAAATAATTAATATAGTCATTAATATATGAAGTTAAAAGATTAACACATATAAGTATAAGATATTCGAACAAGTCATTTGTTTACTTAGAAGTAAAATGAAAATTACACATAATTAAGCATAGAAGTACGATGATACTTATGATTTTTAAAAAGGTTTTAAGTGTATCTTGGTTTTGATTATATAACGTTTTATTTATTTTTAATTAACTTAGTATTAATGTTTATTTCTTTTATCTTACGTTTTGTTTCCAACTATAAAAAAGGTGGGGTTATTGTATAAATCCTTTAAAAGTATACAACATTGTAGAAATTGATTTGTTGGGATGGTTTAGGTGGGTCTGAGGCAATTGCCGCCTTTCCTCCTTCCCTTCCACCCTCTTTCTCCACCTCTCTCGGTATTTTATTTATTTATTTATTTATACAAGATAGAATTTCTATTCTAACCTAATTTAAGTGTATATGTGTATGAAACTCTCTTCTAAAGACTTGAATTCTGGCCCTTACCCCCACTCCCCATAAGCATTTATACTTATGGAGTGACCACCGCACCTAGGGTACGCGTTAGCCTTTCTCGTTATTGATAAGAGGAGTTTATGAACTAAAGAGGCTAAAACCCCAAGTTAAATTAAATCAATTAAGTTATATAATAAATGTAATAAATATGATGAACGTTATGAGAGTACTTAAGGGTTATATATGACACCATTGCACATCCTTGGTGCAATGGTCACTCCACAAGTATAAGTGTTTTTGAGTTGTAGGGGAGATAAGAGCCGGAATTCAAGTCTCTAGAAGAGAACTTCACACACATATACACTTAGATTAGGGTAGAATAGAATTTTTGTCTTGTATAAAAAAGGGGCTATATATGATACTACTGCTCATTATTAGCACGATGATCATTCCACAAATATAAGTGCTTGTGAGGTATGGAGAGTAAAGGTCGAGGTACAACTTTCTAGAAGAGAGCTTCACATATATATATACACTTAGATTAAGTTAGAGTAAAATTTTAACTATCTCCAAAAAAAAAAAAAAAATAGGGCTATATATGACGTCATGCATTTGTCATCTGTAAGCAATGAAGATAAATAAAAGTAAAGTGTTCTCTTCCTTGTTACACAACCAACTTCCAAGAGAAGGGCAGCCAAAATTTCATGCCATCATTCGCTTCAACATTGCATAATAATCTTTTCAAATTATGCAAAAACCTTAAACGTCCAAGCATATGGTATTGTTAAGCAAAGCATGAGGCCCATTCAATATATATATATATATATATATAGAGAGAGGGTAGAGTTCAAGTTATACCTAGTGTAACCCTAAGTAATGTTACACCACTTAATAACTTTTTATTGGATTAACCTTTAAAAAATTAAAGCATTGAATTATATTTTCTTAACACGCACACCAAGTTTCATGTCAATCAAATGTCATTTATCATTTGTTCTAGAAGCCCATATTTTATGCACAATTTAAAATGCAAAAACTTTAGATTTAAACATATGATCAATGATATAGTTATTGATCTCAGATTATCTTGAAATTTTGCAAGCATGCAGAGTATAAAAATATAATTTAATCCAACAGTAAATTTGTTAAAATTCGCATCCAATAAAGAAATATTAAATGATGTAATATAACTTAGAATTACACCAAGTGCAATTTTAAGTAATGTTACACCACTCAATATTTTTTAATTAGATGTGAATTTTAACAAATCGACTATTGTATTACATTATCTTCGTATAACATCATACCAATAAATTAATCTATACCAACAAACATTTTTTTTCTTCAAATTTGATGGAAATAATTTTTTAAATTATAGAAAGGGGGGAATTATTTATAAATATTAGAGAGTCTAAACAAAATTAGCAGTCTTTTGGGCACTCCCTAGGATTCCCTCTCATACATAATAGTGATAAATAAAAGATGTGCAACTATCAAATTTTTTCACGTTGCTTAATTGCTTTCTTTCTCTTTTCACTAGTCCATTTGCAAATTCTTTAGTTTCTCTGAATACATGATGTGGATAAATGGTGCAGTCCCGTTCCAACAAAAACCCGCAATCATAAACCAGCGAGGCCAACATACTGTTGGCTGTTAGTCAATTAATCACAAGTTTTGAATCTACTTCTAATATAATAAGTTTATAGCCTAATCTCCATGCTAATTAAGCTTAATCCATATTTGACAACCCATAATTCAGTCAGATTATTCCTTGTAACACCAATATTCAACAAAAATTCTATTACCCAATACCTATCTCTAAAAATCCCCTCCTCTTGCCTTACCAGGATTTCCAAATACACTTCCATCAATGTGGTGTCCAAGCAACTATAATTGTTTGACCTTGGGGAGATATTATTTCACAGGATTAGGAAGCTATTTAGAAGTATTCTTAGTGCTAGCCTGCTAGGTGTGGAGTTTCGTGTATTAATTGGTTAATTGATCACTGCTAGTTTGATATTTAGCAATAAAACTACATACCAATATAAGATGACAAAAAGTTGTAGAAAAGGCACATGAAGACATCATCCGTATATATACTGATTGGTAGCAATGATCCACATACACTGTCCTCTAGCACGCGCTGAGTCTTGTGCAATCATGTTGTCATGTCGTATCTATATGCCCTTTTTTACCAAACCAATTCTTTATATAAGCTGCTTTGCCATTTTCACATGCATATGCACTTTGTTATGTCCACTCTTTTGTCAGCTGTGTGATTACTGATTCCTCATCGCCTTGTCAGTACAACCCATAGTGTTGCTCTTGAAGTGAAAGGATATAGCAAAAGATGTCACATTTTCTCCTGGTTGATGCTAATACAGTAATACATATCATTGAGAAATTTGCACTTGCAAATATAGGAAAGCCACACTTAATGGTTTCCTTTTCTTTTTTCTAAATTACACTTAATGGTAGTATTTAAAGTAGTATTACGATCTCTATCAAGCAAAAGTTTGGAATTTTTTTTCCCTTCACAATCAAGGAGAATGCATATATAGTACACAGACTTCCATGAAATCCAAATTACATTTGAGTTGCTCCATAAAATTGATTGCAGTACTCGGTACTCCCCATCAAGCAGACCAAACAAATGCATCTATCATTCTGCCTGCTTACTGTCACCATCAGTCTTACAATGTCTATCATTACCATCATGACATGTACGAAACAGGAAGAAAATAAAAACACATGATCATCAAGTCCAATTTATGGCAGAGAGAGAGAAAGAGATTCATCTTCTGCAGTTGTAACAGTAAAAATTTGAAAATTTCTAGAGACACCATCAATTATACATACAATTTCACAATTTGCCGATTTGTATGACTGCTAGTGATCGATATTTTCTATTTTGTGTAACTCACCGCTTCATATTAACCACAATACTCAGCAAATTATGAAAAATAGTGTAGTGAGAGTTACACTGGGTTTTTATTTATTATTTTTTTCTGCATTCATTCTATTAACTGCAGCTTTCTTTCTGCGTCTCTTCTGTTCTGTTGAAGCAGCAGTACTTAGACCATGTAAAAAAAAAAAAAAGATGCAAAGGTTAACAAGCAATGCACCAGTGCTTGTGGTTTCATTTAATAAAAAAATTAGATAAATAAAAGAAAAAAACATTAAACTGGTGATTATTTTAATATTATTTTGGAAAATACAAATAGATACTTTAGAATAATGGTTAATAATTTATTTAAAGAAAGTTTTTATAGGAAAAAAACAAAATAATTAATATTTTAACAATTTTTTTTTTCATTTTTCATGTCAAAAATTTTTTAAAATAGATTGTTACTATTACGTTAAAGGCACACGTTAACCTGACTTGTATTTTTTTCTCTCTATAAAGTTGACTCTACACTTTTAAAAAAAGATAATATTTTAAAAAATAAAAAATAAAAAAGAGAAAAAATTGCACCTTACACGCTAATATAACCCTAAAAAAGTATATAAATAAAAACTTTTTTTTTTTTTGATACAATAAATAAAAACTTTAAAGAAAAGAAGGAAATGTTAAAAGCAGGTGACAGAGCAAAATAAATGCGTACAGTGAATAGTGCATGCAGCAGAGGGTATGATGGATTAGTTAAAATAATATAGTGAAAACTTTAAATAGTGTCAAAAAGTACAATAAAATTTATAAATAATAGTAAAAATAAATTAAATAATAAAATGATTTATTGTCTCAGCGGAATGGATGCTGCTTTTGTAAGTCGTTTGTTCAGTGTGCCATCATATATGTACGTGTCCCCAACCCATTGCCTGAAAGGCTGAAAGTAAAAGATTATAGAGTAATTATCGAGTAATCCGCAAGTAAGCCTATTAATTAAATTCATGTTAAGAATGACGTGAGAGAAATAAGTATGGCTCCCAAACTATTAAATAAATTTCCAAGATAGACTGTATAGTTTTTTATTTTATAGAAATTCGATTTATGACGTTAATTTTTATGATTTTGTTCTTTATTATCAGGCCAAGGGTTTGTTTATAATTCGTTTATTTTTTTAAATTTAAAATTTTTTTATTGAAAGTACTGTAAATAAAGGTAAAAATTAATTAAAATAATATAGTGAGACTCATGAATAGTATCAAAAAGTGCAGTGAGACCCATAAATAGTAACAAAAATAAACTAAATAGTAAAATAAGTTGACAAAATTATTCATGTCAAACGAACACCAAGACACCAATTGGTTTTTAGTATAAACAAGAATTGAACTACAGATTTCTTATTCAACCATCAGAAACTCTAACTCTATAGTGAATGCACTTGGTTCCATTGCAAATATGTATGATATACATAGGTTGCGTTTAACATTGACTTAAAAAGCCAGTTTTTTTTTACCATTTAGTTTATTTTTGTTACTATTCATGAGTCTCACTGTATTATTTCAGCTATCTTTTAATTTTATCTACCATACTTTTACCAAAAAAATTTCAATTTCAACTAAATAAGTTATTCACAAAGAGACTCTTACTCTTGTATGAATTCTTGATAAATTGGATTTCAGTGATCCGTAGATTTGAATGTACGTTTAATGGAAATAGAAAGCAACCCATGATGGCCATTATGGTTGGTGATGAAACCTAATAAGGATCATTTATTAGTTTTAGCCATGATTTATGACAATTTTAATTAAATGCAAGACATAGATATTAAAATTTATAGTTTTCAGCATAGCTATTAGCAATTCAGATTTGTACTGAACCAGGTAAACTGGTGAACCGTACAAAACTACGGTTTGACATGAAAGAAATATTGGATTTGCAAAAAAAAAAATAAAAAAATAAATCATTTAAACTCTGCAAAACCAATGGTTTCTATAGTCTTATTATTTGAACCAATCACACTTTCCTTCAATTTGAACTTTTCTCTATGGGCTATAAGTCTTTTGCTTTAGAAATTGAGGAAAGGAGTCAACTGATCAATTCAAACTTCTTATTTTTAGTCATTTTTATATACAAAATTATATATTTGAATAAATTTTCTAAACAATAATATTCTATTAATTTTTATTTTTGGTATGCTTGCATATTTATATTTATATTTAAATTTAATGTCATCTCAAAAAAATTTTTTTTTTAAGAAATTGTTTAACTTCTTTACAAATATTTTTTTAGACTAACTCAAATATTAATTCAATGGTTGAACCAATGACCAGAAGATTGAACCATCATACCATTTTCTTGATGGTTTAATTCTTTGTTCGGTTTTAATAACTATGATTTTTAAGTAAGATGTTAGATCCATAAATTATGATAATTAATTTAGATTTTCAAATTCTCAAAATATTAATTTTCAAATCACATTCTTACCAAATTCGGACTCAAATTTCAATACATCCTACTACACATAATAACATTTCAATAAAATCACAATTAAGTTAATTTTTCAAATGGATATTAGAATTGATTGAGTGTGGTTGTACCTATTCTATAATATGTAATATGATGATATAGTATGTTGGGATTAGAGAGATAAAACTTGCGTTTTACACTACATCCTTATATAATTTAATCTCATTATTTATTATAATTGTATTTATATATGAAATTATTTATTATTGTGAAAGTGTTGTAAAAATATTATAAACATAACACTTATCTTTAAAAATTCTAATATGAAAAAAATTCTAAAAATATGGTGTAAAACTAGTTATTAAAATAAGGACAAAGTTTAATTACAAAATTAGTTGTTGCCTTAGATTACAACCCTATTTAATATCTTTTTATTAGAAGTGAATTTTGACAAATCTACCATTGGATTATATCTTCTTATATCCTTCATGCTTGCAAATTTTCTAAAAAATTAAAAATCAATAGTTATGGTATCAATAAATTGTTTAAATTGCAAGTTTTTGTAATTTAAAATTATGCATAAAATATAAGCATATAAATCATATAGTAAATAATATCTGATTGACACAAAATTTGATATGTGTGTTAAGAGTGTAAAGAATATGCAATTCAACAGTTAGATTTTCAAATTATGTAGTATTTTTTTTTTCTTGAGTAAAGTTGTAGATTTAGGTTATAACCAATTTTGTAACTAAATTTTGTCCTTAAAATAATGACATATAAAATTGTGAGACAACAAAAACTTAAGGGAAAAAATATTATAAGATCAATTAAAATCAGATGTATTTGATTTTATATAGATTAGAGATACGTCTAGCTCCTTATTTTCTCGTTAACATATTATATGTGCTATTTGTGAGAGAGAACTTTTTGGATATACCTTATATTTCGGTTTTCTAAAAGTTTAGTGCTATTGTTGCAATTTCCTTATTTTGTTAGTGAAACTTTTTTCTCAATAACACCATAATCTTATGTTTAAGACCAAACCATGTAAATCCTTATGTTACGTGTGTGAATATGTGTTCAATTTTTCTATTTTTATTTTGCATAAACCCATTATGATTAAACCCTTTTACACTATATCAAAGTCGCAATAAACTAATATCAATGCTATAGATTATTTGTTTGGAATTAATTTAGAACTATCTCAGTTTTGTTTTTGGATTCTTAGTATTGGTTGATTATTCTAACAGTTACCAGATCTATTTTATTTTTCACGTATTTGTTCAATTGAGTTTTTCCGTAATTGTAATTGACATAAAATTTTTTATGGATACAGGGAATTTGAGGGTAGCAAAGGGGATCAAGCAGTAAACGTCTTTACTTAAAAGTAGTAACATATCCCAATAGAACCTTGATGTATATATGTTAGCATGTTGAATAGGATTGAAAGCCCACCAAAAGCTGCCTGAAAGAGATCCCTTTTGATTGAGTCCTCCAATTTTTATTTAGATGTAAGATATATGGTATTTAAAAATCAAGGTAAAAAAATAATAATAATAATAATAACAACAACAACAACAAATCACTAACCTGTGCTATGCACGGAAACCTATTTATTTGTGAGGTAGGCTAAAATAATTTTATAAAATCCTAAATTGATTAAAAAACTACATTATTGCACGATTTGCTTTTGTATGACTTTAATTTGTTTTACAATTTGATGAAAAAACAATTGTTTGAACGTGCAATAACTTACAAAAAAAATTGTAAAATAACATAGAGATTTTAATATATTGCACGGATTTACATTAATTACTCAGGAATACGGTATAAAAATGCACATTTAAACATTAAGAGAAAAAAATATCCTATATTTTATTCACATAAAGTAAATCTGTATTTAGGAATACTATTCTAATTTATAAATTTTTAATATTTATATAACATTAACTTTTATTTTAATGTTATATAAATATTAAAAAATGTTATATCATCTAATTTTAATGTTATAACATTTGCATGGATTTTTTTATTTTCAATGATGAAATTTCAGATATTAAAAATTTTGAAAGACCAAAAAATATTAAAAAAATCAGATGATTTATGGTTTAGAAATTATTGAAACAAAACAAAATATGTATGACTAAACAATAGAGAAAGATATTCAAAAGAATAATTCATGGCTATAACTATTAAAATTAATCAAAAGATTTAGAGCCTACAAATTAGATAATATATATATATATATATATATTGTGGGGTCCAATAGTTTATGGGTCCGGCCCCCGCGCTTATGGGAAGCCCACCGGTCCTAAACTGAAGGAGGCCAAGGCCCAAACTCAAAACTAGGAAACATAAAAAAGTGGCCCGAAGACACAGCCGAGGACGGTTTCGTCCTCGGCAGGTCCAAAACCTCAGGGATAGGAATGGAACACAAGTAAGCTAGAAAGATCAGAAAATATCCTGGGGAAGTTGTCTTTAATACCCTTCCCTGACATGACACTGCCCCTAACAGAGCCGGGATCTTAGGCTTTATGGATCATCTCCAGCGATTTTGGGATTAGACTGATGGGACAGATATCTGTACTGGAAAGATCGACCCTACACGTGGACGAAGGACAACGAACGTAGGCTAGTATAAAAGAGAATGTTATGTGACCAAAAAGGGGGCTCTCTCCCATCTAGCTTCTTGAGAAAGACTTGATGAAAGAGAATGTCTGGATAATATACGCCAGACACCACATAAAAACCCTCCGACGGGTAACCGGGGACAGCACCATCGCTCCTCGGACATGATCCGAGGAGCCAAACCCTCCTAGATACAAGATTGAAGGGCCTGAATATCCAGCCCAAAGCTCTTTCTCATATTGGTTCACCTATAGTCCGGCCCGAAATGTCGCCCTGTGATCCAACGCTGGCCTTTCAAGCCCACTCTCTACAAATATTATTGTGAGGGACTTTCCGTGTGCGAGCCCAACATCGTTGTTGGGCCGTTAAAGATTTTGTGTCCCTACAATTGGCGCCGTCTGTGGGAAAGGCTTGCGCGTTGGCACGGGTGGCGCATGAGTCAGCTCTCCAGCAAGCAGAGGTTCACGAGTTTTTCCCATCTCCGGCGACGTACAGTTGTTGCTCCGCCATAAGCCTCTGCTAGGGGCTACGCCTTGCACTGCCAACGGAGCGGACAGCTCTAGGGGCTTGCGGCCTCGAGCCAACTCCTCCCTCCCTGGCCTAGGGGCTGACCTTCGAAAAATAAATCAGTATAGAGAGAAGAATACTTAAAGAAATCTTACAAGTAATGGACAGAACCAAGGCCTTGCATGGTCCTCGGACCCAAGCCTATGGGGAAACCAAGTACAAAAAAGAAATCTTACAAGTAATGGACAGAACCAAGGCCTTGCATGGTCCTCGGACCCAAGCCTATGGGGAAACCAAGTACAAAAAAGAAATCTTACAAGTAATGGACAGAACCAAGGCCTTGCATGGTCCTCGGACCCAAGCCTATGGGGAAACCAAGTACAAAAAAGAAATCTTACAAGTAATGGACAGAACCAAGACCTTGCATGGTCCTCGGACCCAAGCCTATGGGGAAACCAAGTACAAAAAAGAAATCTTACAAGTAATGGACAGAACCAAGACCTTGCATGGTCCTCGGACCCAAGCCTATGGGGAAACCAAGTACAAAAAAGAAATCTTACAAGTAATGGACAGAACCAAGGCCTTGCATGGTCCTCGGACCCAAGCCTATGGGGAAACCAAGTACAAAAAAGAAATCTTACAAGTAATGGACAGAACCAAGGCCTTGCATGGTCCTCGGACCCAAGCCTATGGGGAAACCAAGTACAAAAAAGAAATCTTACACGTAATGGACAGAACCAAGGCCTTGCATGGTCCTCGGACCCAAGCCTATGGGGAAACCAAGTACAAAAAAGAAGAAGTCTTACAAGTTTTGGACAGAACCGAGGCATTACATAGTCTTCGGACTCAAGCCTATGGGGAAACCAAATACGCAAATGAAAAACCAGATACACAAAAGCACGATCGGAGTACCCTACTTCCCGTTCGATAGATCGGATGGATTGTGAGGAGGTCATCACTCTTGGGCGACATTTGCGCGTTTATCACAAGAGTAGTCAACTGTTACCCCGGTCAGTTTCCTAAGTTTGATTTATTACAAATTATCGATATAATGCCTGATAGTGCTGATAGATGAGAGTTGATTAGATTATGCTTCAAAGTAGCTTTGTTACAAATATTCTCAAAGCAACACATACATAGAGCACATTCGTTCACAAAGTTGTATTGCCCAGTAGATCAACGCTTAAAACATGTAAATCAATTTCCATTTTTATTGCAACGAAGAAATAGTACAGTGTACAATGAAAAGCTGGAATCAGCCTACGTCAAAGCTTACTACATAAGCAAGAAAAAGAAAAATACAAGAAAGCTGGAGAAAGCCGAGGAGGTATGTCGGAGGAAAGGTTGGCTACAGCTCCGAGACCTTATTCTTCCCCCGCGCTCTTACATGCCCATAACTCAGGCAGCCAAAGAAACCCAACTTGAGCCTGGCACCGTTGAAGGAAAGGTGCAGGGAGTGGGAAACTACGGGGCTTTCTCTAAATATTCGCTTGCTGCTAAGCAGAGGCGCTGATGGCGGAGAATCTTTCTTCTGACATACCAAAGTGCTGGCATGAACAGAGCCTGCTTCGGATTTTGACTAAAAGAGGGAGAGACGCCGTTCCCCCTCGGTGGAGCTGGAGTACTCTCCTGAACTTGTGCTTCCTATGCCCATACCTTACTGTTATAAGCCTCATGAGGACACGGCGCTTCTGCGGCGGAGAAAGTTCTTTCTTCCCAACCCTCGCTTTCAACATGTTATGCCAAGAAAGGAGAACTCCGGTTATGGGAAGCGTGATGTGAGAGAAAAATAAAAGGATGGGTGTATATATAAAGCAACCCTCTCTCCCTCCTATTTATTTGAAAAGACAAGATAATGGCAGTCAACTCACGCGGCGTCCCAAGGAGCACTACAGACAAAGTAGTCTTGGCTCAACTTCCAACGTTAACTGCAGCCAAGAGACTCAAGGAGCCTCGTAAAGGCGCGCCTCGACCCTTGGGGCGTCAGAGAAGTACTGCGTGGCCAGAGGTTGCAGAAATATCTCTTAATCCGCGGATTCATTGAATTCGCGGCCCAAGCCCGCTTGGCGTGAAGGCCCAGGGACACCCTGTTTGGCACCTTGGGAAATGCTCAATGAAAGGGAAAATCTGAACTCAAAGTCTTGGACAGAACCTAAGGCTTGCATGGTCCTCGGACTCAAGCTAAAAGGGAAAACCAAGTACTGATGCAGACATTGGTCTTGGACAGAACCTAAGGCTTGCATGGTCCTCGGACTCAAGCTAAAAGGGAAAACCAAGTACTGATGCAGACATTGGTCTTGGACAGAACCTAAGGCTTGCATGGTCCTCGGACTCAAGCTAAAAGGGAAAACCAAGTACTGGTGCAGACATTGGTCTCGGACAGAACCTAAGACTTGCATGGTCCTCGGACTCAAGCTAAAAGGGAAAACCAAGTACCGATAAAGACACAAGTCTCGGACTCAAGCCTAAGGGAAAAATCAAGTACATAAGATAAAACGCATAAGTCTTGAACAAAACCCAGGTTTTGCAAAGTCCTCGGACTCAGGCTTCTTGGGAAATCAACTGCCCGAATGAAGAAATTTCTCGGCTTAAACACTGGAAAAGGTTAAGGCTCGCGTATCATGGAGATGGCAGAATAACCTAATGATCGTCAACCTAAGAAGGTCATTCATCCGGTGGGTAACATGTCCTCGGATAACTACTTCATATACCTTATCGAGCATTTAACACCCATCACGGCTAATTTTAAGATAAGTCTCATTCCTCACTGGTCGGATTGTTATGTTGAATAATAATTTTGTTAAAGTTATCGTGGCATCTTTTTATCAACGATTACTTTGGCCTTAGTTATTATTGATTCAAATGCCATACTATTACGCCGAGCAGCGCTTTCACATTTGTTAGAATATATAAACAAGACATACGAAATAGAGTAACACTAACTTTTATTAATATGAAAAATTGTTACAACGTACAAGGAAGGGCTTAAACAAGCCTATACAAAAAATGAACTGCTAAAACAGTAACAACATCCGTAATACAAATAAGTAAACCATCAGGTGTCTTCTGAACTCGCCTTCAAAGTCTTTCTGAAATCTATGCCTCAGTACTGCTCATATCAGGAGAAGAACCTTATACAAAAATAATGAAGGAGAAGGAAGAAGAATTGGAACACATGGAAGCACTTCAGCAAGCTCTTGTCGCTAAAGAATGCAAGGGAAAAAGAAGATGGAGGACATGAGCGGGAAGGAGGAGAAGAAGAGGGAAGCAATGAAAAGAAAGTAAAAGGAGCAAAAGAGGGAGAAGGGGAGCCATATTAGGTATGCTCATGAGAGAGCAGATGGAGATGACAAGGGAGGTTTTCGACTCAATCACACCAGAAATGGGGTGTGACGAGTCTCTGTTTCGGATTTTGGCTAAAAGAATGGGGAGGCAAATCTTAAGCCTCCGCCATCCTTGCCCCGACCGAGCCATCTCGAGTTTTGTTAGGACATGGCGTTTCTGGGAAAGGAATGATTTGTTCATGGTGGATTACTATGAGAGAGGTATTATTGAATAGGGAGTAACCGGATGGAGGAAGTGGATTCTGGGAAGAACGTGAGGGATTCGGATATGAAGAAGTCACCCTCTGTCTTCTCTCTTTATATAGGGGACGAAGAAGAGGGCATGTAACGCACTCAGATCCCCAGGGAAATCCAGAGTATAACGCGCCGCTTCGTTCTCCTACACCATCAGTAACCGTTGTATCAGGGAGGTCTCGTAAATGGGAAGATATTAAATACACGCTGCAGATAACCACGCGGCATAACGGCAACGTATGCAAATCCAGGAAAAACGGCTCGTAGACCGGTACGTTCCTTGGGGAGGGGAAGAGTCGCCAGTGTTGATCAAGATCCGAAGAAAGTGAACGGCAATAAGGGCTTGACATCATCAAAATCCACCTGTCCTACCATGACGTTGGACAGCAGGATTTTGAGGGGCTAATGTGGGGTCCAATAGTTTATGGGTCCGGCCCCCGCGCTTATGGGAAGCCCACCGGTCCTAAACTGAAGGAGGCCAGGGCCCAAGCTCGAAACTAGGAAACATAAAAAAGTGGCCCGAAGATACAGCCGAGGACGGTTTCGTCCTCGGCAGGTCCAAAACCTCAGGGATAGGAATGGAACACGAGTAAGCTAGAAAGATCAGAAAATATCCTGGGGAAGTTGTCTTTAATACCCTTCCCTGACATGACACTGCCCCTAACAGAGCCGGGATCTTAGGCTTTATGGATCATCTCCAGCGATTTTGGGATTAGACTGATGGGACAGATATCTGTACTGGAAAGATCGACCCTACACGTGGACGAAGGACAACGAACGTAGGCTAGTATAAAAGAGAATGTTATGTGACCAAAAAGGGGGCTCTCTCCCATCTAGCTTCTTGAGAAAGACTTGATGAAAGAGAATGTCTGGATAATATACGCCGGACACCACATAAAAACTCTCCGACGGGTAACCGGGGACAGCACCATCGCTCCTCGGACATGATCCGAGGAGCCAAACCCTCCTAGATACAAGATTGAAGGGCCTGAATATCCAGCCCAAAGCTCTTTCTCATATTGGTTCACCTATAGTCCGGCCCGAAATGTCGCCCTGTGATCCAACGCTGGCCTTTCAAGCCCACTCTCTACAAATATTATTGTGAGGGACTTTCCGTGTGCGAGCCCAACATCGTTGTTGGGCCGTTAAAGATTTTGTGTCCCTACATATATATATGTGTGTGTGTGTGTGTGTGTGTGTGTGTGTGTGACTACACAACTGAGAAATATAAGAGAAAGATGTGTTACCATCAAAAGAATAATTCAGATATTAAAACTTTTGAAAGACCAAAAAAATTAAAGAATCATAAGATTTACTTCCTATAAATTTTTGAAACAAAAAAAAATGTATATAATTATACAATAGAGAAATATAAAAGAAAATTTGATTACCTTCAAAAAAATAATACATGGTATAGTCATTGAAATCTGCTAAACATGTTCAAATATTGCAAAAACTAACATAAATTCAGATGTTAAATCTTCCAAAATGCCAAAAAAGATATATAATTAAATAATAAGTTATTGAAACAATTAAAAAAATATATGACTATTCAAAAGAGAAATAAAAGAAAAAGAAAAAAGTACATGAACCCATAAAGTAATAAATTTTAAATTTTAACGGGTCTAAACTTTAAATAAAATTATACATAGTCACAAACATAGGGTTTAGTGGTTCATGTATGAAAATCACTATTTAAAAAATACATAAAAAACCATAAAATAAATATATATTTTTTAATCAAAGTAAAGGAGAAGAAAATATAAGGGTGACAAAGAAGAAGATAACAAATTATTCATTCATAAAAAAATAATAATAAATTAAAGATTTACTAGAAAGTAGACAAATCTCAATATATGAAAAATCTAATCAAATAATCAATTACTATAAGAAAAAATGATCAATTGTTTTGCTTAGCCCAAAAAATCATGTTATATCTATTTTTTATTATATATTATATGATGTACAATAGTTTAATAATAGTTATATATATATAATAATAATAATAATGTTATGTAGTATAATATATATTATTTTAATAAGAATTAAAGAAGAAAGAGGAGTCATACCGGGCCACCACTTCAATTGATGAAAACATCAAATTTTAACCACACATGGTGCACGTTCTCTCAAAAATTGGAGCAATGCAGACTAGTTGTCTACTTCATAAATGGCTAATGAGTAAAGAAAAGGGGAAAAAGAATTGTAAATCAAACTTAACTTTAACATAGTGATTAGTGAGTTTGAAGTTAGAACGCAGAGAGAGGAAGAAACTAAGAATAGAGTCACAGATGGGCAGAGTTAATTGCAGATGCGTGATATTGTAATTTTTTGAGGATAAAAAGAAAAGTTACATTACTTTGAAGATTGCTGCACATAGTCCCCTTCTTCAGTTCGGTCCAAAGTAAGTCATAGAAGTTTTGTAAGGATGGAGAAGGAAAAGTTAGAGAAGAGAGAGGATGGGGAGAAATAGTTTTTTTTTTTTTTTTTTTTTTTTTTTTTAATTTTATTTTGCATTGATTTTAGAGTTGGATTAAAAACAAGTTTGCACTACTTTTATAGCATTCATGATTAACCTTGCAAATTTGGAGATAAATTATCAATGTTTGAATTTGAGTTTAAGTTATACTTGTTAGAGATATAGAGTTTCACTCCTTATTAATTTTGTTTTAAAACTAATAATTTTGTTTTGGAGAGAAAAATAGTGTTTTATTTTATTTATTTTTTTAAATATTATGTTGTGCTGATGTGAAAAATTGTACTGTCAACAGAGACTTCGGTTATATATATATATATATAGATAATAAAATCCTTTGAGGTATGGGTCAGTTGCAAAAACTCCCTTGGAATTTCGATTCTTCCTTATAATTCTCTAAGATTTTCATATTCGCCAAGATGATCCTTGGCATTTACTTCCGGTAGCTCTTATAATGGAAAAATGCATGACCATCACATGATCACATTAAAAATACTCACAAATTGATTCTTACCATTTACAGCTGTTTTTCTCCCTTTGGTTTAGCTTGTCAATAAGCAATTGTAACCCAAGTTAATTTGAGCGGACTAATGGAGAGAGAGAGAGAGAGAGAGAGAGAGAGAGAGCCTATTTTTGGATGCATATATAGTTCTCACGCGCAGACATATTTTTAAGTCCAACTTCTACTTCAAATCAAACTGAAGAAAATTAACGAATGAAGTAGAAACAGAATGGTGCAAGTGAGGCAAAAATAAATGAGAAGCCTATGAAAAGCTCAGCCATAACTAAAATTAAATTTACCAACTAGATACATGTTTAATCTAGATATAATTCCAACTAAAATTTGTTTGCAACTTATTAACTTGAGCCAATCACTTAGACAGATATAATGTTTAATCTTTGTTGATTTAGATTCCAAACAAGTTGAACTTGCTAACTAGTAACTTGATTAATATATTATTTCCTTGAATAGAATAAATACTATAACTAAAATTTTGTACCCCTTTCATAAACCCATGATAATTAGTAGTTACTTAATTACAGTAGTTAGATTAATTTTTTGAGTTAATTAGAAATGCCAATTTTCATTTACAAACTAATAAAAATTAATATTTGTAATAATTAAATAAGATATAATGTTTTACAATGAAATGGACTATGCATATTACTAATAAATTTAAAACAATAATTTTATGTCTAACATACATTTTTTTGGACAAAATATAGATATATATACAATACTTAGTTGTTATTCCTTATATATATATTTTTTTAAATTCAGTCATGTAATTTTTTTCTCATGAAATAAAAATGTATTTTAAGTTAAGTTTACCCACATAGCTTAGTTTTATGAGGAGAATCTAAGAAACTACACCTAAATATTATATTTAAGTTTTGCTTAGTCTAACCCTAAAGCTAATTAACTTAGAGTTCATTCATTTGGTAGATAGTCCAATATAGATGACCCTAATGGGCTGTTTCTTCTGCTCCTGCTCCTGTCTGCTAGTATTCAGAAAGTTGAGAAGGATTAGTCGTAAGGTGATCAAAGGCTTTGTGTCTGGAATCTAGGGACCATTTATTAGACAATAATGGTGCCTCTTTTGTAGTCAGTCACTCAGGCCAGTGTCTGAACCTCACTGTGTCCTTCTAGGGATGCGCGCCACTGCTTGTTTAGACAGAGAGATGAGAACCCTAACGATTTTCCCTCCCATCCGTTTACTTCCTTCTAATAATTAAACCAGTGAATTGTCTTCTCCTTCTCTCTGTTCTGTGAATCAATTATGCTGTCATTCAAGAAAAATTGAAGAACCCCTGACCACTCATGGTTCATAGCTTCTTGAAAATTCTTTATAATAACTCTTTCAAAAAGCAGTGATAGAGATCTTAGGCTTTTCTCTCATTCTTTCTTCTTCTTCTGCTGCTTCCCTTGTTTTTTGGCCCTTTCTTTCTTCTTCTTCCCTTGTTTTTTTCCCCTTTAGGAAGTGTGGAATAAAAAAAATATATTTACACTAATTAGATTTTTTATTTTACTGCAAAGTCCTACTAGATATAAGCAACACATCTTGTTTTGTTCATTTTTTTTTTTTTTTTGGGGGGCTTTAGAGGAAATTAAGGTTTGGGGTTTCAGAATTCTTGCTTCTGTATGTTGTATATAGATCTGTATCTGATAGATTGGTGCAACTTCACGTGGTTCCATGAAAGCTAACTCCTTACCTTCCTTGAGGAAGAAATAAAAAATAATATGTTTTAGGGTTTTCAATCTTGCTCTATGTTCTCTTTAAAAGTCATTTTGTGTGTGTCTGTGTGTGTAAAATGCGGGAGAAATTCAAAAGTTACTTTTTTTATAATAAAAAAAATTATGAAGTCATTACAGAGATGGAGTAATTAATTGTTTATGTCTGTGTATAAAATGCTAGGGAAACTGTCTCTCTTTATATCTGTTGCCATTGCAGGACAAATGTACTAGGTAAAGCTCATAGGGGCTAGATTAGAAATCATGATCTCTATGTAAATTAAAATAAGGGTTTTGCTTGTTTAGTAGAATGCACTAATTACTAACACCAATAGTAAATAAGGAAGCAAACTTCTGATGAATATCTGCACTATTTTTTTGTTGATAGGATGAATATATCTACACTTGACTCAGAAGCCAAGGTGTCCTCAGACAAATGCTAGGGTTTTGAAGTTGAAATCCACCGCCCAAAGCGTGAAAACCTAATCATTTTTACGGGTGAGAATTATGCACATTTCCAAATTCCCAAAGATGAGAAAGAAACTTGAGTACGTCTCTGTATCTCTCAAATAGTTTTAATGACTTCTTTTGACTAATCCATTTGCGAGTACTAAGCTATTAGGTTCTGAACTTCAACTTGCTCCATGCATATCTCTCTGCAGGAAAAGTTGTGTGGTCCTCTATCTATTCGATCAGTGGGGTCTTTTAAAAGAAAATATATTGGTCCCTCACCTATAGGTAGCTTCTTATTGTTCCTAGTAGCTGTCATACACATCAAGATGGCAATGCACTTACGGTATAGACCACAACTTTTGTAGGCCATGAATAGACTTGTCAAAGATAATTACTTTCTTGTCTTTAATATCTTCTCCCATGTGAAATCTTACTATACATTATCCACTCTATAATTTATGTTACTTTTCCAACATTTCTTTTCTCCTTTCTAGCTTTATTTTGTAGCATCAATGAGAGGACCATAATTCAACTCCTTACAATCACTCTAAAAACAAACTTGTAAGATATGATGCCAAATGTCATAAAAGATTTGAATATGTCTTCCTCGTTACCAATTAGTTTTGAGGTGGAGTAGCACAGATCATGGTCCAACAAGTGATATTAGAGTTATGGTCATGGGTTTGAGTCATGAGAGACTCATTGTGAGGGGGATTGTTAGCACCACAATTCGATTCACGATTACTTTAAAAACAGACTTGCAAGGCATGATATCAAATGCTATAATAGACTTGATTATAAGGAATTGAATCCTCTCAATTTCAAGTGAAATAAAATGAAGAATGTTAATATTGCAAAAAAATTACCTCTAAACATGTTTGAAAGAAAATTCCTTCAATTCACTACATAACCATTTCACATTTACTTTTTAATGAGCTATGTAACTTGTTTAATTAATCAACTTTAATGGTTTTATTAATTACCACTTTTTTTAGAACTAGTTTAGAGGAGATTTCTTTAAACCATTTTAGAAAAAAAAAAATATATATATATATATATATATATCATTTGACTTTATTTTTTTGAATCTAATTGTGTACAAAATATCATGTCATTTAAATTTTTTAATGACATGATATTGAATAATACATCTTTAAATTTGTAATATATAATCATAACCTTAAAATCATCAACTCTCTAATTTCACGCCTTTTTTATATTGTAAACATGTTAAGACTTTCTCCCAAGGACGGAGTCAGAGCTTTGAGTTAAGGGAGGTGACTTTACTGTTAGCTGTGTGCAGCGGTTTTAACCTTTGACTCTGCTACTACTTAGTTGCTGAGATTTTTTTTTTTTTTTTGTGTGTGTGTCGGTAAGAACAATATTATTTTTGTTTAGAAATTTTTAAATGACAAGGCTGTTTATTTTAAATAAAATTGGTTAATTGAGCTTAATTTTTTTTTAAGTTTTACTATTGGTAATTTTTGTTGTTGAGCTATTTTTTGGGGGCTTGTATATTTTGTTTTAGATTTTAGATCTATAAATTTTTTTTATAGTCACTAAAATGAGGAAAATACTAGCACTACAAACTTTTTTTTATAAATTATTGATGTAGTAAATGGTTACTAGTAAATAAAAAAAAATGATGTAAGTGGTGGGTCCATGTGCGAACTAATAAGAATTTGCAACCAAAAAAGTTTGTAAAAAAAAAAATTTGTGAGTATAACATTACTCTTAAAAGAATCAATGATACTATTTAAGGGAAAAAAATGTAATTTTATAGAACAAAATTGCTAAAATTAGTATACACACATATATATAATAATATTTTTTTAAAAAAATTAGGGAAACCATTGCCCCCCTAGTTCAAAGCTAGTTACGTCCCTGCTTTCTCCCCCTCTTCCCATATGTGTTAAAATACTTAGTATTCTAAAAATGTTAATTAATAGTTCATTAGAAAGTGATTAATTATTAAGCAACCTGTACTACTTCTTATAAATAAACAAGTCAATAAGAATGCCAAGAAACATAAATTCAATGTCACATATGTTAATTATGCTACAATAAGAGAATTGGGCCACAGAATTTAAAGAGTAGAGATGCAAACTTCGGCTACAAAAGTTTTCTTCAAATCAACTCTTCCTTGGTGTACTAAGCGTGCATTCATCAAACCACGTGATAGAGATTCAGACACATTACCTTTTGTAGTCGTCGATAAAGCATCACACACCACTTTTTAAAACGTGCAGCCTGGTCCCCAAGTTTAAAAAATAAATAACTATGTGTGTGTGAGAGACACTTTATATATAGAAGCAAATATTAACATATATAATTATATATGTTCCTTAATAACTAAAATGTCCTGTTGTGACGTTGGCCCGTACAGGATTAGCCCTAATTTTGTAATTCACTGAAGCAATGATTAAATGCTTATAACTGTGCATGACAAAGAAAAAAAAAATGATAAGATATATGTAATGAAAGTAAGAACATTGATTTAACCGATGGTGAGATGTGCCACGTGGCTGTGTATGTGCCTTTGCTTTATCTTTTCATGGAGCATGGTCGGTTGAATTCCGGCATCTTCTTTTTTATTCTTCTCATCCGCGGCTGAACTTCTTCTACACGTTTGTTCCTCCTTCTATCTCTTCAATTAAAGCAAAATTCTAACTTTAGGAACTCTACTACTTTGCTTGGTCTTAGTTCATTGTCAGATTGAAAAGCCACACTCAAGAAGCAGAAAATTTGAACTAGCAACCTGGAGTTCATACATGTAAGTATTCACTTGGTACAAGATCTATATAACCTAGGGTTCTTTGAACCTTTACAATTGACTAGAGCATGATATTTTATACTTTTGTGATATATGTTTAGTTCTCACTACTTCAAGTTCTTGTTTAACATGGAATGTTTTTTTTTTTTTTTGTTGTATATATGATTAAGGATTAGGTAGCTGTGTTGTTTTTATTTTGACTTCACTGGAAGCTATAACAGTCTCACGAATCTCATTTCTGATTGAAATTTTTGTCAGATATATAGCTTTTAGAGTTACCCCACATGCAATTCAGTACATATCCATCATGCTTGTTGCAATTTAAAAAAAAAATAAAAATGGTTTTGTGCTTTTTCTTTGGAAGAATTTGGAGGAGGGGATCTACCTTGTCTACCACTTTTTTCATTAGAAGGAATATATATATAGTATTCATGTTGGAAAACATTTTCTTCTACTGAATCCTCTTGCATCTAACAATTCTTCTTCATGGATCTGAACGCAGATGGTCACAAAAAACCACATGAAACTTTATGTGGCAGCAGGCATCTTCTAAGGGAATAGTAAGGAAATCTAAGTATATCCTGGTTAATCAATGATGAGAGACATAAGATGATATCAAGGTCAAAGGAAGCAGATTTTTCAGATAAACAGGAAGGCAATTCAATTGATGACAAAATCACTAAGGCTTCCTCCAGTTCAACAACATGGTTGAGACTGAAGGATCCAAGGATAGTCCGGGTGTCGCGTGCTTTTGGAGGAAAAGACAGGCATAGCAAAGTTTGCACTATAAGAGGATTGAGAGACAGGCGAGTGAGGCTTTCAGTACCCACTGCAATTCAATTGTATGATCTTCAAGATAGGCTTGGGCTCAATCAGCCAAGCAAAGTTGTTGATTGGTTACTCAATGCAGCTAAGCATGAGATCAATGAGCTTCCACCACTGCCAATACCCCCTGGGAACTTCAGCCTAGATCCTTCTAACATTGAAGTTGGTGTTTCTCAATGTAATGAGGGGTTTAAGATGAATAGCAATTTTGAATGGGAAGGTTCAAGTGCATTATCCAAATCAAACCTTTGGAGTTCAGATGCTTTTTGGAGGGCTAAATCTAAAGAAGCTGCAAGGGGAACAAATCCAAAAGAAAATTGGACAAAGAGGAATGAAGTTGAAGGTAATGAAAGTCATGGTGCACAAGTTTCATCTAATAATTTCTTGCCAAGAGCTAGTCACCCTTCCTTACCTGCAGGTTTGTTGAATACTTCCATACCATATAATTATCAATGGGATCCTTCAAATTTTCCACCAACACATTTTGGAAGCCATGGATTCACATCCCAAACAGAAGATCAGCCCAGCTATAGTGTCATGTCATTGCCTTCCACGTTGTCTTTATCGACTGGGGGGCCTCAAATTTTGGTATGTCCTCCAGGAACAACACAACCTTTCTTCCCTTCCCATGCCATGGCTTCAGGGGAGACTGATATGAGACAAGTGAACCATTTTCAAATGTTGAGCTCAAGTTCACATACCCATTTGCCAAATTCTCTTACACCACCTGTATACCCTACAAGCCAAACAATAAGGTCGTTCAATTTCAATTTGACTCCTCCTAAGCCTCTTCATTCTCCAACCAGCAGTGGATGTCAGCCAAATAATGACCAAGAGTTTCCTTCAAAATGATACAGAAACAATAAAGGGTCATCGAAAGATGCAGTTCGTTTCAAGAAACAAGCAGTCCTCAGATCTTCTTAAACAGTAAGGAAGGCAAGGTGCATTACTTTAAAGACATTATACTTATCTAGTGTGGATATATTTCTTATTATGAATTCATGTTTGATTTCCTACCTAGTTTTGCCTCATGGTGGTAATTAGTATTCAAATATGCAATTGAATTCAATTTCAATCGTAAACAAAGAATTCAATGTATTTGATGCCGTATGAAGGAAGAGTTTGATATTGGTGAGACACCATAGTGAAGTGGCCACCGTTTGTATGAAGTGGCCACCGTTTGTATTTTTAATTCATTGACCACATACGAGGTTATGTGTGCATGAAACTAGAAAATATGATGTTGAATCTGAAATTGTACACTTTATGTTAAAAACACATTGTCCTAAATTAATCAAGATTTAAGTGAAAGAAACAGGACTCTATCTCATCATTGGTAAATAATATATAATATTATGTCTTTCAAAATTTTGCTACATGTTTTTGAGGACACAGTTTCATGTTTGCAATCTCATAGCAAGGTTCTCTCTCTCTCTCTCTCTCAAGGAAAATAGCAGCACTTAAATTTTAAAACCCTAGTTTGGGGGGCCAAAAACATTGTAGGAGTAGAAGTTTTCTAAAACTTTGCTAGCTAGGAGGATTCGATACGGTTTGACGCTTAAAGCACCAATTTCAAATGTTTTATTTTCCTTGTAGATATTTATTAGATGCATCATTAACATTTTTCTTTTAAAATATATATATATATATGTGTGTGTTCATCAAGAATTGTTTTATATATTCACATTTGTAATTATTATGATTATTTTCACTATTATCTCTCTATTACATTATTTTATTATCTCCCAACTCTTTTGATAAATTTCTTATTCATTAGTGTGATTTTCACCTAAATAATGTTTTATTATTTTTTGTTTATTGCTATTGAAAAATTTATCAAGAAATCTTTGTTGACAGCCAATAATTTTTCTATTATTCTCTTTCTTTTAAGTTTTCATATCCCAATTAATATTTTCTAATAAAAAATTGTATTTAAAAAAACTCGTACAATATAAAATTTTAAATATGATTACAATAAAAAAAAATTAAGTACAGAAAAAATGGAGTTAAAGTTATCAAATCCACTATTATAGTAGCTTCGCTTAACCAAAAATCACCTAATAGTCTCAACATATACTTCACCTAATATCAAATGAACAATATGACTTTTGCATCAGTTGTACTATAAAGCAAGATTTATAATAAATTTTTTTTTTTTTTTGAGAGTCATAAAAAAAATTATTTTCCTTAAAGTTGACCCATAAGAATAAGTTAAGACAAAATAAAATAAAAAAAACAAAAAAAAAAACAATATGGTTTGATTGTGACTGATTGTTAATAGATTTATTATTATTATATTTTGGTAATTTGATAATTACAACAAAAGGATAGGAAAATTTGAACTATGGTTGTCCTAAGGAAGGAAAACATGTACAAAGCTCTTGAGATTAGGAGTTTTTTTTTTTTTTTTAAAGGGAGAGAAAGAGAGAAAATTGAGGAGAAGATGGAAAAAGTTTTATTTCTTTTTTTAAATAGAGAAAAGAAAAGGTATATATAGATTTTTTTTTTGTATTCAATTTTTAATTAGAGGTCGCCTCATATTTTCCTTAACTTAATTCAACAGTCCCAAGAAAGAATGGTGAGACATAGACCTTGCCCTTTCCAAAAAGGAAAAAAGAACAAATTCAATGGATATGATATATAATTTACTAGATGTTGTTATAAATAATTTTGAGAGGTAATTAATATTGCAATGTGCATTTGGTTTAACTTTTTGTTGATTTGTTATAAATGGATGAAAGTAGAATTGTACTTTAAAAAAAAAAGTGGTATTTTAAAAAGTTATATATATAAGAAAATAAAGCTAATAAAGTACCATTCAAAAAAAAGTAAGCAAATAAACTCTCAAAACTCAAAAGTATAAACTTAATCAAAGATAGACTAGTAAGCAGTGACCTTGTAAAGAAGCCGACCTTAAGACCCAAAACTACTCAAATATATGAAAGATCAATCCGAAAACTAAAAGAGCCTTTTTTTTTTTTTTTTTTTTGGTAAAGAGGAAATTGCATTAACCAAGAAACTGAGTCCTCAAAAACATGTCTTAACGCAGCAAAAGCATTGTCTCCCTTTAAAAACTGTTGAGAAGGGGAAAAAGAAAGAAGGGAGACAATGCTTTTGCTGCGTTAAGACAAGTATGAAAGATTTGAAAAGGAGTGTCAAGTGTCAACAGTGCACAAGATCCAACAAAATAATGCAGGGTAAGAATATATATAGAGTACAGTAAAAGAGCCTTCCAATGCAGCCTCAAATGAAAAGATAAGTTGTCGTCTCCTCAGCAAAAGCTGCAAAACACTAGAAAAGGAGATGAAGATGGACATGAATTATGAATACAGCTACAGGCCAGGTTTATAAATAGGTGGAGTTAGTTCCTCTAGCTTTGTTTTCTCCTACTGTTTGAAATATGAAGGTTTATTCAGAAGAAACAGAAGAAAATAAATGTACAACTTTTTTTTTTCCAAAATAAAATAAATGAATGAAAAACAAAAAAGCTGTTCGAAAATTAGGGTTTGGCGGAATTATATATGGATCAGCTGTGGTTCATTGTTCATTTGTTTGTGTAAGAGATGGGCCCACACACTTTAATGCTAGGAGTTAGGACCTCACTAACTTAAGAAGAAGAAAAAGAAACTCAGCATATTTCTTCATAGCTCTGGTAGTTTAGATTATATTTATCTATTAGACATAGGGGCTGATAGGGTAGGGCAGGAATCTAGGATGAAGTCAAAATTTCAACTAAGGGTCAAAGTATGAACCAACAAATTTTCATGAAAATCCAAATTGCATCCATTTAGTACTAACAAGCTATTAGCAAATGAAAAATGAAAAATAAAAAATAAAAAATAATTGTTTCTTAATATGTTACATTGTAATTATTTATCAAAATAGAACTCAACATTCTTTTAAATCTCAAAAATCATCTCTGATTGATTTCTTAGTAAATGTAACATTAATTTCCCTTTTAATGTATAAAATTAAGGGGCCTATTAAAAAATATTTCCTTTTGTTGCAAAGCTTAGTTTTGACGATATTCATATCTGAAAATGCTCACTTTATAGTTGTATTAGAAACTATAAGTGGGTGTTGTTTCACATCGCTTGAGTGTAACTCTTTTCCATTACTTAAAACCCAACTTTACTACTACAAGAGTTAGACCCTTTTGTAGTGGTACTTTAGGTTAAGTAATGTGTTTGAGTTTGGTGAGAAAGTGTAATTAAATGTGTGTGTGTGTTTGTTTGTTTAGCGGTTAGTTTGTCTCTCAAAAAAATAAAAGTGGGTGTTGTCCCATATCTTGAGTGTAACTCTTTCTCATTGCTTAAAGCCCCACTCTACTACTACAAGAGTTAGGTCATTTTGTAGTGATACTTTAGGTTAAGCAATGTGTGTGAGTTTAGTGAGAGGGTGTAATTAAGTGTATGTGTGTGTGTGTTTAGCAATTAGTTTTCTCAACCAAAAAAGAAAAAAAAAAGAAAGAAACTAAAAGAGAAAGCACTAGTATAACCCCCCCTATAAATAACTTGGTAGGCTCTTGTTTTAGGGTCCTCACTAGCCATTGACACAATTCATAAATACAAAATTTTGAAGTTTAGGCGTCAAACTATATAAATTATGCTCATAAGATCAAATTCCCCCTTCCAACATTTATTTTTCATAATCTATGAAGTCTAGTGGATAAAAAAAATTTACTAACAAACAAATATCATCTATTTTAAAAGATTCATGTGTCCCCCAAGGATTTAGAGCTGAAGTAAGTATAAATAACTCCACTGTATGCTCACAAAACTGATGATTATTTAGTTCATGCAATTGAGAATAAATGTAACACAAAAAAGTATTTACTTGATAATAATGCTCAATTATAACATCTCTCTTATGACAAGCTCAACCTCGTCTCTCAACATAATAACCATTAATATATGGGACATCTATGCTATGCTCTTTACAAACTGATATCACAATAGTAAGTAGCCATCTCACCCATCATCTCAAAATTTGTGGACAATTACTTTAGTAGATGAAACAATTCCCATGAGATTTAAAATGTCTTGAGCTTGACATTGGAAAGCTTAACAAAATAAATCAATGATATTCATAATTTCTTTCACAAGATGAAAGATAAAGACAAATTCAAACAAAGTTAGTATCTCATAAGCTAAGTATGCTTCTCCTTGTTGGGAAAAAATTGTTTATTCATCAATGTATTTTTTTTAGTAAAACTACATAGGTTGGACTAAACATCTTTATCAAGCTAGAAAATCAATCTAAAGTGAGAACTCCAACGAGTATCTCTAGGTCATTGTAAAGTGCCCATCAGATCAAGTCCACTTCTAGTCTTAAGCTAATCAATAACAATCATATGGGCAATTTCAGCAATTTTGACAACTTTCAATTTCCAGTTACACTTGCATAAAGCACCAATAATATTAACAATCAAAGTCAATTTAGTAAAAAATTTGATAAACATGAAACTTTTCTTTTGATGCTGCTACTAATGTCAATTACAAATAATGTGTGAAATAGTGGATGTACTATACATATGGACAATCATTTAAAATCAAAACTTATAATCTATTCCACTCTTCTTGCATATTACTTGCATCATCTTATTCTTACCCTCGAATATTTTGAATATCTAAATTATAATGAGATCTTATAAAGAATATATCCATTTTTTAAGGCTAATGCCTCGGTGTTGTCAACATGAACAAGCCCATTCTTGCACAAAGTCATCTTTGTCAATCTTAAAACTATAGCCATTTGCTCATTCAATGGCTCATCATGAGTGTTGACGCCCTCCCATCGGTGGGAAGATGGTTTGACTACCTATGAAAACTAGGTGTGAAAATTGTGGGGCGAAGGAAGACAACAACAACCTCCCCTTCCCTTTCTCTCTTATCATGGTGAAATAAGGCGGTGTGGAATAAGTGCGTGATAAGTGTGTGAACCCTATGTATGCACTGTGGGTAGGGGTTATTAGTGATTTGTTTAAGTTTGGGAGTCACCACCAATCATTGGAATTGCTAAGGTGTGATTGGTATCTATGTCTAGTTGATTTTATTACCAAACCTAGATGGCAGAAATGTCACAGTTCCTAATCTAAACAATGGTAGAAAATCTGAAGTTAGATTCTTGGATTTTGGTTATACATGGAGAGGGTATTAGACACCTTACGACGCCTATCACTTGACGCTTTATTTTAATTTGTTCCTCAGTTTTGGTTATTGGCAGATAAAATATAGATATCAGCATAAGCTTTCGGTGCAGACTGTTTTAGATTTTGAAAAATATTTTGGAAAGGTGTGTGGCCTTTATACTGCATTTGCGATTCGGCACGACATAACCCATGCCATCTTTCTCTTCCACTCACACAATCTCTTTAAAATCTCCAACTCAAAGCCAAGGTAGTTGTCACTGGCCGTTAAGAAACCGTAACAAGTCTCAGGTTTCTGATCTTCACCATCTTGACATTTCGGGGTTTCCATAGATGATAGAATCCAGTAAAGCACTAAGCACTCCCGTTCAACTACAACATCTATGTACGTGGTGTAATGAATAACTCTTCACCGTTACATTAATCTTCAGCCTTCCAAAACAGAACAAGTCCTCCTCCCCATCCTCGTTTAGACACACACCAATTTACTCTGGAATTTTAAACACATTCTCAACCATTCTAGTTGAGCCTTGTTTTGCCAAGTTTCAATTAATAACATAATAAATTTGGGGTCTTTACTATGCACCATATTGATGAGTTCACGAACTATGCGTGGGTTCCCCACCCCATGACAGTTCCAAATAATACAATTAATTATGATAAGTGGGCTGAAACCAGCCTCCGCCATTGAAACAATTAATGGCAAGATCAATTACATCATTACTAATTGCTTTCTTTCCTTCACTACAATAATTCAAAATAATAGGAAAATGATATCAAGTTCTTTTTTCGGACTCATCCTCCCCTTCCACCATATATGTGTGTGTTTCTCAAATAAAAAAAAAAAAAGTTCTTTTTTTGGAGGTCCAATACTCCAGTTTGTACATAAAATACTTAGTAGTTGGATTCGTATATATTACATTTCAATAAAATCCACAAATGAATATTACAAAAAGTGAAAAATAATTTTAATCATAATTTAAAAATTCATTTGTGCGTGCAATAATATATTGTACATGATCCACGTTATAGTATAATAAATTGGCAATTTTAAGCTTCATATTTGCGAATGCAACATATTTCTTTGTACACCGATTAATTTGATAATGAATTTTGAGCATTCATCCTAATATTTATTTGTTCATACAGTTTATCTTTAAAATAAAAAATTTAAGTCTTAGGGGAAAAAAAAACTATTTCTTACGTTCTAGAGTACGATAATAACTAATATCAACTTTTATTTCTTAAGTTCCATTTTTCCTCTCAACTAAAATAAATAAATTTTCTACATTTTTCATCTTTATTTTAAATACATACAAATAATTTTATTTTCCTTTATTACTACTTTTCTATTCTTTATATTCTTCCTGAATAATGTTGTGATCCTACGTGGTAAATTGTGGCAAAAATTGTGTGATTTGTTTGATCTTAGCATTATTCATTTTTCACATAATTTTGAAATAAAAAACATAATATTCATTTTTCACATAATTTTGAAATAAAAAACATAATCTCTCTCTCTCTCTCTCTCTCTCTCTCTCTCTCTCTCTCTCTCTCTCTCTCTCTCTCTCTCTATATATATATATATATATATGTGTGTGTGTGTGTGTGTGTGTGTGTGTGTGTGTGTGTGTGTGTTAAGAACCAAAGTTCAGAGAAAATTAAATTAGATTTCAATTGGATTCTCAATTTCACACTACGCATCTCATTTAATTTATAATTTTTGTGTTAAGTGAATTATTAAATGTAAAAATCTAAGAGTCCAAATCTAATTAAATTTTAAATTATATTTCAATTTGAATCTAATTATGCGCCACGTATCCATCTAATTTGTTAATTTTTGTGACAAGTGAATTATTGGGTGCAAAAATCGAAAAGTCTAAATCCTATTAAATTCTAAATCGTATATATATATATATATATATATATATATACATACACGATTTAGAATATAATATATATATATATATATATATATATATATATATATTATATATAGGTTCAGGTTACACATTTTCTATACCACTAAATTTGAGTAGATCTAACAGTAAAAAAATAACTCAATAATGTTGATTACAATATTACCTATTTTGATTACCATCTCATTTATTATTCCATATTTATAAATTTTCATACTTATCTCTTATTCCCAAAAACATTCACCGTGTTCTCTATCTACCCTACCTCATATGCTCTTTTCTTATTTTTTTGCTAATTAATCTCATCTTATCCATTCCAAAATATGTTAACTACGAGCTTTTTGATTATTAAAATCTAGATGCCTTCAGTTTACTACACTTTAATTTTCACTATGATCGTGTTGTTAGTGCACTTAGAACTAAGGAGTAGATGCGTAGAAGAAAAGCTTAAAGGAGACATTGTTAGCCATTGTACCATGTACTTTACTTATTGTTGTGTGTATACACGTATTGTTTCACATATCTAGACTTCGTGTTAAGTTTAAGTACTTGATCCTATAGAAATACCTTGTATGTTCAATTGTCGATACAATCATTCACTTACAAATGGAAAAGGCTGTCACTAATTTTAGATTTTTCCGGGTTAAGAAAAACTTCCCACAAATTTAATTAAAGGTAGAAAGTCGATGGCTGGCGACGGTGGAACCTTGTAGCCGATGGTAGTAGAATCCTGTGGCCGATGGTCAAAAATGATGGAACCTTTTGGCCATGGAAGTGGAGGAGAGAGAAAATGAGGGTAGAGAGTTGAATAGGAGGAAAGGGCAGATGAGGGAGGGTAGATAGAGAACATAGAGAATATTTTTGGGGAGAAGAGATAAATATGGAAATTTATAAATAAATAAGCGATAATAAATGAAATAGTAATCAAAATAAATGCTATTGTAATCAGCATTAATGAGTTTTTTTTTTTTTTTTTTACCGTTAGATATACTTAAATTTAATGGTGTTGAAAAGATGCAACTCTTTAGAGTTACACCAAGTGCAATTTTTAATTTTTATACCAAGTGAATTGTAGGGTTAAGAGCCCAAATTGTATATTGGATCTTGGGCCTTGGCCGAGAGCATAGTAATCTGAGAACAAATGAATGGTGTTGGATGGGTCAAGCTTAGAATCTAATGAGTGAGATACGAATAGGAAGGCAGTCCGAGGAGGAATAACTCCTCGGATATGCTAGGTACAGCTCAAATGTACGTCCTGATAGTCAAGGGGACCTTTCAAGAAGCTCTAATGATAGGGACGTGAATCATGAACACACAAGAAGGATGGGAACTCAAAAATATCTAAGGGAAAGCTGCTACTACCGCATTGAATGCCCTGCAGCTAATCTTCTAGCCTCATTTATGTGGAGAAGACCCCCTGAACAGTACTATTTTGGCTACCACAACTCACAGAAAACCAAAAATGGTGTCTGATGGGACAAGCACTCAAGTAGCGGCTCAAATGATCGACAAATGTAGGATCGAGATCGACCAAAGGGAACTATATAATGTAAGAGGTCCTTTATGGATAGTGATCCAAAAATTAAGAGAGAAGAACACTGTAACCATCAAAATTGCACTTGTAACATGTTTAATTGATTTATATGAAAACTTACCTCTTTGGATAGTGAATTCATTCAGTTTTATGTCCCTTGTTCTTGCTTGATCATTTTTTAAATCCATACTAGTCGTTGTCAAATTTATTAGGGCCTAGTTCTTTGACCCACTCTCTACAAATTTATTGTATTAGGCTCACTGGGCCAATATCTCTTACACTTTGGACTTGGGCAACAAAACATGTCCCTACAATTGGCGTCGTCTATGGGGAGAACTTGTGTAATAGTGAGTGTGACGGTTAACTATGGTAAGATCAGGTTCCCATCAACAAGAATCCATGGGTTCCCAACAACAAGATGATTTCCTCAACCTCGAACGCAGGCGGGATCGAGAAGGTAGCGTACACACCACACATACTAGTAAAAGTTACTCTCGAGTTGGGAGTCACGTCTCTCAAGAGCAGAACAACAGAGCCATGCAAAGGGAAATTGACCATCTAAAGAAGGAATTACGCCATGCACGACGAAGACGAACTCCCTCCCGGTCTGACTCCTTTTCTGATGGTGAGAAGGATGGTAATTATCGACGTAGATCAAAGACTCCTCCTAGTGAGTCTTTCTCATATGAAGAGGAACACCACCATGAACGCAGATACAAGAGCCCAACTCGCAGAGGACTAGGAAATGATGCTATAAGCAAAGCGTTGAACCAGATTTCTAAGTCTCCTTTCACACGGAGGATTGAAGGGGCAACTCTTCCTCGGCATTTCCATTTGCCAGCGTTCACCATCTACAATGGACGAACGGACCCGGTGGAGCATGTGAGTCATTTCAGTCAGAGAATGGCTGTCCATTCTAAGGACGAAACCTTGATGTGCAAGGTGTTCCCATCCAATCTAGGACCCATGACGATAAGATGGTTCTACGGCTTAAGGGCAGATTCCATAAATTCCTTTAAGGAGTTCACCCGGGCATTTGGCTCTTGTTTTTTTATGTGTACCAGGGTCCCTCGGCCCATAGATTCCCTACTGTCCTTATCCATGAGAGAAGGGGAGACTCTGAAGATATACTCGGACAGATACTAGGAAATGTTCAATAAGATTGATGGTGACTTTGATGACGTGGCCATTAACACCTTTAAGGTCGGCCTCCTAGCCAAGCACGGTTTAAGGAAGTCTTTGACTGGCAAGCCTATCACCAATGTACGCCAACTCATGGGCCGGATTGATAAGTACAAGAGGGTTGAGGAAGACCAGCAGCAAGGGAAGGGAAAGGCTAAGGTTATCCCTCAAGAGATTAGGGATTTCAAGTCAAACAGATACAATAACAATCGACCTCGGAGGGACTTTGCTGGGTAGTTAGGGTCTGCCAATGCCCAGGCAGTTAACGCGGTGTTCTGGGAACCAGTGCATCAAGTTCTAGAGAAGATTAACAATGAGCCATTCTTCAAATGGTCAAATAAGATGGCAAGAAACCCCCTGAGGCGCAACCAGAGTCTTTATTACTAATATCACCAGGACCAGGGATCTACCATAGAAGACTGTAAGAATTTGTGGGACTATTTGGACCAGCTGGTCCGAGAGGGAAAACTGAAGCAGCTTTTGCACCATTCTAGTGGCCGGGGGGGCCAGGCAGGTTCGGAACCACGAAGAGATGCTTCTTCAAGATCTCCTTTAGGCACGATAAACGTCATCTTCGCAGCTCCAGGGAGGATCGACTCCTGTCGCTCTACTGTCTGCCGAGGACTCAAATTCCGAACCTAAAAGGGCTAAAGTAAGTATCCAACTGGCGTTAAGCTTTTTAAATGAAGATAAGGTTGGAACCATATAGCCCCATTATGACACTTTAGTGATCATCCTAAGGATTGGGGGTACGATGTGAAGAGGGTGATGGTGGATCAAGGCAATGGTGCTGAGATTATGTACCCCGACTTGTACAAGGGGCAGAACTTAAGACCCGAAAACTTAACAGCTTACAATTATCCTTTGGTGAGTTTTGATGGGAAAGTTGTCATTCCGAGGGGTCAAATTAGACTACTCGTGCAAGCTGGCTCAGAAGTGGTAGAGGTGGACTTCATCGTGGTGAACGCTTATTGCCCCTACACGGCCATTATGACCAGGCCCTGGCTTCTTCATGTCCTGGGAGCCGTTTCTTCTACTCTGCACTAAAAGGTGAAATATTTGGCGGGGGGCCAGATTGAAGAGATTGTTGGGAGTCAATCCACAGCTAGGCAATGCATAGTAGCTGCCATCTTACATCAACCCGAAGCTGAATCCTCGGCCTCTGCTGAAAGGGGCTTATAACAATTAAAAACTCTGGAGTTGTCTATCAATGGATCAGCCGAGGAGGCGAAATGCGAAGATTTGAAGAAGGTTGTTGTAGGCGATGATCCGGAGAAGTTTTTTCAGATCGGAGCTCAGCTGCCTCCTCAAGAGAAGGAAGAGCTAATAGATTTTCTTAGAAGAAATGCTGACATGTTTGCATGGAAGCCCCAAGGGTCGATTCGAACTTCATCTGTCATCATCTAAATGTTAATCCATCTATCACCCCCAAAAAGCAACCACATTGGCACTTATCCAAGGATCATTCTGATGCTGTCAAAGACAAGGTGACAAAGCTTAAGTAGGCAAGGGCTATCAAGGAGGTTTTCTACCCTGAGTGGTTGATCAATACTGTAGTGGTTAAGAAGAAGAATGGGAAGTGGCAAGTGTGTGTGGACTTCACAAATCTAAATAAGGCTTGCCCAAAAGACCCCTTTCCTATTCTTAGGATAGACCAGCTAGTAGATGCAACCGTAGGCCATCCTCGAATGAGTTTTTTAGACGCCTTTCAGGGATACCACTAGATACCACTAACCCTAAGTGATCAGGAAAAGACAGCTTTTGTCACTCCCACTAGAAACTACCGTTACAAAGTGAAGCCCTTTGGCTTGAAAAATGCTGGGTCTACCTATCAAAGAATGATGACTAGAATGTTTGAACCACAATTGGGCAAGAATATTGAAGTCTATATAGATGACATGGTGGTGAAAAGTAAGGTTGTGTCCGAGCATATGAGAGACATCAGGAGCATTTTTGAAATTCTTAGGAAACATAAATTGCGCCTTAATACTTCTAAGTGCTCTTTTAGAGTGGGATCAGGCAAGTTTTTGGGCTTCATGATAATTCACCGGGGAATTAAGGTTAATCTCAACCAGATTAAGGCGATTAACGATTTATAACCACCTCGGATTCCCAAGGAAGTACAAAAGCTAACCGGAATGACCGCTGCCTTGAACCGATTTATCTCTCGATTAGCGGATAGATGTAGACCCTTCTTCCTGTTGATGAATAAATGGAAGGGATTCAAGTGGACTGAGGAATGTGCTTTGGCCTTCAAGCAGCTTAAGGAATATCTCTCTCGGCCGCCTATCATGTCTAGTCCTGAGATAAACGGGTCCTATTTGCTTATATTGTTGTGGCCCCTCATGCTATGAGCTTGGTGCTGATATAAGTTGATAGTGGCATGCAAAGGCCGGTTTATTATGTGAGCAAATTACTGCACGAGACCGAGGTTCGTTACTTACCACTAAAAAAGGCTATTTTGGCGGTAGTACATGCTACATGTAAACTCCCCCATTACTTTCAGGCACACACCGTTATTGTCCTAACTCAACTTCCGCTCAGGGATTTGCTCCGAAGTACTGATTACACAGGGAGAATTGCCAAGTGGGGTATAATCCTAGGGGCTTTTGACATCAAATACATGCCTCGTACCTCTGTCAAGGGCCAGGTCCTTGCAGATTTGATGGCTGAGTTCGCTGAATCCCCGTATGAGAAAGAGGTGGAAACACAACACATGGATGAAAAATCAATTGGCATAATCTCCCTGCAAGAACCCTTAGTCTGGAAGGTATATGTTGATGGTGTGGCGAATCAAAGGGGGTCCGGAGTGGAGCTAGTTCTGGTCTCACCCAAGAAAATCACCATAGAGAAATCATTAAGATTGGGATTCTCAGCCACAAACAACAAAGTTAAGTATGAAGCTCTATTGATGGGAATGGCCATGGTCCAAAGAATGGGTGGACAAGCAATGGAGATGTTCTCGGACTCAAGATTGGTTGTTGGCCAAGTGAAGGGGGAGTTAGAAGCGAGAGACGAGAGAATGCAAGGGTACCTAGTTCAAGTTAGGCGTTTGCAAGCAGGGTTCGAATCTTTCAATCTATTGCATATCCCTAGAAGTGGAAACACACATGCCAATTCCCTAGCCACACTTGCAACCTCCTCGGCGCAAAGATTACCTCAGGTTATCCTGGTAGAAGACTTGTGCAAGCCCACAGAGGTAAAGAAAGAGGGGGTCTATCACCAAGTTAGAATAGGGCCTAGCTGGATGGACCCTGTAGTACTATTCTTGAAAAAGGATATCCTGCCCAAGGAGAAATTAGTGGCTGACAAGGTTCGGAGACAAGCACCTCGATTCTGGCTATCCGAGGACCAAAAATTGTACAAACGCTTCTTTTCTGGGCCATATCTACTCTGCATATACCCCGAGGTATTAGAATTACTCCTTGAGGAGTTGCATGAAAGGATTTACGAAAGCCACACAGGAGGCAGATCTTTATCTCATAGAGTCATCACACAGGGCTATTGGTGGCCAAATATGCAAAAGGAAGCACAGGAATATGTGAAGAAGTGTGATCAATGTCAAGAATTCGCACCAAACATACACCAACCAAGAAGAGTCCTTAATCCCCTGTCTAACCCATGGCCATTTGCTCAATGGGGCTTAGATATTGTTGGTCCTTTCCCTAAAGCAGCAGGGAACAAAAGATATTTGCTAGTCGATACAAACTACTTCACCAAGTGGGTGGAAGTTAAGCCTTTGGCAAATATCAGGGACGTGGATGCTAAGAAATTTGTTTGGAAAAACATTATCACACGGTTCGGGGTCCCTCGTACCCTCATCTCAGACAATTGCCTTCAATTTGACAGCAAATCTTTTAGAAGATATTGTTGTGATCTTGGAATTATGAACAAGTATTCAACCCTAGCTTATCCCCAAAGGAATGGACAAGCCGAGGCTGTAAACAAGGTCATAGTGAATGGACTCAAGAAGAGGCTAGATGACGCGAAGGGAAAATGGGTAGAAGAGCTGTCACATATCCTCTGGACATATAGAACTACACCTCGTAGGTCAACAGGAGAGACCCCATTTTCAATGACCTATAGAGTCGAGGTTGTCATTCCTTTAGAGATTGGATTCCCAACACTGAGAAAAAGTTCTTTCAATCTGAGTGGTAACAATGGGTTGCTTGAAAAAAAGCTTGGACCTTATTGAAGAAAAAAGAGAAAATGCAATGGTTCGATTAGCATATTACCAACACAAACTCAAGCAAGGTTATAATGCCAATGTGAAGCTAAGGTCATTAGTGCCTGGTGACTTAGTGTTAAGGAAGGTTCTGGGTACTACAAAGAATCCAACGTAGGGAAAGCTAGGGCCCAATTGGGAAGGACCATATCGCATCACCTCGATGGCTGATATAGGAGCATATTTTCTAGAAGACTTAGATGAGCATGTAATACCACGCCCTTGGAATGTAAACAACCTAAAAATGTGTTATTATTAATGAAAGTTTCCTTTGTCAATTGTTGACACTCCATTTTGCAACCTGCATTTAACCTCACATGGAGGGTAAAATGATAATTTCGTTTTGGAAATATGCATCTTGATTCTGGTCACTAGTCCTTAATCTCACTTCACCAAAATGATCTTGATGTTGTAACGATCAAATCGACTGATCATAAACCCTAATCGGACCATCAGATTGAAAGTTATCATCAAATCAAGTTTTAATGGCCGAGATGCATTATCACAAATTGAGTTCGACTATATATGACTATGAACAATTAATTCCAATTGATTATAATTATAATCAATTTGAGATTAATGATGTATCATGATTTGATTAGTTAGAACTACATTTTATGGTGAGGTTGCATACACCTAATTAATTAGATAGATAAATATTAATTATTCAACGAGTAATTTGTGCAATTATCTTTTAATTAGGGTAAATTTGGAACCAATTAAGTCTAAAATAGGAGTGATTAGAGCCATTTAATATTAATTGAGAGTTAATTTGGGACCTAATAATGTTAATTGTGCTGAAATAATTTTCTAACAAATGACTTTTGCTCACCATTTCATCGATATCTCTCAGAATATTTTGATTCTATGAATGAGGTTAATTTTCCCAAAAACTAGACATCTGGGGCTTCAATTTGAGCATAAGAACGAGACAATTCCAATCAGAATTGAGTTAGACATGATTTTTCAAAGTTGGCTCTATAGGCTGTTGCAGCAGTTACGGAAAAACTGAAATTTGACTTGCTCTTTACTCCTACCAATCTCTCCATTTAATGCACCAGATTTTCCCCAAGGCTAAAATAAGGTTTAGGTTAATGATTTTTTGTCAACCTTCATTAAATATCCTTCCATTCATATTTCCTCCACCACTACTATATAAACTCTTTCTCTCCTTCATTCCAAAGCACACAAAAAACCTCTCTCTCTTCTCCTCTCTTGAGTTTTAATGAAATTAAATAATTTTGTCATATCTTGGTCTTCCTAAGACTCAAGGTATTAAGTGAGACTCACTCTCCCTCTCCTAACTCTTTTTTTCCTCCACCGTTAGGACCTCCCTCAAGAGTCTCCTCCTCCACCATATGGATTTTGCATAAAAGTATAATCCTTTTCCCTAATTATTTTTTGTGTTGACATGATTAGAGTTTAAGATTAAAACATGATAATAATCATTTAAATTCCCTTGAATATGTTTGAATGTTCTTAATTGTTCTTATATGTTCTTTACATGTTCTTGATTGTTCATCACATGTTCATGTATAACACTAATTTTAATCTTAAATCCACATCAAAAATATGAAAAATATGTTTGTTTAATAATTCTTTCAAATCCTTGAATTTAGGATATCACCATCCACACACATTCACTAGAATTTATTTTTCAATTCAAATGACATGCTTAATAAATGGAATTAGGATTTATCACATGCACACACGATGAATTCAACATGCAAATTGATGGATAACATATTGGATGATGTAATCTGAATGTTGGCCATCATAGTCTAAAAAACCAGTTTCACCGACCAATGTGGGTGCCTAACACCTTCCCCACTTTGTAACATAGCCTCCGAACTTAGATCAAGGGTTGATAGACCAATACTTATCATTGTAATTTTCAATTTCTAGATTGTAACTAGGAAATAAAGTTATGTACTTTATCTTAGATTGTATCTAGGACCAAAGCCATATAATTTTCCTATGATCAATGTAAATTCAATTGAAAATTAATAAAATGAGAAATTTTTCAATTTTGGTTTTCTTATTTATCCCAATAATTAAATAAATGGTAACTTCATTGTAAAACCCTTAATCTAGAGGGGGAAATATAACTAGTCAAACCTCCATTTTAAGAGGCAATAACACGACTCCACCCATTCACGTGGGTTTGGCTCAACATCCTATAAAAATGGGCCGAGGGCGCAGTCTCTCACATCAATATGTTCTTTTGTTGTATAAAGGTATTGTACTTCCCATTATTCGTTCTTTGTAAGTGTTAAACAAAACCTTAGTCATGCCTGATCCCTCGGATCACATATTTTGGTAAAATTAACACTTAATGGCATCTTTATAAGTGTTAAACAGAACCTAAGTTATGTCAGGCTCCTCGGACAGCATACTTTAGGGAAATTAATACTCAATGACATCTATTTATTTTTTATAAGTGTTAAACAGAACCTTAGCTATGCCTGGTCCTCAGACCACATGCTTTGAAGAAATTAATACTTAATGACATCTTCATAAGTGTTAAACAGAATCTTAGTCATGCCTGATCCCTCAAATCACATACTTTGGTAAAATTAACACTCAATGACATCTTTATAAGTGTTAAACATAATCTAAGTTATGTCAGACTCCTCGGACCGCATACTTTGGGGAAATTAACACTCAATGACATCTATTTATTTTTTATAAATGTTAAACAGAACCTTAGCTATGCCTAGTCCCTTGGACCACATACTTTGGTAAAATTAACACTCAATGACATCTATTAATTTTTTCCAAGTATTAAACAGAACCTTAGTCATACCTGGCTCCTCAGACCACATGCTTTAGCCAAATTAATACTTATTAGCATCTTTTCTAAGTGTTGAACAGAATCTTAGTTATGTCAGGCTCCTCGGACCACATACTTTGGGGAAATTAACACTCAATGACATCTATTCATTTTTTCTAAGTGTTTAAACAAAACCTTGGTCATGTCTAGCTCCTCGGACCACATGCTTTGGGAAAATTAACATTCTGTGACATCTATTCATTCCTTCTAAGTATTAAACAAAAACTTAGTTATACATGGCTCCTCAGATCATATACTTGGGGAAAAATTAACACTATAACATCTATTTGTTTTTCACTAAGTGTTAAAACAGATTCAGGATTATATCCAACTCCTCGGATAGCTGGCTTTGAGCAAGTTAAAGTCCTTAATTATTTATCTAAGTGTTGGGAAGAATGAAGGATATCTACCCTTTTATTCTTTACAAAGTATATTACTTATCTTTATTAGATTTAGCCTCCATTGCAGAAGTGTCAATTCACAATACAAATATGTGGTAAACTTCTCTATTGCTGGTACTTGGTTAAATTGCTTAAATTGTTAGCAGTGCATTATTGTCAAATTTTATTAAAGATGAAGTAGCAACAGTTCAATGCTATTTATAATAGTAATACTCCTCAAAGCACATAAAGTAAAAGTGCAAGAGATAAAACGAGAGGTATTTTCATTAAATCAAAGAGGAAGTACATTATATACAATGACAGAATATCATTGCAAAAACAAAAACAACAAACAAAATAACAAAAGAAACTACGGAATGAATCATAAGAGCTACTTCTTAGCCTTGGGGGGGTTTTCCTTTTGGCTCGGCTTGGAGGGAGGGACGTCCTTGGCCTTGGGATCAATCTCTTTATTCCTAGCCTCAGTCTCTTGTATTTTGGCCTTTGTAGTGTCCTTAGCTTCAATAGGGGGCTTTGTCTCCTTATCATTTCCTTTGTCTTTTGCCCCCTCAACCCCTTGGCTTTGATCACTAGCTTGGTTGGGTCCTTTCGTAGCCTCAGGGAGGGTGAGAGCAGCCTAAGTACTTAAGGGCTACTTTGAAGATTCAGGAGTAGTGGCAGAGGGAGATAGGAAAGCAACCGAGACTTCGCGAATCTCCAGGTGGAAGTACACTTTCTCCGGTTGCCTCCACTCCAAGTCTGCAGGGACTCCTGCAAGGTTAAGGGTTTCCGCCCATGTAACCAAGCAGTAATCCCTACATACCTCGACTAGCTCCTCGGCGAGCTTGATTTATGTTTCTTTCATGTTGAGAAGATAGGACGGCTGCTTCTCAGCCTCTACTACCTCCTTAACTAATTGAGCTGCTTCCTTAGTCTTCTGGAGCTCTGCCTTCAGATCCAGCGCAAGTTACCTTGAAGTAGCTAACTCTAGTTCGGTTTGGTAGTGCAGCTTGCATTGGTCCTCAGCTTGAGTCTCGGCACTCTTCAGCCCTGCCTGAGCACTTTTTCTCTCTCTCCTCGACGGTCGGCTTGGAGAGCAGCTCTTTATTTTCTTCCTTTGCAACCCCCAAGGCCTTCTCAACTTCAAGGCAGAGGAAAACCTCATTTTTAACATCATTCCGAGCCTCCTTTACCCACTCCTCAACCACAAAGACCTCTTGGGTGATTTGCACAAGAATGACATAGTAATCCCATGTGAGTAGAAAAGAGATTTAAAAAAAAAAAAATTTAAAAAGGGGAAAAACATAGTGATATTCAAAAGAAAAATGTCAGTCAGTATACTTACTAAGGCAAGGTCCCTTTTCAAGGACATAAACAGGTCTTACTGCCTCATCTTCCAAGCAGCATCCATTGGGAAGAAGGAGGGACTGCTCTAAGGCCTCAGTTATATAAGCAGTATGCCTCATTTGGAAGTCCCTGACTCAGGCATTCTAAGGGATGGCAATCTTATCCACTTCCAACCAGGTAGACCAGGTGCGTTGCTGAAGTCGCACCTCGACCTTATTATGCTCCTCCTTGCTGTCCGCAGAGGTGGCCCTCTTGTCTTTAGGGTCCTTGGTCGTTTTTTGCTGTTTGGTACCCTTTTGAGGGACCACCTCCCCTTCCTCCAGCTCTTGCACTGGTCTCTTCTTCTTCAAGTTTGAATTGACGTGCAATCTGAGGTTAGTGGGGGGGTTAGAGGGGGAGGAGGGGGTAGGGTAGGAGGAAGTTTAGATTTGGGGACTTCTTTGGAAGTTGACCCTGTATTCCTCCCTATCAGCAACTCCCTTAGGCCTTTGTTCCCCCGATTCAAGGTCATTTCATCCTTTTCTTCCTCGAATGATCTATCTGGACGGGCAAGTACTAGGATCGGAGCATGGACACTTGAATGCTTATCAGGCTCGTCCTCAACGTCCGAGATGGGAATTACTTGCACTTCCTGAGTCTCCTCCTCTTCAAAACAAAACCTATCAATTTCTTCTTCGATTGAGGAATTTGAGGAGGCAATCTCTTCTTTTGCTGCTACTGCTTCGGGCAAAACCTGTTGGAATGGTTGTACGACCAGTGGAAGGTTCTGTTGGAGTGGCAGTACGACCGATGGAAGATCGTCTTGGGCTAGGAAATTTGGTTGTGATACGTCAATTTGGGCCAGCCGTGGGTCACCTACTCTTATGGTGTGGCCTATTTCTTGGTATATCTCTGAGATGGGCTCGAAGTCCAAAATCAGGTGGACGGCTCGCAGCTGTCTGTCCTCACTTAGAAAGATTTCGGATCTCAGCAAGTAATTGAGAGCTGCAACGTTGGTCAGGCTGAGCCTAGGAGCTACTTGCCTCTTATCTGCAAAAATAGCAAAGAAGCATAACATGGTTAGAAAGTTAAAATCCATCATCAAAAGAATGCAAAATGAAAGGGAAATAATGACATGGTTAGGGTTAAAGGATCTAAATCTCTTGCTAAGGAACCTAACTTTAAGGTATCCCACCTAGTTTTCCCTCTCGAACTGGGCAATGAAGGCCATCATGCCATGCCCCCAAAGCAATCAGGTAGTCATCTTTCATCCCCTTATTAGATTTGGGAAGGCACAAGATGAGCCTAACTACAGGCGATCTAGACTTGAGGTAAAACCCCGCATTAGCGAGTGAGTGACACTCGTACATGTGAACCATATCGTGCCAGGTAAGCCCCAAGCCCAGATGCTCGTTTAGAGCATCGACACTACCTAAGATCCTAAATAGGTTGTGCGCGCACTGATGGGAGCATATCCTATGGTTGATGAGGTAGTCCTGTGTTATCCTACCCATAGGGAGAGTCATTCCCCCTTCTATGAAAGCTATCATGGGAATGATGACTTCCCCCTTTTGTCTGTATGTCACTATTTGTTCTGGGAAACAGTATCGCAGGGCAACTTCCTGTGGTATATGGTATTTATCCTTAAAGGCCTCTATTTTGGTAGGGGAGTCTACTAGGTGCTGAAATCTACCCATTTAGACAAGTTAGAGGGAAATGACTAAAATTGGTGAGTGAAGTAATAAAAACTGGAAAGCCAAGGAGAAAAAGAAAAGTTTTAAGAAGTAGAGACTTACAAGAACTAATATATATGTCAATCCCTGAAACCTTTAGGAAGATTTTCGGAGATTTCTTAAGGAAAAGGTGTGGGAGGCTTAGTAACTTAAAGAGCTCTGTGAGTTTGAGTGCTTGGAATCTCTGGAGAGTTTGAAGACTTATGAAATGGGGGGAAGGTGATTTCCCTTGGTGCTTTATATAGAGGGCAAAATTAAGTGGGAGTTATCCCGCTCAAAACCCAAAGAGAAATATCAACCATTAGATTAGCGCCTCATCGTTGGATGTGGGGAACAAAATGCCGCTTGGAACAATTAATGACGCCTCACGGGCTCCAAAGCGTCAGTAGCAATCATAGGGTGCGCAAAACGGCACTCCGATGTGTGCAAATCAAAGGGCAAAATAATATTAACGCATGAAAAATCAAAACCCCACTTTTCTCCTCGAATAAGAGGAAAAAATCGGAGTTTTGGGAAGCTATTGTAGGGTTAAGGGCCCAAATTGTATATTGGGCCTTGGGCCTTGGCCGAGAGCATAGTAATCTGAGAACAAATTAATGGTGTTGGATAGGTCAAGCTTAGAATCTAATGAGTGAGATACGAATGGGAGGGTAGTCTAAGGAGGAATAACTCCTTGAATATGCTAGGTACAGCTCAAATGTACGTCCCAATAATCAGGGGGATCTTCCAGAAAACTCTAATGATAGGGACGTGCATCATGAACACACAAGAAGGATGGGAACTCAAAAATATCTAAGGGAAAGCACTACTACCGCATTGAATGCTCTGTAGCTAACCTTCTGGCCGCATTTATGTGGAGAAGACCCTTGAACAGTGTTGTTTTTGCTACCACAGCTCACAAAAAGCTAGAAAGGGTGTCTGATGGGATAAGCACTTAAGTAATGGCTCAAATGATCGACAAGTGTAGGATCAAGATCGTCCAAAGGGAACTATATAATGTAAGAAGTCCTTCATGGATAGTGATCCAAAAATTAAGAGAGAAGAACACTGTAGCCATCAAAATTGCACTTGCAACATGTTTAATTGATTTATATGAAAAATTACCTCCTCAGACAGTGAATTCATTCAGCTCTATGTTCGTTGTTCTTGCTTGATCATCTTCTAAATCCATACTAGCCGTTGTCAAATTCATTAGGATCTAGTTCTTTGACTCACTCTCTACAAATTTATTGTATTGGGCTCACTGGGCCAATATCCCTTCCACTTTGGGCTTGGGCAGCAAAACGTGTCCCTACATGAATTATTGAGTATAAAAATTGAAAAACTCAAATCCAATTAGATTCTAAATTGGATTTCAATTATAGTCCAATTTGCATCATGTGCATATGCACAGAATTACACACTAGTAAAATAATAAAGACCAAAGAACTAGCTGTTTTCATTTGCATTTTTGCTTTAGTACGACAATATTGGTAAGTATTATGAGAGTCTTTGTCCTAACTCTGCATAACTTCTTAATCTATGCTAGTCCTCTCTCTTTTGGTAAAATAAAAAATGTATAGGAGAAGATGACAACCCGTACACGCCTAGAGCGACTCGAAGGAAAATGGACACTAACACATTCATGCTAGTCCTCCTTCATCGTAAATAAATACTAGCCTCATCGCACGCGCGAAAACACTAACACATTCATGCTAGTCCTCCTTCATCGTAAATAAATACTAGCCTCATCACACGCGCTTCGCGCGTGCGATGGGGCTTTTTTTTTTTTTTTTTTTTTGTTAGTGATCTTATTTTGTAGAGTTTTTTTTTTATTATATATATATATATAATATTTATTTTGAAAATCTAATTTATAAGTGGATAAAGCAATTTAAAAATTAACAGGAGAGTGATCTTATTTTTTAGGTAATGCTTTAGTGGGAGTTAAAGTTGCATTTTTACCGGATTGTCCTTTAATTTTGTCTTTACTCAAACATAGGGGAGTAGGGGTTTTTTTGAATAAAAAAAAATGAGGAATCCAAATAGGGAAATCCCTTTAAATAATAGTATAGAGAAGAGATGAGGCTAGTTTTTTTTTTTTTTTTTTTTTTTTTTGTTAGTGATCTTATTTTGTAGAGTTTTTTTTTATTATATATATATATATAATATTTATTTTGAAAATCTAATTTATAAGTAGATAAAGCAATTTAAAAATTAACAGGAGAATGGTCCTATTTTTTTAATAGGAGTTAAAGTTGCATTTTTACTGAATTGTCATTTAGTTTTGTCCCTATTTAAACATAGGAGTGCAACAACTTTTTTGAACAAAAAAAAAGAGGAATCCAAACAAAAAAACCTCTTATATAATAGTATAGATAAATAATAATTAAGAAATCATCAAAATTTGGTCCAAAATTTTGATTCAAATAATTTGCACATCTAATGGGGTACAGCTGTCAAGCATAGACAGCAATTGTCAGTTTCCTTTACCTCACCCAATGTGTTCCTATCGTTTTCTTTCTTCTAGTTCCCTTCTATAAATACCGCCTTCTTCCCCCTTTCTCTCTCCTTCAGACTCACCGATCTCTCTCTTTCTCTCTCTCTCTCTGTCCGTTTCCCTTCGATCCAGAGAGGGTTTTACTGGGGTTCTAACTTCCACCCCAGACGATTCTTCGGACAAAAACGCCAAACCCTAGATTTCTGATTCAAACCCCTAAAATCTTGCTCTTTCTCTTTCCATTATTCAATTCGAAGCTCCTTGTTTTTGTTTTTGTTTATTTTCTTCATTTTCCAAGCTTCGTGTTCTGAGCTCAACACTTCTTACTTTGGTTCACTTGCTCACTGTACTGTAGATCCAAAACCCTAGAAAATGACTGGTAAGCCCTTCGGAGCTCAATTTTCTATTATTTATGTCAATAATTCTGCTCCTCTATTTTCAAATTGCCAATCTCTAGGGTTTTCTCGCTATGCTCTTTTTTCATTCCACTAGAAATTAAGCTTTACTTTGAGTTTGTTTGTCGTTAGAGAAAAGGTTTTCAGAGTAAAATTGTAAATTCATGTTTGTGGAGTAATGGATGATTTGGGAAAAGGTCGTACCAGTGCACAAAGTTTGTATATATATATGTGTGTTTGTGTGTTTATACAGCCAAAATTTGTGGACCAATTTGGAAAACCTTAAAAATAACACTAAATTAGACTCACTTCTGAATGATTTTTTTTTTTTGAGAAAAAATTATGATTCAGAATTTTGATTTCTGGTGTTTTCCAGCATTTTTCCAGCTACAGTCCTAAGAGAAGGGTGATGGATGAAACTATGATTTGTGGGTGAATGTTAGTAATCCAAGTTTTGGGGAATTTGTTTTTGAGGAATGGTACATTTGGTTATATGTATGTGACATCGAATGAAGTGATATGAGGTGTTGAATATGAGCGATGGAGGTCGGGAGAGTGAAAGAGGGCCTGAAAAACCAGCTCCCCAGAGGAAACCTGGTGGCGAAGAATTTGCCCGAGCATTCGTGAAGGTTGCGGTGGCACAAATATGTGAGAGTGAAGGGTTTCAGAGTTTTCAGCAGTCTGCTCTTGAAACATTATCTGACGTTACAGTTCGGTATATTCGTGACATTGGGAAGACTGCACATGTATATGCTAATCAAGCGGGTAGAACAGAGTCCAACGTTTTTGATATTATTCAAGGGTTGGAAGATTTGGGTTTGCCACAGGGGTTTTTGGGTGCTTCGGATATTGAGCATTGCCTTGCAAGTTCAGGCACAGTTAGGGAACTTGCCCAGTATGTTGGCGAATCTGAGCAGATCCCATTTGCCTATTCTCTTCCACAGTTTCCAGTTGTTAAAGATCGGAAGCTGACTCCAAGTTTTTTGCAAATTGGGGAAGAGCCACCTGGTGAGCATATACCTGCTTGGTTGCCTGCATTTCCTGATCCTGGTACTTATGCTCAGTCGTCTACTCCAAATGACAGAACAACAGAACTTAAAATGGCTAAAATTGAACAGGAAAACCAGCACAGAAAGCCAGAAAGGTCTTTGTTGAACTTAAATCAATGGTTGGCCAGTAATGAGTTGGAAGGACCCTCCTCTGTTGATGCTGGAGATGCTGCTAAAGCAAAACAAGCAGCAGCTAAAGCAAAACAAGCAGCTGAAAGTAACCCATTTCTTGCCGCACCTCTACAATATGGAGAGAAGGAGGTTTCTCCTGTTCTTCCAGCGAAGACTAAGCTTTCAAATGATATGACTACAGGAAATCCTATTGTGAAATACCATGGCATGGACAACCATGTCTCAGTGTTAGAGGCATTTGCTCCAAATATTGAAGTAATGAAGAGCAGATTACGTGATTCTGAGGAGGGACACAAAAAGGTTCTTTTGAACACCAGGCCAACTGTGCAATTTAGGCTTGGTTCTGGAAAGAAATACTTAGGTTCAATGTTAGATTCAAGCCCACAGAACAAGAGTTTTGAGGTAACTGAATCCTGGTTTGGGAGGTTAAATGAAAAGGATGACAAGAAGAGGAAGGCCGAGCAAATTCTGAAAGAATCTATGGGAAATTTACAGGAACTGGATCATTTGTAAATTAAGTTTGATTAGTATTTGTACACTTGTTTAGGAGACTGGCAGCAGAGGATGGTTCCAGGGTAGTCATAGTCAAGGGCATAATGTTTTCTGCATAGGGCATTATAGATTGGATATTACAAACTGCCTGAGGAAAATGTTTCCACTTTAACAAGTTTTTGAGGTATGTGTATGTCAGTTGAGATGGTAGACCCAGTGAATGATTCTTTCTAATTGAAATTCTTTTTCTTCTCTTATTATGATCTTATACTGAATGGCACATGGTTTTCTCCGGTGCTGACCTTGGTTGAATGTTGCTATGAATATTTATATTGTCCCTGATAAAATCAACTGCAATACAATGTCATGTTAATGGTAGTTGTTATTAAGAAATATCAGAATAATTGAATGACAGATATACTTTCATTCTTTTAAATGAGATTAATGTTGGACAACAGGTATCTTCATTTGCTCAGTTTTATTGAATTCCGTTTCTTGATTAGCAAGAAAATATTATATGTGCTTGACGTGACATCTTATTTCAGAATAAATTCCATTCTGTTAAGGTTTATGAATTAGAGATCTTGTTGCCTGGACAATGTGCATGAGTTATTTGTTCTCAAAACTAACAAATTCGTCCTGCTAAGAAATATTCTACAAACATTGTACAGTACGGTAAAGCTGCATCAATTATAGGAAACTTTTTCATTTACTGCCTTGCCTTCTGATTAGTATTACATTGGTATTCTGAAAGCCTGAAATCCATAGCCTCCCTGACTTGTCACAATGCAGCATTTTAGCTGTATATACAAGATTGGAAAATTTTACTCTTTCAGCAGCTCCATTAACATTCCCTGTTACCTAGATAGGGAGGCATTACATGCCTGGGGATGTGTAAGAGAGAAATAAACAGTGCATAATAGGTGTAAGAGTTGTTCTCTCATTGTTTGTTAGGCTATGTTAGCCTTTAAGCACTCTAAATGACTTATGGCTTTAATATAGTGGACTAGAGAACACTTTGTGCTCAAAGGCAGTGGATGCTAGAAACAGAAATAATTATATCAGTCAATATTAGATTTGATGAATTTAGACAAACTAGTTTTGGGTATAGTGCCTGTTTGGCGTTGCTATAGGCAATAGAGGTCTTACTATAGAGCTTTAATAATATAGAGCTTTAATTGAAAAGGACTTTGGTTTTTTGAGTGTGTGACAAAAAACAGTGAATATTGCTTTAAACTTTTATATATATAAAGAATGAACAGTGAATTGTAAAGCTTTTTCCTAAAAGCTCCAAATTTCAACTATAGCCTTAAAGGTATTTTCAGCTTCAAGGACCCTATTAAAGTTCTTTAGAAAATTGCAATTTCAGTCTTACACACTGAAGCTCCCCAGTTCGATCCTGGGCAGCAACAACTTATCAATTTTAATACTTATCAAAAAAAAGAAAATTGCAATTTCTTCTAGAAGAGCCTTAAGTCTCTTAAATGTATGGCAAGCAAAATTACAATTGCTTTGGAGAATGAACCTGTATGCATTCCACAGATACTAGAATTTATCAATATAAGGAGCCTTCTTGTGGAATAATGCTACGGATTGAGGAAGGCTTTGTCTTTAACTTCATCATCTATGTTATTTGACTCAATTTAACTTTAGAGAAAGTAGCAGTACATGTCAACTTGTGTGTTTAGAAATGATTGTATTTTTTTACTACAAGAAATGGAAGAGTTCAGGTCCAGCCACTCTGAAGGCAAAGCATATCTTGAAACCCAAACTTGAAAGGAAATATAATTATATATACATTGTCTATAATCTACAAGTAAGTTATAAGCCTCTAATGGAGATTTACATGCTAGTAAAGAGCTATTCTTACTCAAGAATTACTGTAGTTTTAAGCAGAGTGAAATACCCACCCAACTGGAAACAAAAATGTGTGTGTGTGTGTGTGTGTGTGAGAGAGAGAGATAAGACTGAATCCCTTCTAGAACTATGTTATCAAATCCCATACTTGGAAAACAGCTTCCTGCAATGCCCACCAGGCCTGCCCTGCAGAGCAGCTACCTCACTGTTTAAAACTTCTGTTATTAAGTCTTTAAAAATCAACCGCTCAACATCTAACACTACCCCAGAAATTTCACAATGGCAATCTATCCAATCCATTGATTGATGCCTTAAATCTTCCAATATGATGCTCCTCAAACTGTCATCCTCCTCATCTAGGCTTCTGTTCAAGTTGTTATTCTTTAGCCAATCTACCTCTGAACACAATTCTTCCAGAAGCTGCTGCCCTCTTGGTTTTCTTCCTGCTAGCTTATTTGGCAAGAACCAATGCTGGTGAGGACCTTCCAATAATAATTTGCGAACTAGAATTTCATTAACAGCATCAAATGTGAGTTTTCTTTGAATTTTCTCAGTAGGTTCTGACTTAACAAGCCTTATATCATGCTGCGTATCGTTTAAAAGCCCTGCACCTGCCTTTTTTTGCTCCAACGCAAGGAACACTTTATAATCAATGGGGTGGCTGGATGCTTGGAGCTGAATGGTCATCAAACCAAAGTCAAGATCTCTGAGGAGACCTGATGCTAACAATATTTCTGAGATGTACCTGTGGTCTGAATTTGTGCTCTCATGGAGGGGTGCAATGTAATTGGTGATGGGTTCCTCTTCAGTACAGTATATTTGTCGAAGATTCTGAACAAAATGCTGGATGTTTTCTAATTTTTTGTTATCAATGTCTGCACTGAAACTGGGTTTTGTGCACTTTGGTAATTGTGCTAGATCTTCTGGATTCCATTCCCCTTCATCAGGATTTAAAGCCTCATCATCTGTAGCAAAAAAATTTGAGAATTCAATTCATTAACAAGTCTAGCATTCTGTAATAAAGCTCACATATTTCATCTTTCATATTATATTTAGGAATGAACTGTGTTGAGCTCCTAAAATGGTAGAACTTTTGTTTTGAATTTGGGCTAGTAGATTATGAAAGAGAAACATTAGTACAGAGATAAAGGAACCCATGTCATTTCACCACTAACTTTTAAGTGTCAAATGCACAAGAACTGCACCTTTAAAGGCATTTGATATCTTCTTCACAGGGGATGGTGACTCATCTCTGTAAAATGTAGCATCAAGAACAGAGATAGGACTCGGTTGTTCCATGGTAGCTATTGCAGGTTCTGCCATCAACCTGTCTTCCCTGAACCCTTCTAGACTCTGAAAAAGATAAAATAGAACATATTAAACCAGATAATTGAAATATTCGCATGGGTAAATAATAGCAAGTACACTTACACTTTGTTTCTGGCCATCCTGCTGGAAGAAGGTAGTGTTGATCTTATCAGATTGATTGGTGCTTGTAACTTCTGTCAGTTCTGTGTCCATGTGAGAGTTGAAGTTAATGCTGCTCTCAGATTTCAGAGAAATAGCATCAATTTCGTGACTTAAATCTCTGATGGCACTGCTGATCTCACTCAATTGCTCATTACATTGCTGCAAATTGGGAGACCTTGGTCGGACTTTTCTACCTGGGGAGTTTGGTCCTACTGGTTGTTTAGTATGTTGCCTATTGGTCTTGCTTGAATCAGATGATGGGACGGTGGGAGGTGGTGACTGCTTCTGCAATCCAAATTTCCTTTGTTGCAGTCTCGGGCTCACAGTTGCTGAGCATGTGTTGTTTTCTCCAATGATGTGCCAAGGCAGCTTTAAGGCTGATGCTGATTTTGAGGTTCTAACACTGATAGTCTTATCTGTAGCGCAAGTCAGTCGACTGAAAGGGCCTTGTATATGATTGTTTCTTGAAACTAGATCTTTAGCTGATTGCATCAAAAACTTTCTCCCATCTGCACTGCCATGAGGCTTCCGGAGCACTGACATATTTTCAGTTGGAATCATGCTGGACGCAGGATCACTTGTTCTTCTGATAAGGTTAACTGGTTTCATAATGACAGTTGGGGATTTATGACTCTTTGGTGAAGGCGACCCCTTGATTGTGGCAGAAATTGGGTCCTTATTTTGTAGCTTTCTTGGGCTTGCTAAATTTGAGCTTTGGTAAGAGCTGCTATTTTTGCTTGTTTGAGATGCAAAATTTGCAGCCCTTTCTCTTTTGGTATCTAATGCATCTTTAGTCTTCTGCATTCCTTCGAGTATCTGTTTGAGTGCTCTGAGATCCTTACCAGATTTTTTGAACTCAAGTTCAGACAACCTTTTCTCAATTTCACCATAAACGGAGGGGCAGTTTGGGGCTTTTATGGTAGTTTCTCCATACATGAAAGCTGGAAGTTCAGAACTTTGGCTGCCTTCTGGCTGCCTCCATGGAGCTGGTTCTATTGGAAACCTTGAACCTGAGGTGGGCCTCATAACTGAATCAGCATTTTTCAACCGGGGTGAGATGTGGTCCTGTGAATTCCTTGGGGACCTGGAAATTCGATTTTGCTTGGTTTCATCAGTTGCTTCTGAGAAGCGGTCATATTTATCAGCTTGGCAGCTACTCATAATTTCTAATGAATTCTCACTGGTTGATGTTGACTGTGGGGTAGATTCCAATCCCATCAACTTTGCCACAATGCTGGATGGTCGTTTTGAAATTTCTGGCTCTTGCTGATGGTTAAGCATATTGCTGGAGTTTCCATTCCTTCTCTGCAGATCCTTCAAAAGAAAATTTGATTTTGGTTCAGGTGCAGAACCCCTTATGGAGCCTTGTCTGCTGTCCAATGATAGCCTTGGGAGTTCTTTGAGCTTTATGGTAGACTTGTATGCATCTTGTGATATCCTTCCATCATAGGAGAGCCGAGGTGCATCCTTTGGTGACGAAAGTGTAAAACCATCTCTCTGTTCCTTGTAATTCCTAGGTGCTTCCCGGAGCTTAGCAAGAATGCGAAAGGAATCATTGAGACCAGTAGCTCTGGGCTTGACAGATTTGGGTGCCTGCAAGGGCCTTGGGGAGTCTATGTATATCAAGGTATTACCCACTGCTTCCTCCTTACCACCAGTTTTTACAGACAATGCACGGGCTTCTCTGTATATGGAGTCTTTGACAATGTCTCGGAGATCAAGGGATGGCTGTCTTAACTGCGAAGAAACATTTGGCTGGTTCGTGGGCTGAGTGGGGGTTTCAGGGAAAATTGTTTGTTTCATGGGCCGAGTGTGGGTTTCAGGGAAAATTGTTTGGTTGAATGAAGATGTCTCAATCTGAGCTGTTTTGTTATGATCAAGAGATGAGAAGCTGGATGAACGTGAGGAAGATGAAAAGGAGGATTTGGATGATTCTGTCGAGACCCTCTGTTTCTCTTTTACAAGCTTCTTCGGGATTTTTTCCTGCAATTGTAAGTGAAACTTGAATGCTTCTGCTAGAAACAAACAATTGTTGTAGTGATTAAGTTTTAGATTCTTACTGTAGTTGTTTGTGATGCATTGCTGAGCTCTGATGCCTTCTTGTCATTTTGACCTGTAACAAAAGAAATGTAAGATGCTGAAGAAATTGATATGATGGTCAATGCTGTAACGTGCTGAGGCTTGCAAAACAAAACAAAGGGAAAGAGTGAAACTTACGAGGACCCAATTAATAAATTACGAATCAACTAATAAAAGGCATATTACTGAAAGCTACTAATATGTTATGATGCAGAATGCTTTCAAACAAAAAGAGCTGATAATTTCATAGCCAACTGAGATCTGGACATGAAAATGTGGGTAGCGAGGACAAAGCCCTGGTGATAAGCGAAAAAAAAAAAAAAAAAAAAGGGGAAGCTATGTTGAACAATAGCCTCTGATGTCAATTTGGAACACACTAAAAAAATTTCAAACTGAATTGAAAATGTTTCCAGGGTGCTTTGGTATGTTGAATTGAAAACATTAAACATATATGTTTACACAAAATTGAATAACTCATGAATATTTATATGCGCCATCAAAGGGAAAGTGAATGAGAAACATCCCAGCAAATGATAATCATAATTCATATGTAATTACGACTTCTGAAAAATGTCTCTCTAAAATTAACACAATATTAAGTCTCTACAGAATCAATCTTAGGAGATAAACATACTGTTAACCCCACTTTGCTAATAAATACTATTACTTGGGATCCACGTTAGTGAAATAATTGAGATTGACTGAAATGATAGAAATACAGCATACCTGGAGGAAGTCTCTTGTGGTTGTCGCTGTTGATACGTCGGCCGGTAAGGAAATGATGGCGGTCAAAAAGCTGAAAAAATCCATTCATGCAGCCAATCTGCTTCTGCAGATCTTGATTTTCATCTGTTAAGGGATGCAAAACCTTTGCAGGCATCTTCACCTCCTCTTTTCTACTCCACAACCAAAAAGTTTACACTTGGTAAGCTTCCCTTATGATTCCATCCCCAAGAATCAATAAGAAAACAACAGGATTCCAGGTATATTGTGTTTCATAATCTCAGAGCATTGCCTCTGTGACATATAATAATATTGACAAAAGTTTAGCATAAACCATAATAAGAGAACTTCTAGCTTTGCTAAGGTTAATGTTTTTTGTTTTTGTTTTTTAATTACAGAAACATAAGGATCAGAAACACAGCACTAACGTGTTCTTTAACTGAAGTTCCAGCACTCTGCAGCAAAAATTCAATGGTTTTTTTTTTTTTTTTTTTGGAGTTATAGAGAATTTCTCGAATAATGGAAAAAGAAAAATAAATGGAGGAACAGGCTTAAAGAGAAGAAGAAAAACAAAGAAAGTACAGAACCCCAAAATATGTCCCTACACAAGAGCAATAAAATAAAGTAGCATTGGGGTTTTACAGAACAAGGCAGACAAAATCTTCTGCAAAACCAAAGGAACAAAAAAAAAAGGAAATGGGAAGGGGGCCAGGCCCGAGACCCAAAAGCTACAACTAGTCCCCACCTTCTAAGGATTAGAACCAATACAAATCTGCAGTGCAAGCAAGTTTCTGCAAATCCAAGAAGTATTAATGTTCTTTTTGGATAAAATTCCTCACACAGAGCAGAAGAGAATAGTTTCTTGTCTTTTTGGCCTAGACTAGACTATGCTTATATGCGTCTCTCTGTGTTGCTGCTGGTATTATATGAAGGGCTTTGGCAATTCTATAAAAATCATCAAAATTAAAGCTTGGATCATATTACGTAAGAAAGAGATGTGGGAAATGGAATGTGTGGGTCATGTCTTGGAGGTTGTGTGTAGCACAAGAAGTATTACTAAATTGAAGAGAGAAAGAGAGAGAGAGAGAGAGAGAGGTGTGTGAATTTGTAGGTGAGATCTGGGACTGATCATTTTCTCCCACTTCCCATGTGGACAAAAATAATGTGGGTGGTCTGGAACTTGGACCTTTCTCTCTATACATTAGCATGTGGAGCCTGTCAGAGAGTTGAAGAAATATGAAAGTGGATATATGCACTGGAAAGCTGCACACTCTTAAAACCTCTTTTCCAACTATTCCTACCTCCCTTCATTTTTGTCTGAAGAGTTTTGTTTACTTACATAATTTTTCCTCTTTTAACTTTGTTTTTTTTCCCAATTATCAATTTCATCTTGATAATAACACATCATAATTTACAATTATCAATTTCATCTTGATAATAACTAGTGTGTGATTGAAACAATTATCAATTTCATCTTGATTCATCACTTACACTAATTTTTAAATTAGTACATTAATCATAATAACACATCATAATTTACAAAATTATTAATAATAATACATCATTAAAAAAATAATTATGGCTCCAAAATTGTTTTTGAGAACATAAGTTTTGCGAACAAAATTTTACAGTTGTTGAGGTGAAAAGTTATTAGTAAGATAAAAATAAATATAAAAAATTTACTAACTTAATTGTTGTGAAAATTATTGTATCCGTAACATTGTTTCTTTGAATACCCTCCAAATAGATTGGCCTTTCTTCTGTACATGTTATGATCTGACCTTACAAACAAGATCTTTTTTATCGTGCGAGGACTGTCTTCCCGCATATAAAAACGAATTTAAAATGAACTCCACATAGAGAGTCAGTATTCATTAAATAGACTCTTTGCATGTTGAGTCATTATGCATAGACCTCAATTCAGGTGCATGCATTTCAGTCATTAATGAGATTATCTTCGCATTCTTCATCATCAACCATTTATTTCTGTATTACTTTCTCTTCAGCTCTCTCTAGGGCATTTCTATTGGTAATAATTTGTTTTAGTATTTTAAATAAATCTAATAATTAATACAACAAATTTCATAGAGATTAATACGACATATTGTAATTAATGTTTGTTTGGAAACAACTTATTTAACTATTTGTTGACCACCGCACATTCTTGATGCGATGGTCACTTCACAAGTATAAGTGATTGTGGGGTGTGAGGTTTAAGTTTCTAAGAGGGAATTTTATACACATATACATTTAAATTAAGTTAAAGTAGAATTTCTATGTTATATAAAAAATATATATATATATATATTTGCTGAAGTGTATTAAAATATACTTGTATTTTTAAAATGTGGAAAAAAAATGTAATAAAATTAAATAAAATATTTATAAATTTGCCCATAAAAACTAAAAGCAAAAAAGGTTTCTTATAATCCAATATCAAAAGCTGATTTAGTATAGAATAAAAATAATGTTAGTGATGACAACAAAAATAACATTATACTAATCACCAATATATCATTTCAACGGTATATAAGAAAAGAATTATTGTTTACTTTTTTTTTCCCTTTTCGTATAATCCTAGGCAATGATGTCCTTCACAAAAACATTAAAAAAGAAGCATCATTTACTTGCTATTTGTATATTATGTTCGTAATTCTTTAAATTTATTCCAGAAATTTCTTGCTGGAAACCGCAGTGTACGTACTTGGTTACGTATGCTTTATGCGTGTGCATTTAAGCAGAATCATGGTCCAATACGTAGTTATTTTCTTACATATTTTAGATTAGTACAGGCACAGCTTGTACAATTTGGATTTTAGAAGCTAGGATTATACATAAAAGTCCCCAAAAAACTAAATTCTTTGTTTTTTTGCTATTTTCTAAACTAAGTGGAATTAAAATCGGATCTATTAACATGGCACATTCTAATTGTCTCATAAGGGTACACAAGGTACTTAATTAGCTCATTAATTTGTTAACATGATTTACATTTTTTTATATATCATAGTATTCTATCAGATCGAGAGAGAGAGTACTAGACTCACTATACCTTCCATCAATTTTCTCGTAATATTTTTGTCATGTTCATTTTCTTTTTGCTTGGTTAAAATTGTCTTGATGTTCCAAAAAAAATAAAGATATTCGCCAGTACTGTGAAAATCATCATATAGATCTTTCTGCTTTATATTAGTACATTGTACATTGTAGCATGTGCGGTCCATATAGTCTTAGTCTTTAATGTGTAAGACACCCATGTTGTCTAAAAGTAGAAGTTATTGGATCTCTAGGGTTTCTAAAATTGTCCAGAAGCAAAAAATAATAGGTGCCCTCCATATATAGCCTTGCTTTCTTCTTTTTTGTGATGTGATATAGATTGTTCTTAGTATTTTCTTGCTATATATATCATATATTTAACTTTCATCTTGTATCATCATGCTTAATTTTGAGGATTTTAGGATGGAGTCCTACTTAACCATTATAATTAATACCACCATTAATCTACTATGCACACAAAAACCCTCCGCAGTAGAATTGAAGATAACAACACAAATCACATGTACATATATAAAAGTGAAAGGGCCATTTAAGAAAGGGACAGGAGATATCATAGTTTGGACCCCTTGAAAGTGAGAGAATTGTAGTCTTTTTCTTGTAAGTTATTTTTATTTTTATGTTTTATTGGTCCTATTCGAACTTGTGGCCTTTACTTCATGAGACATGATCTGATCATCAACTAATTGTAAATGTGAGTTATTATAAGAGAAACATTCTGGGATTAGAAAAAGAGTACGTTCATTAAATGAAATCCAAAGGCCATTGCAGCTTTTGTGAAATGGGATTTGTAGTACATACATATGACGATGCCTTCTTTACATCGAATTCAAGAGCAGGAATGGGATTGCTGGTCACGACTATCATGGCCTCATAATAAGACAACATGAAAAAAGAATCTCCTCAAAACTGTCTCATGCCAAGTACCATGATTAAGGAGTCTGATCGATTACATGTAGAACTCGAAAAAGATGATGTGGTCCTTCATAATCTACATAACCAGGATAGATCGATGTGATTATGTTCACATATATACGCATCATTTTATTGTTCTTTGTTTCCATATGACAGTACATGCATGCATGCTTTCATAATAGTTTTTGTTTTGTTTTCGTTTTTGGTTGGAATTGGAATCGACAGCCAAGAGTACTTTTTACCCATAATCCATGGGAAACTTTTTTTTTGAACTGTCATTGTTTGTGTGAATTATAATGTTTACTCTTAACTGCTATTATTCTTGTGAATAGTCCATTAGTCTTATTCCTCATGGAAAGAAAAAGAAACTCTTCTAAAGAAAGACAAAAAGATAAAATTGAGAAGAGATTGATGCAGTTGGACTTATCAACTTCTTTAAGAACAATCGCCATCCAACCAAATTTGTCGATGCCTTTGGCTGTGACGGCAGGAAGCTCCTATATCCACGTTCCATCATAGCACAGTTAATCACTAGTTCAGGAAATTAAGGAATAATTTTTTGTGCAGGATTTTGTAGCTTATGGGTCTCCCTGACTGACTTAGAGCCCCTTTGCCTTTTGGATTTGCGTGTTGTCTATGAATCAGTTTATTTTATTTCCCTCTAATTTTGAGAGAGAGAAAGAGAGTTTAAAGGGAAAATCATGTTATACACCGTGTATTTTTTTACACATACTATGTTTTAAAACTGAAACATTACTTACTAAAACAATGTTGACAACATGTTTCACACTTCTTCGAATGCCAAGGACTTATAAAAAAATTTAATTAATCGAAAATTTCCTATTTCAATATCATTACATTGTTTGGTTGAGGTTTTACAATAAAACTTACATTTTCATAAAAATATAGATAAATTCAAATTTGGATTAAATCAACATTGTCAAGCCCAATTATCCCTAAATCCAATTATAGTTTTTTCTATTTTAACCTTCTCTCCTGTCATGATCGAATGTTCATAAATAAGAGAATTTAAGGGATTGGCATGAGGGGGTAAAGATGGCTATATTTCTGGGAGTGAATTTCAAGCAAATCCAAAACGCATGGTTATAAGTTATGCCATGAAATAAAAACCAATTTGAAATTTGCTTTGTTTACAAACAAGGAAGCTAAAAGGATATCGAAGACCCACGAAAGCACAAAAGCTAGGATCTTTTAGAAGATGATTCCTATTCGAAGAACAAAATCTTTATATAAAAAAAATATATGGAATATGGATGTTTAATTTTAAGCCGGGACGGACCTACACTATGCAAGAGGGGGGCCATTCCTCCCCCCCCCCCCCCCCCCCCCACACACACACAATTAAAAAAAAAAAACTAGTATAAAAAAAATTAAGATTTGCCCTTTTATATATATATTTGTCTCTCCTCCTCTAAAATATTTAGATATTGACCTACAAGAAAATAAATAAATAAATAAAATTTATGCCCCTTTAACTACAAAACCAAAAAAAAATATATATAGACTAAACAAAAATCGCACACAAAATAAGAAACACTTATTTTGTATGTTATACTTGTTGATGTGTTTTATAATATGAAATGTTTAAAAAATACTTATTTTGTAGGTAGTATTTTGTTGAATATAAAATAAATGTTAATTTTTATTTTCATAAATTTTTTTTTGGTTTTAAGCTTTGGCCCCCCCAGGTATGAATCCTGGTTCCGTCCTTGGTTTTAAGCAATGAATAGTTAATAATAAAAAGACACTTTTGAAAGTTCACTTGTGTTAGGACAAACATTCTAAAAACAAATTTATCTCACTCATTTTCTACAAAAATGATACATACATACATACATACATATATATATATATATATAGACAAAATGAACAAACAATCCGTAACTATCTTGCTCAAGCGAACTGCTCTCGCTTGAGCGAACTCTTCAATGAACAACTTAATTTAAAGACAAGAAAAAAAAATTCATATGTCCTTGTCGTCTCTCTCCTATTATATTACTCACTCATGTAGGCCATTTCTAAGAGAGAAGCATTCTTGCAAGCTTGAGCTAGATTCTTAAACTCATTATTCTACCTTTGAAAACACTCTTCATTCTTCCACCTTTGAAGTAGTATTCCTTAGTCAAGAATTTTGTGCCCAACTAACAACTCTAAGAGTCATTCAATAGTGATTGTTCAACATTCAAATTCTCTCCCCAGTTATCAAATTATTTTAAAATATTTATATAGTTATATACCATTGATGTTGATTAGAATGAGGATTGTGCGAAGCCGATCTATATTACACCTTACACATATCTTTTGAATCCAACTTTACTTCTTTTTCTTTAATTTCTTTCTTTTTTTTTTTTCTTTTTTTTGTTTTCTTTTTTCTTTTTTCTTTTTTCTTTTTTCTTTTTTTTGGTGGTAACCATATCCAACTTTACAGTAAGTTGCCAGGGGGCAATGTCGCCCAACTCGTAAGGTGTGAGTGTGACTTCATGTGAGGCAAAAAAGTTAAGAGATTGGGTATCATTCTATTATATATGGTAATCTCACAGATATTATATATAACCTTAATAATTGTTGAAAGAGACTTATAATATCACTGTAACTCCTTTTATTCATAATAAAAATTGAAATAATTCCGTATATGTGTGCTTAATTTGATCTTTTCTTCTAATTTATCTTTGTTATTGTTCGCATCTCATCAGGTTAGGTTTCAGATTTCCATACAACTCACTGCCAACCAAGTCAATATTTGCAAAGTTGGCCTCTCTTAGTCCAATATTTATTGGTACATAGCTGTGGAACAACATATTACATGTTATATGATTTCTCATATTGGGGATGTATTAATTGCATGAAAAATATACTTCTCTCATCTCATGTTTGTGGCTGTCCTCGGATCTATGTGTCATGTTCGTATCAGTAGAAGTCATACTCATACAGTATTTGCGTGTCTCGGGGAACTTTCGAAGCAAAATAGACATTTTCCTTAAATAGTACAACAAAGTAAATTCATTAGAAGGATCCTTTATGAACTTTGATACTTTCAAACTAATTGAATATTAATTAATCATCAATGCACTTTTCCACACCACACATTTATTAATTTATCTTAGAGATTGTTTGTTGTAGTTTATTTAGTTAAATATCGTTTTTTTTTTAATGTTCAAATATAAGAACACCTCTTGGGATTTGAGTCAGTTGCAAAAACATGTCTTAAGGTTTTAATTGTTCATTCCTTGTGAATAATTTAATTACCTCTTATGGATTGAAAAATGATCATGTAAGCAGTGATACAAATTAGTTGGTGAGTCTACTTAATATGATCATATGATGATTATGTGAATAATTAGACAGAGAAATTGAAGGTGGTTTTGTAACTGGCTCAAATTTCAAGAAGGTGTTTTTGCATTTTTGAGTTTTTTAAAATAGATTTTTTTCCTAAATACAAGTGTACTTTTATATATAATTTTTAAAAAAATAACAATAAGATAAGTTCATATGACACACTCTTGGACATAAAATATGGTTTAGGACGCGTAAAGAGGGAGAGGAAGAAGGGGGGTGATGATGTTGATGGTTGAAATAAATAAGATAGCAAAAAAGGATGCATAGGCACATGGAAAAAGTAAAGATATCACATGAGGGGTTCCCTTAACTTCATTAGACAGGGACCAAAACTAAGTCATCTCCATCATCCTAAACTAGGTTCCAAGAAGCATTATACCCCATCACCCCTACCATGATTGGGCACATGATGTCTCCCACTCATCCCTCGCTATATAAATAAAATCACCATTTCAATATATTATTAACATTAAAAATTGTTTTATTTTTATTTTTATTTTTAAGTCAACAAGATGAATGGTATAATTTAAATCAAATAAACAATTATAGTAAGAGAGAAAGAGAGAATTCAAAAGCAAGCCAATGTGATTGTTAGGTTCCTATCCACATTCTAAGAGAGTTTCATATAAAGGACCCCATTGTGTGACCATTAAACAAGGGAGAGTCCCACGACGTTAGGGGGTTCATTCAATGTGGGGGTGAATCAAGATTCCATCTTATCCCTTTTCCACATGAAATTGCTTGGTGTTTTTATTTTATTCTCAAATATATCTAAGCTGCTTGGGGTTAAAGACAACCCCAAAATTGAATTTCACAATAATTAATATTCCTTTCCTATTTTTGAATCCTTTCAATTCTCTCTCATTTTTAACCCACTTCTAAGATATGTAGCACTTATTTGATTTCCTATACTGAGGTTTACATAAGTTTTTAATATCATTGAATTTTTAGATGCCATGTATCTTATATTTAGATTATAATTAGAAAATTGTAACGGGTTAGCTTAGCGATTCCTAAGAAATCCTAGTTTCAAAATCTCTTTCTAGTATCTTTGAGTTATCCTTATGAATTCCTCTTTATAATAATCTGATGTGTATGGGATGAGAGAACTGCATACATCTAAGGAAAGGAGACTGTACACACTCAAAGAAATAGTCAGATATTACAAGAGGTTTAAGGCCTGAACATCCTCTTTTGTCAAAAAAAAAAAATATATATATATATATATATGATTAGAGAAAATTTAAAGAGTTGTATTTGGAAACCATCTTTTATTGCTATATATATATATATATATTTATTTATTTATTTAATTATCAACAAACACAAAAGTGAACGGAATATACTATATACTACAGGCTATAGCTTCTAGTTGTTTTTTCAGACAACTTTATAGCGAAGGAAACCTAAATTATTTAGCATTATTTAAAAAGATGTGACCTGTCCTTAACAAATAAGCAAAGCAAAACCTTGTGCTTTTAGTATCTAAACCCACCAAAAGAGAAGAGATTATTGCCATTTAAAAAAAAAAAAAAACAATTAATCACCGTCACGTGTAACGGTGTACGAAGAAAATGATATTTTTCCACTAAAATCTTGTTATTTTTTATGCAATTAGCGTGGCTATAAATATTCCTGCACTTCCCAAGATCGACAGTTGCAAAAAGTCAAGAACAAATCATACAACCAAATTGCCAGGTGGTTTCTCAAAAAAAAAAAAAAAAAATTGCCAGGTTAGAGTCTCAACTCCCAAAGTCATCTATGTCACAACTCACATGCCAGTTTATTTTACTATATATTATAATTACCATATCCTGGATCCTATCTTATTAACTAGTTTATCCAATTTCTGCCATGATTGTGAATCTCTATTCTATAAGATTAAAAATAAAAACAATTAGGAAAGTTTTATTATAAGCTCTTCTTAGTTTAACCACTCTTCACATTTACTTGATCTAGTTTGTGGTCCAAATATTGTTATACGTCCCTATAGTAATCTGACATATTGATGCTTGTTTTGGAAAACAAGCATTATTATTATCATACCAGCCCTGTTGAAATTTTGTTAAGATACATGTGATCTTGTCTATAATTTGCTGTAGTGTACGTCATGGTTTTTATTGCAGAAAGAGTAGTAGTGTGTGTGAAATTTACGTGGAAAAGGAATTTGGATGAGAAATAAGCATTTAGACACAAATGGGTTTAGGGTCAACAATCAATATCTGTGTGTTACAGTAAAGTAGAAAAATTGAGGAAAATATCATGATTGCATGCCAAAGTCAAGAAGGGTTAGCTAGGCCAAGATGTTAATGTTATAGTCAGCAACTTTGTCAGATCCCAGCTAGCTATAGGTGATCGATATGGTGAGAAAATATGCAATGGTCATCATTTATTGGTATCAATTGGAACTCAATTTTCTTTTTTTGTTGCTTTTGTTGAAGGTGAAATTACTCTTGTGTCATATAAGCTCAACGTAGTCTAGCTAATCTCAACATTTATAATCGTATCTCGTTAGTGTCATATTTGCTCAATGTAGTCTACTCGCAACACTTATATATAAAACACTCTTGTCGTCAAATATGAAATATACAGTTCAAAGCCCACTTATATTAAAAATTAATTGATATCTTGACTTGATAATAAGAAATAATCATTATAGAGTAGATATTATATGTTAAAACTATTATCTCTCAATATATATATATATATAGGTCATTTATTATTTTGTAATCAACCGATAATAAACCCAGAAACGAGACTAGAATTTCAAATTTTAAGGATCAAAGTATGACCAACAAAAAAAAAAAAAAAAAATTGGAATTTAAAATTAAAAAGAAATAGACTAAAAGTTTTTTAAAAATCAGATTCATTTAAAACTAAATTAATACATGAAAATCAAACTAGCAGATTTAGTGTTAAGAAAATATAAACTAAAGAAAAGACACAAAACAAAACAAAAAAAATTCTAAATACATTTCCTTTTAATAGCCTATCGAAATGTATAAAAAAAAAAAAAATTTAAGTCTTGAATATCATATGGAATTGATTTTTTACTAATATTATTAACAATTTCTCTTTTAATATACAAAATCAAAGAATCTCTTACAAAATTATGTTCACTTTTTTTTCTTTTTTTTTTTAGAAACAAACACACACATACAAGGGAGAGAAAAAGGAGTTCTAACACAAAGGCACATGTTCACTTTTGTTGTAAGCCTAATTTTATATTCATGACTGAAAATATTTGTTTCATCTATGAGATAGAAGAGTAAGCAAAACTATAACCACTCTATTAATAGGTTAATAGACTATTGATCTTCTGCTCTTTATTAACCATTTAATACAATTCAAGTGGAAAAAATGAAGAATAAAAAATATATATATGTTCTTTGTATTTACTACGATCTTTATTAAAATTTTGAAGATTTTTTTTTTATAGGAAAATTTTATGGTTCTGATTTGTTAAAACATATATGTTAAAAACTTTTTTGCTTTCCTTTTCGGCTTTGAGAGGAGGGCCACATATCATGGACCAACAGACCATTTCATTTTTCTTTTTCTTTCACCTCTTTGTGGCAATTGAAATATTGGGGGATTTTAAGTATGTTATTTGGACCACATTTTTTTTTTTTTTTGATATATATTTGGACCACATTTTAAATACTTATGTATGCTACCCAAAAATATATATACACATTTTGGAGATGGTAGTCCCCGCCCCCATATATATATATATATATATATACATTTTGGAGATGGTAGTCCCTGCCCTCATGATTGGGTTCAACTCCAGTATTTTAAACGTGGTCAGCTCTTTTCCACAACTAGGCTGCAAAATGTATTAGGCCCAAGCCCATTATTTGGGTCCACTATACTTGTCCTTGTACTTTCTTGTACTATTGGACAACAATCTACCATATTATTTTATTTTTAAGACTATTTTGGTTATCCAATCTCTCTCTCTATATACATAGGCCCCATCTGTACAACATGGTATCAAAGACAAGATTTTGAAAATTATTCCCAAACTAGTGGTTTGTGCATTACTTGTCTTAGATCTAAGCACATTACTTATGTTGAAGGCGGTGTTATTAATGTATCAACTATCACCCAAGCCCACTCTTTAGCCTGCTAATTAATGTACTTCGTAATTACTTGTTATCTCGTCTCTCTCTATATATATGACCCCTCTGTGCTACAATATACTGAGTATTTATTTCCAATTTCTACATTGGCAATGGGCCGTCCACTAATTTCTTTTTCTCATTAGATTTTGTTCTATGAGTTGTATATGAAGACCAGCCAAGAGTTAACAACATAACTGATAATCAAACTAAGAGTCATGTTGATAACATGCTAAGAATAAAAAGAATGATCCACACTACTTTCCTAAATCCTAATAATGGAAATGAGTGACACTTGGATGATGAAGATAAAAAATAAAAAATAAAAGAAAAAGGTATGCGGTGATAAAAAATAAAAGGTCTTATAAAAATTCATATAAACCATACAAAAACAAATAAATAGCACACGTCTCACATCTAACTAAAAATCAAATAAATTATCATCATAAGCGAATGCTATAGGTTGAAACTCTCTCTAAAAAAAATTAAAAAAATAAAAATCAAATGGAATCAAAAGATTTAAATGAGAAGAAATCTTGTCCCAAAATGGACCAGCTTTTTGCAAGTTGGCTGAGTTCAGGGTTTTGCTCTAATTTTTTGCAGCCATTGTTGAGTGACTGAATCCGCCTAAAGCCCCCAAGGATGGTTCCAAGAGGAACTGGGATTGGGAGTAGTACAAAGTCAAGAAAATGCTTACATCAAACCCTTCATTACAAATTAATAACAATCAAATTATGTTTCGACATGGAACTGTTAAAGACAAATTGGGCTCAAAGAGAAAGCTTTAACTGAAATTATGCTCCTTCAAGTATCAGTCTAATATATAAGTTCTTTACACATACTCGGCAAATAGATTACGTTCCAATGGGATAGCTATTGCCAACTAAATAGCTTCTTCGGTTCTTACAAATATGCTATCATAACCCATACGCAAAGCTAATGGCAGTTGCAAAAACAACATTAAACTAACCTTCCAACACAGCTGCTCATAGAATATTAGCCATCTAAATATGAAAAATGAATCTCCCCTTTTATTCTCGAAACAAGAGAACAATGATGATTTTAGAGTTCCTCAAAATGGGAGTTACTCCTGATGCCAATCCAATTATGGTGCTACTATTACCAGCTTGTTAAAAAGTACACCATTCAATGCAATCAATAAGATGGAATAAGATGGAAAGCATGCTGCCAAAAATAATGAAAGCATGCTTCAAGGGAAGCTAAGGTTAGTAATTAGGGGGGGAAAACAATTTTTTTTTAATATATATAATTCGATAGTTATAAAAACAAAAATGATATTTAAACTCTAAACGTCTCAATTAAAAACATGTGGTATCAATTGAGTTACAAGACTCTTGACAAAGCCGCAAATAAACACTCATGCTTTCTCTCTCTAGTGCATATACTCAAAGCAAAGCAGATAGTCACATTTATCTTGTGGTTAGTTAGGATTTTAACGAATTTATAATCCTCTCGTAAAATTCCCAAGATGTATTTCTTTCAGTGATAGCTCTTTGACCAAAAGGGTTTTCCCTTACATAGTTCTGTACATTTTCAGCTTCAGCCAATCCCTCCAGATAAACCCGAAGCTCGCCACCAGCACCTACCATGAATAGCATTTATGTCATTAATCATTTCACCTGGTATTTACAGAAAATAATTTCACATGCAGTCCATATTTTAAAAATTGCTAGTGGCTCAAATTGATAGTACTGAATTTTCTGTACAAACTACATGTAAGAATGATCAATTATTCAAATAAAGCAGAACATCCAAATAATTCTTAGTTCCCTTTTTCTTTTTCCTTTTCTTTGATTGAAAAAATCCCATCTAATTAATGTGGCATCACTGCCCAATGTGGCTTGCAGCGATATGTTATAGATGAACCAAAACGAATCACAGTAGAATCTATAACCCAGCCTCAAGCATCCAACCACTTGATCTCACCCATAAGATGTACCTACTGAGCATTAATTAATTTTCCATTATTTGCCACAATTATGCTCCATTTAGATCTTATAAACTAAAAAAAGGGGGAAAGAATTTAGCTTCTTTTATTAAGGATTTCAACAATATACCTTAATATTTCCTTGTTTTTCTAAGATCCAAACAAAAGGTAGGGCAATCAGCAGGAAAGGGAACTAGGATAATCTAAGGGTCTTATTCTTACCATGCCTCAAGCATCACCTTTTGCCACCGTTAGGCATGAAGATAGTAGTTACAGAGTAGAGTAACATACAATACATTTCTGAAGAGTAAAATCCAAGCTGATAAGGTTAGAAGCCATCTTACCTAATGATTTATCACCCGTATTTTGAAAATTGAATGAATCAGGGAAGATTGCTGTGTGCGGCTATAAGATCAAAAGATCACATAATCAATAAATAATTGCCTCCCCCAGGAAAAGGTGAACAACAAAAGCTGATGATCAACTTACAGGATTAAGCAATGCTTTGTATGGAGAATCATCCAACAACAACGTATTTGATTGATTATAGTCCCCCTTCTTCCATGGAAGACTAGGGTCATGTTTTTCCCAAATTTTTGTCAACTCCTTTAAGACCACAGGCTTGTGCTTGTCTTCAAGAGTCTTGAACTTTGTAGGAGTGCAATGAGATCGATCCTGGGAAAACAAAATGCCAATGTAGCCAATGAGCTCTAGCTTAAACGGTGGCACCTCCTCCACCATAAGAAAGGGGGGGGGGGGGGGGGGGGGGGGGGGGTGTGGGGGGGCGGAATATCAATAGAATTATGTAGATGTATTTAGACTGTTACAGTAACACAAACATATTGGCAGAAAGACGCTTGAAATTGATAAATGAGAAGGCAGAGGTTGTAAAAATGTCAAAGAAAACAAATGAAAAGTACATACCCAACAAAGTAGCAGCTTACACTTCACACCTCCCATCAAATAATCAATCACCCTTGTCACATTTTTCCTTCAGAAAATTAATAAATAATTGCAATTAACGCTTGTACACTAAGCTGATTGGCAACAGCAGTCACATGCTTTTAAAAGAAAAACAAAATGAGGGAGAGAGAGGACAGAAGCTGTTTCTTTTAAAACTGAAAATAAAAAGAAACTGATACATAAAGAGATGAAGTGAATGACATCCAGTTAGCATTGTCAGAAAAGTACTTGGCTCTTGAGGACCACACGCCCACTTCAAATCTCTCAAAGCAGAACTTCAGGAAATCCTGATAGAATGGCCTCTTGAATACTGAAATAAGAAGACATTTATCAGATTAAACGGATAAAATTTATATAGAATCTAATAAGTGAAAAAATATATACAACATCATTCTCACGTGCCCGTCCTGCAAATTTAAAGTCTGGTTTGCAATTCTTTGGAGCAGGTAGAACTATATCAGCAAGCACCCCATTTATATCAAGAATGAGAAGCTTCTTCCTCAAATGACCAACAGGTGCTCTCAAAAGAGAAATATGAGAAATCTCTGAGTTTTTATCCCCTTCATCAGCAACAGCAACACAAACTTGTTCAATTTTATCACCAGCTGGTGCAAAAAACTTTTCTTCACCATTTTTTTCATCCGATAGACTTAGATTTGACATAATATGCATATCATTGGTGCTAGTTGGGCAACTGTCCTCACCCAGCTTTTGAGCTTGTCCACCATTATGCAATGTATTAGGCTCTTTCTTTTTATTTCTTTTTCTTTTTTTCTTTTTTTTAATCACCATATTCACTTCCACAGGATTTTTGGTTGTTTCCAAACCCACCCGTTCAATTTCAGCTAAGGGAGGGCACATTATTGGCAAAGAATAAGTATTGCTGAAGACCTTAGAATTTTCACGTGATAGACTTGCTGAAGAATTGGTCACTGAGAAAGAGTTAGTTTCACCAGTACCCAATGAAATAACTTTTTCTTCAGTATTTCTTTCATCTAATGAACTCACAGTTGATATAATATTCTTATGATTGGCAATAGTCAGGCAACCTTCCTCTGGCAGCTTTTGAGTTTGTCCACCATTTTGCAAAGCATCAGGGTGCTTTTTCCGATTTTTCCTTCTTTTTTTCTTTTTACACACTGGATTTACTTCCACAGGATTTTGGGTTGTTTCCCTACACTGGTCAATCCCATCAAAGGGAGGGCACAGTGTTGAATCTGCTCCTGGGGTAGTATCTTGCACTTCACTCTTGGTCATCAAAAAAGAATTAGCATTGTTGAAGTGCTTAAAATTTTCATGTGACAGACCTTGTGAGGAATTAGTCACTGCAAAAGTATTAGTTTCATCAGTGCCCAGTGAAATCACTTTTCCTTCACTGTTTCTTTTATCTGATAGACCTACTGTTGACATAATATTCATGTGATTGGTGCTTGTCAGAAAACGTTCCTCTGGCAGCTGTTGAGGTTGTCCACTATTTTGTAATGCATTACGCTTCTTCTTCCGACTTCTCCTCCTTTTCTTTAGACTCCCCGGATTCACTTCCACAGGATTTTGGGTTGCCTCCATGCCCCTCTCCTCAATCCTAGAAATGGAAGGGCACAGTGCTGAATCTACCCCTGGAACAGTGTCTTGTGCTTCACTCCTGCTCATTGAAAAGGAATTAACATTGACCTTATGATTTTCATGTGATAAACTTTGTGAAGAATTAGCCACTGGAGAAGTATTAGTTTCTTCTGTTCCGAACAAGCTAATGTTTCCTCCATTGTTTTTTTCAGCTGACAAACTTGATGTTGACATAATATTCATATGATTGGTGCTAGTTAGACAACCTTCCTCAAGCAGCTTTTGACTTTGTCCACTATTTTGCAGTGCCTTAGGAGGCTTCTTCCAATTTTTCTTCTTTTTTCTCTTTTGACTTTCCAGATTCACTTCTACAAGATCTTGAGTTGTTTCCACACCCATTTGTTCAATCCTATCAAAGGGAGAGCACAGTGTAAATTCTACCCCCAAGATAGTACCCTGCTCTTCACTCTTGGCCATTGAAGAAGAACTAGTATTGCTGAAGACCTTATAACTGCCATGTGACAAACTCTGTGAAGAATTGATCACTGAAAGAGGACTATTTTCATCAGTACCTAATGAAACAGCCTTTTCTACACCATTTCTTTCACCTGATAGGCTTCGTGTTGATGTATTATTCGTGTGATTGGTGCTTGTAAGAAAACCTTGCTCTAGAAGCTTTTGATCTTGTCCATTGTTTTGCTGTGCATTAGTCGTTGCCATAGGACTTCCCATTCTCCTTTTCTTTCTACTCACCAGATTCACTTCCGCAGGATTTTGGGTTGCTTCCATGCTTGTCTGTTCTACTCCTGAGATAGTATCTTCCACTTCACTCCTTGGCATTGAAAAAGAATGTGCGCTGGTTAAGACCTTACATTTGTCATCTGCTAGAATTTGTGAAGGATTAGTCACTGAAAAGGAATTAGTTTCATCAGTGCCCAATAAAATAACTTTTTCTTCACAGTTTCTTTCACCTGATATACTTAGTTCTGATGTACTACTCATATGATTGATGCTAGTAGGGCAACCTTCCTCTGGCAACTTTTGAACTTGTCCACTATTTTGAAGTACATTTGTCTTCTTTTTCCGATTTTTCCTTCTCCTTTTCTTTCTATTCAACAGATTCACTTCCACAGGATCTAGGGTTGATTCTATGCCCGTTTGTTTAATACCGGCAAAGGGAGGGCACATTGTCGGATCTATTTCTAAGATTGTATCTTGCACGTCATTTTTGGCCATTGAGGAAGAATTAGTATTCCTAAAGACCTTATAACTTTCATGTATGGAGCGTTTTCTATTATTTTCCCTAACTGGATCGGGTTCCACATGTTTTATGGGATCCTTTATCATTCCCTTCGCTTAATACGCCCTGCACAATTATTTACAGTGGAAAATGATTCAAATGAGATGACAAAACCTCCATGTGAGAGAGAGACAGAGACAGAGGAAAGCATAAACAAACAGCAAAAGATATATGGGTCAATTAAGCAACAATTCAGGATCATTAATCATACAAATAATTATACATATAGCTCTGTAAATCATGAAAAAAAAAAAGGCCAGGAACTGTAACCTGCCCAAGTAATTTGAAGATAAAGTGATAAACAAGTATTTGAAATCAAGGATTCCAGTTGCCAACAAATCTCCTTTATAGGCTCCATAAGATGCCGTAGGAGGTTGCTAAGACAAGTGCTCACTCGCCAAAATTCACTTGCACCATTAAATAAGCAGGTGACAGGTCTCACTATTCATAATTTCAATTAACATTTAATTACAAGGGATCAGGTGGATGCTTCAATGAAATAATAAGTTACAAAATCTGAACACAGTCACCATCCAAACAAAATTATCACATCTGATTGTTTATTCAAACTCCAGCCACACTAACCATTTGAATGGAAAACTCTGCAAGAAATTTATGCATATTTTCACCTACAGGATCCACAAAACCAAAGTTAATCCACTGTTTACAACCTTAGGGCCAACGTGAATTAAAGAAAATGTAATAAAAAATTATGTAATCACAATACTCCTTAAGATAACTAAGCTACAGTCAATTTGATTAATCTAAATATTATTATTATTATTATAGTTGAAAATAATTTAATTCAACGCAAACAAGAAAACATGCACACCACAAAGGTGAATCACGAAGTCAAATGCAAGCTATCTAAGAACTCTAAGAAAGAACAAGAGGGAATGTTACCTAAGACAACCATCCACTCAAACAAACATCTTAGCAAGGACTGCTTGATTGATAACATGAATTGGGCATTACACACAAAAATTCTATTATTACACTCTTGCCAACTTGTCCACAAAATGCATAATGGGACACCATTCCAAGATTTATAGTTATGATGATATTGAAACCTTCTTTGCTAACAGACTGATCTAAGTATCGAAAAGGGAAAAATTTTATAGTGATAGCCAAAAATTCTCTTTACTATGTGATTATATAGATAACTAACTTTTTTTTTCTATCTAACTTTCTATTGGGGGGAAAAAGTAAAAGTCACGGTTCAAGTTCAGAAATCAGCCTTTCCAAAAAAAAAAAAAAAAAAAATTTGGGGATAAGGCTACTTAACAATCACCTTTCCCACCCTGAAGAAGTGGGAGTTTTGTGCACTAAGTAGGATTAAAAAGTAATAGTAAGAGCTAAATTATGAGACTAAAAGTCATAACAAGCACTTCTAATCATGTTTCTTTGAAAAGCTACTACTGAGATTGGAAATCCCACTAGGTGAACTCATATTAGCCAATGTGAAAAAGAGAAGTAAATGATAAATAGAGTAATTGGACATCATGCTCATACTCATTGAACCAAACCATTTCAATACCCATTTACAGGGCCGGCCCTTCCCTTAGGCGAGTTAGGCAATTGCCTAAGGCCCCCAAGTGGAAGAAATATATATATATATATATATATATATATATTTAGTTTCAAATGAATTACAAAATTAATCTGGCACATCCTTTTAACCAAAAAAAACAAAAATTTTGGTAAATCCTATTAAACATTGGTTCTAAACAAAATCATTGACCAAAAATCAACCAGATAAACTACAAATCCGATCTAAGAGATTAACCACAAAACAATCACAAATCAAAACAAATAAATCCACTCAAAACCCTAAAAATTTTACCTTTCTCTCTACTCTCTGCTCTCCGCCTCTCTCTAGTCTCCAGCTGAACCGCCTCAGCCTCTCTCTGATTCTCTGCTCTCCGCCTCTCTCAAGTCTCAACTGCTCACCTCACCTCACCGTATCAGGTTCTGAGGTTCAGGAATCAGGTATAAAATTATAAATATTTGGGCTTTTATTTGTTAAGAACTTAAGATAACTTTGTTTGTTTGGGCCCTCCCTGGCTGGTTTTGTAACTTGTTTATCACTTATCAGTTTATCATTATGGCTGCCTGGACCCTCCTTGGACTGGGCGTTAAGTTTGGGCCTTCAAGGTTTTTTTTTAGTTATAGATAGGATTTGTTTTTTGTTTGTTTGTTTGTTTTTTTTTTTTTTTTTTTTTTTTTTTTTTTTTTTTGGTGGGTGGGTCTTATTAATAAGTCTTGTGTCAGTGTTATGGCTGTGCTTAAATTTTTGTTATGCTTGTACTTAATTTTTTTTTCAATTTATGTAGGTTGAGATTGCTAAAAACTTGTTATTATTCAGTGAAACTACAACAATACTTTTTATATAAATCAAGTTCTATTTCTCATTTGCTCTACACTTGAAAGTTATTTTTTTATTTTAGTCTTTATAAATATATTGTTTGATTAGAAATGTCTACTAGAAAATATATATCTGGATATGAAAAACTTAAAAAAAGAAGAAAAATTAATTAAGTCTCAAAAAGGATCAATGGATAAATTTGTTATTAATAATAAACAAAATATAACACAAAATTTAGATGAAAATATCACAAATAAGCAAGAAATTCACCAAAATAATTTAGAAGAAGATGATGTTCAATTTTGCAATACAACAAATCTTGATAATGAACTTCAAAATAATTTAGAAGAAAATGAAAATAATTATGAAAAATATAATATAAAAATATTAAATAAACATTAATTTAATTAGCATATAAGTATAAAAAAAGGCCCAATTTTTAGTTCTCACCTTAGGACCCAAAATGTCTAGGGTCACCCCTATTTCCCTCTCATCCTCTCTCTGCCTCAACCCACGTCACACCGTGCTCCATGGCTGATCACCAAGCTCTCCTTCTAAACCTCTATGGCCGGAGCTTTTTAAGCTCATCACCTCTAATCATGCATCACTACTGAAACCCAGCCAAAATCAAATCACGACCACCACCACGGCCAAAACCCAAAAGCCCACCAAATCACAAATCAAATCACACCCACCGAAATCAAAAAACAAAACTCACAAAACAACCAAAATCACAAAATGAAAACACTGAAAGTGAACCCACCATTAAAAAATATATATATTGGTTTTGTTATTATATTTTAGAAGAATAATCATCTTGTTGAACTAATTTTAGATCCAAATTAATCAAACAAATAAATAAATAAACAAAAATCACACACCATAATCTGGTGAAGTCTCGTGAGCTACAATTTCACCTAAATAGATCGTCTGAGTTGAGAGGAAGAGATTTTCATAGTTTTTGGCTCGGCAGCACAATCTTCAATTTCCTTTCTTAATGTGGCTTTCGCTCGCTCCTCTCCTGTCAGCCTAGACGACGTATAAAGAGAAATAAAAGGAAGAAGAACAAAGCACCGCATAAAAAAGAAGAAAAGAAAAATAGTGAGAGAAGAAAGACGAACTGAGATCAGGTGCACTGTCGCAGGTATTTTTTTATACATTTTTTACTCTTTTTTTTTTACTTTTTAACTCTCTTTTAATATATTTTATTTAATGGTTGAGATTGAAAGTTGTTTTTTCAACTTTTAATCTCAGCCATTAATTATAATTGCATCAGGGTATTGCACTTGAATCTGAAAAAGACAAAGAGATCTACAAATACACATACACATACAAATACACATACATAAGCACGCATAAACACATACACATACACATAAACATACATAAATATAACCACGCATAAACACATACACATACACATACATAAGCACACATACACACACATACACATACACATATACATACACATACAAATACACATAAACATATACACACATACACATAAATATACATATACATAAACATAAATACACATACACAAAAACACGTATAAACTCAAATAAACGTAAACATACACACACATAAACTTAAATATAAACATAAACACACATAAAAACTCGATTTAGCACACTAAAGTAACTAACGAAATTGTTTGAGGATTGGTGTTAATTTGCAATTTTTTCTAGTCTATATGAAGGTTTAATTTTTTTTAGTCTGTATGTGTGTTTATGTCTATGTATGTTTATGTTTATGTGTGTGTGTTTATGTGTATGTGTGTTTATATTTGTTTGTTTTTGTTTATGTTTGTTTATGCGTATTTATGTGTATGTGTGTTTATGTTTGTTTGTTTTTGTGTATGTTTGTTTGTGTTTGTGTTTGTGTTCATGTATGTTTATGTAAATATGTGTTTATGTTTATATTTATGTTTATAAATATAAATATATATAAACATACACACATACATAAACATACACACGTACATACACACTCATACACATACACATTCATAAACATACACACATATATAAACATACATAAATATAAATGAACATAAACATAAACACACATACACATAAACATAAACATAAACATACACATACACACACATAAACATACACATACACATACACATACACACTCATACACATACACATACACATATATTTCTAATTCTCGCCTTAAGCCCCAAAATGTCTAGGGCCGCCTCTGCCCATTTATACCCAAAACATATCATATCAAATCATATTAAAGTAAGAATATAGATTACAGACACAAAACTAACACGCCCACAAATCACCAAATGAAGGCAATCAAGTTAACTAACAAAAACTAATGCACTCTGGTTGATTGGTTGGTTTCTGAGAAAACCAACCAAAAAAAAAAAAAAAACACACAAAAGCAAACCAACCAAAAAAAAACACACACACACACACACACAAAAGCAATTAGGATATTACCATTCTTTGTATTCAAATGAGTATAGCTTGTCCAAACCATAAAAAGTCAGAGAAAAGAGAGAGAGAGTTGTGACCTTTTTTGTTTGGTGGAGGCGCCCGTTTTGAGTTTTAGAAAAAGAGAAGAAGACGAAATCCACGGTATGTTTATGTTTATATATGGGATAAATGAAAAGACTAAAACTGGATCCTCATTCCTCACACATATTCTACGACGTTTACTGTAAAACCAAAAGTCGTATAAAAGCCAAGCCCAGTATCCCAGCCTAGAAAAGTATGAACTCTCACAGTCAGCCCAGAAAAGCTTGTTTACAAACTTCTTAACTCTGGGTGGGTTGGGTTTGCGACTTGACTAGCCCTTTTTTCTTTTCTTTTTCGCTAATTTTTGGTAGGTATAAATGAGCATTGCACGTACAATGTGATTTTTTTTTTTTTTTTAATTTTTATAATTCGATAATTTTGAGAGAAGAATAAGATATTTGAACATTTAACTTCTCCTTTAAAAGTATCACTAGGTATGCAAGTCTATTGACACGTGCAATCACCGTTTTTTTTTTTTTTATGGGGACTTAATTTGAGTTAGTACAATAATTGAGAAATACTCTATCCTCTAAGAGCATTCACAATAGATATGTCAAATATGCCAAATGTCAAATATTTGATATATTTGGCACACCAAACACCAAAAAACCCTCTTTATGAGATATTTCAAATCTCATAATTTTTGCCACATGTGAACAGTACCGTTCCATTTTGAAACGGTATGGACAAGAATGCTAAAAAAAAAAAGTTTTTTATTCATTTCTCTCTTATCCTTTTTTACTTTCTCTAATCTGTCTCTTTCTTGGTATTTGGTGGGAAGAGTTAATATATTATTTTAATGTGTAGTAAATATTATTTTAATGTATAGAATTGAATAATAAAACATCTGATAAATGAGATGTTGTAAAATGATGTGGTAAAATAATAAAATAGGCTTTTGGTGTGTCAAAATGACATTTTCTATAGAACATCTGCTGTGGACGCTATAAGAATGATGTATTATACTATAAACTTACCCCAAAAAATAAAAATAAATTAAGTCTACCATCAACGCATCATTGTTATGAACTAATGTTACTCTCATAAATTTGTCAAAAATCTTATAACTCAACCAGTTAACACCAACTCATGTTTCAAAGACATTCTGTTTATTCTGTTTAGACCCCTTAAAAAAGATTGTTTAACCTAATGAATTAGCCAAATGTTTACTTAGGTTAATTATGATATCTAGGTTAAATAGTAAAAGATCATATCATGAAGTGCGGAAAAATAAAGAAGACAACGATATGATTACCTAGGAAAACCAATGAAACTATCCAGTTTCAAAGTAAAAAATCTAGGGAGAATTTGACCTAACTATCCTCAAGGTAAAAGATTCGCTATGATAAAATAGAAATTTTTACAATAGACTTAACCCTAAATCTACTGCTACCTCTTGTAGTACTTACTCACACGATCATGTCCAACTCCAAATCCACGGACTCTTCTATCTTGAATCTGTTGCACACAAACACCCACGTTTGTGACTTTGAAATCCCCCCTCAAAGGTTTTAGATCACCATCAGTAGTTGATCTTGTAGCAGTAACTTCTACAATATTAGATCTTGAGTTTCTTCAAAGAATATTGCCGACAGAAGACTTGAAAGAGTGTTGGGTACAAAAACCCTAGATCTACAATTGAAGGCACAAGATGCACTCTTTTCTCTCTAAAAACCACTCTTAGGGTTAGCTTATAATGTCCTTTAAATACTAGAAAAAAAGGGATTGCGATTTGGGCTTCAAACAGACAAGTTATGAGCTTTTTACGTTTGTTGATTTTTGCTGATCTGCGACTTTCGATCAATCAAAAATTCTCCTGATCGATTGAACCAGTTTGATTTTGACTTTCTGAACCAACAACTTGTATGTTTTTTGAATTTTTACTTGCAGCACTTTGAATATTGTCTAATATGACTTCATAGACTCTAAGATCTACATCTAGACAAGTTTGTGTTCACAGTTTGCCAATTATTCTAAACTTTTAGATCCTAACACATTCAATGTTAAATCCTCATTTTTCGTTATAACTATTGTTTTACATTAAAATATAAAATAAAATAAAAAGTTACTCTTGCACATTTTTTTGTATACATGAGCATTTTATAAACTCCATCTTCACACTTATTAAGTGATGTATATGCTAAAGGTATTGGATGATAAGCACAATTGTATTTGTATCAATAAGTCTAATAATATAAAATAAAATAAATCACAACCTTCTTCACTACTAGCCTTTTCACATACACTTTGTGCATGTGATAAGGCTTTTTTTTTTTTTTTTTTTTTTTTGGGTTTAGTGTCTTAATTCTTCACTAATGAAAAAAAAAAAAATTTAATGAACAACAAAATACAATTTATAAACATACCTTCTTTCTCAAAAAAAAAAAAAAATATAACATACCTATTTTTAAAACACTTATAGGAGAATAGACTTATAGAAAAAGTCAAGAACTGTAAAGTTTTAGACTCCTCCACCAAACAGCAAAATGGTGTCACCAACTACAAAAATATCCTATATTCTTCCCGTGGAATTTGGGCTTGAAATGATCATATTTTTTTGGTGCAATAAAGTGGGAAAAGTGAGAAAAACTGAAGTGTGGCAATTGGCAACTAATCATGGATTCATGATTTTTTTTTTCTTGATGGAATCATGGAATCATGATTATGTGGGATGGTAGTTTTTTTTTTTTTTGAATGCTTGAACAAATGCTACTAATTCAAATAGTCATCTCTTAGAAGTTGTGATGTGATAGTTGGGAATTGACTTGTCCTCCAAAAAAAGAAGAAGATATGTGATAGTGCCTAAATTGAAGGAATGTATATATGAAGTCATAGTAATGGTTTTTGTAAAGACCCGATTTGGAAAAGTTAGCCCAGAACATGGACAGACTTTGGCCCAAGAGACCCAAAACAATGAATTTGTAGAGATATGGGTCAAAACACTGGGCTTTAGTTAATCAGACAACGACATGGATAGGCTTCATGACAAAAAAATAAAAATGAACTCTTATTGAATGAAGAAGGAACATCCTCGGCTTGGTCCGAGGACAATAGTTCTAATGTAATGTTCTTAGAAAGTGTTACAAGTTTGATTGTGGATTGCTACAGTGTTTTTTCTTTCTTATTTTCGATCCCCCTCTCTTGTTCTTTCTCCTCTTCTTTTATACTATCTTCTCCCTTCACCTCAACCGTCCACCTGTATGCTAGATGGTTAGGATTGATACTTGTCCCATCAGTCCTTCTCATAGGTCTTCAAGCAGTAGCTGTAAGGCTGAAATACACTGTTCAGGCATCACTTCCACATTAATGCGGCCAGGGGATTAACTGCAATGCATTTAATGCGGAGGCAGCAGCTTTCTCCCCAGATATTTTGGGGTTCATCCTTATCTTATATCCCTACCATGCTTGTCCACTCCAAACGAATTTCAGGGATTGCCATCTTTGCTGTCAATCCATTTCCCAAGACCTCGGCCGAGGAAGTTTTCGTCCTCGGCAAACTTTCCGGAGCCTTTAGGACTAAACTCCACCATTTATTCATCAATGTAATTTCCGCTGATGAAGACATCTCATCCTCGAGCGGATCTTTGTCCTCGGCTTAGGCTATAGGCCCAACATATGAATAGATAATGCACTTCTGGGCCCAAGGACCCTACAATAGCCCCTCAAGATTCTCCTTTCTGTCTCCTCGGGAAAAAAAGGAGGATTTCTATGTCTCCAAATTAGCTCCATGCCCATTTCATTCCTCCTCTGCTTATGAAGACGCCTTTTTGCCTGCCCAAAACGTGCTCCTAACGCTGCAGCATTCGAGGCACGTCCTTAATAAATTATGGCGGCTCTTTGTCCCCAACGTACTACGACGTGATGCAAATCGTAAGGCTGAGAGCTTCGTTGGGAATTGAGCAGGAATTTTCCCCCTCTCTGCTCTCTCATTGGTATAAATACCAATTAAATCAACTTTTTCCCTCACTTTAGCATTCATTTTGTTCTAACACTCATACGTTGAACCTGCACACCCTTTCAACCTTCTTGAGCCCTTACAAATACTAAGGACCCGTTCGAGGACACCTTTACTCTCCCCGTAAGTCTTCTTAAACTTTTGCTCTTTAAGTTTCTACATCCTTCTCTTTCCTTCACGTTCTTTCTTTTTCAATTTCTTTAGTTTTTCCCAGCCTTTTTTGGAAATGGGTAGATTTAAGAATTTAGTAGATTCCGAGGAGGGGATAGAAAGCTTTAGGGCTCGTTATAACATCCCTCTAGGAGTAGGAATTAGATATTGTGATGAAAGTCAATGGCATGAGGATAGGCAGGTCGGGGAGGTAGTGATCCCGATGATGGCATTTATAGAAGGAGGGATGAAAATCCCCATGGGTGGAGTCACTAGAGATTACCTTAGAGCTCATAGGTTGGCCACCACTCAGTGTGCCCCTAATATGTTTAGGATCCTAGGCTCCGTGGATGCCCTCAACGAAAAAATGGGTTTAGTCTAACCCATCATGATGTTAATTAGGTCTATAACCTTCACTGCCTAAAGGGACAGGGATACTACTTGAAATCAAGGTATCCCGAGGTTAGACTCATTCAGTGTCTCCCCGAATCCAACAAGGGGCTGAATAAAGACTTCCTGATCTTGTCAGGAGAGTGGAGTGATGGTCTCCCTTGCCCGACAAGAGAAGGAGAACCAGGTGGGGTACTTAGACTGGGGTATTCATTTACAAGTCCTTCTTTTGATTCACTATATCTTTATTTTTGACAACATTTTATTTCATTGATGAATTTGCAGACAGACGCGTTGCTGAACCGAATTTCAACTTGGTCAACAAGGATAGCCTAGACAAAATCCTTAAAGCCGAGGTATTTGTAAATAAGGACAGCCAATTACGAGCGGCTCACTTGATCCTCGGATACACGCCGATCTCGTCCAACTTTCAAGCTCCGAAGTGCGTTAGAAGGGCCAGAGACCCCCGCTTACATCGAATTAGTGTAGTTGCTCCCTATTTCCTTCTTCTTGACCCAAAAGTAGAAGTCGAAGAAGTTACAACCCCCATTCCTAAAGGTATACCAACAGTAGGGGCCTCTTCACTACAACAAACAACCAGTGTAACCACTTCATCTTACCCCCCCCCCCCAGTATATAAGGAGAAGAAGTGGTAGAGGTAGCTGATTCCGAGGACGAGTTTAAAGTCTTCAACCAAGAATTGTCCTCGGAAGCTTCAAATCTTGATCTCGGCCCTCCGTTCTCACCCTTAATCGACGAGATGGGGATACAACGCAAACCCAAGTCCAACTTGCTTGACTTAATAGAGTCACAACCCGGGAGGGATGTGCCTGGAAAGGCTGCTCAGGCTAAACTTCCCACTCCATCCCAGACTAGGGTCCCCGCTCCTTCACCCACCTTACCCTCTCAAGCAGCAGAGCTAAAAAGGAAAAGAGATGCAAAGGGAAAGAGGGTGATTGGAGCTGAACAAATCCTTCCTCCCCGCGAGGATGAGGTTCAAAGGGCCCCCAAACAAGCTAGGGTGGGGCAAAGGGGAGCCGAGAAGAGAAGTGACCCTCAGATGAGGCCCCCAGCCTGGCTCCCTGCCCCAATGTTGGATGGAGAACCTCTTCTCGCCGATGCCTTTATCCGCGATTTCCAAGGAGGAAAGGGTGGATACATTGTAGACGCGGTGGAGCAGGCTTTGCTCTTGCTCGGGGATATGGCTGAGCTCCGAGGCATAAGGAGACATGAGGTCTTCCTTTGCCTTAAAAGATACCTCGCCATGGTACACTCTTTTCCTTTATCCTTAGTCTACTCTCTTTTACCTTCTTTTATTAATCCTTGTTAACTTTTTTGGCAGGCTGTTCAGGCTTCCTTCCGGGCAGAGGAGATTACCAATTCCTACCATAGGCAGATGAAGGAAGAAGAAGGTAGGCGCAACGCTGTCGTGGAAGCTTTTCAAGTGGTTGATAAAAGCATCCAAGAGCTTAAGAAGAAGCTGCAGGAGGAGGAGAAGGAAAGGAAGTATGTGGTGGCATCTCTGGAGAGCGTAGAAAAGCAAGCTGAAAGTTAGAGGTTGCTACTGCGTACCGCTGAGGACAACTTTACCTCTTCTAAAACTCAAATCACCGCATTAAAAAAGAAACTGGAAGAGGTCTAGAAGGCCAGAGCTATTGTCGAGAAAGCCCAAGAGGAGGCAGAGAAAGCCAGAGATGAAGCTGAGCAACACGGTTATGACGTAGGCGTGGCTGAGACTGAGGACACCTTTAGGGCCGAGGTCCCAGCCGTTTGCAGAACTTACTGCGCCCAGACATGGGAAGAAGCCCTCAACCAGGCTGGGGTTGAGGCCTCTTCCGTGCTCAAGAGGGTAGAAAGTGTCTACTACCCGCCGGCCATACGCCCTGCGAGCTCTTCGGATTCTAAGGCCGACCCAGCGTCCTCGGAAGCAGCTGAAGCCCAAGGAAGTCCAACCAAAGCCCCTCCTACAGTCAACACTTCTTTTGAGGGTGGGGAGCAAGCCGAGGATACTCCAAAAGTTGGAGATGCCAACCAAGTTACAGTCCAGGGTGCTGGTTTAGCTCCAACTATTCCAGGGGATCTTCCCAAAGAAACTTCCCAGAACATGGAGCTGGTATTGTTAACCCTTGTTGTACCTTCAAAAGCAGATCCTAAGGATAGGGCTCAAGTACCCCTACAACAGTAGATACCCAGCCTCCCAAAGATGTTAAAGAAAAACTTGTAATAAAGATGAAAAAATAAATGTATCTCTTCTTTGTTAGTTAATTGCCTTTGTTAAAGACTAAACTTTAATGGAAGTTGCAGATTTTCTTTTTATGATTTTACTTGTTGTGATGGAATATAACTTGAATGACTAATCCATCTAAGTAATAACACGTGCCTTACACAAAAATATGATCAATATTAAAATGACCTGAATCTATTAAGTTAAATACCTCGGCCCAGCATAAATTGTTTTTAAAAAAACTTACTTAAAAATAACCTTAAAGGAGTTGAGTAGTAGACCACTTTCATACAAACATGGGTATACCTGCAAATGCTTTAAGTGATGCTCATGAGCATCTAATTTAGACCATTGTAACTGTACCTAGAGTATGTCACGCTTAGTCACTTAGGTGATGGTCTAATTGCTTTTACTTTCTTAAGGCAAAGGGGTAAATAACCAGACTTAGAGTAATGAACAAAGTTATCAACTTTCCCAAGGCATGTGGTCCGAGGAGCCAGGCATGACCAAGGTTCGGTTTGACACTTAGGTAGATGCCAATGAATATTAATTTTCCCAAAGCAGATGGTCTGAGGAACCAGGCATAACTAAGGTTCTGTTTAATACTTAAGGCAAAGGGATAAATAACCAGACTTAGAGTAATGAACAAAGTTATCAACTTTCCCAAGGCATGTGGTCCGAGGAGCCAGGCATGACCAAGGTTCAGTTTGACACTTAGGTAGATGCCAATGAATATTAATTTTCCCAAAGCAGATGGTCTGAGGAACCAGGCATAACTAAGGTTCTGTTTAATACTTAGAATAATGAATAAAGTTATCAATTTTCCCAAGGCATGTGGTCCGAGGAGCCAGGCATGGCCAATGTTCAATTTGATACTTAAGTAGATGTCAATGAGTATTAATTTTCTCAAAGCAAATGGTCCGAGGAACCAGGCATAGCTAAGGTTTTGTTTAATACTTAGAATAATGAATAAAGTTATCAATTTTCCCAAGGCATGTGGTTCGAGGTGCCAGGCAGGGCCAAGGTTCAGTTTGATACTTAAGTAGATGCCTAGAACACGTGACAAACAATATAGCAAATCCAAAATGAAGCAAAAAGAACCTCCATTAATAATAATATCTCCTTAGATTATATACATTCCAAGGGCGTGGTACGACCCTTTCTTCTAGATCTTCTAGATAATAAGCATCAATCCCGGCCACTGATGTAATGCAATAGGGCCTTTCCCAGTTAGGTCCCAACTTTCTCCATGTTGGGTTCTTGGTTGTCCCTATAACTTTTCTTAGAACCAAATCTCCAGGCATCAGTGGCCTTAGCTTCACGTTAGCATCATATTTTTGTTTGAGCTTGTATTGATAATAAGCTAATTGGACTCTGGCATTCTCTCTCCATTCTTCAATTAAATCTAGGCTTTTTTCCAACATCCCATCGTTGCCGCCTGGGTCGAAAGAACTTGTTCTGAGTGTAGGGAAACCAGTCTCCAAAGGGATGACAGCTTCGGCACCATAAGTCATTGAGAAAGGCTTCTCTCCAGTGGATCTACGAGGTGTAGTCCTGTAGATCCAAAGGACATATGGCAATTCCTCTACCTATTTCCCTTTTGCATCATCTAGCCTTTTTTTAAGTCCACTCACTATAACTTTGTTTACAGCCTCGGTCTGCCCATTTCCTTGTAGATAGGCCAGAGTGGAATACCTATTCTTAATTCCAAGGTCACAACAGTACCTCCTAAAGGCTTTGCTATCAAACTGTAGCCCGTTATCTGAGATGAGAGCTTGAGGAATCCCAAACCGTGTGACGATATTCTTCCAAACAAATTTTTTGGCATCCACGTCCCTGATGTTTGACAGGGGTTCAGTTTCGACCCATTTAGTGAAATAATCTGTGCCGACCAACAAATATCTCTTATTCCCTGCTGCTTTAGGGAAAGGCCCCACAATATCTAAGCCCCATAGAGCAAAAGGCCAAGGGCTGGTCAAGGGATTAAGGACTCCTCCAGGTTGGTGGATGTTTGGTGCAAACCTTTGGCATTGGTCACACTTCTTCACATAGTCTTGAGCTTCCCTTTGCATATTTGGCCACCAGTAGCCTTGCGCGAGGGCCCTGTGAGACAAGGATTTACCTCCCGTGTAGCTTCCATATATTCCTTCGTGCAATTCTTCTAAGAGCAGCTCCACTGCTTCAGGGTGCACCCACAACAAATACGAGCCAGAAAAGGATCTTTTATACAGTTTTTGGTCCTCGAACAGCCAAAACCAAGGTGCTTTTCTTCGCACCATGTCGGCCTTAGACTTATTCTCGAGCAATACATCTTCTTTAAGGAATAGTGCAATAGGTTTCATCCAGCTAGGCCCCATTCTAACCTGATGAACTTGAATCATATTTCTTACCTCTCCGGAGGGTCTATGTAGGTCTTCCACAAGGATTACCCGAGGTAAGCCCTGTGCCGAGGAGGTTGCCAATGTGGCAAGAGAATCTGCATGTGCATTCTTATTCCTAGGAACTTGCGATAAAACAAAAGACTCAAATCCAGATTGCAAGTGTCTAACCTGGCTCAAATACTCCTGCATTCTGGGGTCCCTTGCCTTCAACTCCCCTTGGACTTGGCCTACCACCAGTCTTGAATCAGAGAACATCTCTACTGCCTTTCCACCCATCTTTTGAACCATAGTCATCCCTACTAAAAGAGCCTCGTACTCGGCTTCATTATTTGTAGCCGAGAATCCCAATCTCAAGGACTTCTCGATTGTGATCCTTTCTAGGGATACCAAGACTAGCCCCACTCCAGATCCTCTGTAGTTAGCTGCACCACCAACGTAAACTTTCCATGACAAAGGTTCTTGCAAAGAGATTATGCCAACCGACTTTTCATCCATGTTTTGCTCTTCTAATTTATTTTCTGATGGGGTCTCGGCAAACTCAGCTACCAAATCAGCGAGGACCTGACCTTTGACCGAAGTGCGAGGCATATACTTGATATCAAAAGCCCCTAGGATCGTGCCCCATTTCGCAATTCTCCTTGTGTAATTGGCACTCTGAAGTAGGGATCTGAGCAGGAATTGAGTCAAAACAACAACCATGTGTGATTGGAAGTAGTGGGGGAGCTTACGTGTACCATGCACGACTGCCAAAATAGCCTTTTCAAGTGGTAAGTATCGGACTTCAGATTCATGTAATAACTTGCTTATGTAATAGACCGGTTTCTGCACACCACAGTCGACACGAATCAAAACTAGACTTATTGCATAAGTGGCCACGGCAAGGTAAGCGAAAAGAACTTCATCCGTCTCAGGCCTTAACATAATTGGTGGCCAAGAAAGGTATTCTTTTAACTCCTAGAAAGCCCGAACACATTCATCAGTCCATCCAAACCCTTTCCACTTATTTAACAATTTAAAGAAAGGTCTACACCAGTCAGCTGACCGAGAGATGAACTGGTTCAGGGCAGCGGTCATTCCCGTAAGCTTCTAGACCTCTTCTGGATTCCGAGGTGGCTACAGATTGTTGATTGCCTTAATCTGGTCAAGATTGACTTCAATTCCGCAGTGCGTGACCATGTATCCCAAAAACTTGCCAAACCCAACACCAAAAGAGCATTTGGAAGCGTTAAGTTGTAGTTTGTGCTTCTTCAAGATATCAAAAATATTCCCGAGATCACTAACATGCTTGGACTCTGCCTTACTTTTTATCACCATATCATTGATATAAATCTCAATGGTTTTTCCCAACTGTGGTTCAAACATCCTGGTCATCATCCTTTGATAAGTAGCAACTGCATTCTTCAAACCTAAGGGCATCACTTTATAATGATAGTTTTCCACAGGAGTAACAAAAGCCGTCCTCTCTTAATTGTCCAGGGCTAGAGGTATTTGATGATACCCCTGAATGGCATCCAAAAAGCTCATTCGAGGGTGGCCCACAGTGGCGTCCACTAATTGATCAATCCGAGGCATAGGAAAAGGGTCTTTTGGGCAAGCTTTGTTCAAGTCTGTAAAATCTACGCATACACGCCACTTTCCTGTCTTCTTCTTAACCATTACGGTGTTAGCCAACCATTCAGGGTAAAAAACCTCTTTAATAGCCCCAGCTCGCTTAAGTTTCATCACCTCGTCCTTTACAGCGTCCGAATGCTCTTTGGATGAACGCAAAGGTGGTTGTTTCCTGGGGATGACTGATGGATACGTTTAGGTGATGGCAAATGAAGCTCAGGTCCACTCTCGGAGCCTCATAAGCATCCCAAGCAAACACATCAATGTTATTCTTAAGAAAGATAACCAACTCTTCCTTCTCCCGAGATAGAAGCTGAGCTCCAACCTGAAAGAACTTGTTTGGGTCATCACCAATGGGGAATTTCTCCAAATCCTCACATTTGGCATCCTCGGTAGGCCCCCCCCCCCCTTTGGTGATTCCGGAGACATTGATTGCTATAAACCTTCTTTGACTACGGCCGAGGACTCAGTTACTGGCTGATGCTGAATTGCAGATACGAGACATTGCCTAGCCATAGCTTGGTTCCCTACTAGTTCCTCAACTTTGTCTCCCGACAAATACTTAACCTTCTTATGCAGAGTTGAAGAAACGGCACCCAAGGTGTGAAGCCAGGGTCTGGCAACAATGACCGTGTAGGGAGAGTATGCATCCACCACTATGAAATCCACTTCTACCACTTCTAAACCAGCCTGCACTGGTAATCTAATTTAACCCTTCGAGGCAACAAGTTTTCCATCAAAACCCGCCAGAGGCAAATCATAAGCTTTCAGGTCTTCAAGTTTCAAGTTCAATCCTTTATATAGGTCAGGATACATGACTTCTACACAACTGCCTTGATCCACCATTACCCTCTTCACATCATACCCCCCCTATCCGAAGAGTAACCACTAAAGCGTCACCATGTGGTTGGATAGTCCCGATCTTATCTTCATCCGAGAAACTCAATGAAGGTCGGATCTCTAGCTTGGTTCTCTTCGATTAAGAGTTTAAGTCCTCGGCTAGCGACCTAGCCACAAACATCATCCTGGCAAGTTGAGAGCCAGTCCTTCTAGGTGCAGCAAATATAACATTGATCGTGCCCAATGGTGGCCTTGAAGAAGCACTCCCCTGGCCCTATGACCTCGCCTGATCTCCCTGTCCATTTGGTCGGTACAGAAATTGTTGCAGCTTCCCTTCCTTAACCAATTATTCCAGATGGTTCCACAATGTTCGACAATCTTCAGTGGTATGCCCTCGGTCTTGATGATACTGGCAATGGAGGCTTTGATTACGCCTTGAAGGATCTCCACTCATCTTGTTTGGCCATTTAAAATACGGCTCGCTCTTGATCTTTTCCAAAACTTGATGCACCGGTTCTCGAAACACGGTGTTTACTACCTGTGGGGCTACGGGTTCAAATTATCTGGCAAAATCTCGCCGGTGTTTGTTATTATTATAACGTTCTGACTTGAAATCCCTCATCTCCTGAAGGATAACCTTACCCTTCCCCTTCCCCTTATCTTGCAGCTGGTCTTCCTTAACCCTCTTAAACTTGTCAATTCGGTCCATTAACTGACGAATACTAGTGACAGGTGTCCTTGTCAAAGATTTCCTTAGACCGTGTTCTGCAGATAAGCCGAGCTTGAAAGTATTGATAGCCATGTCCTTAAAATTGCCCTCTATCTCGTTGAACATCTCCCAATATCGGTCCGAGTATGTTTTCAAAGTTTCGCCCCCTCTCATGGACAGAGATAGCAAAGAAGCCAAAGGACGAGGCGCCTTACTGCACGTAATAAAACGAGACCCAAACGTCTGGATGAGCTTCTTAAACGATTTGATGGATCCTACACTCAAACCATCAAACCACCTCATTGCCACAAGCCCAAAACTGAACGGAAAAACCTTGCACATCAAGGCTTCGTTGTTAAAGTGTACCGTCTTCTTTTAATTGAAGTGGCTAACGTGTTCAACAAGGTTCGTTCTGCCATTATACAAGGTGAAAGTGGGTTAAGTGAATCGCCGAGGAAATCTTCCTTCCTCAATCCAACGGGTGAAGGGTGATTTAGAAACTTGATTGAGTGCTTTATTCAAAGCATCATTCACCAGGCCTCTTGAAGACGAATTGTTGTTTCTACGGCTATGGCAGTAATCTTCGTCATACAAGAAATATTCACTGGGGGGGAGTTCTTGACCTTTGCCTATAATCTTGATCCTCCTCATCATCAGAAGAGTAGTCAGAGTTGGATGGAGATCGCTTTCTGCGCTCATGGCGTAAGCTTCTCTTTAGGTGGTCAATCTCCTTTTGCATGTTTCTGGCATTTTCCTCATGAGAGATATGGTTTTTACCTCAAGACTCACTCTTGCTGGTGTGCATAGTGTGCACACTTTCCTCCCAATCTCTCTTTCGCTCAAGTTCACGGAAATGATCTTGATGCTGAGAGCCCATAGATTTTGCTGGATTTGGACCTGATCCTACCATCGTTGAGTGTCTAACTCACTATTGCACCAGTAATTTCCCACAGACGGCGCCAATTGTAAAGACCCGGTTTGGAAAAGCTAGCCCAGAACGTGGACAGACTTTGGCCCAAGAGGCCCAAAAAAATGAATTTGTAAAGAAATGGGTCGAAACACTAGGCTGTAGTTAATCAGACAACGACATGGATAGGCTTCATGACAAAAAGATAAAAATGAACTTTTATGAAATAAAGAAGGAACGTCCTCGGCTTGGTCCGAGGACAATAGTTCTAATATAATGTTCTTAGAAAGTGTTACAAGTTTGATTGTGAATTGCTACAGTTTTTTTTCTTTCTTATTTTCGATCCCCCTCTCTTGTTCTTTCTCCTCTTCTTTTATACTCTCTTCTCCCTTCACCTCAACCGTCCACCTATATGCTAGATGGTTAGGGTTGATACTTGTCCCATCAGTCCTTCTCATAAGTCTTCAAGCAGTAGCTGTAAGGCTGAAATACACTGTTCAGGCATCACTTCCACATTAATGCGGCCAGGGGATTAGTTGCAGTGCATTTAATGCGGAGGCAGCAGCTTTCTCCCCAGATATTTTGGGGTTCATCCTTATCTCATATCCCTACCGTGCTTGTCCACCCCAAACGAATTTTAGGGATTGCCATCTTTGCTGTCAATCCATTTCCCAGGACCTCAACCAAGCTCGGCCGAGGAAGTTTTCGTCCTCGGCAAACTTTCTGGAGCCTTTAGGACTAAACTCCACCATTTATTCATCAATGTAATTTTCGCTGACGAAGACATCTCATCCTTGGACGGATCTTTGTCCTCGGCTTGGGCTATAGGCCTAACATATGAATAGATAATGCACTTCTGGGCCCAAGGACCCTACAATTTTATATTAGGGGTGTTTTTTTTTTCTTCAAATTCAAAATAAAGAATAGGAAATTTGAGAAGGGAAAAATAAAAAACAAAAATGTAAGAGTAGGGATTAAGAAAATGGAAAATTCGAAAAAAAAAAAAAAAAAAAACAAAACAAAACAAAAACAAAAACAAAACAAAAAAAAAAAAAAAAAAAAAAACAAAACAAAACGAACAAAAAAAAATGTGAGATTAAGGGATTAAGGAAACCAAAAATTCAATAATAATAATAATAATAATAAACTAGTAAGTCCCGTTGATAAAGTAAAAAAAGGTGAAACGCAATGACCTTTATTTATTTATTTATTTTTAAAGTATTGTTTTAAAGATATCGGCTAATGGGAGAGTGGTCCTATTTTGTAGGCAAAGTTTTAGGTGGAGTTAGTGATATATTTTTACCATGTTGTCTTCAAGTTTCGTCATGCTTAAATTAGGGTATAGGGGTATTTTCGAAACGCATAAAAGGCCAATTCAAGAGAGAGAATTTTATGGGAATTTTTTTGATCTTATTGGCCCTATTCTTAAAAATTTTATAAGAAAAGTCATTGATTACTAGATAGAGTATTTTTTTTACCTCCAGAAAAGTCCAGATCAAAGAGGGAAATCATTTTATAGATATCATAAAATATTTTTATTTTTAAGTAGAGTTGTTTTAAAGACATAAGTTAGTAGGAGAGTGGTCATATTTTGTGGGCAAAGCTTTATTAGGTGAAGTTAAAGATGTATCTTTACCATGTTGTTCTCAAGTTTTTTCATACTTACAGTATATGGGTATTTTTGAAACCCATAAAAATTGAGTTCAAGAAAGAGATTTTATGGAATATTTTTTAACATTATTGATCTAATTGCTAAAACATTTGTAGGAGAAGTCATTGGTTACTAGATGGGGTATTTTTGACCTTCAAAAAAATAGTCCTATTATAAATAGTATAGATTAAAATGATAGGTTGTGATTAGTGTACAATAAAATTGATGTCACGAATAGTCCCATGAAAATGATGTTACAATAATCACAATCTATTACTTCTACAAATTGTAAAAAGAATTGTGAAATTTAGTGTATCTGTAATTTTTTTTTTTTTTTTCTTTTTGAAGGAAATTGTGTCTGTAGTCTTATTAGGATTATATAGCAAACTTGGACGTCAAAGTCTTGATAGCACTAATATAATTTTTTTTAAAAGGTCAAGAGAGCATTAATTTAACTAGGTAGTAAGGCTTTTTTTTTTTTGTGTGTGTGTGTGGATAATTGGCTTGTTTAACACCTTATCATTTAAAAAATAAAAACAAAGAGCACACTCACTCTGAGGGGAAGGGGGGAGGGGGGGGGTGAATAAAGATGAGTAGAGTAGAGTTAGTCGAAAATTAGTCTAATTTCCTATCAACTTTAATCTACTCATCTTCCCTTCCTCCACAATCCAAGCAGACCATTAAATGTTTTGTTGCCTCTTTAGCGTGTAGGCTGTTAACACTTAATCTAACCAAAAAGAAATAGTTATAAACACTTTGTTGGACTTTAAATGAATGATGGTTCCTTGCAAGTCCAATGTCCCCAACGTTTAAAAAGAGAACATCCTATTGCAACCCACTTCTTAAGAACCATGTCAGACTATGATGACCACCGTATGCATCTCAAATGTGTAGTGGTCCTGCTTAATTTTCATTGTACTTACGGATCCATAGAAGAAGAGTTGGACTTGGACCACCCAATCAAATACACAACACAAGCAGGCACATGTATTTTTAGGACAACTAATAATATACAACAAAAAAGACATTGGTATACACAAATCATCTGCTTAAAAATAAGAGATTAGAGATTGTTTAACAGCAATTGACTACAAGTCTAGGCTTCTTTGCCTCATTAAAAACAGTGGCATCAACCAGATGATCACATTTTTGTCAGCTTTTCAAGTGCACAAACCCTTTAAAGTCAAGCATGCCAAAGTTCTATGCCACATGTTACTTTGAAAGAGGATCACTGGGATCAAGTGCATATCATGTATCCCATGATTAATCATCCACATGCTTTGTATATATAAATCTTCATCCATAATGCTTTGTTGATGATGGAAGTACAAAACCATATTCTTCGTTATGATGTCTTTGTGGTATTCACTTCGGTTGCAAAAGCCTGATGGAATTAGAAGAAGTGGTCCTAAATCCATCTCTGATTTGAACAAAACCTGCCCATTATTAACTTCAATTTTGAGTATTAAAAATTCTCTCAAATTCCTATTTTAATTTTGTCATTTATTTGAATTTTTATTATGGGGAAGAGAAAGTTTCTTTCTTATAAAAAACACAAGAACAAAAAAAGAGTAAATGTTATTAGGTGCCAAAATAAATAATTATGTACCCTTTGTCCACCAAAGAGTGTGTAAGGACCCAAATATGTGCTACAGGTGTGTAAGTATAATTTTTGTACTAATATACTAACCCTTGTAATCTAGAAGTTGGTTACAACTTACATGTTGTTATTGGGCTTTCTTAGCTAATAAGCTTTGCAAGCAACCTGTATAAATATTTGTAAGCTATAGCATTTTGACAATGAAAAAATAAGATGAAACATTCTCTATTTACTCTTTAGAAATTTTCTTCTAAATTTCTCTTACATTTATATCCAAGGTGATTAAATTCTCTTATGAACCAACAAATTCCTAACAAATGGTATTAGAGCCATTTGATCCAAAAGTGAGATTTTTTTCAAGAACTCTTCAATTCCTCCATTGGTCAAAGCCTTTGCAATCACAATATCAACAAGGATGGAAATTCTAAACATGACACATTCTTGCACACAACCATACACATACATGACGAAATTTGTATTGAAATCGTGATTTAGACCAATTGTTGTAAAATACCACCTATGCCAAGTCACGATTTCATTACAAATTTTACTTGTGTGTACGGTTACATGCAAGAGTGTGTGTAATAAACATTACTCATTACAAAATACCACCCATGCTTAATGCCACAAGACCCAAAACTCGTTTCTCTTTTTTTTTATTCTCATATTTCCTTTAAAAAGTGTCTTTCCCTCTAAAACAAAAAATAATATATAATCATATTTTTCCGATCTCAATGGATCCTTTTTTTTCTTTTCTTTTTTTAATCTCAAATTCTGTCACTAAGATCCTAAGTTCCTAACAGATCCTTTCTTATTCAAAGCTTTACCTCGACACGATTTCTCCATTTCTAATCTTATTTCGATCCCAACAAATCACGTCTTTGTTTTTCTCCTTCTCTCTTGCTCTCAATCTACAGTATTTTTTTAAAATATTTTATTTATCATAACAGATCATTCCCCATATTCTGGTTAGAATAGTCAATGTCAACATGGTTTTTTTTTTTTTTTTTTTTAATGTTAAATAATGTCAAACCATAGTTGTTGATGTGCCTTTGAAGCACCCAATGTCCTCCTCTTTGTTCCCTTCACCCACCCCCCCCCCCCCCCCAAAAAAAAAAAAAAAAAACCAACAACAAATCAATGTGGGATGAATGTTATGAGTTTTAGTTAGTTCCACAAATAAAGTTTCTAATAGTTGAATAAAAAATTTGGAGTTCAATCCTCGTTTAAATCAAAAACCAATTGATGAATTAGTCTAATTATAAAAAGCAAGAAATTTGATATGAAAAGTTTCACATAATATGATTTTTTTTTTCTAAATATGAAATTCAATCATTATGAGATTTAATTTATTTGTAATTATTATGATTGTTTTTGTATATGAAATTATATATTTTAGTATTAGGCATTTATTAAGACTGTGTTTATATATAGAACTATATATTCTACCATTTAATAAAAATATGATGTTCTAAGATTCTAATGGAGTGTTTTGATATAGATTAGAGTCTAATTTTAATTAAAAATTATATTAGAATAATGTTGTGTAAAGTTGTAAGCCTTTAAAAACCTATGTGCTAGAATACTATAACGTTAACCAAAAATCAAACGTCTTTGATTTTATATGTACTAGTGTGTAGTCTCGTGCATATGTATGGGTACAATTAAAAATAATCACAACTATACGGTTCAAATTATACATAATTTTTAGAAGAGATTCAAATTATACTTGGTATTAGTTTACATTTTTTAAAAACCATACATTTCTAAAATATATAATGGTTTCTCTCTCTCTCTCTCTCTCTCTCTCTCTCTCTCTCTCTCTCTCTCTCTCTCTCTCTCTCTCTCTCTCTCTCTCTCTATATATATATATATATGATTTAGAATTTAATTAATTTTATACTCTTCGATTTTTGCACCCAGTAATTTACTTGCCACAAAAATTAAAAACTTAGATGAACACATTGAGGAAAATTGGACTCCAATTTATAATCTAATTGGATTTGGACTCTTTGATTTTTACAATCAATAATTCACTTGGTGCAAAATTAAAAATAAAATGGGACACGTGGCTTAAAATTGAGAATTCAATTAAAATCTAATTGGATTTTCTCTGAGTTTTGGCTATTAATATATATATATAGTAACTAATAGCCAAACATATTCATGTTTTTAATTTAATAAAAACATATTCATGTTTTTATTAAATTAAAGTAATACGAAATTAAGGGCATAAATATATATTTTTTAATCTCAAGAGGATAAAGAAATAGAGTATGCCATAGAAATTAGTTTAAGTAGTGAATTCATCATGAAAAGTGAGAATTTAAAATTGCGCACACATGTCCATTACAATTTTTCACTTAAAATAAAAAGTAATTAAACGATTAAAGAATAATGTAGGAATATTGTAATTTAAATAATTATAAAAGCATTTTAATCCATTCAATATTATTGATGTTTATTATATAGTGTAATTGTGCCACATAGCAGAACCTCATGGTCTCTCACATGAGATTTTTGCTTTCTTATTTAAAAAAAAAAAAAAAACCAAAAAAAAAACTATTTATATACATATATAGTGCACAGTCAATGAATTAATATTTTGACATAAATGTAATCTTTATTGAGGTGGAAGCATGAATGAAGAATATGCCACCTGGCAGAATCTTATGCAATCCATATAAGATCTCTACTTTTATATATAAACTAGTATTATTCTCGTACGATGCACAGTTTGATGAAGATTCATATGCAAGCTAATTTTTTTTAAACAAATTTATTAAATAAAAAGTAATAATAAATTCTAAAATAAGTAAGTAATTTTAATAAAAAAAATTACTTTAAGTTCTGATTGTTTAGAGTTTGGACATTATCAGTGTTTATCTATTTTTATATATTAAAATTCTCTTTGTGCTTTGTGTTAATTTCTTAATATGAGATATGTAATGAGTTTGATTATTCCTATTTGGGTTATGCCATAGCCAACACAACTAATAATAAACAAAATAGTTCCTCAATTCATTTTTTTTTTCCTAGTGATAGTCTAATTAAAAAAAATAAACACACTCACAAATTAAATATAATAATCAATATATATATATATAATTGTAGGGTCACGTTCCGCGACGAACCGCAGTAGTGTTGGGTTCACACGTGAATGGGCCCAAACAATATCATTTGTAGAGAGTGGACTCGAAAGGCTAGGCCTTAGTTACCCGGCGGTGGTTGTTGTGGTGTTCATATGTGATTAAAGTGCCCTCCCCCTTGGAGTCTTTCTCCTGGAGGTGGACTGGAAGCCCTTCCTTTTTGGCCAGTCTTCCCAGCCCCCACTCTCTAGATTACTTATTTTTTCTTTTATACTAGTCTGCATTCACTTTCCTTCGTCCACGTGTAGGGTCGACATTTCCAAGACTGATACTTGTCCCGTCAATCCAAACCCAAAGTCGTTGGGGATGGTTGATAAAGCTGACGAATACGACTCTGTTAGGTCAGAGCCTTGCATGGGAAGGGCAGCTTTTCCTAGATATTTTGGATTTTCTTTCAGGCTTGTTCCTATACCGTTTTTGCCCTTCTTCTCGGTGGAATTTTGGGTCTGCCGAGGACTGAACTGTCCTCGGCAACATCTCTGGGCCATTTTGGGCTTTATGTTATTGAGTTTGGATTGTAACCCTCTTCGGCTTGGGCCTTAGGGCTCCCCATGAATAAATGGGCTCGGCCCATAAATCGTTGGGTCCCACAATAGCCCCTCAAAACCCTGCTGTCCGACTTCCTGGTTGGAGAAGGGGGTTTTGATAATACCGAGCCTTTATTATAGCTCATTTAATTCAGCCCTTGACTGACGCTGGCGACTCTTCACCTGCCCAGGGAATGTACCGGTCTACAAGATATTCCCCTTGATTTGCGTACGAAGCGTTTATGCCGTTTGGTTATCTGAAGCGCGTATTTAATATCTTCCCTTTACGAGACCTCCCAAGTTCAACGGTTTTTGATGGCGTGGGGGAATGAAACAGACGTATTTATGTTTGCAGATTTCCTTGGAGATCTGAATTCATTAAGCACTCTTTTCTTCGTCCCCTATATAAAGAGGAGAAACAGGAGTGGTTTCTCCCACAAATGAATCCCTTTACTCCCACCAAAATTTGAAACCCTTAGATTCCTTCCGGAGTTTACTCTTATTCTCCGGTTATACCTTAACCCGAAACACACTCACCGTAGTAATAAGCAATGAAAAAACTATTCCCCTCCCAGAAACACTATGTTCTAACGAAACTCGAAATGGCTCAATCAGGGCAAGGATGGCGGAGACTCAAGATTTGTCTCGCCTTTCTTTCAGCCAAAATCCGAAGCAAGGACTCGTCACGTCACATTTTTGGCGTGACTGAGCCGAGGACACACATCATCAGTACTACCCGCTCTCTCATGAGCATATCTAATATGGCGCCAGTGTGTTAGGAGTCAGGACTGGGGCAGGGACTAAGTGCCTCTGCTTCTTCCTCTCTTCGTTCACTGGCGCCTCCTTCCGCCTCTCTTTCTTCCTTCTCATCTTTTCCCTCTTCTTCTCCTCTTTCTTTTACTCATGTCCTCCATCTTCTTCATTCATCTCCTCCATCTTCCTCATTCATCTCCTCCATCTTCTTCTTCCTTGTCCTTCATTTTCTTTTTCCTTCTCCTTCAACTTTTCTAAAGAAAGTTCTTCTCTCAATATGAGCAATACTGAGGCAGAGATTGGAGAGACTTTGAAGACGAGTTTAAAAGACACCTGACTGTTTACTTATCTGTATTGCGAATATTATTGTTGCTTCGGCAGTTTACCTTTTGTATAGGCTTGTTTAAGCCCCTCTTTGTACGTTGTAATAATTTTTCATATTAGTAAAAATTGTTGTTATTTTTCTTCGCACGTTCTGTTTCTATGTTTTTACAAGTTTACAAGCGCTGCTCGGCACAATAATATAGCATTTGAATCAATGACAACTAAGGCCGAAATACTTGCTAATAAAAAGATGTCACCATAACTTTAATAGCATTATTTGACACAGCAATGCCTAACTGTGAATAACGATACTTACCCAAAACAATGCCGACATTAGAACTGGATGCTCTATGCGGTGTAGGATATAATCATCCGAAGACATATTTCCCACAAGAATGAACAACCCCCGTAGGCTACCAAATAGTGGGGCACCTCGCCATCATCCTAACACTTTTATCGGCCTCAACATTTTAAAGTATTTGAGCCGAGGGCTTTCCCCATTTGAGTAATGGGCGTCCCAATAGGTTTGAGTCCGAGGACTTCACAACGCCTTAGTTCTGTCCAAAACCTAGTTTTGTCACCCAGGTAGTTGGTTTCCCCATAGGCTTGAGTCCGAAGGCTGTAGTTCAGTTTCTCCCTTTCCTCAGGTATTTCGCGAGGTGCCGAGCAGGAGGTTGTCCTCGGCAACGGTTATTCCTCGGCGTGGGCCATTGTCCCTAGGCCCCCATGCAGAACGGGCCTGGGCCGCGAATTCACTAGGCCCACAACTTAAAGGGTATTTATGTAGTTTTTGGTCACGCAGTACTTTTTGGCGTCCCAATGTTCGAGGTGCACCTTCCCGAGACTCCTTTAATCCCATGGTTGCAGGTGGCGTTGGAGATTGAGCCAGAGCCATCTTGTCTGTAGAGTTCCTTGGGACGCTGCGTGAATTAAATGCCACCACCTTATCTCTTTAAATAAATAGGAGAGAAAGTTGCTTTACCTACGCACCAATTCTTCAGTTTCCTCCCAAATCACCACTCCCATATCCATTGCTATCCCCCCTTAGCATAACATGTTTGAGGCGAGGGTTGGGGAGAAGAAACTCTCTCCGCCACAGAGGTGCCGTGTCCTCTTGAGACTCAGAATAGTGAGGTACGAGCAAAGGAAGCATAAATTTAAGAGAATACTCCACTTCGACAGAGGGGAAAGGGTGTTTCTCCCTCTTCTAGTCAAAATCCGAAGCAGGTTCTGTTCATGCCAGAATTTTGGTGTGTCAGAAGAAAGATTCTCCGCCATCAGCGTCTCTGCCCTGTCGCAGGAAAATTTTTGGTGAAGGCTTCTCAACTTCCGGCTCCCTGCACCTTTCCTTCAGCGGTGTGAGGCTCAAGTTGGGTTTCTTTTGCTGCCTGAGTTATGGACATATAAAGGCATTGAGGAAGAACAAGGTCTTGGAGCAGTAGCCAACCTCTCCTCTGATCCACTTCCTCGGCTTTATCTTATTTTCTTGTATCTTTCTTTCTTTTTGGTTATGTGGTTAGCTTTAGAAGCCAACCTCTCGTCTGTACTGCCTCTTCTGCTTTGTTTTATTCTCTTGTATCTTCCTTTCCAATTATGTAGTGAGCTCTAACATAAGCTGATTTCAGCTTTTCATTGTACGCTGTACTGTTTCTTTGTTTTAGTGAAAATGGAAACTTACTTACTTGTTTTGAATACTGTTCTTTTGGCAACACCACTTTGTGAATGGGTGTGCTCCACGTATTTGTTTCTTCTCGGCGATATTTAAAGCAAGAACCCGTGAAATACAATCCAACTAATTCTAATTTGCCGACACTACCAGGCATAATAATAACAATTCATAGTAAGTTGAACTTAGGAAACTAACCGAGATAATGGTTGAACGTTCTGTAATAAGTGCGAGAATACTGTCTGAGAACGACAAATTCTAAATAATTCATCCAAAGGGATGACCGAGCATTGAATGACTTCGCTTATGCTTTTGGAAACATGTTGCTCCATTCCGTACTAGTCCCTTTGGTGTTGATGATCCGAGGGCAAACTAGAGAATCCATGTAGTTCAGGAATTAACCCAATTGTTAATGGAGAGTTTTCCTCGGGGAGATTCTAAGGTCCACGTAACGTAATTTTTCCTTTTAAATAGTTGGTTTCCCCAGAGGCTTGGGTCCGAAGACCATACAAGGCCTTGGTTCTGCCCAAAACTTGTATTGTCTTTGTAAGTAGTTGGTTTCCCCAGAGGCTTGGGTCCGAGGACCATATAAGGCCTTGATTCTGTCCAAAACTTGTATTTTTCTTGTAAGTAGTTGGTTTCCCCAGAGGCTTGGGTCCGAGGACCATATAAGGCCTTGGTTCTGTCCAAAACTTGTATTGAGTTCGAGGACCATACAAGGCCTTGGTTCTGTCCAAAACTTGTATTTTTCTTGTAAGTAGTTGGTTTCCCCAGAGGCTTGGGTCCGAGGACCATACAAGGCCTTGGTTCTGTCCAAAACTTGTATTTGTCTTGTAAGTAGTTGGTTTCCCCAGAGGCTTGGGTCCGAGGACCATACAAGGCCTTGGTTCTGTCCAAAACTTGTATTTGTCTTGTAAGTAGTTGGTTTCCCCAAAGGCTTGGGTCCGAGGACCATACAAGGCCTTGGTTCTGTCCAAAACTTGTATTTGTCTTGTAAGTAGTTGGTTTCCCCAGAGGCTTAGGTCCGAGGACCATACAAGGTCTTGGTTCTGTCCAAAACTTGTATTTGTCTTGTAAGTAGTTGGTTTCCCCAGAGGCTTGGGTCCGAGGACCATACAAGGCCTTGGTTCTGTCCAAAACTTGTATTTGTCTTGTAAGTAGTTGGTTTCCCCAGAGGTTTGGGTCCGAGGACCATACAAGGCCTTGATTCTGTCCAAAACTTGTATTTTTCTTGTAAGTAATTGGTTTCCCCAGAGGCTTGGGTCCGAGGACCATACAAGGCCTTGGTTCTGTCCAAAACTTGTATTTGTCTTGTAAGTAGTTGGTTTCCCCAGAGGCTTGGGTCCGAGGACCATACAAGGCCTTGGTTCTGTCCAAAACTTGTATTTGTCTTGTAAGTAGTTGGTTTCCCCAAAGGCTTGGGTCCGAGGACCATACAAGGCCTTAGTTCTGTCCAAAACTTGTATTTTTCTTGTAAGTAGTTGGTTTCCCCAGAGGCTTGGGTCCGAGGACCATACAAGGCCTTGGTTCTGTCAAAAACTTGTATTCCGTTTCTTAATTTACCTACTTCCTAAAGGTTAGCTCCTCGAATAAGGTGAGGGAAGCTAACTTGATGTTTAAAGCCCCTAGACTTGCTATGCCATTGGCACTACGAGGCGTAGCCCCTAGTGGAGACTTGTGTCGGAACAACAACAATGTGTCACTGGTCGTAAAGGCATCCTCGTAGACCCTTGTTCGACAGAATCTCAACTCCACCGCCGCTCGAGCTAACGCGCAAGCCTTCCCCACAGACGGCGCCAATTGTAGGGTCACGTTCCGCGACGAACCGCAGTAGTGTTGGGTTCGCACGTGAATGGGCCCAAACAATATCATTTGTAGAGAGTGGACTCAAAAGGCTAGGCCTTAGTTACCCGGCGGTGGTTGTTGTGGTGTTCATATGTGATTAAAGTGCCCTCCCTCTTGGAGTCTTTCTCCTGGAGGTGGACTGGAAGCCCTTCCTTTTTGGCCAGTCTTCCCAGCCCCCACTCTCTAGATTACTTATTTTTTCTTTTATACTAGTCTGCATTCACTTTCCTTCGTCCACGTGTAGGGTCGACATTTCCAAGACTGATACTTGTCCCGTCAATCCAAACCCAAAGTCGTTGGGGATGGTTGATAAAGCTGACGAATACGACTCTGTTAGGTCAGAGCCTTGCATGGGAAGGGCAGCTTTTTCTAGATATTTTGGATTTTCTTTCGGGCTTGTTCCTATACCGTTTTTGCCCTTCTTCTCGGTGGAATTTTGGGTCTGCCGAGGACTGAACTGTCCTCGGCAACATCTCTGGGCCATTTTGGGCTTTATGTTATTAAGTTTGGATTGTAACCCTCTTCGGCTTGGGCCTTAGGGCTCCCCATGAATAAATGGGCTCGGCCCATAAATCGTTGGGCCCCACAATAATAATCAAAACCCAAAATCAAAATAGACACAAAAGAGTTCAAAATTTAAGAATAAAAAATAAATTAAAAACTTACATAAGAGAATCAAGAACTTAAATGGTGCCTATGGTTTTGTTTCTTTATAGTAAACTTCCTTTGGCATAATATTCTTCACACAAATTCAAAAGTAAAGAACAACAAGTAAGATGAATTTATTAAATTAAAACAATAAGTGTGATGAAGGATAAGTGTAAGTTGCATCTTGGGAAAAAAAAGTGAAAAAAATGCAAAAACATGGGAAGTATTATGTAGGATTTAATTATATGGATGACTTTACTGGTTAAGAGTGATTATATCAAAAAGTCATGACTTGAGATATATATATATATATATATATATATAGTTAGGTTCAAGTTACACCTGGTGTAACTCTAAGTAATGTTACCACAACCAATAGTTTTTAATTGGATGCGAATATTGACAAATCCACCGTTAGATTACGTTATCTTCATATATTCTCCATGCTTGCAAAATTTCAAAGTAATCAAAGATCAATAGACATGTCATCAATCAATTATTTAAATTTAAGTTTTTGTAGTTTGAAATAATGCACAAAAAATTAGTTGTGAATCGAATGGTAAATTACATTTAATTGACATGAAATTTGACATGTTTGTTAAGAACATATAAAACATGTAATTCAATGGTTGAATTTTCAAAATATAAATTCAATAATAAGTTATTGAGTGGTGTAACATTACTTAGAATTACACTAAGTGTAACTTGAAAATTAGATGATAAAGTTGGAGTAGAATAGACTATTAGTTGGAGTAGAATTTAAATTACTAAAATTTAGATGATAAAGTTTTATCTAAATTAAATTATTTTTAAATCTTATCCCTTTGTCAAGAGTCTTTTAGACTAATATTCTAATAAAATATTAATTTAATAAGATGCAACTTGAGGAAACAAAACAAAAATAAAATTGTGACTTGTGTGGTATTTAAATTTAGAAAATTTTGATGATAAACTGTTAGTTTTATTTAAATTAAACCTTTATTAAATGTTATCCCTTAATTTGAAAAAATATATCATAACAAATAATATAAATTAATTTACTAATTAATTATTCTATAAATGTTGATAATAGACTTTTAGTTGGAGTAGAAGTCAAAATGATTTTTTTTTTTTTTTGGAGAAAGAAAATGAAGGTTGTTGTTTGGGATTTAGATTTAAAATTTTTGAAAATAGACCTTTAGTTTGATTAGAATTTAAATTTGTTGAAGTTTAATGATAAGTTTTATCTAAATTAAACTATTGCTAAATATGATCCCTTAATTTGATGAAGTATATCATAACAAATAATATAAAATTAATTTATTAATTAGTTGTTCTTAAAATATTAATAATAGAGTTTTAGTTAGAGTAGAAGTCAAAACATGGGGTTTTTTTTTTTTTTTTTTAAGAAAGAAAACCTGAGTAGTTGTTTGAGATGAAAGTTTATAATTTTTTATAATTGACTTTTAGTTTAAATAGAATTTAAATTTGTTCAAATTTAAATGATAAAATTTTACCTAAATTAAATACTAGTTTTTAAATATTATCCTTTAGAGTAATACTACATACACAAACTATTTTATAACATTTTTACAAACTGCTGATGTGGCTTTAGTATTTTCCACATAATTATTGCAAGTAAAAATGTGATATTAGTGATGAACCCATATTAGAACTAGTAAGAATTTGCCACATTAGCAATTTGTAAAAATGTTGTAAAATAGTTTGTATCTGTAGCATTACTCTTATCCTTTAATTTGAGGAAATATATCCTAATAAATAATATAAAATTAATTTATTAATTAGTAAGAGTAGTCATTTGGCACAACCACAGTTTCTAAGCTCAACTTTTATTATTATATAGGGATAATTACAGTAAACCCACCTGAGATTTGGCCCGTTTACACGTTACCTACCCGTGGTTCAAAACTTATCACTTTGCCCACCTGAAGTTAGTTCTGTTAGCCTTCCGTAACCCACCTCTCCATTTGCCGTTAGAAAAACACCCTTTTATTAAAAATAGAACATAACACGGATCAAACACGAACCATCAAATCTTTTCCTCACAAACACAAGAACACAACATTTGTAAATATAGTTCAAAATTTTCAGTTACACACATCCAAAACCAATTAAATCCTCTAAATCCATACCAAAATCCCTCACATTTTTCAAACCCAAACTGTAATAAAAAAAGTTTTAGAACCCAATCATAGATTAAACAGAAAATAGAAACAAACCAAAGAGAGAAAAACAACACCATTGTTCATCTCTCCTCTAAAAACAAAAAATAATAGAGAAAACTCAAACAAACAAGATCAAAGAGGGGGTTTGTAGCTTGGGTTCAAGAACACACTTGCTCTTGGTATGAACAATCTTGAGCCAATCAATCCGAATAAAATTTTCATATTCGCACAAATCTTAAAAAATATTTACAAAAATCCTACACTTGAAAGTGTTGTACTCTAATTTCACAAAAATCCTTTCAGTCATTCACAAAAATCATACACAACTTCGTTCTCTCTCAAATCTCAAACCAAAACCAAAGCAAACCCCTCTTCAAAACCCAGACCCACTACACCCACAGCAAAGAAAATAAGATAGCAGAGAGAGAGAGGCGGATCGAAGTCACAGTCGCTGGAGATGCAGTCGCTGGAGATGAAGTGAACCAAGACACCCATGACCTCTTCGAAGTCACTCTCGAGTCCAACCATATCTAGACCCTCGTCACCCATACTCTCCAAATGGTCGACTCCTGGCTCTCTGACATCTACCGCATCCACCGCCGCCGTCTCCATCGCCTCATTGTCGGCCTCGACGTCGAGTGGCGACCCTGTTTCAACCACAACATCGAAAACCCAGTTGCCACTCTCCAACTTTGCTGGGTTGAACGATTTGGCTCGAGCTGTGCTGGGACTCAAGGTACATAAGCCGAGGCATGTAACTTTGAGTAGCTGGAGGTCCACGGAGGTTGAGAGATGAGAGAGAGAGAGATGACACGGTTGTTGTTGCATAGAGACACAAAACCCCATATTCCAAGCTCTTTAGAAAAAATTCAAACCCTAACTCTTTGATTCATGTTATGTTGTGTTTTGGTTGTAAAAGTTGTTTTCTAACGGAAAAGCCAAAGGTGGGTAACGAATTGAAGTTCAGGTGGGCAAAGTGATAAGTTTTGAACCACGGGTAGGTAACGTGTAAATGGGCCAAACCTCAGGTAGGTTTACTGTAATTATCCCTATTATATATATAGTATATGATATGATTCGTGAGTTATGTGGTATTTAAGTTTAGAAATTTTGATGATAGACTTTTAGTTTTATTTAAATTAAATATTTGTTAAATATTATCCCTTAATTTAAGAAAATATGTCATAACAAATAATATAAATTAATTTACTAATTAGTTGTTCTTAGGACATTGATAATAGACTTTTAGTTAGAGTAGAAGTCAAAAGGTTGTTTATATATTTAGAAAGAAAACTTGGTTTTTGTCTACGATTTAAGTTTAGAATTTTTGATAATAGACTTTTAGTTTAAATATAATTTGAAATTGTTGAAGTTTAAATGATATGTTTGATCTAAATTAAACAATTGTTAAATATTATCCTTCAATTTAAGGAAATTTATTCAAAAAAATAATATAAAATTAATTTAATAATTAGTGAGAGTAACCATTTGACACAATCATGACTTATAAACTCAATTTTTATTATATAGTATATGATATATGATATATATATATATATATATATATATATATTTTTTTTTTTTTTTGATTATAGATTAAAGGGTTCTAAAAAAAAAATATTATAGATTATAGATTAAGGACTATGCATCAACAACAAATTAGTGAGTGATATTTAATTTGATTCCATAAATTATGATATTGTCTTTATTCATGTTATTTCAAAATCATTGTAAAGCTCCCTCCCGCCCAAATCATCTACCTATCAAAGAAAAAAAAGAAAAAAAAAACATTATAAAGCTCTAAATATAGAGCTGTGTACACAATCAAAATTGTTACAATTAGCTAATGAAAAAACATGTAACTTTTAATTTTTGGCGAAACTACACTGTTGGTCCTTGAAGTTTACTTTATGAGTGCAATTGGTCCCTCAAGTTTTAAGCATGTGCTATTGGTCCCTTAAATTTTAAAAATAAACAGTATTAGTCCATCTGTTAGCTACCATTAGTAATATTGCTTATATGACTAACAGAATAGTGACTTGAAATTTTTTTAACTAAAAAAATTACAAAAATTATTTTACACGCAACTGACCCGGTACCAAAATCAAATTTTTATCCTACGTTGTTCTAAATCAAACCCAGCTTGGCTATCCCCATCTGATTCTGAAACGCAGGAGAGAGAAGATCTCTCTTCAGCAAAGCCCTCATCGCCTCAATCAATCAAAGAAGAAGACATAATGGGCTCCGTTGTTGGCTGGCATTGCACTTGTTTCTCCTTGTTCCTCTAACTAACGCTACACACAAAAAAAACCGTGGTCCAAGAAGGACTTCTCTCTTTCTTTCTCTAAGAGATCAATGACATTGTACCTTGTTATTATCTCGTATATCATGTGCTTTGATTGTTGATTATTTAATTCTGCTACTTATTCATTTGAAGATTGTTGGAATCTGGATCTATATTCCTACTCTATCTATTGTTTTTTTTTTTCTTTGATCATTGTATAATTGAATTGCAAGCCAAACTTTTTCTTTATTGTTTGGGATCATTTAGAATTACAGCATTGTGAAGACTAAAGATAGAGAAATTCATAATGCCTATTCCCAATCTCAAATTGAGTCAGTCGGCATTGAGGATTGCACTATGGGATCCGATTTTTGGGCCGTCTGAATTGGATGTGAGTAAGGTCCGTTTAATCACTCTCTCTCATTTCAAAATCTGATGGCCAAGTGGGGTTTTGATTTGGAACCAGATAGAATTAAGATTAGATTTTGAAACCGGGTCATTTTGATTCTAGTCTAATCATTTTTGTAAATTTTTTCATTAAAAAAATTGTCAAGTTATGGTTATGTTAGCCACATAAGCGATACATTAACAATAGTTAACAAAATGATTAAGGGTTCGTTTGAAATCCACTTATTTTGTTGAAACTGAAAATTTTTTGCTAAAAGTACTGTAAATAAAGGTAAAAGTTAGCTGAAATAGTATAGTGGGATCCATGAGTAGTATCAAAAAGTGTAATGGGACTCATAAATAGTACCAAAAATAAACTTGATAGTAAAATAAGTTGGCAAAAATAATCTTTGCCAAATGGACACTTAGTCATTTTATTAATTATTCATGGGTCCCACTGTACTATTTTAGCTAACTTTTACCTTTATTTACAGTATTTTCAGCAAAAAATTTTTAGTTTCAGCAAAATAAGCGAATTCCAAACGAATCCTAATATTACTAATTTTAAAAACTTGAGAGACTAGTGCACACTTAGAACTTGAGGGACCAATTGCACTTACATGGTAAACTTCATAGACTAATAGTATAGTTTCATCTTAACTTTTATTAGCCCGTTTGGTTCCACTTTTTCAGCCCAAAACGGGCGTTTTCAAAAAAGCTAAGCCCGTTTCTGCGTTTGGTAAGTTCAAAACGCAACTTTTTTATAAAAGTTGCGTTTTGAACTTTTAGAAAAAACTGAAGACAAAATGCACAATGAAAATGGACCATCAGCGATCCATAAATCAAAACGCGCTATGCGCGTTTTGTTATATTACCGTTGCAATCATTGAAAGACCGAAATACCCACACGTTTGACGCCCCTCATCTCTCATCTCTGCTCTCCCTTCGCATTTGACGCCTCCATCTCTTCTCTCTGCCTTGCTCTGCCATCGTAAGTCTCTCTACTCTCTGTCTTTTTTCTTTGTCTTCCTTTTCTTCTTCCGCTTCGTCTTCCTTTTTGGTGAGTTGAGAGCGAAACGCCCACCACTGCAATCCTTTTTCAACAGTTGATAATCCACCACAAAATTGACATAAAATCAACAGAAAATCAAACCAAACCATCAGAAAATCCAACTTAAAATCAAGCCAAACCCACCGTATCTGCCACCATTGTTGTCTTTAGATCTGCTACCGTTGTTGCCGCTGCCGATCTGCCTTGCTGCTGCCCGGATCTGCTTGCTTCCGCCGCTAGATTTTCTGCCATGTGTGAGTTTTGGGTTTGATATATGAGAGAAAAAGAGAGTTCAGAGAGTACCAGACCTTTTGGTTTGAGACATGAAAGAGGAAGAGAGTTGAGGGAGTCCTAGAGGCAGAGAAGAATTTAGAGAGAGGGAGAAACACGGTGGAGACTTGAGATGAGGATAAGATGAATTAGATATTAAAAAGATAGATATTAATAAAATAATAGTAATAAATATTATTTAAATAGAAAATATGGTAAAAGGTGAAAAAGAGCAATGGTGGATCTCCGTTATTCCATTGTTAATTTTATTTGGGGATAATAATTAGTAGTTGTTTTTTTTCTTTTTTAATATCATATAGTATAATTTAAACTTTGTTTATTGTTATGTATTTTATTATCTTTTTTACATTTATATGTAGTATAATTTAAACTTGGATTATTGGTGTATATTTTATTATCTTTTTACATTGATTATATATACATTGTCCTTTTTGGTCATTTATCCCTCAAAAAGCCACTTTTAACAGTTTTTACCAAAAACTCAGCTTTTTCATTATGCACTTTTTAACAGTTTTTACCAAACACTCAGCTTTTTCATTATGCACTTTTTAACAGTTTTTACCAAACACTCAGCTTTTTGAAACTCCACTTTTTCATTATGCACTTTTACAAAACTCCACTTTTTCATTATGCACTTTTTCAAAAAGCTGAACCAAACTCACCCTATATGTGGATGTAGGCCATACGTAACCGTTTGAAATTCGCATATATTGTCTATTCTCTCTTCTCCTTTTCCATAACCCCATCTTAAATTTCTACAAAAGTCGGTTAGTTCAGTTTTGAGTAATTTGGCCTTTTATTAAAATTAAAAAAAAAATTTTGAATCATTAGAAATAGGGGTGGCAAAATCTGACACGACCCGCGAACCCGAGATGACTAACCCATTTATAAACAGGTCATGGGTTGAGGTTAAACGGGTTCAGGTCATATTCGAGTTGACATGGTTAACCCGTTTAGTAAACGGGTCGTGTTCGTGTTTAATATGCGAACCCGTTTGACCCGTTTAGCTTATAAAATTATTAATTATTTTGATATTATTGCTTAATTAATGGTTTTTTTTTTTTAGAATACTTTAATGGTTGTTTTTATATGTTTATTACTATATTTATAGTTGCAATTGTATTTTAGTTTTAGATATATGGGAATTGAGAAAAATTATATAGGTTTGGTATGACCTATTCATGAAATAGATTATTAAATGGGTCATTTGTATTGACCTTTACATGACTTGTTAATTAAACGAGTTAAACGTGTCGAGTCGGGTTGACCTATTTAATAAACAGGTCGTGTTCAAGTTGAAGATTCCTGACATGTAAATAGGTTGGGTTTGGGTCAACCCATACAGCCAAATACTCATGGCTTGACATGACACAAACCCGACCTGCAAACACAAATTGCAACCCCTAATTAGAAACCACCAAATGGCTTAGCTATCTTTATGCCAATACTATCATTTAATAACACTTTTATATTACAAAAGCACTTAGTTTTTGAATAAACCAGTTCAGAGTGAAGCTTAAGCTTAAGCAATCAATAGGACAGAGAGAAAGAGGGCTAAATTAATTTTGAGTAGATTTGCACAGTTGGGAAGTTATCTCAAATTTCAGCTATGTGGGTGGGCATTGATTAAAGTATACAAATTGCAACCACTCTTTTCCACCACCCATACCTTGCTTACAGAAAGCAAAAAGAGTCACAAGCAATTAAAGAAATATATTGACATTCAGGAATCAGGGCCGAACCTGCTTTTGTAGAATCTTCACAGAACTAAAGATCATACAAAACTTAAAAGAAACTGGAAACTTTTTCTTTTTCTTTTTTTAATATTTTGTTATGTTATCAAATGGTAAAGGAGATTTGACCAAATGGTAAAGAAGAAAGAGGAGAACCAAAAAAAAAAGAAAAAAAGTTTATTCAACTGCAACATTAAAATGCTTAATGGGGTATGGTAAGCTTCTTTATGCCATAAAAAGCATGTGAAGCCTCTAAACAATTACTGATCTCTCTGCTCTCTCGTATTCAAATGAAATAAGCTTTTAGGTGGTTCTGGCAAATGTGCATAACTCATTTATTGCTTGCAACTACAGGATACTCTGGCATTAATCTGATTAATTATAAACAGAACTATCCTTTGAAAAGGTTTGGGGGCTATCTTTAAGATCTTGAACCACAATCATTTGAGAACATTTATTTCTGTATGGTCCCCGTAGGTCGTAGGTACTAAGTGTACAATGGACACACATAATGTTTTTCAATCATCAATTGCAAATAGTTCTTGATAATAAGCTCAGCATTAGTAGGTAAAAAATAATAATAATAAAGAAAAAGCCAATTCAGTGTGGAATTCTTATTTCAGTATAGCTTCAATTTTACTCAGAGAATCGTTTCTTAGCTGAAAGTTGGGCTTTACAGGTAATGTTTTTACACAGTTTGAAATTTATGACTTCATCGAACAAATTTGTCTAGCATGAATAAAATAATGTCAACTACCAATATGGTTACTGAAAAAAAATTAAATAATACATGTACCTGCAGGATCTGTGATATGCTAAATACAATTTGATTATCCAAAAAAAAAATGAAAAAGAAGAAAAATTGGTACAATTGAATAAGACCATTATTTATTACTCCATATATCCACCTCCTTTGCATGATTTATTTGTTTACGTCCATTACGATTCTGCTCATTGAGATCCAATAGACTTCTGAACCACCACCAACTACATTAATTTCTTGATCCCTCTCACAAAGACAAGGTCATCTTTGACTTTCATAACCATCCAAAACAAGCTGTGCCTTTCTTTGATTTTACATTCGCATTGCTATTCTTGCAAGTTCTATACAATTTCAATCTCGAAAGTGCTACTATTGAATGTAAAAGCAAATGATACCTTTAAAGGGGTTTTGAAAAAAAGCCAATCCATCTTAATTAATTTGGTAATCAATAGAATTAAAATGAATCTAGAAAGTTTTTATTTGATATTCCCTCCACCTTTCCTTCTAGTTGTTAAGAAACTTGGGGCAACAAGAAAGCCTTCTCTATGACTTTTTGACAACTCTAAAAAGTTCTACTTCTTAGCACATGAAATTCTTCCCATACTTGTCAACCAAAGAAGAAAAAAAAAAGAATTTGTCTTTTGAGTGTTCAAAGTAGCTTAGTTTCAAAGTCTCACTTCAGTATAATTTCGGTCTATGCAATTTCCAATGGAGGTCCATATATGGTGTGAATTCTTCTGTGACATGCCTAAAGTGGCAAATAATAATGAATATAGTCCATGAACAGTAACATTACTAAATATGTTCAATTTATAATACAAAAATATAGCAGCAAGTAGAACTTGACTTCTAATCAATTAAAGGGTTAAAGCCCAAAAAAAGAAAGAAGAATTAGTTAACTAAAGAAAAATTTCCACCCTGAATCACAATCACAAAGCAATCAGTTAAAGAAATATGTAAAGGCTATAAAGTTCTTTGGCTCCCTTCTCAGGGCTAATTAAAGAAAGGGCTTTTTTTTTTTTTTTTTTTTCAAATTACATTGGGATAAGTCCTTATAAAGAAGATATCATGCGCATAATTGCCTATATAATAGTTCAATAAAATAAGCCTATGTACTTGTAACAAAGATGCCTTCTCCATAGCTCTTTTCTAAGTCTATTTCTATTATTAATTTTTTTTATAAATTGATAATTAAATTCTGAATGTTTTCGTTAAAAACATGGTTATACCAATTAGGACGTCCCCTCTTTTCTACGTTGGAAAATGACGATTGCGTAGTGGTCCTTTTCTTCCTTTAACTCCTCTGTGGTGAAGAACCAATTAATGGGTATATAATTCTCTTCTTTTTTTTTAATTCCCAGCCAAAATGAAATGTTAATTCTAGGACAAAAGAAGTGGACCACAAATTTGTAGTACTAATAAATGGCAATCTAGCACCAACTAAAACACAAGTTGATGGTGGGTTTAAATGATCGCCGAAAATTCTAAGATTTGGTCGCATTCGTAAAACTTCGTGTCGGTCGATCTTTGACACCGCCAACCAAAATGAAGATGGTATACGACAAGCTTCTTTTGAATCCAATATAACATTTAAAAAAAAAAAAAAGAAGTTAATGGAGAATATAAGAAGTTAGTAGAGTGGGGGTAGTGAGTTTATTGTCCAAAATTCCTAGGACTATTAATATGGGAAAGGGCTTAAAATATTTCTAGGGGTTGGGTGGGTCGTGGGTGTTTGGTCTTCAAGAAAAAGGAAGGAAAATGTGATCATTATCTTTGGAGAAGAATTCATTGCCATGCATGAAAGGAAAGCCCTGAAGGAATCAAAAGCTACTATTTGACCTCTGTATTTTAAAAATAAAAATTTAATTCTATAAAGATTTCTTAAAATAACTTTTACGATACCCCCAATAAAATTTTGTCACATCAAAATTTTCTTCACGCCTGTTTATATTAATAAAAAACTTTATATGAAAATAATTTTCTGTATCTTTTATTTGTTTGTTAGTATATTAAAAAAAAAAAGGTCAAATTAAAATTATCTTTTAACTTCCCATATTTTAACTCAGCAGGAAATAAAAATGTTTTCCACTTATGCTCTATTTGTTTAGGCAAAAATATTTTCTAGAAAATTAGTCATTTTCTAAAAGGTATTTTCCATAAAACTATTTCATTTTCTTATATTTGGTAATTACTTTAAATGAGTTGAAAAATAATCTTCTAATTTCTTTTATTTAACTTGCTATGAGATAGAGTTGTTTTCCAAAAAAAATTAATAGAAAACAATTTCTAAAAATAAGTTATACTTTTTCTGTTGACTAAAGATAGTTTTCCTTTAACTTATTTTTTTTATATTACCAAACACTGAAAAACACAGAAAACTATCATTACAAAAAGTTTTCCATCAAAATAATCAGAACGCAAAATTTTTTTTAAAACAATTTTATCTCACGCGGAACTAAATATTAAAAAAAAAAAAACTTTATTCATGCAAAATTAAATGAAGAAAGTTAAAAGATAATTTTTCAACTCATTTTAAAGTCATTGACTAAATATAGAAAAATGAGATAGTTTTATAGAAAATATATTTTGAAAAAATGATTTATTTTCCGAAAAATATTTATGTTGAAACAAACAGAAAAATTATAATATAAATGTCTATAAAATGCATTCATTATTTTTTTCTCAAATTACATTTTTGAAAAAATCTCTCTTCACGTGTTTTTAATGTTAACACACACGGACAGACACAGTAGGGAAAAAAAGGGGCTTAATTAATGAAATATAAATATATGCCTACAGCAATATTTGGAAGCTAGCTGCAGCAGTTGGCTAGTGACATTTCACATTTCTATGGTTGTGTGACTTGTGTCATGCTTCACTTTCTAAAAATCCGTGACATTAGTAATGCAACTCATCTATCAAATTAATCATAAGCAAATTCTTGTAGTTTAACTTGTTCCTATTTTTTAATGTATTTAATTGAGATATTCAAATTTTAAATAATTAAAACCCCTCACTTATTATAAATTATCCTCTCAACACAAATTCTTTGGCCCTTGTGTTTTACTTTATGTTACATCAATCACAACTTGTCATATATTTATTCGACCTTTTTTTTTTATAAAATAACCAATGTTTAAAATAGAAAAAAAAAAAAAATCAAACTCATAGTATATTATAATTGATTATAAAATAGAATACAAAAAGTAGGACAACAAATTTGTATTCAGCTTGTTTTAACTATCAAATTATTTATATATAAAAAAATGGTATATATTGTATGATTCACGAAAAAGATAAGGGTATATATTACATAGATATCATACAAAATATTTACTATGCTTGTAGTTGCTTGTTTCCTCATAGTCACAAGAGTATGCTCAAAATCAGATTGGCCAATTATAAACTATGAATGAAAAAACAAAAGGAAAAGAATAAACATTAACGTTATTAAATAGTAAAAAAAATCATATAAAAATCAATCCCTATATGTATCTTTATAGGAAATCCTTAAAAAAATGTAAAGTTATTATTAAAAACGTGTATCGGTAGTAGGTAACATATATCTTTATAGGAAATATCATTAAAAGGAATCCAAAAGAAAATGATACTAAGATAATCAATCATGGAGCCAACCCAAGAAGTCTAAAATCCATGATACCACTAATAAATTTAGAAGAATAGGAAATTGCACGAGAACTAGTATAATGTAAAATTTTCCCTCAAATATATTTCAATAAAGAAAAATGAAGAAGTAAAAATTCATGAACTCAAGTCCACACTTGCATCAGATTATGGAAAATAGATTAAGGTCAAAATTTTGTCCAATCAACCCTAAAAGTCACCCACATCATCTTATATAAAATTGTGCAAAACTCATCCAAATTTACAGCAACCATAAAAATTTATACTAGTACAATTTATTTGCATTTTAATTTTTTATTACTATATCTATATGTATCTCGAGAGTGAGGGAAGAGCATGGGTGATGGTTGTGAGGTGTGAAGAGAGAGAAACACTTAAAAAAATAAGAATATTTAATATTTTAATAAAATATATTAAAAAATAGATAATTCGATATAGGTGTTTTTCAAAAGTGGTTAGGTAAAATAGAAAAAATAAGTTCTAATACTAAAATAGCCTTGCGTGTACTCAGAAGTTCTTCTATATTTTTTTTTGTCTAAAATTTTTTAAGTAGTAACTGTAATTTTTTTTTGAACGTGTGTTTGAAAGTGATGTAGTGATATATATAAAAAAAATTGGGTAGAAAAAATAAGATGAGCGTGAGGGGAAAGAAGAGTAAATTTTAAAAGTTCTCTTAGTTTTTTGTTTTAAAAAAACTGGAGGTGTTTTATTCGGATGAAAATGAATATAAAAAAAATGGCTAAATATTAGAGAATAAAAAGATGAATGTGAAGGGAAAAAAACCTAAATTTTAGGAGTTATATTTTTGAATTCAAAAAGATAATAGCTATAGGTGTAGTAGAAAGTATAGATAGATTGATTATTTGTTTAACAATTATGACCATATTTTTAAAATAAGTTACCCTTCATTAATGAGGGTATTTTTAAACCATATAAAAGTCCAATTTAAAGAGATGAATTCTCTTATAGATAGTATAAATAAATGAAAATTTTTGCACAAGTTGATATAAATGCTTAAGCAAGTATATTGTCAACTTAAGTGCAACCATAAACTTATTTGTAAATAATCTTATAGTTTAACTTACACTTATTGGTGTTTTTAATGAAAATATTCAAAATTTAAATCTCTCTCCCCTAACTATCAAAGTATCAAAAAAACAAAATTTATTTTTGAGTTTGGTTAATGAGTGTCTTTAAGATATTTATCAATGGATTATTTTTAAAAATTGTTGATACAACTTTTATGAAAAATATAAAAAGTGTGTTAAAAAATCAGTTTTTTTTTTTCTTTTCCTATAAAAAGTTTCTAAATATATTTCTTAAACTAATCCTTAGGATATTTGTTAACTTTTTCCTTCATTTAAAAAAAAAAAAAAAAAAAAATTATCTTTGAAGTACTATAAACCCAAATAAAAATAAATTTATCAAAATACACTGTCCCTATTCATTTCTATATATATATATATATATATATAAAACACGCACGCACGCACGCACAAACACTCTGTGAATAGTACATTTCCAAAGTAAATTTGGGTAAGTTGACACAGTATTCTCTACACAGCAAAAGCAAGAGAACACCATTGTGATCAGGGGACACTATGCACTATATATAAAGCTTTAACTCTCAAATCAAAAGTCCCCAAAGCCGTCCTTCTCTCCAAGACTCCAACCCCACTCTCTCTCTCTCTCTCTCTCTCTCTCTCTCTGTTCAGTTCCTTCCTGTGACCTTCCTTCCTCAATGTGTTCCTGAACTTTGCCAACCAATATATTCAAAACCTCTTTCCCTTCTTCTTCATATTCTTTGTCTCTGTGTTTTGTTTTGTTCTGTTCTGTTCTACTTTTACATGCAGCTGCTTCAATGGGCAACCTGTGTGGCTGTCTGGCTCCCAAGCCAGTGAACAAAAGAAAAGCCACAAAGAGACTTGCCAATGCAAACAACACAGCAGCAACACTGTCTTCCAATTCAAGCAACAGGTGGACTCGAATTCGATCATCGCGTAAAGACAAATTCGTTGATGATGCTTTGATTCAAGAACAAGCTCTTGCTGCTGCCGCCACCATCATTTTACAACAACAGCACAACGGCTCTCTGCCTTTCGATCGCTCTGCTTCGCTTAGGTACCCCAACTCTAAGAAGAATCAGCTGCCACGGAGTTCTAGCTCCAGAGCTCGCTCCCTCACCGACCCTCTTCTCCAGCCTCAGCAGCTTGTTAATCAGGTTTGCCTTGGTCTCTGCCTTTCTGGGTTTTTTTCTTTTTTCTTTTGGTTGAAAGTTGTTGAATTGGATGGTTTTGTTAGAGTTTGGATTGTTCATCGAGTGTAATATGTGTTTTTTTTTTTTTTTTTGGAATGGTAATTAAATAATGAATACTTGAAGGTCTTACCAGCTTGGTAATCAGGTTTGTCTATCTGGGGGGTTTTTTTTTAGTTGAAAGTTGTTGAATTGGTTGGTTTTGTTAGAGTTTTGACGGTTCTGTTTCTGGATTTCTCTTTCTTTCTTTTTATTTTTTTTAAATTTTTTTTAATGGGTTTTTGGGTTTTCTTGCAGTGGAGGTGTTGGATATGGAAATTTTGGAATTGTATGGTTGTGATGCTGAAATGATGTTTAAGACTTCGGATTTTTTTTTTTTTTTTTTTTTTTTTTTTTTTGTGTGTGTGTGTGTGTGGTGGGTGGGGGTGTGGAAAGGGAAATATAATAATAAATGCTTGATGGCCTTCAATTAGCTTCGATATTGTTTGCTTTGTTTTGTGTGTGTGAGCATTGGTATGCGCTGTGTTGCTTTTGCTATCTTAATGGTTGATTGATTAGTGATTACAATGTGAATTGGGAGAAGGGGTCCTCAGTTGATGTATTTTCTTATGTATATAGATATTAAGACTTTTGGAACATGAATTGACTATTCTGAGTATATTCTTGATGGTCCCTGTATGAGATGCTCTTGTTTAAGCCCGCATTTGAATATATTAGTGGGGGCATGCAATTCTCTATAGTTTTCATCTATTGGATTCTCGTTTAACGAATTAAAGTTCATTGAAGAGGACTCTGAACAAAAAAAATGCAGGTCATGACACTTTGGTGCAGAATCTACGTCTCTAATTCTCTTTGCTATCTAATGTGCACCACTTGGGACAGCCCTAGTCTCTTTCTTCAAAACTCTTAAAAGAACCATTGCGTATGTCCACTCCTTTCTATAGTGGCTAAGGATGTATTTTTGGTCTGCATCCTAAAATTGGTTACATGACCTGAACTGCTATCACTCTTATACTAAATTTGTGATGCAAGGGTAATTGCAGGAACCAATAAAATTATAGGCAACGAATGGCTAAACATTGGAATGGTTTCTCTTTGTTCTATGCAAAACGTAAATCATGACTGGTCAGTTAATCTAAAATAGTTACAACTTTAGACATGACAAATCTTTATACATAAGGGTGGTGTGAACAAACTGTTTGGAATAAAGTATGGTGTCTTAAGTTTCAAATTCTTGTTATGCTTTTCACCTCTTATCATTTTGACTTGCTTATGATTCCCAAATATTTCTGTTTGACAGGATATAAAGCTTGATGATCTAGAAACCAGCCATTTTGTCCTTATCCATGGAGGCGGCTTTGGTGCGTGGTGTTGGTATAAAACTATAGCACTTCTAGAAGAAGGTGGTTTCAAAGTGTCTGCCATAGACTTAACCGGTTCTGGGATTCATACATTTGACACAAACAGCATTATGAGTCTTTCTCAATATGTGAAGCCACTTAATGATTTTCTTGAAAAACTTGCTGAGGATGAGAAGGTTCTTTTCTATTGATATTAGCTTATTCTATTTATTTAAATTTTTATGTGTTCACCGTCACTACTTTTTTCTTAGGGGGAGAGAGGTATTGCTGTTACCATGAACAGTTTACTACCAACTTCAAATAGAATTAATGAAAACAAGATTTAACTGCTAATCACCATGATGTGTTTCTTCTTACACATTAGAGTTGCTCAAAATTATAATAACTAGGGCATTTACTTCTCATCTTTTTGATGTTCTCTTTGAAAAGAATAACATGAGGTGCTTTCCCGCTCCTGCTAGCAAGATCTCTGCCATTTTTAAAAAATTTGAAGGCTTTGCCTTTCTGGGGATTCATGAGATGAGCAAAACTACCTAATGCAGAAAAAAATGAGATAGAAAGAGAGAGTGATGAACAGAATTAATCCAGCTTGCTCTTCTTATAAGAATTCGAACTTGCTGTTGGGTTGTTGAGTTCAAAATTCTTAATGGAAATAGGAATCATGGTCACACTTTTAGCATATAAAATGATATTAACTACATTTGAAAAGGAGGTTATGTGTCACACTGCTAATTTGGAAAGCAGTAATTAAAAAGCTTTTAATGGTTGTACTCAATCTATATTAGTCATCTAGAATAGTGAATTCTGCTGTTGAATTGCTGTTGCTAGTTGTTTGCTATTTCCGCTTAGGGTAAAACTTATATACAATTCTTTAGGTGTTGTATCTTAGGTTCCCCAATTGAATTCAACCACATGTTTGTATTGACGAATGCAGTAAAAAAAATGTTATATTTTCCAAAGACTATTAAATTCAACCATGTGTTTCAATGGTCAATGCAACCATATGGTTGAATTTAATTGGAGAACCTAAGCTACAACACCTATAAAGTTGTACCAAAGTTTTACCCTTCTACTTATAGCTTTTGGTTTACATTTGTGTTATTTGATGTTTGAATCTGAATTGGTACTTAAATTGTCAGAACATTTCCTCTTCTTGAATAGATCTCTTACATTTTCTCTTTTCTCTTTTTGTTTTTGAAATTTTATATAGGTGATCTTGGTGGGACATGATTTTGGTGGTACATGTATATCACATGCAATGGAAAGTTTTCCTTCCAAAATTTCAAAGGCTATTTTTGTTGCTGCGGCTATGTTGACTAATGGACAAAGCACTCTTGATATGTTCACTAAACAGGTTTTCCCTTCATTCTAGTATAACTGAATTTCATTAATTGTTTACTTTCTTTAAATGATGAATTTCGCAATTTGATACTTTCTTTAAATGAAGTTTGCTTTCTTTTAGTGAAACATCCACCCCCTCCCCCCCCACACCCACCCCCCACCCCCCCCCCCCCCCCCCCCCAAAAAAAAAAAAAAAAAAAAGAAAAGAAATAAGCATTTTCCTTTTTTGATGAATTTTATTACATTATACAGTTACAGTAATTAGGAATACTTTTGGGTTGAACTGATTCTCAAGATTTCCTTGCATAACTTAAACCTCTCGGTTTGGAACTGGCATTGTGCCTCCACAAATGAGTTACCTGTCATGGCCTTTAATGATGCTGAATGCTTTCTGTAATGTGTAGTTTAGCTATCATTTTCATATTTATTTTTATAAAGTATTAAGAGGCCCCCCCAAAACAAAAAAGAGAGAGAGAGAGAAGGAAGATTAAAAAAGAGAAAAAGAGAACTTGCTTTTGCTTTGAGATATTACTCAAAATCCTCATGGAATGAAATTACACGCTAGCTTGACTCGAGGCCATGAATAAAATATTAAGTTGAGAAGTAGTTCTAGGCTTTGAGCATGGTGCATGCCTTATAAGCCTGACACCATGACGATGAGCCTTGGTGATTCATAAGATGCATTTTCTAAGAAATTTCAACCAATGTCTGACCATTGCATTCCTCTTATGATAAGTTCATCTAAAAAAAGAAGGGATATATTGTTGTTATTTTCGAAGAAAAAAGTTTAGATATATACATTCTCTGTGTTGACATTGATTAATAAATTAAATCTATTGCAGGCAGGATCAAATGATCTAATGAGACAGGCTCAGAAATTTTTATACGCAAATGGGAATGATCACCCTCCAACAGCTATTGATCTAGATAAGTCATCGTTGAGGGATTTGTTATTCAACCAAAGTCCTGCCAAGGTATAATTTACTTTTAATATAAAATTATATTGAATGTTTATTCTTTGATGAGGTGATTCGATTCCTTTGTAAATTGAAGTAGTTATACATGATCGCAAAGTTGGAAGACTGTGTTACTGCATAGCTTGTTAGGAAAATAGATTTGCAGACATAAACCCATATGTACTTGTGGAGAAGGATGAAGGTGAACCTGCATGCTGACGGTGTTGGTACCTGGGTATTGTCTTGACTGATTCTTCACAGTTAAGATTTAAGAATATCTATCTGTGAACATTTGAACATTGTAGGTTGTAGCTCTAAACAGGTTATCTCCATGACATTGGTGATGAAAGGACTTGCTAACTTATTTTGCCCTACTGCCAGTGAGTTAAAGCTCAAATCGCACCACTTTGTGTTGGGGAGATTACACTTTAGGGAGATTTCAATTGAAAGCCCTAATGGGCTCTTATAACAATTTTGACATAGGATCTTTAGGAATTCAGAATTAAATTAGGGTTCTTGATGAGATTGTTAGGGATGTTGAATAGGGTTTGATGTTTAAGGGTTTAGGAAGGTTAAGTAGTAGAAATATTGGATCTTGAATTAATTTGAGGGATTCTTGGTATTAAAATAATGAATAGAATGAGAAACAAAGAAAGATAAACCATAGACAATCATACTTGGGAAGGAGAATAAAAGATCACACTTAGAAAGGAGAAGGCAATCTAACCCTCAAAGCTTAAAATAAGTTGTTGGAGTTTTGTTAATTTTAAATTTCTCAATTTTTATCTTTATAAAACAAATGAAACCTTTTTTATAGGCTATTGCCAAAAAAATTCCAAGAAGAATTAGGAACCTTATCCTAGAAAGGCTAAGACTCTTCATAGTAACAAAAAAGAAATTAAGAATTTCTAAACCAAATAGAAGGGGATCTTGATGAGCTAGCTACCTTGTTGCACATCATTGTCAGCTCTGATACCACTTGTTAGGAAGATAAGGCCTTTGGGAGACTTCAATTGAGACCTCAATATAACATACAAAGGCACCACCTTATAACATACAAACGATCTTGGAAAGATAAGACCTTAAGACTTCAATTGAGACCTTAGACCTATGGGTTCTGGTCCTTTTTCGAAGATCATTTATATAGGGCTTAATAGGCTTGCATTTGCCCCATGGGCTTTCTTCCTTCACCATGTTTCACCCATGGGAACCATATGCCATCCAAAGGACCAAAGAACCATGTGTTAGTACTCAGTCCCACACACTCATCCATAGGATCCCCATACATTCACATCACCTTGCCACCGTTAGTCTTGTGTTGCATCATTCTTATTTTTGTGGGTCTTTATCCAAGTTCATTTGTATAGGATTTTGTGGGATTGTATTGTGCAATGCTCACTTGTCCAGCCTCTAAGCACACACTCTACCCTTGCTTCAATTGCAAAAGGGACCACTTTGCTACTCTGCCACCGTCAACTCTCGTACCACTTTTTATGACAACGGAAGTTGTGATAGCACTTGTTGTGGAAATTACACCATGGGGAGACTTCAATTGAGGCCTTAATATAACATATTGAGATATCACTTATCTCAAGTTCCATACACTGCACGTGGGACTTCCATTCACACTTGTATACCCAACACCCCCTTTCTAAGAGCAAGGTAAAGGGTGAGTTCATGGATTCAAGATTCACCAGGTGCATTACTTATTCAAAGAAAAATTTCTCATTTCTTACTAAATTGTATAATTGACGATTATAAAGAGACATGAAGCTCCAAGTTAATATGTCTTGACTCTTGACTGTGTCTTTGCAATGACTGATATTTGTATGTGGTGGTGTGCACATTGAAGCAATTGAATAATCATAAAACATGATGAAGATTTCTTTTTTCAAGGATTAGTGGAACACTCTGCAATTGGCTAAATGTTTTATAGTTTCAGTGATTTTGAAATGGATGTTTCATAAGGTTCTGTGTTGGGAAGAAATTTCTGGGAAGTATGAAAGTGGCTGCTATTGCTTGCCATGCTAATTTGATTTGCGTTCAACGGTGAAGCAACACTCATTCCACAAAAGTCTGCATTACTATTTTTCTGGTCAACTGTGTAGATTTGAATTTTTTGGGATGTGCAGTTGTTCATATTAGGGAAGTTTGCAAGGCCCATCTCTTTATGTGGAAGTGAAATTAAATGTCAGCATGAAGTGGCTTTTTCTTTTTTTTTTCCAAGGGAACGAAAAAACAATTTTATTTTGGAGTGCACTGCTTGCATTGTCCTTTATTTTTTATTTGGGTTTACAAATAAAGGACACAATTGAGTAGCACATAGAAGCCATTCTAATAGAAGTTGCAAACACTCATTTGGTTCGTAAATTCTGGTGTTACATCTCTCTTTTGTGTGTGTGTGTAAGAGAGAGACTATAGTGTCATTTCCCTTCTTTTAAAACTTTTTCCTTTCTGTTTCTACTATTCTTGATGATCGCATTCTGCTTCTACCATTCTAGGATGTTGCTTTGGCATCTGTTTCAATGAGGCCAATACCCTTTGCACCAGTTTTGGAGAAGCTCTCTCTTACTGACATGAAATATGGATCTGTGAGGCGGTTTTATATTGAGACTCCAGAAGACAATGCAATATCCAGCACTCTCCAAGAGAGCATGATAAACTCAAGCCCCCCCGAACGGATCTTTCGGGTAAAAGGCGCTGATCACTCGCCGTTCTTCTCAAAGCCTCAAGCACTACACAAGTTATTGGTAGAGATCTCAAAGATCCCCTCAACTTAAAAATCAGTCTTGTAGGTAGATGGTGTCCACAGGTTTCTTCATGCTAAAGCTCCACTGACATGATATAGTCAAACTACTGGATTCAGTAATGTATGCACTTGCATTATAACAGGGTTACGAGTAATGTAAATGCTCGTAGCATTGAAATAATTTTATCTAGCGCTTCACTTTTTTTTTTTTTCCTGAGTTTCTTCCCAAGCAAGATATGTTCATATGTATGGTACTAAAAATTCAACATGTTTTGAGGTAGTTTTTCTACCATTTCGGTGAATTCATTTTTAGGTAAATTTTGGGGGAGGGGGTTCAAACCCTGGAGATTGGACACCACCACTGCCATTTTGGTGCATTCTTTTTGTATATGTTGGTCAAATATATCTCATGGTCTTTTTGAATGGTTGATTGGATCTAGTGTATCTAAAAGTCAACATAAAGACATATCTATTAGGGGTATTTTTTTTTTTTAAAAAAAAATTTAAAAAAAAAGGTGAGGGGTGGGGAACTGAACAATGGCATCGAAACCGACCAATTTGTAAGCTTTATGAAATATTTAGCAAGGACATGACAACACAATTAACATCTCTTCTAACCCAGCTAAAAACACAGTAGATAAAACATTTGCTAAGCTCAAACATATTACACACAGAAGTGGAAATAGACCATTCCGTAAAAAATAAACTTGAATTTAAAGCATCCAAAAAAGGAAAATTCTAGTTTCTATTGAAGTGACCCATAAACCATAATTATGTTCTAGTTCCCATGAAACAGCTTTTCATAAATTAACTTTTCTTCTTCTTTTTTTATAATGATTTTGCCCATATTCTACACCAAACAGTGGCTTCAGTCACCAGATCTACCCTCCTGCAGTGGAGCAAAGCTTTATATGCAAAGATATTAGTAGGTGTAGTAGTGGTCCAACAGACAGACAGACACACTTCATTGCAACTGTGAATTTGTCCACATTCTTGATGCTTTAACACAAATTTTGGGTTTTAGCTCTTTTTCAGATAAAGTTTTTAGCTACCTCCACTTATTATCTTTGGTATTCCTTTGCCTCAGCAACAAGAAAGCATAAAAGTAGAAGCAAAGTGCACTACAAGGGTTCCTCCTCACTGAAGTTTCTTCATCATAAATATTGAACCCTTTTCTTTGCTTCTTCTTCCTTTTTTTTTTTTTTTTTTTTTTTTTTTTTTTTTTTTTTTTTTTTTTTTTTATTCCCTTCCATTTTCAACAAAATCATGTTTCAACAAAATTATGAGAATAGGGCTTAAGTACTAACAAAATTTTTCTAAGGCTCCCACATGTTTTTTGACGTACAAATTGTCTCAATCATGCATCTGTCAGAGTAATTGGATGGTCACAATCTTTCTTTCTCTTTTTATATGAATGGTCACAATCATTATGCTGTTGTCATTGGCTTAACTAAAATAATAAATAAATAAATAAAATATATTGTTGCCTTTAGTGCATGTCTGTTTGTTGGCAGTTGGCACAATTTTTAGGTTGTGTTTGTATTTAAATATATATATTTTTAATTTTTAAATAATATTATATATATTTTTACATAATTTTTTTTATTTATATGTATTTTAAAAAAAATAAAAACTGTTGTTTAAACACATGTACTAAACAAAGCCTTAGTTTTTGAAATATAAGTTCTTTAACAAAATTATACTAAAAAAATATTTTTAAGATCAATTTATTTTTACTTTTGTTAAATAAAAAAAATTGGGGTTTTAAACCGTCCACCCAAATAAACACAATAAATTTATTAATTAATACTTTAGGTTTTTTTTTTTTTCCTTCTTTTAATACTTTAAGGTTTGTTTCACCTAAAATTGAGTTTAGTGTACACACTGCTTATCAAAATTAAAGAATTACGAAAGCACATAAATTTCAGAGATCTAATTTTATTTGTTAAAGTGTCAGGTTGGTAGAAATCTTTTTAAATTTCAGAGATCTGATTTTATTTGTTAAAGTGTCAGGTTGGTAGAAATCTTTTTACTTTCTTTTTTTTTTTTTGAAAATAAAAATTAACAAAATTGATTTTTTTAAAAACAAGTTAATTTTCTCTCTTTTTTTGGTCACGTATTTAACCTAAAAATTATAGTTTTTGACTCATCTTTAGGAAATAAATGATCAAAAATTACGGGTAAATCTTATAAGTTTTTTTTTTTTTTTTTTTTTTTTTTTTTTTTTTTAAGAAAAACTACAGGTAAATCTTATAGGTTGTTAATTGTCGGTGATTGAATTACATCAAATGTCAGATCAAATATAGTAGTGTCAATACCATGTGAGTCCCATGACTTTGCCGACTAAGGCCGACCCTTTAACCTGACTCAAAAAGCCAGCTCACACAATGGCCATGTCAATTTTGCCATAGCATAGGACGATTGTAATTAAAAAACAAAACAACAAAAACAAAAACCATAATGACATTTGGAGCTGTTTTAAAACTTTGATTTGGATTAGAATTTAAGTTAGTGAACGTTTGGATTGAGTGAAAAGGGTTTTCAGCTGCCGTGCGTTTTTAGTGGATATGTGCACTATTTATAAGTACTTTATTCAATAAAAAAAAATTAAAATTGGGTTCTATGGTATTATTTATATATTTAAAAATTATTTTGTTATAGTGTTTTCAGCTTTCAGTAATAAGCAATATTCAAACAGATGTATGGACAGTTTCTTATTATTATTATTATTATATTTTTTTTAAGTTTCTTGTATGGAGTCTATGGACACGCTTATTTACAAATTTTTGACATAACTTTTTATTGCGATGCAACGTTTGAGCCATACGTAAATGATGTAATTCAATGTGTATCGGTGTGTTAATGTAATTTTAAGGGCTTATTTGTTTAGTGATTTTTAGTAACGTTATTTTGTGAAAATGTGTGGGTGAAAAAAATGTGTAGAAATACATGTAATGTTGTTTAAACATTGCAAGTTGTTGTTTAAACAACAATAACAAACACCCCCTAAGCTTTTTGTTAAAATTTTTATTTTGATTATGCACTTTATTATAGTTAATAATATGATGATGTGAGATATTACACAAGTAACTTATCTTCATGGGTGTCACTTATTTAATACTAAGGTCAAATTACTAATTACTAATAGAAATGGAGGTAAGAGTAAGAGACCACCTTTTTCTTTCTAGCACCTTATAAAAATGGAATCCAAAATGAATGATCAAAATAAAAATCTTGAGGCTAAAAATGAAAGAGTAATGATAGACACAATGGTTTTCACAATAAATTTCACACTAGTTGAATTGGCTGATTATTATTGATTCTTATAAAGACCCATCATTGATACTACTTTATTATTCATTATTAACAATTTATCACCTTTGACATATGTGAAATTTGTTATCAATTGTGATGTGCCTCTAGACTTAATGAAAATGAAAATACCACACAATTTTACACACACATTGTCACAATTGTTCTACATGTTAGACAATAATTTACTGTCTCTTATTATTGGATTCATTATTTTTTCTGCACTACTCGCATTTTGTCAAGTAAAATTAAAATGTGCGTAAAAGTGTATAATAGTATTAATGACGAAAATAACCCAAACTATTAGTACAAAAAGCTCACTCTCAAGTTGGACCAGTTCTCCCACCAATTTCTTATACTTTTTTTTCTTTGAAAAATTTGAAAGTTAAAATCTCCCTATAAATATATACACAATAATGTGCTTGGTAGCTTTGCTTTGCATTTGGTTCTCATTCACTCTCTCTCTCACTTTGCTTTGCTTCAAATTTGGGTCCTCAAAAGAAAGGTACGGAACCCAAACCCAAATCCCTTCTCATCTCAGATCCCATTTTCCATCACTCTCTTTCTCACTCATCTCATCTCATCTGCTTGTTTTCTTTCTTCCACATTTTGATATCATCCATGTCTTTCTTCTAAATTTCTATTGTGAACATGAAAATTTTGTTGTACAATTCGGATTTTGTAAAATGCTTGTTGATTTATGCATTATTTTTTTGTAGCTCGTAATGTGATTTACATAAAAGTGGGTTTGAATGTGTATTCTTTTGCTCCATTGATAATTGGTTATGTGAACTTGGTAGGGAAGATTTTAGAATCTTGCTTGAAGACCACTTGGAGTCTTTCTTCTTTTGTTGTTTTTGTTTTTAAGGAGAATTCCCAAACTGGGGTTTTTTTTTTTTTGATTATATAAACTGGGTATTAAGAATTTAAGATCTAAGAACCATGTGTTTAGAATATAGCAAAAGGAAGCTCCCTAAGTTGGGTATTGAGAGTTGAATGAGTTAATAACTTAAGACATAGAGCAAAGGTCCATGTGGAAAAAGTTTATATGGAAGAACAGACCATTTTTATCCTAAGACTTAGAGAGATAAGAAATTTGTATGTTGTTGCCTTATAAATTATAATACCATCTGTTAAATCATATAATAGATAATAAAAGTTAAGTGTGTCTCCAAATGGCTAACACAAGTGTTTTTTGAGAAATAATTATAATATGTTGCTAACCCGCAGCTCGAACTCTTTTCCCCCAGGCCCCTAAGCACTTTGTGCATGGGGAGGTGCCAATTCAACTATAGGGCCTTTGGCGCTAACACAAGTGTTATACATGATACGGCGTGCTTTCGCCATATAGTTATAGTGCACCACAAGTATATTAGAATATAGTTTGCCTTAGGTGAAATTTTTTTTGCCTGAGTTTTAAGAAGTTAAGTTAAAAAAAAAAAAAAAAAAAAAAAAACAACAACAACAACAACAACAAACACTAATTTGATTAACCAGAATTCTATAAAAATTTAAGAAAATCTTTTTATTTAATTTAAATTTTTTTAGTGTCCTTCTGGATTAGTTTTTGTGGGGGAGCTTATTTGTTAAAAGTTGACAGAAGTACAATTATATTTAGAAAAGTGATACTTTAAAAAGCTATATATAAACAAATAAGCTAACCAAAAAAGCTAATAATCCAAATGCACGCTCAACTAGCATAATATTTTGTTTTAACAATAAAGTTGGTCTTACATGATGTGCTTTCACCATGTAACTTGAAATAATTATTTTTCTTTTATTTATACTATCTATTTAATTGTTCAAATTCAATTATATTATCGAAATATTTTCTTAGTTTACATCTGATTTTTTTTATCAATATGTGCATCGCACCGGCATAGTATTAATTTAGAAAAGCCTAGCATTTGTGTGTGCAACATAAATCATCAGGTTGTAGGGTTGAAATACTCACGTAGTGTGAAGGCAAGGTAAGGTGGAAAAGTGCATACGGATATACAGAGTCTACAGGCTATATGGGACTAGCAACTACATGTGCAATTTAGTTATCTCATCAAGTAAGGTGCTCAGTTACCGATATAGCTTGATATATTCAAAATTTTGATGCCTAACCACACTCACAAGGTAGAAAATGCATCATCAAGATTTTGAACAAAAATTGCGCTCAAAGCCATTCAGTCAAAGAGCATATCTGGCTTGAAAAGGCATGCCTTGCACTTGTCTGGGCCACTCAGAGACTTAGACACTACATGCTAGCCTACCAAGTCTGGCTTTTGTCCAGGACAGACCCATTAAAGTATATGTTCGACATAAAAAGTATTATCAAATGACTAGATAAATATAGTTCTTTTAGGTGTCCATACATGAGTGTCTTCATGTGTGCCCATTCATTTGCATACAGATATGTGTACAAAGGCACAATCTGTGATTCACCTAGTTCATGGGAGAATAATTTGTGATGCTTTCTGTATGTTGTATGTGAGTTTGGTGATGTTTTCTTGTACCTACTTCCCGTATGTGCCAAAAGCAGAATGAATTTTGAAGTTTGTAAGTTCTCATAATGGGTGATTATGCAAATTTAGGAAATCCTATTGAGTAATGTATGTGAGTTTGGTGATGTTTTCTTGCACCTACTTCCTGTATGTGCCAAAAGCAGAATGAATTTTGAAGTTTGTAAGTTCTCATAATGGGTGATTATGCAAATTTAGGAAATCCTATTGAGTAAAGGAAAACAAATGGGACGTGGACGTGGTGTTAGCAATGGTGGTGGACAGAGTTCTTTGGGTTACCTATTTGGAAGTGGAGAGACCACTAGCAATGCCCAACCTGCTCAGAAGAGTCAGAACGAAGGGCCAGAAGTAAACAATGTTCCTTCTCAGAAGACTACTGCTGCTGCTTCTCAACCAATTGATAAGCCTATTCCAGCAGGTGTTCCAGGGCATCTTACAAACAATTACTTCCGGGCAGATGGGCAGAATTGTGGCAACTTTATCACGGTATGATCCTAGTGAAGCATGTAGAGATTATTTAGATTAAATACAATAGTCATTTTTCCTAGATTTCTATTTTGTCTTATTTTTTTTCCTAAATCCATAGGCCCTTTGGATTCTTTTGGGTACTCAAGTCTTGGGACTGATATATTTAGAGAAAAGAAACGTATTATAAACCAGAATCCTTCTTTGCGTTTGTTATCCAAGATAAAGTAAATCCACAAAATCTAAAAGGTATCAAAGTGGGGGTGATTGAAGTATGCTAGAGCAGAAAAACAATTCAAAAAGAAAACAACCAAGGTTAGCCTAAACTCATATCTGACAAAAATTACCACAAAAAAAAAAAAAAAGGAAGAAAGAAAAAGAAAAAAGGAACTCCTAGAAGGTTCATCCAATTGTTAATATAATTGAGAAGTGATTTTGAAGGAACTGCATGGATGAAGGTATAAAGATCTCCTTGTTCTATATGCTTACTCTAATTACCTTGTGGGCCTTGATAGTTTAGGTGGGTTCTTACTAAGAGAATGTGTATACCTATACTTCTGTATGTTACTCAACTTAGATGTAGCTTGTGTTTTTCTACATGATGGATTCTGTAAGGATCATGCTTGCTCTTAATCTAACTTACATGAGTTTCAACGTCTCTTATCTTTAGAAGTTTCCTGGTCAATTGCTCATTTGTAATTGTAGTTTGTGACGTTCTCCTAAGAGTGCTTGCTCATCACAAGTTTCTATCTGGGAATTTTCCTCGTGACATTGAGTATGTTCTTATTTAGTTCTTCTTAGAATGGAAAACAAGGTCAGAACTCAGAAATTGGTTTGGCTTCATCGTAGTTGCAAATTCATAACTTCTAATACATTATGGATGGAAAAACTTCATAAGCCTCATACTTCATTAGTAGAATTACATTAGACCCCCCATCTGTTAGTATGGCACAAGGTGGGGGAAACCAGTGCTAATTACTGCATCATTACTACAAGTCATCATTAAGCTTGATTTGGTTTCCCCTTTTATCTGAAACTTTCGAGTGATTGAGTAATTTCTAATATGCATAGAAATACAATAGGGAGTTTATAAGCTAATATGACGAGGACACCCAGGGAAACCAAAAGAATTCCATTTTGTTCAAGTGTTCAATAGCATTGAGTCCTTAGTCCTTTTGCCAAGCATGGTATGTTCCACTATAAAATTATGCCCTGCTTTTTTGTTCAGATATGATGTCCAAACTTCTCCAAACTAGAACTGATATTGCAGCATATTATGAAATGAATGTGCACTCTGGCTTAAAATTGGAGAAATGCACTTAAACCATATCTTAATTCTTCTACCTATTGCATTTTGTCTCTTTTCATCAATTCCTTTTCAGTGGAGGATATCCTATTCATTGCAGTTTGGAGGGAGCATGTAATTTAGTTTTGATTTTGCATTTTGTTCTTTTTTCCCTGAAGAATATTGTTGGCTCTATGCCCTAAGTGATTTGTCCTTAATTATGCAATTTGATATTCAAGGATCTCTTCTACAATCATAATATTTTTGATGATGTTTTCAAAATGGCTTGCGAATCTGGGTGCAGGATCGACCATCTACCAAAGTTCACGCTGCCCCTGGTGGTGGATCTTCCCTTGGTTATCTCTTTGGTGGCGGTGAGAACTGATTTCTTTGATCTTCAAGGATGCACCAACCGTGCACTATTTAGCAGTGACCTCACTATTATGAAAATTTGTGTCTATCTCTAAAGTTTGCTTTGTCCTTGTGCTGTGTAATGTGTTGCCTTGATGGAATTCATGTGGCCAGACATATGTAGTCTTGGATTTCATTATCAAAAGCTTGTCCTTGTTCAGTATTTAGTCTGTTTATCAAATGTGTCAACTAAAACATTTGTCTACATTGTAATCATTTTTCTTCCAAATGACAATTGATCATCATGCAAAAGAGACAGTAAATCTTGCCACTCATCACCATGGCCCACTATGAGCAATTGCACAAATTAAGCACTTAAGCTTGATGTGGCTATAAGCGAGCCAGCTAGAGTTGTGCTAATGCAGCAAACTAACATGAACTTTAGGCTGTGCCCTTATGATAAATTGATAAACAAATTCTGTTTCTGAGACAAAATTCATAATTCAGAATAATGAGAATATGAATTTGTTGTGAGATTGTGGTTTGTGGTGCTAAACAGAGCTCGAGGAGACCCATTTTATAAAGCGACGCGGGGCTGAAGTGTCTTCTTGATATTAAACTTTTTACTCTCTGTTTCAGTTTCTTTTTTTTAATTAACAAAATTAGTTTATTTATTTATTATTTTTTTTTTTTTTAAAGTTTTCGACGTTGTTCTGTTTTTTTTGTTTGTTTTTGTTTTAAAAAAATTTTAATTAAATATAGGTTGTCAATTGTCTGTAACTACGTGTCAGTGGAGTATTAACGATCAAATGTCAAATCAAATTAATGTTGGGCCTGTTAGCAACACCACGTGAGTCCCATTTTCGCCGGATTTGGATCCGAGGCTATTGCACCCTTCAATATCACATTGAAGGGTTGAGATTGAAATCAAACTTTAGTTCTATCCTTAGATTAAAATAATGAAAATAATAAGAACATTTTAACTTCATCTCTTTATCTTTTTTACTATTTTTAACTCTAATTATTGCATTAGATCTAAATCCAACTTTACCAACTAAGACTGACCTGTTAACCTAACTCAAAAGTGGATAAAGTTTCTCTCTAACTTCCGTCAATATCTTTTTATTAGATGTGAACTTTGAAAATTTAATTATTAAATTTTATATTATTATTATGTCCTTCATTTTTGCATAATTTCAAGAAAATTAAAAATCAATATAACTATGCTATCAATAAAGTGTTTATATTTCAATTTTTTGTAATCTTAAAAAATAATTTTAATGATTGAATAGTAAATAACATTTAATTTGAACAAAATTTAACACGTATATTAAGAACATAAAGAACATGTAATCCAACGGTTAGATTTTCAAATTTCACATCTAATAAAAAAATATAGAATGAATTTGAAGGGTTTCTCTTCAAACTGTCCCTTAAGCACACACACAATGACCATGTCAATTTTGTCAAAGAAACAAAATGATTGCAATTTAAATTGAAAAAAAAAATTTGAAAATGACATTTAGAATTTTGGAGTTGTTTTAGTGTGGATTCACGCTTGTAAACATATTTTGACACGATTATCAAACAAAAAAAAAAAAAACATATTTTGACACAATGTAGACACATGACAAGTAATGATTAGATTACCTTTACTAAGTTAGTTTTAGTGGTGGACTCATGCAAATGATGTAATCATACATTAACAAATATGCAAATTGTGTTAAAGCCTATGGGCAAATGTGTGGACTGAAATTTTTGTTTAAATTTTCATTTTGATTATGCCTTTTATTTTCGTTAATAATTTGATGTTGCCAGGTATTATATGAGTGATATAGCTTAATGGACATTACTTATTTAGTACTTAACAGTCATACACATATATTATTGCCACGCTTTTGTTGAGCCACATTATAGGCCATGTCACTTTTTTTTTTTTTAACACTTCATACATTCACTATAATCAATAACTTTTTCTCAATCTCTTGAGTCTTGACTCATCATCTCCCCATTAAAACAAATGACTAATGTTTCATCGCCTTAAATTCAACAATCAATCCTCTTTTCTCTCTCCCTTTGACTTATCATATCCTTATCAAACAAACAGCTAGATGTTTCCCCTATTTTTGACTTTCCAATTAAATTAAAGGGTCTTATTAACGAGTGTTTTTAAGGCATTGGTTAATAGACAATTTTAGAAAAAATTTAATATTGTTTTTATGATAAATACAAAAAAATGTCAAAAAAATCAATTACTTTTTTTCTTTTCAACCCTCCTCTAGTCCTCTGACGCTCCTTCTTTTGACTATTTTCCATCCCATCAAAACATTCAATTGTCTCCCTTTGGATTTAAAACCCACTAATTTAATTTTTTTAAATAGATTTTGAATTGCTTTCTTTCCATCTCAGAAGTCAACAAATTACAATTAGAATTGGAAAGTCCCTTTGAGGTCAGTGTTTTCTTTGCTTCCCTTGAACTTCTTTGTTTTTCTATTGCAATTTTTATGATTTGTGCTAGATTATATTTTGCGGGTTTGTAGATATTGTGTTTCTTTTTTTCAATTTTAATTTTTATTCTATTTCTTTGTATTCATGTTTACAATTTTTCTTTACATAATTGTGTTTTATCTATTAAAATTGTTTATTCTAAAGAATTGGAATTCAGTTTTCTGATTTAGTACATGGTCATTTGCCTCCCATTTGTTTATTTTAATTTATATTTGCCTTTGTTATTTTTTAAATTAAATAGTAAATATTACATAAATCATTGCTAATTATCCTTTAATCTCATCTAAATATATGCTAATTTGTAACTTCTTTCTTAGGATACCTTGGAAGAGGAAACAAAATATCATGTGCAATAATTATGGTATTCCTCTTTTTCTTTGTGTCTAGGATTATAACTTAACTTTATATGGTTTTTTCATTAATTTTGGACAAATTATGACATAAATAATATTTTGGTAAGACAGACATACTAATTTTTTTTTTACTAAAGATTAAAAAAAAAAAAAATCTAAGCTCTAATTCTTACCATTTACCATTTTTAAGGAAACAACTCTAGGACATTTGCGACGTTTAACTATTGCACCCATTTTATGACTAAGAACATGTGTACAATATTGCTTATATATTTTCCATGGTAATTTTAATACCCTTTACTTTGGAATTAAATTTTTTTCCAAATGAAATATATACCTTGATGTGATCTCAATTTTAGGAAATCTTGCAACCGAATTCAAATCATGCTACCCAATGTTTGTGTGTATATATATTATTTATTTATTTATTAAAACATAATAGAATGACTATGTACAATCCAACACGAATTAAATCATATTATCTTAGTTAGCTTAAACTTATCTCATTCTCAAGGGAAAAAAAAAAAAAAAAAAGCTTAAACTTATCTCATATTATGAGTTTAATATGTTCTTTATATTTATTAAAACATTTCAAAATGATTTTGTACCATTCTATATAAATTAAATAATCTTACCTTATTTATCTTAAACTTATCTCTTATTTTGAGTTCAATTGGGCTATGATATGTTGCTCTCAATCCATTATACTCCTTAAATCTAAAAAAATATGATAGAAATGACATAAGAAATATGATAGATATATAAAACAAGAAACCAACTAAGCCACGTTGTTCTATTTTATAAAATGATTGACATGCTTAGTGTAATGCATTTTTTTTTGGGGTACTTTTTCTTCTATTCATCTACATAAGCGTTTTACAAGTTCTATAATTTATTGGATTGATTAGAATGGAAATGGTTAATATATGAAGATTGAGAAGTGTTGTTAACATTTTAGCAACAATCTTTTGTGTTAGTAAAGCAATTTCAATAGTATTACTTAGAGATTTAAAACTATTAAACACATAATTACTACTTTTTTTTCTTTAGGACAATAACTGATAAACGGGTGTTGATTTTTTTTATTTTTCTTTGTAATAATGTAATTAGTTGTTTTTGGTCATTTTGGTATTACTAATCAAATTACATTATTTCCCTTTTTATCACTAAAACTCTGTTTACTTTCACATAGATCACAAATATATATATATATATATATATATATATATATAGATACACACACACATCTACTTGGATGATTTCCTTGGCAATTCTACAATCAGCAATGCATTACTCTTGTAGTATAATTTATAATTTATTGCATTGATTGTTGACAAATGATAATTTATAATTCAAGATCTTTCTCTCCTCCTTCTTACTAGGATGCATTTGACAACTATTGTCATATTGTACACCACAATATGAATTCAATTTGCAGTTTTTTTTTTTTTTTTTTTTTTTGTTCAGGCTTGGTGCACCACTAACAAGTATACTTTGTTTTCTTCTCCTACTATTTTCTTGTTTGATTTGTTAAAATTATAGAAATTGTGTTTGGCTTCATCTTGCTAGGTTATTTTTCATGATCATTGGTTTATATGTTGTGATTTGGGCTAAAGATAAATACCTAGAAGAGATTAAACAAGATACAATTGTAGAGCTACTACATGAATCTTTTAGAGAACAAGATTATTAAATGTACAAATTTCTTAGTAGCTCAACACAATGAAGTGATTCCATGGTATGCATTGATTGAGTAAGATCTACTACACATTTAGTTTCCTCAAATTTTCATATTTTTTAAATTGTGCGGAAAGGAAAAAGAGAAGAAAAAGAAATCAGTATATGTTTTGGGAAGACAAAATTCTGCAATAGTTGATTTTCATATATGAGTTTAGTGATTATGAAAATATAAATGGTTATAGGCATATAGGTTTGTTTAATAGTTCCTATATGATAAAATGGAAATAAAGTTTGTATAAATTGCTCATTAACTTCTCTAAAAATGCAAAATAATGTTAACTTTCATATGAAAATTAAGATTCATTTTCATGTTCTACTCAACATTATACATTCTCCAATTTTGTTATTGTGTTTTGTTTTGATGCATATCTCACTATATTATTACATATTAAAACTATATTTCCATATATACTAATTGAAAATTTGAAAGTAAAATGCAACATGTTTCCTTGTCAAAAAAAAATAAAAAAAATCAATATATAGACTTTTTTTACTTACAAAATATATATTATATATTACAATATAATCACCTTATTTTGAGATGAGTTTGAGACTATTATTCACTTAACAAAAAAAAATGACATCAAATTTTCATGGGCAATTGCGCAACTTTGCGACTAGTTATTAATATAAATTGAGATAAGAATAAGATGATGTTGGGTATTATATGAGTGACGTATCTTAATGGATGTACTAATTAAGTACTTAACTGCCGCAATACTAATAGAAATGGAGGTAAGAGTAAGAGACCACCATTATTTTATAGGACAATTATAAAAATGGAATCCAAAAAGAATGACTAGATGAAAGTCTTGAGACTAAAAATGAAAGCCCAATTTTTAAGTACAATAGTGTAAACAAAATTGATTCCAGTACTTTGTTCATCTCACTCTTATTAGTCATTAGTGCTTGGGGTCGAGTTGGGTGCGACGCATTATTAATATCAGGGTTGGCGGAACTATCTAGCAAAGGGATTTAACTCGCCACAGTAGAAAAGTGATCCCTCTTCAAATTCAACTTTTTTTTTTTTTTTTTTTTTTTTTTATGCGGCCAAACAGAGAAAAGTAAAAACAAAATTTATATTAGAGCTCAATCAATCAATCTCCAGGTGGACCAGCTCTCCCACTAATTTCTTTCTTTTTCTTTTAAAAATTTGAAAAGTTTTTTTTTTTTTTTTCAAAATTTGAAAGTTAAAAACTCCCTATAAAATAGATATACACAATACTAACTTGGTTGCTTTACTTTGCATTTGGTTCTCTCTCTCTCTCTCTCTCTGTCACTCTGCTTTGCTTCAAATTTGGGTCCTCAAAAGAGAGGTACGGAACCCAAACCCAAATCCCTTCCACCACTCACCTTCTCATCTCAGATCCCATTTTCCATCACTCTCTCTGTCTCACTCATCTCATCTCATCTGCTTGTTTTCTTTCTTCCACATTTTGATATCATCCATGCTTTTCTTCTAAATTACCACTGTGATTTCATTTTCTACTACAATTCGGATTTTGTGAAATGCTTATTGATTTATGCATTATTTTTTTGTAGCTCGTAATGGAATGACATAAAAATGTGGGTTTGAATGTGCACTGTTTTGCTCCGTTGATAAACTTGATAGGAGATTTTAGAACCTTGCTTAAATTATTTGGGAGTCTTTCTTCTTTTGTTGTTTTTGATTTTTGAGGAGAATTCACAAACTGGGTATTAAGATTTAAGATCCAACTGTTTAGAATATAGCAAAAGGAAGCTTCCTAAGTTGGCAAAGGTCCATGTGGAAAAGGTTCATATGGAAGAACAAACCATTGTTATCCTAAGATTTAGAGAGATAGGAAATTTGTATGTTGTTGATGTTTTATAATTCCATCTGTCAAATCATATACTAGATAATAAAAGTTGCGCTCTATAATTTCTTCTCGTGGCTAACACAAGTGTTATACATGATTAACCAAAATCTACAAAAATTTAGGAATATTTTATTACTTAGTTTAAATTATTTTAGTGTCCTTTTGGATTAGGTTTTGTGGAAGATCTTATTTGTTCAAAGTTGACACAAGTACAAAATAATGCTTTAAAAAGCTGTGCATAAACAAATAAGCTAATGGAAAAAAGCTAATCCAAATGCACGCTCATCTATTATAATGTTTTGTTTTAACAATAAAGTTGGTCTTACGTGATGTGCTTTCACCATGTAACTTGAAATAATTTCTGTTCTTTTATTTATACTATCTATTTAATTGTTCAAATTCAATTATATTATTGAAATATTTTCTTAGTTACATGTGATTTTTTTTTTTATCAATATGTGCATCAGAGAGGTAAGAGTATTAATTTAGAAAAGCCTAGCATTTGTATGTGCAACACAAATCATCTGGTTGTAGGGTTGAAATATTCACATAGTGAGAAGGCAAGGTAAAGTGGAAAAGTGCATATGGAGGTTTAGAGTCTACAGACCATATGGGTCTAGCGTAGCAACTAGCAACTACATCTGCAATTTAGATATCTCATCAAGTAAGGTGCTCAGTTACCAATATAGCTTGATATTATTCAAAATTTTGATGCTGAACCACACTCACAAGGTTTATAGAAAATGCATCATCAAGTTTTTGAACTAAAATTGCGCCTGAAGCCATTCGGCCAAGAGCATATCTACCTGCGTGTCACTCATTGTTGCCCCCCAACTCCCACTTATCAAAAACTCTTTGCTTGAAATGGCATGCCTTGCACTTGTCTGGGCCATGCAGAGACTTAGACACTACATGCTAGGCTACCAAGTCTGGCTTTTGTCCAGGATGGACCCATTGATGTATCTGTTTGACATAAAAAGTATTATCAAATGACTAGACGAATATAGCTCTTTTAGGTGTCCATACATGTGCGTCTTTGTGTGTGTCCATACATGTGCATATGCATATGTGTACAAAGGCACAATCTGTGATTGACATAGTTCATGGGAGAATAATTTATGATTCTTTCTGTATTGGTGATGTTTTCTCGTACCTTCTTCCTGTATTTGCCAAAGCAAAGTGAATTTTGAGGTTTGGAAGTTCTCATAATGGGTCATTATGTAAATTTAGGAAATTCTACTGAGTTAAGGAAACAAAATGGGACGTGGACGTGGTGTTAACGCTGTTGGTGGACAGAGTTCTTTGGGTTACCTATTTGGAAGTGGAGAGACCACTAGCAATGCCCAACCTGCTCAGAACCAAGGGCCAGAAGCAAACATTGGACCTTCTCAGAAGACTACTGCTGCTGCTTCACAACCAATTGAAAAGCATATTCGAGCAGGTGTTCCAGCGTATCTTACAAACAATTACTTCCGGGCAGATGGGCAGAATTGTGGCAACTTTATCACGGTATGATCCTAGTGAAGCATGTAGAGATGATTTAGATTATATCCAATAGTCATTTTTCCTAGATTTTGATTTTGTCTTATTGTTTTTCCTAAATCTATAGGCCCTTTGAATTCTTTTGGGTACTCAAGTCTTGGGACTGATATATTTAGAGAAAGAAAAAGATTAGAAATAAAAATCCTTCTATTTGCATTTGTTATCCAAGATAAAGTAAATCCACAAAATCTAAAAGGTATCAAAGCGGGGGTGATTGAAGTATGCTGGAGTAGAAAAACAATTCAAAAAGAGAACAACCAAGGTTAGCCTAAACTCATATCTGACAAAAATTACCAAAAAAAAAAGAAGAAGAAGAAGAAGAAAGAAAGAAAGAAAAAGAAAAAAGGAACTCCTAGAAGGTTTGTCCAATTGTAAATATAATTGAGAAGTGATTTTGAAGCAACTGCATAGACGAAGGTATAGAGATCTTCTTTGTTCTACCTGCTTACTCTAATTGCCTGGTGGGGCTTGATAGTTTAGGTGGGTTCTTACTGAGAGAATGCGTATACCTCTACTTCTGTATTTTACTCAACTTAGATGTAGCATGTATTTTTCTACGTGATGGTTTCTATGAGGATCATGCCTGCTCTTTATGTAGAAACTTCCATGAGTTTCAACGTCTCTTATCTTTATAAGTTTCCTGGTCAATTGGTCATTTGTAATTGTAATTTGTGACATTCACTTAAGAGACTGCTTACTTATCACTAGTTTCAAACTGAGAATTTTCCTTGGGATCATATGTGCTTGTCAAATGAGTTGGTAGTGTCTGCATTGAGTGTGTTCTTATTTAGTTCTTTTTAAAGAATGGATAACAAGGTCAGAAATTGGTTTGGCTGCATTGTAGTTGCAAATTCATAACTTTCAATACATTATGGATGGAATAACTTTCATAAGCCTGATACATTATTATTAGAATTACATAAGACCCCCCCCATCTGTTAGTATGGCACAGGGTGGGGGGCTGGTGCTAATTACCGCATCATTACTGCAAGTCATCATTAAGCTTGATTTGGTTTCCCCCTTTTATCTGGAACTATCGAGTGATTGAGTAATTTCTAATATGCATAGAAATACAATAGGGAGCTTATAAGCTAATATGACAAGGATGCGCTGGGAACCAAAAGAATTCCATTTTGTTCATGTGTTCAATACAATAGCATTGTGTCCTTTTGACAAGCATGGTATGTTCCACTGTAAAATAATACCCTGCTTTTTTGTTCAGATATGATTTCCAAACTTCTCCAAACTAGAACTGATATTGCAGCACATTATGATATGAATGTGCACTCTGGCTTAAAATTGGAGAAATGCACTTAAACCATATCTTAGTTCTTCTACCTATAGCATTTTGTCTCTTTTCATTAATTCCTTTTCAGTGGAGGATATCCTATTCATTGCAGTTTGGAGGGAGCTTGTAATTTAGTTTTGATTTTTGATTTTGTTCCTTTTCCCTGAAGAATACTGATAGTTCTATGCCCTAAGTGATTTGTCCTTGATTATGCAATTTGATTTTCAAGGATCTCTTCTACAATCATAATATTTTGATTATGTTTTCTAAATGGCTTGCTAATCTGGGTGCAGAATCGACCATCTACCAAAGTTCAATCTGCTCCTGGTGGTGCATCTTCACTGGGTTACCTCTTTGGTGGTGTTGGGGACTGAATTCTTTGATCTTCAAGGATGCATAAACCGTGCACAGTTTAGCAGATGCCATTCGCTATTATGAAAATTAGTGTCTCTATCCAGAAAAAAGTTTGCTTTGTCCTTGTGCAGTGTAATGTGTTGCCTTGATGTAATTCATGTGGCCGGACATATGTAGTCTTGGATTTCGTTATCAAAACCTCGCCCTTGTTCAGTATTTGGTCTGTTTATCATATATGTCAACTAAAATATTTTTCTACATTCAGTCATTTTTTTCCCAATGACAATTGGCCATCATGCAAAAGAGACATTAAATCTTCCCACTCATCACCGTGGCCATTTTGAGCAATCGCACAAATTAAGCACTTAAGCTTCATGTGACTATAAACGAGTCAGCTAGAGTTGTGCTAATGCAGCAAACTAACATGAACTTATGATAACCACATGAGCTAGAGTTGTGTTTATGGTGGTATACACAGCTTGATCAAACCTATTTTATAAGTTGTCCTAGAGAATATGAATGGAGTGTGTTACTGTGTATGTGTGAATCAAATTAAATAAACCTAAGTAATAGTAAAAACAAAATTAGGGAAGTAATTATTTTTTTAGAGAGTTTTAACCTATGACATTCGTTCATGATGATAGCTTTTTATTATCAAGACACCAATTAGTTTTTGATATAGACGGAGATTGAACTCTAAATCTGTTATACAATAATTAGAGATTTTACTGGTTGAACTAACTAAAATTCACAAGTAAATAATTAAACATGAAGAGAGACCTATTGGCCACCTGCAATACGAGCTCATTAAATAGCTTTAGCTAGTTGTGGACTGATCTAAATGGGTGTCTGTACACTTCAGCAATCTCCCTCTCTAATCCAATTCTTTAGTTATAATTTATGCCAGTCAACCTTGCACAAAGCTCAAACTTCTCTTAGGCATAACCTTAGTCAAGCTTTTAGTTGGATTCGTATTAATGTGAATATTTTTTCAATAATTTATAAACGTTGTTCAACAACTAGTTGTGGCCAAAAATATCTCACATCGATGTGTTTTGTGCGTGAATAATACATAGCATTCTTTTACTCAAGCTTGATGCACTCTTTATTGTCACAATAAACTACATGCTCTCGTCTTGTTTCAAAAGTCTTGAAGAAACTCCCATTAAAAAAAAAAAATCTTGGAGAAACCGTTTCCAAATCATCTCTTTCCTAATTTTTGTTGTGACAATATTATACTCATCTTTAGTTGTATTGTAGATAAGATAAGGCACTTTTTAGTTTGGACAATTAGAATACTACTCCCTCTACGAAAGTAAACAAGAATTCAAAACTAAAAAGTGGGTTTCAGTTAGTTGAATTAGTAAAGTTTCTAATGGTTGAATAAGAGATCTGAGATTCAATCCCTATTTACAATAAAAATCGTTTGGTGTCTTGGTCTGATGATAATCAGGAACGGATGCTATAAGTTGAAACTCTTTCAAAAAAAAAAAAAATCCAAAACTAAGTGTTCATCCATGAAGGTCACTCGCTATATTGTATAGCTTAAGGCTACAACTAATTTTGTAATTAAATTTTATCCATTTTTTTGTTAAAACTGGGAATAAACATAGATTAGGAATTAATAAGTCTGTTACAAAACATATCAGACTTGTCAAAAGCCAATAAACTTTCCACTATAGGCGGTGGTTCCATAAAAACAACAAAAGGAGTACTAGCACCCGATCCCATTCTAGTCAATGCATTAGCACATTGGTTAGCTTCACGATATATGTGCTCTATTCGTTTGTTGGGGATAACTTTCAATAGGTTTTTGTAGTCAGATAATAAATGTTCCATTAACAAATTTACACTATTATTGTTCATCAATTAGACAACACTCAAAGCATCTAATTCAATTAGGCGAAAAACACATTTTGGTCCCTACATTTTCAGTCGATTCCCGTTTTAGTCCCTAAGTTTTTTTTTTACCGTTTTTAGTCCCTCTCCTGAAAAACGGTTCCATTTTAGTCTCTACCGTTACATCATAAACGGATATTGCTGATGTGGCAAACGGCATGCACTATTGGCCTGACGTGGTCATTAAAATAATAATAAAAAATGCCACATCAGCATTTAAATTAAAAAAATTAATTTATTAATTTTAACTAAAAAAAAAAATTAAAAACAGAATTAAAAACTAAAAATCATATGAACTAAGATCTAAGTGTGTCTTGAACAAGAACACCAAGAACACAAACTCAAATTCAAGAACACAAACCCAGAAATTAAAAAAAAAAAAAAAAACCATCAAAGCATGATAATGTGATCCGTGCTAAAAGAACAAACATAGCCTTGAATTTCCTCACAAATTAAGTTCTGTACATTTAAGTAGAATTAAAAGCATCTGATCTGAAATGTTAGTACAAAAGATTTTGTTCAACTATCGAGATAATAAGAAAAAACGCATCCAGTTGATAAAAACAAAGTTTTTTTCAAATCTCTTAAATATTTTCAAACCTGACCAAATCAGAGCAGTGGAGAATGGTATGGAATGTCAGATAACTGTTGTCCCTCTCTTCCTCTTCGTTCTCTCATCTCTAAAACAGAGCAAGCAAGACCCAAACCCAGAACAATTCATTTCTCCATCTCTGATACACTAGCACTAAACTAAGAAAAACACAGCAAACCCAGACCCAAACCCAAAAAACACAGCAACTCATACCCAGAAAACACAACCAAAACCCACTAACACCGGCAACCCAAACCCACGAATCAAGCACCTATACCGCCACAACCAATACCCACAATCAAAACCCTCCCAAATTTCCAAAGCATCTCCTTTCTCTGCTCTCTGCCTACATCTCTCCAACTCTGCAAGTCCCCTCAAGATTCAACGGTGGATTCTCCATATCCTTGTTTTATGCCACCTTCACAGGTAGCTACTGTCTTCTAATTTTGTTAGCGTCTCTCTTTTTCTTCACTAATTCATCCAAGATTCTAGGCAACTGGGTTTGTTTTTCTTGAGATTTGAAGCATGCCCATTTGGTTTTTAACTCATTTCTATTATGGGTCTTGACCACACCATGGTTCTGAGCTTGAATTCTTGACTTCTTGGATTGCATTTGTAGATTGTACAGTTATTTTTTGTTTCTTTGTGCTTTTGAAGTTTTATTGGTGACATTGCTAATATGCTTGCAAAGTTGACGACTTTTTGAGGTGGCTGTATGTTGGTTTTGATTTCTGCTGGATTTCAATTTGATAGTGATTGGATTTTTATGGTTCTTGGATTGGTTTTATAATAGGATTGAAGTTATATATTGAAAGACGGACTATTTTGGATCCTGAACCAACGGTTTGTATTACATGGGAGCAGTTTTGATGTTTTGATGGTTTTTTTTTTTTTTTTTTTTTTTTTTTTTTTTTTAATTTCTGGGTTTGTGTTCTTGAATTTGAGTTTGTGTTCTTGTTCAAGACACACTTAGATCTTAGTTCATATGATTTTTAGTTTTTAATTCTGTTTTTAATTTTTTTTTATTTAGTTAAAATTAATAAATTAATTTTTTTAATTTAAATGCTGACGTGGCATTTTTTATTATTATTTTAATGACCACGTCAGGCCAACAGTGCATGCCGTTTGCCACATCAGCAATATCCGTTTATGATGTAACGGTAGGGACTAAAATGGAACCGTTTTTCAGGAGAGGGACTAAAAACGGTAAAAAAAAAACTTAGGGACTAAAACGGGAATCGACTGAAAATATAGGGACCAAAATGTGTTTTTCGCCATTCAATTATTTAACTGCTTAAGCTCCTTAGCAAGAATTAGTCCATCCCGAAAGCCCATAGCTTTGCAATGAAGCTATTGGTGATGCCAAGGGATCTAACGTAGTAGCCTCTAATCATGTCCCCATTATGATTCCGAATCTACAAATTTTACCACCTTTAGACAAATGTCTTACAAAAGCTTATTTGACTTTTTAACTATATATAATTCATGTTTGGGAACGGCTTGTGTCCAGTGGCCAATTCCACTAGACACGTTGGGATATGGACACGTGTCTAGTGGAACTGGCCACTAGACACAAGTGCCACCCTTCATGTTTAGTAACTTTCAAAGCTACAATATGCTTGCACTTGTTTGAAGTGACCACCAAGAAATATAATAACTAGCTTAACATTCTTTAAGTTAATCCTCTCAAGTTGCCACTCAATATACTTATTTTGTGACAACCATAATTTCCAATTGATTCAATAAATTTAAACACCTGATGCTTATATTATTGAGTTGGAGAATTGTGACATGATCCTTATGGTGTATTGAATAATTTCTTCTACAACGATATAATAATGTAGTAATCGATATATATATATATATATATATAATATATTATATTTTTTGGGTGATAAGTAATCAAAATTTTACCTAGTAAATTATGAAAGAGGCCAAACCACGTGAAGGTAAATTGTTAAATTTACATGTCAATGTTGATAAAATTTCAAAGTAAAAGGTTTTCCACATTTTTGGATGTTTGGCCCAACTAAAAATGTTGGTCAAATTGAAAGCAATTTAAATTCTACAAGTATAAAACGAGTTTTAGGAGTTTAAATTATAGTGGATTTTGGTAACGTAAATTTGATGGCACTATGTATTTATGTTTACGATATTAGATTTTGTGAGATTTTACCATTGGTATGATAAATTTTGTGTTCACGAACATTTTTTTTATTTTAATATAAAAATAGAATTTTAAAATTAAAATTTTTTCCCATTAGAGCCAAACGTTTAAAAATATATTCTAATATAAAAGATAGACAAAGTTATAGACGGAAAACCTCAGTTTCCAAACACTCCCAAAGCAACTCATATCCCAAACCCATTACCATACACCTAGGGTTTCTCTCTCTCTCTCTCTCTCTGCTCTGCTCTGCTCTGCTGCAAAAAGCTAGGGTTTGGAAATCCATTACTGTTGCAGAGAGCTTCAACAATGACGACAGTGGTCCCCACCTCCGAAGAAGATCCCGCCCTCGCCGTCGTCCGATTCACTTCCGAGCTCGCCTGGGCCGACGCCGGCCCTGAGGTACCTACACCCCACACCCATCTCTCTCAATCACGCCCATATATATATAGGAATCTATGCGTGTATATATATCCTAAAGATTTTGCATAATTCGCGATTTCTATAATTTGTACTCAATTCGATCGTAGAAATTTATGAAGTAGTCATTAGATTTTGATTTCTTGTCTAGTTCTGTAAATTCTCTGTTTGGGTACTTAGAAAATGTGGGAAATAAAGGGAATTGTAACATGGGATGTCAAGTTTTTTCTTTCTGTGATTTGTCTAAGAATTATTATTTTTATGTTTATGTGTATGTTTTAGAGATTTGGTGTATGAAATTGTTTATCTGGGTCATTGGTCAGGTTGCCGAGCGGCAAGTTTCTACGCTGTGTATGGAAGCTCAAGAATGCATCGTAATGAACAAGTGGCTTGAGTTGGCGTCACTTATGCTCACGTCTGCTGACTTGATATTCTCAAAGGTTTCCGACAAAGGTGCAAATGCTCGCTTTTGCTTCATTTTTTTTTTTTTTTTAATTTTTTTCTAGAGAAGTTTTGTTTTGATTGAAAATAGTGTAAAGCACTGCAACACTTTAGTGAATGATATGTGGTAATGAATTTGTGTTATGTTAACTGCTTCTCTCATGGTTGTTTGAACAATTTGATGGTTTGTAATTTGCATGGGGATAAGGGTTAGAATTGGTCTTTTTGGTGGTAGATAGTACCCGGTTGTCGGTATTGGACAGGCTGCAGAAGTTTGACATGAATTCAAATATATGGATATGAGGAAGGATTTTTAAATTTAGCACATTATCAGGAAGCAAGTAGCTTGAGTACCCACCAATTTGTTTAAGTCATGGCTAGTTTGGGTGATTGATTTCAGATGTGCTTGTTGTTAAGTTGTTGGTCTATGGAGGAGCTTATTTATGATACGTATCCAGGACTGTTTAGAGTAAAATTAAAAAAAAAGAACTTATGTAAGAATTGGAAGCTAGAAAGCTTTTCAAGTGCTGCATCCATTTTTTAGTCAATTTATGTACTAAAATTAAATATTATTTTTGCCTAATCTTTTACTATAATATGTTTCAAATTATATGGTGGCCATTGTAGACTTTGTCAATCATGTAATCCGATATTTGGTGATTAATTTACTAACAATGCATATGTTTATTTTTATGGATACTCATCAATGTCATCATTCAATATGAACAAGAATTACTGTGTTTTGTTTTCTACCACAGATCTTGAGTGCATCTTTACTGTTATCTGCAATCTTGTTACGAAGTCTGAAAGTCCAGATGAAGAGCTTGAGATGGCAAAGCTTATATCAGCAAAAATTACTCATCAACCAAATGATAAACCTGCATTGCGCTTAAAGATGTAAAGTCACATGATTATTGTAGTTTTAATTTTAAGGTTTCGACGACACTGTCTAATTAATATATATGTTTTCTCTATAGTGTGTTCAACCTGTACAATCTACTGGGGAATCCATACAGCCGGTTCCATGTTTACATGAAGGCCCTAAATTTGGCACTCAATGGGAAAGCCACTGAACATATCGTACCTTCATTCAGAAAGATTGATAGCTTCCTCAAAGAGTGGGGTATTGGGATCTCGGATCAGCGGGACCTTTTTCTGACCATATCTAATGTTTTGAAAGAAAATAAAAGGTATGATGGGAAGGGTTTCTCTTACCCAAAACTGAAATTATTTATCTTTGTCTTCCTTGGATGGGAAACGTTCTTGTGGTTTCAAGTTATCACTAAGTACCGACCTAATAAAAAGGATTCTTATTGTCTATGCATGTCATTATTAACTTTTTTTTTTTTTGTTAAATAATTTCAGCTCTGGAAAGGAGTCCTTCAAATTCCTGACCAAATACTTAGCAACTTTTTCTGGTGAAGATGCACATATAATGAGTGAAGCCAAGGAGGAAGCTGTGCGCACAATTGTGGAATTTGTGAAGGCACCTGACATGTTTCAGGTATCATCTTATGGGACTAAATGACTTTATTGGCTACTATGACTAAGTATGCTGCTGAACATTTCTGGGCTTCTCTGTATTAATACTATTTTGTTCTACTAACATTGTAATAGTATTGTATACTATAACCTATCAAAAAAAAAAAAAAAAATAGTATTGTATACTATATAAGTTCCTTTATAATTATGCTAAAATATCTTCCTTTTTGGTCTCAATAGTTTATGTAAGATTGTTTTAAATGATATAATAGTGCCCGACTCTCTTTTTCTTTGAGCGTTCAGAGAAATGACAATTTTGTATCTTTTTGTGTATTAAGTGAACCCAAAAGAACCTTATTTATTGTATAATTGAGGGGAGGGGGAGACTGTAGAATGTTTTATGGTCTTATAATGTAATGCTGTGAGGTGAACTGTGAATAACTGAGTACATCTTAACAAAATAGCCATAGCAGCAATGTAATGAATCTATTTAACTAGTAATTGTTCTCAAGGTTAACTTGAGAAAATGCAATGCTGAATCACTTATTGTTTTTCCATCCTTTTCTTGTTCTTAGATGGAGAAACTTGGGTTGTGTGATGTCTTACTTTTGGAAGAACGTGACCATATTTTGGAGTTAACTTTAATGCTGTTTGTATGCTTTTTGGCCACACTGAAGTTCACTTTTGCCTTTGTCTAAGTGCATCAATATATGCATGTCTTCAGTATTTTTTATTTCTTTCGCCTAGATTTTGCTCCAGATTTTAGAAATGTGGAAATGAATTTTTATCTATGTTGCAGTGTGATTTGCTAGATATGCCTGCTGTGGGGCAGTTGGAGAAGGATGCTAAATATGCATCGGTGTATCAGCTTCTGAAGATCTTTCTGACTCAGAGACTTGATGCCTATTTGGAGTTTCAGGCTGCAAATTCTACTTCACTTAAAAGCTATGGTAAATTTTCTGTATTATGTGATTTTAAATGAGCCAAGCCTTCTTCACCTTTAATAACTTATGTGCCTTGCAATGGTCTAGGTCTTGTCCACGAAGACTGTATCACGAAGATGCGATTAATGTCATTGGTGGATCTTGCTTCAGATGAATCTGGGCAGATTCCATATGCTCTCATCAGAGATACACTGAGGGTAAATTTAATTTACTGTTCTGCATTTGTTGGTTTTGTTATTGTCCTGTTGCATTTATTTTAATTGATTTAAGTTGCAGATCAATGATGATGAGGTGGAATTATGGGTGGTTAAGGCGATAAGTGCCAAGTTAATTGACTGTAAAATGGACCAGATGAATCAAGTTGTTATTGTGAGGTGAGTCCATATCTCTTTGTGGTGTAGCTTTAATTATAGCAAGATCTGATTTCAGTTCTTAGGTGTTTATGTATGGTACATAGCTTATAACTGATGTCAATTTCTTGTTCTTTTACTGATTCGTGGTTGATGTGCAGCCGTTGTACTGAGCGTGTTTTTGGGCAGAATCAGTGGCAAACACTTAAATCAAAGCTTTCAACATGGAGGGTAAAGAACTTCCCCCATTTTCTTTGAAATAAATATGCACCCTTTGTTATTTACTTTCCAGAAACAGTATTATATCAATATATAGTAAATATCTATTTGGCTTCTGGCTAGTAAAGAAAATTAATGTTGGTCTTGGAGAAAGTTTAGTCTGTCAATAAAATGAGAGATTTGCGAAGTTGTTGGGTTTTCTCTGCTGATCTGATTCTCTCTGGATTTTATGTTCACTAATTGGACATTCTTTTCTGATTATTGACGTAAATTGTTTATCAGATAATGATTAGATATAACACCACTATATTCTATTCATCAAGCTTCTAATTTCATGACAATTATGTTTTTAGGGTAATATTGCAAGCGTCATCAGCACCATTCAAGCCAACAGGATCACTGAAGATGGGTCACAGGCAATGCAAGGCTTGATGATCCGTTGAAGCGTTCTTTTTATTTTTATTTTTTTAAAATTAACATTTAGTATGAGAGACCTTTGTCAAGAGATAGCTGAAGCTGTGATGTGATGTGATGCTCAGTTACAGACTTGTGATTCTCATTTAATTTTGGAACTTAAAAATCCATGTGTTGGAAATTTTGATGGAATGTCAGTATGAGCAGTTAATTTATTTGGATCCATGTTATGTGCCTTCTCAACAGCATGGAATCGGTCTTATTGAACAAATAAAATTATAGAATGCTGATCTGAAACAAGTAGTAGTAGTAGTATATATTTGAAGCATTATTTGATATCATTGATCGATCAACAGAGAAATACAAATATTAGTAGTAGCAAACCAGACAGGGGCCATAAGGAGATAAGGAGAAGGCAAAATGATGATATATATATGTATATATATATAGATAAACTTCAATCTTTATTGAAAGAGGAAAAGACAAACAAAGACTGACATCTGCCATACAAACCTCCAAGAGAGTTTCAGGCAGGCTGTGGTAATGAAAGCAAAAAGACGCAGACGAAAAAGCAAAAAGATGTAGACGAAAGACAAATCCTAGCTGCTTTATGAGCAGCAAGGTTACAAAGCCTACTAGTCCAGCGAAAGGAACAAGAAACAAAAGACTCTTTCAAACTTAAAATAATACAAATCACATTACTATAGACCATTCAGGAGTAAATTTAGGTGAGAAGAGGGGGTCAAAGCAGGCTTTAGCGTCACACTTGAAGATAATATGGCTTCAATTTTCATAATTAGCCAACTGCACAGCCCATAGGATAGCGCTTGCTTCTGCGATGATAGGGGAGCGGGCTGGGATCAGCTTTGCCCATACTATAGCAGCGTCAGTATTGTCTGCGGATGTTCTGAGCTCGTTAGATTTCTAAATTCAGCAAACTTCCGATGGATCTGTTTGATAGCTTCCTGGATTTCAGTATGGATCCCCTGGTGAAAAGATTGGTTTCTAACACACCGTATTTCATCAAGAATAAAAGCCATTTGGAGGGATATGAGCCATACATCTTCATCGGGGCAGTAGAGGCTTTGGGAGGCTCAAAAACTAGCTTGATGCTACTTTCAGGGGTAGCTAGTTGGTGTTCTTCAGGATTGAAGCCCCAACAACAGGTGTACCGGAGGGCTCTGGCGATAGGACAAGTTACGAAGAGATGAACAAAGGATTCAACTTCTTGTTTGCAAAGTTCACAACAAGAAACTTAGATCGGCATTCTTTGCATGAGATTTTCTTTGGTGGGGAGAACGTTGTTACCCAATCTCCATAAGAACATCTTCAATTTTTCTGGTGCTCTAGCCTTCCAAAGTTTTTTTTTTCCAAGGGATTGCCTGTGGGAGGGGTTATGGAAGTAATCTCACTCTCAACTCGATAGGCAGACTTGATAGTGAAAACACCTTTGGAGTATGGTGTCCAAATCAAAACTTGTCTGGCTTGGACCTAATAGAAATAGGGATGGATAGGATAGCCTTAGCTGATTCATGATCGAAAAGCTCAAGAACCATATTGGATCTCCAAGCATGTTGAGCATGGTCAATGAGCTGAGAAACCATAAGATGGGAGGAAGCTGATGCCTCATTTTTGGGCTTGGGTTTGAATGTTGGCAGCCATGGTACCCAGAGTGGTTGTCCTGCTTGGAGGTGACCATCCATGCTAATTTTGAAAGTAGAGCATTATTGTTATACTTGGCCCTTTTAAAGCCTAGGCCTCCTGTAGCTTTTGAAGCACAGAGCTTATCCCAAGCTCTCCAAGCTAAAAACTTTCCATCCTTCTCCTTAGGCTTCCACCAGAATTTTCTTGTGAGCGTATCAAGCTTGTCACAGACAGAGATAGGGACTTTGAATGAGGAGATGGTATATTTAGGAATGGTATGAGCAACAGAGTTGATGAGAGTGCATCTCTCGCCCAAGACAAAGTTTTACTTCTCCATCCTGATGGTCTTTTTTCAAGCTTGGTTAGTGAAAACTAAGGTCCTTGGAAGGGGACTTAGATAGAAACATGGGTGCCCCTAGATAAACTGCATCTTTCTTGATACTCATCATTCAGAAAATGTGTTTTATGGCTCTTGCTGTTTGCTTTTGAGTATATTTGGAGAAGAAGATTCCCGATTTACTGTTGTTTAGCTTCTCCCCAGACCAGTGGCAGTATTTTTCCAAACATTCCAATAGAGTCGATGCATCTTTTCTAGTGGCTTTAGAGAACAAGATGATATTATCAGCGTACATAATGCGGGAAATAGCTGCTCTGTTGATGCTGGCTTTGACTCCATGGATATTCTTTTTGATGAAATTCATGATATGAGCCTACATAATGAATGAGTGTGAAAGTCTATGATTATTGACTTTAGTTCTTGCTTAGTATGAAAATTTCATTTCAAGAAATCATATTGCCACAAAGCCACTACTATGTAAGAGGCCCATAAGTGATTCTATTTTATACGAAAAACACAATAATCCCACTCCCATACAAAAAATATGTTACCTTAACATATGCCAAAAATCAATTTTATATATTATACTTTCTATTGCAAATGGAATTCACAAAAGTGAAGTCTTCAACTTCTGATGAAAAATGAAATACGAAATAAAAGGAAAAATATATGCAAATTAATTTATAGCAACCTTTTGTTTAGGAAATTGACCGAAATAGACTAAAGTGGATTGAAGTTGACCGAAATAGACTAAAGTGGACTGAAATTTTACACTAGTGTTGTTCAACAGAAACATAGAAATAATAAATGTTAGAGCTATGAATTTTATTTGATGAGTAGTTATTGGTAAATAAAAAATGGATGTAGGTAGTGGGTCTAGAAGAGATCTAGTAATAATTTGTCACATCAAAAGTTTGTAAAAATATTGTAAAAAGTGTTTTTAGCATTACTCTATATAGATAAGGTACAACTCTAGTATGATCTAAATAGTGTTAATGAGCTCTAGCTCAAATCAAATGGTATCTCCTCCCTTTGTTTGAGGTTGTGGGTTCAATTCTCATTGGTGCATGTGAAACTTACCCAGGAGGGGGAAGAAGTCCCAAACAATTGCATGCTGTGTGAAGAGTGCATGACTTGACTATTTCCTAAAAGAGTTAAATTTGTTGCACACAAATTATTTTATACACACTCCACAAAAGAAACTGAAGTCACGATTTCTAACTTGTTGCACACACTATTTTACACACCCCTAAAAGCAACTAGAAATTGTTACTTGAAGTCACGATTTTAGTTGCCTTTGGTGGTGTGTAATAACCACCACTCTTTCTAAAAACTCTAATGTCTTGTATATATAACTCTAGAATTACAAAAAGTATTACGAATATTTCACAATTGTTAAATGACTAATTGTCCCAAATTGCATATGTATGTGAAGAGTGCATGACTTAACTATTTCCTAAAAATTCCAATGTCATTTATATATAACTCTAGAATTACAAAAAGTTTACAACATATTTCATAACTGTTAAAGTAGTTAATTGTTAATGGTAGATAAAAAAAATATGTATAAGAATCAGTAAAAATTTGTCAACTCAATTATTATGAAAAATATTGTGTCACACGCACAAATGGATTATTCCGAAGGGTGTACATTTTAATGCCCTTCTAAATTTAGGATTAATAATTTTTTTTTCTTTCACAAGATAATAAAAGTAGAATATACCCATGAGTTAGGATAGAATATGACATAGACATACACAATGATAGTTAAAATTATGCAATACCAATCGGCAGCCACCAATTTGAATCAGCTGCTTATTCAAGCCAAGTTGATAGTGTCAGCATATGTGTTAGGGCCACCAATATTCCTTAATTGTTTAGAAAATCACATTTTTTGACCAAACGACTCTTGGAGCAATCTGGATATCAAATCTGGAAAGTAACAAGGTTTCTATACATGTTGTAAGATTAAGTACTAAAAGGTCTTTATAATCTTTTAAAACTAGTACATTTATGAATTCAAAGACAAATCATTACATAGGAGAAGCCAGTATGGGAATTCCAATCACAAGTGAACTCGCTTCTAACTGAGTTTTGTAGTCTTAGACTACAGTTCAGTTTTGGGGACTTGTAATTGCCGCCTCACTAATGCAGTGTAAATTCCATCCTGGCTGAGTAGCTCATCATGGGTGCCACTTTCGGCTATCTGACCATCTGATATAACTGCAACAGTGTCTGCACTTTGGACAGTTGAAAGCCGGTGTGCTATGACAAGAACAGTCCTTCCCCGCATCAGAGAATCCATGGCATCCTATAGGTTGCATGAGAATTGGTTAATATGTTTGATAATGAACGAAATAAAACTTAGAATTATAGGCAGACAAAATCAGCATATTTTGTAGCTCTGTTCTCTCTCTTCTTTCCCTGAATTTTCTTCTTCTTTTTCTCCCTTATAGGAGAGAAATGAAATGTGGTTTAATACCTATAATTACTCCTCAGCACCGTCAACTTAAAGCAATACATTCCAATGTACAACAACTGTATATTTTGAAATGAAAGGCCAATGGCAAGGAGTAGCTTGGAACATGCAACTTATAGCATTATTGGGAACAAGTTCAATGCTCACACTATATAAATCATTCTTGCTACATGTCATTGGCAGAGAATGCATTTTTATTTTCTTGATGAGACTGGATAGTAGGTAAATCCAAAAGGAGAAAGTGGAGGGGTATGCTAGAAGAACAGCAACAATGATGAATAGTTGGGTAGGAGGAAACTGGTGGTGCTTTAGAGGGGAAAGCTATAAGAGACTTTGAATCTTACAGAATCAAATATCTAATCTAATATAAAATATAAAAGCAGAGAGAATATTCAATTTTGAACATCTTAAAGTGCCTCACGTTACACCAAATCACATCACTAACTTTGCACAAACATAAATCCTACAATTAAAATTCTTCTATTGACCTAACATTGCACAAATATTAGTCCTGCAGCTAAAGGACTTCAATTTACCAAGCTTTGCATAAATATTAGTCCTACCTCTATTTTGCCTCGAATGCTTCACATAGTTTGAAGCTTTAACTAGTTGCCCATGGATGATGGGATTGTTTCGAGGTAAGTCCATCTTTAAGCCAAAGATACCTCAGCTCAATCAAATTTCCAAAGGTGCTGGGCAATTGTGGGCAGAATATTCAGTGAGACACTGATGACAAAAACAATAACAAAATTGCTGTCCCAGTGATTGTCAGATTATTCCCTTCGTCCTGAATTGCCGGGTTTAGTTATGGATCCTCAATTAGACAAAGACTACCTTAAAACTTATTTTGAGTCACTAGTTGTCCCAGTGACTGTTGGATTATTCACAACCATCATTGTGACATTGGAATGCAAGTTGAAAGGTCAGGATAGCCTAATAATTTTTCTTCTTTCTTGATGTTATTTTCTAATGAAAGGTATTTTTTCATTTGCCATTGTTTGATAAGACACAAATAATTAACAAAAAAGAACCAAAGCTTGGATATTTAGGACACCAAAAACTCTCTATGTCCTGCAAAAATAAAGTTAGTACTGTCCAAATGGATGATTTACTTAAATCTGCTGATCTCACCTGAACAAGGTATTCACTCTCAGCATCTAGAGCACTAGTGGCTTCATCTAATAGCAAAACCCTTGGATTCATTAGGAGTGCTCTTGCAATTGCTACTCGTTGTTTCTGGCCTCCTGACAACCTCAATCCACGTTCTCCAACAACAGTTTTATACTTTTCTGGAAACTTTTCTATGAATTCATGTGCATTAGCCATTTTCTGAAATATTTATCACTTTATCAGTATACAAAAATAGAGTAATTAAAAATAGAAGATGTTCATTTGTTCAGAAGGAATGAAAAAAAAAAAGATTGAAACTCACAGCTACAGTTTCTATATCAGTTGAGCTAGCATTTCCATTGAACCCGTAGGCAATGTTTTCTTCAACAGAACAATTGAAAAGAACAGGCTCCTGGCTCACAATACTTATCTGAAAAGTATAGAAAAGTAGGGTGTCAAAGAAATCTCGTGATTCTAATATTATCAACTCTGACCCACAGGCTATTTTACAGGGGATTTTAGAGGAGCCAAGTCCCTCTACCAAATCCTGCTATATCATAAGCAGAAAATTATTTTGAAACTAAAATTACCATGCTGTGAAGGTATTCATGCGATATTTCTACCAGGGGAACCCCATTTAGCAAAATCTTTCCCTTGAGAGGGTCATAGAACCTCTCAATTAAGTTGGCTATTGTCGTCTGCAATACAAAATTAAATAATTTTAACATTCTACACAAGTCAAATTTGCTGTACTGATTTGACAAAGAGGAAAAAATGATGATTTTAGAGCCTTAGACATGCTCTAATCGTTGAAAGACCACCAAGAGGGAAAAAAATGAAAATGGTAAGGATAATAACATTACTTTTCCACCACCACTTGGACCAACAAGAGCAACTTTTGAACCAGGCCTCAGTTTTAATGTTATACCCTGCAATTGAAACAATGGTTGTAGATAAAGTCACAAGGTTAAAAATGTTAGAAGTCTTGTATGCTTACTATTCCAATGTTGATACATGAAGAAAATCATAAAAACACTCCTACTATGCTGAGAAAGTTCTTACACGAGTTCAAATGTTAATGACCCATTAGGTAGGAAAGACATACAAAGAAGATAAATTCTTTCACAACTCAAGCCAAAGAAAGACTTCAGGGCAACAAACAAGAGTAAAATTGAATCTTAGAATTAATGTTACATTAACACAGTCAAAGTACATAGGTAAATTGATGACATCATCTTGTTGGCAAGAAAACATTTCTTAGTATTAGTGCTCATCATTTTCAAGTTCGCAGCATAATGTAATTAAGAAAAACCGCTACCTTGAGAACCATATGACTTGGGCGAGAAGGGTAAGCAAACCAGACATCATCTAATTCCACATCTCCATCTGGATCTCTGCCATTAAAGCCACAACATTACAGATAAGAATTTAACTTTAATCTCAACTGGAGAATGAAAATATGAGATAGTGTACTTATTGCCCAATGGTCTACTGCTTTTAAGCATAAGAATGTATCAGAGTAAATAGATGATTAATAGTAATTTTGAAGGTATTATTTCCCAAATCAAGGGTTATGGTGTGTAAAAGAGAGGGAAAGGGACCCCCAGGGAGAGGGGTGGGGAATGTAAAGTAACTGACCCTATGGGGCACTTATCTCCTGCTGTTGGCATGGATGAGACACGATCCAGGAGCTGAAAAACTCTCCTGCTTGCTCCTGCAGCTTTCATTGCTGTTGTATACAATCCTGACAAAGAGGATACTGAGGATCCAACTGCAGACACAGAAATTTCACAATTTTGTAAATTTTTAGTAGCTATAAAGCTTTCAAAGAAAGAAATAAAAGAGGCAGTCACAGGCAACAAAAACAATGATATTGAAAACATGAAGGGTTTGGCTTAGGAGATTGGTTTATCATAACCCATAATATTCAGATACGGTGATTATCACCTTTTTCAAAGCAGAGCAGAAACACAATTCACGTTACTGTTTATCAAACTGGATTACTGGAGTGGCCTCTTAAGTCTTAAGAGGCTAAGAATTTTTTTAAAATTTCCCAAGCTTCAAAACTAAATTTGAAAACGTTTTGTCCTTTACAGGTACAATTTACAGGGTATAAACAATGAGGGAAGCACCTGTAAGGCTATAAAGAATGAAGGATGTAAGAGAGCCTGCAGTCATGGTGCCTGTTATTGTCAAGTAAGCTCCATAAACCACCACTACGATGACAGATAATGTTGATGCTGCATTTAGCCCTCCAAAAAATAGACCAACTACTCTCTGTATCAGAAAAGGAAAGCCTTAAAAGCTTTAGGATTTTTCTCAAATATTCATAACTAGGAAATGCACTCACAACTTCCAATGAGAGAGAGAGAGAGAGATGAACTAATCAAGACACTCACAGCTTGTCTGAGACCAAGGTTCAGTGTCTCATCAACTTTTTCTGAGTAATTAGAGACTGCATAAGCTTCTTGAGCAAAAGATCTGACAGTCCGAATGGCCCCAAAAGATTCCTAAAAATCAATATTGCACAGGAAAAACAAACAAGTTAGAATTAAAAAAAAAAAATTGAGTAACAACTTTCCTAATAATGAGTTACTTGCCTGTTTAACTTGTATAGAACTAAATATTATTAACAAATTGCATAGGGTAAAAGTACAAAGAATCCATGCAAATCTGTTCAGAATTTCTTATGAGTTAACTTCTTTCCTATTTTCATCTTCTTTAATTATTTGTTACCTCAACTATTATAACTCTTCTTGTGAACCTATGATTTCTATCTCAATGGAGTTAAATTGGAAATTTGCTCCCAATTCCCTCCGTGGATTGAATTCAAGAATACATCTAAGTAGCTCCTATATCCTTCGTTACTTATTGAAAAATAATAAAAAGGTAGCTCCTATATCTTTCCTTAATATAGTGTTCCCTTAATATAACTCTTTGACGCAATTAACAAAGTAAAGTCTTTGCTTTTCCTTCCCCTTATCTTAGGCTTAGCAAGTTTTAAATATCCTTCTTCCTCTCCTTCAAACTACCTTTTCCATGCAATTCATCAAATCTTGAATCTAAACTCTCAAACTTCCATTCTGACTTCCTTTTTGCCACTTTGTATTCTTCCAAAAACAACTATTTACGCAATAGGAATCTAAAAATATAAATGGTTTCCAGTGCCATGCATTAAGCAATTAAAAAATTGATAAATAGCAATATAACGTTCATATTTTGCTTACAAACCTCTGCAATTGAGGCAGATACTGCAGCTGCAGCTTGAGTTGAATGTGAAAGTTCACGAAGATAGCGCCCAAATTTTCGTACAGCAACCGAAATGATTGGCACTACGGCCAAAGCCAACACTAAACAGGAAGAAGCATACAATAAGAAAAATAATCACTAGACTAAATGAGCATTACTCAAAGAAAATAAAATCACTTACATGTTAATTTCCATGAAGATGAGAACATGAAGCCAATGCCGATAAATGCAGTTGTTAGATTTCGGAGTGCCTCAGAAAGATTGGTAGTGGCTGCATTCTTTATGATCTGTGTGTCTTCAGATAGCCTGCTTAGTAGTTCCCCCGTTCGGGTAACATCAAAGAATGCTATTTCCTATTGAACCATGCAGCATCAACCACAACAAATGGTATTTAGAGTTCAAGAGCAATACTAATAAGATAATTATAGTAACTTGATAATTATTGACTTCCATTGTTCCTAATACAGCTCTCACACTAAAGAAGTTATTCACAGTTTGAATATGCTTCCAGCATGATTATATTGATATAAAACCCAAAAGACCAACCGTACAGTGGTTTAGAAATGGATATACACCGTGTAAGTTTCTATATGTCCTTTTGCAATTCTGTGTATTTTTATCTCACAGGGAGCGTTCCAGTTTTACAAGTTCGAGAACTAATGGATCTAACCTGATTGATAAGGTGACTGAATAAGTCCTTTCTCAAACGAGCTACAACTCTTTCACTAGCGGAAGCAAACAACCATGCTCGAAGTGCTGTGCACAGTGAACTAAAAAAACCACAGTCAATTATCATTAAACAACATAAGCTAACATAGGCTCTTAAAATTTGATACAAAGACAATAATCTTGAGATGGTTATTTCAAAAATTTTAATACTATCATCCTTTTCAAGCAATCATATATGATAGCCAATTCAGCAATGCTTAACATTATCCATATTTGGCAGAAAGCATGTTAATAGCTCTTCCTTGTTTTGGCATTATGAAAGTTACGGAGTTTCCTAGCTGCCCCAACCCCAACCACCCCCTCCCCCCTCCCCCCTCCTTTTTTCCCCAAAAGAAAGAAAGGTAAATTATGGAACTTTTTTATTTATTTTGTTCTAGCCAGAGCATGCTTTTATTTATAAAAATTCGTAAATAAGTATGGTAAATATGTACTTCTGAAAATCTATCATCTTTTTGAAAAACAATTTGGAGTTGATCCTATTGCATCATTATGTTGTTTAGGTTTGTACTTTATTTATTCATATCAGTTTGTTCACTTCTCATTTCCACTGGTAAAGGATTTGTATGGATGCCTTATGTGATGTTGATTACAGTGATTTTATTTTTTCTCCAAACTAGTCCCACCCACCCACCCATATTATGTGTTCCTCAGAGTGCGCTGATTCAGAACAGCAGCCAAAGCACTCCTATAACTTACAGTCCTTAGAAACTATTCAAACTTAGTGCAGCAAATACAAGAGAGTATATCATACCCGATGACAACTATCAGCACAATATCCAATATGGTGTCCTTAATGGCTTCTAGAGCTTTTGCCTGCTGTTCAGGAGTTCTTATTTCTGTTGATACAATGTCTATTATCATACCACCATATTTTGGCTGCATAACAAGAATCATTATGTTCAGAGAGACGAGTTTTGCAATAAGAACAAGCCAAGTAATGAGTTAGAATTTATTCCTAGATATAAATGGGAGAACAGTCAGAGATAGAGAAATTTTAGAGTCCCTTGGCTTGTGGAGAAAGCAGAAGTTGAGTCCACAATGATCCACATGACCAAGAAGTTTGTATTTTTTATTGTATTCTTCAACATGTCCGAAGAGCATATTGAAAAAAGATATTTATCTCAAAACAGAAAGAAAAAGATTTGGCCATGAAGCTCTTGTTGTTGGAGTTGACAAGCATACTGTTAGATATATTGACTTATAGTGATACACTAAATGTTATTCTATATTGTCACATAAACTCTGAAACTTGTTGTAATTAACATTTATATACATACACACACACGCACACACATATTTAATTTTACATAGTTCAGTGACAGTGAGCCAACAGAAATCCTAAAAGGCACTTGGCAGTCAAATTAACAATCCATTCACTATATTTGTGTTAGAAGATAATTAAAAGGGAGGGGGGGGGGGGGGGGGGATAAAAATGAAAGAGAGGTCTTGCATGGCCACCAATAAGTAAATCAACATACAATCAGAATACTTGATGTGGATGCTATCAACAATGCAATGGTGGCAACAACTAGCTTCCCTGCATCTGGTTTTGCCTGTAAAACATGAGGATTTTCACCATATGACATATTTCAGAGAATCCTTACAACATTATCAAAACCCATCACAAATTTCCCACTTACTAGTGACAGTACTCTAGAAAATCCAACATTTGCGGCCTGCAGCATTTACCAAAGAACCAAAACACAGTTATAAATTTTGAAAAAACAGCTTTGAATCAAAGATGAATAAAATTTTAGTGTTCAAATGACTAGAGTAGCGTTTACCTCTATTGCATCACCATGCTCAAGGTCTGTCGCTTGTCCATCGGCTGATTGGTCTTCATTTGCTTTCCTCTTTGCCTGCATGAATCAAAGCAAATTGGCTTCCTTTTTTAAATACCAATTAACAAGGTCTTTAATGGTCTTATTACAGTAAAAGAATTAGTATTTTCCTTCCAAAACAAACAGACACTATCAAGCTCTGCTGATAAAAGGTAAGCTACACATAAAACATGGAACTAACAAAGAAAGTAGTGGAATTTTAAGGAAATGGGATTTAAGAAAGCCAGCTCCTGTACTTAAAAAAGGTCGTACCCAGTGTACACAACTCCCCATTATTAACTGAAACTAAACAAACAATATGGCAGGGTAGTTATGAATCAAATGCAAACCACAACACAATGGGAAACATTAAATTCAACATTGTGGCCTTTTTTTTTTCTTTTACCAGTAAACTCATGGAACTTAAGGATTCAAGAAAAATGAATATAAAGAGAAAGTTAAAAAAAATTGAGTTAGCTAAACCATAAGATTTTCATAAAAACTCTTCCAAATTACAAGAACTTATAAAATAGCATATCAAATAACAAAGCAATTGTATATGTAACCAAATTCTTGATATGGAGCATGGCATGTTTAAGCAAATTGAACAAACATGACATGACCCTCAAAAAATATAACCCCATAAAAAAAAAAAAAAAAAAAAAAACTAATAATAAAGATGCAAATTTTAACCCCGAAAAAGAAAATGTCAATAAAACCATAAGAAGAAGAAGAAAACAAACCTCCTTACTCAAAAGAGAAACTCTCTCACTCCCAGAGGAAACAATGGATTTAGAGGTCCAATCTAAGTGCTGCTTCTTGCCCATCAAAGGAAGAACTGTGTGTTAACGGGAAATGAGAGGGAGGTGTGGGAGGTTAGAATGTCGTTGGGAGTAACTGTGTCAAAACACAGAGACAAAGATCTTCAAACAACTATCTGTTTAAATTTAACATCTGAGAAAGTGTCTCCTATAAAAAAGAAAAAAGAAAAAGAAAAAAGAATTTAGTAATAATAAATAAAATTTATAATAGTTATATAGCTCAAATGGGCTTTTCTTGATTCTGGGAAAAAAGGGCCAGATGAACCTCCACCTCCTGCCACCATTCCCAAGAGTCAATGATGAGATGAAAAGAGAGATTCCCACCCTCCCTAGGTAACTACAACCAACAGCTACCAAACTAAATACTATATATTTGGGGCTTTATTTTTTTATTTTATTTTTTTGACTGTTTCTTCTTTTTTATATAAAAATATAACTTCTTTCATATTTTTTTATTTTTGTGTGGCTGAGGGGTTCACAAAATAATAAGTTCTACCATGTGGGCAGCCACAGGGAATTTGTTTTGAGCTCTCCATCCTTTCTTTTTTAATAAGTTTTTTCCCATGTGCAGACCATAGTACACAAGCATGCTCCTCCACATCAATATCTTTTGCCTATTAAAAAATTTAGTTTGTAAAGTTTGAGCTAAAAATAAATTTACATGATTCACATTCCATCAAAGCAAAAAATTTTGATTTTTTATTTGTGAATTTTAAATATAATTCTCACTTTGATTGAAATGTTATTCATGTAAAATTTGGTCAAACACACTTAATAATAATAATAATAATAAATGATAGGTTGATTTAATGACTCTTAAGGTCTTATAAAGTTTTGGGTTCAAAACTCATAACCAATATTTTAAAGTTATTCATTCTCAAAAAAAAAAAAATTAAAGTTATTCATTCTCAAAAAAAAAAATTTTAAAGTTATTGATTCTAAAAAAAACAGTTATTAATTTTTTTCAATAAAAAAATATATTTTAAAGTTACTTTCGAGTGATTCTTACTATGTTCTGTATAGTTAAGTTGGATACTAAGTTTTGGAAATCTACCTTAAAAAGGAAAAGAAAAAAGTTTAACAAATTAGAAAAGAACATATTCTTTCTTGCCGAGGAGTGCACTAAGAGCATTCGCAGCTGGCATGGTAAATGTCATATCTTGCCAAGATTTACCATTTTAGCACAAAAAAGGTTAAAAACTAGTCATAGTTAGCACTATAAAGCTAAAAATTTTTGCAATACTACTACAGTACAATTGCAAAATTTGCAATGGTACTCTAGCAGTATTGCAAATCCAAAAATTATTATTTTACTCTCCCCACTGTCTCATTTGCACAGTCTGTAGCAGTACTGTAGTACTTTTGCACGGTCTTATATGAGTCATATCCTTTCTCCACTGGCTCATTTTCTCTCTCTCTTTAGAATATATTATTATTTTATTATGTAGATATATCATTTTATTGTGTCGATATATTATTTTAATGTGTAGTATGGTAAAATAAAAGTTGGGATGTTGAATGTATTGTAAAAAAGTATTGTATAATTGATAAAATAGTTTTTTGAGATGGTAAAATAGAATAGGATAAAATTTCTAGTTGTGGATGCTCTAAGCATGGTATTAGTATATTTGAAATTCCTCTATTCAATCACATCAATCAATGTCTCAAACTAAGGGAGTACTTGAACAAAATTAGGGAGAGCTCTTGAATAATTGGATATAAAAAAAAAGGTTCTCATTGTAGCTTCCCTCAAAGGCTCAAAATAAAATGATATTATTCATTAGGTGCTATTTGATCACAAAAATATGAAGAATAGTTTGAATTATTCCTAATAAGAGTTGAAAGGGCATAGATGCCTACCTCAGTCACATTTGGTTGGGTGGTATCCTTGTTCAAAGATTGACTGTGCATCACCGGTTGAGACCTAACTATTATTAGGTCATGAAAATCACTTGTATGGAAAAAAAAAAAAATAGTACGGACTAATAAGTAATAACTAAGATAAGAGAATTATGATTTTTAATACCTATACCATAAAATTAATATGCACATTTTTTAAACATATAATAAAAAAATTAGAAGAATTTATTTATTAAATTGTTGATGTGACATGGTCACATTCATTATTAGTTGCTAACTTTTTAGAATATTTTGATTATTAATTTCAAAATATTCTAAGGAAAAAAAAAATGCTAAGATGACATCTACTTATGGTGAGCAACTGTTAATTGTCACTTAAATTTTGTTTCCTTTTTCATTTTCTTGTAAAATAGGTAAGAGAGATAGTTGTGAAATTTTATCCAAGTTCATATTAGTCCTAAATCCTAATCATTCATTGTGTGAAATTCTATCAAAGCCTCAGTATTCATAGTTACTCACCCTTTATATATAAAACTGTTAAGTGTTCTTTAGCTTCACAATAAGTTCATAATCATACAAGAATCACATCCAAGAAGAAAATCACATTCTTATCATTAAAAAACACAATGGAATTGTAGTATGCGTACACGTGGGATATCATCTCTCCCACTTTACCTAAAAAAATTTCTGGTCCCTACTTATTTTTTAAGGTAATACTATTAATCTATTACTATATTATATATTATATATATAAAAAAAAAAAAAAAAAATTAGAGGAGCAGGACACAAAGTAGTACGTACAAAGTGCCAAACAAAAAGGGACGGCAAGATTCGACCCGTGATAGCTTAAAAAGATTATGGCTAATAATCTGTCAAAATCTTTTGGCCTTTTAAGAGCATTCACATTAGTTCTTTTAAATTTTTTGTCTATTTTACATAAAAAAACATACTTTTTCTATTTTACACTATCATCTATATAAAACACCCACATCAGTTCTTCTATTTTACAAGATATTTTAATAAAATATTCACCTTTCTCATTTTTTTATTATTTCACTCAACTGCCAGCTCAATATGCGCGCTCTCACTCTCCCTCTTTATTCTTTTTTCCTAAACTGAAAGACCTCTCTCTCTATTCAGCCAAAAAAAAAAAGAAAGACCTCTCTCTTTGTCTCTCTGTCTCTCTCTTTTCTCCCTTCTCTCATTCTTTCCCAAAAACGACCGACCCAGATTACTTCCTCACCGGTCCTTTCTTCACCGGCCGATCCTTTCTTCACCGGCTACCTAGATCCTTTCTTTCTAAAAACTACCAACCTAGATCCCTTCTTCACCGGGTCCTTTCTTCACCGGCCGATCCAGATCCTTTCTTCATCGGCCGATCCACGAACCAAGCTCGGTGACCCAGATCCTTTCTTCACCGGCCGATCCACGAACCAAGCTCTGGTGACCCATATCGTTTCTTCACCGGCGACCCATATCTCTCTGTTGGTTTGTCTGTGTGGGTTTGTTTGTGTGTGGGTGTGTTTCTGTGTTGATTTATTTGTGTGGATGTATTTGTGTGCATCTGAGGAAAACAAGATGAGGAGCTGAGGTTGTTGTGCACAGAGAAGAGAGAGAAAAATTGGTGCGAACGGAAATTAGTAAAATAATATATACACATGCTACAGTGCCCGTGTAAATTTACACGGGTACTGTAGCTCGTTGAAAATTATACATGGGTTTACACGAGTTTACAAAGACTGATGTAGTGTGTTTTTTGCTTCAAAATGGTAAAAATGATCAAAATGTGTATTTTATACATTTATACACAATTATCCAAGAGCTGATGTGAATGCTCTAAGAGCATTTACATAGAATCATCAAATTTTTGTATTGCATAAAGAATGAATAATGACTTTTACTTTTATCTACTAACTTTTTCAAATACATTTTCTAATAGACTTTCTATCTTATTCTCTATCTCATTTAAATATTATTTCTTCTTTCATTATTTATTCTTTTTTTAACAACTACACATTTTCCAATATTTTTTATTTAACACCTAATTATTATAATAGAAAAAAAATGATTTGAAGAATGAATAGTAGCCCATTAGACTTGATGGGCTACTGTTCATTAGCCAAAAAAATTTTCAGATATAGAGAAGTAGTTGGAGCATGAACAGTATAGATTTCGAGCAAATATTCACTATATTTTGACTATGCATACTCAATTGTAGATGCTCTATAAATATCTTAAACATTCTTTTTTGGTGGAAGCCTGGAAGGGTTAAAGTAAGTGATTATTATATTCCACTCTCTATAAGCACAAAATCCCCAGAACATCGACCCCACTCACTTGTAGTTTGTGATTTGTGATATCTTATTCTCAGTCCAATAATTATATTCTCCATCTTCGTTTTTGGCTTAATGAGTTTGATGATACATGTAATTAGTGATTATCTGGTCAGAGGATCACTGAAAGAGAAACAGAAGCAAACTTTTAGTTACTGATATAGTTTTTCTTATACCCTTTCTTGGATATCAGAAGGTTTAGGCCCAACTCAAGCCAAGTTTTTGAGTTGGGCTGTCATTCTACCTGAGGGTAGGGACCCTAATTAACCACAAAGCACATAAGGTCAGATAATTTAGGACCAAGCCTACTGGAAATTGAAGAAGCCAACACTCGAAAAGAAAAAAAGGAAAAAAAAAAAGAACTATTGAAGAAGAATAGGATGAGAAGATTAGCAAAGCGCAAGAGGCGTAAACTTGAGCACTGAACTGTAACATGAATTCGGAGGCGGGTCATAACATGCCCCGCAAGGAACCATGATCCTCCTTGATTGGAATTGTCGTAGGACGACTTGGCCTACGATAGTTCATCACCTTCATGCCTAGTAGACTCTCTCAAGCCCACTTGTAAATACTTTTTTTTATTTTTTTTATTTTATATATATATATTTTTTTAATTTTTGGAAACGAATCCAACTTGTAATTTTATATTTTTATTACAAGACAAAACTTTTGCTTTAGTAGAAATAAAATAAAATAAAAATCTTAGGTTTTTGTGACCATAATTTGGTCCCTGCCATTGGTAGAGCATGCGGACTTTGTTTTAACTGAAAAGAAGGTACTCAGCAAAAAAAAAAAAAAACTGAAAAGTAGATATTAATATTGAAATTATTGGGCAAAACAATTGTTTTATTAACTTATTTCTTTTTGTTTTTATGCCCTCAAAATACCCAGTGCCGGCTAAACCTATAGGCCATTTAGGTCACCGCCTAAGGCCCCCACTTGTAAGAGGGCCTCCAATAGTACTAATATACTATATAATGTTGTGAAAAAAAAAGAAGTAAGGCCCGCCCAAAAGATTTAAGACACCCAAATTATTTAAGCCCTTAATTGAAAATTGAGAAGAAATAAGTTATTTCTAACCGTTTCTCACAAAACAAAAAGGCTGAAAGGACATGAAGGCCAATCAAATCACCAAATCTTTAGCATTCTCAGGAAAAAAAAAAAAAATCACCACATCCAAGTATCCTCTGAATCAAACCTTTGTACCACATTTCATTAAAAAAAACCCATGTTTATTACTTGAAATGTAGACATGGAGAGAAAGAAAGACACTGATTTTCTCAATATACAAGTAACAAAATGCAAAAGAAAAGATAACAAAAGGCAGAAAAAAGAAAGAATAGACAAGTAACAAAAGGCAGTAAAAAAAAAAAAAAAAAAAAAAAACACTCTCTCTCCATCTTGATTCTAAAAAAAAAAACTCTTTTTAGTTGGCTTACTCATCAATTGGTGTTGACAATAGACTTGGTGTGTTCACAGATTTTCATTTCAAGTTCGTTTTTTGTTTTCTCTTCAGTCTTCCCTTTGCCCCTTTGGTCTTCTTCATGGTTTGCTGCTGGGTTTTTATTCTCCTTTTTTGCTTAACTTTTGTTATACTCTTTAGTCTTTAGTCTTTTTTGTTTTTACTCTTAAATTTTTATTTCTTTAGTATTCTCTAGAAGACTATGGAATGGACCTACATAAAGCATTGATCCTAGTCCTACACCTTCTTCTTCTTTTTTTCTTTTTTTTTTTTAAGAAATCAGATTTAGTGGTATGGATGGATAGTGGGCTGGTCTTAGTGAATCAAGTGGAAGACTATGAATTTATAATTAAATATAATAAAAGGTCCCGTTTAAAGCTTTCGCCTAAGGCCCCCAAAGTCGTTGAGCCGGTCCTAAAAATACCGCTTGGATGCTCATTGCTGTTTACGGAGCTCCTCTAAGAAAGTTACAAACTACAAAGAAAATATTTTTGGGAAAATCTAGAAAGAATTGGTGAATTTGTGGGGGGTAATTCTTAGCTACTTTCGGAGTATGGTAACGTAGTAATACCATGTTACCATATTCTCAGAGTACCTAATAATTTTTTAAATTCGTCAATGGCCCTTGGTTTTGGTTGAGAAATTTCGATTGTGTTGCTTCACAAGAAGAAAATAGTGACTGAATCATCTAAAAGTGAATTGAAGTAATTTTCTTGAGAATTTTGTCTTTATTGACCTAGGTTTAATAAATTCACTTGGTCAAATAAAAGACGGGTAAGGCATGATATTAGAGCATCTCCAGCAACTTCAGTAAATTTTTGTACTGTTTGGAGAATGAACAGTGACATTTAGCTTTTATCTACCCACTTTTTCAAATACACTTCCAACATATTCTCTATCCCATTCTCTATCTCATTTAAATATTATTTCTTCATTCATTGTTTATTCTTTTTTTAATCATCATTTATTCTTTTTTTAATAACTATATTTTTTAATGAAAAGTGTTATGTTTACAATATTTTACGCAATACTTTCATAACAAAATTTATGTGGAAAGTTGTTATTAGTTCTTGTGGGGCCCGGCCCAAAATAATGGGCTAGTTAAATACAGGCCCGTCCGAGAAGCATCGTGTCCGAGGAGAAGTCATAGCCAAAATATTATTCAAGCCCAACTGCGGTAAAAGAAACCTGTCCGAGGAGTAACACCTCCTCGGACACCACTAAGTCCAAATCAAAAAGCTCGCCCCAACCACTGCAGCTCATCCTCTAATCATATAAAAAAGAATAAAACCCAAAATATCTCACGGAAAGCTGCTACCACCACATTAAATGTATCACAACCACCCTCTTGGCCGCATTAATGAGGAAAAGACCCCTGAACAGTACTACCTTGGCCACTGCAACTCACAAGGGAGTGATAAAGGTGTCTGATAGGACAGGTGCTCAAGTGGGGGCTTAGATGATCAACAAGTGTAAGGTTCAGATAAGAATGAGAGAGCTATATAATGTAAGGGAGTCCCTCAAAGAAAGGGGACGGAAAAAATGTATTCAGCACTCAGGAAATATAATCTTCTGTGGAGTATCCATTCTGGTGTCTTTATTCTTGCAACAACATTTTCCATACCTCAGACCGACTAAGCTCACTAAGGCTAAGTTCTTTGACCCATCCTCTACAAGTATTTATTGTGTGTTACGCCTTGGGCCAGGGCCTGCTCAATAGGGTTTGGGCCAGGAAAATCGTGAAACTACAATTGGCGCCGTCTGTGGGAAGAACTAGAGCATCAACCAGCACAACGGTCGAGTATGGCAGAACTAGGCCCACACTAGGAGAATCCTCACCAGGCAAACTCCCAACAGACACAACCCGTCGAGTCCCAGAGGCAAAATAACCCCACCAACCCAGGCGGCAGGGGGAATCGTGAGGGAAGTATGCATACTATCCGGACGAGCTAGAGTCACACTCAGACAGGTAGCCACGTGTCCCAGACGCGAAATAGTCATCAGGCCATGCAGCGGGAAATAGACGACCTGAAAAGGGAGTTATGACGTGTGCGGCGAAAACGATCCCCATCTGACTCAGACGAGTCTTCTAATGCGGAGGATGCGAGTTACCGACGGAGGTCAAGGACCCCCCTAAGTGAAACCTTTTCCTACGAAAGGGAACCACGCCCTGTACGGAAATATGAGAACCCATCCAGCAAGGGTTCAGGGAACGATGTTATGAAGAAGGCGCTGGACCAGGTTTCGAGATCACCCTTCACGTATAGAATTGAAGGGGCTAAGTTGCCTCGACGCTTCAACCAACCGGCGTTCGCCATCTATAATGGCCGAGCGGACCCGGTAGAGCATGTGAGCCAGTTTAACCAGAAAATGGCAATCTACTCCTAAAATGAAGCCCTAATGTGCAAAATCTTCCCATCCAGCTTGGGATCAATGGCGATGAGGTGGTTTAACAGCTTGAAGACAAATTCCATAGGCTCTTACAAGCAGCTCACTCAGGCTTTCTGCTCCCGTTTTATCACAAACACCAGAGTCCCTCGACCCCTTAGTTCATTATTGTCCTTATCCATGCACGAAGGAGAAACCTTGAAAGCATACTCGAATAGATATTGAGAGGTGTATAATGACTTAGATGACAACCATGATGATGTTGCTATCAGCACGTTCAAAAGCGGCCTCCCCACCGAGCATGGCTTGAGGAAATCCCTCACTGGTAAACCAGTTGCCGACGTTCATCAACTGATGGATAGAATCGATAAGTACAAAAGGGTGGAGGAAGATCAGCTGCAAGGAAGGGGAAAGGAGAAGGTCATTCCCCCCAAAGCAAATGACTTTAGGTCGGAACGGTATAACCCTAGCAAGCCGAGGAGAGATTTCTCGCGACAGGCTGGACAGAGCCACCTGCAAACAGTGAATGCCGTGTTCAGGGAGCCAGTACAACAGGTGCTGGAGAAAGTAAGGAACGAGCCCTATTTTAGATGGCCAGGAAAGATGGCCGGAGACCCTTCCAAACGTAACCAGGACCTATACTGTCACTACCATCAGGACCATGGGCATACCACTGAGGATTGCAGGAATCTATGGAATCACCTAGATCAGTTGGTCCGAGAAGGGAAGTTACGTCACCTTCTGTACCCCTCGAGCGGACATCCCGGTCAAGCAATACCAGAGTCTCGAAAGGATGTGTCCTTAAGACCCCTTACTAGAACGATACATGTCATCCTCGCTGCACCAGGAAGAACTGGGCCACCCATCCCCAGGGTACTGGCTGTAGATCGGCTCCACTCCGAGGACAGGCATAGGGAACCCAAAAGGTCGAAAAAGCGAAGCTCTTTGATACTGGGATTCTCAGACGAGGATAAGAGGGGAACTATTCAACCTCACGACGACGCCTTGGTGGTTACGTTAAGAATTGGAGGCTTCGATGTGAGAAGGGTGTTAGTAGACTCAGGAAGTGCGGTAGAAATAATGTACCCTGATCTATACAAGGGGCTGAACCTGAAGCCGGAAGATTTGGCAGCCTATGATTCCCCCCTTCTCAGCTTCGAAGGGAGGATTGTTACACCGAAAGGGCAGATCCGGCTACCCGTGCAGACTGGGTCGGAGGTGGTGGAGGTAAATTTTATCGTGGTCGACGCTTACTCCCCCTACACCGCAATAGTTGCCAGGCCATGGATCCACGCCCTAGAAGCCGTATCCTCCACACTCCACCAAAAAGTAAAATACCCATTCAGAGGACAAATAGAAGAAATCCGAGGAGATCAGGCCGTAGCCAGGAAGTGTATGGTTGCCGCCATCTTACATCGGCCCGTTGCCGAGTCCTCGGCCCCACAGAGCTCATAGCAACCAGCCTCCTCGGCCGGGCAAGGGGACGGGCTAGCCGAGGAGATCAGGTGTGAAAGTTTAGATAAGATCGCTGTTAACAACGACCCGGACAAGTTTTTTCAGGTCGGCTCTGAGTTGCCTTCTTAAGAAAAAGAGGAACTGGTCAGATTTCTCAGAGGAAATATCGACGTGTTTGCATGGGACGCCTACGACGCCCCGGGAGTTGATCCTAGCCTTATTTGTCACCACCTGAATGTCAACCTCTCTTCCACTCCGAAGAAGCAACCACCCCGACGCCCTTCAAAAGAACACGCTAGTGCCGTGAGAGACGAGGTGGCAAAACTGAAAAAAGTAGGGGCTATTAAAGAGGTCTTTTACCCCAAATGGTTGGCAAACACGGTGGTGGTAAGGAAGAAGACAGGGAAGTGGAGGGTCTGCGTGGACTTCACGGACTTGAACAAGGCGTGCCCAAAGGACCCATTCCCCCTACCCCGAATCGACAGGTTGGTGGATGCAACCGTGGGTCATCCTCGGATGAGCTTCCTGGACGCCTTCCAGGGCTATCATCAGATCCCCCTTGCGCCAGAAGACCAGGAGAAGACGGCTTTCATGACGCCCATCGGAAATTATCACTATAAGGTGATGCCGTTTGGGCTGAAGAACGCAGGCTCAACCTACCAAAGGATGATGACCTGGATGTTCAAACCACAACTGGGCAAGATCATAGAGGTTTACATAGACGATATGGTTGTAAAAAGTAAAAGGGTGTCCGAGCATGTGAAAGACCTCGAAAAAATCTTCGCTATTTTAAGGGAACACCGGTTGCGGTTGAACGCTTCCAAATGTTCATTCGGGGTCAGGTCGGGGAGATTTTTAGGGTACTTGGTAACCCATAGGGGAATAGAAGTGAGCCCCGATCAAATCAAAGCAATAAACAGCCTACAGGCTCCTCGAAACCCGAAGGAAGTACAGAAGCTCACTGGTATGATTGCAGCATTAAACCAGTTCATATCGCAATCAGCGGATCGATGCCGACCTTTTTACCTCCTGATAAATAAGTGGAAAGGGTTTGAATGGTCGGAGGATTGTGTTCGGGCTTTCCAGCAGCTTAAGGAATATTTGTCACGACCCCCTATCATGTCCAGCCCTGAGGCAGACGAGGTGTTGTTTGAGTACATCGCTGTAGCTCCCCATGCCGTAAGCTTGGTACTGATACGGGATGATAATAGGGTGCAGCGACCGGTGTACTATGTGAGCAAATCATTACATGAGGCCGAGGTGCGATACCTACCTCTAGAAAAGGCAATTCTGGCGGTAGTACATGCCACCCGGAAGCTCCCTCATTACTTTCAGGCGTATACGGTCATCGTTCTAACTCAGCTTCCCCTCCGAGCAGTGTTTCGAAGTGTTGACTACATAGGAAGGATCGCCATGTGGAGTGCGCTTTTGGGAGCCTTTGATATTAAATATATGCCCAGATCCTCCATCAAAGGTCAGGTCCTTGCAGACCTGGTAGCAGAGTTTGCTGAACCCTCTATAGAAACAATAACCGAGAAGAAAGACATGGATGGAAAATCGGTTGGCGTAATTTCGGCAGGGGGGACCTTGCATTGGAAGGTCTACGTGGATGGCGCGGCCAACCAGAGAGGATCTGGAGTTGGGATAGTTTTAATATCACCAGACGGTGCCGCCATTGAAAAATCGCTGAGGCTCGGATTTTCGGCTACGAACAATGAAGCCAAATACGAGGCCTTACTCCAAGGGATGACAATGGCTCAAAAATTGGGCGGAAGAGTAATAGAAGCTTTCTCGGACTCCAGGTTGGTCGTCGGACAAGTGATGGGTGAGCTAGAAGCCAGAGATGCTAGGATGCAAGAGTATCTAGGACAAGTTAAACGCCTGCAGACGAGTTTTGAGTCATTCAAACTGACACACGTTTCCAGAAGTGTAAACACTCATGCAGACTCGCTGGCCACTCTTGCCACGTCCTCGGCGCGTAATCTGCCACGAATGATCCTTGTAGAAGATCTAGTCAGGGCGAGTCCCATCAGCGAAAACCCAGCCCAAGTCCATCAGATCAGACAGAGTCCCAGCTGGATGGACCCCATAAAGAAATTCCTCCAAGATGATATCTTACCGGAAGAAAAACTAGAGGCAGAGAAGGTACGTAGAAATGCTCCTCGGTTCTGGCTATCAAACGACCACAAACTATATCGGCGCTCCTACTCTGGACCGTACCTACTCTGCGTACATCCAGAAGAATCTGAGTCTCTACTCGAGGAGTTACACGAGGGAATTTGCGGAAGTCACACCCGAGGAAGGTCGCTGGCGCACAGGGCACTCACCCAAGGATACTGGTGGCCGAACATGCAAAGAGAGGCTCAAGAATACGCTAAAAAGTGCGATTAGTGCCAAAGATTTGCCCCGAATATCCACCAACCCGGAGGGGTTCTCAACCCACTCTCTAGCCCATGGCCGTTCTCACAATGGGGTCTTGATATTGTCGGACCTTTCTCCAAAGCTGCGGGGAACAAGCGATACATAATAGTCGGAACCGATTACTTCACTAAATGGGTGGAAGCTGAACCTTTGGCCAACATTAGGGACGTGGATGCCTAGAAATTCATCTGGAAGAACATTATCACCCGCTTCGGAACTCCACGTACACTTATTTCCGACAACGGTCTTCAGTTCGACAGTAAGAGCTTTAGGGAGTATTGCCGCGAGTTTGGGATCATTAATCGATATTCCACCCCTGCATACCCCCCAAGGAAATGGGCAAGTCGAGGCCGTGAACAAGGTCATAGTGAACGGACTGAAGAAAAGACTGGATGAGGCGAAGGGAAGATGGGTAGAAGAGCTCCCGCACGTCTTATGGACCTATCGGACAACGCCGCGACGTTCAACCGGTGAGACCCCCTTTTCGATGACTTATGGGGCTGAGGCCGTGCTCCCAATCGAGAACAACTTCCCCACACTGAGGTCTAGCTCGTTTACCCCAAGCGGTAACGACGAGTTATTGGGAAGAAGTCTAGACCTAGCCGAGGAAAGAAGGGAAAAAGCCATGATTCATATGGCCTATTATCACCAGAAGTTGAGACAAGGGTATGATGCCAATGTTAAGTTGCGACCTCTAGGTCCAGGTGATCTCGTGATGAGAAAGATTCTCGGTAGCGCGAAAAACCCCTCATGGGGCAAGTTGGGGCCCAATTGGGAAGGACCATACCGTGTCACATCCGTGGCTGGGATAGGCGCTTACTACCTAGAAGATCTGGATGAAAAAACCGTACCTCGACCATAGAATGTAAATAACCTCAGATGATATTGTTATTAATGAAAATGGCTTCACCCATGTTTTGTTTCGTGATTATCCTCTGCCTTCTAATCTATCTACGACTGTTCATAGTTTTAAACAGAACCTAAGTCCTGCATGGATCCTCATACCACAAACTTAGGGGAAATTATTACTTATGGTGACTACTCATAGTTTTAAACAGAACCTAAGTCTTGCATGGCTCCTTGGACCACAGACTTGGGGGAAATTATTACTCATGACAATCTATTCATAGTTTTAAACAGAACCTAAGTCCTGCATGGTTCCTCGGACCACAGACTTAGGGGAAATTATTACTCATGACAATTTATACAAGTTTTAAATAGAACCTAAGTCCTGCATGGATCCTCAGACCACAGACTTAGGGGAAATTATTACTTATGGCGACTACTCATAGTTTTAAACAGAACCTAAGTCCTGCATGGCTCCTCGGACCACAGACTTAGGGGAAATTATTACTCATGACAATCTATTCATAGTTTTAAACAGAACCTAAGTCCTGCATGGCTCCTCGGACCACAGACTTGGGGGAAATTATTACTCATGACAGTCTATTCATAGTTTTAAACAGAACCTAAGTCCTGCATGGCTCCTCAGACCACAGACTTAGGGGAAATTATTACTCATGACAATTTATACAAGTTTTAAACAGAACCTAAGTCCTGCATGGCTCCTCGGACCACAGACTTAGGGGAAATTATTACTCATGGCGACTATTCATAGTTTTAAACAGAACCTAAGTCTTGCATGACTCCTCGGACCACAGACTTAGGGGAAATTATTACTCATGACAATTTATACAAGTTTTAAACAGAACCTAAGTCCTGCATGGATCCTCAGACCACAGACTTAGGGGGAAATTATTACTTATGGCGACTACTCATAGTTTTAAACAGAACCTAAGTCCTGCATGGATTCTCGGACAACAGACTTGGGGGAAATTATTACTCATGACAATTTGGGAAACTATTATCTAAGGGAAATCATTTTAAGGCGTGCGCATAGTCTAGCACCGTTGCAACCCTCATTCAAATTCGCTACAAGACATCCTCTTCACCTTGACCGTTTATATCGTTATCAGCATTAAATAAAGGGATGGTGCTAACATAAATCCATGAAAATGAAGGAAACATTCTATATTAATATTCCGAGATCAATACAGAAAGAGAGGTCCTTACAAAAGAGCGCAAAAGCAGGACGACTCTCGTTCAAAAAAAAAAATAATAATAATAAAGAGAGGAAGGAAATATAAAAATTAAAAAGCCTAAAAGCTAAGCCTTGGCAGGAGGGTCTTCTTTCTGCTCTGGCTGAGGAGGAGGAACGTCGATGGTAGGGTCCGCAGCCGGATCCTTCGAGTTGTCTGGCATGGGGACGGCATCTGGCACCGTCAAATCCTGCTCAGAAGCTGCTTGGACGCCATCAGGATTCTCTCGGATCTCCTGAGGGTAGAAGACGTTCTTAGGCAGTCTTAGCACCGAATCTGCAGGAACTCCTGCAGCATCAAGGGCCTGAGCCCATGAGATGCTGCAGTAGTCCCTGCACACCTCGGGGATCTCCTCGGATAGCCTGGCTTTCATTTCTTGGACCCCAAGCTGGCGAGCAACATTCTTTTCAGCCTCCGTAGCCTCTCGGATCAGCTGAGCCTCCTCTTTGACCCGCCGCAGCTCACCCTCGACTTTTTGCAGAGCAGTCTTGAGATCTAGCACTGCCTGCTTCTCGGTGGCGAGGTTGATCTGGGTCGAATATAGCTCTTTGCGCTGGTCCTCCGCTTGGGTCTTGGCACTCTTCAGACCAACCTCAGCACTTTTGCGCCGTTTCTTCGACTCCTTGAACTTCTCAGTGAGTTCAAGGTGATCGTGCTTGAGGGACCCCAAGGCTTTCTCCATCTCCGTCCGAGACTGAGCCTCAGCCTCAGCCCGACTTCGATTATCACGACAAAATTCCTCAGCCACAAATACCTGCTGAGTAATCTGCAAACGAAACAAAATCGGTTCAGAATTTAACAGGGTTAAATAAATTAATAAAACAGTAAAAGGATTACTTACCATCGCAAGATCCCTTTTAAGGGATAGGAAAATCTTGGGCTGAGAGAACCGCCTATAGGCCTCCATATCCCGAGGAAGCAGTAAGGGTTGCTCTAAGGCATCAGCCACGTACCCTGCTCGGCCCTGGTTGTACTCTCAGATCGATGAGTTGAAGGGGATAGCAACCCCATCCAACTCCAACTTAGGGCTCCACGTACGCGAGGTAGCGTGCACCTTAGCACGGTTCTCCTCGTCCCTGCTCTCAGAGGAGTTTGCCCTCTTACTCCTCTGTCCCTTTGTAGCCTTTTGCTGCTTAGCAGGTCGGGTAACCAGCTCACCCTCCTCAGGAATTTCAGCCTGCCTCTTCTTTTTTAGGTCGGGGATAGCCTTGAGGCCAGGATCAGTAGGGACTTGAGGGGCGATTGGAGGCGGGTCCTGGGTTTGTGCCTTGGCAGGAGCCTTCGAGGACTGACCCTTGCCTCAGCTGGACATCAACTCTCGCAGAGACTTTCCCATATCACCTCCTTCTCCGTCCGAGGAGTCGTCCGAGCAGGTTATTATGATTGGACCACCAGTCACGGAGTTGCGGTCCTGCTCTCCTTCAAGATTAGAAAGCTCAACCACGGGGTCTTGCTAAACTTCCTCCTCAAAATAAAACTCGTCTATTTCTTCCTCAAGGGAAAGACGAGATGATTCGGTTTGCCCCTCAACTGGAATAGCAACACCAGGCTCTTCTGGCGGAGGTAGTTGCTCTGCTATATAGGGATGCCGAACGCCGGGTAGTACGACTGGTGGAAGATCACGTTGAGCTAGGAACCCGGTCTTGGACACGTCAATCCTGGCCAACCTCGGACTGCCAGCCCTTATGGTGTGACCAATAGCTTGGAAAGAGCAGCTTAGAGGTTGATAGCCCAGAACCAGATGAGCTGCACGTAGCTGTCCGTCCTCAGCAACGTAAATTTCCGACCTCAGAAGGTAGTTCAGCGCCGGTACATTCACGAAGTTTAGCCGAGGAGCGACGTGAACTTTATCTGCAAACATCCAAGAAAAGTGGGATTAGTTCATGAAATTCTCCAAGTGTAAGGAAAGCAAGAAAAATAACCCCCCAATGCTAAACCCTTTCCCCAAAAGGATTGGCCCTAAAGACGCCGCACCTGGGATTCCTGCCCAAGTCGGACAATAAATACCATCGAACCACTCCCCCGAAGCAATAAGAAAATCATTCTTCACGGTCTTATTGGATACTGGAAGACAAGAGATCAATCTAACAACCTCGGATCGGGATTTAAGATAATACCCTCCACTCTCGAGGCGGTGACACTCATACAGATAAGCCACGTCGTGCCAAGTAAGGCCTAGATTCATCCGTTCGTCTAAGACATCTACATAGCCTAGTATCTTGAACATATTTGGGGCACACTGATGCGGCGTCAACCTATGGTTGAACAGGTACTCCCTTGTAATCCTACGCATGGGAAGTGTCATCCCTCCCTCTATGAAAGCAATCATGGGGATAACAACTTCTCCCTCGCCTCTATCTGTCAATACTCCTTCAAGAGGACAGTACTGCAGCCCTACACCCGGGGGAATGTGGTATTTTGCCCTAAAGGCCTCCATAGCGGCCGGAGTATTTACTAATTTTTCGAATCTACCCATCTGAGCTATACTGGAAGAATGAAAATAAAGACCAAGGGAAAAACAAAGTCCGAGGAGGAAGTCGAAGCGACAAAGCAAACGGAACTTACAGGTATCTTCTCAAATGACCGATGAGGAAATCGGAAAACTCTTCTATGGAGGGTGCCTCGCAGAAATGACTATGAAGATCTGAAGGAAGGATGTGCTCAAGGATTTCTGGGCGCTGGAGTTCTCTGGAGGTCTCTGTTCTGATGTGCGGATAAAAAAAGAAAAAGGGAGCCTGTCTGACGTCTTATATAGTCGGGAAGAGAGAGAAAAGATCGACCTCGCCTAAAAAGTCGAGAAATAATGATGGCCGTTCGATCCACGTCTCACCGTTGGATGAAGGGGACAAGAAGCCTCCGGAAGTAAATGGCCGCGCCTCGTAAATTGTAGCGCGTCCAAAGTAACTGCCCGCACACGCGCCGCAAGCCTTCCTTACTTCCATCCTCTCACTGACATCAAAACCCCGCTTTTCTCCTCGGAAGGAGATAAAAACCGGAGTTTTGAGGGGCTATTATGGGGCCTGGCCCAAAATAATAGGCTAGTTAAATACAGGCCCGTCCGAGAAGCATCGTGTCCGAGGAGAAGTCATAGCCAAAATATTATTCAAGCCCAACTGCGGTAAAAGAAACCTGTCTGAGGAGTAACACCTCCTCGGACACTACTAAGTCCAGATCAAAAAGCTCGCCCCAACCACTACAGCTCATCCTCCAATCATATAAAAAAGAATAAAACCCAAAATATCTCACGGAAAGCTACTACCACCACATTAAATGTATCACAACCACCCTCTTGGCCGCATTAATGAGGAAAAGACCCCTGAACAGTACTACCTTGGCCACTGCAACTCACAAGGGAGTGATAAAGGTGTCTGATAGGACAGGTGCTCAAGTGGGAACTTAGATGATCAACAAGTGTAAGGTTCAGATAAGAATGAGAGAGCTATATAATGTAAGGGAGTCCCTCAAAGAAAGGGGACGGAAAAAATGTATTCAGCACTCAGGAAATAGAATCTTCTGTGGAGTATCCATTCTGGTGTCTTTATTCCTGCAACAACATTTTCCATACCTCAGACCGACTAAGCTCACCGAGGCTAAGTTCTTTGACCCATCCTCTACAAGTATTTATTGTGTGTTGCACCTTGGGTCAGGGCTTGCTCAATAGGGTTTGGACCAGGAAAATCGTGCAACTACAGTTCTAATTTGAACCCACTACTGAAATTATTTTTTTATTCGCCAATATTAACTAATAACAATCTGTTACTTAAAATTTATTGTGAAAATATTGTAAAAATATTGTGGTAGTATTTTTCAATTAGGATTTTTTATTTTTTATATTATTTTTCTTCCTTCCCTTTCATTTTCATCCACGTTTCATTTCTTTTTTTCTTTTTTCTTTTTCTTATTTTTCTCCTCCACAAGTGTCCAACCCCCTTCTTTTTTTTTTTTTTTTTTTTTTTCACCTCCAGAACCTTCCTGCATTTCACATTTGCTTCACATCAGAGAGAGAGAGAGAGAGATCGTCGTCCAGCATCTTGTTGTCCACCGCATCTCCAGCATCTCCACCGCCGCTTGTCGTCCTCCCCACCACTAGGCTGGGTTAGATCGGCTTGTTCTTTTTTTTTTTTTTTTTCATATTTGCTTGTTCTGATTCAACTTTATTTTAAGAATTGGATTTTTTTTTTTTTTTTGTTGTGTTTTGTGTTTGGATTAATTCTTTTGCTCATGAACAGGGCTCTCTCTTTTCTCTTTTTTCTTTTTTTTTTTCCTTTTATTTTTCTGATATCATTTGGTTTATGAGAAAAAAATAAGCAACGGCAACGGAGAGAATGAGAGAATGAGAGAAAGAAGAAGAAGAAGGAAGCAATGGAGAGAATGAGAGAAAAAAAAAATCCGGAGGAGAGAGAGAGAATTGATAAAATAAGGAATTGGTATAATATTTTAATGCAAGAAATTCAATTTCTAATGTATAGTAGCTCATCAGACCTGATGAGCTACTGTTCATTATCAAAAAAAATTTCCGGATATAGCTAAGCTGCTGGAGCATGAACAGGAGCATATAGAGCATGAACAGTGTAAAATATTCTCTATATTTTGGCTATGCGTTGACTGTTGGAGATGTTCTTAGGGAGAGAACTTATCATGCCATGGCCAATAGTGAATGGAGAAATGACCTTTAAAAAATTCTGGGAGAAAATGCTTAAGTTATAAACTATTTTACAATTTTTATTTTATTTTATTTTTTTACAAATAGTTGATATAGTGAATGGTTATTAGTAAGTAAAAAAATGATGTCAGTAGTGGGTCCAACTGAGAACCAGTAAGAATTTGCCATATCAACAGTTTATAAAATTATTGTAAAACAGTTTGTGCCTGTAATATTACTCAGCCTTAGTTTAAAACCTCTAAGCCATAACCTCAGACCACCGACCCTATAGATACAAATGACAGAGAAAAGGGTGGATCCAAACCTTTTTGCTTTTAAGAGGCCTAGACTAGAGTCATTACAAAATTTTGAAAAAAAAGATATAAGAGAGATTCCTTAATACATTCTTGAAAAAAAAAAAAAAACCCCAAGCAAGACTTAAGATGATGGAACAAAAACATATTTGGTTCAATCCAACTCAAGCTAAAGGAATTAACAAAATCAATAAAGGAACTATATACAGGGGAAAACATTAGCCTAGCTAGAGTCAAAAAGTGAGAACTCCAAAGAAGACAACAATTTGAATAAAATATAGTTTTTTATTTTTTATTTTTTTATTTTTTTAAAAAGGATGAGAACTACATATCCCCAAGAGAAGAGATTGAAGGTTGCTTTGTCAATTATTTTGAAAATTTATTTAAAACAAGTGTGCGTACCCAAAATATATGGCTATTGAGCTTAACCTCTATTGGGGCTCACAATCTATTTGTTTTGTGGGTTTTTGGGTTTTTTATTGTGGGTGGTCCTATACTCGACAGACCCAAATATACTTCGTCACGCCTTTTTCTCTTCCTAATAGATTCACTCCCTTACTCTCTCTAAGTGTTTACTATCTTTTCCTAGCACTCTTCCCAGAATTGCCCACCCCTTTTCCTCACTTTCTCCTCCTATTTATAGGCTAGGATGAGTGGAGGATTTATGATTTCTTTTCCCTCTTAGTGTGAATGGAGATCCAATTCCATCATCTCAAAGTGGATGTTTCATTGGAATTGTGGGAGTGGCATTGGAACTGATTCTCACTTTCGACGTCTGTTTGTTAAATACATGACTAGGTAGCTAGGCATGGTATGCCTCTGGGCAAGGACACTCCCGTCCAAGTCAGAAATGATCAGGGGGGGGGGGGTTTGCTTGAGGTGTTCACTGTGGTCTTATTTCGAGTTCCCGGGTCCAAATTGTGCCCGGAGGAATCTAGGCCGAGGCTTAGGGTCTAAGTACAAGGACAGTTGTATGACGTGCTATAGGGGTTGGGCCTGAGGAACATGGGTTCAAAGGCCCAAGCCCTGTATTAGGGGCCCAATTCCTGTACAATAGCCCCCCTTGATTCATGCCCAGTTACCCAGAACAAATCAAGGACAATTAAGCGGTGGTAGTGGTTTCTCGAGAATCTAAACCGTCAGTTATTGAGTGATACAAATGCCCATTAATGCCACCTTAAAAGAAGCGTCATGCCAGACTATCATGTTTTAGCAGTTATTATGAATTGCTGGTTTGCGAATCGTCTGATGGTTTGTGAACTGAGCCCATGCATATAGGAGTTATTTGGAGGGAAAGGAGAGGTTTTCCCGCCTCTTTTGTGTCAAATGTTTTTTATTCCTTTGTTGGCTTCTATAAATAGTTCCCTCTGAATCTCTACTTCACTTTTACATTCTTCATTCTCTAAACTATCTCTTTGCTGAGCATACTGTTTTCGTGCACTAATCTTCCAGCCTAGAACACCATTCCTTCCTAGATTCCCAAAGTAAGTCCTCTTTACCTTTCCTTTCATATCCTCTACTTCTTTCATTTTTCTTTTAATCCTAGTTTGGGAATAGGTTTTTCTCACCTCCTATCTTCAGAGGCATCCTTGGCTAGCTTTAGGGCAGCCTATAATGTCGCTAGAGACATTAATATTGCCTACTGTCATGAGGGCAATATCGACCTCCGTAGGCGTACCGGTGTAAACACCATCTTTTTCCCTTTGATGGCTATTCTCGAGGGTGGGGTTAGATTCTCAGTTGGCCCTCTCATTATAGGCACCCTTAGGTTTTATGGTTTATGTCTCGACCAGCTCCCCCCTAATTTTTACCCAATGGTGAGTTGTGTGAGTAGGTTAAACCACATATTCCGTCTGTAGTTAAACCACCATGATATTAACTTTATGTATAGTTTGTACGAAAATATTAGGTCCGATTATTACCTAAAAACCTGAGATATGCGGGTACGGCTAATATCATGCCTTCCCGATTCTAACAAAAACTTGGCAGGGGAATTTATCCGAGTGAGCGGCATTTGGTTTTCTAACGAGCTACCTTGCCCGTTCTCGCCGCGTGATGTTGGTCGGTATCGAGAACTCTCATTTACTTTAAGTTTGCATCTTTTAATTAGTTGTTCATGTATTGAACTAATTAGTCTTTTTTGTTGATCTGTTGCAGAATCAAAAAGGTTCCAACCAAATCTCCGAGTTGTACACGTACGAGATCTTAATTTTGTACTTAGATCAGAAATTTTTGTTCATACGGACGGATAGCTTCGAGCATCCTATTTGATACTCGGCGTTGACCTCGTATATTCAACTTGGCAAGCATTCAGCCAGGCATTGCTTGTAGATAGCCCACTTTTATTGTACATAGACGTCCGACACGCAAACTTCCTCCCGCCTTCTTTAACCACCGGTGAAGCTCGGGACCTTGGCCCCAGGTATATCATTGTAGAGGACCATGCGCCGGTATGAGACGAATTAGTGGAGCGTGTATCCCTGGGCCTATTGATGCACCAGACGCCCCTGCCCAAGTAGCCGAGCTAGTAGAAGCTGAGATCAATCGGGACACAGATATGGTGACCAGAAGGAAGATGATCGTTGACCGTTTCATACCCGGCTTTCAGCCCCCTGCCCAGTCTCAAGGCGGGGTCCGTGCTCCCCCTCCCCCTGTTGCTAGCTGTCCTAAGAAGAAACAGCGGGTTGGTGATCAACCCCCCAAAGTCCTCAGTGATGCTCCGGCAAAGACTCCTTCCTGGGGAGGGAACTGATGGGTGATTCTCGGCCACCTGCCAAGGGTAGTAAGGACGTGGCATCCTCATCTCAGTTTGTGGACATCTGGCAACCCACTTTCAAGTTTGGTGATGGGTCTCTACCAGCGTCGGCCATCATCAAGGCTTGAGCATAGGGCCAAGGGGGGAGCGTGGTCGAGAGCTTGGTGCATAACCTCTTGCTTCCCGAAGACGTCCACTTCTTCTCGGATGGGACTAAGGATTCCTTAGCACGGCGACTGCAGTGGCATACCGTGGTGGTAATTTTCTTCTCCTTTACTTCTTGTTTATTTTAATGCATAAATAATCCCTTAGCCCTTATATTCGTTACTTTTGTCACCAATCCGCTCAGTTGACTCACATCCTCGATGAGAGAATGAAGGAGCTTGCTAAGGATGCTGATCGATAGAAAGCATTGAAAGATGTTGCCAATGCCATAGCTAAGGGAAAAAGCAAAGCTGCTGAGGTCACCGAGAAAAAGGCTCAGTCCTCGAAGAAAGCCCGACTAGTGGCAGAGGAGAAATTGACCAAGTTAGAGGACAGACTGGGGGGTGTTGAGCTCAAATTGGTGGAGGCAGCTAGTCTGAACCTAGCCTAGGCCGACGAGATAGCTAACCTGAGGTGGCACTTGAAGCCTATGAAAATAAGTGGTACGACGAGGGCTTTGCAAATGCTGAAAAATTAGCAGAGCCCGTCGTTCATCAAGTCAGGCTTCACGAGTTCGGGGAGAGATGGCTGGCAGCCCTCCAGGCGATGGAGGTGCCTGAAGATTCATTATTAAGGAATCTAGAGCAAATACCATACCCAGATGCTGCCAATGAAGATGACACCCCCAGTATGAGGGAGCTGGTGAGGGTGATCGATGTCCATGTTGATCCCAAGGTCACCAGCCACCCTAACATCGCCGAGGACGTTCACTCCCAGCACCCGCTAGTCGAGGACGTGCCAGAGCAGCAGACTGATGACGCAATCTAGCTCTTACCTACTGATCCCATTGTTTGATACTTATGCTTTTCAATAGTTTCTTTTATATGTTTTTATCCCCGTTTACTTTTCCTATATCGGTTTATTTTGACTAGACTCATCGGGCTGTGGTGACAGAACAATATTTTTATTTTTTTAAGTTTTATTTCCCTACAGTTGCGGGGTTGTGGCGACTAAACATTGGTTTAAACTTAATTGCGTTTATGAATGTTTGCTACTAAGTTATTTCTTTGGTCATGTTCTTTGATTGTTTTTATCTTTTTATCTATATATTCTAGACGACCGGGTATTTTACTTCATGGACCGGCCTGGAATAGGTCACCTGTGTCTAGAAAGAATTGACCTTTCGGTGATAAGTACTAGATTTGATGTGTGTTGATTCTTTAAGAAGATGTAGGGCAAGTACCTTCCTCGTGATTTAGGGTTGTATCCGAGATTGTGGCTTTAGCCTTCCCTAAATGGTTTAACGTACTCTTTTTGGTGCCCAATGATTAGAATAGAGCTGGAGAGCTTGTTTCTATTCTTAGAATAGACCACTGTATGGTTCATGTCCGTCCGGGAACCGGCCTTCTGCCTTCGGATAAAATTTAGGATTAGGTTTCAACCTGCCCAGCCATTATGATTGAACCCGGGAAGTGGGTTTCTACCCTTAGAAAAATTCGGTGCATGATTTCCATCCGCTTGGTGATGAAAATCAAGCCGGGAACATGCTTCTGTCCTTAGAAAAATTTGGCGTAAGGTTTCTACCTACTTGGCGATGAAAATCGAGTCGGGAACATGTTTCTGTCCTTAAAAGAATTTAGTGTAAGGTTTCTACCTTCTCGGCAAAGAAAATCGAGCTAGGAATAGGTTTCTGTCCTTTGAAAAATTTGGCGTAAGATTTCCACTTGCTCAGTGATGAACATCGAGCTGGAAACAGGTTTCTTTCCTTAGAAAAATTTGGCGTAAGGTTTCCACTTGCTCAACGATGAACATCGAGTCGGGAACAGGTTTCTGTTCTTAGAAAAATTTGATACGAAATTTCCCCGTGTGCGTCGACCGGCGCTTAAAGAGTTAACAACGATAAAATCATAAGTGCTGATACACCCGCATGGACAAATATCGCTCTTGTATTAATTAACAGTATGCACATTTAATATTACATTTAACATGTAACCCTATGTTCTGATACTTAATGGTAGAATTTTTTCAAATTATGGCAATTCCTGGCCGGGGAAGTGGTCTTTCGTTCAAATCCTCCAAGTAATATGCCCTTGCGCCTGCAATGGCGGTGACTCTATATAGTCCCTCCTAGGTTGCTGCTAACCTCCCTGTATTGACGTCCTGTGTATTCCCCACTACCTTTCGAAGTACTAGATCTCCCGCTTCAAACTCCCTTTTCCTCACGACCCTGTTATATCGCCGGGCAAGTTTTTGTTGATTTTCTACCAGTTGTATAGTCGCTGATTCCCGGCGTTTGTCCAACATGTTTAACTGTTTTATCATCAACTCTGAATTCTCAGTGGGATTGAATCTTGAAATCCGGGCACTTCACAAGTTCACTTCTGCGGGTATGACTGCTTTTACTCCATGTGTCAGGGAAAACGGGGTTTCTCCCGTAGACCTTCTCGGGGTAGTTTAGTATGCCCACAGAACACTGGGCAATTCATCCACCCACCTATTTCAACCCGTCCACAATGGCCTTGTTATTGGCCTCGGATTGGCTGTTGCTCTGTGGGTATGCTGGGGTGGAATACCGATTTGTGATGCCGAGGCTACCACAAAACTCGCAAAAAGCCTTGCTATCAAACTGCAACCCGTTGTTTGACACTAGGGATTCCGGTACTCCAAATCTTGTCACTATATTCCTCCATACAAACTTCTTTACATCTACGTCTCGAATGTTCGCCAACGCCTTTGCTTTTGCCTATTTGGTGAAGTAATCCACGACCACTAGGACGAACCTCCGATTTCCTGTTGCCCGGGGGAACGGACCAACGATGTCTAGCCCCCATTATGCAAAGGGCCAGGGGCTACTAATGGGATTCAAGTTCCCAGCCGGTTGGTGGATCCTAGAGGCGTGCCTTTGACATTGCTTACATTTTTGCGCATACTCGTTAGCATCCTTCTACATTTGCGGCCACCAAAATCCTTGGGTCATTGCCCAGTGAGCTAACGAATGGCCCCCCATGTGAGTGCCGCACACCCCGTCATGTAGGTCAGCTAGTAGTTCCTCAACCTTGCTGGGGTGCAAGCATTACAAGTAAGGCCAGCCAAAAGATCTTCAATACAGCTTACGATCGGCAGATAACCAGTATCGATCAGTTGTTTGGCATACTTTTTTTGCTTCCTTCTCGTCATTCGGTACTTGATCCTTGGCTAAGAACTTGATGATTGGATCCATCCAACACGGCCAACCGTTGCCACCAGTGAGACACCTGCTCTTGCAATGATACTTGGTTCTGCTACCAGCTCTACCTTTATTAACTGAGGAATTCCCTCGGTCGATGATGATGCCAATGTGGCCAAAGAGTCGGCGTGTCGGTTCTGCCCCCTTGCCACCTAAACCGTTTTAACGCTCAGAAAACGGTCCATGGTTTGCTACACCAGCCATAAGTATTTCATCATTCGGGGGTCTTTGGCCTTAAACCTTCCTTGTACCTGATTGACCACCAACCGAGAATCTGAATAGACTTCTACCTCCTTAGTGCCTAGGTCTGAAACAACCCTTAACCTAGCCAGCAAAGTCTCGTACTCGACTTCATTGTTGGAGGCCTTAAAGCCCAACCTAAAGGAATGCTCCAACTTTATTCCTTCCGGGGTGATGACTACAACCCTGGCCTCGGCTCCTGATGCGTTGGATGCACCATCCACGAATACCCTCCACAGGATCACCTTTATATTCCAAATTGTCTCCTTCCCCTCCCTCGGGGAAAACTCTGCAACAAAACCAGCTAGGACCTAGCCTTTCATCGAGCTCCTTAGCCTATACCTAATATCAAAAGAACCTAGCCGAGTACCCCACTTTGCTATTCTTCTCGTAAAGTCGGATCTTTTCAACAATGACTACAGGGGGCATTCGGTCAATATGTAGACGGTGTGGGCTTGAAAGTAATGGGGTAACTTCTGCGTAGCGTGTACCAGTGCTAGCACCAACTTCTCCAATGGCAAGTATCTCGTCTCGGCATCAACTAGGGTTTTACTGATGTAGTAGACTGGTTATTGTACTCTTACGGCATGTTCGGATACTGAGAGATACATGAATAAATCCTCCCCGGGCTCTGGGGCTGTCAACATCGGTGCCTATACCAGATATTCTTTCAGCTCCTTAAAGGCTCTCTTGCACTCTTCACTCCTTTGGAATCCCTTCCATTTCTTTAAAAGCTGGTAAAATGGTTAGCAGCGGTCGGCGAACTTGGAAATGAATCGATTAAGTGCAGCCAAAATGCTGGTCAGTACTTGAACTTCCTTTGGATTGCTTGGCGGTTTGAGGAATTTCACTGCTTCAATCTGGTCGGGGTTGATCTCGATTCCTCGGTTAGTGATCAAATACCCTAGGAATTTGCTAGCCCCGACTCCGAAAGCACACTCCTCGGTAATGAGCTATAGTTTGTGCTGTCGAAATATTTCGAACACTTCTTTGAGGTCGCCAATGTGCTGCATTTTCTGCTTGCTCTTTACCACCATATCATTGATGTAGACCTCGACAGTGCGCCTGATTTTATCTCTGAACATTCTGGTCATTATCCGTTCATATGTGGCATCAGCGTTCTTTAACCCAAATGGCATCAAGGTATAATGGTAGTTAGCATTGGGCGAGATAAACGCCGTCTTCTCCTGGTCCTCGACAGCCAAGGTAATTTGATGATAACCTTGAAAAGCATCAAGAAAGCTCATCCTCAGATGCCTATACGTGGCATTTACCAGCTGATCAATTTTTGGCATAGGAAACGGGTTCTTCGGACATGCTTGGTTAAGGTCGGTAAAGTCAACACAGACTCTCCATTTGCCATTCTTTCTTTTTACCACTACGGTATTTGTAAGCCACCTTGGGAAAAATATCTCCTTTATAGCTCCAGCTTCTTTCAATTTTTTAACCTCTTGCCTGACGGCTTCAACATGCCCTTTAGCTTCTCTCCTCAGTTTTTGCTTTTTGGGAGGGCATAACGGATCCACATTAAACTTATGAACTATGAACTCAGGGTCCACCTTGGGCACTTCATACGAGCTCTAAGCAAACACGTCTATGTTCTGTACAAGAAACAACAGCATTTCTACCTTTTCTTCCTCGGCTACACTTGCTCCTATTAGAAAATTCCTACCCTCATCCGGTAATATCCTTACTTTCACTAGATCCTTGGCACTGCCTACCCCGACCTCGTCTTGGGGCTCTTGTAATTGCTACAAGGGAGTCTCCTCAATTGACTCCTTTGATTTAGCTCCTTAGTCAACAGCGGCCACCAAGCACTGCTTGGCCACATACTGATTACCTCTTACAATGGCAATGCCTTACTCGGTGCGGAACTTGACCTTTACATGCAAGGTGGACGGTACCGCCCCCATTGCGTGAATCCATGACCTTCCAAGAATAGTTGTGTATGGAGAAAATGAGACAACCACTATGAATGTTACCATCGTCTCCTTGCTCTCCATGTTTACGGGAAGTGAAATTTGTCCTTCTGGGATCACCTTCTGGCCATCAAATCTCATCAAGGGTGTATCATACTTGGATAGGTCATCCTTCTTCAAACCAAGCCCCCTATACAGGTTAGGATACATCACATCGGCGCCACTCCCCTGATCTATCAGTACCCTCTTTACTATGAAGCCATTTATCCGGGTTGTAACTACCAAAGCATCATCGTGCAGTTGGATTGTGCCTTCTAGATCATCATCGTTAAAAGCAATGGGCTCCCGAGTATAGTTCAATTTCTTCTCGGAGGGTTGCTCGCCTGTGCAACTTCCCCCCGGTGCTATGGCCAGTACCCCCCTTCTTCTGGACCTCTTTGGTGCCTCTGAGAACTGTATGGATGACTTCTATCACTCCTAACAGGGGTGGGAGAGGATTCCCTTGTGGTTGTGCACCCTATCCGGATTCTTGATTCCTCGGGTTCGTTACAAATTCTTTCAGGTACCCTGCCTTCACCAACTACTCTAGATGATCCTTTAACACCCTACACTGCTCAGTAGTATGCCCTTTATCTCTATGGCAAGTACAATACATGTTTTGGTTTCTCCTGGACGAGTCTCGTCCCACCTTATTCAGCCACCAAAAATATGGTTCATTCTTGATTCAATCCATAATCTTGTGCACTGGTTCCTTGAAGGCCACATTCACCTATCCAATTTGTGGCCCCGGTTCTTGAATCCTTGGATCCTTCCGAGGCCTAGGTTGGAAGCCGATATGTCGTGAATGATTTGTGATCGGGGCCTTGCCCTTATTTTTTAATCGATCATCTTCCAACCATTTATACTTTTCGATAGCCTCATCAACTGCCTCATATCCTCGGGAGGCCTCCTCGTCAACGATTCTCGTAGTTTGGAATCCTCAGGCAACCCCATACAAAAAGTACTTGATGCAATCTTTTCATTACCTTCGCCAATCTCGTTATATAGTTCCTAAGGCTAGCATAGCTGCGGAGGGTTTTCCCAGCCCCCATTTTCATTGAAAGCAATGCGTCCACGGGCTATGGAACTTGGCTATAGGTCATGAATTGTACACCGAACTCTTGAATCAATTCAGAAAAACTGTTAATCGAGCCTTTCCTCAACCTATTAAACCATCTCAAAGTAGTGGGGCCGAGGCTCGAGGGAAACACTTTTCACATCAATGCATCATTATGAGTGTGCAATGACATCATTCGCATGTAATGGCTTACATGTTCCATCGGGTTCGTCTTCCCATCGTAAGAATTGAACAACGGTTGTGTAAATCTACTTGGCATAGGTGCCCTCTCAATGTCCCCCAAGAATGGTGATTGGGAAGCTTGGCGTAATGCACGGCTCATAGCAACCATGGCCACATTCCGAGGTCGTCTCTCCTCCGAGAAAATTGAGTCCCGGTCTGTATATTCCTGTGAGTGGTCCTGATGCCGATGAGTCCCAGATTGATGGGACCCTGTTCCATGGTGGTTCTTGACACTATCCGACCTTTCCCTTTGCTTCTCGTGTTCTCTTCTCTGATGCCTACCTCTCGCTTGCAACTCCAAATCCCTGACCAACCTTCATAGGCGCTCTAATTCCTCGTCCCTTCACTCAAGCTCTTCATCCCTTCTGTCAAAACAGTTGCGCCCTGAAGCGCCGGACATTGTCTAGTATGTTCGAAATGACCCTTTTCCGAGGCTAGACTGCCCGTCCTCCTCATGCACCCTAGCTTCGCGCCTTTTCTACCTCCTTTTCTACCTCCTTTCCCACCATGTGGATCCCCGTGAAGACCACCTAAAGCCACTTTCAGCATAACTCCTTGGATGTCCTTCAAACATTCTCCCGTGCACGTTTTGACAGAACCACAGCTACATAGGAGATTCCCACAAATGGCGCCAATTGTGCATACCCAAAATATATGGCCACTAAGCTTAACCTCTACTTGGGCTCACAATCTATTTGTTTTGTGAGCTTTTGGATTTCCTACTGTGAGTGGTTCTATACTCGGCAGACCCAAATATACTTCTATTTCCTCGCACCTTTTTCTCTTCCTAACAGAATCACTCCTTGCTCTCTCTAAGTGTTTACTCTCTTTTCCTAGCACTCTTCCCAGAATTGCCCACTCCTTTTCCTCACTCTCTCCTCCTATTTATAGGCTAGGATGAGTGGAGGAGTTATGATTATTTCTCCCTTTTAGTGTGAATGGAGGTCTAATTCCATCATCTCAAAGTGGATGTTTCATCGGAATTGTGGGAGAGGCATTGGAACTAATTCCCACTTTCGATGTCTGCTCGGTAGTAACGTTTGTTAAATGCACGGCCGGGTAGCTAGGCATGGTGCACCTCCGAGCAAGGACTTTCCCGTCCAGGTCAGAAATGATCGGGGGGGGGGGGGGGGTTTACTTGAGGTGTTCACTGTGGTCTTATTTCGAGTTCCCGAGCCTAAATTGTGCTCGGAGGAATCTGGGCTGAGGCTTAAGGTCCAAGTACAAGGACGGTTGTATGACGTGCTGTGGGGCTTGGGCCCGAGGAACATGGGTTCAAGGGCCCAAACCCTGTATCGGGGGCCCAATTCCCATACAACAAGCATCCTTTAATTCCTTGAAGTAGCATAAAGATTAATGCAACCAAGTATCATAAGAGAAGAGTCTAAGGAGTTAATTAGAGTTTCCAAAGAAAAGGGGATTACGGAAACAATTTGTAATATAGGCTTTCTAAAAGCTCTTGAGCTAGTTGACATGCCCTCTTTACTCTCACGAAAGGCATAATAATTTGAGCATTGTCTTAGAGCGATTTAGTAAATTAGACATGTATGTGAAGATGTAGACTACCTAGATAGAGAGACTCTTTGAAACTTCACCATTCACATGTGGGAGGGGAAGGGGGGATTCATAAATAAGAGAATGCTACAACAATCTCTCATTACAAAAATAGAGAGAGCTAGAAAAGTGAATTTTTTTTAAGCAAATTAGCTTGTGTAATTTGGTGTATAAGACAATCTTTAAGATCATAATGAATAGGTTTAATAGGATACTCCCAAAAAATGCTCTCTCTATGGCAAGGAGCTTTTGTCCCTAGAAGGAAGATTCAAGACAACGCGCCATTATTGCACAAAATGTAATAGGGGATATGAGGAAAATAAAATGAAAACAAGGTTTAATAACTCTTAAATTAAAATTGATATGGAGAACGACTATGACACATTGGAATAGAAATTCATTTTGGGAATAATGAAAAGGTTTAGGTTTCTCTCAGACTTGATTGCATCATTCTAGTTGAAGGATGCATGTTTATCCTAACATTCTTTTTATGATAAATGGTTAATCCCTTTGGTATGATAAAGTTTGAAAGAGGTCTAAGGCAAGGTGACCATCTCTTTCCCTTCCTTTTCATCCTAAGTGTTGAAAATCTTTTAAGACTCCTTTAGGATGAACCAAAATGAAGTATGTGGAGATTTAGTCTAGCCCATGAAGGCTTTTATGTAAGCCACTTGCAATTTACGAATGACTCAGTTATTTTTGTTAAAGAAAACCAAGGAAATGTAGAGAAAGAATGGGAAAACTTTCAAAGTACAAAACTTGGTTTGATTAAATTGTTAATTTTAAGAAATTCACAATCATGTTTAGCAAAAATATCCCTCTCATAATAAAGAGTTAAACATGCAAGTGCAACTTCTTCAAACTCAAGTTAATGGAATTGCGCTTGAAATCAAAATAAAGATTAAGAAACCAAGATCACGTCAAAATTTTAGCATTTGAAAAGTTTTTCAAAATTATGATTTTTTAGTGGAAAAATAGAAAAACCAATAGAAAAAAAATGTGGGGAGGGTTCCATTTATAGGATAAAATTTAAAATCAGAAAACCTTGGAGGTTTGATGGAAATGATGGGGTGGGTAACTATTTTATAGGAGAAAAGTGGCATGTGATGATTGTGAGTTGGCTCGCGGTCATCGCTTGTTGTTTCAATTCTTGGTAATCCATCACTCGAATCAAAGGGAATTGAAAAATATTTGCATTAACACTAAAATTGTGTCGATCTAACAATCGGATTTTGAGCTAGTCCCCACTATATGTTATAACTGACCCCATCGTTCTACAACCAATCTTGATGATCTACCATTTGATTTGATTAAAATTTGAAAAATATTCGTTTCAACATAACAATAGTTTTGATAATGGTTGAATTTTGAGGTGAGTCGCAGCATGTGATCATCGTGTGTTAGTTCAGAACTTGTTGATCCACCACTCAGAATGAAGGGAGTCAGAAAATATTAATATTGACACAAGAATCTTTCCTGTCAGATAATTAGGTCTTGAGATAAAGGTAGTTAAAGTTAGTTAAAATTGGTCAAACTTGGTAAAACTTGGTCAACATTTGTCAATTATTATATTTTGCTCTGTAACTTTTGAAATTTGACCTGGTTTGACTAAATTTATCCAAGCATAGGCGTCTTTGGGGTTCTACTTCATGTCTCAATTAGAATTAAATAAATTTTAATTCGGTTTTAAAATTTAGTCATATTATGACTAAATTTTAAAATCAAGAAAATAAATTTGTTTCAGTTTTTCTTGAAATAATTTTTTTTTTCTTCTCGATTTTAAAAGGTTTTGTCATTTTTGTGATACTCTATTCATTTTACATTCGATCTTGACAATTTGCTCTCATTTTGGAGGGAATTAAAATGTCTTCGTACTGACATGAGAATTGCTTCGATTGAATGATCAGATTTTGGATTGAAGTAGATAGAAGTTTGGTTGAAATGGGTCAAAGTTGGTAAACTGGGCCAAAGGTTCGCAGTTCAATATGTTTGGAGGGTTGTTGTGGGCCGAGCTCTTTTCTTAGTCTTTGCATAGTGCTAATTGGTTTCTTTTGGACCAAATGGAGCAGTTGTATTTGAAGTTAAGATTTCATCTTTTTACCAACCCATTAATGAAATTGAATTTTAAAGATGGGATTTCAACTTTCATCTTCAAAATGAGATTTCAACAATTCGCAATTGCATATTTGATCCAAGGTTGAAATTGAATATTAATTTCATCCAAGAAATAAATCACATCTTCAAGATTCGAGTTTGTGTTATAGACCTGTTGTGCTCTCAGCACCGTGACATGTGCCAATTCACTAAGAAATCGTTCCTTTAAGATGCTATTTCACTCTGCATCGCGTATTGAAGATTCAATTTTTAAAAAGTACCGTATACAAATCAGAAAAATAAATCAAGAAGTACAATATTTTTACAATTCATTTTCTAATCCCAGAAACCCATATTGTTATGCACCAAACACTGAGTTTCGGACTATAGAATCCGAGTCCTACTCCAAGTCCCAATTGGGCATACTAAACGGGCCAATGACCGTTGGTTGAGCTAAACGTGGAATAAGACCAGTAGTTGTGCTAACTGGCCCAAGTTCTATTCTATGTGTTTTCGTGGAAGACTGTTAGCTAGTCTTTTTTTAACATTATATAATTGTTTTATTTTAGCACAGCTTTGAAGATATTTAGGTTGAGAAGAAAGTGAAGACTCCACAATTATTGTTGATTTTCTATTATTTTTGGAAGACCTGAATGAAGTAAGCATACCCTGCAATGGTTGATTAAAGAAAAGAAGCATACCCTACAATGAGAGCAACGTGGGTCATGTGAAACTGTGAAGCTCAAGCTAGTCGACAATGTGGCTGACAAGTCTTTTTATAAATTACAATCAGTTTCCTTTTAAACTTCAATATTATTATTATTAATTTTTTTATTCTTATTATTATTATTATTATTTTGGGTTAAATATTATTATTGTTTTGGGTGCAAAGAAGTGGGGATTTCGTTATTTATTATTTGTTTATCCCTAAAGAAGCCACAATAAAAAAATATTGTCCGAGCAGATTAGGTATTACGTACCAGTACCAAGTCCCTACTTACTACTATTTGGCAAGGAATAAAGAGAGAAAGTAAAAGACAAAAGGAGAAAAGAGTTGTGAGTCTCTGTGACCCACTTAAAAAAAGCTAAAGTTGATAGACAAGTTATTTTCATTGCAAAATTCGGATCATGTGCAATTATTGGGTAAGTTTTCTGATATAATATTTTATTTTGGAAATATTTATTTATATAATATATTTTACATGATGTAAACCCTGTTTTTTTTTAAGGAAGAAAAAGAAAAGAAAAGTAAAACTTTATGGTTTTAAAAATAAAAAAAATAAATTCTAAAGTTTTTTAAAAAATGATTAGTGTCCATTTTGGAATTACTTATTTTCGGTAATTTATTTGCATAATGTGAGACAAAAGTTAAAAGTTAGATATTATAAAAAAATATATATTAAAAATTAGATGTTTCAAAAAGATAAAGTTTAGATTATTTGAAATAAAGTTGAGACAAAAAGTAGTAATGTAGGATTTGTACTAATAAGCAAAAAAAAAAAAAAAAACTAATAATCACATCCCAAACTAAACCTAAGCCCGTTTAAGTGGAACAGCATTATGTCAGGGTTTAATATAAGTTGGGTATATAATTTGTTAATTTTGAAAACTATAAAATTTATAGGATTCTTGCCTACACTATACTACGTAGCGTAGCTTCTCGAAAAAAAAAAAAAAAAAAAAAAAAATCGTAGCGTATCCCTAATAATGGCCATTCGTCGTAGTGTGATGGCATGGCATACACCAGTTTGACGTGCCCAGCTCCCCAGATTTGTTCCTATGGATTCATGTGTTCTTATTGCTCTTGGGTTTCTGTTTGAGACTCAAAGGCATACACCAATCATCAGTGGCGTATAACATCTTGGACAAATCCTTAAATTTAGTTTAGGTGACAATACCATTTTTATCTCTACATTTTGGTGTAAAAGTCAATTTGGATACTACATTTTAGTAGCAGTTAATTTGATATCTGTTATTTTTAACTTGAAATCAATTTGGATCCTACCATTAACTTATTAACAGAAAATGCATAAACGGCAAACCGTTTGCATTGATGACACACACATAGCTAAAATAATAATATAAAATCAAATAATTTAATATTAAAAAAGCCACGTAACCATTTTAATAAAAAAGAAAATTCCACGTCAAACAAAAAATTTTGAAAAAAAATTAATTGAAAGAAAACAAATAAAGAAAATGGTTTAAAAAAAAAAAAAATCCACAATTTCTTCTATTTACTTTTCTATTCTTATTGCACTTTCTTACCTCCCAAACACAAAGCAATCTGAAAATCCCAACATAATGAAACCCTTTACCAAATTAAACGCACAAATATAACCTAGCAAACACTAATCATGAACAAACACTAAAAAGATCTCAACTTGCACAAACCATATCAATCCTTCCATCTCTTTAATGTGAAGTAGAACAGACCACCAAAGCTTTTACAGTCCCAAGTGCGCCTAAAATCACGCAAGGTAAAAAGGCACTAGTAGAAATCATTTGGGCAAAATTGCATGAAATTTGGTAGGTTGAAGTGAAACGGCCTTCTGAGCAATAGTCGTCACTTTACTATTAGGTACCCCTTGAAAATGGCAAATTCCTCCATTTAGGTCCTGAAAACTGTGATTTTGCCGTTTATAGTAATGTTTGTTTTCTTACTAACTTTTTACTCAAAAGTCATAATAAGGTCTCACTTGTTTTGGGATGACCCTTAAGGTCAGTGGTTTATGATTTTGCATTTAACTTAATTTTGCCACTTTTGGTAAATTTTGGTATTTTGTCACCTAATTGCATAATTAATGTGAATTAAGGTTTTAGACGTTTTTCTTAGTATTTATATGTTTTGTAGCTGTCAGAGACAAATTAGACTATTATCAATAAATACAGACGTTTTGTCAAATTTCTTTTGGTGGATTATAGTTTTTATTACCTTGTGGATTCAAGGAACCCCTCGTGAATTCGATGTTTACTACATAGGAACTAACAGTTTAGTTTTTGTCCATCAAAGAGAGCATCATGTGTTCTTTCTTCAGGCTTTTGCGACATCATAATGATTCCATTTTGCTGGTACGTATAGGATATTATTATACTTCCCTATGGTGGCCTAGCAATTGAATGAGAACAAAAGAAACACAAAATAAGCAATGGATAAGTGTGGACTTGATTAAGGAAATCTTGAACTCTGTGGACAAATTTGGAACAATTTTCTAATGATTTTATTCAAGAGTGCTCTACTGGTTTTCATACTAGAATTGACAATATAATCTTCAGAAGAATAAGGACTCAAATTGAAAATAAAAGACTCATAACAACCACCGCTACTTCTTAGCAAAAAACATTAAACTGCCTAAACAACCTATAATGTTAACATTGAAATAACATCTGGAATTGAACTCCAACTCTAAACTAATTGATGGTTGAAGAGAAGAGATTGAAGGTTGCATTGTCAATTATTTTGAAAATTTATTTAAAACAAGCATCCTTTAATTCCTTGAAGAGGCATAAAGACTAATGCAACCAAGTATCATAAGAGAAGAGTCTAAGGAGTTAATTAGACACTACAAAAAATGCAAGCTTTAGTTGCGTTTACAAAAACGTGGCTATAGACTACCTTTGAGTTGCGTTTGGCAAAAACACAGCCACACCAGCCGCCTTTGCCAAATGCAACCCAAAGATAAGCTCTATAGCTGCGTTTTTTGATGTTTGAGTTGTGTTTTTGTGGGTTGGGCTCAGGCCGCATTTTAAAAACACGGCTATAGACCCATCCAATTTTTTTATTTTTTAAAAATATTTCCTAAAGCTGCGTTTAAAAAACGTGGCCAAAGCCTTTCCTAGAGCCGTGTTTTCTATAAATGCGGCTACAACTGTTTCCAAAGAAAAGGGGATTAAGGAAACAATTTGTAATATGGGCTTTCTAAAAGCTCTTGTGCCAGTTGGCATGCACCCTTTACTAATTTGGGTATTGTCTTAGAGCAATTCAGTAAATTAGACATGTATGTGAAGATGTAGACTATTTAGATAGAAAGACTCTTTGAAACTTCACCATTCATGTTTGGAGGGGAAGGGGGGATTCATAAACAAGAGAATGCAACAACAATCTCTCATTACAAAAATAGAGGGAGGTATAAAAGTGAATTTTTTAAAGCAGATTAGCTTGTGTAATTTGGTGTATAAGACAATCTTTAAGATCATAATGAATAGGTTTAATAGGATACTCCAAAGCTGACATGATCCACACACAACATTGTTCACTCTACTGAGCTTTGGTATCCCCAAAACTAATTCATGCTAAGATATAATTGAAAGATGTTTGTAACTAGCATGTCCCATCCTTTGGTGCCATAAATCTTCATTTGGTAAACGAATGCTATTGCACACAATATCAGCATCAGGAACTAACCCAAAACAATTTTCTAGAGTGCGAGTACCACTTATGAGTTTCTTTCCAGACTCATTCAACACAAGACATTTCCCTTCTAAGAATAGCACCATAAAGTCTTGATCACATATTTGATTTATGCTCAATGAGTTCACTCTCATACCTTCTGCATATAGCATATTTGCAATATCTGGCAGTCCAGGTAGAGAGAAGGTTCCCTTTCCTTTAATTTGTGATTTGCTCCCATCACCGAAAGTGACATTACCATCTTTCTTAGACTCGAAAACCTTAGAGAGAGATCGGTCTCTAGTCATGTGTTTTGAGTAGCCGCTATCAAGGTACCACAAACATGTGTCCCTAACTTTAAATGCAGACTTCATCATGAAGCACACCTCATGCTTAGATGACAAATCAATAGGAATGTTGTTTTCTCTCACCTGCCATTTATGAACAAAATTTTTAACTTTCACTATTCTCAGACGAACTCCTCTGCATATTTTCATTCTGAGACAGTCTAGTTTCTTCTTTGTTGTGCTAAGATTTTTTCCAATAATCATCATGATAGATTTCAAATAACTTTTAGATTTACATTTTCTAATACACTCAACAAGATGTATTTGAAATCAAAGATCTTTTCATGCCGGTTGCAGCCATGACAATAGGGGTCAATGGATCACATAGTAAAGATTAACCCTAATCAGAGTGTGCCTGCTCTGATACCACTTGATAGGCCAAGAATGTATTGACCCCTTTGGTAAATTAATTAATTAATTAGCCAAGTGAATTAATTAGATTCAATTACATGCACTAAGCGTGGTAGCGTGGACAAATTACCAACTAAGTTAAATGCAGCGGAAAATAAATTTGACACAGGTGATTTGTTTACGAATTGGGAAAACCACCGAAGCAAAACTCCACCGGGTGAATTTGTGGTCACCACTCTCGAGAATCCATTATTATCAAAGCAAGCGGTTACAAGTAAAGGAATCCAAGTACCTCATACCAACCTACAGTTGAACTCTTATGAATGGGAAAAACAAATTACCAACTAAGTTAAATGCAGCAGAAAATAAATTTGACATAGGTGATTTGTTTACGAATGGAAAAAACTACCGAGGCAAAACCTCACTAGATGAATTTAAGGTCATCATTTCCGAGAATCTACTATTATCAAAGCAAGTGGTTACAAGTAAAAAAATTCCAGTACCTTATACCAATCTACAGTTGAACCCTTACCCTAATATCCAATTGGACTTATTCTATAGTGACAATATCTCATTTTCAATGCATGGCTCCTAATACATGACTAACCAATCGATACACGGATCCAAGTACGTGACTAACACACCATCTTGAGAATGATGTTGGCTGCAAAGTTCTTCAGTTCATCCACACGATGAAGATCAAGAAGCTCATTGTTCACAAAACCCTACGGCGTACAAACGCAGTAGCTTCTTCAAGAGAAAGATGAATTAGGACATATGTCTCCGATCACAATATGCTTGCAACAATAAGTGCAACAACCATTGCATCTACTTGTATCAAGTGAGACGACCTTTAAAATAATCCTTATATATAATTAGGATTGTGAAAAAGGAAAACCTAAACATATACACATGGATATGCTTGAAATCAGATCTAAAAAACTGATTTTCGTAATTCTCGATAGATACAGCTGTCAAGATTCACATTTTAAATCTCGATAGATACATCTGTCGAGATATCTATCGAGTTTTGAAATACAACACTTCTTTATTTGATTCTTGAACAGATTTGCATGGTTTCAATACTTGGACTTGAACTTGATTTCTTATTCTTAAAGTATTAAACACATCCTAGATCTCTCCAATTACAAGTAAAGTTCGTTTTGTCAAAAGATTAGTTAATTCTAAATGACATATGTTCTTAACATGATTTACATATGTTCTAACACTTTTATTACAAGGAATAGTAATTCCTTATGAATAACTATTCTTTAAAATGAGGAATAACTATTCATTTCTAAAGGGGTTGTAATAACTATTCCTTAGTAGGTGTATTAATTTCTAAAATTAATATATTTTTAAATAAACAAACTTTCCTTATGTATAGAACAATTATGAAAATAAAAAATCATAAAAAATAACTAATATCTTTTTCAAATTTACAAAATATTATTTTTTTAGAAATATAAATATATGAGTAAGATATTTCTTAAAATATATCTTAAGTTTGATTTAAAAAGCTTTCATTCCCTTGTCTTTAGGGTTCTATTATTGTGTTATTACCAACAAATGAATACTAATAAGTATTACTTTACAACGTCGTGTATTCTTTGTAATATCTATTCCAATGTAATTACTATTACAGTCCACCAAACGTGTTTTTAACCATAATTCTAACATTCACCTTCATGTGTGGGTTAAAATTACCTTTTAATAGGTGAAACCCAAGATGTGAGATTTTAAATGGGATATAGAATAGAGAAGATAATGATTGAATTTAGGAATTTTTACTTTGATATCATGTTAAATTACTCATTTTTTTCAAAAGCCCATTAAAAAAAAAAAAAAGTTTTTACAATTCATTTCCAAACCCAGAAGCCCGTAATGTTAATTATGCGCCACTAAAAACAAGTTTCAGACTACAAAATCAGAGTCCTATTCCTAGTCCCAATTGGGCATTTACTAAACGGGGCCTAAGACCGTTGGTTGAGCTGTGGCCTAACACCGGTGGTTGTGCTAACTGCTACCTGGCCCAAGTTCTGTACATAAATGTACATTTTATGTGTAAGCTAGTCCTTTTTCCTACCCAATCCTTACAGCTGTGACTCAAAACAATTATTTAGTGTTAGGGATATTTAACTTTTGGGTCTGAGGCAAAAAAAGGACTAGCTTACACATAATATGTGTAAGCTAGCTATGTGTAAGCTAGTCCTTTTTTTGTCTCAGACCCAAAAGTTAAATATCCCTAACACTAAATAATTGTTTTGAGTCACAGCTGTAAGGATTGGGTAGAAAAGAAAGTCAAGAATCCACGGTTATTGTTGATCTTACATTATTGATGGAAGACTTGAATGCACAAGCATACCCTACAATGAGAGCAACGTGGATCCACAATTATTGTTGATCTTACATTATTGATGGAAAGACCTGAATGCACAAGTAAGCATTCATGAGTTATTCCCATAGCCATGCAACTTGGGAGAAGCTAGATGCAAGATCTCTCAAACACTTCAGGTGTTTGGAGCAACTAGACTAAGATTCATGTGGTGGAAATACGTATATACATGTGTCCTAAAACATAATGCTCCTCATGGATATAGAGTAGAGGTCCACTATAGTATATGTCCACACCACATGTATAAGCAGTGACCACCACATTGGGCGGTGAGAGTGTTTATTACTATTTCCTTATTGTGTGAATCCAATCTTATATATATTGTGCCCTATGTAACCTTTGACAGTGTCACAAGATGAAGGGTTGGAGACTATCCCCTTAGTTTACTACCTGAAGTCATGTATGATTTGACTCTATGGGACATAATTAGGAGTACCGTCAAACTTAAGTTGAATGGCATTAGGTTGAAAGGAAGACGATCAGACAACATATCTTGGCCATGTGCCAGCATTTGGAATTCATGTTGACTCTGGGAGTCTGAGACATATAGGTGGGTACATGGTGAGCCAATTCACACGCGTTAGATTTAGTGTGGCTTTGAGTTAGCCATAACTCACGAGGGATTAAAGGACACTCAACCCGATATGATCATGTATGTCTAGGGCAAGGCATGCTATTTGTTTTCTATTTTTCCATAGGGTTTATACGATTACACTGTGTTAGTTATGATGTAGCTTGGCTATAGTTTCTACGCCTTGTAGGTTAGGTTTTTTAGTCGCACGAGACATTTTCCTTTGTATATGTGGGACATGAGGATATGGAAGCAAATAAGGGGTTCTTCCATTTATGCGTGGAATATCCACTATGAGTGAGTGAGAGGATGTTGGAATTTGAGCATGTAGGGAGGCCATGATAGGCGCCCTCGTGGGCAACCCATTGCTTTAAGGTTTTTAGGTCTGTACGGTTGGAAAAACATGGTTTGTTTAGCATACAAATCATACGCAGTGAAAAATTAACGGATCTATTTCATTCGAAATTGATAATATGTACTATGTAAATTTCAGAATTTAAGAATAAGAGAGCAGACATTGGTGCTGAGAAATTCAAAACCAAAGATTAAAAATACTTGGGAACACTTTTAATCTTCACTCTAACTCCACTTATGCTCAAAAAGTGTGGTCTCTCAATCAGTTTATATGTATGAGTTCAAGGGAGAATAAGAGAGTGACTTATAATCACATACACACCATTTCATTCAATAATAAATATTTTGTATGTTTCTCTCCTTATATATAACTAATTATCTAATTGGGCTAGCCTTTTGGGTCATTCCAATTGGGTTTTAGTATGTGCCTTGGAGTGGGACCAAAAGGGACAAATAAGGCACTAGCTCCAATGGGTTTTGGGCCTTTCTATCAACTCTTGACAAGTCCAAAATTACCATTAATTATATTTAATACCATTATATAAATATAATTGCATTTTACGCCTTATTAAAAAATTATATCCCAAAACTTTATCATACATTCAACCTCTTCATTAAAATATTCATAGTAATACAAAGTCATGAATGTTGACTGCTACTTTGAAGATTACTATATCTTAATTTTTGAGTACTTGGTTTAATCCCTAAGTTATTCATCATATATTTATGAAATCCAATTTCATAAATATATACTTTAATAACTTCTTACTAAAGTGGTTAGGCCTAACACTTTGAATAACCAAAACCCATTAAACTTATCTCAAGAGAATATTTTATATTTCCGTTAAGCGATTATGAATTCCATCTTGAGAATATATGTTCCCTCAATATTAAATGTGGTTGCCCAATATATTGAGGTTTTGATCATGACTTTAGATCTCACTTCTGATATATCAAAGTAACCTACATTTCATGATCAGGTTCATTATTCTCTCAGGATTAAGAGTTGATGTAAATAGAAGTTGTTAGATTTATTATTCATTTGACAGTCGTTAATAGAATAATAAATTTCACAGCAGTTCAGTTTAATATGTTTTAACACTTAAAACATATAAACTAGGAGTCTCCACTTCTATGATCAAGATAAATCATCTTAGTTGATATGTTATAGTCTTCGTAGATAAAATGCGCAATTTCATCACTGACTACAAACTAAAATTCTGAGTTTACAAAAAAACTTGTGATTATCTTCTATGACTAAATTACATACAATGCATCTCATGGACTATATGATAATGTCCAAATATTCATGTTACCATTATTTTAGATAATAATAAAACAAATTTATTAATTACAACATAATGTTATACATAGCATCATACAATAGGATTTAAAGGGCACATATCCTAACATGTACATCATTTAAGAGTACCTCATTCCTAATTTCATAAAGACATTTGAAACATACAATGTATGTTTGTTCATTCATAAAATCAAAGAGGCACACACTCTTATCAAGCTCACTTATCTTAGGGTTACATCAATAGAGGTTTCAATTGATCGGAAAACCATTGGAGATTGTGTGGAAGGCTGTAGAGGTCGTAGGAAGAGTCAAGGTAGATTCTTTTTCGCTGCATAGAGTTTTGACTAGGGTTTGATAATAAACCCAAGAGGTAAGAATCAAAACTCTAAGTTTTTCAACATGAGAACATCTTTGAATTCTTTTCTGACAAAACCCCAAACACAATAGCATTCCACTTAATTGGGTTGAGGTTTGAATTGTTACTTTTTGAAATTTTGGGTTTTGTTTGTTACTTTTGAATCTATAAAGTTAAATTTATTACCATTTAAAACCTTTTGTTTTATTTGTTACTTTTGGAACTATAGGGTTTAATTTTTACACCCTCTAAAGCATATGATTTTAAATGAAATTTTCCAAAAAGCAAATATGATATCGCAATACTTATTGAATAATTGCATATGATCCACTGGGGCTTCTACTATCCTAAAATCCTTTCCCATTCAAATTTTGCAATGAAAGTAATTTACCTATCGACTTAGAAAAGTTACACAATACTGTGAGAGTACATTAATAACATACTTCTTCCTTTCACATGAATAGTTAATTCTACTATAAATTTAATAAGTATGACTACTACTATGTAATAGGAGGAAATATACCATTATTGTACTACAAGAGGATTACATATTTTTCTTCTTCTTCAACTTTAGCTTTTTTAGTGGGTCATGGCTCTTTTCTCCTATTGTCTTTTACTTTCTCTCTTTACTCCTTTCCAAAGTAGTTGTGAGTAATCCTTTGGTAGGTAATCCCTAGCAAGCTGGGACAATATTTTTGTGGCTTATTGGTATGTTTGGTTGGGTGGATTTTAAGGAGGATGGAAAGAAAATAAGAGAAAATGGGAGAGAAAACATTTTTGGTGGGTTTTTGGTTGGAGGGAGGAGAGGGAAAAAAAATTGGTGGGGCTTGGGTATTTTCTCCCCAAGCTCACCAAAATGTTTTCTCTCCAAAATGGGGAGAAAATTGGGTGGGGATTCTGAATCTCTTGACTAACAAAAATGCTCATATTCACTTGTACATGGGCTTCATCCAGCTCATTTGTTTTGTGTGCTTTCCTGGGCACGTTGCCTTTTTATTTTATTTTTATTTATTTATTTCCTAGGTTGTGAGCATGATAGTTGTTTTGTTTTTCTTTATTTTTTTGTTTTGTTTAACAAGAAATGATTTTTTTTTTGGGACATGATTTTTATTTTTATTTTTTAATAAATTTGGGTGATTGCTTTTTTTTTGGTCACTTTTTGGTTTTAATTGGGTATCATTTTTTAACAAGGGTATATGAGTAAATTTATGCAAACTCATTTTTTCCATCCCCTCACTTTTCCACTCCCAATCAAACAAAAATGAGAAAAATTAGGGGTGGTGTTTGGTAATGTTGTTTGGACAATAGTTTTCGATGTTTAAATAACATAATATGTATTTTTACAATATTTTTTCACCCACATGTATTTCCACAACACTTAAATAACGTTACTAGAACAACATTATCAAATGAGCTCTAGAATTTTTTCTATCTTCTCACTTTTTCATCCTCTCACCATTTTTTATCTTCTCACTTTTCCACTCCAACCAAATGGACCTTTAGAGATAAACAAATAATAAGTAGTGGAGTGAATTCTAATTAACTTAGTTAATAATTTTTAAAGAAAAATTATTAACTGAGTTAATTGAAATTTACTTCACTGCTTATTTTGTTAATAATTTTTCATATTATCGAATAAAGGATTAGATTTGATTATAGTCTACTAAAATGTAAAAAACAATCAATACATTAGATTTGTAATAAAAAACATTTATCATGAAATGAATTCCATAACTTGAATTCTCATTTTATATATAAAACGTAATCGTATCAATTTTTATTATATTTTAGAAAAATTTTCTTTTGTATCTCCAACTAAGCCGCAAGACTATGCACCAAGATGAACCAGGTGATCGAATGAGACTTGAGTTCAAACGATACGAAAGCCCACTTCTTTACACCATTTCATCTAATTGATTAGTATCAATAAAATCATGCAATCTGCTAAAAAATTTTGAGCCCTAAATTTAAGATAAATATTGATCAGAGATTACGCCCAAATACACCTGCTACCAAGCTGTGTGCTAGTGCTAATATAAACTTCCTCTCCCACTGTATAAATAATTTAATATATGTTTAAATATTCATTGCCTTAAAGCTAAGTATTGAAGTTTAAAACTTCTCAAAAAACAAAAGGTATTGAAGTTAGCTAAAGCTGATTGAAAAAGAGTTTCACATGATCCACGTTGCTCTCATTGTAGGGTAATCTTAGTCCAGTTGCTCCCAACACTTGAAGTGTCTGAGAGATCTCGCATCTAGCTTCTCCCAAGTTGCATGACTATGGGAATAAGTAAATTTTGGTGTTATTTCTCTTTTAGTTCTCAAAGCGTTGAAGGCCTTTGCATGATCCCCAGGTGCCATAAAACACCATGTCTCATCTATGCCTACTCTAAGCATCGGAGGTAGTCACTCGTGTGAGTCAGTCGACCTAGACTTGGTGACATACCTTTCACATCATTTTATGTCATCTATTGATGTGTGTGTATATCTGTGTATGTTAATAACGAATACTGTAAAATGTTATTAATAAAAAAAAAAAAATACAATGTCAAAAATCACAATGTCCTTAAAAAAAAAACAAAGAAACACGTATAAAGTTTGATCTACACAATATCAAATTTTAAGACTACACAGTCCTCAAATTTTAAGACTACATAGTCCTAATCCCTTGGTGTGGGCGTGAAGAGAAAGTATCTTATGAGATGGTTTCATGAGATCGATGTCTCACTGAGGGACTCACATGTCAGTGAGACATCGGTTTCATGAGATCGTCACATACAAGATTTTTTCGGGCATAAAGGGATCCCTAGCAATCGGCTTGGTTTAAGGGATTTGTCAACATCTCATTTGTTGAGATGTACTTTACGGCAGGGATGGAGGCACATCTAATTTTATTTATATATTTTAAATTACTAGTATATATAGGTACTAATTTTAGCAATTTTGTTATATAAAATTACGCTTTGCCCCATTTAATAATATCATTGATTCTTTTAAGAAAAATACAATCACAAACTTTTTTGTTAGGACATATATGATTCACTTGTTAAAAACATATGTCACTATTTTATATAATTGGCTAATCCTTTGACAAAATGCACTTTACTTATATTTGGGTAGATCTAGGATGTGTTTAATACTTCAAAAAACTTTGTTTCAAGATCAAGTGTTGAAGCCATGCAAGTCTGTCCAAGATTCAAGCTGAAAAGTGTCTGTCATTAAAGCTCAACAGCTAACTCGATAGCTAGTCATCTATCGAGTTTAAAGAGTTGTTCAGCCTTGTGGCTCGACAGTAGCTCGATAGATAGGGTATCTGTCAAGGTTTATGAAAAACAGAATTTCAATTATGTTTTGACTCCAATCCGTGTTTATGCATTTGAGTTTTTTTTTTCTCACAACCCTAGACATATAAAATAATTGTTTTAAGGGCTGTTAAAGAGTTCACAAGTTGCATAAGTGTTGAGTAAAAGTTTTTTCAAGCGAATTGTGACTGGAGACAGAATTTGCCTTAGTTCATCATTCTTGTGAAGAAGTTGCTGTGTTTGTGCACTATAGGGTTTTGTAACCAAGTATCTTCTTGATCTTCATCGTTGGGATGAACTGAAGAACTTTGTAGCCAACAAACTTCTCTAGTTGGGGATTGAAGTCGCGTACTGGGATCCATGGAATTGGTTAGTCGCGTACTGGAAGCCGTGCATCGAAAGGAGAATTTGTCACTACAGAACAAGTCCAATTGGGTATTGGGGTAAGGGTTCAACTGTAGGTTGGTATAAGGTACTGAGATTCTTTTACTTGTAATCGCTTGCTGTGATAATAGTGGAATTTCGGGAGTGGTGACCTTAAAATCATCCGGTGGGGTTTTTGCCGAGTTGGTTTTCCCCATTCGTAAACAAATCACCGTGTCAATTTATTTTTCGTTGCATATTTAGTTATTTGGTGATTTGTTTATGCTACCACGCGTTTGCATGTTAATTAACTTAATTAATTCACTTGGCTAAATTAATTGGTTAATTTATCACAATGGGTTAATTCTTTTTTGGCCTATTAAGTAGTATCAGAGCAGGCACACTTTGATTAGGGTTAATCTTTGCTGTGTTGATTCATTGACCCCTGTTTGTCATGGATAAAGGATAGTCATTAATTATACCTCATTTATTTGATGGCACTAACTATGCATACTGGAAAGTACGCATGAGAGCTTTCTTATAGTCTTTAGATGAGAAGGTGTGGCAAGCTGTAGAGATTGGTTGGACTAGGCTAAAGGAAGTGCCAGCCGATTGGGATGATGCTAAGATCATGGCGGCAAACTTTAATAGTAAGGTATTGAATGCTTTATTCAGTGCAGTCACTAATAAGGAGTTCAAGAAGATATCCTCTACTGAAACTGCTAAGGAGGCATGGGTTATTCTCTAGACAACCTATGAGGGAATCAAGGCTGTCAAAGATTGAAAACTTCAGAGGCTCACTACAAGCTTTGAAGAAATCAATATGGAGAAAGATGAGTCGCTCGATGAGTTCTATGCCCAGCTCAAGGATATAGTGAACTTAGTATTCAATCTTGGGGAAACCATTCCTGAACCCAAGATTGTGAGGAAAGTGCTTAGATCTCTACCAGAGAGATTCCATGCAAAGATCACGGCGATCGAGGAATTAAAGGATATTGAGAAGATTCCTTTGATAAAGCTAGTTGGCAATCTACAGACCTACGAGCTGGGATTAACTAGAATTGGCAAATCGGGTAAAGGCAAGAGCATGGCATTGAAGGTTAAGAGCAGTGACACGGATGAGTCTTTAGACGATGAAGATTCTAAAATGAAGTCGTACATCACCAAAAAATTCAAGAAGTTCATGAAGAATGCCAATGAGAAGGGCTTTGACAAGGATTGTAGGCAATCCAGTTCTTCTTAGTTCAAGAGCCAAGACAAAGGGAAGAAGGATGCTAGGGATGGCGGTCAGTACACTGTTCCCGTAGGACCTAAGTGCTTTGGGTGTCAAGGATTCGGTCACATGAAAACAGGAGTGTCCTAATATCTCAAGAGCATTGGGAAGAGTAAGGCACTTGCTGCTACTTTGAGCGACACCAAGCTTGAGGATGATTCTGACAATGAGGATGACAGAATCCTGAATGCCTTCATTGCCACTGTCAATCCTACTGAGGGGATTGTTGAAGATGTGGATGAAGAAGAGGAATTTGTAGAGCCAAAGTTTGAGAAGATGGATGATCAAGATGATATCTATACAGCCTATGAGAAATTATACAAGCTTTCTGAGAAACATGAGAAACTTTATAGGCTGACTATCAAAAAGCTCAGTGATGTGGAACTTGATCATGAAGAACTTTCCACAAAGTTTGATGAAGCTAATTAGACTATTGGAGCATTGAGGTTCGAGAATAATTTCTTGGTTGAGAAGACCAAGAAGCTTGAAGCGGAGCTGTTTCAAGTCAGAGCTCAATTGGAGAGGATTTCAAGTGCAAAACTTGATGAGATGCTCAGTCTTCAGAAATCTGCTTCTGATCGAACAGGTTTAGGGTATGGTATCTCTTCTTCTAATATTGTTTCTACTAGTACTACTGTTTTTGTTCCTCTTAGTAATAATGTTATTGAGAACAATGATGTTAAAAATGATATAGCTAGTGAGAACATAGACAAATGTAAATCTATTTTAGGAGCACCCCCTAAGCAAGATAAGAAGGAAGCTAAAAACCCTAGAGCTAAGAAGAGTAACTCTTAAAAGCCTAAACAGAAGAAGCAGCATCTCTGTCATTATTGTGGAGTTGCCAGTCATACTCGACCAGATTGTTATAAGTGGTTAGCCACTCAACAGAGCAACGGCATGATAGCATCTGGAAGCCGGAATAAGCTTCAATCCTCTTTTGCTCCCCTTGGAGATCTTCTCAAAGCCCTTATGTTTCTTTTGAACTAGAACGGTTTCAATTCTTCCCCTTCATCGCTAGTTCAAGAGTACACTTAAAGGAAAGGTTCTTCCAAGGCATGGAAGGAAAATGGCTCCAAGTGATTCTATCACTTTTTCTCTCTCTCCCTTCTTGTTTGTGTTTGCATAACTTGTGTGTTTTTGCTTTCATTTTGAGTCAGTCTAGTTTTTATGCTTTGCTTTGCTTAACATGTTTTTGTTTGCTTATTTTCAGTTTTGCTTTATTTTTTTTTTCATATAAAAATAATTTTTTTTTGAAAATTTGAAAAATATAAAAACAGTGTGCGTTTTGTGTACATTGGTACTTGTGTACCTTGGATGACCATTGAAACAAAGTTTTCTAAACTTTGTATCTCTTGTAACTTAAATGAGCATCTCTATGCACAACGAAGCAAGTAAGCTTTGTAGCTTGTGTTTGTAATGAGTAAGGTTACGTGATCTCTTATACTTAATACTCGTATCACTCTTTTTGACGGAAAGGACTAGAAATGACATTTGTGTGCTTCAGCATAGCAAAATTGGAATATCAAATGCTTAACATCGTTGGGTATTCCTTTTCTCTTTCTTATATGCCCATGCATGATATACTTAAAAAGAAAAATAAAAAGCAAAAAGATCAAAATGTTTTAAATATGATTGCAAGCTTGTATTCTAGGATATGTGGGAGTTATAGGATGTACCTTGAAGGTGATAGTCCCCATCAAATAATTATGATTGTGTGTGAGTAAAAGTGATTTTATCATATCTCAAATCATCATAACATGTATACACTTATGCAATCTTGTGATATTTTTCACACACAACACACAATATTCTTTTCTACTCTTGATACATGTGCAGGTACAATATGATTTGGCCATCATTAGGTTTTACATGTGTTAATGTATACTCACTAAACTGTCTTGACTTGTTTTTGAAATATAAAATTGGTTAGACTTGTCTAGTATGTGTGTGTGTTTTTGAGATCTATGTGCTCAGAATTGTTGTTGAGAGATGATTTTGAGAACTTAAAATGATGTTTGGATCCTTAGTTGAGTTGCATGCTTGATTATATTCATATCTATGTTTTTCCCTTCTTGAAAAACTATTTTTAAGCAATCTCAACACCTCCTCAACACCTGGCTATCTGTCGAGATCTTAAGCTATTTCTTATCGCAATCTCGACACCTTCTTGACAGCTGGTGGATTGATCGAGAAAGTTCCTAGATCCTCAATACCTTCTCGACAGCTGGTGGAACGATCAAGCTTCTTTAATCGTGTCTGATGAATTCTTCCTTGACACCTCTTGACAGCTGCATCTGTCGATGTTCTATTTTCTCGACACCTGTCTCAACACCTCTCGACATCTCTATCTGTCGAGCTTTACTGAACATTTATATATAGGTTCTGTGCGATCCGACCTTCATTTCTCTCAATCTCTCTCTTGATAGCTTTGTCTTCTCTCTTCCCTAAACACTTTTTCTCACTCCAAACCTCAATTCCAAGTGTTCTTCAAGCTTTCTCAAGATTTTTCTTCTCTTGCTATGTTTCTTATCTCTCTTTTACATGCATTTCATGTTTTGAAACCTAGCTTTTGGGGTTTTTGAAAACTTTTGGGGTTTTTCAAAATTAATGAGTTATTGTTGAAATTTTGGGATGGGTTTTTGATTAAATGAGTTTAAAATCTCATGCATTGCATCATGTAAGCATTATAATAGTATTATCATGCATTTAGATGTGTGCAAATTGATTGTGTGCTGGTAGGATTAGATTGGGCTGAGCCTATGATGCAATTTCTTTTGCATGTCACATGTTCATACATTCCCATGCATATGTACTTTTTTTTCAATATACTTGCTATATTTGAAATGTTTTAGGACTTTTCTGATTGTCTCTTTCTCTCCTTCTTCTATTCAGTTCCGTGATGAGGATGCTCGAAAGGACTTCTTGGAGAACTTTTCTTGACGAGGTGTTCATTCAGAACCCTGAGTCATTTTGGCGGACTTCATCGATACTGACCTACCTAATGTCATTCACAGTCGGGGTTGGGAGTCACTGTCTGACGTCACGATCACATATCCATCCGTGCTGATTCAGGAGTTTTACTCCAACATGCATGGACTCGATCCTTCAGTACCTCTCTTTCATACTTATGTTCGAGGTATACGCATTGTTGTCACATCGGAGTTGGTATCCAATGTGCTCCATGTTTCAAGGGTAGAGCATCCTGACTACCTTGGATGTGAACGTCTGAGGACTGTGTCCAAAGACGAGATGATTTCTGCTTTTTGCGAGCGTCTTTCTGATTGGGGTGATCGTTAGTTTACACCATGTAAGGCCTTTACTAAAGGTCCTAGATTTATGAACATGGTGATGACTTTTGTTTTGCACCCACTCTCTTACTATAACTCTATTACAAAGCCTCGTGCTGAATTTTTGCTTTCTTTGTTAGAGCACCTCACTATAGATTTTTCTTCACATTTTATTCTTTCTATTATAGATGTGTATAGGGATATGACTACCTGTGATAAGCGCTTTTTCCGTTCGGCTATCACGCGGATTTTATGCCATTTTTTTGTTCCTTTTCCTTCTTCCGACCACTTTTCTATCATGTGTGCCATAGATGCCGCTACCATTAAACGTAGCGAGGCGCAATTTAGATCATGACAGTCGGATTCAGTAGCTCCTCCCTCCCATTGGGCTCCATCTCGATCTGCTCCATCCACATCCGCTCCTTCCTCTTCTATGAGCGAAGTGACTTTAGAGGACATCATGGCTCAGCTTCAGTGCATGGATGCTCGCCTCGACACTCTTAGTGATGAGTTGTGTCAGGTGAACACTTGTGTTGGATGCATTGTTCGACGCTAGGCTAAGATGGGTGGTTAAACTATGCCTTCCACTCCTGTGGCTCCTACGGATGAGAGTGATGCTGATGATGATGATGATGCTGATTTTGATGATGAGGATGATGGCGATGCTAGCTCATCTTGCGATGACGAGATGTCTATTTGACACTTTTACCTTTTGTCACTCGTGACAAAAAAGGGGAGTAGTTTTGGTTATGAGAGTAGTCATACTTAGGGGGAGGGTTAACATAGGAGATTTTTGTTAGGGAGAGAGTGCATATTGAGGGATGTAGTGAGGATTACTTGTATCTTTTTCTTTTCTTTATTTTAGATACATTTATTCTTGTACATGGGTCTTGTGACCATTATTGACATACATTGTATTTATCTTCTTTATATATGTTGATGTATATTTCTTTCGCCTACCCTTTCATGTGTTGTTTCTTTTCTTTCTTTATACACATGGTTCTTATTACTTGTATGCAATTTATTATTTCTGTTTCACACGAAGATGCCTTGATGAGTATTGTTTAAAGTGTTTTGGAAATACAGGTTGTTAAAGTCTTCTTGCCATAAACTCTCTTCTTGCAAAGTTTTTCAAGAGTTTGTGTTAGGATAGATTTTACTGTATTCAACAAGTGAATATGAGTTGAGTGATTTATGACTTCTCTTATATCTCATTTATTTGTTGTGGTTTTGTCACAGATTACTAAAGGGGGAGATTGTTAGGGCATACATGATTCACTTGTTAGGAACATATGTCACTATTTTGGGTAGATCTAGGATGTGTTTAATACTTCAAGAAACTTTGTTTCAAGATCAAGTGTTGAAGCCATGCAAGTTTGTCCAAGATTAAAGCTGAAAAGTGTCTGTCATTAAAGCTCGACAGATAGCCATCTATCGAGCTTAAAGAGTTGTTCAGCCCTGTGGCTCGACAGCAGCTCGACAGATAGGGTATTTGTCGAGGTTTATGAAAAATAGAATTTCAGTTCTGTTTTAACTCCAATCCATGTTTATGTGTTTGGGTTTTCTTTTCTCACAACCTTAGACATATAAAAGGATTATTTTAAGGGCTGCCAAAGAGTTCACAAGTTGCACAAGTGTTGAGCAAAAGTTTGTTTAAGCAAATTGTGACCGAAAACAGAATTTGCCCTAGTTCATCATTCTTGTGAAGAAGTTGCTGTGTTTGTGCACCGTAGAATTTTGTAACTAAGCATCTTCTTGATCTTCATCACTGGGATGAACTGAAGAACTTTGTAACCAACTTCTCTAGTTGGTAATTGAAGTCGCGTACTAGGATCCGGATAATTGGTTAGTCACGTACTAGGAGCCATGCATTGAAAGGAGAAATTGTCACTACAAAACATGTCCAATTGGGTATTGGGTAAAGGTTCAATTGTAAGTTGGTATAAGGTACTGAGATTCCTTTATTTGTAACCGTTTGTTGTGATAATAGTGGAATTTCGGGAGTGGTGACCTTAAAATCACCTGGTGGGGTTTTTGCCGTGTTAGTTTTTACCATTCGTAAACAAATCACCGTGTCAAATTATTCTCCATTGCATATTTAGTTATTTGGTGATTTGTTTGTACTACCATGCGTTTGCATTTTAATTAACTTAATTAATTCACTTAACTAAATTAATTGGTTAATTTATCACAAGGGGTCAATTCATTTTTGGCCTATCATTTTCTATAACAATTTTTTTCACAAACTTTTGAGGTACAAATTATTATTGGTTCGTATCTAGGGCCCACCACTTACATAACTTTTTTATTTACTAATAATTACTCACCATATCAGTAAAAACCATAAAAAAAAAAATTATACATGTAAAATCTAAAACAAAATATACAAGCTCAAAACAATTAACCCAACAACAAAAATTACTAATAACAAAACTAAAAAAAATTAGACACAATCAAATAATTTTATCCATCAAAGACAATTATTATTATTATTTTTTTGGAAACGAATCCAACTTGTAATTTTATATTTTTATTACAAGAAAAAACTGTTGTTTTAGTAGAAATAAAATAAAATAAAAATCTTAGGTTTTAGTGACCATATTTTGGTCCCTGCCATTGGTAAGGCATGCGGACTTTGTTTTAACTGAAAAGAAGATACTTAGAAAAAAAAAAAAAAAAAAACTGAAAAGAAGATATTAATATTGAAATTATTGGGTAAAGCAATCATTTTATTAACTGAAAGTTCAAATAGTGTAAAAACACTCTTAAACGTTTAGACCCCCAATTTACAAATTACCAATTCAAGTTTTATATCAAACAATTAATGTGCGGAATATGAACAAAAGCTTAATATAGAATTGGTAAACAATCTATGCCAATTAAAATCACATCCATAGTAGAAAATAAAAGGCAAAGATAAAGGGAAGAGAGATGCAAATACACGGACAACACACGATGTGTTATCGAAGAGGAAACCGAAGCCCTCGGCGTAAAACCTCTCCGCCGCCCTCCAAGCAGTCAATAATCCACTAGAAAATGTAGTTGGTATACACAAACAGTAATAGACCCTCCAAGCCTAATCTATCGATGTACCTAAGCCCTCCAAGCTTTTTGCTCCAACGAGGTTGCGCCGAACCTTTTTCTTTTCTAGCTTACCGGATTCCGCTATAATCCATAACATCCGCCATCCTTGGCATCTTCCAATACTTCCCAAAACTCCAAAAACACTTAACACTCTAAATAGGTGTGGGTAGTGTTTGGATAGAAATCTAATCTCAATAGGTATGACAATGAGAGAGGGAATGAGAAGAGACTACAAAGATTTCTATCTAAGAATGAGTAGCTCTCTCTAATTGGGTGGGTGTTTTTAAGAAACCTCTCTTCGGGTTTTTCTTTTTGAATGACCACACATATTTTGTGGGAATGAGGGGTATTTATATTGGTGTGGGAATGAGTCAATTTTTCCAAAACAGGGTTGGCTGGCGACCTGACTGAGTCGCGAGTTCAAGCCACGAGCTAACTGAATAGCCAGTCTGGATTTTTGTCCTGTAGTGCTCTAGCTGGCATGACTGTTCAGCTCCCCCGCATGCTCTGCGCGTGTGCAACTTTTGGCGGCTTGCAAGTCATGAGTCTCCCGCGAGATCCAGCCGTGAGTCCTTGCTTCACTGCACAGTCTTGATCATTTCTTCACACTCTCTCACACACTACCCTTACATGATTCCCACCTAAATACAGGCTTTCTAAGTGCTGTATTACAAGAAAATTTGTCACGGAATAAAGCCAACACATGGTTGATTAAATTCAACCTTACATTAACCTATTACTTTTTGTTTTTATGCCCTCAAAATGCCACCTGGATGCTCATTGCTGTTTACGGAGCTCCTCTAAGAAAGTTACAAAGAAAATATTTTTGGAAAAATATAAAAAGAATAGATGGATTTGTTAGGAATAATTATTAGCTACTTTCGGAGTACGGTAATGTAGTAATACCACTTTACCATACTTTCAGAGTACCTAATAATTTTTTGAATTTGTCAATAGCATGGCCTTGGTTTTGGTTGAGAGATTTCAATCATGTTGCTTGACAAGAAGAAAATAGTGACCGAATCATCTAAAAGTGAATCGAAGTAATTTTCTTGACAATTTTGTCTTTGTTGACCTAGGTTTAATACATTCACTTGGTCAAATAAAAGTCGGGTGAGACATAATATTAGGGAGAGAGTTTATCATGTAGTGGCCAATAGTGAATGGAGAAATCACCTTTAAAAAAGTCTGGGAGAAAATGCTTAAGTTATAAATTATTTTACAATTTTTTTTTTTTTTTACAAATAGTTGATATAGTGAGTGGTTATTAGTAAGTAAAAAAATGATGTTAGTAGTGGGTCCAAACGAGAACCAGTAGGAATTTGTCATATCAATAGTTTATAAAATTATTGTAAAATAGTTTGTGCCTGTTTCATTACTCGAGTCTTGGTTAAAAACCTCCAAGCCATAACCTTAGACCACCAACCTTATAGACACAAATGGGAGAGATAAGGGTGGACCCAAGCCTTTCTTCTTTAAAGAGGCCTGGACTAAAGTCATTACAAAATTTTGGGAAAAGGGTATAAGAGAGATTCCTCAATACATTCTTCCCAAAAAAAAAAAAAAAAGAAAAGCCAACAAGCAAGACTTAAGATGATGGAACAAAAACATATTTTGTTTAATCCAATTCAAGCTAAAGGAATTAACAAAATCAATAAAGGAACTATATACAAAGGAAAACATTAGCCTAACTAGAGTCAAAGAGTGAGAACTCCAAAGAAGACAAGAGTTTAGAATAAAGTGGCTTCCTACACTTGACCATAAAACAAGATTCTTCCACTTAACTACAATAGTAAAAAGGAGGAGGAAGAAAATAAAATTTTGGAAAAAAAAAAGATGAGAATTGATAGGCCAAAAATGTATTGACCCCTTTGGGAAATTAATCAATTAATTAACCAAGTGAAATTAATTAGATTCAATTTCATGCAGTAAGTGTGGTAGCACAAATAAATCACCAACTAAGTTAAATTAATGCAGCGGAAAATAAATTTAACACAGGTGATTTTTTTACGAATGGGGAAAACCACTAAGGCAAAACTCTATCAGATGAAGTTAAGGTCACTACTCTCGAGAATCCATTATTTTCAAAACAAGTGGTTACAAGTAAAAGGAATCCTAGTACCTAATACTAACTTACAGTTCAACCCTTCCCCCAATACCCAATTGGACTTGTGATGTAGCGGCAATCTCTCTTTTTAATGCATGAATCCTAGTACGTAACTAACTAATGATGCATGAATCTTAGTACGTGACTGACACACCAACTTGAGGAAGATATTGACTGCAAAGTTCTTCAGTTCATCTAATAATGAAGATTAGGAAGTTTCTTGGTCACAAAACCCTTGGCCCAAAGGCATAGTAGCTTCTAGAGAGAATATGATGAATTAGGGCAAATTCTATCTCCAGTCACAATTTGCATGCACAATGACTTTGCATCAAGTTGCATCACTTTGCATCACCTTTGACGGCCCTTAAAATAATTCTTATATATGTCTAGGGTTATGAAAAAAGAAACCTTATACAAATACACATGGATATGCGTGAAATTAGATCTGAACAGGGTAGTACTCTTAGAAAGATAGAATATCACCGCGTGAACTATAAAATAATTCTTAAATGAAACAATAATAAACTGAAAATCTAAATTTCGTAATTCTCAATAGATACAGCTTCTGTTGAGCTGTTGTCGAGCATCAGCATTAAATTTCGATAGATATGATTTGTCGAGCTATCTGTCGAGCTTTATGAACAACACTTCTTCACTTTTTTCTTAGACAGATTTGCATGATTTCAATACTAAACTTGAACTCGTGTTTCTTGAAGTACTAAACCCATCCTAGATCTTCCTAAATACAAGTAAAATGCGTTTTGTCCAAGGATTAGCCAATTTACATAACATATGTCTCTAACAAGTTCCACATATATCCTAACAAGAATTATATATCCCAAATAGGAGAGATTGAAGGTTGCGTTGTCAATTATTTTGAAAATTTATTTAAAGCAAGCATTCTTCAATTCCACAAAGCTGCTTATAGACTAATGCAACCAAGTATCATAAGAGAAGAGTCTAAGGAGTTAATTAGAGTTTCCAAAGAAAAGGGGATTAAGGAAAAAATTTGTAATATGGGCTTTCTAAAAGCTCTTGAGCTAGTTGGCATGCCCCCTTTATTCTCACGAAAGGCATAATAATTTGGGCATTGTCTTAGAGCGATTCAGTAAATTAGACACGTATGTGAAGATGTAAACTACCTAGATAGAAAGACTCTTTGAAACTTCACCATTCACGTGTGGGAGGGGAAGGGAGGATTCATAAACAAAAGAAAGCTACAACAATCTCTCATTACAAAAACAGAGGGAGCTATAAGACAATCTTTAATGAATAGGTTTAATAGGATACTCCCAAAAAATGCTCTCTCTATGGCAAGGAGCTTTTGTCCCTAGAAGGATGATTCAAGACAACGCCATTATTGCACAAAATGTAATAGGGATATGGGGAAAATAAAATGAAAACAAGGTTTAATAACTCTCAAAATTGATATGGAGAAAGACTATGACACAATGGAATAGAAATTCATTTTGGAAATAAAGAAAAGATTTAGGTTTCTTTGAGAGTTGATTGCATCATTCAAGTTAAAGAATGCATCTCTATCCTAACATTCTTTGTTATGATAAATGGTTAATCCCTTCGGTATGATAAAGCTTGAAAAAGGTCTAAGGCAAGGTGACCCTCTCTTTCCCTTCCTTTTCATAATAAGTGTTGAAAATCTTTTAAGGCTCATTTAGGAGGATGAACCAAAATGAAGTATGTGGAGATTCAATCTCGCCATATGGAGGCTTTAATGTAAGCCACTTGCAATTTACAAATGACTCAATTATTTTTGTTAAAGCAAACCAAGGAAATATGGAGAAAGTATGGGAAAACATTTCAAAGTACAAAGATTGGTTTGATTAAATTGTTAATTTTAAGAAATTTACAATCATGTTTAGCAAAGGCATCCCTCTCATAATAAAGAGTTAAACATGCAACTTCTTCAAACTCAAATTAATGGAATTGCACTCGAAATCAAAATCAAGATTAAGGAAACAAAATCAATTCAAAATTTTAGCATTTGAAAAAGTTTTTAAAAATTATGATTCTTTAGTAGAAAAATAGAAAAAGCAGTAGAAAAAAAAAATGTGGGGGAGGGTTCCATTTATAGGATATGAAAAATTTGAAATCAAAAGATCTTGGAGGCTTGATGGAAATGATGGGGGTGGTAACTATTTTATTGCAGAAAAGTGGCATGTGATGATTGCAAGTTGGCTCACGGCCATTGCTTGCCATTTCAATTCTTAGTAATTATCACTCGAATCAAAGGGAATTGAAAAATATTTGTGTTAACACAAAAATTGTGTCGATCTAACAATCGGATTTTGAGCTAGTCCCCACTACATGTTATTACTTACCCTATCGTTCTACAACCAATCTTGATGATCTACCATTTGATTAAATTGAAATTTGAAAAATATTTGTTTCAACATAACAATAGTTTTGATAAAGGTTGAATTTTGAGGTGAGTTGCGGCATGTGATCATCATGTGCTAGTTCAGAACTTGGTGATCCATGACTTTAGCAAGGTTATTAAACCCGGACCGGACCGTACGGTCCGATCGGAAAACCCGGGAATCGTTCAGATTCACGGTCCATTTAAGGTAAGGAACCGTTCCATGCGAAAAAAGCATGGAACCGTCCGAACCGCGGTCCGACCGTCCGGGTCTGTGAACCGTGACCGGTTCACACGGTTCGGACAGTTCCCTAATTTCAGCCTTTTTTTTTTTTTTTTTTTTTTTTTTTAACCCTCTCTCAAAAATCACTCTTAGCCTCACTCTGAAACCCTCTCTCAATCAATCTCAATCCTCACTCTCTCAAGTCTCAATCACTCTCTCGTCTCTGCCTTTCCCTCGTCACCGTCGCACTGTCGCAGCTTAGCCCAGATTTCTTCCTCAATCCTCACTCTCTCAATCACTCTCTCCCTCGTCGCCGACACACTGTTGCAGCTCAGCCCAGATCTCTTCCTCACTCTCTCAAAGTCTCAATCACTCTCTCGTCTCTACCTCTCTCCCTCGTTGCCGTCGCAGCTCAACCCAGATCACAGCTCACTCTCTCACGCTCATCTCTGCCTCTCTCCCTCGTCCCTGTCGCAGCTCACTCTGTGCCTCGTCGCCGTTGCCGTCGTTGGTACTTTAATCTGTTTTTTCTTTGTTAATATTTGCAAGTTGATTGTGGATGATGATATAGATTTGAAGTGTTGGTGTGTAAATTGATTTGGGTCAATTGAAAATTGATTGTGGATGATGATATAGATCTGAAGTGTTGGTGTATGTGAAGACAAGGCTTGTGATATTATTGTAATTGTGAAAATTGATTTGGGTCAATTGGTGTTTCTGTCTGCCAAAATTACTTTGTTGTGTCTGCAACTTCTTGCTGCATGTTTTTTTTTTTTTTTTTTTGTATTTTTTATTGCTGTTGGTTTCAATAATATTTACATTATTCTCAAATCATTTGCCCCATTACTAAAAGCAATCTCAACATAATTGAAATCCCATAATTAACATAGCATCTGAATATGCTAGATTTCAAATTTACTTAACTACAGCTATCAGACCACATATTAATAAAAAAATAAAAAGAGAAGAAGAAAAATGACCCTCAAGAATAGAACAGGTGGACCATGGACCTGTTTCAAAATGAGTTCAGTGATAGAACAGGCAGACGCCTTATAGTATCTTAACTAGCTTTTTCTTATGATGGTGTCCTGAAAACAATTGGCCCTAATGTCTCACATACTTGACAAGCACAATGAAGAAGAAATGACTAATCAAAATGTGAAACAAAAGTAAGATAATAGCTAGTCAAAGTGAGAAGAAGCAAAAACAGTGTGAAACAAAAGTAAGCTAATAGCTAGTCAAAGTGAGAAGAAGCAAAAACAGTAATACAAGTACCAATGACTTGCAGAAACCCTGTGCTTTCCCAGATAAGAAGACATTATTCTCAGAAACCCTATGCTTTCCCAGCAATACAAGTTAATTATTTAGTTTTTTTTTTTTTTTTTTTTTGGTCTGTTGCATAATGAGTAGGTTCTGTGGAAAGTTGAAAAGGAAAAGTGAATGTGGGATTAGGATGTTTTAGGGATCAGTTTTTGTATTATGGTTCAATTAACTTGTGGAAAGGATGTTACATTTGAAAAGTTTTTTTGTCTAGTGACTTGTTTCTTTCATGCATTTTTGATGGGAAGGAGTTTTTTTTGTCTAGTGTGTAACAATGTGTAATTGTGTATTGTATTTTTGTAAGTTTTATGTATTTTTTAGAAATAAGCTTTTCTAAATGAATTAGGCTTTTTTAGTTAATTTTTCTATTTTTTTTTATTAATTTAATGTTTTTATATATATTTAAAATAATTATTAAATTAATTATGACGTCATCACGGTTCGACCCCGGTTCGACCTCGGTCCAACCTCAAAACCCTTGAACCTCTCCCTTTTACGGTTCAATGAACGGTCCGGGTCTGAAAATCTTGGACTTTAGTACGAAAGGAGTTAAAAAATATTAACATTGGCACAAGAATATTTTCTGCCAGGTAATCAGGTCTTGAGATAAAGATAGTTAAAGTTAGTTAAAATTGGTCAAACCTGATAAAACTTGGTAAACATTTTTCAATTATAATATCTTGCTCAGTAACTTTTGAAATTTGACTTAGTTTGACTAAATTTATCTAAGCATAGGCGTCTTTGAGGTTCTACTTCACGTCTCAATTAGAATTAAATAAATTTTAATTTGACTTTAAAATTTAGTCATATTATGACTAAATTTATTACAAAAATAAGAAAACATTTTAACATGGAGAAAATAAATTTATTTGAAAAAAAAAACATAAAATTTTAAAATCAATAAAATAATTTTATTTCCAGTTTTTCTTGAAATAATAATATTTTTTTTTTCAATTTTAAAAGGTTTTCTCATTTTTTTGATATTCTGTTCGTTTACATTCGATCTTGACAATCTGCCCCTCATTTATGAGGGAATTAAAATGTTTTCGTATTGACATGAGAATTGCTTCGATTGAATGATCGGATTTTAGATTGAAGTAGATTGAAGTTTGGTTGAAATGGGTCAATGTTGGTAAACTGGGCCAAAGGTTTCTTGTTCAGTATATTTGGAGGGTTGTTGTAGGCCGTGCTCATTTCTTAGTTTTTGCGTAGTGCTTAATTGGTTTCTTTTGGACCAAATGGAGCAGTTGTATTTTAAAGTTAAGATTTCATCTTTTTACCAATCCATTAATGAAATTGAATTTTAAAGATGGGATTTCAACTTTCATCTTCAAAATGAGATTTCAACTATTCGCTATTGCATATTTGATCGAAGGTTGAAATTGCATATTAATTTCATCCAAGAAATAAAACACATCTTCAAGATACGAGTTTGTGTTATAGACCTGCTGTGCTCTCAGCACCGTGACATGGGCCAATTCACTAAGAAATCGTCCCTTTAAGATGCCATTTCACTCTGCATCGCATGTTGAAGATTCAATTTAAAAAAAGTACCGTATACAAATCTGAAAAATAAATCAAGAAGTACAATATTTTTACAATTCATTTTCTAATCCCAGAAGCCCATATTGTTATGCACCAAACACTGAGTTTCGGACTATAGAATCCGAGTCCTACTCCAAGTCCCAATTGGGCATACTAAACGGGCCAATGACCGTTAGTTGAGCTAAACGTGGACTAAGACCAATAGTTGTGCTAACTGGCCCAAGTTCTATTCTATATATTTTCGTGGAAGACCGTTAGCTAGTCTTTTTTTAACATTAAATAATTGTTTTATTTTAACACTGCTGTAAAGATATTTAGGTGGAGAAGTGAAGACTCCACAATTATTGTTGATTTTCTATTATTTTTGGAAGACCAGAATGAAGTAAGCATACCCTACAATGGTTGATAAATGAAAAAGATGCATAGCCCACAATGAGAGCAACGTGGATCATGTGAAACTGTGAAGCTCAAGCTAGTCGACAATGTGACTGACAAGTCTTTTATAAATTACCGTCAGTTTCCTTTTAAACTTCAATAATATTAATGGTTTAATTTCTATTATTATTATTATTATTATTTTTAGAGAGATTCAACTTATTGTATTTACTCTTAATAATAGTTTTTTATTATTAAATCAAGATATCAATCGATTTTTTATGTAAACAAATTTTACCAATTGAGCTAATTGAAATCTACTTATTATTATTATTATTTTTGAGAAAATATTATTATTATTTATTATTATTATTATTATTGGTGCAAAGAAGTGGGGATTTCGTTACTTATTATTTGTTCATCCCTAAAGAAGCCAAAAAAAAATAAAAATTGTCCGAGCAGATTAGGTATTACGTACCAAGTCCTCTACTTACTACTACTTTTGGCGGGGAATAAAAGAGAAAGTAAAAGACAAAAGGAGAAAAGAGCTGTGAGTCTGTGACCCACTTAAAAAGCAAAAGCTGATAAGACAAATTATTTTCATAGCGAAATTTGGATCATGTGCAATTATTGGATAAGTTTTCTGGTATCATATTTGATTTTGGGAATATATATATATATATATATATATATATATTTTGATGGAAATGGGAATATTTATTTTATATCATAACTTTTACACGATGTATATAACATATATATTATAGTTAAACACAATTTGTTTTAGAAAAAGAAAAGAAAAGAAAAGAAAAAGTTAAACTCTATAGTTTTATTAAAAAAAATAATTCTAAGGTTTTAAAAGTAATTAGCATATCCATTTTAGAATTACTTATTTTCGGTAACTTACCTTATAATATGAGACAAAAAATTAAAAGTTATATTTAAAAAAAAATTAAAAATTAAATTATTTGAAATAAAATTAAGAAAAAAAAGTAGTACTAATGTAGGATCGGCAAACAATATATGAAATAAGAAAAAAACTAATAATTACTTCCCAAACTCTCATCCTAAACTAAAGTCTATAATTTCAAAAGTAAAAATTAAACCTAAGCCCATTTAAGTGGAACAATATTATGTCAGGGTTTAATATAGGTTGGTGTATAATAATTTGTTAATTTTGAAAACTATAAAATTTAATTTGTTACTTTCTAAATTAAAGGTTTAATTTGGTAAACCCCTATATTATAGGATTCCTACCTATATATAGTAGGTACGTAGCGTATCCCTAATAATGGCCGTACGTAGCGTATCCAAAACGCAGCTCCAAAGCGCGTTTTTCGTAGTGCCAGTTTGACGTGCCAAGCTCCCCAGATTTGTTCCTATGGATTCATGTGTTCTTATTGGTCTTGGGTTTCTGTATGAAACTCAAAGGCATACACCAATCATCAGTGGCGTATAACATCTTGGAAAAACCCTTTAATTTAGTTTAGTTCCCTCTTTAAGTCAATACTATTGCATTGTGTAATCTTTTTGTTTTTGTTAGTTTAATTCCGTACCAAATTTACTTATATTTTTATGCAACACATTGTATTTTTGGGGTTTATATTCCTTTGCGTAGATGTATACTTGAGTCCAGTCACTTGCTGTGAAGAGCATTTCACTCCCACATATGCAAGTCACTCTCGTGGTATCTACGTGTCAAATAAAGGGAGTAGGCCTTTCATCAGAGCAACTCGCGGGCAACTCGCTCTTGCAAGTTTCTTGATCAGGACAGATTCAACTGCTTTATTCTTATCCCTTGGCTAGCTCATTCCAATTTATTCCAACTTACTCTAATATGATCCTATCCACAAGAAAAACCCTAGAGAGACAAATTGAGAGCTTTATAGTGCAATATTAAGATTGCTGCCGGTTGCCCCTTTGTGAGAGAGTGAACCATGCATTTCCATTCTCTCCTCTCTTTCCCTCTCAAATTTTCCATATTCAAGAGAGGAGATTCAAACCATCAATATACCTACACCTTATCTTCACTCAATATGAAGGTAGTCCGAAATATTAGCTTTGGCCACCATTAACTTCTTGGACTCTTGAGATTATTAATCTAAAGATTTGTTTGGTTGGGAGGATGGAAAAGTAAGAAAATAGAAAATGAGAATAGGTGGAAAAGTGGGTAGATAAAAAATATTTATTTTTTCCTTCGTGTGTTTGGTTAAGGGAGTAAAAAATTGGAGAAATAAAAAATTCTTTTGTTTGGTTGAGTAGAAAAATGAAAGGATAGAAAATGTAGTTTGTAAAAATTTACTTTTATGCCCCTAGATAAAAATTAAATTTTTTAATTACTACAAACTTACAAACTAACACAATTAATAAAACACTAGCAAAAAAAAAAAAAAAAAAAAAAGGTTTCCATTTGATATGAAAAAAAAGGAAGCAACATATGAAGACAACGCCTAAGGAAAAAAAGAAAAAGAAAAAGAAAAAGAAAAAGGAAGCAATATATGAAAACAACGCCCAGAAGGAAAAAAAAAAAAAAAAAATGAAAACAATCAGGTTCAAGTTTCAACGCCAGCCAAAAACAAAAAAGAAAAAAAGAAAAAACAAAAAGAAAGAAAGAAGGAAAAAAGAAAAAAAGTAACATTAATTAAGTAGCAAACCCACCTCCTCTCCACTTTTCTTTCTATTTTTCTTGCCAAATTGGAGAGAAAACATTTTTCTTAAATGGTAGGCTTGGGGAGAAAACTCCTCCATCTCTGTTTTCTCCTCCTCCAACCAAATACCCTATACCATAAATAGAGGGTTACGTTAAAAGACACATTTTATTATGCATGATAAGTGTCAAACAAATATTGGTATTGTAACCTAGTGGTAGATGGTTATGTACATAGGCATTGTAGGTTGTAATACATGTGATCTTACCATGAGAATAAAAGAATGTAGAGAAAACTGAAAATCAAAACCAGAATTTTAGTGGCTTACTTGTGCGAGTTGAAGGGCTACTTGAAGTAACAATGTCAATCAAGAAACAGAGTTTCTCAAATCAACAAAAAAAGAAATTAGATTAGGATTGCTACTGTTCTTAGGACAAAGTTTGATTATAGACTTTGTTGTAGCATAAGGTTACAACTTTCATTCAAAAATTAGCTACAACTTTCATTCAAAAATTAACATTGTTATATATTTTAAAAATTTAATCCTTGAATTACATGTTCTTTATTTTCTTAACATGCAAGTTAAATTTCGTGCCAATTGGATATTATTTACTATTTGATTTGGATACTTATATTTTATGCATAATTTTAGATTATAAAAACTCAAAATTTAAACATTTGATTGATGATATAAATATTGAAATTTTATCTTTTAGAAATTTTATAAGCATGTGAAATTTAAGAAGAAAATGCAATCAAAATCAAAATCGCATCTAATAAAAAAATAGTGAGTGGAGTTGTAACTTTAGGATACAACAAAGTTTTTTTTGCTAAACTTTGTCCACTTTCTTATATCTCATGTTTTATTAATACTAGAACCATGTCAGAACTTTTACTTTTATGCCAAAGATAATTTCTTTGTTTGGTCATTTTTCGCCATTGATTCGAAGAAATAATGAAGAAAATGACCAGGATTTACATTTAATTGGTTAGCCATCAAGTTGGGGAAATGAGGATGAAAAAAAGGAGGTTATATTTTTTATTGGTCATTAAGATTAATTTATTGAAAAAGGAAAATAATATGATATTAAAAAAAAAATACTAATTTTGCATTTTTAAGGTGCTTTTGCCGTATTTCTTATTGCTTCTTGTGATATTTTTGAATCTCATTTATCTAATGTGAATATCAAACATAACAAACAAGGCAAGGGTTTTGTTATCAAGATAAAAAAATATTATGTTGTTCAGATGCATGAAAATCTTTCATAAGAATCTTGAATTTGAGTATGAGGTGTAGATTCGGTTGTTATAGAACGTGAATTTGAATCGTATCATCTTTGAGGGAGATAAGAGAGACGATTAAAAATGAAGATATTCTTAGAGTAGAAACTGTATCTCTTTGAAAGTGTATATTTATTTATTTATTTATTTTTGATAACTTTGAAAGTGTATACTTGGTTGCTTACAATGAAATATTTTCATGGTTGATGATTTTTTAAATGTTCGTGAACTAATAAATGTCATGGTTTTTAAAATCGGCTTAAACGTTGAGTTCAGATGAAATTAACTGTTAATCGGCCCTTAAACTGATCCTTTAATCTCAAAAAATCAGGCAGTTAATTAAAATTTGACTTCTAAATAGTTAGAACCACCGGTCTGATCGACGAACCATTAAACCATTTGTGGTTGGATCAGAATGCGTCTAGAATACTGTATATATTGCAAATTTGCAGTATGGAATGTTGAACTTGTAACTTTGCATTAATGAAAAAAGTTTTCCTTCCACTTCATTTTCAGGATTACTACTAATTAAATATAATAAAACTACTTATGCCTTTTCAAAATGAATTACGTATTTAAAAACGTTTTCTATCAAAGTACGTATAAGTTAATTAGCTTCAAGTTCTTTGCATATATTTTGCGAAATTGAAAATTAAGATAGTCAAAAATAAGATATCTCTGCGCTAAATAAATGTTCTAACACAGCTGTAAAGATTATGATGAAAAGAAAGTGCAGAATCCACAAAAGAAAAAGAAAAGTGAAGAAACGTGATCCACTTTACAAATTTAAAGCTGGTTTTGCATTATTGATGGAATTAAAAACACCCATGAAATTTAGGTCAATGGCGAAAACACTCTTAAGAGTTTCAATTCTTGCTTATAACTTAATAAGGTTTTTATATCCGGCAATTTCACCAATGAGATTAACTTTTGTTAGTTTTTATAGATGGAAAAATGATGTAACCATCACATGACGATATTAAAACGACTCACCATGTGATTTCTCTATCATATAATTTTTCTATTATAAAAACTCACAAAAGTTTCCCACTTTAATTTGGGGGATATAAAACCTTAGGAAGTTAGAAGCTAGGGAGAACTGAAATTCAATGAATGTTTTTGCAACTGACCCAAATTCTTGGGGGGTGTTCTTGCGTTTAGTCTTTTTTTTTTTTAAAAAAAAAACTTTTTACTTCTAAGTTAAGTTGGAATGGGGATGAACCTAGATATGATACTAAGAGGTGATGATCGAATCAAAGGTCATTGATTTTTATAATCATTTTCCGTTTAACAATCTTCACCATTCAAGCATTGAATATTTGAACCTAAATTTCTTCTCGGTAGTTGTAATGTTTTTGGATGTATCATATGCATGTGAACTTGTTCAATGCGACATGAATTAATAGTAAATATGACCAAATTAATGTTGTATTTTTTTAAGAATCATTGTTCAATGCGACATGAGTTAATAGTAAATACGACAATATTAAGGAAAATTATTAGATACTCCCGGAATACCGTAAATGCGTACCCCCTCCTCTCACATGAATAGTGGGTCCCACCATAAATTTAATTAGTGAGACCCACAATTCATGTGAGAGGAGGGAGTACGTATTTATGATATTTCAGGAGTACACAATAATTTCCCCAATATTAATGTGATTTTTTTTTTTTTTTTTTTTTTTTTTGAGATTCAAGATGAAACAAGCGAAAAAAACTTTTATTCAAAAAACTTAGAAAAATCATAATTACTATTTAATTTTGTGTCATATATCCAATTTAATTTTCTTAATTTTGGTGCTAAATGACTCATTCACCTAAGGAAGACTATCTCATCATTGCCATTTCTGTTGAATGTGGGTAAGCATGTTTTACAGTGTAGTTAAATTTTTTTTTTAAAAAAAAGGGTAGCTTATCATCATGCGACATGGTAAAAGTTACAATCCACTTTGACATAACACCATCTTATTTTAACAATCACATTTTAATACCCAAAAATAAAATAAAAATACTAAAAATTCAAAAAAATACTGATCAATGTAAGATGAGTTATCAATGGATGTAGTGATCTAACTTGTACTAAAGATAAATATTATTTCAAATGTTAAAACTAGTATACATTTTATGCAAAAGAAAATTTTATAAATTGGTGCATCAATAATATAATAAATTCATTTTTAAAAAATATTTTGTATCTTAAAAATAAATATAACAATTTGACAAGGTTATACTTATATATTTTTTTTTTTTTGAGAGAAAAGGTTATACTAATATAGTAATTAAAATTTGTAACTAACTGTAATACCACCCTTGTCTAAAGAGTTTACGGATCAGGCTACTACTACTTTGGCAAGGAATAAAGTGATAAAGCAAAAAGAAAAAGAGAAAGGAACTGTTATTAAAAAGCTAAAGTTTGTAATAATTGTCCCGTGGACCATCGTATGCAATTATTGGACAAGTCTTCTGATATCATATTATTTTTCACAGTTCTTCGTTAAGTTCTTTGCATTTTTTCAAATTTGAAAATTAATAAAGTCAGACTTCTTTTAAACAATTTTGGAGAAAAAATAGGGCAATGCATATAGAAATAATAAAAACATTTTAATTTTTTTTTTTATACAAAATATGATAAGACAATGAGTGTGAATTATTGGGAAAATTATTAAATACTCCAACATGGTAATCCAAAAGTTCTAATACTATTATTCAAACATATAGGTATATTGAATTTAATTATTCTTAAAAAAAATATTTATATTTTATAGATCAATGCAATTATATGTTTAAATTTAATTTTAAAACCCAATGTATTAATCTTAAAGAAGTACATTTAAATCGTGCCATTTTGTGATTATACATGTAAAAGTCAAGTATTTGTTACACCTGAAATTATATAATCTAAACAGTATATCTGAAAAATATTTCGAATTGTAAAAATAGAAATATTAAAGATTTCAATAATCCCTCTCAATTACCATCAAATTATACCGTTTCTTTTCTTCTCTTTTTCTTAAATTTGTTTTGATTCCTTTTTGCAGTAATATTGCTTATGAAATTTCGATATATATATATTTTACAAACCTAGGATAATAATAATAAGTTTTATTTATTATTTTTTTAATAAAAGGCAATTTGCAACTTATGATAAATTTTTAGCAAATTTTTACTTTTATCTTCAGTACTTTCTGTAAAAAAATTTCAGTTTCAATTAAATAAGTGGATTATAAATAGACTCATAGCATTAACGAACTATTAGTCAAAACAAATACACAAAATCATTGTTTATTAATACATTTAGATACAATCATCTATTAAGAAAGACAAAAAAATATAAAGCACCAGTGTTTTTTAATACATTATAGTGAAATCATCTATGCAATTTTAATTGTGAGTTCCAATTAACTAAACTAGTAAGTTTCTGATGGTTGAATAAGAGAATTGAGATTTAATCCTTACTTATACTAAAAATTGATTAGTGTCTTGATTTAATGATAAATAACTATTGTCAGGAGCAGAGTTGAAACTTTCTTAAAAAAAATCTATACAATCTCAATTTATAGATTTACTAGTTCTCAATTTATAAATTTATCTAATTTAAAAACATTAATTATAGTATTATGAGTAAGCAATACGGGTTTTAGGCTGATAATCTTGGAAGGAAGGGAGGGCCGGGGCCCCTGTGGACCCCCTTATGTCCGTCCCTTTGTTGCCGACAATTTGCTATTGGTTTCTCATCCAAAATGAAAAAGGCCACTTACTAGATATTAATATATTAACATATATGAGTACTTTTAGCCTTTTCTATTATTATTATTATTAAAGTTTTGTCAAAAGGCGGTAGATTAATCGTAATTGGTTAGAGCTCATTGGAGAAAGAAACCTAATCTCCAACTCGAATATATGTACATAAACATTGAGCTCTTAGTGGAAGGCAAATTACATTTTGCCAAGACTATTTGCTACAGTATTTTTTTGTTTTTCTAATCCAAAATGGCCACGAAAGCGAAATAGTATTAACCTATGATTATGTATAAGTACTACTTTTATTTTTACTTAAAAAAAAAAAAAAAAAATCCAGAATGGGATGTCATGCAAGCAAACAAAAGAATAGAATAACACACACAAAAGACGCACGGAATCATCAAATTAAAATAATATTATCTTGTGCATTATCAGTCTCCTTTTGGTCAGGAGCGGCATGATGTATTAAACGAAAAAGGGATTGAAGTCTTTTATATATTAAAATATAATTTTTAAATAATTTTTTTTAATATTACCTCAATTTTGTTATCTTATTTTAAATACAAAATTACTAATTAATAATTTAATATGAACTACATAGGATTCTAAAAAAAAAAAAAAATGAACTACATAGAATTTTAATTTATTTATTTATTTTTGAGAAAGTCTATAAATACAAAAAATTTAACAAAACTTTTCACACTTATTGATATGATAGATTGATAGGATAAGTAAAAAAATGATATTAGTGGTGGACTTAGATAAAAACTAGTAAAAGTTTGTCAACTCAACTGTTATAAAAAATGTTGAGAAATTTTGTGTAATGCTTTTTTTTTTTAATAATTTTTTTAAGATGAGCTACATTCTTTATATTTTTACAACAAATCCTAAGTGTTAAGTTGTTACTAATTCTAATTTGAACCCACTAATTAAATTACTTTTTTTTTTATTTACTAATAACAATAAATAATAACTTACCACTTACAATTTATTGTGAAAATATTGTAAACGTAACATTTTTCAATCTTTTCTTACTTGTTTTTCATTTGATAAAATAATATTATTTTATTTATGGGCTAATATTTTGGCTTAATTAATAGTTTAATACTGCCTTAGGCAACAGTCTTTGCCTAAGTTGATTATAGAGCCGGCTCTGCTTTTGGCCATCATTCCCTTCTTTTACTCACTATAAGTATAGGCATACCTCTGAAATTAAAGCATACAGCGTGTGTGAAAGAGTTGTGGAGGAAGATCAAATAGCTATAGGGGTGAGCTGGGTAAAGGAACACTAAAATGGAAGTTAAAAAGGAACAGAGAGGGATATATCCTCTGACAATAGTCTTTGTGATGCTGATACTCCTTAACGCATATTGTTGTGGTGCTGCTGTCCTTGTTAAGAGTAACACCACTGTCCGCTGCAATGGCCGCCTCGATGAATGCCTGATCAAGGATGACTTGGAGTTGGAGTTACTCATGAACCCCTACATTAGCAGGATTCTTGACGGTCAACAATCACATCCAGCTCAAAATGCCGTCAATAGTCGTGGCCCAGCTTGTGAGAATTCAGCCTGCTCCAGTGGATGTAAGAGACCACCCAATTCCTATAGCCGCAGTTGCTAGTAATAATCTTGACGCCAATGTGTTTCCTTTCAGTTGTACCTGATAAGTATCATTATTGTTATTGTTATTGTCATTGTTCTTTTTTCTTTTGTTTGTTGTGTTTCTTTTGTTTGTTTCCTTCCTAGTTCCTCTAAGGAGTGTGAATCGGTTTATCAACTTGTCTTTTAAAAAATAATTAATGTATGTCTCTTTTGTTGGATAATAATTCACAATCTCCTCAATGACTGTAAAAGCTCTGCTGTAAGAACATTTTGACAGTTGATTTTGTGGGAAATCATCAGTTGTAAGGCTTCCAGGAGGAATCAACCTTTCCCCCCTGACCCTCCTAATAAGCGAATATGAGAGCTGTGAAGTGACTTGGAGTCCAAATGAAGCAAAATTTTCGTCCGGGGAAAGGTTACAGTTTGAAAAATAAGCAAAATCAATTGCATATAAATTATGAAATGACAGGAATCGTAAACATTTTGAAGCCTCTGAACTAGGTGGAATGTTCCGGAAAAGCCATAGATAGACATTATATACTACAGTGCACAAAAAGATTTTTTCTTTTTTTTTGGTGGTAAAAAGGAACTTGTACAAAAGAAACTAAAGAGCAGAGGCCGAAGCCACTGAATTACAATGTCTGTTACGTTACAAACCCAAATAATGAAAATGCAGTACGGGAATAGCAACAGGTGGGGGAGAAACAAAACGTGAATAAGAATCCAAAGAAACTCCTAGCTTAGCTAAGGCATCAGCACAAAAGTTTGCTTCTATGTAGTAGTGAAGCAATATAGTCTAAGGGATTTGCACCTAAAGGTCCCAACAATCATCAAGAGGGGCAGAAAATTCCCCAAAAGAATCACAATTACTGGAAACTAGGGAAATTGCAGTAGTTGCATCAAGCTCCACTTCTACTGCTAGGAGCTGAAGCTCAATGCATAACAATAACCCCTCTCTTAAGGCCTATAACTCAGCTGCAATACTAGAGGCCAGCCCAATAGGAACACCAAAACTAGCTACCCATTGCCCTTCCCAATTTCTAACAAGTCCTCCACCTCCTGCTAATTTGGTGATGCTTATTACTGAGCCATATTTATTTAATTTAAACCAATTCACCACTGGCTTTACCCACTTAATGGCATTAAGGGACTGCTCTTTGAAAGCAGCAGGTTCAGCAACACAGTACATGAATTCCCTAATGTAAGGTTGAATTTATTCAACCATCTAATTGGCTTTATTCCGTGCCAAATTTGCTTGTAATTCAGTATTTAGTAACCCTGTATTTAGGTGGGTTTGTTGTAAGGGTAGTGAGTGAGATAGAGTGAAGATTGCTCAAGAGTGTGCAAGAAAACAGAGACTCGCGGGTGACTCGCGGCTGCAAGCCGCCAGAAGCTGCACACGTGCCAAGCATGCTGGAAGATGAACAGTCATGCTAGCTGGAGCACTACAGGACAAAACAGGACAACTGGCCATACGGTTAACTCGCGACTGGATCTCGCGACTTAGTCAAGCCGCGAGGTCAAGCTGCGAGCCACCCCTGTTTTGTAAAACCTGACGTTTCACATTCCTCTCCCACTCCAGTATAAATACCCCTTTTACCCACGATTGAAAGAAAGCTTCCAGAGAGAATTTTGAGAGAGAAACCTTAAAGAAAAAACCAGATTGTTTCACCCACAATCTCTACCTTAGAGTCTCTTCAAATTCCTCAACTCTCTTCCTCTCCATTGTCAAATCCTTGAGAGGCATTATACCAAACCTGGTTCTCATCATCATCATCACTGTGAGACAGTTGTTTGGATTTCTGGGAAGCAGTTAGGAAGGAACCAATCTTCATTGGTTGATGCTACGGTCTAGTAGCGGAATCCGGGAAGCTAGAAAAGAAAAAGGTTCGGCGCAACCTCGTTGGAGCAAGAAGCTTGGAGGGCTTAGGTGCACTGGGTAGATTAGGCTTGGAGGGTCTATTGCTGTCCTTGTATCCCAACTGTATTTTCAAGTGGATTGTTTACCGCTTGGAGGGCGGCGGAGAGGTTTTTCGCCGAGGACTTCGGTTTCCTCTTCGATAACACATCGCGTGTTGTCTTTGTGTTTGCATCTTCCTTCCTCTCTATTTTTGCCTTTTTATTATCTGCTGTGGTTTTATTTTGTTATGGCTTAGATAGTCTTTAACCAATTTCGTATTATAGCATGTGTTAAGTTTCCGCACACTAGTTGTTTGACATATTGCTTGTATTGGTTAAGTTGTATTTTGGGGGTCTAAACGTTCAAAGGTGTTTTGTACACATTTTTGAACTTTCAATTGGTATCAGAGCGGGTACACTGCTATTGGTTTCATTACCATTGTGTGATCCTTGACTCCCTTTTGAGATGGATAGGTCTCAATCCCTAAATGCACCTCCATATTTTGATGGTAGTAATTATGCTTTTTGGAAGGTTCGCATGAGAGCTTTTCTGTGTTCTATTGATGAATTCATTTGGGATGCTGTTGAGATTGGTTGGACCAAACCTGAGGCAGCCAAATCCACATGGGATAAGGCAGCACTTGCTGCATCTAATGCTAACAGTAAAGCATTCAATGCTATTTTCTGTGGTGTGTCTCCAGATGAATTTCACAGGATTTCTCATATTACCGTTGCCAAAGAAGCATGGGAGATTTTGGAAACCACCTATGAAGGCACGAAGAAAGTGAAAGACACCAAGATGCAAATACTGACCACTCGGTTTGAGGAGCTCAAAATGAGTGAGGATGAGTCTTTTGACTCTTTCTATGGGAAGCTAAATGAGGTGGTGGTCAATAAGTTCAACTTGGGGGAGAAAACGGAGGACTCAAAGATTGTAAGGAAGATCCTTCGATCATTGCCGGAAAGTTTTCGTGCTAAAGTGACAGCAATTGAAGAGAGCAAGGACCTTGATGACATCAAAGTACAGGAGCTGGTTGGTTCTCTGCAGACTTATGAGATGTCGCTGCCCAATCAACGGAAGAGTAAATCTCTTGCTCTAAAGACCATTAATGAGAAGGTGGAAGATCAAGACTCATCGGGAGAAGATGTGGTTGACAAAGATGTTGCATACCTTGTCAAAAATTTCAGAAAGTTCTTGAAATTAAAAAATAATGGCAAATTTGATGATAAAAGAAAATTCCAAAGTTCTGGAAGGGAGAAGAGGGAATTCAAAAAGAAAGATGGAAAAGAATCCCAACCCACACAAGGTGTCACTTGTTTCGAATGTAACGGGCATGAACACTTTAAGAAGGAATGTCCGAATTATTTAAAATCAAAAGGTAAAGTGTATGCCACGACCTTGAGTGACTCGGATTCGTCTGACTCAGAATCTGAAGAGAGCTGTGATGGAGAGGGGAACTATTCAGCTTTTATGACTATTGCTCATGTTGAGTCTTCGAATGAGTTGAATCTGCTTGTACGAGATCTTGGAGAACATAGTGATGATGAATCACTAGGAATTGTTGAAGAATCAGATGCTGAAGAAGATGAAAGTACAGCAAATCTTCAAGAGAATTATAACTCACTCTTGGAGAAGTCGGGTGAGTACACAAGGGTGGCCAAGGCTGCTGTGAAAAAAATGAAGAAGGCTGAGGAGGACTACAAAAGTCTCCTAATCCGATATAGGGAGGCCAAATGTGAGATAGAAACACTGAATGGTGAGTTGTCCGAAACTTACACAAAAGTAAGATTTCTTGAGAATGAGGTTGTGCAAGCGAATGCTAAAATAGAGAGGGTCACCACCAAGAAACTAGATGATGTTATATCATCTCAAAAGAGCTTTTCAGACAAATCCGGATTGGGATATACCGGAGGAAGTAGTTCATCTGGAAATGTCACTAAAGAAGTGAAGTTTGTAAAGGCCAAAGATCCAGTTGTAGCTGACCTTACTGGTGAGAAGCTCGAGGTGGAGGAGAAGAAGAATGTGGTGAACTAACGAATGCTGAATCCCCGTAATCAGTCTGTGGGCAGGTCTGAATCTCGTGCCAAGTCACGTCCACGACCACAAAGAGGTCCTAGAGGAACTTATGTGTGCCATTATTGCGGGCTTCAAGGGCATACTCGACCAAATTGCCAAAAGCTGAGAGCAAAGAACAGTGCAACTCCTCAAAGGTCAGGAGGACCCAGAAATGATAGGAGAATTTGGGCAGGTGATCAATCTAGAGATCAAAATGGAGATCCTGGAATGATGAACGTGATGAAGATGATTGGTGCATTCACCAACTGCTTGGAAAGCTTCTCACGAAGGTTTGAAAGCCCTAACTCCTGTACCCAATCCTATAAGGAAATCACCCCAAACGCAAGTGACGTGTGGGTGAAAAAGGGTACTCATGCATAAGCATTACAACATGTCCATGCATTAATACTTCCTATGCTTTGTGACAATGTTTGTTTGGTTTGCTTGCTGTTTTGATGTTGGTTGTTTGCTTGTCTACTTGTGAATTTTTTTTTGTTTTATCAATCTTTTTGTTTTTTGTGTCAAAAATCCAAAAATCACATAAAAATTTAGAAAATCAAAAAGCTTGATTGACTTTGTTGAGTTTTGTCTCAAAACTTGTTTTGTCTTGTACCTTTGTGCTAATGGCTTTGTGCATTTTCGAGCATTACTTGTTTTCATGCACTTATATCACTGTGGGAAAAATCTTGAAATCTATGTGATTGTTGTAAATAGATCTTCAAACTTGTCATGAATGATTAGTGAATGGTTATGTTGATCTTGAGACATGCATAGACTTGTGTCTATATATCTTCCCACTCTTTATTTTTGTTTTGCTAAAAAGAGTTCACCAAATGTAAATCTCCAAATGAAAAGAGATATTGAGCTGCAAAAGTCTGTCGCATATTCTAGTATTCGACTAGGAAAAAGGGTAAGCGACCTTATATTAAAGTGAATGTTTATTCAAAAAGCCAAAGGCTTGTTCATTAAAGTGAAATGTCAAATATCACTCTCACAATGAGAGGTGATTGCCTCAAATGATCAAAAAGATCAAATGTTATGATTAAAAGTGGAGTAAAATGTAAAGCTCCATGTCATGTTATCAAGTTTTGTGGGAGGTCATATATACATATTTCTATAATTGAGATAGGTCACATGATCTAGTGCTAATTGTGTATGCCTTGGTTGAATCGATCATTGAAGCTTCACATTAGACGAAGGGCTATCTCATTGTTGATATCCACACACAATACACAAGTTTATGTTCAATAAATGCCATATTCATTTGTGTGATTGTACTTGATGAAATGTGTATTCACATGCTCAATCTTTGTTAATTCAAGCACAAAAAGATTTTTGAGTGTTTTAGGTGTTTTTGGAAAGTATTTTGTTTGAAAAATCTGAAAATTTCAAAAATCCTGTTTTGCCCTGTTTTGGCGGCTCAGTCGCGGGTATGTCAAGTCGCGAGCCTCAGTCGCATCTTCGCTGGTCATTTTTGGCGACTTGTTCGCGAGTGGAAGGTCCAGTTGCGAGGTTCACTCAGAGATTTTCGCGGCTCAGCTCGCGACTCACTCGCGGGTAGACCTTCCAGTTGAGAAAAACACTTAGAAAAATTTTCAATTTTTTTTTCTTGAGTGCTTTGGTGGCTTGAGCTGGCGACTGTGTGGCGACTTAATCAAGTCGCGTAAATCGCGTGTTTGGCAGAAACAGGAGCAGTTTTTAAACCTCTTTTCAGTTTTCCCTCGAACTTTTGTAACTATTCATCTTCTCTCTAAACTATCTTCCTTCCAAACACTTCGTGAATCCATTTTCAAACCTCATTGGTGCTTCATTTCTTATCCAAATCATCAAGAAAAGGTATGGGTTTTGCTTTCTCAATCTCATTTTCCTTTTTCCTGCATATTTTTGTTACCGTTTGGACTGATATTGTGTTCGAAATACTTTTCTCTTTGTGTAATGGGTATGGCGTGTCTTGTTTGATATTGTTCTCACCTGTTTTCATGCTGAGCGGTCACAATGTGTTTTTCATTGTTCTGATATTTGCCTATTATTGAGTTTGAAAATCTTTTCTTAAATGGGTTTGGTGTCTATTTGACTTACTCATTTCACTTGCTTAAGTATTGATGTTGGTGTTTGGTATTGGTTACTGAGTTTTTATAATAACATAATGTATGTCTCTCAACCATGTGCTCTAGTGTGGATGATTGGTTTCTTCATGTTGAAATATTTTCCCCTTGTTCATATCTCTGGTGGAGTGATTTATGTTATCTGCTCTAAATGTTCGAATGATGTATCTGTTTGCATATCATAGTCATGATAACCTGTCTCATTGACAGTTTTGTCAGTTGTGTTGTTTTTCTATGTCTTGGTGCACTATCACCATTTTGCTGCACCTGTTATTTTTACTTCTTTGTATTGTTGGAAGTTTGGTTGGGGTCTGCACTATCTTCAGTTTGTGTTTATATATTGAAATTTTGTTTACACTGAATCTTGTTGACAATTATCTTGTGTGGTATTGTTGTTTGGTTCTTTGCTGTGGGCCTGTTCTCTTGCAGATGTCTCGTCGATCTTCCAGGGGTAAAGACATTGTTGCTGACGAACCAGCAACACCAGTTGCTAAAAGGACTCGACTATCATCTCAGGCATCTCAAGATCCCAATGAGGATAGGTTTAGACTTCCGCTTAACTCACACGCCTACTCAAACGTGTTTGACAAGTCAACCACTATAGTGGAACGGGTGGTAGGGTTCAACACCTTAGGGACCACTTTCATCCCTCGAATCTTTGAGAAACGAGATTGGGCAAACTTGTTCGGGAACTTTGATGATCCAATGGATGAGCTGGTCAAAGAATGCTTCTCCAATGCAACTGATCTTGGACCTGAACTCATTTTCTGGGTCAGAGGAACAGAGTTTAGTGTTACCCCAGACTCCATCGCAGATCTTCTCGGCATCACCAGACCTCAGAATGTGAATATAACTCCTTACGATGAACGAAATCCAGAAGTTGGAGAAATTTTACAAATCCTAGGATACGATCATGAAGTATCCAGTGTAGGAACATCCATCAGCACCGCAAAGTTTGCACCTGAGCTGACCACACTGAAGTTGATCATGTTCACCAATCTCTACCCACTGTCCAACACTACATTCATCAATCTTGGGAGAGCTCTATTTCTTTGTGACCTTATTACAGGAGCCCCCATTGATATATGTGCTCACATCTACTACACCTTGAGGAAGACCGCGTGTCGATCTACAGCTCGAGGAGTTATTCCATTTTGCAGTCTCATCATGAAGCTCATTCTTCGTGAAGGCATTATTCCTCCTGCAGATGGAAAAATGTTGACTCATCAACGTCCCATTTCCTTGTTCACTCTTCAAGCTAGCAGAAGTCACTCCTCTAAATCACCAAGGAGTGCTCACATTTCTCCGGTTACTCCATCTGCCCCTGACTCAGAGACACCAGCTCATACCACATCTACATCACGTGCTGTTCCTGAAGCTTCACCGGCTAGTATTCCGCAAGCACAGACTGCTCCTCATACTGATAGAGTCGGCAGTGTACTTGAGCATATTCAGAAACGCGTTGATGAGCTGGTGGCACTTCTCTACTCCACAAACAACCATGTCCAAATGCGTCTCGAGACTATGGAGAATCAGCTAGATGATATTCAACGAAAGTTGGACGAGAGCCTTTAGCTATTCGTGACAAAAAGGGGGAGAGCATTCAGTAAGGGGGAGAAAAGTTCAAAGGGAAGTGTGCATAGTGATAGGGGGAGTACACATATACTTTTGTCATACTTTTGTTTTTAGTCTTATCCTCTAAACTTATGGTTTTAGGTTTATGTTTGTTGGGTACTATTTAATGTTTTTATGGGTTTGATACACTGTGTTTTGGTGTATAGTTGTTTCTAACTCATTACTTATACTTTTGGTTTAAACTTTAATATATTTTGATGATGTTATTCAGGATGTTTTTGTGTTTGTACCCATGTGCTTTTGTAAGCTTTTAGGGTTAATGTTTTATGCATAGTTTGTAGGCTTTATGGTATGTACCTTGCTTAATGCAGCCTTTATGCTATGTTGAAATCAGTACTTTAATCTAAATGTTCTGCATTTTGGTTTATGTACTGTCACTCTTGTGCCCTTGTAGGATTGTTCCTAGATGCATATGCCTTGTGTGTTATGCATTGGTTGAGTGTTGAGCATACAAGTGTCTTGCCTTGTGCTTGTTAACTTGTATGTCCTTGTGTTCATTCCAAGTGTGAATGAGCACTATGATCACTACCTTGTGGTGTTCACTTGGTTGATCAAGCCATGGTTTGTTTCTTAACTCCATCTTTGCTTGATCACATATTGCCTGTTTCATATGCATTTATAATTTTCTGCTTACAATGATCATGGTGTATTGTTGTGTTTCAGGAGTATTATATTCATATGATTCAAGTGCTTCACAGCTTCTAGAGTTAGGTGTGAGTGAGTTTTGTTCAACTGTTCCCAACTCACATGTTAAGTCTAGAGTCTGTTTTAGGGTTTTGTCACGGAATAGCCAAAGGGAGAGATTGTAAGGTTGAATTTATTCAACCATCTAATTGGCTTTATTCCGTGCCAAATTTGCTTGTAATTCAGCATTTAGTAACCCTGTATTTAGGTGGGTTTGTTGTAAGGGTAGTGAGTGAGATAGAGTGAAGATTGCTCAAGAGTGTGCAAGAAAACAGAGACTCGCGGCTGGGACTCGCGGGTGACTCGCGGCTGCAAGCCGCCAGAAGCTGCACACGTGCCAAGCATGCTGGAAGATGAACAGTCATGCTAGCTGGAGCACTACAGGACAAAACAGGACAACTGGCCATACGGTTAACTCGCGACTGGATCTCGCGACTTAGTCAAGCCGCGAGGTCAAGCCGCGAGCCACCCCTGTTTTGTAAAACCTGACGTTTCACATTCCTCTCCCACTCCAGTATAAATACCCCTTTTACCCACGATTGAAAGAGAGCTTCCAGAGAGAATTTTGAGAGAGAAACCCTAAAGAAAAAACCAGATTGTTTCACCCACAATCTCTACCTTAGAGTCTCTTCAAATTCCTCAACTCTCTTCCTCTCCATTGTCAAATCCTTGAGAGGCATTATACCAAACCTGGTTCTCATCATCATCATCACTGTGAGACAGTTGTTTGGATTTCTGGGAAGCAGTTAGGAAGGAACCAATCTTCATTGGTTGATGCTACGGTCTAGTAGCGGAATCCGGGAAGCTAGAAAAGAAAAAGGTTCGGCGCAACCTCGTTGGAGCAAGAAGCTTGGAGGGCTTAGGTGCATTGGGTAGATTAGGCTTGGAGGGTCTATTGCTGTCCTTGTATCCCAACTGTATTTTCTAGTGGATTGTTTACCGCTTGGAGGGCGGCGGAGAGGTTTTTCGCCGAGGACTTCGGTTTCCTCTTCGATAACACATCGCGTGTTGTCTTTGTGTTTGCATCTTCCTTCCTCTCTATCTTTGCCTTTTTATTATCTGCTGTGGTTTTATTTTGTTATGGCTTAGATAGTCTTTAACCAATTTCGTATTATAGCATGTGTTAAGTTTCCGCACACTAGTTGTTTGACATATTGCTTGTATTGGTTAAGTTGTATTTTGGGGGTCTAAACGTTCAAAGGTGTTTTGTACACATTTTTGAACTTTCACCTAACTTGCATTTCCACACATTTTAGGAGATTTGGGTTCGGAGCTTGTTGCTTAAACACCTTACGGTTTCTCTGGAGCCTAAGGTTCCAAAAACCAAAAAGGAAGAGAGTACTCCATTGATACTCTTTGTTAAGTCCAAGAAGAGAGCTATAAGCATTGCTATGAAGTCATTCCTTCAGAGAAAAAGAGGAGGAGGAGAGCAAGGAAACAGAGCAACTAGCAGATCTCCAGAAGGATTGAGCTACCTTGCAGTCCCTTACCATATGGAGAATGGATTCATCTTCATCTATGCAAAAATCACAGCCACTCAAGATCTCTATGAGACAAAACGTCTTTGACAGGAATGCTTTCAAGGATGCACTTCCAGAGGAACACCTGAATCCTGGGCATAACATTAAGCTTCCAAATCCATTTCCCATGGAAATCAGCCTCATTTGGGTCATCATCTACGGCTAGTAAATAGGCATTCATTGAATCAGTCCCCACTTAAATTGGAAAGCCAACAAAGTTTATCCTCCCTAACTGAAACTCTTTTTAATGGGGTAGATATAATGGTTAACCGAATTAAGGAAGAGAAATCAAATGACAAACCATTCAAGTCCCAAGTCCCATTACTAATAATATCATTGACACAAAGAGCTTCTTCACCTTGGTTAAGGGGTCCTTCAACCAACTTTCTCATAGGACCTAGGTTAAGACATTGCTATTAGTGCCAATAACCCACTTGGAGCCTTTTTCAACAACACTAGTCCCTTTTAACACTGCAGACCAAACACTGGACTGAGGGCCTTTCCTAGTCAAGACCTATGCTGGTATTTCTGTTTGAGAACCTCAGCCCAAGCTTCACCGGTACTGTTCTTCTTCCTCCAACAAAGCTTAGCTGCCAATGTTAAATTTTTTCACTTAGCTTCTTGAAGACCAAGACCCCCTTTGGCTTTGGCTTTGGTAATCTTCTTCCAATTAACCATATACTTCAAGGATTGAAATTAGGTGCAGTATCTAGGGAGTTGCACCTGATGCCATTACTTTCAATGGTTGAGATTGATCGTTGCAAAAAGCAACTTTTAATCTCAACCATTAAAAAAAAAAAAACTTTATGAGAAGTAAAATGTAAAAATCAGAAAAGTAAAATTTTTTTGTAGGTATTGCACTGGACCCTAATCCATACTTCAGTGCACATAGAGAATATGAGGAAAAAAAAGCCAATGAACAATTTGAAGTAAACATAATTGATGGCAGGGCAGAGCAAGTTCAAGAATATTTGCAAGTCCAAAACTTTATACCCAAGTTTCATGTGACCTAAACAATTAAGTACACTACAAGATCTATGGTACGTCTAATGTTTTTCGAAGTACGATAAAGGTAATCAATACTATATCGATACCATCCGTAGTATAACGTACTAGTAATGTATATCTTATTGGCCATTAAAAAAAAATGAGTTGTATAAGCTGTATTGGTTGTACTAATGATTTTTCGAATGTTTAGATCGGCATTAATGTTTCAGGCGGTACAACAAAACATAATTTAAAAAATGTTATAAACTGAGTCCTCTTTTATTTTATTATTTTTTTTTTGGGAGCAAAAAACCAAGTTATTTAAGCTAGTATGTTAGCGTAATGTGCTTAGACTAAGAGCTTATAAAATATGTACATGTTAAATTATATGTTTATAAGCAAATAAATAAATAAATAAAAATGCAGACTTACAGATGTAGAAACGATAGCATAGGTCTTCTTGGAGACTTACAGATGTATAAACTGAGTCCTCTAAAAATTAATCCATTTTTCTTGATATTCAGGTCTTTAAAGTGATAATTATCTAATAAATAAATATTCCAAAAGGACTTAATTATCCACAACTTCTTTGTTATCTGATTATCCACTTTATTCCCATGCAAGCAGGCTTATTTTTGACACTATCCAACAACCAATTACAAAAGTATTTAATTAATTTTAATTGTTTAACCAATCAAAATTAATCATACGTGGTCAATTGCACCCAAACAAAATGCATGTAGATTGTGAAAACTTGATCATGTGATATCTTTTAATCCGACGGTCCGATTTAGAAATCGGGCATACCGTCATGGCCATTAGAATTTCAAGATCAGTTTTATGATATGCAATGAATGAATTAATGCAAGTAATGCAACTCTAAATTTTGGATATATGAATGGTCATTCTAGTCATCTTCCAAGATTAAATTATGAGTGCAAAATCAAGTGTTTATAGAATGCCTCTCATTAACAGAGCTTGCAGAGCGAATGTCAATGTAAAACAAAGACACCGATTTCAGCAGCCATGATTTAGTCGAGGTCGATTTTTCAAAGATTACCTAGCCCTAGAATTTAAAACCTTAGGACATAGAACTAGTGTTTTGTTGTTTTGAAAAATGAGAACTGTGAATACTTAATCTTCTTGATAATTGATGAACCTGAACTAAATCTTGAAATCTGAGGTGATTGAGAGGCTTCTCTATCTCAGTTTGGATCTGGGCGACTGAGAGGCTTCTTTATCTTGATCTGCATAGAAGGTAACCAAGAGGCTTCTCTATATTGGAACCTGAGGTGATTGAGAGGCTTCTTTATCTCAATCTGAAACTGGGGGCAACTAAGAGGTTTCTCTATCTTGATCTGCATAAAAGGTAACCAAGAGGCTTCTCTATATTGGAACATGAGGTGATTGAGAGGCTTCTCTATCTCAATCTGAAACTGTGGCGACCAAGAGGCTTCTCTATCTTGATCAGAATGGAAGGTAACCAAGAGACTTATCTATCTTGGAACCTAAGGCAATTGAGAGGCTTCTCTATCCTGATCTGAATGGAAGGTAATCAAGAGACTTCTCTATCTTGGAACTTGAGGCGATTGAAAGGCTTTTCTATCTCAATCTGAAACTGAAGGCAATTAAAAGGCTTCTCTATCTTGATCTGAATGGGAGGTAATCAAGAGACTTCTCTATCTTGGAACCTGAGGCGATTGAGAGGCTTCTCTATCTCAATCTGAAATTGGGGCGACCAAGAGGTTTCTCTATCTTGATTTGAATGGAAGGTAACCAAGAGACTTCTCTATCTTGGACCTTGAGGCAATTGAGAGGCTTCTCTATCTCAATCTGAAATTGGGGGCAACCAAGAGGTTTCTCTATCTTGATCTGCATAGAAGGTAACCAACAAGCTTCTCTATATTGGAACCTGAGGTGATTGAGAGACTTCTCTATCTCAATCTAAAACTGTGGCGACCAAGAGGCTTCTCTATCTTGATTTGAATGGAAGGTAACCAAGAGACTTCTCTATCTTGGAACCTAAGGCAATTGAGAGGCTTCTCTATCTCAATATAAAATTGTGGCGACCAAGAGGCTTCTCTATCTTGATATTAATGGAAGGTAATCAAGAGGCTTCTTTATCTTGATCTGAATGGAAGGTAATCAAGAGACTTCTCTATCTTGGAACCTGAGGCGATTGAGAGGCTTTTCTATCTTAATCTGAAACTTGAGGCAATCAAAAGGCTTCTCTAACTTGATCTGAATGGGAGGTAATCAAGAGACTTCTCTATCTTGGAACCTGAGGCGATTGAGAGGCTTTTCTATCTCAATTTGAAACTGGGGCAACCAAGAGGCTTCTTTATCTTAATCTGCATAGAAGGTAACCAAGAGGCTTCTCTATATTGGAACTTGAGGTGATTGAGAGGCTTCTCTATCTCAATCTGAAATTGGGGGCAACCAAGAGGTTTCTCTATCTTGATCTGCATAGAAGGTAACCAACAAGCTTCTCTATATTGGAACCTGAGGTGATTGAGAGACTTCTCTATCTCAATCTAAAACTGTGGCGACCAAGAGGCTTCTCTATCTTGATTTGAATGGAAGGTAACCAAGAGACTTCTCTATCTTGGAACCTAAGGCAATTGAGAGGCTTCTCTATCTCAATATAAAACTGTGGCGACCAAGAGGCTTCTCTATCTTGATATTAATGGAAGGTAATCAAGAGGCTTCTTTATCTTGATCTGAATGGAAGGTAATCAAGAGACTTCTCTATCTTGGAACCTGAGGCGATTGAGAGGCTTTTCTATCTTAATCTGAAACTTGAGGCAATCAAAAGGCTTCTTTATCTTGATCTGAATGGGAGGTAATCAAGAGACTTCTCTATCTTGGAACCTGAGGCGATTGAGAGGCTTTTCTATCTCAATTTGAAACTGGGGCAACCAAGAGGCTTCTTTATCTTAATCTGCATAGAAGGTAACCAAGAGGCTTCTCTATATTGGAACTTGAGGTGATTGAGAGGCTTCTCTATCTCAATCTGAAATTGGGGGCAACCAAGAGGTTTCTCTATCTTGATCTGCATAGAAGGTAACCGACAAGCTTCTCTATATTGGAACCTGAGGTGATTGAGAGACTTCTCTATCTCAATCTAAAACTGTGGCGACCAAGAGGCTTCTCTTTCTTGATTTGAATGGAAGGTAACCAAGAGACTTCTCTATCTTGGAACCTAAGGCAATTGAGAGGCTTCTCTATCTCAATAGAAAACTGTGGCGACCAAGAGGCTTCTCTATCTTGATATTAATGGAAGGTAATCAAGAGGCTTCTTTATCTTGATCTGAATGGAAGGTAATCAAGAGACTTCTCTATCTTGGAACCTGAGGCGATTGAGAGGCTTTTCTATCTTAATCTGAAACTTGAGGCAATCAAAAGGCTTCTCTATCTTGATTTGAATGGGAGGTAATCAAGAGACTTCTCTATCTTGGAACCTGAGGCGATTGAGAGGCTTCTCTATCTCAATCTGAAACTGGGGCGACCAAGAGGTTTCTCTATCTTGATTTGAATGGAAGGTAACCAAGAGACTTCTCTATCTTGGAACCTGAGGCAATTGAGAGGCTTCTCTATCTCAATCTAAAACTAAGGCAACCAAGAGGCTTCTCTATCTTGATCTGAATAGAAGGTAACTAAGAGGCTTCTCTATCTAGGAACCTGAGATGATTGAGAGGTTTCTATATCTTGGAACCTAAGGCGATTGAGAGGCTTCCCTATCTCAATCTGAAACTGTGGCGACCAAGAGGCTTCTCTATCTTGGTCTGAATGGAAGGTAACCAAGAGGCTTATCTATTTTGGAACTTGAGGCGATTGAGAGGTTTCTCTATCTCAATTTGAAACTAGAGGCGACTAAGAGGCTTCTCTATCTTGATCTAAACGGGAGGTAACCAAGAGGCTTCTCTATCTTGGAACTGAGGTGATTGAGAGGCTTCACTATCTCAATATGAAATTGTGGCGACCAAGAGGCTTCTCTATCTTGATCTAAATGGAAGGTAACCAAGAGGCTTCTCTATCTGGGAACTTGAGGTGATTGAGAGGCTTCTCTATCTTAATATGAATTCGAGGTGACCAAGAGGCTTCTCTATCTTGATCTGAATAGAAGGTAACTAAGAGGCTTCTCTATCTTGGAACCTGAGGCAATTGAGAGGCTTCTCTATGATAGGCCAAGAATGTAATGATGCCTTGGGTAAATTAACCAATTAATTAGCCAAGGGAATTAATTAAGTCAATTAACATGCAATATCGTGATAGCACAAACAAATCACCAAATAACTAAATGTAGTGGAAAATAAATTTGACACAGTGATTTGTTTACAAATGGGGAAAGCCTCCATGTTGACACCCCATTTTGCAATCTGCATTTAACCTCACATGAAGGATAAAAGGATAATTTCACCTTAGAAATATGCATCTTGATTCTGGTCATTAGATCATTAATCTCATTTCGCCAAAATGATTTTGATGTTGCAACGATCAAATTGACTGGTCATAAGTCCTAATCGGACCATCAGATTGAAAGTTATCATCAAATCAAATTTTAATGGTCGAGATGCACTATCACAAATTGAGTCCGACTATATATGATTATGAATAATTGATTCCAATTGGTTATAATTATAATCAATTTGAGATTAATGACGTGTCATAATTTGATTAGGTAGGACTGCGTTTTATGGTAAGGTTGTGCACACTTAATTAATTAGATAAATAATTTGTGCAATTATCTTTTAATTAGAGTAAATTTGGAACTAATTAAGTCTGAAATGGGAGTGATTAGAGTCTATTAATATTAATTGGAAACTAATTTGGGAAATATTAATGTTAATTGTGCTAAAATTATTTTCTGACGAATGACCTTTGCTCACCATTTTATTGATATCTCGATATTAGACATCCGGGGCTTCAATTTGAGTACAAGAATAAGACAATTCCAATCAGAATTGAGGAAGATATGATTTTTTGAATTTGGCTCTACAGGCTGTTATAATAGTTACGGGAAAACTGAATTTTGCTTGCTCCTCACTCCCACCAATCTCTAAATTTAATGCACCTAATTTCCCCTAAAAACTAAAATAAGGTCTAGGTTCATGATTTCTTGTCAATTCTCGTTAAATGACCTTCTATTCATATTTTCTCTACCACTATTATATAAACCCCCCATCTCCTCCATTCCAAGAAGAAACACAAAAACCCTCTTTCTTCCTCTCTCTTGAGTTCTAGTGAAGTTGAGTAGTCTTGTCATATCTTGGTCTTTCTGAGACTCAAGATATTGAGTGAGACTCCCTCTCCCTCTCTTAATTCTTCTTTTCCTCCACCCTTGGGACCTCCACCGAGAGTCTCCTCCTCCACCACATGGATCTTGCATGAAGGTATAATCCATTTCCCTAGTTTTTATGTTGCCATAATGGGAATTTAAGATTAAAAACATGATAGTAATTATTTAAACTCCCTTGAATATGTTTGAATGCTCTTAATTGTTCTTATATGTTCTTCACATGTTCTTGGTTGTTCATCACATGTTCATGCATAACACTAATTTTAATCTTAAATCCACATAAAAAATATGAAAAGCATGTTTGTTTAATAATTCTTTCAAATCCTTGAATCTAGAATATCACCATCCACACACATTCACTATAATTTATTTTTCAATCCAAATGAAATGTTTAATAAATGAAATTATGGTTTATCACATGCAGACACTTTAAATTCAACATGCAAATTGATTGATAACATATTGGATGATGTGATATGAATGCTGGCCACCATAGTCTAAAAGACCGGTTTCACTGGGCAAGGTGGGTGCCTAACACCTTCCCACCTTGTAACATAGCCTCCAAACTTAGATTAAGGGTTAGTAGAGCAAATGCTTATCCATGTAATTATTGATTTCTAGATTGTAACTAGAAAATAAAGCTATGTACTTTATCTTAGATTGTAGGTAAGACCAAAGCCATGTAATTTCCTACGATCAATGTAAATTCAATTTCAAATTAATAAAATGAGGAATTTTTCAATTTTGGTTTTCTTATTTATTCCAATAACTAAATAAGTGGTGACTCCATTGTAAAACCCTTAATCTAAATGGGAAAATATAATCAGTCGAACCTCTATTTTGAGAGGTAATAACACGACTCCACCCATTCACATGGGTTTGGCCCAACATTAACATAAAAAGGGGGCTGGGGGCGCGGTCTCTTACACTTCGAGGCAAAACCCTACTAGGTGAATTTAAGGTCACCACTCCTGAGAATCCACTATTATCAAAACAAGCAGTTACAAGTAAAGAAATCCCAGTACCTTATACTTATTTATAGTTGAACCCTTACCCCAATACACAATTAGACTTGTAATATATTGACAATCTCTCATTTCAATGCACGGCTTCAAGTGCATGACTAACTAATCGATGCACGGATTGAAGTACATGACTAACACATCAACTTTAGAAGGATGTTGGCTGTAAAGTTCTTCAGTTCATCCATATGATGAAGATCAAGAAGCTCCTTGGTTACAAAACTCTACGGCGTACAAATGCAGCAGCTTCTTCAAGAGAAAGATGAACTAAGACAAATTGTCTCTTGTCACAATATGCATGAATAAAACCTTTGCATCAAGTTTCATCAACTGAGACGGCTTTTAAAATAATCCTTATATATGTCTAGGGTTGTGAAAAAAGAAAACCTAAACACATAGCTTGGATATGCATGAAAAACAGATTTGGAAATTTGATTTTCATAATTCTCGATAGATACATCTGTCGAGCTTCACATTTTAAATCTCGATAGATACATTTGTCGAGCTTTAATAAATAGCACTTCTTCACTTGATTCTTGGACAGATTTGCATGGTTTCAATACTTGGGCTTGAACTCTTGTTCCTTGAAATATTTAACACATCCTAGATCTACCTAATTACAAGTAAAGTGTGTTTTGTCAAAAGATTAGTCAATTCTATATGACATATGTTCTTAACATGTTTCACATATGTCTTAACAATCTCCCCCTTTGGCAATCCATGACAAAACCACAACTAACAAATGAAATATGAGAGAAGTCATAAATCATGCAACTTATACTCACTTGTTGAATACAATAAAATTTAATCCTAACATAAACTCCTGAAAAAATTTGCAAGAAGAGAGTTCATGACATAACAGATTTTGACAACTTGTATCTCTGAAACACTTTAAACAAAACTCATCAAGGCATCTTAGTGTGAAACAAAAATATAAGATTGCATACATAAATAAGAAACATGTGTATAAAGAGAGAAAAGAAACAACACATAGAGAGATAGGTGAAAATGTGATAATGACCTCATCAAATATATATATATCAATAATGAATACACAGTTTGCTATCATTAAGTGGTCACAAGACCAATGTACAAGAACAATGTATCAACAAGAGAGAAAAAGAAAAGATACAAAAGTTCTCACTACATCTCTCAAAAAAATAAAAACACTCCCCCTAACAAAAATATCCTATGCTAACTCGACCCTTAAGTATGTGACTACTCTCATACCCAAAACTACTTCCCCTCTTTGTCACAAATGACAAAAGGCAAGTCACTGAGAAGCAGTCATCTCCTCGGCATCAAAAGAGCTAGCATCCTCATCCTCATCCTCATCAGCATCATCACCCTTGTCCTCTAAAGCCTGTGGAGATGGAGAAGCGGTGAAACCACCCATAACTTGGCGTTCCGAATGAATGCCACGTTTGGTGAAGTTCTTCAAAAATTCCTAACAGACTTTATCATCACGGAACCTGTCATGAGAGGGAGTAGGATCAAAAGAAGAAGATGTCCCAAAATGAAGAGGGTTTCGAGACGGAGTGGATTTGTGCTTGGGTGCCATGTGCAGACTATCCAAGAGAGAGAGAGAGAGAGAGAGAGAGAGAGAGAGAGAGAGAGAGAGAGAGAGAGAGAGAGAGAGAGAGAGAGAGAGAGAGAGAGAGAGAGAGAAAGAGAGGCAAAAAAGCACCAATCAACAAATATATCAAAAAGAGAGAAAAAAAAGGTACATATGCATGAAAAATGCATGATCATGTGACGTGCAATAGTTTAAAACATCATGAGCTTAGCCCAATCCAAACCTACCAGCATACAAGGTTCCAACAAAGAAACCACACATCTATAATGTATGAAACATTGTGAAAATGCAAATGTGATGCAATGCATCAGCATATAGGATCATTTAAACATAACCCAACCCAAAAATTTCACAAATAGCTCATCAATTTTGAAAAATCCCAAAAAATTTTCAAAAACCCAAAAACCTAGGTCTAAATGTATTAAATGCTTGAAGAAAGGAGAAAGAGATCATACCAGAGGGAAAACACAGGGTTTAGGCCGAAAACACACGAGAGAAGATGAAAAGAGTGAGATAAGAGTGTTTAGGAGAAGTTTGATAGCTTTTTTGTCGAGAGAGATATGAAAAAAATGAAAACTGAAATTGCGCTGAAGCTATTTAAAGAAATTGCATCTCGATGGATCGAGGATTTGTTGAAAATGAGATCTGTCGAGCACTAATTCTTAACAGATAAATTTGTCGAGGTGCTGTCGAGAATCTGATGATGGCAAAAGAACCTCGATGGATCGAACAGCTATCGAGAAGCTATCAAGCATACAGAAACTTTCTTGAGGATCAAGAATTTGTCGAGAAGCTATCGAGACAAATTCCACAAAGCTTTGATGGATTGAAAATGTGATAAGATTTGTTGAGAAAAGCAGTCCAAAGGTCTCGATAGATAGCTATTTGTCGAGATCTGTCAAGAAACTGTCGAGCTTGACAAAAACAGTTTTTTAAAGAGGAGAAAAACAAAGAAATGAGAGCAATCAGGCAAGCTATTCAATCAAAGATCCAAACAAAATTTTAAACCTTCAAAAACATCTCTCAACTAGAAAAATGTCAAGCATTTAGTTCCAAAACACACACATACACACACATACACACACACACACTAAATGAGTCTAACCAATTTTATATTTTAAAAAAAAGTCAAGATAGTTTAGTGAGCATACATTAACACACGTATTCCTTATGATGGCCAAATCACATTGTATTTGCACATATATTAAAAGTAACAAAGAATTTTGCGTGTTGTGTGTGAAAAACATCACAAGATTGCATAAGTGTTTACATGTTATGACGATTTTAGATATGAGAAAATCAATTTAATTCACATACAAGATTGCATACAGATGTTATTCATGATTGGTGGGCTTTAGTGGTGAGAATGGTTATTTATGCATTTTTCTTAGGATTTTCTAGTCCTTCTTGCCAAAAAGAGTGATATGAGTGTTAAGTATAAGAGATTACCTAATTTTGCTCATCACAAATACGAGCCACAAAGCTCACTTGCTTAGTTGTGCATTGAGATGCTCATCTAAGCTACAAAAGATACAAAGTTTAGAAAACTTTGTTTCAATGGCCATCCAAGGTACACAAGTACCAAAGTACACAAAACACACACTGTTTTTGTATTTTTCTAATTTTTAATTTTTTTTAATGAGAAAAAAACTAAAGCAAAATTGAAAAAAAAAAAAAACAAAAACATGTTAAAACAAAGCATATCATAAAAACTAGACTGACTTAAAAACAAGAAAGCAAAACACACAAGTAATGCATAAAAAAGGGAGGGAGAGAGAAAAAGTGACTAAATCACTTTGAGCCTTTTTCCTTCCACACCTTGGAAGAACCTTTTCATTTTGCAAACCCTTGATCCGGAAGTGAGGGGGAAGAATTGAAACTGTTCAAGTTTGAAAGGAACATAAGGGCCTTGAGAAGATCTCCAAGAGGAGCAAAAGAGGAAGGAAACTTATTCTAGTTTCTGGATAAGATCATACCGTTACTTTGTTGAGTGGCTAGCCACTTGTAGCAATTAGGTCGAGCATGTCCAGTAGCTCCACAGTAATGACAGAGATGCTGCTTCTTCTATTTAGATTTTTGGTTATTGCCCTTCTTAGTCCTAGGGTTTTTAGTCTCTTTCCTATTAGGCTTAGGGGGTGCTCCTAAGATAGATTTACCCTTGTCTATGTTCTAAATAGCTAAAATAGTTTTCACATTATTGTTCTTAGATTCAACATTATTAATAGGTGAAACAAACATAGTAGTATTAGAAGAAGCAATATTAGAGGAAGAGATATCATACCCCATACCGGTTCGATTAGACGCAAATTTCTGAAAGCTAAGCATCTCATCAAGCTTTGCACTTGAAGTTCTCTCCAACTGAGCTCTGACTTGAAACAGCTCTGCTTCAAGCTTCAAGCTTCTTGGTCTTTTCAGCCAGGAAATTGTTCTCAAATTGCAGTGCTCCAGTGGTCTGATTAGCTTCATCAAACATTGTCGAGATTTCTTCTTGTTCAAGTTCCACATCACTAAGCTTCTTGGTGGCCAGCCTATAAAATTTCTCATGCTTTTCAGAGACATTGTACAATTTTGCATAGGCTACATGGATGTCATCCTGTTCATCCATCTTCTCAAACTTAGACTCCACCAAGTCCTCTTCTTCATCTGCCTCTTCAACAATCCCCTCAGTAGGATTTATCATGGTAGTGAAGGCATTCAAGATTCCCTTGTCATCATTATCTGAATCATCCTTAAGCTCGGTGTCACTCAATGTAGCAGCAAGGGCCTTGCTTTCCCCAATGATCTTGAGATAGGTTGAACATTCTTGTTTCATGTGTCCAAAATCTTGACATTCGAAGCACTTTGTTCCGAAGGGAACAGTGTACAGAGCACTATCCCTAGTATCCTTCTTCCCTCTATCTTGGCTCTTGAACTGTGAAGAATTGGATTGCCTACGATCTTTGTCGAAACCTTTCGCATGACATTCTTCATGAACTTTTTGAACTTCCTTGTGATATAGAATTTCATCTTAGAATCTTCATCATCTGAAGACTCATCGGTGTCACTGCTTTTGCCTTTCAGTGCCATGCTCTTGCTCTTGCTCGATTTTCCAATTCTAGTTAAACCCAATTCGTAGGTTTGCAAGTTGCCAACTAGTTCTTTCAAAGGAATTTGATCAATGTCCTTTGATTCCTCAATGGCAATGATCTTGGCATGGAATCTCTCAGGTAGAGATCTGAGCACCTTTCTATCAATCTTGGGTTCAAGAATGGTTTCCCCAAGATTAAAGGAAGATTTACTATGTCCTTGAGCTTGGCATAGAACTTATCGAACGACTCATCCTCTTTCATCTTAATCTCTTCAAAGCTCGTGGTAAGCCTTTGAAGTTTTGAATCCTTGATAGCCTTAGTTCCTTCATAGTTTGTTTGAAGGATGGTCCATGCTTCCTTCGCAATTTTTGTAGAGGATATCTTCTCGAACTTCTCATTCATGACCGCACTGAATAAAGCATTCAATGCTCTGCTGTTGAAGTTTACTGCTTTGATCTTAGCATCATCCTAATCAGTTAGCGCTTCCTTTGGTTTTGTCTAACCAATCTCCACAGCTTGCCACACCTTTTCATCTGAAGATTGCAAGAAAACTCTCATGCGTACTTTCTAATATACATAGTTAGTACCATCAAATAAATGAGGTATAATTAGAAACCGTCCTCTATCCATGACAAACAGGAATGATTAAAACCTAATCAAAGTGTGCTTGCTCTGATACCACTTGATAGGCTAAGAATGTATTGACCCATTGGGTAAATTAACCAATTAATTAGCCAAGTGAATTATTTAAGTCAATTAACATGCAATAGTGTGATAGCACAAACAAATCACCAAATAAGTAAATGCAGCTAAAAATAAATTTGACACGGTGATTTGTTTATGAATGGGGAGAACCTCTGAGGCAAAACCCCACCTATACCAACCTATAGTTGAACCCTTACCCCAATACGCAATTGGACTTGTAATATAGTGACAATCTCTCCTTTCAATGCACGGCTCCAAGTATGTGACTAACCAATCCATGCACGAATCCAAGTACGCGACTAACACATCAACTTGAGAAGGATGTTGGCTGCAAAGTTCTTTAGTTCATCCATACAATGAAGATTAAGAAGCTCTTTGATTACAAAACCCTATGGTGTACAAACACAGTAGCTTCTTCAAGAGAAAGATGAACTAGGGCAAATTGACTCCGATTACAATATGCATGAATAAAACCTTTGCATCAAGTTTCATCAACTGAGACGGCCCTTAAAATAATCCTTATATATGTCTAGGGTTGTGAGAAAAGAAAACCTAAACACATAGCTTGGATATGCATGAAAAATAGATTTGAAAATCTGATTTTCATAATTCTTGATTGTTAAGACATATGTGGAACATGTTAAGAACATATGTCATATAGAATTGGCTAATCTTTTGACAAAATAGACTTTACTTGTAATTGGGTAGATCTAGGATGGTTTTAGTCTTCAAGAAACATGTTGTTCAAGTTAGAAGTTAAAGCCATGCAAATCTGTTCAAGAAACAAGTAAAGAAATGCTATATTTTAAAACTCGACAGATAACTCAACAGATTGTATCTATCGAGGTTTAAAACGAGATTTTAGCCTGATGCTTAACAGCTGCTTGACAGATACCTTTCAATCGAGGATTACGAAATTCAGATTTGCAGATCTATTTTTTATGCATATCAAAGCTATGTGTTTAGGTTTTCTTTTCTCACAACCCTAGACATATATAAGGATTATTTTAAGGGCCATCTCAGATGATGCAACTTGATGCAAAGGCTTTATTCATACATATTGTGACTAGAGACAATTTGCCATAGTTCATCTTTCTTTTAAAGAAGCTGCTATGTTTGTACGCCGTAAGGTTTTGTGACCAAGGAGCTTCTTGATTTTCATCGTGTGGATGAACTGAAAAATTTTGCAACTAACATCTTTCTTAAGTTGGTGTGTTATTCACATACTGGGATCCGTGCATTGATTGGTTAGTCATGTACTTGGAGCTGTGCAATGAAAAGAGAGATTGTCATTACATTACAAGTCCAATTGTGTATTGGGGTAAGGGTTCAACTATAGGTTTGTATAAGGTACTGGGATTTCTTTACTTGTAACCGCTTGTTTTGATAATAGTGGATTCTCGAGAGTGGTGACCTTAAATTCACCTAGTGGGGTTTTGCTTCAGTGGTTTTCCCCATTTGTAAACAAATCACTCTTATCAAATTTAATTTCTGCTGCATTTAGTTATTTGGTAATTTTTTTATGCTACCATGCTTATTGCACGTTAATTGACTTAATTAATTCACTTGACTAATTAATTGGTTAATTTATCTATGGGGTCAATACATTCTTGGCCTTTCAAGTGGTATCAGAGTGGGCACACTCTAATTAGGGTTAATCTTTACTGTGTGATCCATTGACAACTGTTTGTCATGGATAGAGGACAGTCTCTTATTATACCTCCTTTATACTATGCATACTGAAAAGTAAGCATGAGAGCGTTCTTGCAGTCTTTAGATGAGAAGGTGTGGCAAGCTGTGGAGATAGGTTGGACCAAGCCAAAGGAAGCGCTGGCTAATTGGGATGATGCTAAGGTGAAAGCAGCAGACTTCAATAGCAGGGCATTGAAAGCTTTATTCAGTGCAGTCACCAATGAGGAGTTCAAGAAGATATCCTTTACTAAAACTGCAAAGGAAGCATGGACTATCCTTCAGACAACCTATGAAGGGACTAAGACTGTTAAAGATTCGAAGCTTAAAAAATTAAGATGGAGGAGGATGAGTCATTTGATGAGTTCTATGCCAAGCTCAAAGACATAGTAAACTCTACATTTAGTCTTGGGAAAACCATTCCCGAACTTAAGATTGTGAGAAAGGTGCTCAGATCTCTTCTGGAGAGATTACATGCCAAGATCACTGCTATTGAGGAATCAAAGGACATTGATCAAATTCCTTTGACATAGTTAGTTGGCAACTTGCAAACCTCTGAATTGGGTTTGTCTATGATCGAGAAATCAAGCAAGAGCAAGAGCATGGCACTGAAGGCCAAAAGCAGTGACACCGATGAGTCTTCGGATGATGAAGATTCTAAAATGAAATCCTACATCACTAGGCAATTCAAAAAGTTCATGAAGAATGCCAATGCAAAAGGATTTGATAAGGATTGAAAGCAATCCAGTTCTTCACAATTTAAGAGCCAAGATAAAGGGAAGAAGGATGCTTGGGACGACGATCAGTACACTGTTCCCTTTGGACCAAAATGCTTCAGTTGTCAAGGCTTTGGACATATGAAACAAGAATGTCCAACTTATCTCAAGACCATTGGGAAAAGCAAAGCCCTTGCTGCTACCTTGAGTGACATCGAGCCTGAGGGTGATTCGGATAATGATGACTAGGGGTGGCAAATCTTGTTTGCGTGTCGGGTTCATGTCGGGTCGACTCATTAGTGTCCGGCTATATGGGTCAACACTAACCTAACATGTTTATTAAACGGGTCAAGATTCCTCAACCCTAACACGACCCATTTATTAAACGGGTCAGTTGTGTTGACTTGTTTATCAGATTTTATAAATATATATATATATATATATATATATATATATTACTAACCAAATTGATATGGATTATGAAAAACCAAACAAATACATATTTTTAATATAAAATTTTGAACTAATGAGTAGCTGCATCACAAATAATCATTCAAACCTAAAGCATATTTTAATATCACGAATAATCAATTATAATATGTTAAACAAAATAAACAACAACAACAACAACTAATAAGTTTATATACTTAGGGTTTGAAGGGTATATTGGTAAAATATCATTTAATTAAACAGGTTCGACGGGAAAAATGGGTTCCATGTGATGGATACTAACCTAACCAGTTTATTAAATAGGTCAATCATGTCAACCCGAATATGACACTAACTTATTAAGCCTTAACCCATAACCTGCTAATTTCATGTTGTGTCGTGTCGAGTTTGCAGGTCGTGTCCAATTTTGCCACCCCTAATGATGATGAGGGAATCTTAAATGCCTTCGCTGCCACTGTAAATCCTACTGGGGGGATTGTTGAAGAAGAGGACTTGGTGGAGTCTAAGTTTGAGAAGATTGATGAATAGGATGACATCCATACCGCCTATGCAAAATTATACAAGGTCTTTGAAAAGCATGAGAAATTTTATAGGTTAGCAACCAAGAAGCTTAGTGATGTGGAACTTGAACGAGAAGAAATCTCGACAAAGTTTGATGAAACTAATCAGACCATTGGAGCACTGCGATTTGAGAACAATTTATTGGCTAAAAAGACCAAGAAGCTTGAAGTGGAGCTGTTTCAAGTCAAAGCTCAGTTGGAGAGGACTTCCAATGCAAAGCTTGATGAGATGCTTAGCTTTCAGAAATTTGCATCTGATAGAACCGGTTTGAGGTATGATTTCTCTTCTCCTAATATTGCTTCTTCTAGTACTACTATGTTTGTTTCACCTGCTAATAATGTTAATTCTAAGAACAATGATGTTAAAACTGTTTTAGCTAGTGAGAACATAGACAAGGGTAAATTTATCTTAGGAGCACCCCCTAAGCTTGATAAGAAAGAGACTAGAAACCCTAGGACTAAGAATGAAAATAATTAAAAGTCTAAACAGAAAAAAGCAGCATCTTTGTCATCACTGTGGAGCTACTGGACATACTTGACCTAATTGCTACAAGTGGCTAGCCACTTAACAAAGCAATAGTATGATCTCATCCGGAAACCAGAATCAGTTTCCATCCTCTTTTGCTCCTCTTGGAGATATTCTCAAGGCCCTTATGTTCCTTTCGAACTTTAACGGTTTCAATTCTTCCCCCTCACCGCTGGATCAAGGGTTTGCAAAACGGAAAGGTTCTTCCAAGGTGTGGAAGGAAAAAGGCTCAAAGTGATTTAGTCACTTTTTCTCTCTCCCTTTTTTATTTTTATTTTTTTATGCATTACTTGTGTGTTTTGCTTTCTTGTTTTATGCTATGCTTTATTTAACATTTTTTTTTTCCAGTTTTGATTTATTTTGTTTTACATAAAAAAAAATTTGAAAAATCAGAAAAATACAAAGCAATGTGTTTTGTGTACATTGGTATTTATGTACCTTGGATGGCTATTGAAACAAATTTTTCTAAACTTTGTATCTTTTATAGCTTAGATGAGCATCTTTATGCATAACTAAGCAAGTGAGTTTTGTGGCTCGTGCTTGTGATGAGTAAGATTAAGTGATCTCTTGTACTTAACACTCATATCACTCTTTTTGACGGGAATGACTAAAAAATCCTAAGAGAAAGGCATAAATAACCATCTCACTACTAAAGCCCGTCAATCATGAATAACATCTGTATGCTTCGGCATAGCAAAATTGAGGTTTAAGCTTAACATAATTGGATATTTCTTCTCTTTCTCTTATATGGCCATGCATGATATGCTCAAAAGAAAAGAAGAATATGCAAAGAGAAACAAAAGCAAAAAAAAAAAAAGAATCAAAATGCTTTTAAATATAGTTGCAAGCGTATTTCTAGGAGATGTGAGAGTTATAGGATGTATCTTGAAGGTGATAGTCCCCATCAAGTAGTTATGATTGTGTGTGAGTTAAATTTATTTTCTCATATCTAAAATTGTCATAACATGAAACACTTATGCACTCTTACGATGTTTTCACACATAACATGCAAATTCTTTACTACTTTTGATACATGTGCAGGTACAATGTGATTTGGCAATCACAAGGAATTCATGTGTTAATGTATACTCACTAAACTATCTTGACTTGTTTTCGAAATATAAAATTGCTTAGACTTGTTTAGTGTGTGTGTGTTTTGGATCTAAATGCTTGACATTTTATTGTTGAGAGATGATTTTGAAAGCTTAAAATGTTTTTTGGATCTTTGGTTGAATAGCTTGCTTGATTGCATACATTTCTGTGTTTTTCTCTTCTTTGAAAAACTGTTTTTGTTAAGCTCGACAGCTTCTCAACAGATCTCGACAGATAGCTATCTATCAAGACCCTTGAACTGTTTTTCTTGATAGATCTTATTGCTTCTTCGATCCATCGAAGCTTTTTGGAATTTGTCTCGATAACTTCTCAACAGATTCTCGATCCATCAAGAAAGTTTTTGTCTACTCGATAGCTTTTCAAAAGCTGTTCGATCCCTAGACAGATTTATTTGTCCAGAATTAATGCTCGACAGATTCTCGACAGATCCTCGATCCATCGAGACACGTTTTCTTTAAATAGCTTTGTTAGGACATTTGTGTTTCATTGTTAGAAACATATGTCAATATAGAATTGGCTAATCATTTGACAAAACGCACTTTACTTATAATTGGATAGATTTAGAATGTGTTTAATGCTTCAAGGAACAAGGTTTCAAGATCAAGTGTTAAAGCCATGCAAGTTTGTCCAAGAAACAAGTGGAGGAGTGCTGGATTTTCAAGCTCGACAGCTAGTTCAAAAACTAGTATCTATCGAGGTTTTAAAAGCTGTTTCAACCCGATGCTTGTTAGCTATCTCGACAGATAAGGTATTTATCGAGGTTTATGAAATTTAGTTTTTTAGAGCCGATTTCACTCTAATCCGTGAATAGATGTTTGGGCTTTTTTTTCTCACAACCCTAAACATATATAAGGATTGTTTTAAGGGCTGTCATAGTAGATTTAACTCAATGCAAAAGTTTTTCGCAAGCATATTGTGAACCAGAGACTATGCCCTAGTTCATCTTTTTCTATTCAAGAAGCTATTGTGTTTATACACTGTAGGGTTTTGTAACCAAGGAGTTTCGTGATCTTCATCGTGTTGATGAACTGAAGAACTTTGCAGCCAACATCTTTCTCAAGTTAGTGAGTAAGTTGCGTATTGGGATTCGTGCATCAAATTGGTTAGTCACAAATTGGGAACCATTCATTAAAAGGAGAGATTGTCACTACAGAACAAGTCCAATTGGGTATTGGGGTAAGGGTTTAACTGTAGGTTGGTATGAGGTACTGGAATTCCTTTACTTGTAACCCCCTGTTGTGATAATAGTGAATTCTCAGGAGTGGTGACCTTAAAATCACCCGGTGGGGTTTTTGTCATGTAAATTTTCCCCATTTGTAAACAAATCACCGTGTCAATTTATTTTCCTTTGCATTTTAGCTTAGTTGGTGATTTGTTTGTGCTACCAAGTTTATTGCATGAAAATTGAATTAATTAATTAACTCGGCTAATTAATTGGTTAATTCATCATAAAAGGTCAATAAATTCTTGGCCTATCAAGTGGTATCAGAGCAGACACACTCTGATTAGGTTTTAATCTTTGCTGTGTGATTCATTAACCCCTGTTTGTCATGGATAAAGGACAGTTTATTATTATACTTCATTTATTTGATGGCACTAACTATGCATACTGGAAAGTACGCACGAGAGATTTCTTGCGGTCATTAGATGAAAAAGTGTGGCAAGATGTAGAGATAGGTTGGACAAGCCAAAAGAAGCATCGGCCGATTGGGATGGTGCTAAGATCAAGGTGGCTAACTTCAACAACAGGGGATTGAATGCTTTATTCAGTGTGGTCACAAATGAGGAGTTCAAGAAGATATCCTCTACTGAAACTACGAAGGAAGCGTGGACCATCCTCTAGACAACCTATGAAGGAACCAAAGCTGTAAGGATGCAAAACTTTAGAGGCTTACCACGAGCTTTGAAGAGATTCAGATGGAGGAGGATGACTCATTTGATAAGTTCTATGCCAAGCTTAAGGACATAGTGAACTCAACCTTTAATCTTAGAGGAACCATTCCCGAACTTAAGATTGTCAGAAAGGTGCTTAGATCTCTACCCGAGAGATTTCATGCCGAGATCACCGCAATTGAGGAATTGAAGGATATTGATAAAATTTCTTTGACAGAGTTGGTTGGCAATCTACAGACCTATGAGTTGGGTTTGACAAGGATAGGGAAATCTAGTAAAGGAAAGAGCATGGCATTGAAGGCCAAGAGTAGTGACACAGATTAGTCTTCAGACGATGAAGATTCTAAGATGAAATCCTATATCACAAGGTAGTTCAAAAATTTTATGAAGAATGCCAATGCTAAAGGATTTGATAAAGACTGCAAGCAGTTTAGCTCGTCTTAGTTTAAGAACCAGGACAAAGGAAAGAAGGATGCTAGGGGTGGCAGTCAATACACTGTTCCCTCAAGACCAAAATGCTTTGGATGTCAAGACTTCGGACACATGAAATAAGAGTGCCCTACATATCTTAAGACCATTGGGAAAATTAAGGCAATTGCTTCTACTTTGAGTGACACCGAGCCTGAAGATGACTTCGACAGTGAGGATGATGGAATCCTAAATGCCTTCACTGCCACTGTAAGTCCTATTGAAGGGATTGTTGAAAATGTGGATGAATAAGAAAACTTGGTGGAGTGTAAATTTGAGAAGATGGATGAACAAGATAACATCCACACAGCCTATGCAAAATTAAACAAGGTCTTGGAAAAACATGAGAAGTTGTATAGGTTGGGACCAAGAAACTCAGTAAAGTGGAGCTTGAACGAGAAGAAATTTTCACAAAGTTTGATGAAGCCAATCAGACCATTGGAGCACTTAGATTCGAGAATAATTTCTTGGCTAAGAAGACCAAGAAGCTTGAGGCAAAATTGTTCCAAGTTAGAGCTCAGTTGGAAAGGACTTCAAGTGCAAAGCTTGATGAGATGCTTAGTCTTCAGAAATCTGCTTCCAATCGAACTGGTTTAGGGTATGATTTCTCTTTTCCTAGTAGTACTTCTACTAGTACTACTGTTTTTGTTCCTCCTAGTAATAATGTTGAATCTGAAAACAATGTTGTACAAAATGTGTTAGCTAGTGAGAACATAGACAAGGGTAAATCTATCTTCGGAGCACCCTCTAAGTAGGATAAGAAAGAGATCAAAAACCCTAGGGCTAAGAAGGGAAACACTCACAGGCCTAAATAAGAGAAGCAGCATCTCTGTCATCACTGTGGAGCAGCTGGACATACTCAACCTAATTGCTACAAGTGGTTAGCCACTCAATAGAGCAACAATATGATCTCAATGGGAAACCAGAATCAATTTCCATCCTTCTTTGCTCCTCTTGGAGATCTTCTCAAAGCCCTCATGTTCCTTTTGAACTTGAACGGTTTCAATTCTTCCCCCTCACCATCAGATTAAGGGTTTGCTAAACGGAAAGGATCTTCCAAGGTGTGGAAGGAAAAAGGCTCTAAGTGATTTAGTCACTTTTTCTCTTTCTCCCCTTTTTGTTTTTGATTTTGCATTACTTATGTGGTTTGCTTTCTTGTTTTGAGTTAGTTTAGTTTTATGGATTGCTTTGTTTACCATGTTTTTGTTTGTTTATTTTTCTGTTTCGTTTAATTTTGCTTTTTATATTTTTTTTTTTGAAAAATCAGAAAAATACAAAAACAGTGTGTGTTTGTGTACATTGGTACTTTTGTACGTTGGATGGCCATTGAAACAAAGTTTTCTAAACTTCGTATCTTTTGTAGTTTAGATGAGCATCTTTAGGCATAACTAAATAAGTACGCTTTGTGGCACGTGTTTGTGATGAGTAAGATTAAGTAATCTCTTGTACTTAACACTTGTATCACTCTTTTTGACAAGAAGACTAGAAAATCCTAAGAGAAATGCATAAATAACCATCTCACCACTGTTGCCCGCTAATCATGAGATGACATTTGTATGTTTCAGCATAGCAAAAGTGGAATGTCAAATGCTTAACATCACTGGGTGTTTCTTTTCTATCTCTTATATTCCCATGCATGATTTGCTTAAAAGAAAAATATGCAAAGAAAAATAAAAAGCAAGAAGAATCAAAATGCTTTATATATGATTGCAAGCGTGTCTTCTAGGAGATGTGGGAGTTATAGGATGTATCTCGAAAGTAATAGTCCCCATCAAACAGTTATGATTGTGTGTGAGTTAAACTGATTTTCTTATTTCTCAAATCGTCATAACATATAGACACTTATAAAGGTGATAGTCCCCATCAAACAATTATGAAGGTGATAGTCCCCATCAATCATGAAATGACATTTGTATGCTTTAGCATAGCAAAAGTGGAATGTTAAAAGCTTAACATCATTGGATATTTCTTTTCTATCTCTTATATGCCCATGCATGGTTTGCTTAAAAGAAAAATATGCAAAGAAAAATAAAAAACAAGAAGAATCAAAATGCTTTATATATGATTGCAAGTGTGTCTTCAAGGAGATGTGGGAGTTATAGAATGTACCTTGAAGGTGATAGTCCCCATCAAACAATTATGATTGTGTGTGAGTTAAAATGATTTTCTCATTTCTCAAATCGTCATAAAATGTAGACACTTATGCAATCTTGCGATGTTTTTCACACACAACACGCAATATTCTTTGCTACTTTTGATACATCTGTAGGTACAATGTGACTTGGCCATCACAAGGAATACATGTGTTAATGTATGTTCACTAAACTGTCTTAATTTTTTTTTTGAAATATAAAATTGGTTAAACTTGTTTAGTGTGTGTGTATTTTGGATCTATATGCTTGACATTTTTCTTGTTGAGAGATGATTTTAAGAGCTTAAAATGTTGTTTGGATCTTTGGTTGAGTAGCATGTTTGATTGCATTCATGTCTGTGTTTTTCTCTTCTTTGAAAAACTATTTTCAAGTAATCTCGATAGTTGTTGGACACCTCTCGACAACTAGGCTATATATCGAGCCATTTCAGCTTCTTTTTATCGCATTCTCGATAGCTTCTCGACAGCTACTTGATCCATCGAGAAACTTTTTGGATGCTCGATAGCTTCTCGATCCATCGAGCCCCTTTTGCTGTGGACACTTCTCGACAGATCCTCGATAGCTGCCCGATAGCTATTTCTAGCATTTTTATTCTCGATACCTCTCGATCCATCGAGAAACTAGAGTTCCTATAAATAGGGTCCACGCGATGTTTTCTTCATTTCTCCCCGATCTCTCTCGACAGAAACGTCTCCTCACCTTCCTAATCACCTCTCTCTCACTCCAAACCTCATTCCCAAGAGATCTTCGGCCTCTAGATCATTTTTCTTCTCTAGTATGATGCTTTCTCATTCATTAATCATGCATTTCATATCTTTTAACCTAACTTTTGGGGGGGTTTTTGTAAATTTTTGGGTTTTTTTCAAACTTGTTAAGGTTTTTGCAAAATTTTTGGGATGGCTTTTTGTTTTAATGATTTTAAATCATCATGCATTGCATAACATATTCATTTTAACTATATTTTCATGCATTATAGATGTGTGCTATATATGTTGAATTGCTGTGTGCTGTTAGGTTTGGATTGGGCTGAGCCCATGATGCTTTTTGTGTTGCATATCACATGCTCATGCATTTTCATACATACGTACCAATTTTGTTTCTACCATTTGATACTAAACTGTTTGGTGCTTTTCTATGTCTCTCTCTCTCTCTCTTTATCCCTTTCTCTCTCTCTCTTTCTTACGTTAGTCTGCTTTATGGCACCTAAATGTAAATCTACTCCATCCTAGAACCTTCTTCCTTCCGGGGCATCTTCCTCTGATCCTACCCCTTCCCATGTCAGGTTCCATGATGAGATGGCCAAGTCGGACTTCTTGGAGAACTTTTCATGACGCGGCATTCATTCGGAATGCTAAGTCATTCTATCAGATATTTTCGATACTGACCTTCTCACTATCATCTACAGTTGGGGTTGGGAGTCACTGTGTGGCATCCCGGTCACTTGTCCTTCCGTGATCATATAGGAGTTTTACTCCAATATGCACGGATTCGATACTTCAGTACCTTATTTTATTACTTGCATTCAAGGTACGCGCATTGTAGTTACTCCAGATATTGTATCCAAGGTGCTACACGTTCCTAAGGTAGTGTATCCTAACTACCCTAGTTGCGATCATTTGAGGACTGTGTCCAAAGACGAACTCTCGTCTCTATTTTGTAAGACACCTTCATCTTGGGGTGACCGTCAAAACACCCCTTGCTCAGGCTTTGCAAAAAGTCTGATATTCCTTAACATGGTGATTACATTCGTTCTCCATCCATTGTCTCGCTATAACTCTATCATAGAGCCTTGTACTTGATTTTTGTTATCTCTTCTTGAGGGACTTTCTATTGATTTTCCCTCTCACTTCATCCTATCCCTCATAGATGTCTATAGGGATATGGCGACCCGTGATATGCTCATTTTTCCTTCGGCTATCACGCGAATCCTTCGCCATTTTTTTGTCTCTTATCCTGCATCCCCTCATTTCTTGGTCATGTGTGCCATAGATACAGCTACTGTCAGACGGAGTGAGGCCCAGCTTCGATTGAAGCGGCCACGGATCGAGACAGCAGCTCCTCCAGCTTCTTTTGCTCCATCCACATCCACACCTTCTTCATCGGCAGGTGGTGTGACCCTCGAGGCGATCATGGCACAACTGTAGCGCGTGGATGCTCGCCTTGACACACTCAGTGACGAGTTGTGTCAGTTGAACACCCGTGTCGGCCGTATTGCTAGATGGCAGGCTCGCCTTGGTGGCTTCGTGGAGTCTCCCTCTCCTTCTCCAGAGGCATCTGAGGTCGAGGACGATGACAGTGACTCCGAAGACGATGATGATGATGATGATGAGGATGCTAGCTCGCCCAGTGATGATGAGAGTAGTTATATACATAGGGGGAGAGTTAGCATAGGAGATTTTTGTTAGGGGGAGTGTCTATATTTTTTTGAGGGATGTAGTGAGGACTTATGTATTTTATTCTTTTCTTCTTTTAGAGATACATTGTTCTTACAATGTGATAGCAAACCTTGTACTTATGATGTCATATATATGATGAGGTTGTTATTATAGTTCTTTCACCTATATTTACATGTGTTGTTTCTTTTCTCTCTTTATGCACATGATTCTTATATATTGTATGCAATCTTTTATTTTTGTTTCACACTAAGATGCCTTGATGAGTTTTGTTTAAAGTGTTTCAAAAATATAGGTTGTCAAAGTCTTCTAGCCATGAACTCTCTTCTTGCAAAGTTTTTCAAGAGTTTGTGTTAGGATAGATTTTACTATATTAAAAAAGTGAGTATGAGTTAAGTGATTTATGACATCTCTCATATGTTCATTTGTTTGTTGTGGTTTTGTCACGAATTGCCGAAGGGAGAGGTTGTTAGGACATATGTGATTCATTGTTAGGAACATATGTCAATATAAAATTGGCTAATCCTTTGACAAAACGCACCTTACTTGTAATTAGGTAGATCTAGGATGTGTTTAATGCTTCAAGGAACAAGGTTTCAAGATCTAGTGTTAAAGCCATGCAAGTCTGTCTAAGAAACAAGTGGTGAAGTGCTGGATTTTAAAGCTCGACAGGTAGTATCTATCGAGGTTTAAAAAGCTTTTTCATCCCGATGCTTGACAGCTATCTCAACAGATAAGGTATCTATCGAGGTTTATGAAATTTAGTTTTTCAGAGCTGATTTCACTCCAATCCGTGAATAGATGTTTGAGATTTCTTTTCTCACAACCCTAAACATATATAAGAATTATTTTAAGGGCCGTCACAGTGGATGTAACTCAATGCAAAAGTTTTTCACAAGCATATTATGAATTGGAGACATATGCCCTAGTTAATCTTTTTCTATTCAAGAAGTTGCTGTGTTTGTACACCGTAGGGTTTTGTAACCAAGGAGCTTCATGATCTTCATCATGTTGATGAACTGAAGAACTTTGTAGCCAACATCTTTATCAAGTTGGTGAGTAAGCTACGTACTAGGATCTGCGCACCAAATTGTTTAGTCACGTACTGAGAGCTGTGCATTAAAAGGAGAGATTGTCACTATAGAACAAGTCCAATTGGGTATTGGGGTAAAGGTTTAACTGTAGGTTGGTATAAGATACTGAGATTCCTTTGCTTGTAACCACTTGTTATGATAATAGCGAATTCTCCGAAGTGGTGACCTTAAAATCACCTGGTGGGGTTTTTACCGTGTAGGTTTTCCCCATTTCTAAACAAATCACTGTGTCAATTTATTTTCCGCTACATTTTAACTTAGTTGGTGATTTGTTTGTGCTTCCTTGCTTATTGAATGAAAATTGAATTAATTAATTAACTCGTCTAATTAATTGGTTATTTCATCACAATGGGTTAATACATTCTTGGCCTATCAAGCTTCAGTGTGAATCAGATCTCATTTTCTCTTATCTCTCTTGACAGAAATCTTTCCTTTCACCTCCCAAACACTCACTACTTTCTCTAAACTTCAACCTACTTGGATTTCGGCCAAAGTTGATCATTTCTCACTTGGTATAATCTCTTTTCTCTTATTTGTCATGCATTTCATTCATTTAGACCTAGGTTTTTGGGATTTTGAAAATTGATGAGTTTTTTTTTGAAAATTTTTGGGTTGGGTTTTGTTTAAAGGATCCTATATGCTCATGCATTTGCATCACAATTGCATTTTCACTATGTTTAATGCATTTAGATGTGTATTACTCTGTTGAAAACTTGTGTGGTAGGATTGGATTAGGCTAAGCCCATGATGTTTTTTTCTTTACACGTCACATGCTCATGCATTGTTCATGCATACGTACCTTTTCTTTTCTTTTATTGGTAATCTTTATGATTGGGACTTTTTTGTTTGTTTCTCTCTCTCTCCCTCTCTCTCTTTCTTAAATAGTTTGCATATGGCACCTAAGCACAAATCCACTCTGTCAAGGAACCCTCTTTATTTCAGGGCATCTTCTTTTAATCCTACTCCTTTTTCTATCCGATTCCATGATGAAAAGGCCCGTTAGGATTTCTCAGAGAACTTCTCCCAACATGGCATTCATTTGGAACACTGCGTGATTCTATCGAATTTTTACGATACTGCTCTACCCACTGTCATTCATAGTCGAGGATGGGAATCTCTACGTGAGATACCCATGAGCTGTCCCACCGTGATCATATAGGAGTTCTACTCCAATATGCACGGTTTCGATACCTCTATACCTCGGTTTGTTACATAGGTTCGAGGTGTACGTATCGTAGTCACACCGGAGCTTATCTCCGATGTACTACACGTTTCGTGGGTGGAGTTTCTTAACTACCTTGGTTGTCCTTGTCTGCGGACTGTGTCCAAAGATGAACTCTCCTCCTCTTCTGTGAGACACCTTCTTCATGGGGTGATCGTCAAAACACTCAATGCTCGGGTTTTGGAAAAGGTCTGAAGTTCCTCAACATGGTGATGACATTCGTTCTTTATCCTTTGTCTAACTATAACTCCATTACCAAGCCTCGTGCTTGCTTTTTACTCTCCCGCATTGAGGATCTTACCATAGACTTCCTTTCTCACTTCGTTCTCTTTCTCATTGATGTCTATAGAGACATGGTGACTCGTGATAAGCTTATCTTTCCTTCTGCTATCACGAGGATCATTCGCCACTCCTCTGTTCCTTATCTCAAGTCTGTTCATTTCACCATCATGGGTGCCATCAGCGCAGCGTCTGTTTGATAGAGTGAGGCCCAGCTTCGATTGAAGTGGCTACGGACCAAGATGGCAACTCCTCTAGCCTAGTTTGCTCCATCCACCTCTGCTCCTTCTTCTTCTTCTTCTTCTGCAGGTGGTGTGACACTAAAGGCCGTCATGGAGCAGCTTAAGTGCATGGATGCTCGCCTTGATACACTCTCTACTGAGTTGTATTAGGTGAACACCCATGTCAGTCGCATTGCACGACGAAAGGCACCCATGGGTGGCTTCACCGCGTCTCCATCTCCCTCTCTATCTCCACAGGCTTTAGAGGATGAGGATGATGATGATGGCTCCAGTGATGATGATGATGATGAGGATGAGGATGCTAGCTCTTCTAGAGATAAGGAGATGACTACTTCTCAGGGACTTGCCCTTTGTCATTCATGACAAAAAGTTGGAGTAATTTTGGGTATGAGTGTAGTCATGTACTTTGGGGGAGAGTTAGCATAGGACATTTTTAATAGAGGGAGTGTTTTTGTTTATATATGAGGGATGTAGTGAGGATTTATGTATCTTTTCTTTTCTATCTCTTTTAGATACATTATCTCTTGTATATTGGTCTTGTGACCATTTAGTGATAGCAAACAATGTATTTATCCTTGATATATATATTTGATGATGTTGTTATCGTTTTCACCTATCTCTTTACGTGTTGTTTCTTTTCTCTCTTTATACACTTGTTTCTTATTTATGTATGCAATCTTATATTTCTGTTTCATACTAAGATGCCTTGATGAGTTTTATTTAAAGTGTTTCAGAAATACAGGTTGTCAAAATCTATCATGCCATGAACTCACTTCTTGCAAAGTTTTTCAAGAGTTTATATTAGGATTAGATTTTATTGTATTAAACAAGTGAGTAAGAGTTGAGTGATTTATGACTTCTCTCATATTTCACTTGTTGGTTGTGGTTTTGTCATGGATTGCCAAAGAGGGAGATTGTTAAGACATATGTGGAACATGTTAAGAACATATGCAATATAGAATTGGCTAATCCTTTGATTAAACGCACTTTATTTGTAATTGGGTAGATTTAGGATGGTTTGAGTCTTTAAGAAACATGTTCAAGTCAAGAGTTAAAGCCATGCAAATTTGTTCAAGAAACAAGTAAAGAAGTGTTGTATTTTAAAGTTCGACAGATTATATCTATTGAGATTTAATAGGAGATTTTAGCCCGATTTTCGACAGTTGCTCGACAGATACCCTATCTTTTGAGGATTATGAAATTCAAATTTCCAAATTTGTTTTTCATGCATATCCAAGCTATGTGTTCATGTTGTCTTTTCTCATAACCTTAGACATATCTAAGGATTATTTTAAGGGTTGTTTCAGATGATGCAACTTGATGTAAAGGTTTTATTCATGCATATTGTGACCGGAGAAAATTTGCCCTAGTTCATCTTTCTCTTAAACAAGCTGCTGCGTTTGTACGCCGTAGGGTTCATGACTAAGGAGCTTCTTAATCTTCATCGTGTGGATGAGTTGAAGAACTTTGTAGCCAACATCTTTCTTAAGTTGGTGTGTTAGTCACATACTGGGATTCGTGCATCGATCGGTTAGTCATGTGCTTAGAGCCGTGCAATGAAAGGAGAAATTGTCACTACATTACAAGTCCAATTGTGTATTGGGGTAAGGGTTCAACTGTAAGTTGGAATAAGGTATTGAGATTCCTTTACTTATAACTGCTTGTTTTGATAATTGTGGATTCTCGGGAGTAGTGACCTTAAATTCACCCGATGGGGTTTTGTCTCAGTGGTTTTCCCCAGTCGCAAACAAATCACCCGTGTCAAATTTAATTTCCGCTGCATTTAGTTATTTGGTGATTTGTTTATGCTACCACGCTTATTGCATGTTAATTGACTTAATTAATTCACTTGGCTAATTAATTGGTTAATTTACCTAAGGGGTCAATACATTCTTGGCCTTTCATCGATAGATACATTTGTCGAGCTATCTATTGAGCTTCATAATTTAAGTCTCGATAGATACATTTGTCGAGCTTTAATGAACAACACTTTTTCACTTGATTCTTGGATAGATTTGTGTGGCTTCAATACTTGGGCTTGAACTCTTGTTCCTTGAAGTATTAAACACATCATAGATCTACCTAATTACAAATAAAGTGCTTTTTGTCAATGGATTAGCCAATTATATATAACATATGTTCTTAACATGTTCCACATATGTCCTAACACTCTATCTCAATATGAAATTAAAGGCGACCAAAAGGCTTCTCTATCTTAATCTGAATGGAAGGTAACCAAGAGGATTCTCTATCTTGGAACCTGAGGCGATTGAGAGGCTTCTCTATCTTAATCTGAATCTAAGGGCAACCAAGAGGCTTCTCTATTTAGATCTGGTTGGAAGATAACCAAGAGGCTTCCCTATCTTGAAACCTGAGGCGATTGAGAGGCTTCTCTATGTTAATCTGCATGTGGAGGTGACCAAGAGGCTTCTCTATCTTGATCTGAATGGGAGGTAACCAAGAGGCTTCTCTATCTTGGAACCTAGGGCGATTGCCTGCAAAAAACCAAAGTCTGAGATTAGATTTTAAATGATTGGTGCTTTATTGTTTCATCATTTTAAGATGTGTGATTCTTTTTATTTTTTATTTTTATATATATTTTATTTTTAAGAATTGAATTTCCTTTTCAAAAGGAAAAACCATTGATTTTTATGAAGTCCTTTGAAAAATTTTCATCACCTATTTTTAGAAATTTGTTTACGGAGATTTGTCCTTTGAAGATTTGTTTAGGAGATTTTTCCCTTTTTCATGAAGATGTGTTCATGGAGATTTGTCCTTTGAAGATTTGTTCAGGAGATTTTTTTCTTTTCATGAAGATTTGTTCATGGAGATTTGTCCTTTGAAGATTTCCTGCAAGAAAAACAAGAGTTGACTTCTAGTCAGTTAGCTTGTATAACTCATGAACTACCACTCTTTGATCTTTGCATTTGATGACTTTGATATGTATGGACTTATTCTTGTAAGAGCTTGATTAAAAAAAGTTTAGAGTTTACCTGATGAAGGTTTATGGTGCAAAGGTTTGAATTTACCTGACAGGTTTTGACAAGGGTGATCTTACCTAAATGAGGCATAGCTAAATGCCCATAGTCTACAAATTGAAGCATGATTTTAAAAAACCTTGACTTTTGAGGAAAAGATGATTTCTTTTTTTCAAAATGGATGAGGCGTGGTTGAATGTCCCTAGTTTATAAATGGATGCATGATTTTTGAAAATCTTGATTTTTTTTTTTTTTTTGAAAATGAATGAGGCATGGCCAAATGCCCCTAGTTTGCAAATTGATACATGACTTTTGAAAACCTTGATATTTGAGGAAAAGATGATTTCTTTTTTAAAAAAATGGATGAGGCATGGCCGAATGCCCCTAGTTTAGAAATGGATGCATGATTTTTCGAAATCTTGATTTTTTTTTTGAAAAGATGATGATGATGATGATCTTGATGAGCCAATCGGCACTGTTGGAGTGTCGATCGGAACATCTCTACCCTTGTCCAGTTGTCGCATTTTTAGCCTTTTTTTGGGACATATGGTAGCATCTAAACTGAAGATTGATTGTGAATGTTGTGTGGATGAAAGATCCATGTCCACCTCTTGCAAAAAGATTCTTTTCATGGGCTTGTTAGTAATAAGTTATTATAAAAATGTTTTGGTCCAATGCCCCTAGTTTAGACATGCTTGCACAAAAAATTGATACCATGCTTGCATACTAAAAAAAATGGGCGAATGCCCCCAGTGCAGATATGCTTGATGCAAAACAAATGTTCCTAGACTAAAATTCACCCAAACAAATGTCTTGATTTTGAGTCTTTGAAATTTTTTTTTTTTTTTTTTTGGAGTGATTGTGATCGGGCCTTTGGAAAGGATGCCTACATACCTCTCTCATAGAGGATTAGGTCCAGACATAGTTCGGAAAAAGTTTTGAAAAATCTTCATTTTTGAAATGAAGTTTCTTTTTGGGTGATTGTGACCAGGCCTTTGAAAAGGTTGCCTACGTACCTCTCTCACAGAGGATCAAGTCTAGACGTAGTTCGAAAAAAAGTTTTGAAAAATGAAGTTTTGAAAAATCATTTTTTTTTTTAAATGAAGTTTCTTTTTGGGTGATTGTGACTAGACCTTTGAAAATGCTGCCTACGTACCTTTCTCATAGAGGATCAGGTCCAAACGTAGTTCGAAATAAAAAGTTTTGAAAAATCTTCTTTTTTGAAATGAAGTTTCTTTTTGGGTGATTGTGATCGGGCACTTGAAAAGGCTGCCTGCGCACCTCTCTCATAGAGGATCAGGTCCAAATGTAGTTCGGAAAAAAGGTTTGAAAAATGATTTTTTGAAAAATCTTCTTTTTTGAAATGAAGTTTCTTTTTGGTTGATTGTGACCGAGCCCTAGAAAAGGCTGCCTATGTACCTCTCTTATAGAGGATTAGGTCTAGACGTAGTTCGAAAAAAGTTTTTTGAAAAATGATTTTTTTTTAAATGAGTCTTTTTTATTTTTTATTTTATTTTTTTGAAAACAGTAATTTAGTTATAATGAGACTTTTTGAAATTTTATCTTTTTCAAATGAACAAAAGGTGATCCTTTGAGCAACCTCTTTGACCAATCATAATGCTCAATAGTTAACTCGATCTCATTGGCTAGGAAGGATTTGAAATCATTAAAAACATGTAATCAAATTTGCTTCTTCATTCTGAAAATTTTTAGATTAAGTCTTCAAAGACAATCAAGAAATGAAATGCTTGGGAATCACATATGTTGGGAACAGGCAAGAAAGGGAAAAATCCTAAGTTTGAAGATTTAAAATTTTTTGAGAATTTGGAAATTTGTTCTCTTGAGAGTTATTTTCTGTTGGAAGCAAACAAAGTGAGTGTTTGGAGCTTAGAATTTTTTTTTTCCAATCACTTGAGAATTTGTGAAATTTATCTTTTAGAGATATCAACCAGTGGGGCTTGATAATCTTGAGTAGTTTTCCTTCTTAATCCAAGAGAAAATATTATCAGAGCTAAATGTGTGCTTTTAATCAACAAGACTTCAAGGAGGGCTATATTCAAAGGTTGTAACGTAGGCCAGGTTCAAGTTATTGAAAGGAAGGATATAAAAGGCTCAAAACCCTTATGATATTTCCCAAGTATGCAATACTTTAAATTCAAGCATTGGAAGATTTTTTTTCACATCTTCCATCATTGACTCTTGTGCTAAAATCCTTATCATGTTCATCATCTTCGCATTGGTCTTTATTGATTCCTTCCATTTGGTCTTGATTTTTTAGCTTGTCAACTTCCTCTTTTGGTCTTTTTAGCATCCTATCTTGTGGTTAGATCACTCACTCTCATTTTTTTTTTCTCTTTTTTTTAATTTTTTTTTTTGCCCTAATTTTTGTCAAGACTGCCCTTTTGGGTTTTCAGCCTAGCATGCTTTTTTTTTTTTTTTTTTTGGCTCTAATTTTTGCCTAGATCACCCTTTCTAGTTTTCAGTCTAGCGAGCTTTTTTTTTTTTTTTTTTTTTTTTTTTTTTTCTTGGAATTTTATTGGCTTTCACTCAACTACATTTTTTGTTTCTTTCAATTTGACAGACTTCCATCTTTCCTCGATGAATTTGCATTTCTCCTTGATACCCTCTTATCCTTTCTAATGCACTTTCATTTTTCTTGACTTGATTGAACACACTTTTTTGATGAAATGTATCTTAATTTTTCTTTTCCTTGTCTTACTCAATTTGATTGAATTTTGCTTTTGATGAATCTTCATTTTCGCTCATCCTTCTCAACTTGAATGATCTTTCATGGAATCTCATGTCTCTTGTGTCTTTTGATGAATCAGTATTCTTTCACAACTTGATGAAAATTCTTGCATTCACTTGATGTCTCTTTGATGTCTCATGTCTCTTTGATTGTTAAAGTCTTTTCTAACTTGATGGCCTTCTCTTTTTTCTCACAATTTGATGCTTTCTTAAAATCTTATCTCTCCTTGATGGGTTTTTTTCTTCCTTCCTAGCTTAATGAATTGAACTTTCACTTTTTGTTGATGAACTCTCTTCCCCAAACTTGATGAAATCTTTATCTTTTCCTTCTTCTGAAGTAGTCTCATTGTCTTCATTGACGACCTTACCAAGTGGTGCTAAATCCATAAAGTCAACACGTCCTTATCTTGAGATTTAAGCATGCATACTTAATTTTCCCACCCAAGGTTTAAGTTTTTAGTGGGTTCATTGAAAAACATGTTAACTATTTAAAGGCTCAAGTTGGCTAGCAATGAATAATTATTGTAATAGGTGTCAAGGAATAATGTGAGTTACCAAAGGTGGCCTCCTATCCTTAGTGTTAGGTTCTGAAGACTTAAGAACTAATGTATTTAGAACTCTAATGTGTATTGTTGGCAAACCATGATCAAAACAGGTTGTTTAGACTTGCTTAAAGTTGTGTCTTTTATGTAAAGTTAGATTCAAGCTGATGCAGAATTGATAGTGCATTTCGGCCTGGTTCGATCGATTGAAGCTTAGGCTATATCAATCGAAATTTAGGCAGAATGCGTTTTTTTGTAGAATTCCAACTCAGCCCTAGTTCATTAAAACGTTTAGGGTTTTATGTTTTTGCCCTAGGTATATAAGGCAAACCCTAGCCACGTTTTAGATGTTGCTCATATTGCTATTTATGTAAATCTTTTGTGAGATCTGTGAGGATCTTTCCTTTACACAAGCTTAGGGTTATCAAAAGGAGATTCGTTCAAGAACTTGATGATCATTCAGTTGCTGCCATAAAAGCTTAAAGAAATACAAGCGGGTGTGCTTGTACTTGCTGAAGAATCTAAGAAAGAAGGAGTTCGTGGTTTCAGAGCTTGTATGTGATTGTGTCAGTATCTACTGGTGGGTAGCAATAGGATGTTAGCAGTCTAAGTCCTATTGTAAAACTTCGTTTCTTTCATAGTGGATTCAGGTTTACCTTGAGGATAGCTAGGTTAAATCCTCCCCAGGTTTTTACAGGTTTGGTTTCCTAGGTCATCATATCATTGTGTTATTTATATTTCTGCTGCTATGCATGATATGGTTGTTTAATTGTGATAACCTAGATCTGGAATTTGGACTAAGTAAAAATTTGGCTAATTAACTAGGTTAATCCAATTGTGTTTTAAGGGGTCTAAAAACATACAAGTGGTATCAGAGCAGGTAGCTCTTTTGTTTTAGATCTTTTGATCTAAGAGATGATCCTTGACCCCTGTTGTCATGGATAATTTGAAGTGTTTTTTTGCTCATGCTTCTGTTGATTTTATTGATTCCTGTGAAACTCTTCGTAAGGAATTATTGAAATCTATGAAAATTGCTAAGAAATTCAAGGAAGAGTTAAAATTAGGTAATCTTGAAAAAGAGGAATTGGTTGTTAGATTAGATGAATTTAATAAAAAGAATGATTTTTTGAGAAATCAAATTTCCTCTCAAGATGAGAAGATGAAAAGCTTGGAACAAGAGTTAGTTGAATCTAAAGCTAAAATTGAAAATTTGACTAGTACCAAGCTTGCTGTTGATAACAGAAGTGTTTCTATTTCTCTTAAGCCTAAAAATGAGAAAGTTTATATCCCTCATTTTAAGAGGAATAATAAAGAAAATGCTTATTTTGCTAGGTTAGACAAAGGTAAAAGTTATGATGTAGACGCTGAAGTTTCTAAACCTAAGTCTAAACCTACTGTTAGAAAGCATAATAAATCTATTTTTGTGCCTACCTGTCACCTTTGTGGTGTTGTTGGTCATATTAGACCAAATTGTTCTTTGTTGAGGCAAAAACCAAAATCTGAGACTAGATTTGTTGTTAGGAATATTGATGCTCCTAAATTTGTTCCTGTTTCTCCTAAATTTGTTCCTGTTTGTCACTTTTGTGGTGTCTCCTGTCACATTCGTCCTAATTGTCATAAAATGAAATTTAAGCATTCTGTGTTTCAGTTTAGGATTTGTGATGATATTTATCCTGCCATAAGTCCATATAAATTGTTTCATATTCTTTTGAAAAATTTGAGCTTGTTGGCTTGTGAAAGGAATTTGCAGGATTTTAGTCTTTTTTAGAAGATTGGTGTAATCCCTCAAATACACTCTACCTCTCATGGATTTTCACCTACAAAGCCGAAGACTCATGCTATATGGGTGAGAAAAGATTCTCCATGGTGAGTGTTGCTGACTTGTCTCTGATTTAATTCTTTCAATTATTTGTGGACATGTTTTGTTTCTGTTTTTGGTTGTTTTAATTTTTCTTAAGGATTACATGAATTATGATATCTCTCTCTTGATTTAGAACATGCTTGACATTGTGGAGAAACTTGAATAGTATGTGTTATAAGTGCTAAACTATTTTTGATTTTGTATGAGTGTGTACTAGTTTGTACATGCACTCAAGGGTTAATTAAGAAATTGATATTTCTTGTTTGTGTACCCTCTATAGCTTATTTAAGCATTGTCATGCGTTGCATTTGCATTGTTCATTTAGCATAACGTGTGCTTTTTGTTTTCGGTCATAATTTTTTTTACCAAAAAGTTTTTTGTGTTTTGTATTTCACATGTTGGATTTATAATTAAGGGTTGGCCATATTATCTTTACATAACATGTTTATGTACCTTGTTTAGCTTGGATGAGCTTCTTTTATTGCACTTTACTAGTTTGAGCTTTGTAGTGTATGTTGTGTGGGAGATGTTTATAGTTTTTGATCACTTTGTCTTGATCTTGAAGTCACATGTCTTTGACTGTCGAACTTGAACCTTTTGAGAAAGGCATAAATAACCATCTCACCACTGTTTACTAGCCAATCGTGAATACCTTAGTGCATATCGTAAGATTTTGTACTCGAGAAAGTGTAGCACGTGCACAAAAAGAACATAAGGTGTAGCCTCGGTTTAAATGTTAAAACTGGTTTGTACATTATTGGACTTAATGCTAAATTAAACAAATAAAATTGGTGTGTACATTATCTCAGCTATTTTAATAAGTTTCTGATCAAATAAAAATTGGTGTGTACAATATGAGGCAAATCAAGAAACTTACATGATTGCAAGCTTATTTTCTAGGAGATGTGGGAGTTATATGATGTAACTCTTTTGGTGATAGTCTCTTTCAAATTTTATGTGATGAATTTTGTAGACTTTGTGATTGATTTCTATTTACATATCATCTCACATGTATCTTAAGTTTTTGCTAGTTGCACACACCATATAAGTTACTCTTTGCTAAACTTGGTATATTATATCGTGTGTGATCTTGTTGTGGCCATCAAAGATTAAAAGTTCCTTGATTTTGATGCAAAATGTACTTAATGTTTGAGATTTGGGGACAAATTGATTGAAACTCTTGTTTTTGGAAGATTTGGGTTGAATTCAAGGGTTTTTTGAAATACTTTTAATCTCATACTTATGCATTTCATTCATGAAATATTGTGTTTTGAGGAGTTTCTGCATTAAATTACTCTGTTTTTCAAAATTTTAATTTTTCTAGATTTTTGATCGATCGAATTTGTCTCTTGACCAATCAAAATTGCAATAAAAATTTTTGGTTTGAATCTGCTTGACTTGATTGGCATTCAATCGATCGAGCATCGATTGAAACTGAAAAATTTTCAGCTTTTAAGTTTTTGACCAAATTTTTTTTATGCATCATTATGTTTAGGATTCACATGCATTGCATTGATTTTTTGTATCCATCTTGCAGTTTTGCGGTCATATCTCTCATTGTTTTCACATATAACATGCATACACTTTGCTAAATTGGGTACTCAACTTGATTTAAAAATTGATTGATTAATTTTTTGAGCTATGTACTTTTTAGTATATGCTATTTTTATGTGTGCGCTGCAAGAAATATTTTTCTTACGAGATATGATGGACAATCAATGTGCTAATATTTTCTCTACTCATGTAACTGTTTATGGGTCACATAGTGTTAAGTTTGCATTTATTGAAAGAGATAATATTTTTCTTCATGTGTATCCTTACCTTATTGTTTTTAAGTTTGTTTTGTGTGTCTTTATTTTCCCCGCCTCCTAAATTTTCCCAAAACTATTTTTCCCAACACTTGTTTTGTGTTTCCTATTTTTCTAAGGGGAGAAGCTTGTTTTTAACCCTTGTTGTTCGGGGTGTTGCTGCTCTTCGTAGGGGGAGTTGTCTCTATTTTCTATAGAGTTGAATTGTTTTGTGTTCTCTTGATTGTCTATTTTCTCTTGACTTTTGTTACTCTTTGTTTGAGTTATCTTTGTCAGAGTTATCTTTGTCAATTCATGACAAAAAGGGGGAGATTTAGATGAAATGTGGGAATATGTGTGGAAAATACAAGAATGTTCTGTTTAGGGGGAGTTAACATTGTTTTTGATGTATCTAACTTAGGGGGAGAGTTAGTTTGCATATTTGTTGATTTACTATTTTTGTTTTTCTGTCACACATACGTTTATGCGTTTTGTTTAGTGTTTCAGGAAATATACAGGTTGATTCAATTGAGCTATTGTCTACACTTGCAACTGATGGATAATAGTTAGGATTGGATTTGTTATAATGAGTATTTTTTTTTGTAAAGGGCTTTTCTTTGTAAACTTTGAGCTTTTAGTTGTGTTTTGTCACGGATTGCCAAAGTGAGAGTTTGTTAGGTTCTAAAGACTTGGGAACTAATGTATTTTGAACTCTAATGTGTATTGTTGGCAAACCATGATCAAAACAGGTTGTTTAGTCTTGTTTAGACCTGCTCAAAGTTATGTCTTTTATGTAAAGTTGGATACAAGCTGATGCAGAATTGATAGTGCATTTCGGCCTGGTTCAATCGATCGAAACTTAGGCTCGATCAATCAAAATTTGGGTAGAATGTGTTTTTTTGTAGAATTCCAACTCAACCCTAGTTCATTAAAACATTTAGGGTTTTATGTTTTTGCCCAAGGTATATAAGGCAAACCCTAGCCACGTTTTAGATGTTGCTCATATTGCTGTTTGTGTAGATCTCTTATAAGATCTGTGAGAAGCTTTCCTTTACACAAGCTTAGGGTTATCAAGAGGAGATTCGTTTAAGAACTTGATGATCATTCAGTTGCTACCATAGAAGCTTAAAGAAACACAAGCAAGTGTGCTTGTACTTGCTGAAGAATCTAAGAAAGAAGGAGTCCGTGGTCTCGAAGCTTGCAAGTGGTCGTGTCGGTAAGTTTCTACTAGTGGGTAGCAATAGGATGTTAGCGGCCTAAGTCCTATTGTAAAACTTCGATTCTTTCATAGTGGATTCAGGTTTACCTGGAGGATATTTAGGTTAAATTCTCTCCAGGTTTTTACCGGTTTGGTTTCCGGGGTCATCATATCATTGTGTTTTTTATATTTCCGCTGCTTTGCATGATATGATTGTTTAGTTGTGATAACCTAGATCTGGACTTTGGACTAAGTAATAACTTGGCTAATTAACTAGGTTAATCCAATTATGTTTTAAGGGGTCTAAAAACTAACACCTAGTGATGCTTTCTTGTAAGCACAATGACTTTAAACTCCTTTAAGAAATTTTTCTTTGAATAGAAGTATAAATGCTCCAACGATGTGAAGAATTCTATAGAGATTATGATTGTGTATGTGGTTTGAGGAATTTGGATGAATGGTTGAATTTCTTTGATTGCCTTTTAGGACCTTTTCTTATCATATTTTGAATGTTTAGCAAAAGTCCTTACATGGATTGAATGAAGTTAAATCCCTCATTGGCACAAATTGATTGGTAAAGCAATTAATCATCATGGTTTGGAAGAAGCTTTGTCAAATGGATCATCTTGTATTCTCTTGAAAAGAAGGCTTTTGAAAAAATTATGGAGTCTTTGAAAGGAAGGTTTTGGAAAACTCTTGGGGTCTTTGAAAGAACAAAAAGGGTTTTTTAGAAAAAAAAAGTTTACTAAGAAGGCACAATGCCCCTAGTCCAATTTTTATTTTTTTTTTGAAAATGAATTGAAATGACTAGAAGGCTCAATGCCCCTAGTCCAAAAGATTTTTTTTTTTTTTTTTCAAATTTTTCGAAAACAATTTTTTTTTTTTAAGATTTTTTTCGAAATCTATTTTTTTATATTTTCATTTTTTTTGGATTTTTTTCTTCTTTTTTTTTTTAAATTATTTTTTTGATTTTTTTTGAATTTTTTTTATTTTATAAAAAAAATGCATGAAACATGATAATCAACAAAAATACATTAAACTTTAACAAATATTCTCATTAGAAACATGTTGTAAACAATAAACTTTAAGATAAAACAATGATCCTAATAACCCAGCTATGGCTTGACTGCTTGTGAAACGAGGCAAAGTCGGGCTGCTTGTTTCTTCTTGGTCCATTGTGGATGTTTGATTTGTAATTCTAAAAATTGGACCTTACTAGGCCTAAACCTCGAGGAAGATGACTTGATCTTAATGGAATTGGGCTTGAATTCTCATTGAGCTTGATGGACTTTGGGCTTAGCAAGCTTGGGCTAAAACTGCATATATGCATGACATACCTTTCTTTCTAGGAAAACAAAATCAGGTTTATAAAGCACACAGCATTCAAACAATTATGATGGGCCCAAGTATTGAACTTGGGCTCACCAAACACACACAATATGCAATGCAATTTTAATAAGGACTGGCCTAAGGACAGGTTCTAAGTCATTACATTGTAAGGTGGGTTTGTTGTTTTATTGTCTCCCATAGCTAGGACATTAAACCTCCCAACTTGTAATGTAATGAACATTACGTTGGTCCAAACGGCATGGTCTATCCTTTTTAGTCAACCGAAAATGATTCAATGACTTTGGACTATGAGTTGGTGAGTTCACCACTAGGTACCTTGTTAAGAACATATTTTGTGTAATTGACTAATCCTTTGATAAAACACACTTTACTTGTATTTGGATAGATCTAGGATGTGTTTAATACTTCAAGAAACCTTGTTTCAAGTTCAAGTGTTAAAGCCATACAAGTCTATCCAAGAATCAAGTGAGAAAGTGCTGCTTTTAAAAGCTCGATAGCTGCTCGATAGCTAGGCTATCTGTCGACCTCTTCAGTTGATTGTTATCGCAATCTTGACACCTCTTGATAGCTAAGTCGATCGATCGAGAAACTTTCTGTCCCCTTGATAGCTCCTCGATAGCTTTTCGATAGTTGTACCTGTCGAAGTTTAAAGCTCGACACCTCCTCGACACCTGGCTATTTGTTGAGGTTATGGGAATTCAGATTTTTAGATTTGATTTTAGGCCCATGCTAACATGTATGTATAGGGTTTCTTTTCTCACAATCCTAGACCTATATAAGGCTTATTTTAGAGGCCGTCACATAAGAGAATACAAGGAGAACATATGCAAAAGGTGACTGATGCCTTATTCTCTCTGAAAGAAGCTACTGCGTGAGTTTTGTAACCAAGTGCTTCTTGATCTTCATTGTTGATGAAGTGAAGAACTTTACAGCCAACAATCTTCTTCTAGTTGGTGATTAAGTCGCATATTGGGATCCGTGCAATTGGTTAGTCATGTATTGGGATTCGTGCATTAAAAGGGTGGCGTTCATATATTGAAGAGTTCAGAGGTTCTAAAGCGGTAAAAGGTTTTTGCTATGAGTTCATCTATGGGGATTGTAGAGTCTAGGGACAAAGGTTTTGTACTAGATTTGAAACTTCTCTTTGCTATAGTGGATTGCTTTTCGGGAAAGTTTCCCCCCAGGTTTTTTACTGTTAAACTAGTTTGTTTCATTGGTTTTCCTGGGTTATCATATCTTGTCTTATTTATTTTTCCTCTATGCATGATTTTGACATGATATTGATGTTTGTTTGTTTTAACAAGTTTTATTCATAATAAATCTAATTAACAACTTAGGTTTAAAACTTGTTAATTCTATCAACCGGAGTCTAAATTTCGCAACATACCCGAATCTAATGAAGATCGATAATCCATGGTTACTACCACCATATGTTGAGATGGGTGCATGCATATTTGTTGTTTTGATGGCAGACACTATGACAATTAGGGAAAACTTTTAACAATCAACATGACAACACAAACAAAAAATATTATACAAACATCTCAAGACATAGACAACTAAACAAACAAAAACATCATACAAAAAACAAGGGTATATAATTGGTCACTAAAAGTCTAACACGAAACTTAGCCATTGACATCTTTGTAAGGATTAGTGTCTTTAAATCTAATTGTATGATGCTATGTATGATATTAAGTATGACATTATGTATGACTTAATATTGTGATTAATAAATTTGTTTTATTATTTTCTGAAATAATGGTAACATGAATATTCGGATATTATCATATAGTCCATGAGAAACATAGTATGTGATTTATGTGAAAAGTCATAGAAGATATAAATCATAAGTTCTTTGTAAACTCAAAATTATAGTTCGTAGTCGGTGATGAAATTGGGCATTTCATCTGTGAAGACTATAACATATCAACTAAGATGATTTGTCTTGATCATGGAAGTGGAGACTTCTAGTTGATATGTTGATATGTTTTAAGAGTTAAGACATATTGAACTAGACCACTGTGAGATTTATTATTCTCCTAATGACTGTCAATTGAATAATAAATCTCACGACTTCTATTTACATAAACTTTTAATCCTGAGAGAATAATGGACTTGATCATGAAATTTAGGTTGCTTTGATATATCAGGAGTGAGATCTAAAGTTACGGTCAAAATCTCAGTATGTTGGGCAGCCACATTTAGTGTTGATGGAACATATATTTTCAAGATGGAATTCATAGTCTCTTAACAAAGATATAAAATATTTCATTGAGATAAGTTTAATGTGTATGGTTATTCAGAGTGTTAGGTCTAACCACTTTAGTAAGAAATTACTAAAGTATATATTTATGGAATTTGATTTCATAAATATATGATGAATAACTTAAAAGGATTAAACCGTGTACTCAAGGATTAAGATGTAGTAATCTACAAAGTGGCAGTCTTCATTTATGACTTTGTATTACTACGAATGTTTTATGAAGGGATTGCATGTACAATAAATTCTTGGGATATAATTCATTAATAAGGCCTAGAGTGCAATTATATTTATATAGTGGTATTAAATATAATTAATGGTAACTTTGGACTTGTCAAGAGTTGACAGAAAAGCCCAAGGCCCATTGGAGCTAGTGTCTTATTTGTTCCCTTTTGGTCCCACTCCAAGCCACATACTAAAGCCCAATTGGAAAGACCCAAAAGGCCAGCCCAATTAAATAATCAGTTATAAGGGGAGAAACATACAGATTTTTTGGAATATACATGAAATGGTGTATGTGAGTGTTGGACACTCATTCATTCTCCTTTGAACAAACTCATAGAAACTGATTGAGAGACCACACTTCTTGGGCGTTAGTGGAATTGGAGTGAAGACTATAGGTGTTCTCAAGAACTTCCGATCTTTGGTTTTGAATTTCACCACACTAAGGTACACTCTTGTGTTCTTATATTTTGAAACTTACATAGCACATGTTATCAATAGCAAATGAAGTAGATCAGATAATTTTCCGCTGCATACTTGCATATTTCCATCAAATGGTATCAGAGCGGTCTTCAATTTCGAATTGTATAACATGTTTTGTGAGTTTTGGAATTAGAGGTTATAGTTTCATGTTGTTAGAAGATTACACATTTAATTTTTTGCATGGCTGTTGAAACTATGATTTGATAAAAACTGATATTGATGTTATGATGTTGTTTAAATTTGAATTTAAGTATGTTAAATTGATCTTTAAGGCTATAGCATCAATGAAATTCAGTTTTGATATCAATCTCTATCTATCATGTTAATATGTTGGTTGTTTGTTCATGAAAAACTGTAGAAAACTGCCTTAGAAATTTTTTGGAAATTCGAGTTTCACGAGTTTCGATCGGTCAAAAATTGCTTTCGATCGATCGATCGAGTGAAATAGTGACCAATCTTTTTTAATCGATTAATATTCGATTGCTAGTCAATCAATCGAATTTGTCTTTCGATCGATCGAGAAGCGATCGAGTACCGATCGAGCTAGGCAGACGGTTAGGTTCGAATTTTTTAATTTTTTCAATCGATCGAGGGGCACATTTGATCGATCGAAAACTGGGAATTCAAAAAATTTTCTAAGTGTTTTCACATGTATAAAGAGCAAGGCTATGTGTAATTAGATTGTGCATGTTTCAAAATGAAAAACCTTTCTTTTAAAACATCTAGTGGGAGAGAGATACAAGGGTTGGATCTCACGGCCTCCATTGTCGGTTCATAGTAGTGTGAAATATATACTTTGTCTTTGCCTCGAACTTAGCATTCCATGCGGAGAGTATTTATTTCGTGGTCCTACAAGATTGAATTTCTTGGTTTGTAGTGGTTTGATCAAACACCTTGTCTTAGCTTCGAGCTTTGCATTCCATGCGGAGGGTGTTTTGTATCATGTTACTACAAAATAAGCCTGTTAAGGGGATGAAATGTGGCTACACATGATTCTAGACAATGGTATACATTAGACTAAATATTATAGTATCCTCTATGCTGAGTTCTTACTATTATTGTTTAGAGACCAAATGTATAACGACATATTATTAATGTTTGATAAGAGTTATCATGATAGCATTAATAATGAGAATAGTTCTCAATCAATCATAGTATTTAATGTTCACTCTATGCTGAGGGATATTGAATATGGGATTGGGTTGTTGTTGCATATATTATATTATGGTTTTATTAAGGTTCCATACTATATGTTTATATGCTAAATTGATAATGTCAAGTTTACTTATTATATTCATGTTTATTATTTTCAGATTTGAACATGGCATCATTTAGCCCACTTGTTACTATTCTTAATCAAAACAAACTGACTGGATCCAACTATGTTGACTGGAAAAGAAATTTGGACATAGTTCTCACTGCTGAAGAGCACAAATATGTGCTTACTAAACCATGCCCTAGTTTTCCTTCATTAGATGCTCCTCCTGAGGAAAAAAAACGATATGATCATTGCCAGAAATCTAATGGGATGGCCAAGTGCTACATCCTAGCATCTATCTCAAATGTTATACAGCATCAAATGCAGGATGTAGAACTAGCTTCAGACATCATGCTAAGTCTAAAGGAGATGTTTTTATAATACCAAAATGGCTGAAGGTAGTTCAATAAGGGAGCATTGTCTTACAATGATCTCTAATCTAAATACATTGGAAGTTTTAGGTGCCAATATTGATGGAGAATCCCAAGTGGATATGATACTCTAGTCATTACCGGAATCATTAAAGGAATTCAAACTTAATTACAATATGAACAAAAATATTTACTCTTTGTATGAATTGGTAGCGGCGGAAGACATTCTTGGTACTTCTAGTGTTAATGCCAATATGGCTGAAGCTTTTACTTCTCAACCTAAGTTGAAAGGCAAGGGTAAAAAAAATAAGAAGGGCTTCACCAAGCAAGAGGGTAAACAAATTTCCTTAGGGGTTGCTGATAAAGGAAAGAAGCTTAAAGGAAAAATGTTTCCATCGTGGTGAGAAAGGACATTGGAAGAAGAATTGTCCAATATTTAAGGCTGCCAAGAATAAGGGTATGAAAAATACATTCCTTCTTGAAATATATTTGGTATAGAATCCCACAGATTCCTGGTGTGTGGATTCAGGTTGTACTAATCATATTTGCAATTCCTTGCAGGGGTTCCAGGAGACTAGAAAACTTAAAGAAGGGGAGTTGTTTCTTACTTTGGCTGATGGGAGCAGGATTCCAGTTGTAGCTGTTGGTGTTTAAAATTTATGTTTTGAGTCTAGAGTTTTAATATTGGAAGACTATCTATATGTACCTAATGTTCGTAGGAATTTAATTTCTGCAACTTATTTAGGTAAACATGGATATTGTGTTATCCTTAAAGACAATTTTGTAATAAAGAAGGGTAAAATGTTTATCTGTTCGGGTAATATTGTGGATGGTCTTTATATTTTAACTCCTGATAAGCATGAATTATATAATTCTGAATTAGATAATGACTCTTATGTAAAATCATTAATGAGAAAGTTTCCTTCCACTAGTGATGCATATCTTTGGCACTTGTGTTTGAGTCATATTAATTCAAACAGAATTCAAAGACTAATCAAAGATGGACTCTTAGAGCCCATGGACTTTGATGAATTTCTAGTTTGTGAATCTTGTTTGGAAGGTAAAATGACCAAACGACCTTTTAATGCAAAAGGTAGAAGAGCACAAGATTTGCTAGAGCTAGTGCATTCAAATGTATGTGGTCCTATGTCAATCCAGGCAAGAGGTGGCTATAAGTATTTCATCACATTCACTGATGATTACTCTAAATTTGGTTATGTGTACCTAATGAAATGGAAGTCTGAAACCTTTGAAAAGTTCAAAGAGTTTAGGGCTGAAGTTGAGGATCAATTAGGTAAACGCATAAAGGCCATTCAATTTGATCATGGTGGCGAATACCTTCTTGAGGATTTCAAGGATTACTTAACTAAAAATGAGATTATATCCCAATTGACTGCACCTGGAACTCCACAACAAAATGGTGTAGCAGAAAGAAGGAATATGACTCTTTTAGATATGGTTAGGTCCATGATGAGTTATTCAACTCTATCTATTTCTTTTTGAGGATATGCCTTAAATACTGCAATGTATCTTCTGAATTTAGTACCTTCGAAGTCTGTTCCTAAAACACCTGTAGAGTTGTGAATGGGCGTAAGCCTAGTATGATACATCTCCATATTTGGGGTTGTCCAGCACATGTGTTGAAAGGAAAGTCTGACAAGTTACAGTCTAAAACAGAAGCGGTTTTCTTTGTAGGGTATCAAAAAAGAACTTTTGGAGGTTTATTCTATAGTCATAAAGATAATAAAGTGTTTGTTAGTACAAATGCCAAATTCTTGGAAAATGACTATATGAATGATTATACTCCTAGAAGAAGAGTTGTTTTGGCTGAAATGAAAGAACCTGTAAATGAACAACCGATAGATGAAAATATGAATGATGTGGTTATATTAGATACACCACAAGATACTACACATGAGATGTCTAGTACACAAGTGCCTCGTCGTAGTGGGAGGACTGTTAGGCCACCTATAAGATTTATAGGTCTGGGAGAAACTTATGAAGCTATCTCAGAAGAGGCCAAAACTGATCCTTACACTTATGAAGAAGCAATAAATGATATAGATGCAGATCATTGGGTCAAAGCTATGAAATCTGAATTAGATTCTATGTATTCCAATCAAGTTTGGGATCTTGTAAAGGCGCTTAACAGTATTAAACCTATTGGTTGCAAATGGGTTTACATGAGAAAGAGAGGGATAGATGGAAAGGTTGAAACCTTTAAAGCAAGGCCAGTGGTGAAAGGGTATACACAAAAGGAAGGTATTGATTATGAAAAAACCTTTTCACCAATAGCAATGCTTAAATCTATCAGAATTCTCTTATCCATTGCTGCTCATTATGATTATGAGATTTGGCAAATGGATGTCAAGACTACATTTCTCAATGACAATCTTGAAGAGAAAATCTATATGATGCAACCAGAAGGTTTTATAGCTAAGAACCAAGAGCAAGCATCTAGGTCATGGAACATCAGATTTGATCAAGCAATCAAGTCATTTGGTTTTGAGCAAAATCTTGATGAACCATGTGTGTACAAAAGACATCGAGATAAAGTAGTAATGTTCCTAGTGCTTTATGTTGATGATATTCTACTCATTGGAAATGATGTAGGAGTAATGTCATCAGTAAAGGTTTGGTTGTCAAGCCAATTTGATATGAAGGACTTGGGTGAGGCTAACTTTATTCTAGGGATCAAGCTTTGGCGAGATCGCAAGAATAAGATGTTAGGCTTGTCACAAGCTGGATATATAGATAAGGTTCTAGAACGGTTTAGCATGCAAAACTCCAAGAAAGGACTACTTCCTTTTAGAGATGGAGTTCCTCTGTTTGATGACCAAAGGCCTAAGACTCAAGAGGAAGTAGATATGATGAGACAAGTTCCTTATGCTTCTGCAGTAGGAAGTCTCATGTATGCCATGCTTTATACTAGACCAGATATCTGTTATTTAGTTGGCATGATCAGTCGGTATCAATCAAATCCAGGACCAAAACATTGGCAAGTTGTAAAACATAGTCTCAAGTATCTACGGAGAATGAGAGATTATATGCTTGTTTACCGATGTGAGGATTTGATTCCCATTGGCTATACAGAATCAGATTTTCAATCGGATCTAGATTTTAGAAAGTCCACATCAGGATGTGTATTCACCTTGGGAGGTGGAGCCATAAGTTGGAGGAGTGTTAAGCAATCTTGTATTGTAGACTCCACCATGGAGATAGAATATGTTGCTGCTTGTGAAGTGGCAAAAGAAGCTGTCTAGCTCAAGAAATTCCCTTCTGACCTTAGTGTAGTGAGAATGGAGCAAGTTCCAATCACATTGTTTTGCGACAATAGTGGAGTAGTTGCACAATCTAAAGATCCAAGGAATCACAAGAAAGGAAAGCACATTGAAAGGAAATATCACATCATTCGAGATATTGTTGCTCGTGGAGATGTTGTGGTAGCAAAGATGGAAAGTGCAAATAATCTAGCAGATCCATTTACCAAAGCCTTGCCTCAAAGGACTTTCGATTCACATTTGGAGGGAATGAGAGTCAGATTAGTGCACAATAGTCTTTAGGGAAAGTGGGAGATTGTTAGGATTAGTGCCCTTAAATCCTATTGTATGATGCTATGTATGATATTAAGTATGACAATATGTATGACTTAATATTGTGATTAATAAATTTGTTTTATTATTATTTGAAATAATGGTAACATGAATATTCAGACATTATCATATAGTCCATGAGATGCATAGTATGTGATTTATGTGAAAAGTCATAGAAGATATAAATCACAAGTTCTTTGTAAACTTAGAATTATAGTTCGTAGTCGGTGATGAAATTTGGCATTTTATCTGCGAAGACTATAACATATCAACTAAGATGATTTGTCTTGATCAAGGAAGTGGAGACTTCTAGTTGTTATGTTGATATGTTTTAAGAGTTAAGACATATTGAACTAGACCGCTGTGAGATTTATTATTCTCCTAATGACTGTCAATTGAATAATAAATCTCATGACTTCTATTTACATAAACTCTTAATCCTGAGAGAATAATGGACTTGATCATGAAGTGTAGGTTGCTTTGGTATATCAGGAGTGAGATCTAAAGCTACGGTCAAAACTTTAGTATGTTGGGCAGCCACATTCAGTGTTGATGGAACATATATTCTCAAGATGGAATTCATAGTCTCTTAATGGAGATATAAAATATTCCCTTAAGATAAGTTTAATGGGTATGGTTATTTAGAGTGTTAGGCCTAACCACTTTAGTAAGAAATTACTGAAGTATATATTTATGGAATTGGATTTCATAAATATTTGATGAATAACTTAAAAGGAGTAAACCGATTACTCGAGCATTAAGATGTAGTAATCTACAAAGTGGCAGTCTTCATTTATGACTTTGTACTACTACGAATATTTTATGAAGGGGTTGCATGTACAATAAAGTCTTGGGATATAATTCATTAATAAGGCCTAGAGTGCAATTATATTTATATAGTTGTATTAAATATAATTAATGGTAACTTTGGACTTGTCAAGAGTTGACAGAAAAGCCCAAGGCCCATTGGAGCTAGTGTCTTATTTGTTCCCTTTTGGTCCCACTCCAAGCCACGTACTAAACCCCAACTGGAAAGGCCCAAAAGGCCAGCCCAATTAGATAATCAGTTGTAAGGAGAGAAACATACAATTTTTTTGGAATATACATGAAATGGTGTATGTGAGTGTTGGACACTCATTCATTCTCCTTTGAACAAACTCATAGAAACTGATTGAGAGACCACACTTTTTGGGCGTTAGTGGAATCGGAGTAAAGATTAAAGGTGTTCTCAAGAACTTCCGATCTTTGGGTTTGAATTTCACCACACCAAGGTACACTCTCTTGTTCTTATATTTTGAAACTTACATAGCACATGTTATCAATTGCAAATGAAATAGATCCGTTAATTTGCTGCTGTGTACTTGCATATTTCCATCAATCTCTAGTGGAGTCACCACTGTGAGAGACCGCATGGGGGTGCTCTCAAAGAAAGAGATTTGGGTGCTTAGGGCACCTCTCTTTTGGGTAATTGTGTGAAGTCACCACTTATTTTTTTGTACAAAAAAATAAATAAATAAAATACAATAACATGTCAAAAAAAATTCCTCGAATGTTATTAATTGACTATGGAAATACAATTATATCATGGTAGAATAATTTTACAGGGCTTTGGTTCTAATACAATCTATGTAAAAATTACAAAGTTTTGATTCTAGTTACAATCTACCAAAAACAAAAGACAAAACACTAGTCTACCTATCCAAAAACCTAAGTTCGGGGCTAGGTTACGAAATGGGAAGATGTTAGGCACCCATTCCGCTCAGATAGAATCTGGACTTCTAGGCTCTAATGACCATTATATACCCTTTTGTATGATATTGAATGATATGTATCTAATAAACACTTGGCAAAAAATAATTTAAACAAATTTGTCTTATGAATATGCCCTTTTTTCAAAGAAAAATCAGATCTGTTTTGAAAAGTTAAAAAGAAAAAAAAGGAAAAAAAAAAAAGAGATTTGATTGGTTAAAATTAGAGCAGTTTTTGTAAAGGGTAAAAGAAAGATTTTGTTAAGAAAAATCATATTTGTTTTGAAAGATTAAAAAAATGAGATTTGATTGGTAAAAATTAGATTGGTTTTTGTGAAGGGTAAAGAAAGATTTTGTTGAGAAAAATCAGATTTGTTTTGAAAAGTTAAAAAATGAGATTTAATTGGTAAAAATCAGATCGGTTTTTATAAAGGGTAAAAAGAAAGATTCTGTTAAGAAAAATCATATTTGTTCTGAAAAGTTAAAAAATGAGATTTTTAGAGGAAGATTCATATTCATAATTCAAATCTATTATGCATGCATCTCATATTAAAAAAAACCTTGACCTAATTCTTAATTCGTTCTTTGAAATTCCAAAATCTGCAATTTTAATTATAATGAAAATACAGATTTGTTTTTGTGACAAGAAAAAAATTCCAGATCTGTATTTAATGAAAATATAGATCTGTTTTGGACTAAAAAATTTTTCAAATCTGTATTTAGTGAAAATACAGATTTGTTTTGTATTTAAAAAAAAAAATGTTTTAGTGATTATTAGCAGATTTTGAAATCAAAGAAAAAAAAATTAGAGCATACAATCCACTAAAGAACATATCAAAGAAAATTCTAACTAAGCATATAAGCATGGCAAATATGAATTAAGAACAAGACATAATACAATCAAACATATTAACCAAATTCATGCAATGAACAAACACAACACATTAATTAATAGAAAAGAAAAATAGATAGAAGAATAAAACTAAATACCTCTTGCATGAGCATACCTTTCAATAGAAGAATATTTTAGAAATCAAAGAAATTTTCATTTCTTTGAGGTCTAAAATATTTTACTTACGAAAAAGAAGTTCTTAAAGCCAAGGCTTCCAGAATGTCTTTAATATAAGTGTAGCAGAGAAGTTAGAAATGAAGGGCTAGAAAAGGGTGCTGAATGTTGAGAGGCCTCCCTTATTTATAAAGGTTGGGATGCTTGAAAAATAAGCTGAATGAAATGAGATACAAATTGGAATGCGTCCTTATCTCTAAAAATCTGAAAAAGATAGGTTTTATCTTAATCAGGAGGTTCCCAGGCCTGGCCACGCATTTGGGCCAATTGGCACTTGCCATGTGCCGATCGGCACTCCAAGAATGCCAACAGGCCCTCTTGGGTGCCAGGCCCACTTTTCAGTTTTGGTTTGATTTGGACTCGTTTTTTGACGATTTTTTTTATGGGAATTGCACCTAGACATCTTTTGAATCTGTATTCTAAAAATTAATCCATTTTTCTTGATATTCAAGTCTTAAAAGTGATAATTACCTGATAGATAAATATTCGAAAAAGACTTAATTATCCACAACTTCTTTGTTATCTAATTATCCACTTTATTCCCATGCAAGCAAGCATATTTTGACACTAACCAACAACCAATCACAAAATTATTTAATTAATTTTATTGTTTAACCAATCTAAATTTATTTAAATTAATCATGCGTGGGTCAGTTCCACCCAAACAAAATGCGTGTAGACCGTGAAAACTTGATCATGTGATATCTTTCAATTCGACGGTCCGATTTAGAAATCGAGCATACCATCGTGACGGTTAGAATCTCAAGATCATTTTTATGATATGAAAATGCTTGTAATGCAACTCTAAATTTTGGGTATATGAATGGTCATTCTAGTCATCTTCCAAAATTAAATTATGAGTGCAAAATCGAGTATCTACACCTTCGTTAAGGCCCCGAAAACAGTGTTTTTGCTATTTATAGTAATATTTGTTTTTCCTTAATAAATTTTAGTTTAAAAGTCAAAATAAGGTCCCGTTGGTTTTGGGATGTCTCTACGAGACAGTATTTTCAATTTCTGCAATTATTTAAATTTTGCTATTTTTGGAAAAAATTACTATTTTGCTACCTAATTATGTGATTAGCACAAATTAGGGTTTCTGGGCATTTTCCTAGCCGCTCTAGGATTTCTTTTACTATTTAAACATATAATAGCCTCCAAGGCTGTTCAGTTTTCAAATTTATAAAAAAATACAGGCTTTGTCTATTTCTCACTAGTGGATTCTAGAACCATATCACCTTGTGGATTCAAGGGGCTTCTCATGGATTCAAGGTTTTCATTCAGAAGATAACATAGTCAGTTTCTTTTCCATTCAGAAAGCAACATGTTTGTTTTCTTGTAGCTTCTGTGACATTAATTGGTATCAGAACATTGATTTATCCTGTTTTGATGGTAGGTAGGCACGACAATGACCACCCCATCAATGACGAAGTGGAAGAGCCAGTCCTCAATAGGGCTGAGTTCCAAAAATTTTATGAGGAGAACTAGCAAGTAATGCATGATCTACAGCAAGCAGTCGCTGCCCTACTTGGTAAGAACCTTAATCATGACGACCATGGTAAATGCGATAATAAGAATGCACATGGATCTCATATGCGTGGTTATAATAATCGAAATAAGCCTCCAACCTATGATGAAGATGACAGTGAAGATGATGAGTATGAAGAAAACGTTCATGGAGGATATTGTGGTCCTGTTAGGGAACATGCTCGTGATAATCTGGAGTACCATATGAAGATGGAATTACCTTCTTTCAATGGAGATATGACTATAAAAGAGTTTCTAGGTTAGGTCACTGAAGTGTAGAGGTTTTTATATGGAGACTCCAGAAGATAAAGAAGTTAGGTTAGTAGCCTAGATATTGAATGGGAGAGCATCTACTTGGTGGGATCGTTTGCAATTGACTTGCACTCTTCAAAGGAGAGCCCTTGTGCATTTATGGAGGTGAATGAGGAGGTTGATGGAGGAACAATTTTTGCCACCAGATTATTAGCAGGAACTGTTCAAGCAATACTAGGATTGTCAACAAGGTTCCATAACTGTCAATGCCTACATGGATAAGTGTTACAGGTGTGGTGAAATAGGGCATCAATCTCACTCATGTCCTAAGCTGGCCACTATGAATTTAGTAGAGTAAGTAGAGGAAGGGACTGAAGTAGAGGGTGAAAGATGAGGTAGGAGATGAAGGTGCAGATCCCTATTCCTTTACCCCCAATGAGATCCACAATGATAAAGAGAGTGAGCCCTAAAGGTGGTCCTTAGTCATTTAGAGGCAACTGCTCACACTAAGGAGGGAGTTGAATGATCAACGACACGAGATCTTTCAGGCAAGTTATACCATCAACAAGAGGGTTTGTGACCTTATTTTTTATAGCAGCAGTGTGGAGAACATTGCTTCCAAGAGTTTGGTCGCCGAATTGGGATTGAAGATAGAGAAATAGTACCTCTCTCCATACAGAATAGGCTGGATTAAGAAAGGTACAGAAACTCTTAATACTCATCAATGTCAAATTAATTTTTCTATGGGTAAGAGTTATGTAGATGTGATACTATGTGATGTTGTTGAGATGGATGCATGTCATTTAATTTTGGGAAGACCATGGCAGTATGATGTAGATGCTACTCCTAGATGCAAGAACAATGTGTGTGTTCTTTAAGAATGGCAAGAAAATTGACCCTGGTCCATCAAGGAGAGCAATGTACCCAAAGCTTCTAAAAAAGTGGAGGGGAAACAATCTCTTCTTCTAGTTAACTATAAGGACCAATTTGACAAAGAGGCTAGGGAATCAAAGCAGGCATTTGTGGTTATGGTGACTGATGGAGGGCCCAAAGTAGCACTTGAAATACTACCAGCAGTGCAACCATTGCCTAAGGAGTTTGAGGAACTATTTCTAGAGGAGCTATCTGCATGATTGCCATCGATGTGTGATGTTTAGCACCACATTGATTTGGTCCCTAGAGCAAGCCTACCAAACTTGCCACATTACTGGATGAATCTACAAGAGCGCCAAATCTTGCAAGTTCAAGTGGATGAATTGCTTAGCAAGGGGTAGATTAGAGAGAATATGAGTCCATGTGCAGTACCTGCCCTATGGACACTTAAGAAGGATGGAAGCTGGCACATGTGTGTGGATAGTTGAGTCATCAACAATATTATAGTTAGGTATCGATTCCTTATCCCTCAATTGTATGATATGTTTGACATGTTGAGTGGGTCTAAGTGCTACACCAAATTGGATCTTAAGAGTTGATACCACCAGATTCATATCTGAACAGGTGATGAGTGGAAGACAACCTTCAAGACAAAAGAGGGGCTTTCTAAGTGGATGGTTATGACATTTGGCTTATCAAATGCTCTGAGTACATTCATATGACTTATGAATCAGGTATTGAAACCATTTATTAGGAATTTTATAGTTGTCGATTTTGATGATATCCTGATATATAGTAAGATAGAAGCTGCTAATTACAATCATGTGCATGAGGTACTAAAGGTTTTATTGGCCAACAAGTTGTATGTCAACTTGTAGAAGTGCAGTTTCTTCATAGATAGGTTGTTGTTCTTGGGGTATGTAGTAAGTGTTGAGGGGATCCATGTCGATGAGGAAAAGGTCCATGCTATTCAAGAATGGTGTTGATGCCACCAATTTTTCCCTCCTTGGGGGAGGAAATGGGAGTATGCCTCGGCCGAGTGGACCGGGGCGGAGAAAGGATAGAGTTGCCACCTAGTTTAGGTCTAGGAACCATTTACATAGTGCCTTTACGTGGAAGGACTGATCTTACTACCAGAGTATGGGTTTGAAGTTTAGGTATGATTTTGCATTCTATACTCACACACACACTAGCATACAACATGGCATTTCATCCCAAACCCTAACATACATCTATAATGCTTCTCATATCATCATAAACCCTAGCATACATCTATCATGGTAATCCACATCAAACCTAGCACACATCTATCATGGTAATTATCTTATCCCATCCAAGGCAACAAGCAAGCAAGGTATCTTAAAGGCAACAACATAATAGCAATCAAACAAACATGTTTATCATATTGAAAGCATAGCACATGGACTTTGCATATACACATTCATCAAGGGAATATCAAGGCCATATAACAAACAAATGCATGACTCACGTTTACTTATCTCGCTGCACCATAGTACCTATGCATCAATGCATGGACATTTAAATGCATGTTCATGGCATATCAAAGCAAGAAATAGAAAGAAACCCTAATCTAGCATGTTAAAGGCAAACAGACAATCACACAGAGAAACAGAGACTTAAAAACATAAAAGAAGGTCAAAATAGAGGCATGTTATTTGGGAAAAAAAGAAAAAAGAAACAGAAGCAGAAAACTCAAATTAGGGATTCTAGGCATGAGTATGTGTGCACATACATAGGCCTGCGTACATAGGCCAATTATATGCGTACGCATACTTCGAGCTAGCGTATGCATACTTTGAGCAAGTGTACACATGCAAGGAGCATGCGCATGCAGATATGCCCTGAACCCTAACCTAAGAATATAGAAACAAATAAAACAGAGCAAAACTTAAAACTAACAAATCTAACAACCTAACATACTTTAAAATAGCAAACTACCTAATCCTAGGTTACCTAAACATACCAAAATATAAACAAAGCAAGAATTCAAGAATAAAACAGTATTAAAACAAAGAAATGAAAAGAAAAAGGTTAGAACTCAATACTTCAAACAAGAAGCTTTTCAAGCTTGATTTTGACCGTTCCCCTTAGTCAATCTATTCACAATCAAATACAAAAGTGATTTGTAATCTTAAAACTCGAAAATCAAGACCAGAAAAAGTCCCAATCAAAAGAAAATTGACTTGAGGATGTTTTGTGAAAAACTCTCTCTTTGATTCACTATTTCTAGTGAATCTTAGGTTTTCTCTTAAGATTTTCTGTGTGTTTTGAAAAAGTACCATGTGGCTTATTATATTAAGAAAATAGGGGTTTGGAATGACTCTTAGACGATGTGGTATTCATTCCAAATCTCAATCTTTAATGTAGAAAATTTGCATTTCATAACTTCTGGAATCCTAGCTGCATACGCAGGCTCGTGTTTGCGTATGCATACATCAAATTTGTGTACCTATACGCGTGTATGAGTACACAATCCTAGTGTTCCCATGGTCTTTATTTTCCAAAAATAGCTTTATTTTATTCGTAAAAGAGTTATATTTTCCATAAAATCTTCCTCAAGTCAATTAATAATCTGATCGAGCCCTAGACTAACCTTCGGCTTTAGAATTTTACCATCATTGGGGAATGAAGGCCCAAGTCAAAAAGGGTCCAAAATGCGGTGTCTACAAGTGGCCAACCCCAAAGATAGTGAGTGATGTGTGGAGTTTCATGGCCTAGAAACCTTTTACCAAAGGTTTGTTCAAAATTTTAGTAGCATAGTAGCCCCTATCACAGCATGCTTAAAAAAGGGGAAATTCTGTTGGAGTGAGGCAACAGAACAAAGTTTTGCATTGATCAAGGAAAAAGTGAGTACTACCCCAGTTTTAGCCCTACCTTATTTTGAAGCATTGTTTCAAGTGGAGTGTGATTCATCAGTTGTTGGAATTGTTGCAGTATTATCATAGGAAGGTATGCAGCTTTCTTCATTGAAAAACCTTTTGAGTCCCGAAGTAAGTGGTCTACATATGAGTTGGAGTTATATGCTTTGGTGTGAACTTAAAGCACTAGGAGCACTACTTAGTCTAGAGAGAGTTTGTGTTGTATACAGATCATCAAGCTTTGTAATTTATTAATAGTCAAACTATTATCAATAGAATGCATACCAGGTGGGTTGCATACATACAACGTTTTTCATTTGTCCTTAAAGCACAAATCTGGTGTTACTAACAAGGTAGTAGATGCAGTTAGTCGACAAGTTTCTTTGCTGGTAATAGTCTGATTAAAGGTCATTGGGTTTGATTATCTAAAGGAGCTATATAAGGAAGATGGGGATTTTGGAAGGGTTTGGAGTCAATGTCAGCAGACTGAATTTGTTGTGGATGGCATACACCTTCAAAATGGCTTTCTCTTTCGAAGGAATCAACTATATGCCAGGCAAGATGTTGGCAATCATGTGAGGAAGTGCCCTATATGCCAAGCAACTAAGGGGCAGTCTCAAAACATTGGTTTGTACATGCCACTATTGGTTTCTCAAGCACATTGGGAGGATTTGTCCATGGACTTTATACTAGGTCTCCCTTGAACCTAACGAGGTGTGAATTTTGTTTTTGTTGTGGTTGATAGGTATTTGAAGATGTCTCATTTCATAGCATGTAGAAAGTCCTCAGATGCCATTAAAGTAGCCAATCTGTTCTTCAAAGAGGTAGTGCATTTATATGGTATGCCCAAGTCCATTACCTCTAACCATGATACCAAGTTCCTCAATTACTTTTGGAGGACTTTGTGGAGGTGGTTTGACACATCCCTTAATTACAACAGCACTAGTCATCCTCAGACCAATGGCAAGACAAAAGTAATCAACCAAACCTTACGTAATTTGATCTGGTGTATTTATGGAGAGAAGCCCTAATAGTGGGATCTTACGTTGCCTTAAGCCGAGTTTGCTTACAACAGCACTATTAGCAGGAGCACGGGTAAGTCCCCTTTTGCTATTTTCTATTTCGTGCCCTTAAAGTGCGCTTTGGATTTGGTACCCTTAACTAAGGTTCCAAGATTGAGCCAAGTTGCAGAAGATATGGATGACCACATTCAGGCTGTGCAAGAAGAAGTTAGGCAGAAACTTAAGGCTTCGAATGCTAAGTACAAGGAAGCTACTGATAAGAAGAGGTGTGAGAAGATCTTCAATGTTGGGGATTTAGTACTAGTCTACCTTCAGAAGGAGAGGTTTCCTATTGGTACTTACAATAAATTGAAGGATAAGAAGTATGGGCCGTTTCAGATTACTAAGAAAATCAACAACAATGCCTATGTGGTAGCTCTTCTGCCAGAGATGAACATTTCATCTACCTTCAATGTTGCTAAATTGTATGATTACCATCGTCATAATGAGACAAATAGTGGGAACTCGGGATTGAGTCCTTTACAAGTGAGGTAGACTAATATAGAACAGACAACATAGGCTTTCCTAAAGTAGCATAGGCATTGGAAGTCATGAGGCAAGATCAAGGGGGGGGGGGGGTGCCAGTAGAGGCCAATAGGGTGACGGTATCGGAATTGCATGAAATCTGGTAGGTTGAAGGAAAACGAAATTCTGATCAAAACTTGAAATCACTTAAGCGTCACCTAAATTTAGCAAATTCCTTTGTTAAGGCCCCGAAAACAGTATTTTTGCTATTTATAATAATATTTATTTTTCCTTAATAACTTTTAGTTTAAAAGTCAGAATAAGGTCCCGTCTATTTTGAGACGTCTCTTAGAGACAGTATTTTCAATTTCTACAATTATCTAAAAAATTTTCTTTTAGGAAAAAATTACCATTTTGCCACTTAATTACATGATTAGCACGGATTAGGGTTTCTAGGCGTTTCCTTGCTGCCCTAGGGTTTCTTTTACTATTCAAATATATTGTAGCCTTCAAGGCAGTTTAGTTTTCAGATTTATAAAAAAAAATATAGACTTTGTCTACTTCTCTTTAGTGGATTCCAGAACCCTATCACCTTGTGGTTCAAGGGACCCCTCGTGGATTTGAGGTTTTCATTCAGAAGCTAATGTGTTTAGTTTCTTTTCCATTCAGAAAGCAACGTGTTTGTTTTCTTGTAGCTTCCGTGACATCACATGCATAAACACACACATACATATTTCAAAATGATACACCAATATTAATTAGTTGTGGGCACAAGGGAGTACACCTTGGCCTTGGGTTGGACAATGGCAGAGGGTAAAAAATGGAGTCACCACCTAGATTAGGTCTAGCAACCATATTGGGCCCTTTAGGCCACTCACTTACATGCATAAGTCTGCATACCAGATTATGGGTTCAAAGTTTAGGTACAACTTGGGAAAGTGTTAGGCATCCAAGACCACCTAGCTTGTGCCGACCTCCATTATGTGTTGCTAGGCCATATTTAGATAAAGAAGTTATTAAAAAATCCCTAATTCTTAACTTAAACATTCATCATGTACTTCAATAACATAACACACACAACATATTAAAGATCGCATCATAACATAAAAGGAAACAAATAAAACACATTTAAACGAATATTATATTAAAAAGGAAAAGATAACAATTAAATAAAACACACAAGGAAAGAAAATAAAATAAACCAAACATGGCAAGAATACTCAAACAAATATGGAAAACAATTAAACACAAATAATTAACCTAAACAAAGTCAAGCAGAATGAAATAGCACAAGGAAAAATGATTAAAATAAAAAATAAGATTTTTGTCAAATCTGAGTTCGTGGTGAGTAGGCATACTCAACTATGCATACGCATGGGCATACTTAATGATGTGTATGCATCCTTTAGCACAAATTCAAAAAATCACATTTTTATAGATTTAATCAAACAAAGATATAAACAAATAAGCATGTTAGAAACCCTAAAAATTAAACTAGCATAAACCAAATAACACAAAATATTATCATAACCAAATAACCATGGAACAAATCAAACAAATATACTAAACTAACATAAAATAAATAAACATGTTAAACTTTACATAAAACCAAAATAATGAAACAAGAACAACCAAAATATATTATAAACAATCTAAAATCATATTAACACATATCAAAAGAATAAAAAACAATAAGCAAATCAAATATAAAAATAGAGAAACTATATTAAGAACTCATGTGAATCATATTAAGCAATGGAGGAGTTTATGGGAAGAACACTCACCTTACTTAAAATTATGATTTTGGAGTTTGTTTAATCGACCTCTCAGTACCTACAACACAAAGATTAGATGGATAGAATAAAGAAATTAAAGAACACAATAGTTTTTAGGAATCACAACTCAAGAACAAAGTTTAATTGAAAAAGATTTTGAGTTATCAAATTAGAACATTAGTTTTTGCCTTAGAACTAACTAAATAGAGGTTTTTTGATGATTAAAAAATGTGCTTAGGTTTGTTTGGGAGTTTAGAAGAGATGAACTAGGGTTTTAGAGAAGATGAACAAAGTTTAATCAAAACTCTCTTTAGCTAGGGTTTTGATTGGAGACATAAGGTGAGTATTTATAAGTTAAAATTAGGATTTTCAAGGCTTTTTAGAGGTTTTTGGACGTTCCTAAAGGTCTAGGGGCTGGCCCACATCAAAGAATGATGTTTTGGGCCCTTAAAAATGAAGTTCTACTGCCTAGAAAATGAGTGTGCATACACATCTTTCGAGTGTGCGCACGCACACTTATTCATGCATATGCATACCCTAATTCTTGAAAGCTCTGATGGCCTAATTTCGAACCGTCATAACTTACTCAATATAAATCCAAATTAGGCAAAATTTGTGTTTGAATTGAAGCTCAGGATGTCTACTTTCCAATGAAATAAACCTCACTCAAAATGTTTTGTGGATCAAAAGTTATGGTTAAACATTGAGCTAAGGTCATTTTTCAGTATTGTTTTCAAAGCGATTTAAGTACTTTTGAGTTGTGATTACTTCCAAACTATTGTGAACTCTTTAATTATCCTTGGTTGACATATGTCAAGCTCATAATTGGGCCGGCCCCCTTGGCCCAAAGATTTTTTTTACTTGTTATATTTTTCATTTTTGTAGTTGGGCCTCCCTCTTCCAAAACCTTAAGCTTCCCTCATCTCCAATCAGCCTAGCTAGCCTAGCCCAACTAACAACTATCCAACCCTAAAACTCAACAAAAACAATAAAAGCATTCACAATGGTGATTGTATCATAGCAAATAATCTATTTTACTACCAAAGAACCAAAAAACAATGTGTTATTTGAGAAGCTAAAACTAAATTTTTTCAACTATAATAAACTGGTATAATACCAGTTGACTATAGCAAGTTATTAAAAAAAATACAATATTTTATTAAGATTCTCCTTATTCCTTCAATTAAAATTTGCTCTCTTCCTTTATTATTTTAATGAGTTATTTATATTACTTTAAATGAAGTAGTATCAAAATAGAACATTTGATGTTAGGTGTATTGTAAAATAAGGTGGTAAAATAGATAATGTAGCCTTTTGAGGTGCTAAAAACTAAATTTGTTAGCACCACTACTATGAATGCTCTAACTTATATATATATATATATATATATATATATATATATATATAAAATAATAAAAAAAAAAATCCTAGCCATCCTAATATTAAAAAACAATATTATTTTATGTTTTTTTTTTTTTTTGGTAGATGATTGCATCTTAATGTATTAAGATTTTGTTTATTTATAATTTTTTAATACTATATGAATGTTTATTTGGAGTAAATATATATATATATATATATATCACATGCAGTCAAGCTTAATTTGTGAGAGTGCATCTTGGCTATTAAAACTTGATTTGATGATAACTTTCAATCATATGGTTTGATTGAGGCTTATGACTAGTAATTTTGATCGTTACAACATCAAGATCACTTTGATGAAACAAAATATTAAGGATCCAATGGCCAAAATTAAGTAAGATGCTTATTTCTAAGGTAAAATCACTCTTTTACCCTCTATGTGAGATTAAATATGGGTTGCAAAATAGAGAATCAACATATGTGTAGTCCTATTTCAACGCTGCCCCGGGGGGAGGGGGAGAGAGGTTATCATGTGATGTGACGAAATCTGCCATTGAGTTATAGATACACTAATTTATTCCACATATGACGTTAAGTTACTATATAATCAAACCCTCTTTGTATATTTCAAGCTACAAAAACCATACAGAGTATATATATGCAAGTTACACAAGCATATTTTACTCATACTTCTATTCTCCCTTTCTCTATTTGTACATGTCTTTAATTTCAACATAGGCTCGTTCAACCTTTACTCGACATCACCTACCTTTTCAAATCTCAAAGTTGATCTCACAAATCAGGTTTTGAGCATTCATGCTCTCAAAGTCTCAAATTCGAGTCGACTCTGAGCATTCATGCTCTGTCACGCGCCACTAGGATGTGCACTAAATTTATTCATAAAAACCACAATTCTTTCCAAGCATTCATGCTCAAGATATTATTTCTTATATCTATTAGTGCACGTGTTACTACATTAAAAATTTAAAATTATGACAATAGATAGTAGATACACAATTAAATATTTATTTGAATCACAAAATTGATCAATTTGAAATGTCAATTATTATTATTATTATTATTAGTAACCTTTCATAAATAACAATCTGTCTACCATTGAGAATTTGTCATCTTAGCAATTGTGCCAAAAATCATGAAAGAATTTGAGTAGGTAGACTTCTTGTTTTTTTTTTTTTTTTTTTTTTTTTTTTTTTTTTTTTTAAACCATCATGCTAAAGAACTAGCGAGACTCGTACCTCCAACTTGTGATTGGCTCAAATAACAACCTATAATGACTTAATTAAGCTTATGGTTTGTGAAAAATTTTATTTAGACATGATATATATTATAGAATAAAAGTTGGGTAGTACACAATGGTTTCTTCAAGTGGATATTCTAATTGATTGCCATATGTACAACAACTTTTACTATTATTGTAATCCCATAACTAAAAAACTTCTGAAAAGAAAATATTTCTTAGTAAAAATCTTATCACCACTAAAGTACCAATTTTTTTTAGTTAACAATTTTGTAAAATAAAAAATCATATATAAATTAAAAAAAATATTTTAAATAAATATCAAATTTTATTAAATTATCAGCGATAGGATCACACTTTATTTAAAATAATAATAAAATATTGAAAATATTTATCAAGAAATGAATGATTGGATCGACCGGTAGGCAAATGCCGAGGATGACGATCATGAAGATACTAATGAAATGGTCTTGGAAAAGCACTCAGTATCTCAGATTCTGGTTTGTGTGTAATTTATTTTCATTTTAATTTTCTTTTTTATGCATTAAGAAAAACGCTCTAGATTAAAATTTTCATCATATATGTAATTTTTAAATTGTTGCTTAATTGGCATAAAATATATTGCTATGAAGTGTTGAATTTAATAAAGATATGATGCTAAACTCATAATTTTCACCGTTCAATATGAACTTGTCATATCAATATTTTATGTAAAACTCAGTGTATCTTACTATATACAATAACATCTCAGTAAATTCCTAATTTTTCAAACATTTTTAGATCAAACAATCTAACATCCACTCCCACCAGTAAGCCACAAACAATCATCCAACCCATGCAGTCAAGAGGAGCCGTCAGAGACTTTGCTAGAGCTTCCATTAATGTGGTGGTCGTGACCCCAAGGTTGGATTTTTTTTTCTTGAAGATATCCCCTCAATTTAGGGAAATTATTGTGTACTTCTGGAGTACCATAAATACGTACTCCTTTCTCTCACATGAATGGTGGGTCTTACTAATTAAATTCATGGTGGGACCCATCATTCATGTGAGAGGGGGGAGTACACATTTATGGTACTCCGGGAGTACCTAATAATTTTCCCTCAATTTAATGTAGCTAGTAGAGCTTGAGGAATTAAGGAGACTCATTCGCACTAGCAAGTCTGTACTTAACTGTGTAGTATACAAAATTTTCAAAATTCCTTATGCCCAGAAAATGCCTATTGAGAATATATTCTAGTTTTGCCAAGATAAATAGAAAGGTGGGAGAAAATGGGCAAATGCCCCTTTAAAAAAAAAAAAAAAAAATTCTAGCATTTTGCCCCATTTCCCAAACTAATTAGGGAAATGCTCATGTTATAACTCGATTGTGCAAAAATCGAGTTTCAAAACGCCATTATAGGGTCTTTAAAACGTCACTATAGGTATGGGGTGATTAAAATTAAAAAAAAAAAAAAATTGCATAGAACTCGAGTTCATGGAGCTCGAGTTTCAAAACGCCGCTATAGGATCTTAAAACGCCACTATAGGGCTCCAGAATTTTTTTTTTTTAATTTTTAATTTGTTATAACTCGACTTTCCAAAAATCAAGTTTTAAACTAAAACATGATTTTTAGAAAGTTGAGTTTTAAAAGAGGGGCATTTCCCTAATTAGTTTAGGAAATATGGCAAAACGCTAGATTGTTTTTTTAAAAAGGGCAGAGGCTAATTTTCTCTTGGAAAGCTGCTTTGCCTTTCTCTTGTTTCAATGTTTAGTAGCTATAAAAAGATTGGTAAGTTGTGAAAATATAATTGAAACATATCCCATTATTATTATTATTCAGCATGTATAAATCACAAAAAGAAAAAAAAAAAAAAACATTTGTACAAACAGTTAAATACATAAAAGATTAATGCTAGGACACCCATTCTCACACCTTGATGATGTGTCAACTATTAATTAGATTTCAACTTTTTCAAGTACATGCGGTGGACCTATGTGAAAGTGGTGAAATTCTAATAGAAGTTAACACATAAGCATAGTGTGGGAAGAGTAATTCTTGAGTACTCCCGGAGTACGGAGAACGATGCTACCTTCTCTCACATTCATGATGGGGTCTACTCATTAAATTCATGGTGAGATCCACCAGGAATGTGAGAGAAGGGAGCACAATTTCTTTGTATTCCGGGAGTATCTAAGAATTTTCCGTGTGGAAGAGTAATTCTTAGGTATTCTCGGAGTACGGAGAATGATACTCCCTCCTCTCACATTCATGATGAAGTCCATTAATTAAATTCATGGTGAAGTCTAAGAGAAATTATACAGTTCTCTGGTGGACCATGTCACTTGTCCATCATTCCACTAAAAGACTCCTACTTGTTTAAAATTGCTGAGTCATTAATCAGTTTCTATTTTTTTTTTTTTTTAAATTCTAACTCAGCAATTTTAAATATGTGGAAGTCTTTTAGTGGGATGATGGACCACGTTACTTGTCCACCATGAGGATCTTATAATTTCTCGAAGTCCACCATGAATGCGAGAGAAGTGAGCACCATTTCTTCGTACTCCTTATCATTACTCGAACATTCCAAATTCAAATTCAAATCTAAGTTTCTATATATATTTTTATTGAAAGTTCCTATATTTTTAACTGGGTTTCAAGCCTTTTATCAAAGAAAAAAAAAGTCAATCCCTAGTTTGTGGCCACCACACAAATGGCAATTTAGGTAGTGTTTTTGTTGGCGGCTTCAACCACACTGCTTGGCGGTGTCTCTAGTGGGTTGGGGGTTCCTTGGTGGCTAAGCGGTAGAAGAATGAGATTTTAGTCTGATCAATGACTTCAAATGTTTGGGAAATTGGCTATGAATGAGTAATTATTGTGTGTGACAAGTATTATTCTTTAAGTTGTAAAATGCTGATGTGTCATATTGATATTGGAGAGTGTAAATAGAGGCTTTTGCACTCAGTCCTTACTGAATTAAAACTCTTAAGAAAGACAATGTATTTTTACAAGGTGTGGATGAAAGTGTAATAAAACAAATCTACGGCATTTTTGAAGAAGTGACTGATTTGATAAAGTTTTCCCTTGAGTTAGCAAAATGTTTTCTTTGTTTATATTGGATGTCTGGTGAGTGAAAAAAATGCAGCTTGACTTTGAATTCATTACCTTTGTTAATCAATGGAGCATTTTTATATAAGACAAAATTTATCTACAAAATTAGTTGTAACCTTAGGTTACAACTTTACTCAATATTTTTTTACTAAAAGTGAATTTTGACAAATCTACTATAGGATTACATTTTTTTTCTTATATTTTCCATGCTTGCAAAATTTCTAGAAAATTAAAAATCAATAACTACTTCATCAATAAATTGTTTAAATTGCAAGTTTTTATAATTTAAAATTATGCATAAAATATAAACTTATAGATTATATGGTAAATAATATCTGATTGACACAATATTTGACATGTGTATTAAGAGTATAAAGAACATGCAATTCAATGGTTAAATTTTCAAAATATATTGTAATGTTTATTTTATTTAATAAGATTGTAGTCTAAGGCTTCGTTTGGGAGTTCATAAAGGAATGGAAATGAATGAAATAGAATAATCATAAGGGAATGAAATGTATTAAAACAAGGGAAATTAATAGAAAAGAAAGGAATTGAATGAAATTAAGTAACCTTATTTGGATGTTTTAAAATAAATGAATGGAAGGGAATAAAAATGAATAGAATGTTAGTATAGCTTTGTTTGGGACTAACATAGAGGGAATGTAATAGAATTATTTTATGACAATATTACTATTTGACCCCTATTTTAAAATAAAGGATTGAATATATAAAGGTATTTTGGAAGTTTTAGTAAAAAAAAATCATTAAATTTGATTCCATTCTCTCAAATTCCTCCTAATTTCAGGGGGAATGAAAATTTGAGATTTCAAAAGAATAGAGAGAAATGAGTGTTCCCTCCTTCCTATTTCATTCCATCCCACTTAAACTTCCAAATAAGGGAATGGAAGTCAATTCACTCCATTAAAACTCTCAAACAAGGGATGGAAGAATATTCTAAAATTATTATTTTCATTCATTTCCATTCCAATCCATCCTCTCCTCCCAAATGAGGTTTTAGACTACAACAAATTTTGTAGCTAAATTTTGTCTATTCTGATAAGGCATAATATCAATTTGGTTTATAGTTATATAATTACCTCTCTTTTTTTTTTTTTTTCTTTCTTTTTTTGGTTGAGAAGTTATATAATTACCTTATTATACTAAACATCACTGGACTTAATTACTAGTATAGACATAGAATTTTGTGATTATGAAAGGAAAGGAAACTGAAAATGAATATTGTGATATTGTGAATTTTATTTTATAAAAGCATTGATCTTAATCAGCATGAATATTATGATAAAATAAATATTGTGATATTATAAATATTGTCTTCTTTTTCCTTGACAATTTAGTTGGATGTAATTTTGGTTTCCAACTATCACGTTTTGGGTTGGCTACACTACACAACTATCACGTTTCCAACTATCACGTTACTAAACTAGTTAATATTAAGTTTATGATTAGAAAAGACTAAACATAACTCTAATTTCATTTTGGAATATAAAATAAAAAGTTATGAGAGAAATAATACAAGCAATTTAGGACAACAAAAAAGATAAATGATCACATGCTACTACTATAAAATTATGTATGTTATGATGAATGCATTAATTAAAATATGCTAATATTTTTTGATACATTTTATGTGGGGGAGAGCGGAGATTTCAAATTGTAAACATTTTTGTTAGAAACACACAAAAATACGATGCATCTAGAAGTCATTGGTCCGCAAAGACTAATCTTAAACTAACTCAACTCAACAATTAAAAGTAATATATATATATATATATATATATAATTAATTGTATTAGTAGATTTCAGTTATAAAAAGTTTATGCCCCAATTTTACTGTTTATTTATTTTTTCTTTTTGCTGTTGTTGTTGAGAAGGTCAGGATGTCTCAGTTATAACTTTGTTGCTTTTGTTTATTGAATTTTAGTTATTAAGAAAAAAAAAAAAAAGATAAAGTTTAGTCAAGATAGCAGCCTTACGTGCTATTTGTTTTGACGATAATATTTTCTAGAAAATGAAATATTTTTCAAAAAATATTTTCTATAAAACTATCTCATTTTCCTATGTTTAGTAGCAACCTTAAATAAAAAAAAATAAAAATAAAAACAATTTTCTAACTTTTTTTATTTAGGGTCCGTTTGGATACAGCTGAAAACTGAAAACTAAAAAATACTGTAGCAAAATAATTTTTAAATGTGTGAATAATACCGTGGAACCCATTTTTAATGAAAAAGTTGCTGAAAAATGAAATTTGTGAGTTCGTGAACAGTGCACAGGTGTGCACTATTCACGAAAAAGTCAAACATTTCGGCTCCTAAAAAAAAAAAAAAGTAACTGAAACGCAAACATGCGTCTAGGAGTTGCGCTTCCCAAATGCATACTTAGTTTACGGTAAAATAGAGTAGTTTTTCAAAAAAATTTAGGTGAAAATAATTTCTAAAAATAAGCGACACTCTTTTTTAACCAAATATAGTTTTTCTTTTTTCTTATTTTTTCTTGATGTTACTAAATCCTAAAATATATATATATATATAAATATATATATATATATATATATAAATATATATATATATATATATATATATATTTTAACAAATTTTTTCATTAAACCAGCGTTTGAACTTTGTTTACTCTTCGTTTTCCTTGCCTCGCATTTCCTTGAGTAGTCCCATCACTTTTGGTTAAAACAACAAAGCAGTCCACCAAAAAAGTTAGGCGAAAACATTATTTTGATCCCTACATTTTAGTAGCAGTCAATTTGATCACTACTATTTTCAACTTGCAACTAACTTGGTCTCTATTGTTAACTTACTAACGGAAAATGTATATGTGGCAAATGGTGTGCATTATTAGCACACTTGAGGCAGACATGGCTTATAAAATATTATTAAAAAAATATTAAATAACTTTAAAAAAAAATAACATGTAAGCCAAAACAATATATAAAATATATCACACACAAAAAAAACATAGTTTTCTCTCTCCACTGATTGTTCTCATTCTCCATTTCCCCAAATTCCAAATGATTCTTGCAAACTCCACCACCTTCTTTGCCTCTTCTTCCTTTACCTTCTGTCATCAAATTATATTTCCTATTTCCTCTTAATAAGAGCATCTTTCATCAAATCCAAATCTCCAACTATCTTTGATTGATTATAAAGCTAAACAAAACAGAGAAAAGGAGTTTCAAATTCCAATTCAAAAGTCAAATGCAAAAACCACTAACAATAAACGGTAAAGGAAAATAGAATATGTACAAGCAACAGACATATATAGACAAACCTAAAATAATCTCCACTTCAGTCAAAATATTTGTTTTCCCTCATTTTCTCAGTAACCAAAAAAAAAAAAAACCCGAAGCCATATCTACTGGGTTTACCCAAAAAACACAAAGGAAAAAAGAAAAGAAAAGAAAAGAGAGATTAGAGAGGGGAAATGGTTGAGGCTCAGATTGGGCTCTCCTATTAGGCAAGTTAAAGGGGCACCATCTTGGCTGCAACAAACTACACCACTCCGTTGTATGTTATTTTTAATTTGATAATTTGGAGTGCCTGTGAGAACTTGAAAAATCTTAGGTAGTGGGGTGAAATCGAGAGTAGAAACAAAATTTGGAATTTGGGGAAATGGCGGAGAAGAACAAACGGGGAGAGAGGTATTTTTTTACGTTATTTAATATTTTTTAATAATATTTTATAAGCCATGTCAGCCTCAAGTGTGCCAGTAATGCACACCGTTTGCTACATATGCATTTTCCGTTAATAAGTTTACGATAGGGACCAAATTGACTGCAAGTTGAAAATAATAGGGACCAAATTGACTGATACCGAAATGTAGAGACCAAATTGATTGTAACCAAGGGCGATGTTACCTTAAGGCCAGGGGGTTCAAATGAACCCCCTGACTTGGCCAATTTTTTATTTTTTTATATCTATATAATTTCTAATAAAAAATTTTGGAGTCCTTAAAATAAAATTTTGAACTCCTTGACCTTAAATATAAGTTTGAATATGATCATCTTAATGTTACTTTTACAATATTTTCACAATAATTTAACAATAAAGGTTAAGTGGCAAGTTGTAATTAGTTTTTATTATGACCCCCAACTAACACCACTTTTTTCCTACCTTTAACAACTTGTCACTTGGGTTTTATTGTGAAATTGTTGTGTCAATAGCACAACTCTTAAAATATTTAATTTTATAAGAAAGAAAAAAAAAATGTTTCAAATTTTTGCTCATTCGTTAAAAAAAAAAAAAAAAAAAATTTATTTTCCAGAACTTTGACTTACTTTTCCATTAATAGCAGAATAAAATTGTTTTTCCCTGCCCTTTTCTTCTTCATCAACAAAAAAAGTACACCACAGTTACAACTAACAGGTTTTTATTTATTTCTGTGATTATTGCTTCGTTCTCTCTATCTTTCTTTTTTTCTTCTATACTTTCTTAGTTTTTCTCTCTTTTTGATCAAGGAGTTTGATAAATGCTCTATAGATTTCCAAATACAAGAAATCTTTTTGTGCTTGCTCTAATTTTGAGAGACTGGCCACGTGTATGGTTAGGAAGTCATACACTTTAAAAGTAATGTTGGAGCATTTTAATATTAATTAATTAAAATGAATAAATATTACAACATAAATGTAAAGATGAAGGAGTGAATATGGAAGATAAGGAGTTAGTGAAAATGTTTAATCTCACATTGAAAATAAGAGAGACAATTTTATTCTTTTTAATTTTGGTGATTAATGGGCTAACATGAATTGTCTCGGATATTGGGTTAGATACGTGCGCAAAGGGGTGGTGAAGGGTAGAGGTATCAAAAATGGAAATAAATCAGCCTCTTGGATCCTCCTACTTGACAGCCCATCAGATTAATATCCAGCAATTAATCTTGTAACACCCATTACATCAGAATAATGGACCTAATTAATCAGATTAATTTGGGTAGTAATTTTGTAAGGCCCATTGAGCCTATAAATAGACTCATTTAGACTCAATCCATGTTACTGCAATATACGCACACAAAAATAAAGAGGTTCTTGGCAAAGAAGGGTGTTCTTTTTTGTGGAGCTTTGGGCTTAAACACTTTGTGTAGAGGTTGTTTTAGCCATACGACATATGTTGGGCTGTTGTATCTAGGGGGAGACAAGTCAGAGAAAGTCTGCACCAGTTACAAAGTTTAGCCAACCAAGGGCTTGAATCTCCTTAAAGAGAGCGAGTGCTGCGCCTCAGTCCAAATAGTATTATGTAATTTTTCTCTCTACATTAATAATATTCAGAAGTATTATTCAGTTTCTTTTTGTGTTATTTCCATTATTATTGTGTTTGCACCAACAATTTTAAGGAGATTCAACACATGGAGCCTACACAAGAGAAACCAAATGATCCTGTTGGAAATCTTAACAAGCTCTTTCGCTTTAAGAGAGCCCACTTCAAGAGGTGGAAAGGAAAGGTCCTCTTCTACTTGAGTCTTCTCAAAGTCGCCTACATCCTCACTGATAAGTATCCATCAAAGGTTTCTACCGATGAGATGAGTGAGGAAGAATATAGTCTCTATCAAGAAAAAATAGATAAGTATACAAAAAATGAATATAATTGTTGCTCTTATCTTTTGAATTGTCTTGCCAATCATTTCTATGATTATTATGATACAACTTATAATTCTGCCAAGAAAATTTGGAAAGCTTTACAAAGTAAGTATGATACTGAGGAGGCTGGTGCAAAGAAGTATGCTGCTAGTAGATTTTTCCGTTACCAAATGGTGGATGGAAAATCGATGATGGATCAAGAACAAGACTTCCAAATGATTATGGTAGAATTGAGATCCGAAGGCTCAAAGATTGGAGACAATTTGGTGGTAGTTGGCATAATTGATAAACTACCACAATCTTGGAGGGAGTTCCAAAAGACTTTACGACACAACCAAAAAAAGACATCCTTGGAGACTTTGATCACACGCATCCGTGTGGAGGAGGAGGCTAGAGGACAAGATGCACTCATGACACAGGAGAGCAATGGTAATTCCACCACAAAGGTAAACCTTATTTCAGCCAATAATAATATGCTCAAAAATCATTTTCCTAGAAATGGTCAATTGAAGCCTAAAAAAAGAGTTTTCAAAAATAATAATAGATCTCAAGGAAGGGGAAACCCGAATAAAAATGACAATAAGAACCAATGACCCCCTTCACAAGATCAATTTAATTGATCATGTTTTGTCTGTGGCAAGAGTGGGCATATTGCTCGATTTTGCAAATTTTGGAAATGTGAATCTATCCCGAAGGCTAATGTAACTGAAGAGCCTTTAGTGGCTATGATTACAGATATCAATATGGTGCAATATGTTGAAGGGTGGTGGGCAGATTCTGGTGCTAATAGACACGTCTACTATGACAAAAATTGGTTCAAGTTGTACACTCCTTTTAAAGAAGAAAAAACTGTTATGCTTGGTGACTCTAGCAAAACCAAGGTTCTTGGGAGTGGTGAGGTTGAATTGAAATTCACTTTTGGACGTGTGCTAACATTAAAAGATGCACTTTACACTCCGTCCACGAGGAAGAATTTGATGTCAAGTTTTTTGCTTAACAAGGCTAGCTTTAAGCAAACTATGGAATCTGATAATTATGTAATCACTAAAAAAGAATTATTTGTGGGTAAGGGTTATGCTTGTGATGGAATGTTTAAATTGAATGTTGAGAATAATAAAGCATCTACTAGTTCAGTTTATATGCTTTCTTCTATTAATTTTTGGCATGCTCGTTTGTGTCATATAAATAGTAAATATGTGGGAATCATGAGTAGTGTAGGATTAATTCCAAGACTATCAAAAGATTTTGAAAAATGTGAAACTTGTAGTCAAGCTAAGATTGCAAAAAAGCCTCATAAAAGTGTTGTAAGAAATACCAAATTGCTTGAGTTAATTCACTCCAATTTATGTAGGGAATTTTAACTCGTGGAGGAAATAGATATATTATCACTTTTATTGATGATTTCTCAAAATATACAACTTTTTATTCGTTGAAAATAAAAATGATGCTTTTGAAAAATTTCAAGATTTTTTAAAAGAAGTTGAAAATCAATTTGATAGAAAAATAAAAAGAATAAGAAGTGATAGAGGTCGTGAGAATGAATCAAGTGCATTCAATTCATTTGTTTAGTCTTTGAGAATTATCCATGAAACTACTACACCATATTCACCTGCTTCTAATGGTGTGGCTGAAAGAAAAAATAGAACTCTAGTTGAGTTAACAAATGCTATGTTAATTGAATCTGGTGCACTTTCACATTTTTGGGGTGAAGCTATTTTAACTGCATGTCATGTTTTGAATAGGGTGCCACATAAAAAGTCACATACCACATCTTTTGAGATGTGGAAAGGGCATAAGCCAAATTTGGGATATTTGAAAGTATGGAGTTGTCTTGCTTATGTAAGGCTTACTGATCCTAAAAGACCTAAATTAGGTATAAGAGCTACTATCTGTGCTTTTTTTGGTTATGAGATTAATAGTGTAGCCTATAGATTTTTTGATCTTGAAAAAAAAATAATTTTTGAATCTGGTGATGCAATTTTTCATGAAGAAAAATTTCCTTTTAAATTGAAAAATAGTGGGGGTGAAGAAAATATTTTGTCACAATCTAGTTCTTCTACTTCACATTTACAAATCAAGAAAATTTTGAAATGGAACCTAGAAGAAGTAAAAGAGCTAGGGTAGAAAAGGATTTTGGTCCTGATTATTATGTTTTTAACATTGAGGAAAATCCTCAAATTTTAAAAGAGGCGTTAACATCACCTGATACTATTTTTTGGAAAGAGGCTGTAAATGATGAGATGGAATCTCTAATTTCTAATAGAACTTAGAAATTAGTAGATCTTCCACCGGGTTGTAAGACCATAAGTTGTAAATGGGTCCTTAGAAAAAAGTTGAAACCAGATGGATCGATAGATAAGTTTAAAGCTAGACTTGTTGCAAAAGGCTTTAAATAAAAAGCTGATCTTGATTTCTTTGATACTTTTTCTCCAGTTACAAGAATTACATCTATTAGATTGTTAATTGCTATTGCTGCAATTTTTGATTTGAAAATTCATCAAATGGATGTAAAAACTGCTTTTCTAAATGGGGACTTAGAGGAAGAGATTTATATAGATCAACCCAAAGGCTTTATCAAGCCTGGACAAGAAAGCAAGGTATGTAAGCTAACTAAAACCCTATATGGCTTAAAATAAGCACCTAAGCAATGGCAAGAAAAGTTTGATTCTTGCATGATCGAAAATGGTCATAAATCAAATAAATGTGATAAATGTATTTATTCTAAATCATGGAATAATTTACATGTTATTGTTAGCCTCTATGTGGATTATATGTTGATTTTTGGCTCAAATATGCATGTTATAAATGAGACAAAAAATATGCTTAAAAGCCATTTTGATATGAAAGATCTTGGTGAGGCTAGTTTTATTTTGGGCATGAAAATTACTAAAACATGTGATGGAATATTTCTTGATCAATCACATTATGTTGAGAAAATATTAAGAAAATTTAATTTTCATGATCACAAAAGTGTAGCTACTCCTTCTGATTCTAGTGTTCATTCATTTCCTATGAATAATGATAATGAGATTTTTAATCAAAAAGATTATGCTAGCATCATTGGTAGTTTGCGTTGTCTTACTGATTGTACCGGACCTGACATTGCATATGCAGTAGGAGTACTTAGCAGATTTACTAGCAAGCCTAGTAGAGATCATTGGCTAGCTATTGAGTGAATCATGAGATATTTAATTAGTACCAAAAGCTATGGTTTATTTTATAAAAAGTACCCTGCTATGATTGAAGCTTTTAGTGATGCCAATTGGAATACTTTGTCATGTGATTCTCTCTCTACCACTGGTTATATTTTTACCTTAGGTAGTGGTACTATTTGTTGGAAATCTAAAAACAAACAATAATTGCTAATTTAACAATGGAAGCTAAATTAATAGCATTAGCTTCAGCTAGTGAAGAGTCAAATTGGCTTAGAGATTTTTTATATGAAATTTCACTTTGGGAAAAGCCAATTCCACCTATATTAATTTATTGTGATAGCACTGCCGCAATTAGTAGAGTTAAAAACCGTTACTACGATGGTAAATCCATACCTATAAGAAGAAAGCACAGTACTGTGCGTTCTTATTTGAGTAGTGACATCATAACTGTGGATTATATTAAATCTAATGATAATCTTGCAGATCCATCTACCAAGGTCTTGGTAAAAGATAGAGTCTAGAATACATCGAGGGGGATGGGACTAAAGTCCATAAATTTATGAGTCATGTATGAGGATACCCAACCTAAGGATTAAAGATCTTGAGAATTGGGTTTAATGGGAAAAACGAATCATACGTTAATCGTAAGAAATGCACTAAATTTTTTAATTATTTATTTTGTAAATAATTTTTTAAATTGTTCATCCTTATGATGTAAGTGCATTTATCCTGTAATGTGGAAAGGTTAAGTAAAAAACTCTTAATGAAATTTGTAACTCATATGAGTGGGGTGTCAAAATTACAGGAGCACTATTGACAAAATTTCACCTATGTGAGTGTGAGGGTGGGACCGCTCCCTATGAGATTTGGACTTAATCTCAAATACACTCATGAAACTAGAATCAGCACACGGCCATAAAGTGCTAGCTATAAAAGCTCATATCAACACCTGAGTTGTTATGTGTAAGTGGTGACACTTAATTTTCCTAAAGCAGTCCTAATTCAAGTTGGAGACCACTACTACTCTGGAGTTGAGATCACTGTTTTACTAAGTGAAGGTTCAATGCAGAGTACACCTTCATGATGCATAGTGACTCGTCTTTGCTTGGTAATCTCTCTTTAACTAAAAAATTTAATATTAAAATGAGTGGGGGATTGTTGGATCATTTTAATATTAATTAATTAAAATGAATAAATATTACAACATAAATGTAAAGATGTGGAAGTGATTTTTTTTTTTTTTTTACAAGATAGAATTTCTACTCTAGCTAAATCTAAGTGTATATGTGTGTGAAGCTCCCTCCTGGAAACTTGAACCTTGGCCCTTACCCCCCCCCCCACCTCACAAGTATTTATACTTGTGGAGTGACCACCGCACCAAGGGTGCGCGGTGGTGATGTGGGAGTGAATATGAAAGATGAGGAGTTAGTGAAAATATTTAATCCCACATTGAAAAAGAGAGAGACTATTTTATTCTTTTTAATTGTGGTAATTAATGGACTAACATGAATTGTCTCAGATATTGAGCTAGATACGTGCGCAAGGAGGAGGTGAAGGATGGAGGTATCAAAAATGGAAATAAATCAACCTCTTGGATGCCCGAATTAATACTCCATTTTTATTGTGGAAAATGAAGAGCCATTAACCCACTTAATGGACTATTTATTTAGGTCTTTTCGTTCTTTAGAAACTCCTTATCTCACCATTAATTGTGTAACTCCAGTCCATCAGATTTGGGCTTGAACACTTTGTGCAGAGGTTGTTCTAGCCATACAACACTTGTTGAGCTATTGTATCCTAGGGGAGACAAGTCAAAGAAGATCTGTATCGGTTACAAAGTTTAGCCAACCAAGGGTTTGAATCTCCTTAAAGAGAGCGGGTGTCGCGTCTCAATCCAAATAGTGTTGTGTAATTTTTCTCTTCACAAGCATTTATACTTATGGAGTGACCACCGCACCAAGGGTGCGCGGTAGTGATGTGGGAGTGAATATGAAAGATGAGGAGTTAGTATAAATATTTAATCCCACATTGAAAAGGAGAGAGACTATTTTATTCTTTTTAATTGTGGTAATTAATAAACTAACATGAATTGTCTCAGATATTGAGCTAGATACGTGTGCAAGGAGGAGGTGAAGGATGGGGGTATCAAAAATGGAAATAAATCAACCTCTTGGATGCCCGAATTAATACTCCATTTTTATTGTGGAAAATGAAGAGCCATTAACCCACTTAATGGACTATTTATTTAGGTCTTTTCGTTCTTTAGAAACTCCTTATCTCACCATTAATTGTGTAACTCCAGTCCATCAGATTTGGGCTTGAACACTTTGTGCAGAGGTTGTTCTAGCCATACAAAACTTGTTGAGCTGTTGTATCCTAGGGGAGACAAGTCAAAGAATCTGCATCGGTTACAAAGTTTAGCCAACCAAGAGTTTGAATCTCGTTAAAGAAAGCGAGTGTCGCGTCTCAATCCAAATAGTGTTGTGTAATTTTTCTCTTTACATTAATAATATTCAAAAGTATTATTCAATTTCTCTTTGTGTTATTTCCATTATTATTTTGTTTGCACCAACAAGTAAAAACTTATATTAGTTACTTTTTTTTTTTCTTACTTTCACATTTACCATTAGTCTAAATCCAAGAGACTAACCACATGTATAATTAGATATTTAATTATATTTGTTTATGCATTCAATAGTTAATTAGAAAAAAATTTAATTATTTTATTTTTTTACTTGTGCCCATGAGAAATTCCTAACTTCACCACTACTAACCCCCCAAAAAAAATCCTGAAGCCGCCACTAACTTATTAAAGTGGCTAATTGTGAATAATGAACAATAATCTTTTTCGTAATGATCCATCAATTTTTTTTTAATTTTTTTATTATCACTTATAGTCGACTACATTAAAATTGTGGCAAAAATTGTAACATAAAAGATTGGTGTTCTTAGACTTTTTCGATTAAAGAGCAGTATGAAACAGACAAACCCATTCCTCCTTACTTGCTGTAGTTCTCGAGCAACCTCCTATTCTCACATAATCCTCACTCCCTCTCCATTGACAACCACATACAAGGGAAAGGAGACTGAAATCTAAGATTAAAACAGTTGTTTCAACAGTGGATCAAAGCAGCATGAAGATTTCTCAGTCAAGGGTGGCAGCTCCAGCGGCTTCTTCAAGTATTGGTTCTGAGGACTTTTATGGACGTCCGACACTTCTTTTACGAGGGCACAACAAATTTTTTTTTGTTTTTGTTTTTAATATTTGAAATATACTCATCGAATATGATTTAATAGGAATATGATAGTGTGTATTAATATTTATTTTTTCAGATCATTATTGAAATTAATTAAGGTGCACATATATAATGTCGCAGTCCTTTAAAATCACTTACCATCGATTTTCAACACTTATTTTATTTTATTTTGCCAATTATCAACCCTTATTTATTAATGGAGTGCACCAATGTGGTCTTAGAACGTTACATATATAATGGAAATTTTATTAGGTAGTTTGGGAGTATACTCTCTCCCTTTCACATGGGGATAGGTCTCATGGTAGGTAGGACCCACCCTTATGTGAGAGGAAAAGAGTATACTTCCGGAGTATCCAATAATAACCCTACATAATGTACACATAATCAAATGTTCTCTGTCTTTTACTTTTAAAAAAAAAAAATACATAATTTGTTGGGAATAATACACAAAGTAATAAAGGAAGAACAATAATAACACAAAAGACAAACAAAATTAGATAACTTGGAGGCACAAAATTTTTATTGTTAGACAATATTTGTCTCCACACTCTTGTTGCTAAAGGGTTATCGCAAATTTGTCCCCAGAATACTACCAAATTGTTGGGTTCTACAGATAGCAATTCTGGAGAATAAACATAGGATTTCTTGTGTTTCCTCTAACTTACTATTTCATCTAGGACTATTTTCTTACTATTTCGATTGATTGAACCAAAGTTTCAATCAATTGAAAATGTTGGATTTCGAATTTTCACTTAGAAAATTCCAAAACTTGAATTTTAACTTTAACAACTTTATTAAACAATATTCTCCAAACTCAAACATTATTATTAAAACTTATCCATGTATATACTTATATATACAACATAATCAAATGTAATTTTTTTTTAAAATTTCAAAATAAAGCAAAAAATATTTTAATCCACTTAATTGTGTGTATTATTTATTTATTTTCTGGAAAAAGCTTATCTCCAAACTAGTTTGGAAGAATATTTCTCCAACCCTTATGTGACGGTGGAAAAGACAATTCATGTGTAATTTTAGATTTTTAGTCGCATGAACTTTTTAATGAGTCATGTGAGTTATTTAAATAATATATATATGGTGTTATAAATCGACATGTAGTCAATTGGGAGATATTATTTCAAACTAGTTAAGAGGTAAACTTTGTTATAATTTTTGTATTACTTATAATTTTTTTTTTCCTTAAAAAAAAGGTAACATTTTAAAAATGTAATATAGATTATTCGTTAGTTTCTCTCCTCTTTGTCATAGGAGATGATGATAAAAAAAAAAAAAAAAAAAAAAGGTTTGACTCCAAAATGGTTTGGAAATATCTTTTTTAACTAATTACGTAATAATTTATAAAACTATCTATATGTATTTGTAGGGACACGATTTTAATGGCGCAATCCTTGTCGATCAAGTCTTGGCCCAAGAAGTCCCACACAATGAATTTTTCTGTAGAGTATGGGCTAAAGAACTTGGTTTCAGTTAGCTTAAACGGTTTGTTGCATGGATTCAGGGAATACAGAAACAAGAACAAAAGAAAATAGAAGTGAAGAGAGATCCTTCTCAAATGATAAGGTCTCAAACTTGATTAATGAACACAGATTAATGCAGTAAAATTTCTTTACAGTGTTCTCTCATCCTTTTTCTCCGTCCCCCCTCTTGGGGGACTTCTTACATATTATATAGGCCCTTTCATATCATCAGGGCTTTACACTTGTTGATCATCCAAACCCCTACTTGAGCACCTGTCCCATCAGACACCCCTATCAATTCTTTGTGAGTTGCGGTAGCCAAGGTAGCATTGTTCAGGGGTCTTCTCTTCATTAATGCGGCCAAGAGAGTAGTTGTAATGCATTTAATGTGGTGGTGGCAGCCTTTGCTGAGATATCTCGGGTTTCCTTCCTTTTTACGTATTTGCAAAATGGACTGTAGGGGCTTGGACGCGCCTTTGATCTGGATTTTACAGTGTCCGAGGAGAAATTACTCCTCAGACATGTTCTCTTTGCCCCAATGGGCCTAAATAAGGATTGCTTGGGCCTCGATGGCTCCTTGGACGGGCTTCGTTCTCGGACGGGCCTAGGGCCCAGTTAGCCTATTATTTTGGGCCGGTCCCCACAGTATTATTAAAATAAATTACATGACTCATTTAAAAATTCATATGACTAAAAGTACACATGAATATAATATCTTTAATCATCACATAGTAAGATATAACAAGATAATTTCAAGCCAATTTGGAGTCAAACTTTTTCACCTTGAAAACAATAATTTGCTCTAATCATCTTTGATGACTTCAGATTCTATCTAAAAAAAAAAAGACTTTAATTAGAAGTTAAACTAATTGGACTTGAAAACACTAATTCGCTCATAATCTATCTTAAAAATAGAGACTTTTGATTCTCGACATGGCAATAGTGGGATGGCGAAGCCCACGTGATCACCTCTTTTTTTTGTTTCTATAATTCTATCTCATCTCTCATCTAAAACACTTTGGCATAATCACGTTTCTTTTTCTCCTCTTCAATCGATCGTCTTCATTTTCCCATTCACCTTTTCCATTATTACCTTTTATTCATCGCCCATCAATCATGTTGCTTTTAGTTTTGTCCAATCACTCAATAAAGGGGACTGCAAAGTTCCTAATCATTCAACCCAAGAATGGCGACTAGCTGGAGTATGTGAATCATGCTAAACAACCTTCGAAGCTGTTGCATTTAAAAATAGAGTAGAGATAAGAGCATCCTCAACAACGTTGTTAACTTGACTAAAAAGTTAATTTAGCAACCAATTCTCCAAAATTGTTTCCACAGCAAAGAAGTTATCTTAAAAAAATTTGACTTTGAGTATTTTAATATGTTGATAGTTGTGATTGTTATTTATTGTGTTTGATATATTATTTTATTGTGTTGTTTATATTATTTTAATGTGTTGAATGTTAAAATAAAACATTTGATGTTGGGTGTATTATAAAATGTGATGTTCAAATAGATAAAGTATTGAATTGCTAAAGCTAAATTTTTTAGATACTTTACCGTGAATGCTACCATCAATTGATAAGGGAATTAAAAAGCAATTCTTGAATTTTCTTACAAAGTTTTTTCTTTCGTGTTTCCACTTTCCATACTATTTCTCATTGACATAATGTCAACCTTATTTATTTTAGAATGATATTTGTGGGGCCAGAGAACTTGTGACCTCGGCCCACTTTGCGTTAGGGCCCAAGGCCCAAGCCGAGGAGGGACATTGCCGAGGACATACAGTGAAAGTCCAAATGGCCTAGAGATATAGCCGAGGACGATTCTGTCCTCGGCATCCCAAAGCGCTCTTGAAAGAAAGGGCAAGTACGGTATAGGAACAGTTTAAGGAAAAGCTGAACACCTCCGCATTGATGGAGAAATGACCCCTGAACAATATGGCGATAAAGGACAAAGGAAAGACTGCCATTAGTACAATTAAAGACTCTGCACCTGACAGAGCAATGCTTTTCAGCTTTTACAACCACCCCCAACCACTTTGGGTATGGGCTGATAGAACAAGTATCAGCCCTAGGAAGCTAAACCTACACGTGGACGTTGGAGGGAGGGTAAAGGCTAGTATAAAAAGAGAAGTAAGCAATCCAGAAAGGGGGTTGGGAAAAAAGGCCAAGAACCAGAGCCTCCCAGGCCGTGCCGAGGAGAAAGACTTCTTGGGCAAACATAGCTCACCTCTGTGCGTCCACCATGAGCACCATGACTAACCACTGTCCAATGACCAAGGCCTAGCCTTTCAGCCCACTCTCTACAAATTTATTGTTTGGGCCTTTAACGTACGAACCCAATATCAGTTTGGGATCGTTACAAATTGAGTTCTTACAATATTAATAAAGGTTTTTTTTTTTGGTGAGTATTTGGCTACTCTTTAGGTGTATATAGTCTCCAGTCTAATACACATCAAGTATTAAAATGAAGCATCCTTTAAAAATGGTGCATGTTTTTGTTTAGAGATTTCGAACATCGAATCTCATAACCAATTTGCATGATGCATTATCATATGCTAAAAAGGTATATATATATATATAATCTTATATTAATCGCTAATAAATGAAGAATAATTAAGTATTTATCTTTACACAACCAAACACACTAACAAATTGTTGTAAAGTATCCCTAGGGTGCCCGATCTTAAAGACAATTATAATCCAACAACATGAATGTTAGAAGTTACTTCAAATTCACTGTTGAACTTGAACTTTGTGTAAGTTTAATGAGATTACATGAAAGCAAAAGGGTCCTTATAATTGTCAGCCACCATACTCAGTCTCTTGATGCGTCCTAACTCCTAATTGCATAGCATATAAATATAAATATATATATATATATATATATATATATATGTCTACATGTGTATGCAAATTATGCCACATTCTTTGCAAAATATATAAATCATGATCAATGAATACTTCATATTGTCTATATATACATATATAAATAAATGTATATATTTGTTCATAAAATTAATTAATTTAATATGAAAATCTTAGAGCTTGGAAATGATTATTGCACTTCTGACTGTAGGCAAAACAAAGACTTGGTCAAGCAATTGAGTTCACCGTCTCCTACTACTAGTTCAAGGGAATTGCATTTTCCACAAAATGGTTGGGAGCAGTTCAAAGCGTGCTTATGAAAATAACACTTGTGTCCGATTGGTGTAGTCCTTAATACAATGAGCTTTATTTTGCTGTCCGTCTGATCTTAATTCGCTGTTTGGAATATGGTTCTAGAAGAAAGGAGAGAAAATGTTAGTTGGAACAATTGCATTTATATGTGCATTGAAAAGAATATTTGAACCCCTTGGTTGATTTTAAGTGGAATTTAATCAATTTTTAACAAATAAATTACAAATTAACAGGTTATTCAATTTCAATTATTATTGGACATATTGGTTAATTACCATGTATTATAAACTTCACTAAACAAAAAGCACAAAGTAGTAAAGTAAAGAACACAAAAAATTAAAAGGAAAAGTATTATATATTAGCTAAGAGTTTATACCTTAGCTATCGATGTATCTCAAAGGATTTTATATTAAATTATTGATTAATGGTGTTAAAACATTGACAAGATAGCCTATTATGTGCTTTTTGTCTTTGAAATTTCAAGTAAGCACTATTGTATATTGGTTCCTTTGTCAACTTTCACTAATTTTCATTCTTATGCGTCTAACAAAGCAATGATATGTCATTTTTTAAATGATGCGGCAATTATTTTTATTATAAAAAAATTACATGTCAGCAAACCTCACCACCCTCCACATCCCAATCTCTCTCATCCGACTTCCACCGCCTTGAGTCTGCTGTTGTCTCTGGAGCCAATGGCAGCTCCACCTTATGTCAGGGTGGTCACAGGACCACCCTGACTTGCAAAAAATTGTGTATATATAGTTGTAAAAAAAAAAAATTATATACTAAACTAACTTATTTTGACTACTATAATAAAAATGTTAAATACTCTGACTTGAGAATCACAAAAATGCTTTTGTCACACACACATATATAAATATAAATATATATATATATATATATATATATATATATATATTGTTTATATACATATATAAACAATAATTTTTCACCACTTTTGAGATGACAACTTGTTATTGATTTTCACATTAACATATCACTAACATCACTTTGTTATTTATTATTACAAACTTATCGCTCACAATTGGCATTAAAAAAAAAAAAAAAAAAGCTGAAAAATAATATGTAATTTTTTTTTTATTTTGTTTAATTTTTTTTTTTTTTTGTTTATTTTTTGGCTTCTAACTATAACATAACTGAACTACCGACACTCTTATGTGTGGCTCAATCAAGCTCCTATAATAATGAGTTAATTAAGTTTATGATTACAAAAGACTAAACATAACTCTAATTTTATTTGGGAATAAAAAATTATGAGAAATAATACAAGCAATTTAGGACAACAAATTAAAAAGATAAACGATCACATGTTACTACTCTTATAAAATTATGAGAATAAGGATCCGTTTGGATACAACTTATTTTTACTGAAACTAAAAACTAAAAACACTGTATCAAAATAATTTATAATTGTGTGAATAGTACCGTAGGACACGTGAACAGTGTATGAATCCATGCGATATTTCTGTTCATGTGCTGAAAAAGAAAAAAAAAAAAAGGTGAATTTGAATTTATACTATATCTTTATTAAATTTGAATTTATATATATTTTTTTAGAAAAAGTTTCTTAATATTTGTTTGTATCACACGTCGTAAAATTAATATATATATTTTTTTTCTTTTCAAGTACGTAAAATTTTTATCTTTACAGGCTTGCAGAGTACAATGGATTATCCTCTCTCCTCTCCGGGAAGGCGACGAAAACAATAATTTCTATGATGCGTTCAGAATTCAGATTCTCAGCACATTGCGGTAGCAGAATGATAAAGCAAAAGTGATAGGCACTAGTCAATGGCCAAGCCCGCCCACGTGATGCCCTCTGTTTTGCTTTTTTATCTTTTGTCTCATCTGTAACCCTTTTGGTTTTGCTTTCCGAAAAGGTACTTTTGGCTAATCACTCAGTCAGTAGAGGGGACAGCAAAGTTCCTATCATTCAACCCAAAGATGGCGACATGGACTACGTGAATCATGCGCTAACAACCTCCGTCATTGTCGCATAAAAAATAAAGTAAAATTCAATTCTTATATCCTCAACTGATATAAGGGAATTGTATAACAATTATCGACCTTTTTTATAAGGGAACGATTTTTTTTTTAATCGTTCTTCGTTAACAGAACATCAATTGCGTGACGCGTAACTAAGGCCAAAATTCAATAGCAAGATATAACAAATAGAAATTGAAACATGATGTCATGGAATTTTCCTTAAAAGAATGGGGCGGACCTTCACCCTCGTGTAAAGCCTGATTTAGGAGTGGCAATTTTTATCCATATCCATGAATCCACCCATTACCCACCTTATTTGGATAAGTCTTAACCCAACCCATTTGAATATTTGGGTTAAATGGGTAAAGACTCATTTGGTTATTTAATTAGATGGATCTAAATGGATAATCTCACTAATACCCACTAAACCCATCTAAAATTTAAATAAACAACATAAAATCTAAATTTCTAGAAAATGACTAAAATACCCCTGAAACTTAAAAAATGACCAAAGTACTACCAAAACCCAAAAAATGACCAAAATACCCCCGAAACCTAAAAAATGACCAAAATACCCCCCAAGACCTAAAAGTTATCAAAATACCCCCAAAACCAAAAAAATGATCAAAATACCACCAAAACCCAGCAAATGACCAAAATACCCCCCGAAACCTAAAAATTACCAAAATACCCCCAAAATCCAAAAAATGACCAAAATACCCCTAAAACCTAAAAATTACTAAAATACCACCAACATCCAAAAACTGACCAAAATACCCCCGAAACCTAAAAATGACCAAAATACCTCCAAAACCCAAAAAATAACCAAAATACCCCTGAAACCCAAAAGAGTGACCAAAATACTCCCAAAACCCAAAAAAATGACCAAAATGCCTCTAAAACCCAAAAAATGACCAAAATACCCCTAAAACCTAAAAATGACCAAAATACCTCCAAAACCCAAAAAATGACAAAAATACCCTTGAAACCCAAAAAATAACCAAAATTCCACCAACACCCAAAAAATGACCAAAATACCCCCAAAACCCACAAAATGACCAAAATACCTCCAAAATCTCTAAAATGAGCAAAATACCTCTGAAACCCAAAAAATGACCAAAATACCCCTAAAACCTAAAAATTACTAAAATACCACCAAAACCCAAAAATTGACCAAAATACCCCCGAAACCTAAAAATGACCAAAATACCTCCAAAACCCCAAAAAATAACCAAAATACCCTTGAAACCCCAAAAAAATGACCAAAATACTCCCAAAACCCAAAAAATGACCAAAATACCTCTGAAACCCAAAAAATGACCAAAATACCCCTAAAATCTAAAAATGACCAAAATACCTCCAAAACCCAAAAAATGACAAAAATACCCTCGAAACCCAAAAAATGACTTAAATTTCACCAAAACCCAAAAAATGACCAAAATACCCCCAAAACCCACAAAATGACCAAAATACCTCCAAAATCTCTAAAATGAGCAAAATACCTTTGAAACCCAAAAAATGACCAAAATACCCCTAAAACCTAAAAATTACTAAAATACCACCAAAACCCAAAAACTAACCAAAATACCCCCGAAACCTAAAAATGACCAAAATACCTCCAAAACCCAAAAAATAACCAAAATACCCCTGAAACCCAAAAAAATGACCAAAATACTCCCAAAACCCAAAAAATGACCAAAATACCCCTAAAACCTAAAAATGACCAAAATACCTCCAAAACCTAAAAAATGACAAAAATACCCTCAAAACTCAAAAAATGACCAAAATACCCCCAAAACCCACAAAATGACCAAAATACCTCCAAAATCTCTAAAATGAGCAAAATACCCCCCAAAACCTCTCAAATGTCCAAAATATCCCCAAAACCCAAAAACTGACCAAAATACTCTCAAAACCCAAAAAATGACCAAAATACCCCCAAAACCCACAAAATGAGAAAAATACCTCCAAAACCTCTAAAATGAGCAAAATATCCCCCCCCCCCCCAAAAAACCTCTTAAATGTCCAAAATATCCCCAAAACCCAAAAATTACCAAAATACCCTAAAAACCCAAAAAATGACCAAAATGCTTCATAAACCTAAAAAATGACCAAAATACCCCCTAAACCTTAAAAATGACCGAAATACCTTTGAAACCTTAAAATTATCAAAAATACCCCCAAAACCTAAAAAATGACCAAAATACCTCTAAAACCTGTAAAATGATTAAAATACCCCAAGATCTAAAAATGACTAAAATAACCCCAAAACCTATTACAATAACCAAAATACCCCAAAAACCTAAAAAAATGACCAAAATACCCCCAAAACCTAACAGTTACCAAAATACTCCATAAACCTAAAAAATGACCGAAATACCTCTAAAACCTAAAAAATAACTGAAATACCCCATAAACCTAAAAAAAGTTACCAAAATACCCTGAAACCTAAAAAATGATCGAAATACCCCAAAAACCTAAAAAAAATGGTCAAAATAACCCTAAAACCTAAAAAAATGATCGGTAAAAACCCCTGAAACCGAAATTATGACCAAAATGCCCCTAAATACGTAAGATGACCAAAATACACCTGAAACATCTAAAATTACCAAAATAGAGGTTTCAGGGTATTTTGGATGTTTCAAGGATATTTTTGACAAATTAAAGGTTCTAAGAGTCTTTCGTTCATTTTATAGGTTTCGAGGGAATTTCGGTAATTTTTTAGGTTTCGGGGTTATTTTGATCATCTTTTAGATTCTAAGGGTATTTTAGCCATTTTTTAGGTTACAAGGGCATTTTTGTCATCTTTTAGTTTTAGGGTTATTTCGGTAAATTTCTACGGTTCAGAAGTATTTTGGTAATTTTTAGGTTTTGGGGTATTTCGGTAATTTTTTAGGTTTTGGTAGTATTTTGGTCATTTTTAGGTTTCGAGGGTATTTCGGTCATTTTTCGGGTTTCAAGGGTATTTGGTATTTTTTGAGTTTCGGGGGTATTTTGGTATTTTTTGAGGTTTTGGGGGTATTTTGGTCATTTTTAGGTTTTGGGGGTATTTTGGTAATTTTTTGGGTTTCGAGGGTATTTTGGTAATTTTAGGTTTTGGGGGTATTTTGGTCAGTTTTTGGATTTCGAGGGTATTTTGGTAATTTTTTAGGTTTCGGGGTATTTTGGTCATTTTTTGGGTTTCGGGGGTATTTTGGCCATTTTTTGGGTTTCATGGGTATTTTGGTAATTTTTTGGGTTTCGGAGGTATTTTGGTAATTTTTAGGTTTTGGGGGTATTTTGGTCTTTTTTTGGGTTTTGGGGGTACTTTGGTCATTTTTTGGGTTTCGGAGGTATTTTGGTCATTTTTAGGTTTTGATGGTATTTTGGTCATTTTTTTGGGTTTTGAGGATATTTTGGTCATTTTTTGGGTTTTGGGGGTATTTTGGTCATTTTTAGGTTTTGGAAGTATTTTGGTCATTTTTTAGGTTTTGGGGGGTTATTTTGGTAATTTTTAGGTTTTAGGGGTATTTTGGTCATTTTTTGAGTTTTTAGGGTATTTTGGTCATTTTTTGGGTTTTAGGGGGTATTTTGGTCATTTTAGTGGTTTTTAAGCATATTTGGTGATTTTAGAGATATCATGGGTATTTTGGTCATTTTAGAGGTTTCATGGGTATTTTGGGATAATTTTGGATGTCCAAGGATATGTTGGTAATTTTGAAAGATTAGGGGTATTTGCATCATTTTAGGTATTTATAGGTATTTTGGAGGTCAAGAGGGTATTCAAGTAGTTTTAGAGGTATTTGGGTCATATTGGGTTAAATGGGTGGGTTACTAATTAAATGGGTTGGATTGGTAATGGATAATTAATTTATATATAAATGGGTCATAAATGGATAAATGGGTAATTATACACCCAACCCATCTATGACCCAACCCATTTATGACCCAACCCACCCATTTGCCATCCCTAGCCTGATTAAAAAGAAAATGAATTTTTCTTTTGAAGAGAGACATCAATTTCATTTTTAATCAAAGTGAACCAGTGGTGGTTTTAGGAATTTTTTTGAGGATGGTCATTAAAAATCTTAAATTATACAAAATCTAATAAAAAGATAATTACATTTATTGACCAAAAAACACAAACATACGCAAACACAAAATCTTACAATTTTTTTCTACGAATTTTTTATTTTGAAATCGTTATATGATAGCTTTGTTAATAATATTGCAAGCTACATATCTTTCAAAATTTTAGTTAAATAAATTTTTTTTTGGACTTTTTCTTTTTATCTGTAAGGAACTAACATATTGTTAAGGGGAACAAAGTTTAAGAACAAAATTTGGCTACAAATCTCACTAAACAAATTAATATTGCTACATATTTTGAAAATCTAACCATTAATTGCATGTTCTCTATGTTCTTAAAACATATATCAAATTTCATGTCAATCAGATGTTATTTACTATTCGATCAATAAATTTATTTTATATGTATAATTTTAAACTACAAAAACTTAAAATTTAAACCTTTGATTGATGACATAACTATTAATCTTTGATTTTTTTTGAAATTTTGCAAGTATGGAGAATAAAAAAAAAAAAGTAATTAAATGGTAGATTTGTCAAAATTCACATCCAATAAAAAAATATTGAATGAAGTTGTAACCTTAGTCTACAACCAAGTTTATTGCCAAAGTTGAATTATGTTGGGCTTAAAAAAATTTAGGGTGGTCATAATTTTTTTTAGGATAAAAAAAATCATAAATTTTTAAAATTTATGCATAATAGTTTTTTTTTCCTGGGTCAGGGTGGTCTTGTGACCACCTTAGACTCTATGTGGAGCTGCCCTTGAAGGGGACAAATCAACTTGAACAACATAAAGAATGTTTGGTGGCACATCTTTCATCCAGACAAGTAAATTGGGCGAAATAATTGCCCTTCTAGCAAAAGATGCTCTACAACGTTCCCTTGACAACAAACATGGGAAAAACTAATACCAAAAAAGTAAGAAGCTAAGGGGGTGTTTAGTGAGTGTTTCCAAACAATAATTTTCAGTTTTTAAACAACATTTCACGCATTTCCACACACTTTTTCACCCACAATTATTTCCACAAAAATTTGTAAACAACAATTTTCAATTTTTAAACACGTATACCAAACGGGCCCTTAAAGTTTTACATCATGAATTAAACCCTAGTTCTGGCTCGGTTTAATGATGTCTCGTCCATTTTGCCTGTGATTGGGAAGCACACTGTTGGATCTGAAGGTTATGGGAAGATAATTCATGTGGGTGAGAAATCATTGAAATCCGATGGTTGGATATATCTCGCAGACAAGGTAGTCAAAGTTATTTGAGTTACAAGTGTAGAGATTAATGTTTATTGCTAATGATTTTCGGGCAGTCTACGATTCATCAACCCACCATTTGCTTGAAATAATGTGGTCAAATATTGATATTGACCAAAAACAGTGGTGCAATTGAACGGTCAGATTTTGAGAATGAAGAAGTCAAAGTACGTAAAACTTGGTAAAAGGTCAAACTTCAGATCATACTCCCAAATTTCCGGATTTGACTTGGTTTTACTAAATCTAGCTAAAGTGGGGAGGTTTGAGTTTTTTCTTGGCATTATTTTTCTTAATTTTCGTGTTTTCTAGATTTTTTATTCCAGAATGTCAAAACAGGGTAGTAACTTGTTACAAGCTTTCTAATATAATAATAAGAAAAAGCAAGTTTTGATTTTATATTTGTCTTTTAATTTGTAGGGGGAGAAAATTATCCTTAATATAATATACTAGTCGCTAACCCGTGCGATGCACGGGAAACGTATTGAGTACAATATATAATTTAATCTTTGTTTATTTTACTACAACACCAAAATTGAATTTGTAAAATAAAATCATATAGCTAAAACATTTGTTAACAGTTATACGTTTCAGACATTTATTAAACAATATTATTATTATTATTATTATTATTATTATTATTATTATCAACTTAACAGTATTTTAATATATGATACCAACATGCTTCAAGAAAATGTCCAACACTGAAAACAATTTCGAAAACAAACTCAACTAAACAATTTGATGAATAAATATATTACAATCTATAATATAAGCCAAGAAATAAACTTTGAAACCAATATGAACAAAATCCACGTCAAACAAAACCATTTCGATCATTAAGAATATGACTCACTAAAGTCATGAAAAACACAGGATTCATTACAAAAAAAAAAAAAAAAAAAAAAGAAAAGAAAAAAAGAAGCATCTTTAGTCTTTATAGATTTTGCCTAATATAGGAAAAAAAAGTTAGGTATAGAAATATAAGATAAAGATGGGTTACCCTCAAAAAGAATAATCCATGGATATTCATTGAAATCTTCTAGATAATTTCTGATAATAGAAAAAATAAAACCCAAAAGTTATGATGTTAAAACTTCCAAAAGGCCAAAAAAAAAAATTTTAAAAAAAATCAGAAGATTCAAAGTTTCAAAAGTATTGAAATAAAACAATATATATATATAATTACGCAATAGAGAAATACAATAGAAAGAAGGGAATCCATGATTATAGCTTTTCTATTATTGAAATTGGCCAAACAATTAAATGTATTGCAAAAAATGAACTTAAAAATTCATATGTAAACCAAACAATTAGAAAATTTTGAGCCAAGAATTTATTAAAACAAAACAAAAATTATGTGACTACACAATGGAGAAATATAATAAACAAAAAAAAATATGTCTACACAACATAGAAATATTAGAGAAATATGAGTTACCTTAAATTTTAAAATTCAAAATATTAAAACTTTTAAAAGGTTAAAAAAATTTGAAGATTTAATTAAAAGATTCAGGCCTAGCAATTAAATAAACAAAACAACAATTGACAAACTTATAAGAAAAAGCAACAAATCTATAATTTTTATTGAACAAATCAAATAACCCTAACCTTGATGCATTGACTGAAGAAGGAGAGGAGTCCAATACATAAGTGGAATATGTGAATTGTGAAGCATGAGCCGCCCTCAAAAAAAATCTTGAAGAAAAATAAGTTTTAAGGAGAAAATTGTGTTGCGGCAAAAGTCTAATTTGGCTTAGGTTTTCTCCGCGAATAGTTTTTAGGGCTTAGGTTTTCTACGCAAGCAATTCTTAAATAGGAGAGAGTAGAGGCGGTGGGAGAGTGTCCTTATTTGGCTAGAAGTCTAATTTGCATTGGACAAAGAAAACAATGATGAGGTGGAAAATTGTGGGAGCTTCAAAAGCTTCGGTTTTATATATATATATATATATATATATATATATATATATTAGTATATTTATGAAGTTTTGGGGAGGTCGAGGGGCAGTCCTCCCTTGCCATTGCCAACCTATATAAATATTATTATCTATATAAGTATTATTTTAAGACAAGTATACGTATAAAACTATAATATTATATTATATATTTTTATATTGAGTTTTATGTTTACAAGTTTATTTATGAAAATATTTTTATATTTGAACTTAACTTATTTAATAGTCGAGCCGAAACTTGGACATGAGTTTGATTTGTTTTCTCAGCAAAAAAAACATAAACAAATATTTTCCCCAAGCCAAAATGAACTGCTCGTAAACAGTTTTGTATATTTATAGTCTTAACAAATAAAACTATGAGATTTTTGTCTATTTAGATCGAGGTTTAAGCAATTGCCTATGTGGCTTTAATAAATACCAGAGCTGACCTTGAGTTCTAGTTAGCAATACTTGTATTTCAAATTTATGATTTATCTTAAACCCCCGAGTTTGCCACCCCTAATTCTTTTTTTTTTTCCCTTGCACAGAAGAAATTAGATTGTTGGAATTGGGAAAGCTTGTCTATTCATGTATTTTCTTTTCGGTGGAAATTGAGAGCGTTAAACGAAAAAACTAAACATCAAAGAGTTAACATGCCACCCAAGCATATGAGTTAAGCTATCTTGAAAACTACTCGGAGAGTTTGACTACAATATATACAAGGAACATTAGTCTGATCATATGACTTCCAAATGTGAGTGATCAAAGCTGAAAGATCTCCAATTGTGCCATGAGGGCCCTACTATTATTAACGTTAGCACGTGATTCGTGAAAGTCCACAATGAGATTAAAGCAAAGCTATAAATAAATGAACCAATTAAGTTGTTTATGTGAACAATTCAAGCTTTGCCCAAGAATGTGTTATGTATAATATAACTTGTCACATCCCCTTTTAAAAGTTATTATGATTTTTCAATTGAGGTTGATGTGTATTTTTATGTTAGAACTTTATTCTCTCCCCCTTATGTGTGTGTTTCTAAAAAAGAAAAAAAAAAAAAGAACCCTGGCTTAAAAAAAAAAACTTATTAATATTCATTTGTTTAGCTAACAAGTCAAACTTAGGTCAAGTCCAAGTTTAGGCTTGACAATTTAAATATCCAAACTCAAACATAATAATGTGTTTGTGAATATAATTAAGTTTGTGAACATGAAGCTCAATTTGGCTATATATTATACTTATATTTGTTTAAAAATATACTTATATAGACTTGAGATTTAATTGTATATGCTTGTAAATAGGTTTATATGACATTAAATTATTATTTGAAGTTCATTGATAATATAAATAGCCCATTCGTAGTAAAAATTAATTCATAGATTTATGAAGGGAAATTTTATTTTTATTTATTTATTTTTGTCATGCTCTTATTCTATACGAGAAAAAAAGAATAAGTTAATCAAGTAGCTTATGAATAAATTCAGACTTGTTCGACAAAAAATGTCCAAATTTAAATAATAATCTTGTTTAGTAACGAGTTTAAGCTTGACTTATGTTTGAAATTAAAAAAAAAAAAAAAAAAAAAAAAAAAAAAAAAATCTAAACTTTTAAAACTCAGCTCCACTTGACTCATTCACAATCGTAGGTTAGAGTCTCTCACGGGGAGAGAACCGATTGGGCATCTACTTCTATGAAAAGCTTGTGGATATTGGATTCTATTGCCATGTTGAGGCCATCACATAACTTTCACAATTTTGCTATAATGCTAAACGTGGTGCTTTTATTTCTAGAAAAACCATTAAGCCATCTTTGGTTATTGTCTGTGGTGATGGCTCTGCCATCCTGCTTGTGGGTTGCCGAAGACTGATTAGTTCGTTTTAAGTTTTGAAAAATCCTCCCAAAGTGGCACACATCCAATTGTGAAGGTAGACCCCATTGAATTGAGAACAATTGTCCATTTTTCTACGAGAAGTTTATAACTTAAGCCATTTTATAACTTAAACCATTAGCTCAAATTTTGTAATTTTACAAATTATCCAAATTTTGAACATAATTGGGTATTTATTAGGTAGATTTGGAATACAATTATACAAATCTTCTATCTTATTTTTTGTGTTCTACCAATCACAACTTTTTATGTATTTATTTGACTTTTTTATAAAATTATATATCATGATTAGTGGAGTACAAAATAGAACAAAAGTAGTAAGATATGAGATTTGTATCAGTAAATTTGTACTATATAAGTGATTTTGAGTACACCTAATTGTAATTCCTCAAATTATGTTAACGTTAAAATATGCACCTTTTTTTTTTTTTTTTTTTTTTATGGAATGTTAATTTGCGTCTTGAATATTTATTAGGTGAATTTAAAGTATATAAGTGATTACGATTTACAACTATACTTTATAATTGTAACTTGACTTAGTCAATGGTATCATTTAAAATTTAATGTTAAAAGTTCAAACTTCTAAGCGGGCTTTCAAGCTGTGTTGAAGCAACCTCAATAATTGTTTATAAATGTAAATTATTTTAAAAATTTGTACATGTAACCATGCCGAGATACAAATTCTTGATATTCAATAATTATAAAAGGAAAATAATAGCAATGTAAACTTTTTTATAAAAAACTTGTACAAATTGTTGATATGATGAGTAATTATTAGTAAATAAAAAAGTGATGTTATTGACGGGCTTAAATGAGAACCAATAAAAATTTGACCACAACAGCAATTCGTAAGTGATGGGATTGACGAGACCAAATCTCCTAGACGAAGCCACTGAGAATGACGAAGTTATCTTGACAGACGGAGCAACCAATCATCACTGACGAGGATATGGAAATCATTCAATATAGTCAATAAATGACTTGGGCAGTTACAAAGCTAGCCATGCAGGCCGTTGGGAGCCTATTAAAGCCCCATTACTAGGCAGGAGGCGTTACCAAAAAAGACATTAACAATCACAACAGCTAGAATCCAAGGCAACATATGTAAAGCCCTCGCATTGCCAACACAAGGTACATAGACACTCAGAGAGACACTTATTGTTATTTTGCTATTCTGTTTCATTTTACAAAGCACTTTCCTGTTCTGACTTTGGCATCGGAGACATTGTGGCAGGCACCACACCAGTGACCATCTTGAAAGGAGCTGTCTTTTCATTTACGCAGGTACCCGGACTATGGCTTGGATCAATCTGGACACATTCAACTCAACTGACGAAGTCACGCTTCATCAGTAAGAATATTATAAAATAATTTGTGATTGTAATATTACTTAATATAAAAACTATCTGGAAAGAATAATAAATGCTATAAGTTTTATGATAATATGGGCATGAAATGAACTAGTCGTTAAATATTTCCTAATACATATCATACAACCCAATTCTAAATTTTATGAATTTGGCTTAAGAAGAACGTGCTAGAACACTTGACATAACCATATATTTTCACATAAAAATATTAATTAATATACTTAACATATAATCCAACATATTAATATTTATTTTTTAATTTGTAAAAATTTGATGTGGCATATTGTTTTGGAAGGTGTAAATTGGAATTTTTACATATGATTATTATTGAAATTACATTGCATATATATAACGTCACATGTCCTTTAAAATCACTTACCATCATTTTTCAACACTTATTTTATTTTATTTTATCAATTATCAACCCTTATTTATTAGTGGAATGTGCCAATGTGGTCTTAGAATGTTACATCATGTACACATAATCAAATGTTTTCTATCTTTTACTTTTTTAAAAAAATACATAATCAAATGTAATTTTTTTTTAAAAAAAAATTGAAAGTAAAGTAGAAAAGGTTTTAATCTACTTCATTGCATGCTTTATTCTTTTATGGAAATCGTTTGTGTAATGCTCCGATAATTTGTCTCTAAACTAGTTTAGATGAATCTTTCTCCTACTTCCATGTGACGGTTGAAAATACCATCCAAGTGTACTTTTAAACTTTTAGTTGCATGAACTTTTTAATGAGTTATGTGAGTTATTTAAACTAGTCGCTAACCCGTGCGATGCACGGGAAAACTATTAGAAAATAATAAAGTATGCATATATTAAAAGACAATTTAAGTTCATGTGTGCTTGCAAGGGATATATTAAAAGCCTTATCTTTGAGACAAAGAACTGATGTAAACAAACTAACCTTACATAAAACAAATTAAAAAAAAAAAAAAAAAAAAAAAAAAAAAAAAAAAACTGATGTCACGGGAAATTCAGCCACATAGTAGTAATATATAAATCTCTTAAAACCTAAACCTAAATCTAAACTTAAACTTAAGAACTAAATATTTATGCGCCTTCTCTTGCTTTCCTGATGTATTTGGTTAAAAACATAAAACTGATGTCACGGGAAATTCAGCCACATAGTAGTAATATATAAATCTCTTAAAACCTAAACCTAAACTAAACCTAAACGTAAGGACTAAATATATAAACAAACTAACCTTACAAAAGCTGAACTTTATAAGCTAAAATCTATACCGTGAGTTGTAGATCTTGAATGTTATACTGTGCATTTAGGGCTTCCTACATCTGGAGAGAGAGAGAGAGAGTTTGCAGAAACCAAAGAAAATCTCTCTATAGCTTAAGAAACACAATATACTAAAATCAAAGAGATAAAATTTTCAAAGGATAAAATATTATAGATAATTTAAAAGAATTTTGGTTTAATTCTTGAACACCGCAACTCTATAAAATTCATACTAATAATAATATTTTATAATAGAGCAGTTAGAATTTTGGTTTAATTCTTGAACACTGAATTGGAAATTGATTATGTGAGTATTCAATGGTGAACAAAGTACTTTGTATTAATTAATATATAAACAAAACTAACCTTACAAAAGCTGAACTTTATAAGCTAAAAACTATACCGTGCATTGTAGATCTTGAATGTTTTAGGGCTTCCTACGTCTGGAGAGAGAGAGTTTGCAGAAACCGTGGCTTTATATTTCTTAACTTGAGGGGGGTAAGGTTGCTAGGTTTTTGTAGATCTTGAATGCTTTAGGGTTTCCTACGTCTGGAGAGAGAGAGAGTTTGCAGAAACCGTGGCTTTATGTTTCTTAACTTGAGAGAGGGGTAAGGTTGCTAGGGTTTTGAGGGGTTATAATTTTTATTTATTTTTTATTTTTTAAATATTGTGCTGACGTGGAAAATTGTGGTGCCATTTTTTATTTTTTAAATATTGTGCTGACGTGGAAAATTGTGGTGCCAGCAAAGGCTTCGGTTTTATATATATATATAGATAATATACATGAATAACATTATAAATTGACACAAAGTCGGTTGAGGGATATTCTTTCAAACTAGTTAAGAGGTAAACTTCATCGTAATTTTTGTATTATCTTATAAGCTTTAAAAATAAAAATAAAAATAATAACATCTTAAAAAATGCAATATGGATTATCTGTTAGCCTTTCTCCCCTCTGTCGTAGGGATATGATGAAAGGAAAATGTTTGACTCCAAACTAAATTAGAATTATATTTTTCAACTCATTATATGACTATTTATAAAAGGATAAAACTTAGGTACAATACCTTATGTGTTGTTATTTAGGTTCCCCTTTTAAAATTCAGCCATGTGGCTACTTAATTAAAAAATTAACTTCATTCCCATGAGAAAAAAATCCATATGGTAGAATTTTAAAAGAGGAACCTAAGAAACAACACCTAAATACTGTACCTAAGTCTTGCTCTTTATAAAATTATCTATATGTATATGTATTACTTAAATAAGTTACATGTCTCATTTAAAAAGTCAAGTGACTAAAACTACACACGAATATAATATTATTAATCATCACATAATAAGTTGTAGCAAAATAACTCGAAACCGGTTTGGAGCCAAATCTTTTTCCTTCAAAACAATAATTTGCTCTTATCATCTTTGATGACTTCAGATTCTATATTAAAAAAAGACTTTAGAAGTTTAACTTTTTTGACTTGAAAGAAATAATTTGCGCTTATCATCTTTTATGATTTTAGATTCTGTCTTAAAAAAAGACTTTTGATTCTCGACATGGCAATAGTGGGATAAAGCAAAAGTGGTAAGCAATAACCAATATTAATAGGCAATGGCCAAGCCCACGTGATCACCTCTGTTTTTTGTTTCTATAATTCTATCTCTTCTTTCATCTGAAACACTTTGGCATAAAGGTTTTATTAACGTGTACCTTTGTGACATATATTAAGTAAACTATTTTAAGAGATTTTTCATGGAAAAATGAAAAAGTGATAAATTTTTTTGTTAGCTTTTTCAATTTCTCATAAAAAGTTTCCTAAAATAAATGATTAATGTATACCCTAAAAACATACATTAATCGTAGCCTTGGAATAATCACGTTTCTTTTTCTCCTCTTCAATCGATCCTCTTCAATTAATGTATATGCTAAAGACATACATTATTACCTTTCATTCATTGCCCATCAAATCAATCATGTTGCTTTTAGTTTGGCCAATCACTCAATAAAGGGGACTGTAAAGTTCCTAATCATTCAACCCAAGAATGGCAACCAGATGGACTACATGAATCATTCTAAACAACCTTCGCAGTTGTTGCGTTTTTAAAAAAAAAAACTAAAAAAAAGACCTTATACCCATTGTTTTAAAAATCGAATCGAGAGCTGAATCGTTTTTTTTCAAAATTCCTGGTTTAACCCGATTTTTGACCAACTTTCACCGGTTTTAGGGGTTTTTATCGGACCGAACTGGCTGTCGGTTTCCGGTTGAACCAATCAGATCGGCCAATTCGGTTCGGTTTTTAAAACATAGCTTATACCCATGGTTTTAAAAACCGACCCGAGAGTTGAACCGTTTTTTTCAAAATTCCTGGTTCAACCTGATTTTTGACTGGTTTTTACCGAACCGGACTGGCTCCCTACCAATTTAGTTCAGTTTTTAAAACATAGCTTATACCATCAATTGACAAGGGAATTATATAGCAATTCTCAAATTTTCTTAAAAAGCTTTTTTCTCGTGTTTCCACTTTCCATACTGTTTCTCATTGACATAACTTCAACCTTATTTATTTTAGTACGATAATAATAAAGTTTTTCTTTTTTAGTATCTAGGTTTTTTTTTAGGCGTATATTGTCTCTTGTCTAATACACATTATTTATTAAAATGAAGTATCTTTTTAAAATGACCCATATTTTTTGTTTAGAGATTTTGAACACATAATCTCATAATGAATTTGCATCATGCATGTATAATGAAAAATCATTTTCTAAAAAAGTATATATATACATATATAAAAATATATATAATCTTATATTAATCACTAATAATTGAAGAATAATTATTTGTCTTTACACAACCAAACGCACTAACAAATTTTTGTAAAGTATCCCTGGGGTGCTGACTCTTAAAGACAATTATATCCAACGACATGGATGTTAGAAGTTACTTCAAATTCTCTATTGAATCTAAACTTTGTGTAGGTTTAATGAGATTACATAAAAGGGTCCTTATAATTGTCACCCACCATACTCAGTTTCTTGATGCATCCTAATTGCATAGCATTTATATATTCACATGTATATATATACACACACATGTGTATGCAAATTGTGTCACATTCTTTGCAAAGTATATAAATCATGATCAATGGATACTTCATACTTTAAAAAAAAAAAAAATTATTATCTTCATTATTTTGCAGTTGTTAGCAAATTTATGTCTCCAAGGATTTTTAAATTCTTTAGCCTAATTTCCCCTTTGTCGCTTTTATTTTTAAATGAATCTCCTCTTCATTTGTTAATGCTTGATAAAAATTTAAAAAAAAAAAAGAAAAAAAAAAAAACAATATAAGAAGATTTTTGAATGTGTACTCTTTGTGTAAAAATAAAAATTATTAAAATTATTTTTGGTACTTCACTCTGTTGTAATAGAAATAAAATTTGGATAATGCAAGAGGAGCGCGACAAAGAAATTATGGGTGATAGAAATGGTCCTACCTAAGCTAGGTGTAGGGACACGATTTTCGTTAACCCGGTCCTGGACGATCAGGCCCTGGCCCAAGAAGTCCTACACAATGAAGTTTGTAGAGTATGGGCTGAAGAACTCGGTTCCAGTTGGCTCAGACGGTTCGTTGCATGTCCTTAGTGGATGTAGAAACGTAAATCAAGAAAATGGATGTGAAAGTGGAAGTTTTATTCATGGACATGCTTTCATACAATGACTTCTTGCTTTTCTCTCTTCTCTCCTCTCCTTTTTTTCGTCCCTCTTTCTGGGGGACTCTTACATATGATATAGGCCCTCTTTTATCATCTGGGCCCTACACTTGTTGATCATCCAAACCCCCACTTGAGCACCTGTCCCATCAGACGCCCTTACCAGTTCTTTGTGAGTTGTAGTGACTAAGGTAACACTGTTCAGGGGTCTTCTCTTCATTAATGCGGCCAGGAGAGTAGTTGTGGTGCATTTAATGTGGTGGTGACAGCCTTTCCTGGGATATTTTGAGCCTTCTTTCTTTTTATGCGTTTGGAGTGAGGGCTACAGTAACTGGGATGCATCATTGATCTGGACTTTGGAATGTCCGAGGAGGAATTACTTCTCGGACGTGTTTTCTTCGCCCCAGTTGGCTTGGGCAGGGATTATGGGCTGCGACATCTCCTCGGAAAGGATCGTCCTCGGACGGGCCCAAGGCCCAGCCAACTTGTTATTCTGGGCCGGTCCCCACAATAGCCCCTCAAAACTCCGGTTTTGATCTCCCTCCGAGGAGAAAAGCGGGGTTTTGACATTTATGAAGGATGGAACGGATGAAATCTTGGTCCACGCGCGTGGGCGGTTACTTTTGACGCACCACAATTTAAGAGGCGCGGCCATTTACTCCAGACAGCTTTATGTCTCCTTCATCCAACGGCGAGATGTGGATCTGACGGCCAGCATTGCTCCTTGAATTCATGAGCGGGAGGGATTTTTTTCTCTCTCCCTCCTGTTATATAAAGCGCCTGAGAGGCTCATTTTTTCTTTTTTATCCGCACATCAGAACAGAGAGCTCCAGAGAACTCCAACGCCTAGAAATCCTTGAGCACCTCCGTCCTTCAAATCTCCATAATCGTTTCTATGAAGCGCCTTTCCTAGAAGAGATTTTCGACCACCTCACCGGTCATTTGTGAAGATATCCGTAAGTTCCGTTAGTTTCGTCGCTTCGATTTTCTCCTCGGATTTTACTTTTCTCCTCGGTCTTTATTTCCATTCCTCCAGTTCAGCTTAGATGGGTAGATTCAAAAAACTAGTAGACACTCCGGCTGCTATGGAGGCTTTTAGGGCAAAATACCATATCCCGCCGGGGGTGGTTCTGCGGTACTGTCCCCCAGAAGGAGTACTGTTAAATAGAGGCGTGGGTGAAGTGGTCATTCCCATGATTGCCATTATACAAGGGGGAATGACACTCCCCATGCGTAGGATTACCCGGGACTACTTGTTCCACCATAGGTTGATGCCACACTAGTGCGCTCCAAACATGTTCAGGGTATTAGGCTGCATAGATGTCTTGAACGAGCGAATGGGTCTGGGTCTGACCTGGCATGACGTGGTACGCATGTACGAGTGCCACTACGTCGAGAATGGAGGGTATTACCTTAAATCTCGATCCGAGGTGGTTAGGCTAATCTCCTGTCTCCCTATATCCAATAAGACCATGAAGGATGACTTCCTCATTGCCTCAGGAGAATGGAGCGATGGTCTTCATTGTCCAACTCAGGCAGGAACCCCAGGTGCAGCGCCTTTAGGCCCAATCCTTTAGGGAAGGGGCTTAGCTCCTCGGACTTACTCTCTTTTCCACTTGTCATAAATCTTTTAGTTTAATTCTGATTTTCTTCTCGGCTGTATTGCAAATAGAGCTTTGGTTGCTCCCAGGCTGAGCCACGTGAACGTTCCGACCCTAAATTATCTTTTAAGGTCAGAAATCTACGTCCACAAGGACGGGTAGCTGTGTGCGTGTCATTTAGTTTTGGGCTATCGACCACTAACCCGTGCTTTCCAAGCCATTGGCCCCCCACGTGAGTGCCGCACACCCCGTCATGCAGGTCAGCTAGTAGTTCCTCAACCTTGCTGGGGTGCAAGCATTACAAGTAAGGCCAGCCAAAAGATCTTCAATACAGCTTACGATCGACAGATAACCAGTATCGATCAGTTGTTTGGCATACTTTTTTTGCTTCCTTCTCGTCATTCGGTACTTGATCCTTGGCTAAGAACTTGATGATTGGATCCATCCAACACGGCCAACCGTTGCCACCAGTGAGACACCTGCTCTTGCAATGATACTTGGTTCTGCTACCAGCTCTACCTTTATTAACTGAGGAATTCCCTCGGTCGATGATGATGCCAATGTGGCCAAAGAGTCGGCGTGTCGGTTCTGCCCCCTTGCCACCTAAACCGTTTTAACGCTCAGAAAACGGTCCATGGTTTGCTACACCAGCCATAAGTATTTCATCATTCGGGGGTCTTTAGCCTTAAACCTTCCTTGTACCTGATTGACCACCAACCGAGAATCTGAATAGACTTCTACCTCCTTAGTGCCTAGGTCTGAAACAACCCTTAACCTAGCCAGCAAAGTCTCGTACTCGACTTCATTGTTGGAGGCCTTAAAGCCCAACCTAAAGGAATGCTCCAACTTTATTCCTTCTGGGGTGATGACTACAACCCTGGCCTCGGCTCCTGATGCGTTGGATGCACCATCCACGAATACCCTCCACAGGATCACCTTTATATTCCAAATTGTCTCCTTCCCCTCCCTCGGGAAAAACTCTGCAACAAAACCAGCTAGGACCTAGCCTTTCATCGAGCTCCTTAGCCTATACCTAATATCAAAAGAACCTAGCCGAGTACCCCGCTTTGCTATTCTTCTCGTAAAGTCGGATCTTTTCAACAATGACTACAGGGGGCATTCGGTCAATATGTAGACGGTGTGGGCTTGAAAGTAATGGGGTAACTTCTGCGTAGCGTGTACCAGTGCTAGCACCAACTTCTCCAATGGCAAGTATCTCGTCTCGACATCAACTAGGGTTTTACTGATGTAGTAGACTGGTTATTGTACTCTTACGGCATGTTCGGATACTGAGAGATACATGAATAAATCCTCCCCGGGCTCTGGGGCTATCAACATCAGTGCCTATACCAGATATTCTTTCAGCTCCTTAAAGGCTCTCTCGCACTTTTCACTCCTTTGGAATCCCTTCCACTTCTTTAAAAGCTGGTAAAATGGTTAGCAGCGATCGGCGAACTTGGAAATGAATCGATTAAGTGCAGCCAAAATGCTGGTTAGTACTTGAACTTCCTTTGGATTGCTTGGCGGTTTGAGGAATTTCACTGCTTCAATCTGGTCGGGGTTGATCTCGATTCCTCGGTTAGTGATCAAATACCCTAGGAATTTGCCAGCCCCGACTCCGAAAGCACACTCCTCGGCAATGAGCTATAGTTTGTGCTGTCGAAATATTTCGAACACTTCTTTGAGGTCGCCAATGTGCTGCATTTTCTGCTTGCTCTTTACCACCATATCATTGATGTAGACCTCGACAGTGCGCCTGATTTTATCTCTGAACATTCTGGTCATTATCCGTTGATATGTGGCACCAGCGTTCTTTAACCCAAATGGCATCAAGGTATAATGGTAGTTAGCATTGGGCGAGATAAACGCCGTCTTCTCCTGGTCCTCGACAGCCAAGGTAATTTGATGATAACCTTGAAAAGCATCAAGAAAGCTCATCCTCAGGTGCCTATATGTGGCATCTACCAGCTGATCAATTTTTGGCATAGGAAACGGGTTCTTCGGACATGCTTGGTTAAGGTCGGTAAAGTCAACACAGACTCTCCATTTGCCATTCTTCCTTTTTACCACTACGGTATTTGTAAGCCACTTTGGGAAAAATATCTCCTTTATAGCTCCAGCTTCTTTCAATTTCTTAACCTCTTGCCTGACGGCTTCAACATGCCCTTTAGCTTCTCTCCTCGGTTTTTGCTTTTTGGGAGGGCATAACGGATCCACATTAAACTTATGAACTATGAACTCAGGGTCCACCTTGGGCACTTCATACGAGCTCTAAGCAAACACGTCTATGTTCTGTACAGGAAACAACAGCATTTCTACCTTTTCTTCCTCAGCTACACTTGCTCCTATTAGAAAATTTCTACCCTCATCCGGTAATATCCTTACTTTCACTAGATCCTTGGCACTGCCTACCCCGACCTCGTCTTGGGGCTCTTGTAATTGCTACAAGGGAGTCTCCTCAATCGACTCCTTTGATTTAGCTCCTTAGTCAACAGCGGCCACCAAGCACTGTTTGGCCACATACTGATTACCTCTTACAATGGCAATGCCTTACTCGGTGCGGAACTTGACCTTTACATGCAAGGTGGACGGTACCGCCCCCATTGCGTGAATCCATGACCTTCCAAGAATAGCTGTGTATGGAGAAAATGAGACAACCACTATGAATGTTACCATCGTCTCCTTGCCCTCCATGTTTACGGGAAGTGAAATTTGTCCTTCTGGGATCACCTTCTGGCCATCAAATCTCATCAAGGGTGTATCATACTTGGATAGGTCATCCTTCTTCAAACCAAGCCCCCTATACAGGTTAGGATACATCACATCAGCGCCACTCCCCTGATCTATCAGTACCCTCTTTACTATGAAGCCATTTATCCGGGTTGTAACTACCAATGCATCATCGTGCGGTTGGATTGTGCCTTCTAGATCATCATCGTTAAAAGCAATGGGCTCCCGAGTATAGTTCAACTTCTTCTCGGAGGGTTGCTCGCCTGTGCAACTTCCCCCCGGTGCTATGGCCAGTACCCCCCATCTTCTGGACCTCTTTGGTGCCTCTCAGAACTGCATGGATGACTTCTATCACTCCCAATAGGGGTGGGAGAGGATTCCCTTGTGGCTGTGCACCCTATCCGGATTCTTGATTCCTCGGGTTCGTTACAAATTCCTTCAGGTACCCTGCCTTCACCAACTACTCTAGATGATCCTTTAACACCCTACACTGCTCAGTAGTATGCCCTTTATCTCTATGGCAAGTACAATACATGTTTTGGTTTCTCCTGGACGAGTCTCGTCCCACCTTATTCAGCCACCAAAAATATGGTTCATTCTTGATTCAATCCATAATCTTGTGCACCGGTTCCTTGAAGGCCACATTCACCTATCCAATCTGTGGCCCCGGTTCTTGAATCCTTGGATCCTTTCAAGGCCTAGGTTGGAAGCTGATATGCCGTGAATGATTTGTGATCTGGGCCTTGCCCTTATTTTTTAATCGATCATCTTCCAACCACTTATACTTTTTGATACGCCTCATCAACTGCCTCATATCCTCGGGAGGCCTCCTCGTCAACGATTCTCGTAGTCTGGAATCCTCAGGCAACCCCATACAAAAAGTACTTGATGCAATCTTTTCATTACCTTCGCCAATCTCGTTATATAGTTCCTAAGGCTAGCGTAGCTGCGGAGGGTTTTCCCAACCCCCATTTTCATTGAAAGCAATGCGTCCACGGGCTATGGAACTTGGCTATAGGTCATGAATTGTACACCAAACTCTTGAATCAATTCAGAAAAACTGTTAATCGAGCCTTTCCTCAACCTATTAAACCATCCCAAAGTAGTGGGGCCGAGGCTCGAGGGAAACACTTTTCACATCAATGCATCATTATGAGTGTGCAATGACATCATTTGAATGTAATGGCTTACATGTTCCATCGGGTTCGTTTTCCCATCGTAAGAATTGAACAACGGTTGTGTTAATCTACTCGGCATAGGTGCCCTCTCAATGTCCCCCGAGAATGGTGATTGGGAAGCTTGGCGTAATGCACGGCTCATAGCAACCATGGCCACATTCCGAGGTCGTCTCTCCTCCGAGAAAATTGAGTCTCGGTCTGTATATTCCTGTGAGTGGTCCTAATGCCGATGAGTCCCAGATTGATGGGACCCTGTTCCATGGTGGTTCCTGACACTATCCGACCTTTCCCTTTGCTCCTCGTGTTCTCTTCTCTGATGCCTACCTCTCGCTTGCAACTCCAAATCCCTGACCAACCTTCATAGGCGCTCTAATTCCTCGTCCCTTCACTCAAGCTCTTCATCCCTTCTGTCAAAACAGTTGCACCCTGAAGTGCCAGACATTGTCTAGTATGTTCGAAATGACCCTTTTCCGAGGCTAGACTGCCCGTCCTCCTCATGCACCCTAGCTTCGCGCCTTTTCTACCTCCTTTTCTACCTCCTTTCCCACCATGTGGATCCCCGTGAAGACCTCCTAAAGCCACTTTCAGCATAACTCCTTGGATGTCCTTCAAACATTCTCCCGTGCACGTTTTGACAGAACCACAGCTATATAGGAGATTCCCACAAATGGCGCCAATTGTGCATACCCAAAATATATGGCCACTAAGCTTAACCTCTACTTGGGCTCACAATCTATTTGTTTTGTGAGCTTTTGGATTTCCTACTGTGAGTGGTTCTATACTCGGCAGACCCAAATATACTTCTATTTCCTCGCACCTTTTTCTCTTCCTAACAGAATCACTCCTTGCTCTCTCTAAGTGTTTACTCTCTTTTCCTAGCACTCTTCCCAGAATTGCCCACTCCTTTTCCTCACTCTCTCCTCCTATTTATAGGCTAGGATGAGTGGAGGAGTTATGATTATTTCTCCCTTTTAGTGTGAATGGAGGTCTAATTCCATCATCTCAAAGTGGATGTTTCATCGGAATTGTGGGAGAGGCATTGGAACTGATTCCCACTTTCGATGTCTGCTCGGTAGTAACGTTTGTTAAATGCACGGCCGGGTAGCTGGGCATGGTGCACCTCCGGGCAAGGACTTTCCCGTCCAGGTCAGAAATGATTGAGGAGGGGGGGGGGGGTTTACTTGAGGTGTTCACTGTGGTCTTATTTCGAGTTCCCGAGCCTAAATTGTGCTCGGAGGAATCTGGGCCGAGGCTTAAGGTCCAAGTACAAGGACGGTTGTATGACGTGCTGTGGGGCTTGGGCCCGAGGAACATGGGTACAAGGGCCCAAACCCTGTATCGGGGGCCCAATTCCCATACAACAAGCATCCTTTAATTCCTTGAAGTAGCATAAAGACTAATGCAACCAAGTATCATAAGAGAAGAGTCTAAGGAGTTAATTAGAGTTTCCAAAGAAAAGGGGATTACGGAAACAATTTGTAATATAGGCTTTCTAAAAGCTCTTGAGCCAGTTGACATGTCCTCTTTACTCTCACGAAAGGCATAATAATTTGAGCATTGTCTTAGAGCGATTTAGTAAATTAGACATGTATGTGAAGATGTAGACTACCTAGATAGAGAGACTCTTTGAAATTTCACCATTCACATGTGGGAGGGGAAGGGGGGATTCATAAATAATAGAATGCTACAACAATCTCTCATTACAAAAATAGAGAGAGCTAGAAAAGTGAATTTTTTTTAAGCAAATTAGCTTGTGTAATTTGGTGTATAAGACAATCTTTAAGATCATAATGAATAGGTTTAATAGGATACTCCCAAAAAGTGCTCTCTCTATGGCAAGGAGCTTTTGTCCCTAGAAGGAAGATTCAAGACAACGCGCCATTATTGCACAAAATGTAATAGGGGATATGAGGAAAATAAAATGAAAACAAGGTTTAATAACTCTTAAATTAAAATTGATATGGAGAACGACTATGACACATTGGAATAGAAATTCATTTTGGGAATAATGAAAAGGTTTAGGTTTCTCTCAGACTTGATTGCATCATTCTAGTTGAAGGATGCATGTTTATCCTAACATTCTTTTTATGATAAATGGTTAATCCCTTTGGTATGATAAAGTTTGAAAGAGGTCTAAGGCAAGGTGACCATCTCTTTCCCTTCCTTTTCATCCTAAGTGTTGAAAATCTTTTAAGACTCCTTTAGGATGAACCAAAATGAAGTATGTGGAGATTTAGTCTAGCCCATGAAGGCTTTTATGTAAGCCACTTGCAATTTACGAATGACTCAGTTATTTTTGTTAAAGCAAACCAAGGAAATGTAGAGAAAGAATGGGAAAACTTTCAAAGTACAAAACTTGGTTTGATTAAATTGTTAATTTTAAGAAATTCACAATCATGTTTAGCAAAAATATCCCTCTCATAATAAAGAGTTAAACATGCAAGTGCAACTTCTTCAAACTCAAGTTAATGGAATTGCGCTTGAAATCAAAATAAAGATTAAGAAACCAAGATCAAGTCAAAATTTTAGCATTTGAAAAGTTTTTCAAAATTATGATTTTTTAGTGGAAAAATAGAAAAACCAGTAGAAAAAAAATGTGGGGAGGGTTCCATTTATAGGATAAAATTTAAAATCAGAAAACCTTGGAGGTTTGATGGAAATGATGGGGTGGGTAACTATTTTATAGGAGAAAAGTGGCATGTGATGATTGTGAGTTGGCTCGCGGCCATCGCTTGTTGTTTCAATTCTTGGTAATCCATCACTCGAATCAAAGGGAATTGAAAAATATTTGCATTAACACTAAAATTGTGTCGATCTAACAATCGGATTTTGAGCTAGTCCCCACTATATGTTATAACTGACCCCATCGTTCTACAACCAATCTTGATGATCTACCATTTGATTTGATTAAAATTTGAAAAATATTCGTTTCAACATAACAATAGTTTTGATAATGGTTGAATTTTGAGGTGAGTCGCAGCATGTGATCATCGTGTGTTAGTTCAGAACTTGTTGATCCACCACTCAGAATGAAGGGAGTCAGAAAATATTAATATTGACACAAGAATCTTTCCTGTCAGATAATTAGGTCTTGAGATAAAGGTAGTTAAAGTTAGTTAAAATTGGTCAAACTTAGTAAAACTTGGTCAACATTTGTCAATTATTATATTTTGCTCTGTAACTTTTGAAATTTGACCTGGTTTGACTAAATTTATCCAAGCATAGGCGTCTTTGGGGTTCTACTTCATGTCTCAATTAGAATTAAATAAATTTTAATTCGGTTTTAAAATTTAGTCATATTATGACTAAATTTTAAAATCAAGAAAATAAATTTGTTTCAGTTTTTCTTGAAATAATTTTTTTTTTCTTCTCGATTTTAAAAGGTTTTGTCATTTTTGTGATACTCTATTCATTTTACATTCGATCTTGACAATTTGCTCTCATTTTGGAGGGAATTAAAATGTCTTCGTACTGACATGAGAATTGCTTCGATTGAATGATCAGATTTTGGATTGAAGTAGATAGAAGTTTGGTTGAAATGGGTCAAAGTTGGTAAACTGGGCCAAAGGTTGGCAGTTCAATATGTTTGGAGGGTTGTTGTGGGCCGAGCTCTTTTCTTAGTCTTTGCATAGTGCTAATTGGTTTCTTTTGGACCAAATGGAGCAGTTGTATTTGAAGTTAAGATTTCATCTTTTTACCAACCCATTAATGAAATTGAATTTTAAAGATGGGATTTCAACTTTCATCTTCAAAATGAGATTTCAACAATTCGCAATTGCATATTTGATCCAAGGTTGAAATTGAATATTAATTTCATCCAAGAAATAAATCACATCTTCAAGATTCGAGTTTGTGTTATAGACCTGTTGTGCTCTCAGCACCGTGACATGTGCCAATTCACTAAGAAATCGTTCCTTTAAGATGCTATTTCACTCTGCATCGCGTATTGAAGATTCAATTTTTAAAAAGTACCGTATACAAATCAGAAAAATAAATCAAGAAGTACAATATTTTTACAATTCATTTTCTAATCCCAGAAACCCATATTGTTATGCACCAAACACTGAGTTTCGGACTATAGAATCCGAGTCCTACTCCAAGTCCCAATTGGGCATACTAAACGGGCCAATGACCGTTGGTTGAGCTAAACGTGGACTAAGACCAGTAGTTGTGCTAACTGGCCCAAGTTCTATTCTATGTGTTTTCGTGGAAGACTGTTAGCTAGTCTTTTTTTAACATTATATAATTGTTTTATTTTAGCACAGCTTTGAAGATATTTAGGTTGAGAAGAAAGTGAAGACTCCACAATTATTGTTGATTTTCTATTATTTTTGGAAGACCTGAATGAAGTAAGCATACCCTGCAATGGTTGATAAAAGAAAAGAAGCATACCCTACAATGAGAGCAACGTGGGTCATGTGAAACTGTGAAGCTCAAGCTAGTCGACAATGTGGCTGACAAGTCTTTTTATAAATTACAATCAGTTTCCTTTTAAACTTCAATATTATTATTATTAATTTTTTTATTCTTATTATTATTATTATTATTATTATTATTTTGGGTTAAATATTATTATTGTTTTGGGTGCAAAGAAGTGGGGATTTCGTTATTTATTATTTGTTTATCCCTAAAGAAGCCACAATAAAAAAATATTGTCCGAGCAGATTAGGTATTACGTACCAGTACCAAGTCCCTACTTACTACTATTTGGCAAGGAATAAAGAGAGAAAGTAAAAGACAAAAGGAGAAAAGAGTTGTGAGTCTCTGTGACCCACTTAAAAAAAGCTAAAGTTGATAGACAAGTTATTTTCATTGCAAAATTCGGATCATGTGCAATTATTGGGTAAGTTTTCTGATATAATATTTTATTTTGGAAATATTTATTTATATAATATATTTTACATGATATAAACCCTGTTTTTTTTAAGGAAGAAAAAGAAAAGAAAAGTAAAACTTTATGGTTTTAAAAATAAAAAAAATAAATTCTAAAGTTTTTTAAAAAATAATTAGTGTCCATTTTGGAATTACTTATTTTCGGTAATTTATTTGCATAATGTGAGACAAAAGTTAAAAGTTAGATATTATAAAAAAATATATATTAAAAATTAGATGTTTCAAAAAGATAAAGTTTAGATTATTTGAAATAAAGTTGAGACAAAAAGTAGTAATGTAGGATTTGTACTAATAAGCAAAAAAAAAAAAAAAAAACTAATAATCACATCCCAAACTAAACCTAAGCCCGTTTAAGTGGAACAGTATTATGTCAGGGTTTAATATAAGTTGGGTATATAATTTTTTAATTTTGAAAACTATAAAATTTATAGGATTCTTGCCTACACTATACTACGTAGCGTAGCTTCTCGAAAAAAAAAAAAAAAAAAAAAAAAAATTCGTAGCGTATCCCTAATAATGGCCATACGTCGTAGTGTGATGGCATGGCATACACCAGTTTGACGTGCCCAGCTCCCCAGATTTGTTCCTATGGATTCATCTGTTCTTATTGCTCTTGGGTTTCTGTTTGAGACTCAAAGGCATACACCAATCATCAGTGGCGTATAACATCTTGGACAAATCCTTAAATTTAGTTTAGGTGACAATACCATTTTTATCTCTACATTTTGGTGTAAACGTCAATTTGGATTCTACATTTTAGTAGCAGTTAATTTGATATCTGTTATTTTTAACTTGAAATCAATTTGGATCCTACCATTAACTTATTAACAGAAAATGCATAAACGGCAAACCGTTTGCATTGATGACACACACATAGCTAAAATAATAATATAAAATCAAATAATTTAATATTAAAAAAGCCACGTAACCATTTTAATAAAAAAGAAAATTCCATGTCAAACAAAAAATTTTGAAAAAAAATTAATTGAAAGAAAACAAATAAAGAAAATGGTTTTAAAAAAAAAAAATCCACAATTTCTTCTATTTACTTTTCTATTCTTATTGCACTTTCTTACCTCCCAAACACAAAGCAATTTGAAAATCCCAACATAATGAAACCCTTTACCAAATTAAACGCACAAATATAACCTAGCAAACACTAATCATGAACAAACACTAAAAAGATCTCAACTTGCACAAACCATATCAATCCTTCCATCTCTTTAATGTGAAGTAGAACAGACCACCATAGCTTTTCTAGAGTCCCAAGTGCGCCTAAAATCACGCAAGGTAAAAAGGCACTAGTAGAAATCATTTGGGCAGAATCGCATGAAATTTGGTAGGTTGAAGTGAAACGGCCTTCTGAGCAATAGTCGTCACTTTACTATTAGGTACCCCTTGAAAATGGCAAATTCCTCCATTTAGGTCCTGAAAACTGTGATTTTTCCGTTTATAGTAATGTTTGTTTTCTTACTAACTTTTTAGTCAAAAGTCATAATAAGGTCTCACTTGTTTTGGGATGACCCTTAAGGTCAGTGGTTTATGATTTTGCATTTAACTTAATTTTGCCACTTTTGGTAAATTTTGGTATTTTGTCACCTAATTGCATAATTAATGTGAATTAAGGTTTTAGACGTTTTTCTCAGTATTTATATGTTTTGTAGCTGTCAGAGACAAATTAGACTATTATCAATAAATACAGACGTTTTGTCAAATTTCTTTTGGTGGATTATAGTTTTTATTACTTTGTGGATTCAAGGAACCCCTCGTGAATTCGATGTTTACTACCTAGGAACTAACAGTTTAGTTTTTGTCCATCAAAGAGAGCATCATGTGTTCTTTCTTCAGGCTTTTGCGACATCATAATGATTCCATTTTGCTGGTACATATAGGATATTATTATACTTCCCTATGGTGGCCTAGCAATTGAATGAGAACAAAAGAAACACAAAATAAGCAATGGATAAGTGTGGACTTGATTAAGGAAATCTTGAACTCTGTGGACAAATTTGGAACAATTTTCTAATGATTTTATTCAAGAGTGCTCTACTGGTTTTCATACTAGAATTGACAATATAATCTTCAGAAGAATAAGGACTCAAATTGAAAATAAAAGACTCATAACAACCACCGCTACTTCTTAGCAAAAAACATTAAACTGCCTAAACAACCTATATTGTTAACATTGAAATAACATTTGGAATTGAACTCCAACTCTAAACTAATTGATGGTTGAAGAGAAGAGATTGAAGGTTGCATTGTCAATTATTTTGAAAATTTATTTAAAACAAGCATCCTTTAATTCCTTGAAGAGGCATAAAGACTAATGCAACCAAGTATCATAAGAGAAGAGTCTAAGGAGTTAATTAGACACTACAAAAAATGCAAGCTTTAGTTGCGTTTACAAAAACGTGGCTATAGACTACCTTTGAGTTGCGTTTGGCAAAAACACAGCCACACCAGCCGCCTTTGCCAAATGCAACCCAAAGATAAGCTCTATAGCTGCGTTTTTTGATGTTTGAGTTGTGTTTTTGTGGGTTGGGCTCAGGCCGCATTTTAAAAACACGGCTATAGACCCATCCAATTTTTTTATTTTTTAAAAATATTTCCTAAAGCTGCGTTTAAAAAACGTGGCCAAAGCCTTTCCTAGAGCCGTGTTTTCTATAAATGCGGCTACAACTGTTTCCAAAGAAAAGGGGATTAAGGAAACAATTTGTAATATGGGCTTTCTAAAAGCTCTTGTGCCAGTTGGCATGCACCCTTTACTAATTTGGGCATTGTCTTAGAGCAATTCAGTAAATTAGACATGTATGTGAAGATGTAGACTATCTAGATAGAAAGACTCTTTGAAACTTCACCATTCATGTGTTGGAGGGGAAGGGGGGATTCATAAACAAGAGAATGCAACAACAATCTCTCATTACAAAAATAGAGGGAGCTATAAAAGTGAATTTTTTAAAGCAGATTAGCTTGTGTAATTTGGTGTATAAGACAATCTTTAAGATCATAATGAATAGGTTTAATAGGATACTCCAAAGCTGACATGATCCACACACAACATTGTTCACTCTACTGAGCTTTGGTATCCCCAAAACTAATTCATGCTAAGATATAATTGAAAGATGTTTGTAACTAGCATGTCCCATCCTTTGGTGCCATAAATCTTCATTTGGTAAACGAATGCTATTGCACACAATATCAGCATCAGGAACTAACCCAAAACAATTTTCTAGAGTGCGAGTACCAATTATGAGTTTCTTTCCAGACTCATTCAACACAAGACATTTCCCTTCTAAGAATAGCACCATAAAGTCTTGATCACATATTTGATTTATGCTCAATGAGTTCACTCTCATACCTTCTGCATATAGCATATTTGCAATATCTGGCAGTCCAGGTAGAGAGAAGGTTCCCTTTCCTTTAATTTGTGATTTGCTCCCATCACCGAAAGTGACATTACCATCTTTCTTAGACTCGAAAACCTTAGAGAGAGATCGGTCTCTAGTCATGTGTCTTGAGTAGCCGCTATCAAGGTACCACAAACATGTGTCCCTAACTTTAAATGCAAACTTCATCATGAAGCACACCTCATGCTTAGATGACAAATCAATAGGAATGTTGTTTTCTCTCACCTGCCATTTATGAACAAAGTTTTTAACTTTCACTATTCTCAGACGAACTCCTCTGCATATTTTCATTCTGAGACAGTCTAGTTTCTTCTTTGTTGTACTAAGATTTTTTCCAATAATCATCATGATAGATTTCAAATAACTTTTAGATTTACATTTTCTAATACACTCAATCAAGTAGAGATTAGAAAAACAAGATGTATTTGAAATCAAAGATCTTTTCATGACGGTTGCAACCATGACAATAGGGGTCAATGGATCACATAGCAAAGATTAACCCTAATCAGAGTGTGCCTGCTCTGATACCACTTGATAGGCCAAGAATGTATTGACCCATTTGGTAAATTAATTAATTAATTAGCCAAGTGAATTAATTAGATTCAATTACATGCACTAAGCGTGGTAGTGTAGACAAATTACCAACTAAGTTAAATGCAGCGGAAAATAAATTTGACACAGGTGATTTGTTTACGAATTGGGAAAACCACCGAAGCAAAACCCCACCGGGTGAATTTGAGGTCACCACTCTCGAGAATTCATTATTATCAAAGCAAGCGGTTACAAGTAAAGGAATCCAAGTACCTCATACCAACCTACAGTTGAACTCTTATGAATGGGAAAAACAAATTACCAACTAAGTTAAATGCAGCAGAAAATAAATTTGACATAGGTGATTTGTTTACGAATGGAGAAAACTACTGAGGCAAAATCTCACTAGATGAATTTAAGGTCATCATTTCCGAGAATCTACTATTATCAAAGCAAGTGGTTACAAGTAAAAAAATTCCAGTACCTTATACCAATCTACAGTTGAACCCTTACCCTAATATCCAATTGGACTTATTCTATAGTGACAATCTCTCATTTTCAATGCATGGCTCCTAATACATGACTAACCAATCGATACACGAATCCAAGTACGTGACTAACACACCATCTTGAGAATGATGTTGGCTGCAAAGTTCTTCAGTTCATCCACACGATGAAGATCAAGAAGCTCATTGTTCATAAAACCCTACGGCGTACAAACGCAGTAGCTTTTTCAAGAAAAAGAGGAACTAGGACATATGTCTCCGATCACAATATGCTTGCAACAATAAGTGCAACAACCATTGCATCTACTTGTATCAAGTGAGACGACCTTTAAAATAATCCTTATATATGATTAGGATTGTGAAAAAAGAAAACCTAAACATATACACATGGATATGCGTGAAATCAGATCTAAAAAACTGATTTTCGTAATTCTCGATAGATACAGCTGTCAAGATTCACATTTTAAATCTCGATAGATACATCTGTCGAGATATCTATCGAGTTTTAAAATACAACACTTCTTTATTTGATTCTTGAACAGATTTGCATGGTTTCAATACTTGGACTTGAACTTGATTTCTTATTCTTAAAGTATTAAACACATCCTAGATCTCTCCAATTACAAGTAAAGTTCGTTTTGTCAAAAGATTAGTTAATTCTAAATGACATATGTTCTTAACATGATTTACATATGTTCTAACACTTTTATTACAAGGAATAGTAATTCCTTATGAATAACTATTCTTTAAAATGAGGAATAACTATTCATTTCTAAAGGGGTTGTAATAACTATTCCTTAGTAGGTGTATTAATTTCTAAAATTAATATATTTTTAAATAAACAAACTTTCCTTATGTATAGAACAATTATGAAAATAAAAAATCATAAAAAATAACTAATATCTTTTTCAAATTTACAAAATATTATTTTTTTAGAAATATAAATATATGAGTAAGATATTTCTTAAAATATATCTTAAGTTTGATTTAAAATGCTTTCATTCCCTTGTCTTTAGGGTTCTATTATTGTGTTATTACCAAACAAATGAATACTAATAAGTATTACTTTACAACGTCGTGTATTCTTTGTAATATCTATTCCAATGTAATTACTATTACAGTCCACCAAACGTGTTTTTAACCATAATTCTAACATTCACCTTCATGTGTGGGTTAAAATTACCTTTTAATAGGTGAAACCCAAGATGTGAGATTTTAAATGGGATATAGAATAGAGAAGATAATGATTGAATTTAGGAATTTTTACTTTGATATCATGTTAAATTACTCATTTTTTTCAAAAGCCCATTAAAAAAAAAAAATGTTTTTACAATTCATTTCCAAACCCAGAAGCCCGTAATGTTAATTATGCGCCACTAAAAACAAGTTTCAGACTACAAAATCAGAGTCCTATTCCTAGTCCCAATTGGGCATTTACTAAACGGGGCCTAAGACCGTTGGTTGAGCTGTGGCCTAACACCGGTGGTTGTGCTAACTGCTACCTGGCCCAAGTTCTGTACATAAATGTACATTTTATGTGTAAGCTAGTCCTTTTTCCTACCCAATCCTTACAGCTGTGACTCAAAACAATTATTTAGTGTTAGGGATATTTAACTTTTGGGTCTGAGGCAAAAAAAGGACTAGCTTACACATAATATGTGTAAGCTAGCTATGTGTAAGCTAGTCCTTTTTTTGTCTCAGACCCAAAAGTTAAATATCCCTAACACTAAATAATTGTTTTGAGTCACAGCTGTAAGGATTGGGTAGAAAAGAAAGTCAAGAATCCACGGTTATTGTTGATCTTACATTATTGATGGAAGACTTGAATGCACAAGCATACCCTACAATGAGAGCAACGTGGATCCACAATTATTGTTGATCTTACATTATTGATGGAAAGACCTGAATGCACAAGTAAGCATTCATGAGTTATTCCCATAGCCATGCAACTTGGGAGAAGCTAGATGCAAGATCTCTCAAACACTTCAGGTGTTTGGAGCAACTAGACTAAGATTCATGTGGTGGAAATACGTATATACATGTGTCCTAAAACATAATGCTCCTCATGGATATAGAGTAGAGGTCCACTATAGTATATGTCCACACCACATGTATAAGCAGTGACCACCACATTGGGCGGTGAGAGTGTTTATTACTATTTCCTTATTGTGTGAATCCAATCTTATATATATTGTGCCCTATGTAACCTTTGACAGTGTCACAAGATGAAGGGTTGGAGACTATCCCCTTAGTTTACTACCTGAAGTCATGTATGATTTGACTCTATGGGACATAATTAGGAGTACCGTCAAACTTAAGTTGAATGGCATTAGGTTGAACGGAAGACGATCAGATAACATATCTTGGCCATGTGCCAGCATTTGGAATTCATGTTGACTCTGGGAGTCTGAGACATATAGGTGGGTACATGGTGAGCCAATTCACACGCGTTAGATTTAGTGTGGCTTTGAGTTAGCCATAACTCACGAGGGATTAAAGGACACTCAACCCGATATGATCATGTATGTCTAGGGCAAGGCATGCTATTTGTTTTCTATTTTTCCATAGGGTTTATACGATTACACTGTGTTAGTTATGATGTAGCTTGGCTATAGTTTCTACGCCTTGTAGGTTAGGTTTTTTAGTCGCACGAGACATTTTCCTTTGTATATGTGGGACATGAGGATATGGAAGCAAATAAGGGGTTCTTCCATTTATGCGTGGAATATCCACTATGAGTGAGTGAGAGGATGTTGGAATTTGAGCCTGTAGGGAGGCCATAATAGGCGCCCTCGTGGGCAACCCATTGCTTTAAGGTTTTTAGGTCTGTACGGTTGGAAAAACATGGTTTGTATAGTATACAAATCATACGCAGTAAAAAATTAACGGATCTATTTCATTCGAAATTGATAATATGTACTATGTAAATTTCAGAATTTAAGAATAAGAGAGCAGACATTGGTGCTGAGAAATTCAAAATCAAAGATTAGAAATACTTGGGAACACTTTTAATCTTCACTCTAACTCCACTTATGTCCAAAAAGTGTGGTCTCTCAATCAGTTTATATGTATGAGTTCAAGGGAGAATAAGAGAGTGACTTATAATCACATACACACCATTTCATTCAATAATAAATATTTTGTATGTTTCTCTCCTTATATATAACTAATTATCTAATCGGGCTAGCCTTTTGGGTCATTCCAATTGGGTTTTAGTATGTGCCTTGGAGTGGGATCAAAAGGGACAAATAAGGCACTAGCTTCAATGGGTTTTGGGCCTTTCTATCAACTCTTGACAAGTCCAAAATTACCATTAATTATATTTAATACCATTATATAAATATAATTGCATTCTACGCCTTATTAATAAATTATATCCCAAAACTTTATCATACATTCAACCTGTTCATTAAAATATTCATAGTAATACAAAGTCATGAATGTTGACTGCTACTTTGAAGATTACTATATCTTAATTTTTGAGTACTTGGTTTAATCCCTAAGTTATTCATCATATATTTATGAAATCCAATTTCATAAATATATACTTTAATAACTTCTTACTAAAGTGGTTAGGCCTAACACTTTAAATAACCAAAACCCATTAAACTTATCTCAAGAGAATATTTTATATTTCCGTTAAGCGATTATGAATTCCATCTTGAGAATATATGCTCCCTCAATATTAAATGTGGTTGCCCAATATATTGAGGTTTTGATCATGACTTTAGATCTCACTTCTGATATATCAAAGTAACCTACATTTCATGATCAGGTTCATTATTCTCTCAGGATTAAGAGTTGATGTAAATAGAAGTTGTTAGATTTATTATTCATTTGACAGTCGTTAATAGAATAATAAATTTCACAGCAGTTCAGTTTAATATGTTTTAACACTTAAAACATATAAACTAGGAGTCTCCACTTCTATGATCAAGATAAATCATCTTAGTTGATATGTTATAGTCTTCGCAGATAAAATGCCCAATTTCATCACCGATTACAAACTAAAATTCTGAGTTTACAAAAAACTTGTGATTATCTTCTATGACTAAATTACATACAATGCATCTCATGGACTATATGATAATGTCCAAATATTCATGTTACCATTATTTTAGATAATAATAAAACAAATTTATTAATTACAACATAATGTTATACATAGCATCATACAATAGGATTTAAAGGGCACATATCCTAACATGTACATCATTTAAGAGTACCTCATTCCTAATTTCATAAAGACATTTGAAACATACAATGTATGTTTGTTCATTCATAAAATCAAAGAGGCACACACTCTTATCAAGCTCACTTATCTTAGGGTTACATCAATAGAGGTTTCAATTGATCGGAAAACCATTGGAGACTGTGTGGAAGGCTGTAGAGGTCGTAGGAAGAGTCAAGGTAGATTCTTTTTCGCTGCATAGAGTTTTGACTAGGGTTTGATAATAAACCCAAGAGGTAAGAATCAAAACTCTAAGTTTTTCAACATGAGAACATCTTTGAATTCTTTTCTGACAAAACCCCAAACACAATAGCATTCCACTTAATTGGGTTGAGGTTTGAATTGTTACTTTTTGAAATTTTGGGTTTTGTTTGTTACTTTTGAATCTATAAAGTTAAATTTATTACCATTTAAAACCTTTTGTTTTATTTGTTACTTTTGGAACTATAGGGTTTAATTTTTACACCCTCTAAAGCATATGATTTTAAATGAAATTTTCCAAAAAGCAAATATGATATCGCAATACTTATTGAATAATTGCATATGATCCACTGGGGCTTCTACTATCCTAAAATCCTTTCCCATTCAAATTTTGCAATGAAAGTAATTTATCTATCGACTTAGAAAAGTTACACAATACTGTGAGAGTACATTAATAACATACTTCTTCCTTTCACATGAATAGTTAATTCTACTATAAATTTAATAAGTATGACTACTACTATGTAGTAGGAGGAAATATACCATTATTGTACTACAAGAGGATTACATATTTTTCTTCTTCTTCAACTTTAGCTTTTTTAGTGGGTCATGGCTCTTTTCTCCTATTGTCTTTTACTTTCTCTCTTTACTCCTTTCCAAAGTAGTTGTGAGTAATCCTTTGGTAGGTAATCCCTAGCAAGCTGGGACAATATTTTTGTGGCTTATTGGTATGTTTGGTTGGGTGGATTTTAAGGAGGATGGAAAGAAAATAAGAGAAAATGGGAGAGAAAACATTTTTGGTGGGTTTTTGGTTGGAGGGAGGAGAGGGAAAAAAAATTGGTGGGGCTTGGGTATTTTCTCCCCAAGCTCACCAAAATGTTTTCTCTCCAAAATGGGGAGAAAATTGGGTGGGGATTCTGAATCTCTTGACTAACAAAAATGCTCATATTCACTTGTACATGGGCTTCATCCAACTCATTTGTTTTGTGTGCTTTCCTGGGCACGTTGCCTTTTTATTTTATTTTTATTTATTTATTTCCTAGGTTGTGAGCATGATAGTTGTTTTGTTTTTCTTTATATTTTTGTTTTGTTTAACAAGAAATGATTTTTTTTTTTGGGACATGATTTTTATTTTTATTTTTTAATAAATTTGGGTGATTTCTTTTTTTTTTGGTCACTTTTTGGTTTTAATTGGGTATCATTTTTTAACAAGGGTATATGAGTAAATTTATGCAAACTCACTTTTTCCATCCCCTCACTTTTCCACTCCCAATCAAACAAAAATGAGAAAAATTAGGGGTGGTGTTTGGTAATGTTGTTTGGACAATAGTTTTCGATGTTTAAATAACATAATATGTATTTTTACAATATTTTTTCACCCACATGTATTTCCACAACACTTAAATAACGTTACTAGAACAACATTATCAAATGAGCTCTAGAATTTTTTCTATCTTCTCACTTTTTCATCCTCTCACCATTTTTTATCTTCTCACTTTTCCACTCCAACCAAATGGACCTTTAGAGATAAACAAATAATAAGTAGTGGAGTGAATTCTAATTAACTTAGTTAATAATTTTTAAAGAAAAATTATTAACTGAGTTAATTGAAATTTACTCCACTGCTTATTTTGTTAATAATTTTTCATATTATCGAATAAAGGATTAGATTTGATTATAGTCTACTAAAATGTAAAAAACAATCAATACATTAGATTTGTAATAAAAAACATTTATCATGAAATGAATTCCATAACTTGAATTCTCATTTTATATATAAAACGTAATCGTATAAATTTTTATTATATTTTAGAAAATTTTTCTTTTGTATCTCCAACTAAGCAGCAAGACTATGCACCAAGATGAACCAGGTGATCGAATGGGACTTGAGTTCAAACGATACGAAAGCCCACTTCTTTACACCATTTCATCTAATTGATTAGTATCAATAAAATCATGCAATCTGCTAAAAAATTTTGAGCCCTAAATTTAAGATAAATATTGATCAGAGATTACGCCCAAATTCACCTGCTACCAAGCTGTGTGCTAGTGCTAATATAAACTTCCTCTCCCACTGTATAAATAATTTAATATATGTTTAAATATTCATTGCCTTAAAGCTAAGTATTGAAGTTTAAAACTTCTCAAAAAACAAAAGGTATTGAAGTTAGCTAAAGCTGATTGAAAAAGAGTTTCACATGATCCACGTTGCTCTCATTGTAGGGTAATCTTAGTCCAGTTGCTCCCAACACTTGAAGTGTCTGAGAGATCTCGCATCTAGCTTCTCCCAAGTTGCATGACTATGGGAATAAGTAAATTTTGGTGTTATTTCTCTTTTAGTTCTCAAAGCGTTGAAGGCCTTTGCATGATCCCCAGGTGCCATAAAACACCATGTCTCATCTATGCCTACTCTAAGCATCGGAGGTAGTCACTCGTGTGAGTCAGTCGACCTAGACTTGGTGACATACCTTTCACATCATTTTATGTCATCTATTGATGTGTGTGTATATCTGTGTATGTACAAACAACAATAATAACGAATACTGTAAAATGTTATTAATAAAAAAAAAAAAAAATACAATGTCAAAAATCACAATGTCCTTAAAAAAAAAACAAAGAAACACGTATAAAGTTTGATCTATACAATATCAAATTTTAAGACTACACAGTCCTCAAATTTTAAGACTACATAGTCCTAATCCCTTGGTGTGGGCGTGAAGAGAAAGTATCTTATGAGATGGTTTCATGAGATCGATGTCTCACTGAGGGACTCACATGTCAGTGAGACATCGGTTTCATGAGATCGTCACATACAAGATTTTTTTCGGGCATAAAGGGATCCCTAGCAATCGGCTTGGTTTAAGGGATTTGTCAACATCTCATTTGTTGAGATGTACTTTACGGCAGGGATGGAGGCACATCTAATTTTATTTATATATTTTAAATTACTAGTATATATAGGTACTAATTTTAGCAATTTTGTTATATAAAATTACGCTTTGCCCCATTTAATAATATCATTGATTCTTTTAAGAAAAATACAATCACAAACTTTTTTGTTAGGACATATATGATTCATTTGTTAAAAACATATGTCACTATTTTATATAATTGGCTAATCCTTTGACAAAATGCACTTTACTTATATTTGGGTAGATCTAGGATGTGTTTAATACTTCAAAAAACTTTGTTTCAAGATCAAGTGTTGAAGCCATGCAAGTCTGTCCAAGATTCAAGCTGAAAAGTGTCTGTCATTAAAGCTCAACAGCTAACTCGATAGCTAGTCATCTATCGAGTTTACAGAGTTGTTTAGCCTTGTGGCTCGACAGTAGCTCGATAGATAGGGTATTTGTCAAGGTTTATGAAAAACAGAATTTCAATTATGTTTTGACTCCAATCCGTGTTTATGCATTTGAGTTTTTTTTTTTTTTCTCACAACCCTAGACATATAAAATAATTGTTTTAAGGGCTGTTAAAGAGTTCACAAGTTGCATAAGTGTTGAGTAAAAGTTTTTTCAAGCGAATTGTGTCTGGAGACAGAATTTGCCTTAGTTCATCATTCTTGTGAAGAAGTTGCTGTGTTTGTGCACTATAGGGTTTTGTAACCAAGTATCTTCTTGATCTTCATCGTTGGAATGAACTGAAGAACTTTGTAGCCAACAAATTTCTCTAGTTGGGGATTGAAGTCGCGTACTGGGATCCATGCAATTGGTTAGTCGCGTACTGGAAGCCGTGCATCGAAAGGAGAATTTGTCACTACAGAACAAGTCCAATTGGGTATTGGGGTAAGGGTTCAACTGTAGGTTGGTATAAGGTACTGAGATTCTTTTACTTGTAACCGCTTGCTATGATAATAGTGGAATTTCGGGAGTGGTGACCTTAAAATCATCCGGTGGGGTTTTTGCCGTGTTGGTTTTCCCCATTCGTAAACAAATCACTGTGTCAATTTATTTTTCGTTGCATATTTAGTTATTTGGTGATTTGTTTATGCTACCACGCGTTTGCATGTTAATTAACTTAATTAATTCACTTGGCTAAATTAATTGGTTAATTTATCACAATGGGTTAATTCTTTTTTGGCCTATTAAGTAGTATCAGAGCAGGCACACTTTGATTAGGGTTAATCTTTGCTGTGTTGATTCATTGACCCTTGTTTGTCATGGATAAAGGATAGTCATTAATTATACCTCATTTATTTGATGGCACTAACTATGCATATTGGAAAGTACGCATGAGAGCTTTCTTACAGTCTTTAGATGAGAAGGTGTGGCAAGCTGTAGAGATTGGCTGGACTAGGCTAAAGGAAGTGCCAGCCGATTGGGATGATGCTAAGATCATGGCGGCAAACTTTAATAGCAAGGTATTGAATGCTTTATTCAGTGCAGTCACTAATAAGGAGTTCAAGAAGATATCCTCTACTGAAACTGCTAAGGAGGCATGGGCTATTCTCTAGACAACCTATGAGGGAATCAAGGCTGTCAAAGATTGAAAACTTCAGAGGCTCACTACAAGCTTTGAAGAAATCAATATGGAGAAAGATGAGTCGCTCGATGAGTTCTATGCCCAGCTCAAGGATATAGTGAACTTAGTCTTCAATCTTGGGGAAACCATTCCTGAATCCAAGATTGTGAGGAAAGTGCTTAGATCTCTACCAGAGAGATTCCATGCAAAGATCACGGCGATCAAGGAATTAAAGGATATTGACAAGATTCCTTTGATAAAGCTAGTTGGCAATCTACAGACCTACGAGCTGGGATTAACTAGAATTGGCAAATCGGGTAAAGGCAAGAGCATGGCATTGAAGGTTAAGAGCAGTGACACGGATGAGTCTTTAGACGATGAAGATTCTAAAATGAAGTCGTACATCACCAAAAAATTCAAGAAGTTCATGAAGAATGCCAATGGGAAGGGCTTTGACAAGGATTGTAGGCAATCCAGTTCTTCTTAGTTCAAGAGCCAAGACAAAGGGAAGAAGGATGCTAGGGATGGCGGTCAGTACACTGTTCCCGCAGGACCTAAGTGCTTTGGGTGTCAAGGATTCGGTCACATGAAAACAGGAGTGTCCTAATATCTCAAGAGCATTGGGAAGAGTAAGGCACTTGCTGCTACTTTGAGCGACACCAAGCCTGAGGATGATTCTGACAATGAGGATGACAGAATCTTGAATGCCTTCATTGCCACTGTCAATCCTACTGAGGGGATTGTTGAAGATGTGGATGAAGAAGAGGAATTTGTAGAGCCAAAGTTTGAGAAGATGGATGATCAAGATGATATCTATACAGCCTATGAGAAATTATATAAGCTTTCTGAGAAACATGAGAAACTTTATAGGCTGACTATCAAAAAGCTCAGTGATGTGGAACTTGATCATGAAGAACTTTTCACAAAGTTTGATGAAGCTAATTAGACTATTGGAGCATTGAGGTTCGAGAATAATTTCTTGGTTGAGAAGACCAAGAAGCTTGAAGCGGAGCTGTTTCAAGTCAGAGCTCAATTGGAGAGGATTTCAAGTGCAAAACTTGATGAGATGCTCAGTCTTTAGAAATCTGCTTCTGATCGAACAGGTTTAGGGTATGGTATCTCTTCTTCTAATATTGTTTCTACTAGTACTACTGTTTTTGTTCCTCCTAGTAATAATGTTATTGAGAACAACGATGTTAAAAATGATATAGCTAGTGAGAACATAGACAAAGGTAAATCTATTTTAGGAGCACCCCCTAAGCAAGATAAGAAGGAAGCTAAAAACCCTAGAGCTAAGAAGAGTAACTCTTAAAAGCCTAAACAGAAGAAGCAGCATCTCTGTCATTATTGTGGAGTTGCCAGTCATACTCGACCAGATTGTTATAAGTGGTTAGCCACTCAACAGAGCAATGGCATGATAGCATCTGGAAGCCGGAATAAGCTTCAATCCTCTTTTGCTCGCCTTGGAGATCTTCTCAAAGCCCTTATGTTTCTTTTGAACTAGAACGGTTTCAATTCTTCCCCTTCATCGCTGGTTCAAGGGTACACTTAAAGGAAAGGTTCTTCCAAGGCATGGAAGGAAAATGGCTCCAAGTGATTCTATCACTTTTTCTCTCTCTCCCTTCTTGTTTGTGTTTGCATAACTTGTGTGTTTTTGCTTTCATTTTGAGTCAGTCTAGTTTTTATGCTTTGCTTTGCTTAACATGTTTTTGTTTGCTTATTTTCAGTATTGCTTTATTTTGTTTTTCATATAAAAATAATTTTTTTTTGAAAATTTGAAAAATATAAAAACAGTGTGTGTTTTGTGTACATTGGTACTTGTGTACCTTGGATGACTATTGAAACAAAGTTTTCTAAACTTTGTATCTCTTGTAACTTAAATGAGCATCTCTATGCACAACTAAGCAAGTAAGCTTTGTAGCTTGTGTTTGTAATGAGTAAGGTTACGTGATCTCTTATACTTAATACTCGTATCACTCTTTTTGACGGAAAGGACTAGAAATGACATTTGTGTGCTTCAGCATAGCAAAATTGGAATATCAAATGCTTAACATTGTTGGGTATTCCTTTTCTCTTTCTTATATGCCCATGCATGATATACTTAAAAAGAAAAATAAAAAGCAAAAAGATCAAAATGTTTTAAATATGATTGCAAGCGTGTATTCTAGGATATGTGGGAGTTATAGGATGTACCTTGAAGGTGATAGTCCCCATCAAATAATTATGATTGTGTGTGAGTAAAAGTGATTTTATCATATCTCAAATCATCATAACATGTATACACTTATGCAATCTTGCGATATTTTTCACACACAACACACAATATTCTTTTCTACTCTTGATACATGTGCAGGTACAATGTGATTTGACCATCATAAGGTTTTACATGTGTTAATGTATACTCACTAAACTGTCTTGACTTGTTTTTGAAATATAAAATTGGTTAGACTTGTCTAGTATGTGTGTGTGTTTTTGAGATCTATGTGCTCAGAATTGTTGTTGAGAGATGATTTTGAGAACTTAAAATGATGTTTGGATCCTTAGTTGAGTTGCATGCTTGATTATATTCATATCTATGTTTTTCCCTTTTTGAAAAACTATTTTTAAGCAATCTCAACACCTCCTCAACACCTGGCTATCTGTCGAGATCTTAAGCTATTTCTTATCGCAATCTCGACACCTTTTTGACAGCTGGTGGATTGATCGAGAAAGTTCCTAGATCCTCAATACCTTCTCGACAGCTGGTGGATCGATCAAGCTTCTTTAATTGTGTCTGATGAATTCTTCCTTGACACCTCTTGACAGCTGCATCTGTCGACGTTCTATTTTCTCGACACCTGTCTCAACACCTCTCGACATCTCTATCTGTCGAGCTTTACTGAACCTTTATATATAGGTTCTGTGCGATCCGACCTTCATTTCTCTCAATCTCTTTCTTGATAGCTTTGTCTTCTCTCTTCCCTAAACACTTTTTCTCACTCCAAACCTCAATTCCAAGTGTTCTTCAAGCTTTCTCAAGATTTTTCTTCTCTTGCTATGTTTCTTATCTCTCTTTTACATGCATTTCATGTTTTGAAACCTAGCTTTTGGGGTTTTTGAAAACTTTTGGGGTTTTTCAAAATTAATGAGTTATTGTTGAAATTTTGGGATGGGTTTTTGATTAAATGAGTTTAAAATCTCATGCATTGCATCATGTAAGCATTATAATAGTATTATCATGCATTTAGATGTGTGCAAATTGATTGTGTGCTGGTAGGATTAGATTGGGCTGAGCCTATGATGCAATTTCTTTTGCATGTCACATGTTCATACATTCCCATGCATATGTACTCTTTTTTCAATATACTTGCTATATTTGAAATGTTTTAGGACTTTTCTGATTGTCTCTTTCTCTCCTTCTTCTATTCAGTTCCGTGATGAGGATGCTCGAAAGGACTTCTTGGAGAACTTTTCTTGACGAGGTGTTCATTCAGAACCCTGAGTCATTTTGGCGGACTTCATCGATACTGACCTACCTAATGTCATTCATAGTCGGGGTTGGGAGTCACTGTTTGACGTCCCGATCACATATCCATCCGTGCTGATTCAGGAGTTTTACTCCAACATGCATGGACTCGATCCTTCAGTACCTCTCTTTCATACTTACGTTCGAGGTATACGCATTGTTGTCACATCGGAGTTGGTATCCGATGTGCTCCATGTTTCGAGGGTAGAGCATCCTGACTACCTTGGATGTGAACGTCTGAGGACTGTGTCCAAAGACGAGATGATTTCTGCTTTTTGCGAGCGTCTTTCTGATTGGGGTGATTGTTAGTTTACACCATGTAAGCCTTTACTAAAGGTCCTAGATTTATGAACATGGTGATGACTTTTGTTTTGCACCCACTCTCTTACTATAACTCTATTACAGAGCCTCGTGCCGAATTTTTGCTTTCTTTGTTAGAGCACCTCACTATAGATTTTCCTTCACATTTTATTCTTTCTATTATAAATGTGTATAGGGATATGACTACCTGTGATAAGCGCTTTTTCCGTTCGGCTATCACGCGGATTTTATGCCATTTTTTTGTTCCTTTTCCTTCTTCCGACCACTTTTCTATCATGTGTGCCATAGATGCTGCTACCGTTAAACGTAGCGAGGCGCAATTTAGGTCATGACAGTCGGATTCAGCAGCTCCTCCCTCCCATTGGGCTCCATCTCGATCTGCTCCATCCACATCCGCTCCTTCCTCTTCTATGAGCGAAGTGACTTTAGAGGACATCATGGCTCAGCTTCAGTGCATGGATGCTCGCCTCGACACTCTTAGTGATGAGTTGTGTCAGGTGAACACTCGTGTTGGATGCATTGCTCGACACTAGGCTAAGATGGGTGGTTAAACTATGCCTTCCACTCCTGTGGCTCCTACGGATGAGAGTGATGCTGATGATGATGATGATGCTGATTTTGATGATGAGGATGATGGCGATGCTAGCTCATCTAGCAATAACGAAATGTCTACTTGACACTTTTACCTTTTGTCACTCGTGACAAAAAAGGGGAGTAGTTTTGGTTATGAGAGTAGTCATACTTAGGGGGAGGGTTAACATAGGAGATTTTTGTTAGGGAGAGAGTGCATATTGAGGGATGTAGTGAGGATTACTTGTATCTTTTTATTTTCTCTATTTTAGATACATTTATTCTTGTACATGGGTCTTGTGACCATTATTGACATACATTGTATTTATCTTCTTTATATATGTTGATGTATGTTTTTTTCGCCTACCCTTTCATGTGTTGTTTCTTTTCTTTCTTTATACACATGGTTCTTATTACTTGTATGCAATTTATTATTTCTGTTTCACACGAAGATGCCTTGATGAGTATTGTTTAAAGTGTTTTGGAAATACAGGTTGTTAAAGTCTTCTTGCCATAAACTCTCTTCTTGCAAAGTTTTTCAAGAGTTTGTGTTAGGATAGATTTTACTGTATTCAACAAGTGAATATGAGTTGAGTGATTTATTACTTCTCTTATATCTTATTTATTTGTTGTGGTTTTGTCACAAATTACTAAAGGGGGAGATTGTTAGGGCATACATGATTCACTTGTTAGGAACATATGTCACTATTTTGAGTAGATCTAGGATGTGTTTAATACTTCAAGAAACTTTGTTTCAAGATCAAGTGTTGAAGCCATACAAGTCTGTCCAAGATTAAAGCTGAAAAGTGTCTGTCATTAAAGCTCGACAGATAGCCATCTATCGAGCTTAAAGAGTTGTTCAGCCCTGTGGCTCGACAGCAGCTCGACAGATAGGGTATTTGTCGAGGTTTATGAAAAATAGAATTTCAGTTCTGTTTTAACTCCAATCCATGTTTATGTGTTTGGGTTTTCTTTTCTCACAACCTTAGACATATAAAAGGATTATTTTAAGGGCTGCCAAAGAGTTCACAAGTTGCACAAGTGTTGAGCAAAAGTTTGTTTAAGCAAATTGTGACCGAAAACAGAATTTGCCCTAGTTCATCATTCTTGTGAAGAAGTTGCTGTGTTTGTGCGCCGTAGAATTTTGTAACTAAGCATCTTCTTGATCTTCATCACTGGGATGAACTGAAGAACTTTGCAGCCAACAAACTTCTCTAGTTGGTAATTGAAGTCGCGTACTAGGATCCGGATAATTGGTTAGTCACGTACTAGGAGCCATGCATTGAAAGGAGAAATTGTCACTACAAAACATGTCCAATTGGGTATTGGGGTAAGGGTTCAATTGTAAGTTGGTATAAGGTACTGAGATTCCTTTATTTGTAACCGTTTGTTGTGATAATAGTGGAATTTCGGGAGTGGTAACCTTAAAATCACCTGGTGGGGTTTTTGCCGTGTTAGTTTTTACCATTCGTAAACAAATCACCGTGTCAAATTATTCTCCATTGCATATTTAGTTATTTGGTGATTTGTTTGTACTACTATGCGTTTGCATGTTAATTAACTTAATTAATTCACTTAACTAAATTAATTGGTTAATTTATCACAAGGGGTCAATTCATTTTTGGCCTATCATTTTCTATAACAATTTTTTCACAAACTTTTGAGGTACAAATTATTATTGGTTCGTATCTAGGGCCCACCACTTACATAACTTTTTTATTTACTAATAATTACTCACCATATCAGTAAAGACCATAAAAAAAAAAAATTATACATGTAAAATCTAAAACAAAATATACAAGCTCAAAACAATTAACCCAACAACAAAAATTACTAATAACAAAGCTAAAAAAAATTAGACACAATCAAATAATTTTATCCATCAAAGACAATTATTATTATTATTTTTTTGGAAACGAATCCAACTTGTAATTTTATATTTTTATTACAAGAAAAAACTGTTGTTTTAGTAGAAATAAAGTAAAATAAAAATCTTAGGTTTTAGTGACCATATTTTGGTCCCTGCCATTGGTAGGGCATGCGGACTTTGTTTTAACTGAAAAGAAGATACTTAGAAAAAAAAAAAAAAAAAAAAAAAAAAAAAAAAAACACTGAAAAGAAGATATTAATATTGAAATTATTGGGCAAAGCAATCATTTTATTAACTGAAAGTTCAAATAGTGTAAAAACACTCTTAAACGTTTAGACCCCCAATTTACAAATTACTAATTCAAGTTTTATATCAAACAATTAATGTGCGGAATATGAACAAAAGCTTAATATAGAATTGGTAAACAATCTATGCCAATTAAAATCACATCCATAGTAGAAAATAAAAGGCAAAGATAAAGGGAAGAGAGATGCAAACACACGGACAACACACGGACAACACACGATGTGTTATCGAAGAGGAAACCGAAGCCCTCGGCGTAAAACCTCTCCGCCGCCCTCCAAGCAGCCAATAATCCACTAGAAAATGTAGTTGGTATACACGAACAGTAATAGACCCTCCAAGCCTAATCTACCGATGTACCTAAGCCCTCCAAGCTTTTTGCTCCAACGAGGTTGTGCCGAACCTTTTTCTTTTCTAGCTTACCGGATTCCGCTATAATCCATAGCATCCGCCATCCTTGGCATCTTCCAATACTTCCCAAAACTCCAAAAACACTTAACACTCTAAATAGGTGTGGGTAGTGTTTGGATAGAAATCTCATCTCAATAGTTATGACAATGAGAGAGGGAATGAGAAGAGACTACAAAGATTTCTATCTAAGAATGAGTAGCTCTCTCTAATTGGGTGGGTGTTTTTAAGAAACCTCTCTTCGGGTTTTTCTTTTTGAATGACCACACATATTTTGTGGGAATGAGGGGTATTTATACTGGTGTGGGAATGAGTCAATTTTTCCAAAACAGGGTTGGCTGGCGACCTGACTGAGTCGCGAGTTCAAGCCACGAGCTAACTGAATAGCCAGTCTGGATTTTTGTCCTGTAGTGCTCTAGTTGGCATGACTGTTCAGCTCCCCCGCATGCTCTGCGCGTGTGAAACTTTTGGCGGCTTGCAAGTCATGAGTCTCCTGCGAGATCCAGCCGTGAGTCCTTGCTTCACTGCACAGTCTTGATCATTTCTTCACACTCTCTCACACACTACCCTTACATGATTCCCACCTAAATACAGGCTTTCTAAGTGCTGTATTACAAGCAAATTTGTCACGGAATAAAGCCAACACATGGTTGATTAAATTCAACCTTACATTAACCTATTACTTTTTGTTTTTATGCCCTCAAAATGCCACCTGGATGCTCATTGCTGTTTACGGAGCTCCTCTAAGAAAGTTACAAAGAAAATATTTTTGGAAAAATATAAAAAGAATAGATGGATTTGTTAGGAATAATTATTAGCTACTTTCGGAGTACGGTAATGTAGTAATACCACTTTACCATAGTTTCAGAGTACCTAATAATTTTTGAATTTGTCAACAGCATGGCCTTGGTTTTGGTTGAGAGATTTCAATCATGTTGCTTGACAAGAAGAAAATAGTGACCGAATCATCTAAAAGTGAATCGAAGTAATTTTCTTGACAATTTTGTCTTTGTTGACCTAGGTTTAATACATTCACTTGGTCAAATAAAAGTCGGGTGAGACATAATATTAGGGAGAGAGTTTATCATGTAGTGGCCAATAGTGAATGGAGAAATCACCTTTAAAAAAGTCTGGGAGAAAATGCTTAAGTTATAAATTATTTTACAATTTTTTTTTTTTACAAATAGTTGATATAGTGAGTGGTTATTAGTAAGTAAAAAAATGATGTTAGTAGTGGGTCCAAACGAGAACCAATAGGAATTTGTCATATCAATAGTTTATAAAATTATTGTAAAATAGTTTGTGCCTGTTTCATTACTCGAGTCTTGGTTAAAAACCTCCAAGCCATAACCTTAGATCACCAACCTTATAGACACAAATGGGAGAGATAAGGGTGGACCCAAGCCTTTCTTCTTTAAAGAGGCCTGGACTAAAGTCATTACAAAATTTTGGGAAAAGGGTATAAGAGAGATTCCTCAATACATTCTTCCCAAAAAAAAAAAAAAAGAAAAGCCAACAAGCAAGACTTAAGATGATGGAACAAAAACATATTTGGTTTAATCCAATTCAAGCTAAAGGAATTAACAAAATCAATAAAGGAACTATATACAAAGGAAAACATTAGCCTAACTAGAGTCAAAGAGTGAGAACTCCAAAGAAGACAAGAGTTTAGAATAAAGTGGCTTCCTACACTTGACCATAAAACAAGATTCTTCCACTTAACTACAATAGTAAAAAGGAGGAGGAAGAAAATAGAATTTTGGAAAAAAAAAAGATGAGAATTGATAGGCCAAAAATGTATTGACCCCTTTGGGAAATTAATCAATTAATTAACCAAGTGAAATTAATTAGATTCAATTTCATGCAGTAAGTGTGGTAGCACAAATAAATCACCAACTAAGTTAAATTAATGCAGCGGAAAATAAATTTAACACAGGTGATTTTTTTACGAATGGGGAAAACCACTAAGGCAAAACTCTATCGGATGAATTTAAGGTCACTACTCTCGAGAATCCATTATTTTCAAAACAAGTGGTTACAAGTAAAAGGAATCCTAGTACCTAATACTAACTTACAGTTCAAACCTTCCCCCAATACCCAATTGGACTTGTGATGTAGCGGCAATCTCTCTTTTTAATGCACGAATCCTAGTACGTGACTAACTAATGATGCATGAACCTTAGTACGTGACTGACACACCAACTTGAGGAAGATATTGACTGCAAAGTTCTTCAGTTCATCTAATAATGAAGATTAGGAAGTTTCTTGGTCACAAAACCCTTGGCCCAAAGGCATAGTAGCTTCTAGAGAGAATATGATGAACTAGGGCAAATTCTGTCTCCAGTCACAATTTGCATGCACAATGACTTTGCATCAAGTTGCATCACTTTGCATCACCTTTGACGGCCCTTAAAATAATTCTTATATATGTCTAGGGTTATGAAAAAAGAAACCTTATACAAATACACATGGATATACGTGAAATTAGATCTGAATAGGGTAGTACTCTTAGAAAGATAGAATATCACCGCGTGAACTATAAAATAATTCTTAAATGAAACAATAATAAACTGAAAATCTAAATTTCGTAATTCTCCATAGATACAGCTTCTGTTGAGCTGTTGTCGAGCATCAGCATTAAATTTCGATAGATATGATTTGTCGAGCTATCTGTCGAGCTTTAATGAACAACACTTCTTCACTTTTTTCTTAGACAGATTTGCATGATTTCAATACTAAACTTGAACTCGTGTTTCTTGAAGTACTAAACCCATCCTAGATCTTCCTAAATACAAGTAAAATGCGTTTTGTCAAAGGATTAGCCAATTTACATAACATATGTCTCTAACAAGTTCCACATATATCCTAACAAGAATTATATATCCCAAATAGGAGAGATTGAAGGTTGCGTTGTCAATTATTTTGAAAATTTATTTAAAGCAAGCATTCTTCAATTCCACAAAGCTGCTTATAGACTAATGCAACCAAGTATCATAAGAGAAGAGTCTAAGGAGTTAATTAGAGTTTCCAAAGAAAAGGGGATTAAGGAAAAAATTTGTAATATGGGCTTTCTAAAAGCTCTTGAGCTAGTTGGCATGCCCCCTTTATTCTCATGAAAGGCATAATAATTTGGGCATTGTCTTAGAGCGATTCAGTAAATTAGACACGTATGTGAAGATGTAAACTACCTAGATAGAAAGACTCTTTGAAACTTCACCATTCACGTGTGGGAGGGGAAGGGAGGATTCATAAACAAAAGAATGCTACAACAATCTCTCATTACAAAAACAGAGGGAGCTATAAGACAATCTTTAATGAATAGGTTTAATAGGATACTCCCAAAAAATGCTCTCTCTATGGCAAGGAGCTTTTGTCCCTAGAAGGATGATTCAAGACAACGCCATTATTGCACAAAATGTAATAGGGATATGGGGAAAATAAAATGAAAACAAGGTTTAATAACTCTCAAAATTGATATGGAGAAAGACTATGACACAATGGAATAGAAATTCATTTTGGAAATAAAGAAAAGATTTAGGTTTCTCTGAGAGTTGATTGCATCATTCAAGTTAAAGAATGCATCTCTATCCTAACATTCTTTGTTATGATAAATGGTTAATCCCTTCGGTATGATAAAGCTTGAAAAAGGTCTAAGGCAAGGTGACCCTCTCTTTCCCTTCCTTTTCATAATAAGTGTTGAAAATCTTTTAAGGCTCATTTAGGAGGATGAACCAAAATGAAGTATGTGGAGATTCAATCTCGCCATATGGAGGCTTTAATGTAAGCTACTTGCAATTTACAAATGACTCAATTATTTTTGTTAAAGCAAACCAAGGAAATATGGAGAAAGTATGGGAAAACATTTCAAAGTACAAAGATTGGTTTGATTAAATTGTTAATTTTAAGAAATTCACAATCATGTTTAGCAAAGGCATCCCTCTCATAATAAAGAGTTAAACATGCAACTTCTTCAAACTCAAATTAATGGAATTGCACTCGAAATCAAAATCAAGATTAAGGAAACAAAATCAATTCAAAATTTTAGCATTTGAAAAAGTTTTTCAAAATTATGATTCTTTAGTGGAAAAATAGAAAAAGCAGTAGAAAAAAAAATGTGGGGGAGGGTTCCATTTATAGGATATGAAAAATTTTTAATCAAAAGATCTTGGAGGCTTGATGGAAATGATGGGGGTGGTAACTATTTTATTGCAGAAAAGTGGCATGTGATGATTGCAAGTTGGCTCACGGCCATTGCTTGCCATTTCAATTCTTAGTAATTATCACTCGAATCAAAGGGAATTGAAAAATATTTGTGTTAACACAAAAATTGTGTCGATCTAACAATCGGATTTTGAGCTAGTCCCCACTACATGTTATTACTTACCCTATCGTTCTACAACCAATCTTGATGATCTACCATTTGATTAAATTGAAATTTGAAAAATATTTGTTTCAACATAACAATAGTTTTGATAACGGTTGAATTTTGAGGTGAGTTGCGGCATGTGATCATCATGTGCTAGTTCAGAACTTGGTGATCCATGACTTTAGTACGAAAGGAGTTAAAAAATATTAACATTGGCACAAGAATAATTTCTGCCAGGTAATCAGGTCTTGAGATAAAGATAGTTAAAGTTAGTTAAAATTGGTCAAACCTGATAAAACTTGGTAAACATTTTTCAATTATAATATCTTGCTCAGTAACTTTTGAAATTTGACTTAGTTTGACTAAATTTATCTAAGCATAGGCGTCTTTGAGGTTCTACTTCACGTCTCAATTAGAATTAAATAAATTTTAATTTGATTTTAAAATTTAGTCATATTATGACTAAATTTATTACAAAAATAAGAAAACATTTTAACATGGAGAAAATAAATTTATTTGAAAAAAAAACATAAAATTTTAAAATCAATAAAATAATTTTATTTCCAGTTTTTCTTGAAATAATAATATTTTTTTTTTTCAATTTTAAAAGTTTTTCTCATTTTTTTGATATTCTGTTCGTTTACATTCGATCTTGACAATCTGCCCCTCATTTATGAGGGAATTAAAATGTTTTCGTATTGACATGAGAATTGCTTCGATTGAATGATCGGATTTTAGATTGAAGTAGATTGAAGTTTGGTTGAAATGGGTCAATGTTGGTAAACTGGGCCAAAGGTTTCTTGTTCAGTATATTTGGAGGGTTGTTGTAGGCCGTGCTCATTTCTTAGTTTTTGCGTAGTGCTTAATTGGTTTCTTTTGGACCAAATGGAGCAGTTGTATTTTAAAGTTAAGATTTCATCTTTTTACCAATCCATTAATGAAATTGAATTTTAAAGATGGGATTTCAACTTTCATCTTCAAAATGAGATTTCAACTATTCGCTATTGCATATTTGATCGAAGGTTGAAATTGCATATTAATTTCATCCAAGAAATAAAACACATCTTCAAGATACGAGTTTGTGTTATAGACCTGCTGTGCTCTCAGCACCGTGACATGGGCCAATTCACTAAGAAATCGTCCCTTTAAGATGCCATTTCACTCTGCATCGCATGTTGAAGATTCAATTTAAAAAAAGTACCGTATACAAATCTGAAAAATAAATCAAGAAGTACAATATTTTTACAATTCATTTTCTAATCCCAGAAGCCCATATTGTTATGCACCAAACACTGAGTTTCGGACTATAGAATCCGAGTCCTACTCCAAGTCCCAATTGGGCATACTAAACGGGCCAATGACCGTTAGTTGAGCTAAACGTGGACTAAGACCAATAGTTGTGCTAACTGGCCCAAGTTCTATTCTATATATTTTCGTGGAAGACCGTTAGCTAGTCTTTTTTTAACATTAAATAATTGTTTTATTTTAACACTGCTGTAAAGATATTTAGGTGGAGAAGTGAAGACTCCACAATTATTGTTGATTTTCTATTATTTTTGGAAGACCAGAATGAAGTAAGCATACCCTACAATGGTTGATAAATGAAAAAGATGCATAGCCCACAATGAGAGCAACGTGGATCATGTGAAACTGTGAAGCTCAAGCTAGTCGACAATGTGACTGACAAGTCTTTTATAAATTACCGTCAGTTTCCTTTTAAACTTCAATAATATTAATGGTTTAATTTCTATTATTATTATTATTATTATTTTTAGAGAGATTCAACTTATTGTATTTACTCTTAATAATAGTTTTTTATTATTAAATCAAGATATCAATCGATTTTTTATGTAAACAAATTTTACCAATTGAGCTAATTGAAATCTACTTATTATTATTATTATTTTTGAGAAAATATTATTATTATTTATTATTATTATTATTATTGGTGCAAAGAAGTGGGGATTTCGTTATTTATTATTTGTTCATCCCTAAAGAAGCCAAAAAAAAATAAAAATTGTCCGAGCAGATTAGGTATTACGTACCAAGTCCTCTACTTACTACTACTTTTGGCGGGGAATAAAAGAGAAAGTAAAAGACAAAAGGAGAAAAGAGCTGTGAGTCTGTGACCCACTTAAAAAGCAAAAGCTGATAAGACAAATTATTTTCATAGCGAAATTTGGATCATGTGCAATTATTGGATAAGTTTTCTGGTATCATATTTGATTTTGGGAATATATATATATATATATATTTTTTGATGGAAATGGGAATATTTATTTTATATCATAACTTTTACACGATGTATATAACATATATATTATAGTTAAACACAATTTGTTTTAGAAAAAGAAAAGAAAAGAAAAGAAAAAGTTAAACTCTATAGTTTTATTAAAAAAAATAATTCTAAGGTTTTAAAAGTAATTAGCATATCCATTTTAGAATTACTTATTTTCGGTAACTTACCTTATAATATGAGACAAAAAATTAAAAGTTATATTTTAAAAAAAATTAAAAATTAAATTATTTGAAATAAAATTAAGAAAAAAAAGTAGTACTAATGTAGGATCGGCAAACAATATATGAAATAAGAAAAAAACTAATAATTACTTCCCAAACTCTCATCCTAAACTAAAGTCTATAATTTCAAAAGTAAAAATTAAACCTAAGCCCATTTAAGTGGAACAATATTATGTCAGGGTTTAATATAGGTTGGTGTATAATAATTTGTTAATTTTGAAAACTATAAAATTTAATTTGTTACTTTCTAAATTAAAGGTTTAATTTGGTAAACCCCTATATTATAGGATTCCTACCTATATATAGTACGTACGTAGCGTATCCCTAATAATGGCCGTACGTCGCAGTGTGATGGCATACACCAGTTTGACGTGCCAAGCTCCCCAGATTTGTTCCTATGGATTCATGTGTTCTTATTGGTCTTGGGTTTCTGTATGAAACTCAAAGGCATACACCAATCATCAGTGGCGTATAACATCTTGGAAAAACCCTTTAATTTAGTTTAGTTCCCTCTTTAAGTCAATACTATTGCATTGTGTAATCTTTTTGTTTTTGTTAGTTTAATTCCGTACCAAATTTACTTATATTTTTATGCAACACATTGTATTTTTGGGGTTTATATTCCTTTGCGTAGATGTATACTTGAGTCCAGTCACTTGCTGTGAAGAGCATTTCACTCCCACATATGCAAGTCACTCTCGTGGGATCTACGTGTCAAATAAAGGGAGTAGGCCTTTCATCAGAGCAACTCGCGGGCAACTCGCTCTTGCAAGTTTCTTGATTAGGACAGATTCAACTACTTTATTCTTATCCCTTGGCTAGCTCATTCCAATTTATTCCAACTTACTCTAATATGATCCTATCCACAAGAAAAACCCTAGAGAGACAAATTGAGAGCTTTATAGTGCAATATTAAGATTGCTGCCGGTTGCCCCTTTGTGAGAGAGTGAACCATGCATTTCCATTCTCTCCTCTCTTTCCCTCTCAAATTTTCCATATTCAAGAGAGGAGATTCAAACCATCAATATACCTACACCTTATCTTCACTCAATATGAAGGTAGTCCGAAATATTAGCTTTGGCCACCATTAACTTCTTGGACTCTTGAGATTATTAATCTAAAGATTTGTTTGGTTGGGAGGATGGAAAAGTAAGAAAATAGAAAATGAGAATAGGTGGAAAAGTGGGTAGATAAAAAATATTTATTTTTTCCTTCGTGTGTTTGGTTAAGGGAGTAAAAAATTGGAGAAATAAAAAATTCTTTTGTTTGGTTGAGTAGAAAAATGAAAGGATAGAAAATGTAGTTTGTAAAAATTTACTTTTATGCCCCTAGATAAAAATTAAATTTTTTAATTACTACAAACTTACAAACTAACACAATTAATAAAACACTAGCAAAAAAAAAAAAAAAAAAAAAAAGGTTTCCATTTGATATGAAAAAAAAGGAAGCAACATATATATGAAGACAACGCCTAAGGAAAAAAAGAAAAAGAAAAAGAAAAAGAAAAAGGAAGCAATATATGAAAACAACGCCCAGAAGGAAAAAAAAAAAAAAAAATGAAAACAATCAGGTTCAAGTTTCAACGCCAGCCAAAAACAAAAAAGAAAAAAAGAAAAAACAAAAAGAAAGAAAGAAGGAAAAAAGAAAAAAAGTAACATTAATTAAGTAGCAAACCCACCTCCTCTCCACTTTTCTTTCTATTTTTCTTGCCAAATTGGAGAGAAAACATTTTTTTCTTAAATGGTAGGCTTGGGGAGAAAACTCCTCCATCTCTGTTTTCTCCTCCTCCAACCAAATACATACCATAAATAGAGGGTTACGTTAAAAGACACATTTTATTATGCATGATAAGTGTCAAACAAATATTGGTATTGTAACCTAGTGGTAGATGGTTATGTACATAGGCATTGTAGGTTGTAATACATGTGATCTTACCATGAGAATAAAAGAATGTAGAGAAAACTGAAAATCAAAACCAGAATTTTAGTGGCTTACTTGTGCGAGTTGAAGGGCTACTTGAAGTAACAATGTCAATCAAGAAACAGAGTTTCTCAAATCAACAAAAAAAGAAATTAGATTAGGATTGCTACTGTTCTTAGGACAAAGTTTGATTATAGACTTTGTTGTAGCATAAGGTTACAACTTTAATTCAAAAATTAGCTACAACTTTCATTCAAAAATTAACATTGTTATATATTTTAAAAATTTAATCCTTGAATTACATGTTCTTTATTTTCTTAACATGCAAGTTAAATTTCGTGCCAATTGGATATTATTTACTATTTGATTTGGATACTTATATTTTATGCATAATTTTAGATTATAAAAACTCAAAATTTAAACATTTGATTGATGATATAAATATTGAAATTTTATCTTTTAGAAATTTTATAAGCATGTGAAATTTAAGAAGAAAATGCAATCAAAATCAAAATCGCATCTAATAAAAAAATAGTGAGTGGAGTTGTAACTTTAGGATACAACAAAGTTTTTTTTGCTAAACTTTGTCCACTTTCTTATATCTCATGTTTTATTAATACTAGAACCATGTCAGAACTTTTACTTTTATGCCAAAGATAATTTCTTTGTTTGGTCATTTTTCGCCATTGATTCGAAGAAATAATGAAGAAAATGACCAGGATTTACATTTAATTGGTTAGCCATCAAGTTGGGGAAATGAGGATGAAAAAAAGGAGGTTATATTTTTTATTGGTCATTAAGATTAATTTATTGAAAAAGGAAAATAATATGATATTAAAAAAAAAATACTAATTTTGCATTTTTAAGGTGCTTTTGCCGTATTTCTTATTGCTTCTTGTGATATTTTTGAATCTCATTTATCTAATGTGAATATCAAACATAACAAACAAGGCAAGGGTTTTGTTATCAAGATAAAAAAATATTATGTTGTTCAGATGCATGAAAATCTTTCATAAGAATCTTGAATTTGAGTATGAGGTGTAGATTCGGTTGTTATAGAACGTGAATTTGAATCGTATCATCTTTGAGGGAGATAAGAGAGACGATTAAAAATGAAGATATTCTTAGAGTAGAAACTGTATCTCTTTGAAAGTGTATATTTATTTATTTATTTATTTTTGATAACTTTGAAAGTGTATACTTGGTTGCTTACAATGAAATATTTTCATGGTTGATGATTTTTTAAATGTTCGTGAACTAATAAATGTCATGGTTTTTAAAATCGGCTTAAACGTTGAGTTCAGATGAAATTAACTGTTAATCGGCCCTTAAACTGATCCTTTAATCTCAAAAAATCAGGCAGTTAATTAAAATTTGACTTCTAAATAGTTAGAACCACCGGTCTGATCGACGAACCATTAAACCATTTGTGGTTGGATCAGAATGCGTCTAGAATACTGTATATATTGCAAATTTGCAGTATGGAATGTTGAACTTGTAACTTTGCATTAATGAAAAAAGTTTTCCTTCCACTTCATTTTCAGGATTACTACTAATTAAATATAATAAAACTACTTATGCCTTTTCAAAATGAATTACGTATTTAAAAACGTTTTCTATCAAAGTACGTATAAGTTAATTAGCTTCAAGTTCTTTGCATATATTTTGCGAAATTGAAAATTAAGATAGTCAAAAATAAGATATCTCTGCGCTAAATAAATGTTCTAACACAGCTGTAAAGATTATTGTTAGAAATACTGGAAGATTGTATTGTATTTCATAATAAGAGAATATACATCAGAGCCTTATATAGGAGGCGTAAGTGTGCGGTACAAGTAAAGTGTTGTACAAGTAAGGTAATTGGGCCTAAAGTCCATAATATAATATAATATACATTAACAGCCCCCCTCAAACTCAAGGTGGATGTGAGACCAACTTGAGGTTGTCAACTAAATCACGAGTGCGTCTCTTAGGAAGTGACTTGGTGAAGATATCTGCAAGTTGATCTTTGGAGGAGACGGAGAAGAGCTTAAGAGCACCATGGACAAGATGATAACGGATAAAATGACAATCAATCTCGATGTGTTTAGTCCGTTCATGAAAGACATCATTGTGAGCAATATGAATGGCACTCTGGTTGTCACAATAAAGAGGAGTAGCAGAGGAGGTGGACACACCCAAATCCTTAAGAAGCCATCGTAACCAAAGGAGCTCAGATGTGGTATCAGCAAGGGCACGATATTCTGCTTCAGTACTAGAGCGGGCCACAAAAGTTTGTTTCTTACTTCGCCAAGAAATCAAAGAAGAACCAAGGAGAAAGCAATAACCTGTAGTGGACCTGCGATCAGTGGGATCCCCTGCCCAATCAGCATCAGAAAATGCACGAAGTACAAGAGGAGACTGAGCTGAGTAGAAAAGGCCATGGAAGAGAGTGCCCTTCAGATATCGAAGAATGCGCAGAACAGCAGCATAGTGAGTAGATCGTGGAGCAGACAGATACTGGCTCACCTGATGAACAGCATAGGAGATGTCTGGACGAGTAACTGTGAGATAAACTAGGCTGCCAACCAATCGTCTGTAAAGAGAAGGATTAGACAATGGTTTCCCCCCCGAGGGTGTCAAATGCGCATTAAGTTCAACCGGAGTGTCAACAGTCTTGCTGTCAGTGAGTCCAGCTCGAGATAAAAGGTCAGAAGCATACTTGGCTTGAGTAATATAAAGACCATCTGTGGAATGAGTAATTTCAAGACCCAAGAAATAACTGAGATGTCCAAGATCTTTCATCTCAAATTGCTGACTGAGAAAATCTTTGAGGTCTTGAATGCCACTGAGGTCATCACCAGTTATGATCATATCATCCACATATAGAAGAAGCAAAATGGTGCCTTTATCAGTACGACGAAGAAATAAGGCAGAATCATACGGACTGGCAGTGTAACCCAAGCGAAAGATAGTGGAGCTGAACTTGGCAAACCAAGCTTGTGGAGCTTGTTTAAGACCATAAAGTGCACGTCGAAGATGACAAACCTTGTTTGAGTCAACAGAGAGACCAGGAGGAGGTTGCATATAGACTGCTTCACTCAAATCCCCATTAAGGAAAGCATTTTTAACATCCATCTGAAAAAGATCCCATTTACTAGCAGCAGCAACAGCTAAGAGGGCACGAACAGATGAGATACGAGCAACTGGAGCAAAAGTCTCTTCATAATCAATCCCATACTCCTGTGTAAAACCTTTTGCAACAAGACGAGCCTTGTAGCGCTCAATGGACCCATCAGAGCGAGTCTTGATCTTATAGATCCACTTACAACCAACCACAGACTGTCCAGGAGGGAGAGTAACCAGATCCCAGGTATGGTTTTTGGTTAATGCATCAAGTTCCTCTTTCATTGCAATCTGCCATAAAGGGTCAGTGGAGGCCTCACGATAGGTTTGAGGCTCGTGAAGTGTAGCAAGGGCAGTGTAACAATGATAGTCAAGTAAATGTGTAGGAATGGATCTTACCCGGGTTGAGTGGCGATGTGGAATGTCTTGTGGAGGATCTTCAGGCGGAGCAGGAGCAGGGGACCCAGGCTCAAGGTGGGGTAGCTCGTCATCAACCTGTTCATCTTCAACCTGTCTAGGAGAAGCATCAAAAATATCTGGAGAGAAGTCCAAAGAAGGATCAAAAGTATTTGTAGAAGGAACAAGAGACTCGTCTGGAAAGATTTCTAAAACAGAGGAGTTAGTCAAGGAAGAACGAAAGTGAGAGAGCTCAACAAACAATCGGTGTTCCCAAAAGACAACATTACGAGAAACACGAAGACGATGAGAGACAGGATCATAACACCTATACCCCTTTTGAGTTTCGCCATAACCAAGGAAACAACAAAGTCTAGATCGAGGCTCAAGTTTGTTGTGCTCATGAGGCTGAAGAAGAACGAAACAAGCAGATCCAAAGGATCGAAGGTGATGATAATCAGGAGGTGACCCAAAGAGACGCTCATACGGAGTCTGATTATGGATGACAGCACTTGGAATGCGATTAATCGCATGAACAGCATTAAGAGCAGCTTCACCCCAAAATGGGGCAGGAACTTTGGCAGAAAGAAGAAGAGCACAAACAGTGTCAAGAATATGACGAAGTTTTCTTTCGGCTCGACCATTTTGCTGAGAGGTACCTGGACAAGTTAGATGATGCACAGTGCCATAGGAATGTAACAAAGCTTGAAAAGCATATTGAGTATATTCAAGAGCATTATCAGAACGAAAAGTTTTGATACGTTTGGAGAATTGGGTTTCAACCATTTTGGCAAAGTTGCTGTATATTGGTAAAATTTCAGAACGAGATTTCATAGGAAATATCCAACTATAACGAGAATAATCATCAATAAAGACAACAAAATATCGAGATCCACCAATACTAGCAACAGAAGAAGGTCCCCAAACATCAGAATGAATTAACTCAAAAATACTATTAGAAATGGATTCACTGTTATTAAAAGGCAAAGCTGGTTGTTTTCCTAACTGACATGAAGTACAATCAAAATTGTCTTTGGACACAGAACCCAACAGACCCCTAGAAGCTAACTGTTGTACCCGAGAAGATGATGCATGACCAAGACGAGAATGCCAAAGTGCAAGAGATGGTAAGGAAGAAACTGCAGCAGCTGCAGCAGCAACAGAAACAGGAGCAACAGGTGGAAGATGAAGATTGTCCACGGGAAACATACGCCCAACTCTAGGGCCGGTCCCAAGCTCTTGTCCCGTCCTCGGATCCTGCACAATACACCCAGAATAGTCAAAAATAAGGTGATAACCTAATTCAGCTAATTGTCCCACAGAGCACAAATTATAGGATAGGTCAGGTACATGGAAGACTCCAGGAACAGAAAGGTTAGAGGTTGAAACAAAACCTAAACTATTTCCATGCATGGTGGAACCATCAGCTATATGAATATTTAGAGGATGTGGTGCAGGGTCAAGTTTGGAGAATAAGGATGAGTGAGGTGTCATGTGATTGCAGCAGGCAGAATCAAAAAGCCAAGTTTGAGACTTACCGGGTAGAACAGATAGGGCAGTGGAAAGAGATGCATTACCAGCCATACGAACAGCCTGAGCTATGATTTCCTGTAGTTCAGTGGGGGAGAGGTTGATAGTGGATCCAGAAGACTGGGACTCAGCTGAGGTGGAAGCCATTGGCGGAGTAGGCTCAGTATTAGCAACAGCAGCAGTAGATTTGTTGCGACGGAAACAAGTCTCAATGGTGTGGCCAGAACGCTTGCAATAGTTGCAGACTTTTTTGTTGGACTGCTTGCGACGATTGTGAGAGCCAGACGAATCACTTGATTGCTGAGGTTGCTCTATGAGTGGAGTAGATGGAGTAATAGCCAAAACATTGAGCTTATTCTGGGCTTGAAGGGTTGCAAGACGAGCTTCTTCTCTAACTAACTCATTCACAGCAGTATCAAGAGAGGGAGCAGGACTGCGATTTAGAAGCTGACCTCGAATGGGCTCAAAGTCCTTGTGAAGTGACATCAGGAATTCATAGAGGCGAAATTCATCTCTGATGGAAGCATATTGCTGAGCATCCTTTGAGCATGCCCAAGTTGGATCAGAAAGGTCAATTTGGTCCCAAATGTATCGAAGCTGATCATAATAGTCATTGATGGATTGCCCTGGTTCTTGCCTGAGTTGATGCAATTCAACCACTAACTGATATTTCATGGATCCATGAGTAGTGGAGTACCTTCTGGCCAACATATCCCATGCAGATTTTGCATCATCAAAGCTGCCCAACAGATTGGAAATAGAGGGAATGGAAGTGTTTCGAATCCATGTGAGGATCATGTGGTTATGACTATCCCATTCAATCATGCGACCAAGAAAAACAGCATCTTCTTCACTTGCTCCCTTGACAGGAATAGTCATTGCACCAGTACAATAATGCCAGAGCATGCGTCCCTTAAGAAAACTGCGCATAGCTTGAGACCAAGATAAGTAATTTTTATTCCCCTCCAATACAGTATTGATGGGGCGAGGAACAAAATTATCCTTTTTATCCATTTAGAGACACAATATGCAAAAACAGACAGCAAAAATGAAATCTACGCGAAAAACTGGGTAAGGAGAACCTGGACTGAAAAAGTCAACCCTGGAAAGTCAACGGTCAACGGTCAACGGCCAGTCAAAGTCAACGGTCAGCCTGAAGTCAACGGTCAAATCCAGATTCAGAAGGTGACGTCAGCGGATGACGCAAGCAGTGACGTCAGCGAATGACGCAAGCAGTGACGTCAGCAAGCTGTTAGGGCTGACGTCAGCAATGACGTCAGCGAGACTGTTGAGGCGCGTGGAGCGCGTGGCGGCGCGTGGCGGCGCGTGAAAAGAAGCTGCTGGCGCGTGGTGGCGCGTGTGGCGCGTGATCGGCGGAACAGCAACTTTGAGAGGCGCGTGGGGGCGCGTGCAGTCTCCGATGGCGACGAGGCTTCCACGAGTGTGTAGATCGGCGCTGTACGATCTCAGTGGTACCTTCAAAATCGTAATCGGAGCAATAATTGCAGCGGAGCAGTGGTCTGTTCAGTGTGAAACTCCTTAACGACGGCGGCTGCAGGTCCGGAACCCAAGGACGACGGCTGGATGACGTCGGAAGTTCAATGGCGAGAAGCTGCGGCGGCAGTGTGATGGCGGAAGCGTTGTTAAAAAGAAAGCCACACTAATGAAGACAAGACTGCTAAGAAAAGGTCAGAGCGGTGGCTCTGATACCATGTTAGAAATACTGGAAGATTGTATTGTATTTCATAATAAGAGAATATACATCAGAGCCTTATATAGGAGGCGTAAGTGTGCGGTACAAGTAAAGTGTTGTACAAGTAAGGTAATTGGGCCTAAAGCCCATAATATAATATAATATACATTAACAATTATGATGAAAAGAAAGTGCAGAATCCACAAAAGAAAAAGAAAAGTGAAGAAACGTGATCCACTTTACAAATTTAAAGCTGGTTTTGCATTATTGATGGAATTAAAAACACCCATGAAATTTAGGTCAATGGCGAAAACACTCTTAAGAGTTTCAATTCTTGCTTATAACTTAATAAGGTTTTTATATCCGGCAATTTCACCAATGAGATTAACTTTTGTTAGTTTTTATAGATGGAAAAATGATGTAACCATCACATGACGATATTAAAACGACTCACCATGTGATTTCTCTATCATATAATTTTTCTATTATAAAAACTCACAAAAGTTTCCCACTTTAATTTGGGGGATATAAAACCTTAGGAAGTTAGAAGCTAGGGAGAACTGAAATTCAATGAATGTTTTTGCAACTGACCCAAATTCTTGGGGGGTGTTCTTGCGTTTAGTCTTTTTTTTTTTTTTAAAAAAAACTTTTTACTTCTAAGTTAAGTTGGAATGGGGATGAACCTAGATATGATACTAAGAGGTGATGATCGAATCAAAGGTCATTGATTTTTATAATCATTTTCCGTTTAACAATCTTCACCATTCAAGCATTGAATATTTGAACCTAAATTTCTTCTCGGTAGTTGTAATGTTTTTGGATGTATCATATGCATGTGAACTTGTTCAATGCGACATGAATTAATAGTAAATATGACCAAATTAATGTTGTATTTTTTTAAGAATCATTGTTCAATGCGACATGAGTTAATAGTAAATACGACAATATTAAGGAAAATTATTAGATACTCCCGGAATACCGTAAATGCGTACCCCCTCCTCTCACATGAATAGTGGGTCCCACCATAAATTTAATTAGTGAGACCCACCATTCATGTGAGAGGAGGGAGTACGTATTTATGATATTCCAGGAGTACACAATAATTTCCCCAATATTAATGTGATTTTTTTTTTTTTTTTTTTTTTTGAGATTCAAGATGAAACAAGCGAAAAAAACTTTTATTCAAAAAACTTAGAAAAATCATAATTACTATTTAATTTTGTGTCATATATCCAATTTAATTTTCTTAATTTTGGTGCTAAATGACTCATTCACCTAAGGAAGACTATCTCATCATTGCCATTTCTGTTGAATGTGGGTAAGCATGTTTTACAGTGTAGTTAAATTTTTTTTTTTTTAAAAAGGGTAGCTTATCATCATGCGACATGGTAAAAGTTACAATCCACTTTGACATAACACCATCTTATTTTAACAATCACATTTTAATACCCAAAAATAAAATAAAAATACTAAAAATTCAAAAAAATACTGATCAATGTAAGATGAGTTATCAATGGATGTAGTGATCTAACTTGTACTAAAGATAAATATTATTTCAAATGTTAAAACTAGTATACATTTTATGCAAAAGAAAATTTTATAAATTGGTGCATCAATAATATAATAAATTCATTTTTAAAAAATATTTTGTATCTTAAAAATAAATATAACAATTTGACAAGGTTATACTTATATTTTTTTTTTTTTTGAGAGAAAAGGTTATACTAATATAGTAATTAAAATTTGTAACTAACTGTAATACCACCCTTGTCTAAAGAGTTTACGGATCAGGCTACTACTACTTTGGCAAGGAATAAAGTGATAAAGCAAAAAGAAAAAGAGAAAGGAACTGTTATTAAAAAGCTAAAGTTTGTAATAATTGTCCCGTGGACCATCGTATGCAATTATTGGACAAGTCTTCTGATATCATATTATTTTTCACAGTTCTTCGTTAAGTTCTTTGCATTTTTTCAAATTTGAAAATTAATAAAGTCAGACTTCTTTTAAACAATTTTGGAGAAAAAATAGGGCAATGCATATAGAAATAATAAAAACATTTTAATTTTTTTTTTATACAAAATATGATAAGACAATGAGTGTGAATTATTGGGAAAATTATTAAATACTCCAACATGGTAATCCAAAAGTTCTAATACTATTATTCAAACATATAGGTATATTGAATTTAATTATTCTTAAAAAAAATATTTATATTTTATAGATCAATGCAATTATATGTTTAAATTTAATTTTAAAACCCAATGTATTAATCTTAAAGAAGTACATTTAAATCGTGCCATTTTGTGATTATACATGTAAAAGTCAAGTATTTGTTACACCTGAAATTATATAATCTAAACAGTATATCTGAAAAATATTTCGAATTGTAAAAATAGAAATATTAAAGATTTCAATAATCCCTCTCAATTACCATCAAATTATACCGTTTCTTTTCTTCTCTTTTTCTTAAATTTGTTTTGATTCCTTTTTGCAGTAATATTGCTTATGAAATTTCGATATATATATATTTTACAAACCTAGGATAATAATAATAAGTTTTATTTATTATTTTTTTAATAAAAGGCAATTTGCAACTTATGATAAATTTTTAGCAAATTTTTACTTTTATCTTCAGTACTTTCTGTAAAAAAATTTCAGTTTCAATTAAATAAGTGGATTATAAATAGACTCATAGCATTAACGAACTATTAGTCAAAACAAATACACAAAATCATTGTTTATTAATACATTTAGATACAATCATCTATTAAGAAAGACAAAAAAATATAAAGCACCAGTGTTTTTTAATACATTATAGTGAAATCATCTATGCAATTTTAATTGTGAGTTCCAATTAACTAAACTAGTAAGTTTCTGATGGTTGAATAAGAGAATTGAGATTTAATCCTTACTTATACTAAAAATTGATTAGTGTCTTGATTTAATGATAAATAACTATTGTCAGGAGCAGAGTTGAAACTTTCTTAAAAAAAATCTATACAATCTCAATTTATAGATTTACTAGTTCTCAATTTATAAATTTATCTAATTTAAAAACATTAATTATAGTATTATGAGTAAGCAATACGGGTTTTAGGCTGATAATCTTGGAAGGAAGGGAGGGCCGGGGCCCCTGTGGACCCCCTTATGTCCGTCCCTTTGTTGCCGACAATTTGCTATTGGTTTCTCATCCAAAATGAAAAAGGCCACTTACTAGATATTAATATATTAACATATATGAGTACTTTTAGCCTTTTCTATTATTATTATTATTAAAGTTTTGTCAAAAGGCGGTAGATTAATCGTAATTGGTTAGAGCTCATTGGAGAAAGAAACCTAATCTCCAACTCGAATATATGTACATAAACATTGAGCTCTTAGTGGAAGGCAAATTACATTTTGCCAAGACTATTTGCTACAGTATTTTTTTGTTTTTCTAATCCAAAATGGCCACGAAAGCGAAATAGTATTAACCTATGATTATGTATAAGTACTACTTTTATTTTTACTTAAAAAAAAAAAAAAAAAATCCAGAATGGGATGTCATGCAAGCAAACAAAAGAATAGAATAACACACACAAAAGACGCACGGAATCATCAAATTAAAATAATATTATCTTGTGCATTATCAGTCTCCTTTTGGTCAGGAGCGGCATGATGTATTAAACGAAAAAGGGATTGAAGTCTTTTATATATTAAAATATAATTTTTAAATAATTTTTTTTAATATTACCTCAATTTTGTTATCTTATTTTAAATACAAAATTACTAATTAATAATTTAATATGAACTACATAGGATTCTAAAAAAAAAAAAAAATGAACTACATAGAATTTTAATTTATTTATTTATTTTTGAGAAAGTCTATAAATACAAAAAATTTAACAAAACTTTTCACACTTATTGATATGATAGATTGATAGGATAAGTAAAAAAATGATATTAGTGGTGGACTTAGATAAAAACTAGTAAAAGTTTGTCAACTCAACTGTTATAAAAAATGTTGAGAAATTTTGTGTAATGCTTTTTTTTTTTAATAATTTTTTTAAGATGAGCTACATTCTTTATATTTTTACAACAAATCCTAAGTGTTAAGTTGTTACTAATTCTAATTTGAACCCACTAATTAAATTACTTTTTTTTTTTATTTACTAATAACAATAAATAATAACTTACCACTTACAATTTATTGTGAAAATATTGTAAACGTAACATTTTTCAATCTTTTCTTACTTGTTTTTCATTTGATAAAATAATATTATTTTATTTATGGGCTAATATTTTGGCTTAATTAATAGTTTAATACTGCCTTAGGCAACAGTCTTTGCCTAAGTTGATTATAGAGCCGGCTCTGCTTTTGGCCATCATTCCCTTCTTTTACTCACTATAAGTATAGGCATACCTCTGAAATTAAAGCATACAGCGTGTGTGAAAGAGTTGTGGAGGAAGATCAAATAGCTATAGGGGTGAGCTGGGTAAAGGAACACTAAAATGGAAGTTAAAAAGGAACAGAGAGGGATATATCCTCTGACAATAGTCTTTGTGATGCTGATACTCCTTAACGCATATTGTTGTGGTGCTGCTGTCCTTGTTAAGAGTAACACCACTGTCCGCTGCAATGGCCGCCTCGATGAATGCCTGATCAAGGATGACTTGGAGTTGGAGTTACTCATGAACCCCTACATTAGCAGGATTCTTGACGGTCAACAATCACATCCAGCTCAAAATGCCGTCAATAGTCGTGGCCCAGCTTGTGAGAATTCAGCCTGCTCCAGTGGATGTAAGAGACCACCCAATTCCTATAGCCGCAGTTGCTAGTAATAATCTTGACGCCAATGTGTTTCCTTTCAGTTGTACCTGATAAGTATCATTATTGTTATTGTTATTGTCATTGTTCTTTTTTCTTTTGTTTGTTGTGTTTCTTTTGTTTGTTTCCTTCCTAGTTCCTCTAAGGAGTGTGAATCGGTTTATCAACTTGTCTTTTAAAAAATAATTAATGTATGTCTCTTTTGTTGGATAATAATTCACAATCTCCTCAATGACTGTAAAAGCTCTGCTGTAAGAACATTTTGACAGTTGATTTTGTGGGAAATCATCAGTTGTAAGGCTTCCAGGAGGAATCAACCTTTCCCCCCTGACCCTCCTAATAAGCGAATATGAGAGCTGTGAAGTGACTTGGAGTCCAAATGAAGCAAAATTTTCGTCCGGGGAAAGGTTACAGTTTGAAAAATAAGCAAAATCAATTGCATATAAATTATGAAATGACAGGAATCGTAAACATTTTGAAGCCTCTGAACTAGGTGGAATGTTCCGGAAAAGCCATAGATAGACATTATATACTACAGTGCACAAAAAGATTTTTTCTTTTTTTTTGGTGGTAAAAAGGAACTTGTACAAAAGAAACTAAAGAGCAGAGGCCGAAGCCACTGAATTACAATGTCTGTTACGTTACAAACCCAAATAATGAAAATGCAGTACGGGAATAGCAACAGGTGGGGGAGAAACAAAACGTGAATAAGAATCCAAAGAAACTCCTAGCTTAGCTAAGGCATCAGCACAAAAGTTTGCTTCTATGTAGTAGTGAAGCAATATAGTCTAAGGGATTTGCACCTAAAGGTCCCAACAATCATCAAGAGGGGCAGAAAATTCCCCAAAAGAATCACAATTACTGGAAACTAGGGAAATTGCAGTAGTTGCATCAAGCTCCACTTCTACTGCTAGGAGCTGAAGCTCAATGCATAACAATAACCCCTCTCTTAAGGCCTATAACTCAGCTGCAATACTAGAGGCCAGCCCAATAGGAACACCAAAACTAGCTACCCATTGCCCTTCCCAATTTCTAACAAGTCCTCCACCTCCTGCTAATTTGGTGATGCTTATTACTGAGCCATATTTATTTAATTTAAACCAATTCACCACTGGCTTTACCCACTTAATGGCATTAAGGGACTGCTCTTTGAAAGCAGCAGGTTCAGCAACACAGTACATGAATTCCCTAACTTGCATTTCCACACATTTTAGGAGATTTGGGTTCGGAGCTTGTTGCTTAAACACCTTACAGTTTCTCTGGAGCCAAAGGTTCCAAAAACCAAAAAGGAAGAGAGTACTCCATTGATACTCTTTGTTAAGTCCAAGAAGAGAGCTATAAGCATTGCTATGAAGTCATTCCTTCAGAGAAAAAGAGGAGGAGGAGAGCAAGGAAACAGAGCAACTAGCAGATCTCCAGAAGGATTGAGCTACCTTGCAGTCCCTTACCATATGGAGAATGGATTCATCTTCATCTCGGCAAAAATCACAGCCACTCAAGATCTCTATGAGACAAAACGTCTTTGACAGGAATGCTTTCAAGGATGCACTTCCAGAGGAACACCTGAATCCTGGGCATAACATTAAGCTTCCAAATCCATTTCCCATGGAAATCAGCCTCATTTGGGTCATCATCTACGGCTAGTAAATAGGCATTCATTGAATCAGTCCCCACTTAAATTGGAAAGCCAACAAAGTTTATCCTCCCTAACTGAAACTCTTTTTAATGGGGTAGATATAATGGTTAACCGAATTAAGGAAGAGAAATCAAATGACAAACCATTCAAGTCCCAAGTCCCATTACTAATAATATCATTGACACAAAGAGCTTCTTCACCTTGGTTAAGGGGTCCTTCAACCAACTTTCTCATAGGACCTAGGTTAAGACATTGCTATTAGTGCCAATAACCCACTTGGAGCCTTTTTCAACAACACTAGTCCCTTTTAACACTGCAGACCAAACACTGGACTGAGGGCCTTTCCTAGTCAAGACCTATGCTGGTATTTCTGTTTGAGAACCTCAGCCCAAGCTTCACCGGTACTGTTCTTCTTCCTCCAACAAAGCTTAGCTGCCAATGTTAAATTTTTTCACTTAGCTTCTTGAAGACCAAGACCCCCTTTGGCTTTGGCTTTGGTAATCTTCTTCCAATTAACCATATACTTCAAGGATTGAAATTAGGTGCAGTATCTAGGGAGTTGCACCTGATGCCATTACTTTCAATGGTTGAGATTGATTGTTGCAAAAAGCAACTTTTAATCTCAACCATTGAAAAAAAAAAACTTTATGAGAAGTAAAATGTAAAATTCAGAAAAGTAAAATTTTTTTGTAGGTATTGCACTGGACCCTAATCCATACTTCAGTGCACATAGAGAATATGAGGAAAAAAAAGCCAATGAACAATTCGAAGTAAACATAATTGATGGCAGGGCAGAGCAAGTTCAAGAATATTTGCAAGTCCAAAACTTTATACCCAAGTTTCATGTGACCTAAACAATTAAGTACACTACAAGATCTATGGTACGTCTAATGTTTTTCGAAGTACGATAAAGGTAATCAATACTATATCGATACCATCCGTAGTATAACGTACTAGTAATGTATACCTTATTGGCCATTAAAAAAAAAAATGAGTTGTATAAGCTGTATTGGTTGTACTAATGATTTTTCGAATGTTTAGATCGGCATTAATGTTTCAGGCGGTACAACAAAACATAATTTAAAAAATGTTATAAATTGAGTCCTCTTTTATTTTATTTTTTTTTTTTTTTTGGGAGCAAAAAACCAAGTTATTTAAGCTAGTATGTTAGCGTAATGTGCTTAGACTAAGAGCTTATAAAATATGTACATGTTAAATTATATGTTTATAAGCAAATAAATAAATAAATAAAAATGCAGACTTACAGATGTAGAAAAGATAGCATAGGTCTTCTTGGAGCAGTAAGGGCCCCAGAAGTCACAGCGCAAGATCAAAAAGGGTACCAGTAGAGGCCATCGGGACGACGGTATCAGAATTGCACAAAATTTGGCAAGTTGAAGGAAAACGGCATTCTGATCCAAACTTGAGTCTCGAGCATTGCCTACATTTTGGCAAATTCCTTCTGTGAGAGACCGCACGGGGGTGTTCTCAAAAAAAGAGATTTGGGTGCTTAGGGCACCTCTCTTTTGAGAAATTGTGTGGAGTCGCCACTTATTTTTTTATATAAAAAAGTAAGAAAAAATAAAATACAATTACATGTCAAAAAAAATTCCTCGAATGTTATTAATTGACTATGGAAATACAATTACATCATGGTAGAATAACTTTACAAGGCTTTGGTCCTAATACAATCTATGTAAAAATTACAAAGCTTTGATCCTAGTTACAATCTACCAAAAATAAAAGACAAAACACTAGTCTACCTATCCAAAAACCTAAGTTTGGGGGCTAGATTACAGAATGGGAAGGTGTTAGGCACCCATTCCACCTAGATAGAATCGAGTCATCTAGACTCTCATGACCATTATATACCTTTTTGTATGATATGTATGTAACAAACACTTGGCAAAAATTAATTTAAACAAATTTGTCTTATGAATATGCCCTCTTTTCAAAGAAAAATCAGATCTATTTTGAAAAGTAAAAAAAATGAGATTTGATTGGTTAAAATCAGATCAGTTTTTGTAAAGAGTAAAAGAGAGATTTTATTAAGAAAAATTAGATTTGTTTTGAAAGGTTAAAAAAATGAGATTCGATCGGTAAAAATTAGATCGGTTTTTGCAAAGGGTAAAAAGAAAGATTTTGTTGAGAAAAATTAGATCTGTTTTGAAAAGTTAAAAATGAGATTTGGTTGGTAAAAATCAGATCGGTTTTTATAAAGGGTAAAAAGAAAGATTCTGTTAAGAAAAATTAGATCTGTTTTGAAAATTTAAAAAAAAACAAAGGAGATTTTTAAAAGAGGATTCATATTCATAATTCAAATCTATTACACATGTATCACATATTTAAAAAAAAAAAAAAAAAAAAAGCCTTTACCTAATTCTTAATTCATTCTTTGAAATTCTAAAATCTACAAGTTTAATTAATAAGAAGAAAAAAACTATTTTAGAAAAATTTTCAGATCTGTATTTAATGAAAATATAGATCTATTTTGTGGTTGAAAAAAAATTTAGATTTGTATTTAACGAAAATATAGATCAGTTTTGTGACAAAAAAATTCCAATCTGTATTTAATGAAAGTACAAATCTATTTTTGTGACCAAAAAAAATTCCAGATCTGTATTTAATGAAAATACAGATTTGTTTTGTATATAAAAAAAAAGCGTATTGGTGATTATTAGCAGATTTTGAAATCAAAGAAAAAAATTAGAACATACAATCCACTAAAGAACATATCAAAGAAAATTATAACTAAGCATATAAGCATGGCAAATATGAATTAAGAACAAGACATAATACAATCAAACATATTAACCAAATTCATGCAATGAACAAACACAACACGTTCATTAATGGAAAAGAAAAATAGACAAAAGAATGAAACTAAATACCTCTTGCATGAGCGTACCCTTCAATAGAAGAATATTTTAGAAATCAAAGAAATTTTCACTTCTTTGAGGTCTAAAATACTTGACTTACGAAAAAGAAGTTCTTAAAGCCAAGGCTTCTAGAATGTCTTTAATGTAAGGGCAGTAGAGAAGTAAAAAGAAAGGGCCAAAAAGAAGGGGCTAGAAAAGGTTGTTGAATGTTGGGAGGCCTCCCCTATTTATAGAGGTTAGGATGCTTGAAAAAAAAGCTGAATGAGACTAGATACGAATTGGAACGCATCCTTATATCTAAAAATCTAAAAAAAGATAGGTTTTATCTTAATCAGGTGGTTCTTGGGCCGGGCCACACATTTGGACCAATCGACACTTGCCATATGCTGATTGGCACTCCAAGAGTGCCGATAGGCCCTCTTGGGTGCAAGGCCCACTTTTCAGTTTTGGTTCGATTTGGACTCATTTTTTTGAGGATTTTTTAGCTGGGAATTGCACTTAGATGAGTTTTGAATCTGTATTCTAAAAATTAATCCATTTTTCTTGATATTCAGGTCTTTAAAGTGATAATTATCTAATAAATAAATATTCCAAAAGGACTTAATTATCCACAACTTCTTTGTTATCTGATTATCCACTTTATTCCCATGCAAGCAGGCTTATTTTTGACACTATCCAACAACCAATTACAAAAGTATTTAATTAATTTTAATTGTTTAACCAATCAAAATTAATCATACGTGGTCAATTCCACCCAAACAAAATGCATGTAGATTGTGAAAACTTGATCATGTGATATCTTTTAATCCGACGGTCCGATTTAGAAATCGGGCATACCGTCATGGCCATTAGAATTTCAAGATCAGTTTTATGATATGCAATGAATGAATTAATGCAAGTAATGCAACTCTAAATTTTGGATATATGAATGGTCATTCTAGTCATCTTCCAAGATTAAATTATGAGTGCAAAATCAAGTGTTTATAGAATGCCTCTCATTAACAGAGCTTGCAGAGCGAATGTCAATGTAAAACAAAGGCACCGATTTCAGCAGCCATGATTTAGTCGAGGTCGATTTTTCAAAGATTACCTAGCCCTAGAATTTAAAACCTTAGGACATAGAACTAGTGTTTTGTTTTGAAAAATGAGAACCGTGAATACTTAATCTTCTTGATAATTGATGAACCTGAACTAAATCTTGAAATCTGAGGTGATTGAGAGGCTTCTCTATCTCAGTTTGGATCTGGGCGACTGAGAGGCTTCTTTATCTTGATCTGCATAGAAGGTAACCAAGAGGCTTCTCTATATTGGAACCTGAGGTGATTGAGAGGCTTCTCTATCTCAATCTGAAACTGGGGGCAACTAAGAGGTTTCTCTATTTTGATCTGCATAAAAGGTAACCAAGAGGCTTCTCTATATTGGAACATGAGGTGATTGAGAGGCTTCTCTATCTCAATCTGAAACTGTGGCGACCAAGAGGCTTCTCTATCTTGATCAGAATGGAAGGTAACCAAGAGACTTCTCTAGCTTGGAACCTAAGGCAATTGAGAGGCTTCTCTATCCTGATCTGAATGGAAGGTAATCAAGAGACTTCTCTATCTTGGAACCTGAGGCGATTGAAAGGCTTTTCTATCTCAATTTGAAACTGAAGGCAATTAAAAGGCTTCTCTATCTTGATCTGAATGGGAGGTAATCAAGAGACTTCTCTATCTTGGAACCTGAGGCGATTGAAAGGCTTCTCTATCTCAATCTGAAACTGGGGCGACCAAGAGGTTTCTCTATCTTGATTTGAATGGAAGGTAACCAAGAGACTTCTCTATCTTGGAACCTGAGGCAATTGAGAGGCTTCTCTATCTCAATCTGAAATTGGGGGCAACCAAGAGGTTTCTCTATCTTGATCTGCATAGAAGGTAACCAACAAGCTTCTCTATATTGGAACTTGAGGTGATTGAGAGACTTCTCTATCTCAATCTAAAACTGTGGCGACCAAAAGGCTTCTCTATCTTGATTTGAATGGAAGGTAACCAAGAGACTTCTCTATCTTGGAACCTAAGGCAATTGAGAGGCTTCTCTATCTTGATCTGAATGGAAGGTAATCAAGAGACTTCTCTATCTTGGAACCTGAGGCGATTGAAATGCTTTTCTATCTTAATCTGAAACTTGAGGCAATCAAAAGGCTTCTCTATCTTGATCTGAATGGGAGGTAATCAAGAGACTTCTCTATCTTGGAACCTAAGGCAATTGAGAGGCTTCTCTATCTCAATATAAAACTGTGGCGACCAAGAGGCTTCTCTATCTTGATCAGAATGGAAGGTAACCAAGAGACTTCTCTATCTTGGAACCTAAGGCAATTGAGAGGCTTCTCTATCCTGATCTGAATGGAAGGTAATCAAGAGACTTCTCTATCTTGGAACCTGAGGCGATTGAAAGGCTTTTCTATCTCAATCTGAAACTGAAGGCAATTAAAAGGCTTCTCTATCTTGATCTGAATGGGAGGTAATCAAGAGACTTCTCTATCTTGGAACCTGAGGCGATTGAAAGGCTTCTCTATCTCAATCTGAAACTGGGGCGACCAAGAGGTTTCTCTATCTTGATTTGAATGGAAGGTAACCAAGAGACTTCTCTATCTTGGAACCTGAGGCAATTGAGAGGCTTCTCTATCTCAATCTGAAATTGGGGGCAACCAAGAGGTTTCTCTATCTTGATCTGCATAGAAGGTAACCAACAAGCTTCTCTATATTGGAACTTGAGGTGATTGAGAGACTTCTCTATCTCAATCTAAAACTGTGGCGACCAAGAGGCTTCTCTATCTTGATTTGAATGGAAGGTAACCAAGAGACTTCTCTATCTTGGAACCTAAGGCAATTGAGAGGCTTCTCTATCTCAATATAAAACTGTGGCGACCAAGAGGCTTCTCTATCTTGATCAGAATGGAAGGTAACCAAGAGACTTCTCTATCTTGGAACCTAAGGCAATTGAGAGGCTTCTCTATCCTGATCTGAATGGAAGGTAATCAAGAGACTTCTCTATCTTGGAACCTGAGGCGATTGAAAGGCTTTTCTATCTCAATCTGAAACTGAAGGCAATTAAAAGGCTTCTCTATCTTGATCTGAATGGGAGGTAATCAAGAGACTTCTCTATCTTGGAACCTGAGGCGATTGAAAGGCTTCTCTATCTCAATCTGAAACTGGGGCGACCAAGAGGTTTCTCTATCTTGATTTGAATGGAAGGTAACCAAGAGACTTCTCTATCTTGGAACCTGAGGCAATTGAGAGGCTTCTCTATCTCAATCTGAAATTGGGGGCAACCAAGAGGTTTCTCTATCTTGATTTGCATAGAAGGTAACCAACAAGCTTCTCTATATTGGAACCTGAGGTGATTGAGAGACTTCTCTATCTCAATCTAAAACTGTGGCGACCAAGAGGCTTCTCTATCTTGATTTGAATGGAAGGTAACCAAGAGACTTCTCTATCTTGGTACCTAAGGCAATTGAGAGGCTTCTCCATATCAATATAAAATTGTGGCGACCAAGAGGCTTCTCTATCTTGATATTAATGGAAGGTAATCAAGAGACTTCTCTATCTTGGAACCTGAGGCGATTGAGAGGCTTTTCTATCTTAATCTGAAACTTGAGGCAATCAAAAGGCTTCTCTATCTTGATCTGAATGGGAGGTAATCAAGAGACTTCTCTATCTTGGAACCTGAGGCGATTGAGAGGCTTTTCTATCTCAATTTGAAACTGGGGCAACCAAGAGGCTTCTTTATCTTAATCTGCATAGAAGGTAACCAAGAGGCTTCTCTATATTGGAACTTGAGGTGATTGAGAGGCTTCTCTATCTCAATCTGAAATTGGGGGCAACCAAGAGGTTTCTTTATCTTGATCTGCATAGAAGGTAACCAACAAGCTTCTCTATATTGGAACCTGAGGTGATTGAGAGACTTCTTTATCTCAATCTAAAACTGTGGCAACCAAGAGGCTTCTCTATCTTGATTTGAATGGAAGGTAACCAAGAGACTTCTCTATCTTGGAACCTAAGGCAATTGAGAGGCTTCTCTATCTCAATATAAAACTGTGGTGACAAAGAGGCCTCTCTATCTTGATATTAATGGAAGGTAATCAAGAGGCTTCTTTATCTTGATCTGAATGGAAGGTAATCAAGAGACTTCTCTATCTTGGAACCTGAGGCGATTGAGAGGCTTTTCTATCTTAATCTAAAACTTGAGGCAATCAAAAGGCTTCTCTATCTTGATCTGAATGGGAGGTAATCAAGAGACTTCTCTATCTTGGAACCTTAGGCGATTGAGAGGCTTCTCTATCTCAATCTGAAACGGGGGCGACCAAGAGGTTTCTCTATCTTGATTTGAATGGAAGGTAACCAAGAGACTTCTCTATCTTGGAACCTGAGGCAATTGAGAGGCTTCTCTATCTCAATCTAAAACTAAGGCGACCAAGAGGCTTCTCTATCTTGATCTGAATAGAAGGTAACTAAGAGGCTTCTCTATCTAGGAACCTGAGATGATTGAGAGGTTTCTATATCTTGGAACCTAAGGCGATTGAGAGGCTTCCCTATCTCAATCTGAAACTGTGGCGACCAAGAGGCTTCTCTATCTTGGTCTGAATGGAAGGTAACCAAGAGGCTTATCTATTTTGGAACTTGTGGGGATTGAGAGGTTTCTCTATCTCAATTTGAAACTAGAGGCGACTAAGAGGCTTCTCTATCTTGATCTAAACGGGAGGTAACCAAGAGGCTTCTCTATCTTGGAACTGAGGTGATTGAGAGGCTTCACTATCTCAATATGAAATTGTGGCGACCAAGAGGCTTCTCTATCTTGATCTAAATGGAAGGTAACCAAGAGGCTTCTCTATCTGGGAACTTGAGGTGATTGAGAGGCTTCTCTATCTTAATATGAATTCGAGGTGACCAAGAGGCTTCTCTATCTTGATCTGAATAGAAGGTAACTAAGAGGCTTCTCTATCTTGGAACCTGAGGCAATTGAGAGGCTTCTCTATGATAGGCCAAGAATGTAATGATGCCTTGGGTAAATTAACCAATTAATTAGCCAAGGGAATTAATTAAGTCAATTAACATGCAATATCGTGATAGCACAAACAAATCACCAAATAACTAAATGTAGTGGAAAATAAATTTGACACAGTGATTTGTTTACAAATGGGGAAAGCCTCCATGTTGACACCCCATTTTGCAATCAGCATTTAACCTCACATGAAGGATAAAAGGATAATTTCACCTTAGAAATATGCATCTTGATTCTGGTCATTAGATCATTAATCTCATTTCGCCAAAATGATTTTGATGTTGCAACGATCAAATTGACTGGTCATAAGTTCTAATCGGACCATCAGATTGAAAGTTATCATCAAATCAAATTTTAATGGTCGAGATGCACTATCACAAATTGAGTCCGACTATATATGATTATGAATAATTGATTCCAATTGGTTATAATTATAATCAATTTGAGATTAATGACATGTCATAATTTGATTAGGTAGGACTACATTTTATGGTAAGGTTGTGCACACTTAATTAATTAGATAAATAATTTGTGCAATTATCTTTTAATTAGAGTAAATTTGGAACTAATTAAGTCTGAAATGGGAGTGATTGGAGTCTATTAATATTAATTGGAAACTAATTTGGGAAATATTAATGTTAATTGTGCTAAAATTATTTTCTAACGAATGACCTTTGCTCACCATTTTATTGATATCTCGATATTAGACATCCGGGGCTTCAATTTGAGTACAAGAATAAGACAATTCCAATCAGAATTGAGGAAGATATGATTTTTTGAATTTGGCTCTACAGGCTGTTATAATAGTTACGGGAAAACTGAATTTTGCTTGCTCCTCACTCCCACCAATCTCTAAATTTAATGCACCTGATTTCCCCTAAAAACTAAAATAAGGTCTAGGTTCATGATTTCTTGTCAATTCTCATTAAATGACCTTCTATTCATATTTTCTCTACCACTATTATATAAACCCCCCATCTCCTCCATTCCAAGAAGAAACACAAAAACCCTCTTTCTTCCTCTCTCTTGAGTTCTAGTGAAGTTGAGTAGTCTTGTCATATCTTGGTCTTTCTGAGACTCAAGATATTGAGTGAGACTCACTCTCCCTCTCTTAATTCTTCTTTTCCTCCACCCTTGGGACCTCCACCGAGAGTCTCCTCCTCCACCACATGGATCTTGCATGAAGGTATAATCCATTTCCCTAGTTTTTATGTTGCCATAATGGAAATTTAAGATTAAAAACATGATAGTAATTATTTAAACTCCCTTGAATATGTTTGAATGCTCTTAATTGTTCTTATATGTTCTTCACATGTTCTTGGTTGTTCATCACATGTTCATGCATAACACTAATTTTAATCTTAAATCCACATAAAAAATATGAAAAGCATGTTTGTTTAATAATTCTTTCAAATCCTTGAATCTAGAATATCACCATCCACACACATTCACTATAATTTATTTTTCAATCCAAATGAAATGTTTAATAAATGAAATTATGGTTTATCACATGCAGACACTTTAAATTCAACATGCAAATTGATTGATAACATATTGGATGATGTGATATGAATGCTGGCCACCATAGTCTAAAAGACCGGTTTCACTGGGCAAGGTGGGTGCCTAACACCTTCCCACCTTGTAACATAGCCTCCAAACTTAGATTAAGGGTTAGTAGAGCAAATGCTTATCCATGTAATTATTGATTTCTAGATTGTAACTAGAAAATAAAGCTATGTACTTTATCTTAGATTGTAGGTAAAACCAAAGCCATGTAATTTCCTACGATCAATGTAAATTCAATTTCAAATTAATAAAATGAGGAATTTTTCAATTTTGGTTTTCTTATTTATTCCAATAACTAAATAAGTGGTGACTCCATTGTAAAACCCTTAATCTAAATGGGAAAATATAATCAGTCGAACCTCTATTTTGAGAGGTAATAACACGACTCCACCCATTCACATGGGTTTGGCCCAACATCAACATAAAAAGGGGGCTGGGGGCGCGGTCTCTTACACTTCGAGGCAAAACCCTACTAGGTGAATTTAAGGTCACCACTCCTGAGAATCCACTATTATCAAAACAAGCAGTTACAAGTAAAGAAATCCCAGTACCTTATACCTACTTATAGTTGAACCCTTACCCCAATACACAATTAGACTTGTAATATATTGACAATCTCTCATTTCAATGCACGGCTTCAAGTGCATGACTAACTAATCGATGCACGGATTGAAGTACATGACTAACACATCAACTTTAGAAGGATGTTGGCTGCAAAGTTCTTCAGTTCATCCACACGATGAAGATCAAGAAGCTCCTTGGTTACAAAACTCTACGGCGTACAAATGCAGCAGCTTCTTCAAGAGAAAGATGAACTAGGACAAATTGTCTCTTGTCACAATATGCATGAATAAAACCTTTGCATCAAGTTTCATCAACTGAGACGGCTCTTAAAATAATCTTTATATATGTCTAGGGTTGTGAAAAAAGAAAACCTAAACACATAGCTTGTATATGCATGAAAAACAGATTTGGAAATTTGATTTTCATAATTCTTGATAGATACATCTGTCGAGCTTCACATTTTAAATCTCGATAGATACATTTGTCGAGCTTTAATAAATAGCACTTCTTCACTTGATTCTTGGACAGATTTGCATGGTTTCAATACTTGGGCTTGAACTCTTGTTCCTTGAAATATTTAACACATCCTAGATCTACCTAATTACAAGTAAAGTGTGTTTTGTCAAAAGATTAGTCAATTCTATATGACGTATGTTCTTAACATGTTTCACATATGTCTTAACAATCTCCCCCTTTGGCAATCCATGACAAAACCACAACTAACAAATGAAATATGAGAGAAGTCATAAATCATGCAACTTATACTCACTTGTTGAATACAATAAAATTTAATCCTAACACAAACTCCTGAAAAAATTTGCAAGAAGAGAGTTCATGACATAACAGATTTTGACAACTTGTATCTCTGAAACACTTTAAACAAAACTCATCAAGGCATCTTAGTGTGAAACAAAAATCTAAGATTGCATACATAAATAAGAAACATGTGTATAAAGAGAGAAAAGAAACAACACATAGAGAGATAGGTGAAAATGTGATAATGACCTCATCAAATATATATATCAATAATGAATACACAGTTTGCTATCATTAAGTGGTCACAAGACCAATGTACAAGAACAATGTATCAACAAGAGAGAAAAAGAAAAGATACAAAAGTTCTCACTACATCTCTCAAAAAAATAAAAACACTCCCCCTAACAAAAATATCCTATGCTAACTTGTCCCCTAAGTATGTGACTACTCTCATACCCAAAACTACTTCCCCTCTTTGTCACAAATGACAAAAGGCAAGTCACTGAGAAGCAGTCATCTCCTCGGCATCGAAAGAGCTAGCATCCTCATCCTCATCCTCATCAGCATCATCACCCTTGTCCTCTAAAGCCTGTGGAGATGGAGAAGCGGTGAAACCACCCATAACTTGGCGTTCCGAATGAATGCCACGTTTGGTGAAGTTCTTCGAAAATTCCTAACAGACTTTATCATCACGGAACCTGTCATGAGAGGGAGTAGGATCAAAAGAAGAAGATGTCCCAAAATGAAGAGGGTTTCGAGACGGAGTGGATTTGTGCTTGGGTGCCATGTGCAGACTATCCAAGAGAGAGAGAGAGAGAGAGAGAGAGAGAGAGAGAGAGAGAGAGAGAGAGAGAGAGAGAGAGGCAAAAAAGCACCAATCAACAAATATATCAAAAAGAGAGAAAAAAAAGGTACATATGCATGAAAAATGCATGATCATGTGACGTGCAATAGTTTAAAACATCATGAGCTCAGCCCAATCCAAACCTACCAACATACAAGGTTCCAACAAAGAAACCACACATCTATAATGTATGAAACATTGTGAAAATGCAAATGTGATGCAATGCATCAGCATATAGGATCATTTAAACATAACCCAACCCAAAAATTTCACAAATAGCTCATCAATTTTGAAAAATCCCAAAAAATTTTCAAAAACCCAAAAACCTAGGTCTAAATGTATTAAATGCTTGAAGAAAGGAGAAAGAGATCATACCAGAGGGAAAACACAGGGTTTAGGCCGAAAACACACGAGAGAAGATGAAAAGAGTGAGATAAGAGTGTTTAGGAGAAGTTTGATAGCTTTTTTGTCGAGAGAGATATGAAAAAAATGAAAACTGAAATTGCGCTGAAGCTATTTAAAGAAATTGCATCTCGATGGATCGAGGATTTGTTGAAAATGAGATCTGTCGAGCACTAATTCTTAACAGATAAATTTGTCGAAGTGCTGTCGAGAATCTGACGATGGCAAAAGAACCTCGATGGATCGAACAGCTATCGAGAAGCTATCAAGCATACAGAAACTTTCTTGAGGATCGAGAATTTGTCGAGAAGCTATCGAGACAAATTCCACAAAGCTTTGATGGATTGAAAATGTGATAAGATTTGTTGAGAAAAGCAGTCCAAAGGTCTCGATAGATAGCTATTTGTCGAGATCTATCAAGAAACTGTCGAGCTTGACAAAAACAGTTTTTTAAAGAGGAGAAAAACAAAGAAATGAGAGCAATCAGGCAAGCTATTCAATCAAAGATCCAAACAAAATTTTAAACCTTCAAAAACATCTCTCAACTAGAAAAATGTCAAGCATTTAGTTCCAAAACACACACATACACACACACACACTAAATGAGTCTAACCAATTTTATATTTTAAAAAAAAGTCAAGATAGTTTAGTGAGCATTTAACACACGTATTCCTTATGATGGCCAAATCACATTGTATTTGCACATATATTAAAAGTAACAAAGAATTTTGCGTGTTGTGTGTGAAAAACATCACAAGATTGCATAAGTGTTTACATGTTATGACGATTTGAGATATGAGAAAATCAATTTAATTCACACACAAGATTGCATACAGATGTTAGTCATGATTGGCGGGCTTTAGTGGTGAGAATGGTTATTTATGCATTTTTCTTAGGATTTTCTAGTTCTTCCTGCCAAAAAGAGTGATATGAGTGTTAAGTATAAGAGATTACCTAATTTTGCTCATCACAAATACGAGCCACAAAGCTCACTTGGTTAGTTGTGCATTGAGATGCTCATCTAAGCTACAAAAGATACAAAGTTTAGAAAACTTTGTTTCAATGGCCATCCAAGGTACATAAGTACCAAAGTACACAAAACACACACTGTTTTTGTATTTTTCTAATTTTTAATTTTTTTAATGAGAAAAAAACTAAAGCAAAATTGAAAAAAAAAAAAAAAAACAAAAACAAAAACATGTTAAAACAAAGCATATCATAAAAACTAGACTGACTTAAAAACAAGAAAGCAAAACACATAAGTAATGCATAAAAAAGGGAGGGAGAGAGAAAAAGTGACTAAATCACTTTGAGCCTTTTTCCTTCCACACCTTGGAAGGACCTTTTCATTTTGCAAACCCTTGATCCGGAAGTGAGGGGGAAGAATTGAAACTGTTCAAGTTTGAAAGGAACATGAGGGCCTTGAGAAGATCTCCAAGAGGAGCAAAAGAGGAAGGAAACTGATTCTAGTTTCTGGATAAGATCATACCGTTACTTTGTTGAGTGGCTAGCCACTTGTAGCAATTAGGTCGAGCATGTCCAGTAGCTCCACAGTAATGACAGAGATGCTGCTTCTTCTATTTAGATTTTTGGTTATTGCCCTTCTTAGTCCTAGGGTTTTTAGTCTCTTTTCTATTAGGCTTAGGGGTGCTCCTAAGATAGATTTACCCTTGTCTATGTTCTAAATAGCTAAAATAGTTTTAACATTATTGTTCTTAGATTCAACATTATTAATAGGTGAAACAAACATAGTAGTATTAGAAGAAGCAATATTAGAGGAAGAGATATCATACCCCATACCGGTTCGATTAGACGCAAATTTCTGAAAGCTAAGCATCTCATCAAGCTTTGCACTTGAAGTTCTCTCCAACTGAGCTCTGACTTGAAACAGCTCTGCTTCAAGCTTCAAGCTTCTTGGTCTTTTCAGCCAGGAAATTGTTCTCAAATTGCAGTGCTCCAATGGTTTGATTAGCTTCATCAAACATTGTCGAGATTTCTTCTTGTTCAAGTTCCACATCATTAAGCTTCTTGGTGGCCAGCCTATAAAATTTCTCATGCTTTTCAGAGACATTGTACAATTTTGCATAGGCTACATGGATGTCATCCTGTTCATCCATCTTCTCAAACTTAGACTCCACCAAGTCCTCTTCTTCATCTACCTCTTCAACAATCCCCTCAGTAGGATTTATCATGGTAGTGAAGGCATTCAAGATTCCCTTGTCATCATTATCTGAATCATCCTTAAGCTCGGTGTCACTCAATGTAGCAGCAAGGGCCTTGCTTTCCCCAATGATCTTGAGATAGGTTGAACATTCTTGTTTCATGTGTCCAAAATCTTGACATTCGAAGCACTTTGTTCCGAAGGGAACAGTGTACAGAGCACTATCCCTAGTATCCTTCTTCCCTCTATCTTGGCTCTTGAACTGTGAAGAATTGGATTGCTTACGATCTTTGTCGAAACCTTTCGCATGACATTCTTCATGAACTTTTTGAACTTCCTTGTGATATAGGATTTCATCTTAGAATCTTCATCATCTGAAGACTCATCGGTGTCACTGCTTTTGCCTTTCAGTGCCATGCTCTTGCTCTTGCTCGATTTTCCAATTCTAGTTAAACCCAATTCGTAGGTTTGCAAGTTGCCAACTAGTTCTTTCAAAGGAATTTGATCAATGTCCTCTGATTCCTCAATGGTGATGATCTTGGCATGGAATCTCTCAGGTAGAGATTTGAGCACCTTTCTATCAATCTTGGGTTCGAGAATGGTTTCCCCAAGATTAAAGGCAGATTTACTATGTCCTTGAGCTTGGCATAGAACTTATCGAACGACTCATCCTTTTCATCTTAATCTCTTCAAAGCTCGTGGTAAGCCTTTGAAGTTTTGAATCCTTGATAGCCTTAGTTCCTTCATAGTTTGTTTGAAGGATGGTCCATGCTTCCTTCGCAATTTTTGTAGAGGATATCTTCTCGAACGTCTCATTCGTGACCGCACTGAATAAAGCATTCAATGCTCTGCTGTTGAAGTTTACTGCTTTGATCTTAGCATCATCCTAATCAGTTAGCGCTTCCTTTGGTTTTGTCCAACCAATCTCCACAGCTTGCCACACCTTTTCATCTGAAGATTGCAAGAAAACTCTCATGCGTACTTTCTAATATACATAGTTAGTACCATCAAATAAATGAGGTATAATTAGAAACCGTCCTCTATCCATGACAAACAGGAATGATTAAAACCTAATCAAAGTGTGCTTGCTCTGATACTACTTGATAGGCTAAGAATGTATTGACCCGTTGGGTAAATTAACCAATTAATTAGCCAAGTGAATTATTTAAGTCAATTAACATGCAATAGTGTGATAGCACAAACAAATCACCAAATAAGTAAATGCAGCTAAAAATAAATTTGACACGGTGATTTGTTTACGAATGGGGAGAACCTCTGAGGCAAAACCCCACCGGGTGAATTTAATGTCACCACTCCCAAGAATCCACTATTATCAAAACAAGCAGTTACAAGTAAAGGATCCCAGTACCTTATACCAACCTATAGTTGAACCCTTACCCCAATACGCAATTGGACTTGTAATATAGTGATAATCTCTCCTTTCAATGCATGGCTCCAAGTATGTGACTAACCAATCGATGCACGAATCCAAGTACGCGACTAACACATCAACTTGAGAAGGATGTTGGCTGCAAAGTTCTTTAGTTCATCCATACAATGAAGATTAAGAAGCTCTTTGGTTACAAAACCCTATGGTGTACAAACATAGTAGCTTCTTCAAGAGAAAGATGAACTAGGGCAAATTGACTCCGATTACAATATGCTTGAATAAAACCTTTGCATCAGGTTTCATCAACTGAGACGGCCCTTAAAATAATCCTTATATATGTCTAGGGTTGTGAGAAAAGAAAACCTAAACACATAGCTTGGATATGCATGAAAAATAGATTTGAAAATCTGATTTTCATAATTCTTGATTGTTAAGACATATGTGGAACATGTTAAGAACATATGTCATATAGAATTGGCTAATCTTTTGACAAAATAGACTTTACTTGTAATTGGGTAGATCTAGGATGGTTTTAGTCTTCAAGAAACATGTTGTTCAAGTTAGAAGTTAAAGCCATGCAAATCTGTTCAAGAAACAAGTAAAGAAATGCTATATTTTAAAACTCGACAGATAACTCAACAGATTGTATCTATCGAGGTTTAAAACGAGATTTTAGCCTGATGCTTAACAGCTGCTTGACAGATACCTTTCAATCGAGGATTACGAAATTCAGATTTACAGATCTATTTTTTATGCATATCAAAGCTATGTGTTTAGGTTTTCTTTTCTCACAACCCTAGACATATATAAGAATTATTTTAAGGGCCATCTCAGATGATGCAACTTGATGCAAAGGCTTTATTCATACATATTGTGACTAGAGACAATTTGCCATAGTTCATCTTTCTTTTAAAGAAGTTGCTATGTTTGTACGCCGTAAGGTTTTGTGACCAAGGAGCTTCTTGATTTTCATCGTGTGGATGAACTGAAAAATTTTGCAACTAACATCTTTCTTAAGTTGGTGTGTTATTCACGTACTGGGATCCGTGCATTGATTGGTTAGTCATGTACTTGGAGCTGTGCAATGAAAAGAGAGATTGTCATTACATTACAAGTCCAATTGTGTATTGGGGTAAGGGTTCAACTATAGGTTTGTATAAGGTACTGGGATTTCTTTACTTGTAACCGCTTGTTTTGATAATAGTGGATTCTCGAGAGTGGTGACCTTAAATTCACCCAGTGGGGTTTTGCTTCAGTGGTTTTCCCCATTTGTAAACAAATCACTCTTATCAAATTTAATTTCTGCTGCATTTAGTTATTTGGTAATTTTTTTATGCTACCATGCTTATTGCACGTTAATTGACTTAATTAATTCACTTGACTAATTAATTGGTTAATTTATCTATGGGGTCAATACATTCTTGGCCTTTCAAGTGGTATCAGAGTGGGCACACTCTAATTAGGGTTAATCTTTACTGTGTGATCCATTGACAACTGTTTGTCATGGATAGAGGACAGTCTCTTATTGTACCTCCTTTATTTGATGGCACTAACTATGCATACTGGAAAGTAAGCATGAGAGCGTTCTTGCAGTCTTTAGATGAGAAGGTGTGGCAAGCTGTGGAGATAGGTTGGACCAAGCCAAAGGAAGCGCTGGCTAATTGGGATGATGCTAAGGTGAAAGTAGCAAACTTCAATAGCAGGGCATTGAAAGCTTTATTTAGTGCAGTCACCAATGAGGAGTTCAAGAAGATATCCTTTACTAAAACTGCAAAGGAAGCATAGACTATCCTTCAGACAACCTATGAAGGGACTAAGACTGTTAAAGATTCGAAGCTTAAAAAATTAAGATGGAGGAGGATGAGTCATTTGATGAGTTCTATGCCAAGCTCAAAGACATAGTAAACTCTACATTTAGTCTTGGGAAAACCATTCCCGAACTTAAGATTGTGAGAAAGGTGCTCAGATCTCTTCTGGAGAGATTGCATGCCAAGATCACTGCTATTGAGGAATCAAAGGACATTGATCAAATTCCTTTGACATAGTTAGTTGGCAACTTGCAAACCTCTGAATTGGGTTTGTCTATGATCGAGAAATCAAGCAAGAGCAAGAGCATGGCACTGAAGGCCAAAAGCAGTGACACCGATGAGTTTTCGGATGATGAAGATTCTAAAATGAAATCCTACATCACTAGGCAATTCAAAAAGTTCATGAAGAATGCCAATGCAAAAGGATTTGATAAGGATTGAAAGCAATCCAGTTCTTCACAATTTAAGAGCCAAGATAAAGGGAAGAAGGATGCTAGGGATGGCGATCAGTACACTGTTCCCTTTGGACCAAAATGCTTCAATTGTCAAGGCTTTGGACATATGAAACAAGAATGTCCAACTTATCTCAAGACCATTGGGAAAAGCAAAGCCCTTGCTGCTACCTTGAGTGACATCGAGCCTGAGGATGATTCGGATAATGATGACTAGGGGTGGCAAATCTTGTTTGCGTGTCGGGTTCATGTCGGGTCGACTCATTAGTGTCCGGCTATATGGGTCAACACTAACCTAACATGTTTATTAAACGGGTCAAGATTCCTCAACCCTAACACGACCCATTTATTAAACGGGTCAGTCGTGTTGACTTGTTTATCAGATTTTATAAATATATATATATATATATATATATATATATATATATATATTACTAACCAAATTGATATGGATTATGAAAAACCAAACAAATACATATTTTTAATATAAAATTTTGAACTAATGAGTAGCTGCATCACAAATAATCATTCAAACCTAAAGCATATTTTAATATCACGAATAATCAATTATAATATGTTAAACAAAATAAACAACAACAACAACAACTAATAAGTTTATATACTTAGGGTTTGAAGGGTATATTGGTAAAATATCATTTAATTAAACAGGTTCGACGGGAAAAATGGGTTCCATGTGATGGATACTAACCTAACCAGTTTATTAAACAGGTCAATCATGTCAACCCGAATATGACACTAACTTATTAAGCCTTAACCCATAACCTGCTAATTTCATGTTGTGTCGTGTCGAGTTTGCAGGTCGTGTCCAATTTTGCCACCCCTAATGATGATGAGGGAATCTTAAATGCCTTCGCTACCACTGTAAATCCTACTGGGGGGATTGTTGAAAAAGAGGACTTGGTGGAGTCTAAGTTTGAGAAGATTGATGAATAGGATGACATCCATACCGCCTATGCAAAATTATACAAGGTCTTTGAAAAGCATGAGAAATTTTATAGGTTAGCCACCAAGAAGCTTAGTGATGTGGAACTTGAACGAGAAGAAATCTCGACAAAGTTTGATGAAACTAATCAGACCATTGGAGCACTGCGATTTGAGAACAATTTATTGGCTAAAAAGACCAAGAAGCTTGAAGTGGAGCTGTTTCAAGTCAAAGCTCAGTTGGAGAGGACTTCCAATGCAAAGCTTGATGAGATGCTTAGCTTTCAGAAATTTGCATCTGATAGAACCGGTTTGAGGTATGATTTCTCTTCTCCTAATATTGCTTCTTCTAGTACTACTATGTTTGTTTCACCTGCTAATAATGTTAATTCTAAGAACAATGATGTTAAAACTGTTTTAGCTAGTGAGAACATAGACAAGGGTAAATTTATCTTAGGAGCACCCCCTAAGCTTGATAAGAAAGAGACTAGAAACCCTAGGACTAAGAATGAAAATAATCAAAAGTCTAAACAGAAAAAAGCAGCATCTTTGTCATCACTGTGGAGCTACTGGACATACTTGACCTAATTGCTACAAGTGGCTAGCCACTTAACAAAGCAATAGTATGATCTCATCCGGAAACTAGAATCAGTTTCCATCCTCTTTTGCTCCTCTTGGAGATATTCTCAAGGCCCTTATGTTCCTTTCGAACTTTAACGGTTTCAATTCTTCCCCCTCACCGCTGGATCAAGGGTTTGCAAAACGGAAAGGTTCTTCCAAGGTGTGGAAGGAAAAAGGCTCAAAGTGATTTAGTCACTTTTTCTCTCTCCCTTTTTTATTTTTATTTTTATTTTTATTTTTTTTATGCATTACTTGTGTGTTTTGCTTTCTTGTTTTATGCTATGCTTTATTTAACATTTTTTTTTCCAGTTTTGCTTTATTTTGTTTTACATAAAAAAAATTTGAAAAATCAGAAAAATACAAAAACAATGTGTTTTGTGTACATTGGTATTTATGTACCTTGGATGGCTATTGAAACAAATTTTTCTAAACTTTGTATCTTTTATAGCTTAGATGAGCATCTTTATGCATAACTAAGCAAGTGAGTTTTGTGGCTCATGCTTGTGATGAGTAAGATTAAGTGATCTCTTGTACTTAACACTCATATCACTCTTTTTGATGGGAATGACTAAAAAATCCTAAGAGAAAGGAATAAATAACCATCTCACTACTAAAGCCCACCAATCATGAATAACATCTGTATGCTTCGGCATAGCAAAATTGAGGTTTAAGTTTAACATAATTGGATATTTCTTCTCTTTCTCTTATATGGCCATGCATGATATGCTCAAAAGAAAAGAAGAATATGCAAAGAAAAACAAAAGCAAAAAAAAAAAAAAAAGAATCAAAATGCTTTTAAATATAGTTGCAAGCGTATTTCTAGGAGATGTGAGAGTTATAGGATGTATCTTGAAGGTGATAGTCCCCATCAAGTAGTTATGATTGTGTGTGAGTTAAATTTATTTTCTCATATCTAGAATTGTCATAACATGAAACACTTATGCACTCTTACGATGTTTTCACACACAACATGAAAATTCTTTACTACTTTTGATACATGTGCAGGTACAATGTGATTTGGCAATCACAAGGAATTCATGTGTTAATGTATACTCACTAAACTATCTTTACTTGTTTTCGAAATATAAAATTGCTTAGACTTGTTTAGTGTGTGTGTGTTTTGGATCTAAATGCTTGACATTTTATTGTTGAGAGATGATTTTGAAAGCTTAAAATGTTTTTTGGATCTTTGGTTGAATAGCTTGCTTGATTGCATACATTTCTGTGTTTTTCTCTTCTTTGAAAAACTGTTTTTGTTAAGCTCGACAGCTTCTCAACAGATCTCGACAGATAGCTATCTATCAAGACCCTTGAACTGTTTTTCTTGATAGATCTTATTGCTTCTTCGATCCATCGAAGCTTTTTGGAATTTGTCTCGATAACTTCTCAACAGATTCTCGATCCATCAAGAAAGTTTTTGTCTACTCGATAGCTTTTCAAAAGCTGTTCGATCCCTAGACAGATTTATCTGTCGAGAATTAATGCTCGACAGATTCTCGACAGATCCTCGATCCATCGAGACACGTTTTCTTTAAATAGCTTTGTTAGGACATTTGTGTTTCATTGTTAGAAACATATGTCAATATAGAATTGGCTAATCATTTGACAAAACGCACTTTACTTGTAATTGGATAGATTTAGAATGTGTTTAATGCTTCAAGGAACAAGGTTTCAAGATCAAGTGTTAAAGCCATGCAAGTTTGTCCAAGAAACAAGTGGAGGAGTGCTGGATTTTCAAACTCGACAGCTAGTTCAAAAACTAGTATCTATCGAGGTTTAAAAAGCTGTTTCAACCCGATGCTTGTTAGCTATCTCGACAGATAAGGTATTTATCGAGGTTTATGAAATTTAGTTTTTTAGAGCCGATTTCACTCTAATCCGTGAATAGATGTTTGGGCTTTTTTTTCTCACAACCCTAAACATATATAAGGATTGTTTTAAGGGCTGTCATAGTAGATTTAACTCAATGCAAAAGTTTTTCGCAAGCATATTGTGAACCAGAGACTATGCCCTAGTTCATCTTTTTCTATTCAAGAAGCTATTGTGTTTATACACTGTAGGGTTTTGTAACCAAGGAGTTTTGTGATCTTCATCGTGTTGATGAACTGAAGAACTTTGCAGCCAACATCTTTCTCAAGTTAGTGAGTAAGTTGCGTATTGGGATTCGTGCATCAAATTGGTTAGTCACAAATTGGGAACCATTCATTAAAAGGAGAGATTGTCACTACAGAACAAGTCCAATTGGGTATTGGGGTAAGGGTTTAACTGTAGGTTGGTATAAGGTACTGGAATTCCTTTACTTGTAACCCCCTGTTGTGATAATAGTGAATTCTCAGGAGTGGTGACCTTAAAATCACCCGGTGGGGTTTTTGTCATGTAGATTTTCCCCATTTGTAAGCAAATCACCGTGTCAATTTATTTTCCTTTGCATTTTAGCTTAGTTGGTGATTTGTTTGTGCTACCAAGTTTATTGCATGAAAATTGAATTAATTAATTAACTCGGCTAATTAATTGGTTAATTCATCATAAAAGGTCAATAAATTCTTAGCCTATCAAGTGGTATCAGAGCAGACACACTCTGATTAGGTTTTAATCTTTGCTGTGTGATTCATTGACCCCTGTTTGTCATGGATAAAGGACAGTTTATTATTATACTTCATTTATTTGATGGCACTAACTATGCATACTGGAAAGTACGCACGAGAGATTTCTTGCGGTCATTAGATGAAAAAGTGTGGCAAGATGTAGAGATAGGTTGGACAAGCCAAAAGAAGCATCGGCCGATTGGGATGATGCTAAGATCAAGGTGGCTAACTTCAACAACAGGGGATTGAATGCTTTATTCAGTGTGGTCACAAATGAGGAGTTCAAGAAGATATCCTCTACTGAAACTACGAAGGAAGCGTGGACCATCCTCTAGACAACCTATGAAGGAACCAAAGCTGTCAAGGATGCAAAACTTTAGAGGCTTACCACGAGCTTTGAAGAGATTCAGATGGAGGAGGATGACTCATTTGATAAGTTCTATGCCAAGCTTAAGGACATAGTGAACTCAACCTTTAATCTTAGAGGAACCATTCCCGAACTTAAGATTGTCAGAAAGGTGCTTAGATCTCTACCCGAGAGATTTCATGCTGAGATCACCGCAATTGAGGAATTGAAGGGTATTGATAAAATTTCTTTGACAAAGTTGGTTGGCAATCTACAGACCTATGAGTTGGGTTTGACAAGGATAGGGAAATCTAGTAAAGGAAAGAGCATGGCATTGAAGGCCAAGAGTAGTGACACAGATTAGTCTTCAGACGATGAAGATTCTAAGATGAAATCCTATATCACAAGGTAGTTCAAAAATTTTATGAAGAATGCCAATGCTAAAGGATTTGATAAAGACTGCAAGCAGTTTAGCTCGTCTTAGTTTAAGAACCAGGACAAAGGAAAGAAGGATGCTAGGGGTGGCGGTCAATACACTGTTCCCTCAAGACCAAAATGCTTTGGATGTCAAGACTTCGGACACATGAAATAAGAGTGCCCTACATATCTTAAGACCATTGGGAAAATCAAGGCAATTGCTTCTACTTTGAGTGACACCGAGCCTGAAGATGACTTCGACAGTGAGGATGATGGAATCCTAAATGCCTTCACTGCCACTGTAAGTCCTATTGAAGGGATTGTTGAAAATGTGGATGAATAAGAAAACTTGGTGGAGTCTAAATTTGAAAAGATGGATGAACAAGATAACATCCACACAGCCTATGCAAAATTAAACAAGGTCTTGGAAAAACATGAGAAGTTGTATAGGTTGGCACCAAGAAACTCAGTAAAGTGGAGCTTGAACGAGAAGAAATTTTCACAAAGTTTGATGAAGCCAATCAGACCATTGGAGCACTTAGATTCGAGAATAATTTCTTGGCTAAGAAGACCAAGAAGCTTGAGGTAAAATTGTTCCAAGTTAGAGCTCAGTTGGAAAGGACTTCAAATGCAAAGCTTGATGAGATGCTTAGTCTTCAGAAATCTGCTTCCAATCGAACCGGTTTAGGGTATGATTTCTCTTTTCCTAGTATTACTTCTACTAGTACTACTGTTTTTGTTCCTCCTAGTAATAATGTTGAATCTGAAAACAATGTTGTACAAAATGTGTTAGCTAGTGAGAACATAGACAAGGGTAAATCTATCTTCGGAGCACCCTCTAAGTAGGATAAGAAAGAGATCAAAAACCCTAGGGCTAAGAAGGGAAACACTCACAAGCCTAAATAAGAGAAGCAGCATCTCTGTCATCACTGTGGAGCAGCTGGACATACTCGACCTAATTGCTACAAGTGGTTAGCCACTCAATAGAGCAACAATATGATCTCAATGGGAAACCAGAATCAATTTCCATCCTTCTTTGCTCCTCTTGGAGATCTTCTCAAAGCCCTCATGTTCCTTTTGAACTTGAACGGTTTCAATTCTTCCCCCTCACCATCAGATTAAGGGTTTGCTAAACAGAAAGGATCTTCCAAGGTGTGGAAGGAAAAAGGCTCTAAGTGATTTAGTCACTTTTTCTCTTTCTCCCCTTTTTGTTTTTGATTTTGCATTACTTATGTGGTTTGCTTTCTTGTTTTGAGTTAGTTTAGTTTTATGGATTGCTTTGTTTACCATGTTTTTGTTTGTTTATTTTTCTGTTTTGTTTAATTTTGCTTTTTATAATTTTTTTTTTGAAAAATCAGAAAAATACAAAAACAGTGTGTGTTTGTGTACATTGGTACTTTTGTACCTTGGATGGCCATTGAAACAAAGTTTTCTAAACTTCGTATCTTTTGTAGTTTAGATGAGCATCTTTAGGCATAACTAAATAAGTAAGCTTTGTGGCATGTGTTTGTGATGAGTAAGATTAAGTAATCTCTTGTACTTAACACTTGTATCACTCTTTTTGACAAGAAAGACTAGAAAATCCTAAGAGAAATGCATAAATAACCATCTCACCACTGTTGCCCGCTAATCATGAGATGACATTTGTATGCTTCAGCATAGCAAAAGTGGAATGTCAAATGCTTAACATCACTAGGTATTTCTTTTCTATCTCTTATATTCCCATGCATGATTTGCTTAAAAGAAAAATATGCAAAGAAAAATAAAAAGCAAGAAGAATCAAAATGCTTTATATATGATTGCAAGCGTGTCTTCTAGGAGATATGGGAGTTATAGGATGTACCTCGAAAGTAATAGTCCCCATCAAACAGTTATGATTGTGTGTGAGTTAAACTGATTTTCTTATTTCTCAAATCGTCATAACATATAGACACTTATGAAGGTGATAGTCCCCATCAAACAGTTATGAAGGTGATAGTCCCCATCAATCATGAAATGACATTTGTATGCTTTAGCATAGCAAAAGTGGAATGCTAAAAGCTTAACATCATTGGATATTTCTTTTCTATCTCTTATATGCCCATGCATGGTTTGCTTAAAAGAAAAATATGCAAAGAAAAATAAAAAACAAGAAGAATCAAAATGCTTTATATATGATTGCAAGTGTGTCTTCAAGGAGATGTGGGAGTTATAGAATGTACCTTGAAGGTGATAGTCCCCATCAAACAATTATGATTGTGTGTGAGTTAAAATGATTTTCTCATTTCTCAAATCGTCATAAAATGTAGACACTTATGCAATCTTGTAATGTTTTCCACACACAACACGCAATATTCTTTGCTACTTTTGATACATGTGTAGATGTGACTTGGCCATCACAAGGAATACATGTGTTAATGTATGCTCACTAAACTGTCTTAATTTTTTTTTTGAAATATAAAATTGGTTAAACTTGTTCAGTGTGTGTGTATTTTGGATCTATATGCTTGACATTTTTCTTGTTGAGAGATGATTTTAAGAGCTTAAAATGTTGTTTGGATCTTTGGTTGAGTAGCATGTTTGATTGCATTCATGTCTGTGTTTTCTCTTCTTTGAAAAACTATTTTCAAGTAATCTCGATAGTTGTTGGACACCTCTCGACAACTAGGCTATATATCGAGCCATTTCAGCTTCTTTTTATCGCATTCTCGATAGCTTCTCGACAGCTACTTGATCCATCGAGAAACTTTTTGGATGCTCGATAGCTTCTCGATCCATCGAGCCCCTTCTGCCGTGGACACTTCTCGACAGATCCTCGATAGTTGCCCGATAGCTATTTCTAGCGTTTTTATTCTCGATACCTCTCGATCCATCGAGAAACTAGAGTTCCTATAAATAGGGTCCACGCGATGTTTTCTTCATTTCTCCCCGATCTCTCTCGACAGAAACGTCTCCTCACCTTCCTAATCACCTCTCTCTCACTCCAAACCTCATTCCCAAGAGAGCTTCGGCCTCTAGATCATTTTTCTTCTCTAGTATGATGCTTACTCATTCATTAATCATGCATTTCATATCTTTTAACCTAACTTTTGGGGGTTTTTGTAAATTTTTGGGTTTTTTTCAAACTTGTTAATGAAAGTTCAAAAACGTGTACAAAAACACTTTTGAACGTTTAGACCCCCAAAAACCAATTTAATCAACACACGCAATATGTTAAACAACTAGTGTGCGGAAACTTAACATATGCTATAACATGGAATTGATTAAACAACTATCTAAGCCACAACAAAATAAACCACAGCAGATAATGTAAAGGCAGAGATAGAGAGGAAGGAAGATGCAAACACAGCGATAACACCAGATATGTTATCGAAGAGGAAACCGAAGATCTCGGCGAAAAACCTCTCCGCCGCCCTCCAAGCGGTAATCAATCCACTAGAAAATACAGTTGGGATACAAGGACAGCAATAGACCCTCCAAGCCTAATCTACCCAATGCACCTAAGCCCTCCAAGCTTCTTGCTCCAACGAGGTTTCGCCGAACCTTTTTCTTTTCTAGCTTTCCGGATTCCGCTACTACACCGTAGCATCAACCAATGAATATTGGCTCCTTCCTAACTGCTTCCCAGAACTCCAAACGTCTGTCTCACAGGGATGATAATGGTGAGAACCAGGTTTGGTATAAAGCCTCTCAAGGATTTGACAATGGAGAGGAAGAGAGTGAGGGAATTTGATAAGACTCTAAGGTAGAGATTGTGGGTGAAACAATTTGGTTTTTCTTTAGGGTTTCTCTCTCAAAATTCTCTCCGGAAGCTCTCTTTCAATCGTGGGTTAAAAGGGTATTTATACTGGAGTGAAGAGGAATGCGAAACGTCAGGTTTTTCCAAAACAGGGGTGGCTTGTGGCTTGACCTCGCGGCTTGACTAAGTCGCGAGTTCCAGTCGCGAGTTAACCGTATGGCCAGTTGTCCTGTTTTGTCCTGTAGTGCTCCAGCTAGCATGACTGTTCATCTTCCAGCATGCTTGGCACGTGTGCATCTTCTGGCGGGTTGAAGCCGCGAGTCCACCCGCGAGTCCCAGCCGCGACACTCTGTTTTCTTGCACACTCTTGAGCAATCTTCACACTATCTCACTCACTACCCTTACAACAATCCCACCTAAATACAGGGTTACTAAATTGCTGAATTACAAGCAAATTTGGCACGGAATAAAGCCAATTAGATGGTTGAATAAATTCAACCTTACAATCTCCCCCTTTGGCTATTCCGTGACAAAACCCTAAAACAGACTCTAGACTTAACATGTGAGTTGGGAACAGTTGAACAAAACTCACTCACACCTAACTCTAGAAGCTGTGAAGCACTTGAATCATATGAACATAGACTCCTGAAACACAACAATACACCATGATCATTGTAAGCAGAAAATTATAAATGCATATGAAACAGGCAATATGAGATCAAGCAAAGATGGAGTTAATAAACAAACCATGGCTTGATCAACCAAGTGAACACCACAAGGTAGTGATCATAGTGTTCATTCACACTTGGAATGAACACAAGGACATACAAGTTAACAAGCACAAGGCAAGACACTTGTATGTTCAACACTCAACCAATGCATAGCACACAAGGCATATGCATCTAGGAACAGTCCTACAAGGGCACAAGAGTGACAGTACAACAATCACAATGCAGAACATTTAGATTAAAGTACTGATTTCAACATAGCATAAAGGCTGCACTTAAGCATGGTACATACCATAAAGCCTACAAACTATGCATAAAACATAAACCCTGAAAGCTTACAGAAGCATATGGGTACAAACCTACAAATACCTGAATAACATCATCAAACATATATAAAAGTTTATCCAAGAGTATATGAAGAGAGTTAGAAACAGTTATACACCAAAACACAGTGTATCAAAACCAAAAGAACCATAAGTTTAGAAGATATTAGAAGATAAGACGAAAAACAAAAGTATGTGTGTACTCCCCCTATCACTATGCACACTTCCCTTTGAACTTTTCTCCCCCTTACTGAATGCTCTCCCCCTTTTTGTCACGAATAGCTAAAGACTCTCGTCCAGCTTTCGTTGAATCTCATCTAGCTGATTCTCCATAGTCTCGAGTCGCATTTGGACATGGTTGTTTGTGGAGTAGAGAAGTGCCACAAGCTCATCAACACGTTTCTGAATATGCTCAAGAACATTGCCAACTCTGTCAGTATGAGAAGCAGTTTGTGCTTGCGGAACACCAGCCGGTGAAGTTTCAGGAACATCACGAGATGCAGATGTGGTATGTGCAGGTGTCTCTGAGTCAGGGGCAAATGAAGGAACCGGAGAGATGTGAGCACTTCTTGGTGATTTGGAGGAGTGACTTCTGCTTGCTTGAAGAGTGAGCAAAGAAATGGGACGTTGACGAGTCAACATTTTACCATCTGCAGGAGGAGTAATGCCAGCACTAAGGATGAGTTTCATGACGAGACTGCAAAATGGAATGATTCCTCGAGCTGTAGATCAACAAGCGGTCTTCCTCAAGTTGTAGTAGATGTGAGCACATATATCAATGGGGGCTCCGGTAATGAGATCACACAGAAATATAGCTCTCCCAAGATTGATGAATGTAGTGTTGGACAGTGGGTAGAGATTGGTGAACATGATCAACTTCAGTGTGGTTAACTCAGGTGCAAACTTTGCGGTGCTGATGGAAGTTCCTGCACTAGACACCTCATGATCGTGTCCTAGGATTTGTAGAATTTCCCCAACCTCTGGATTTCGTTCATCATAGGGAGTTAAATTCACATTCTGAGGTCTGGTGATGCCGAGAAGATCTGCGATGGAGTCTGGGGTAACACTAAACTCTGTTCCTCTGACCCAGAAAGCGAGGACAGGTCCAAGATCAGATGCATTGGAGAAGCATTCTTTGACCAGCTCATCCATTGGATCATCAAAGTTTCCGAACAAGTTTGCCCAGTCTCGTTTCTCAAAGATTCGAGGGATGAATGTAGTCCCTAAGGTGTTGAACTCTACTACCCGCTCCACTATAGTTGTTGACTTGTCAAACACATTTGAGTAGGCGTGTGAGTTCAGGGGAACTCTGAATCTATCCTCATTGGGATCTTGAGATGCTTGAGATGATAGACGAGTCCTTTTAGCAACTGGGGATGTTGGTTCGTCAGCAACATTGTCTTTACCCCTGGAAGATCGACGAGACATCTGCAAGAGAACAGACCAACAGAAAAGAACCAAGCAACAATACCCCACAAAAGATTGTCAACAAGATTCAGTAAAACCAATATTTCAATATAAAAACCCAGACTGATTATAGTGCAGACCCAACCAAACCTTCCAACAATGCACAGAAGCACAAACTAATTTGTGCAACAAACTTGGTAAAAGTGCACCAAGACAAAGAAAAACATCACAACTGTCACTGAGACAGGTTAACATGACCATGATATGCAATTAGAAACTGCATTTGAACATTTTGAGCAGATAGCATAAATCACTCCATCAGAGGAATGAACATAGGGAGAAAGATTCAATCATGAAGAAACCAAACATCAATATTCAGGCAAGTGTAAGAGTAAGACAAATAAACACCAAACCCATTTCAGAAAAGATTCTCAGATTCAATAATAAGCAAAAATCAGAACAATGAAAAAAACACAATGTGACTGCTCAGCATGAAAACAGGTGAGAACAATATCAAAACAGGACACTCCATACCCATTACACATAGAGATAAGAATAACGAACACAATACCAGTCCAAACAGTAACAGAAATATGCAGGAAAAAAGAAACTGAGATTGAGAAAGCAAAACCCATACCTTTTCTTGATGATTTGGAGAAGAGAGGAAGCACCAAAGGGTTTGAAAAATGGATTCACGAAGAGTTTTGGGAGAAAACAACAGTTTTAAGAGAAGATGAACAGTTACAAAAGTTCGAGGGAAAACTGAAAGAGGTTTAAAAACTGCTCCTGTTTCTGCAAAACACGCGATTTTCGCGATTGGTTCAAGTCGCCACATAGTCGCCAGCTCAAGTCGCCAAAGCACTCAAGAACAAAATTTTGAAAAATTTTTCTAAGTGTTTTTCGCGACTGGAAGGTCTACCCGCGAGTGAGTCGCGAGCTGAGCCGCGAAAATCTCTGAGTGAAACTCGCGACTGGACCTTCCACTCGCGAACAAGTCGCCAAAACTGACCAGCGAAGATGCGACTGAATCTCGCGACTTAACACACCCGCGACTGAGCCGCCAAAACAGGGCAAAACTGTATTTTTGAAATTTTCAGATTTTTCCAGCAAAACACTTTCCAAAAACACCTAAAACACTCAAAAATCTTTTTGTGCTTGAATTAACAAAGATTGAGCATGTGAGAACACATTTTATCAAGTACAATCACACAAATGAATATGGCATTTATTGAACATAAACTTGTGTGTTGTGTGTGGATATCAACACGGAGATAGTCCTTTGTCTAATGTGAAGCTTCAATGATCAATTCAACCAAGGCATACACAATTAGCACTAGATCATGTGACCAATCTCAATTATAGAAATATGAATATATGACCTCCCACATAACTTGATAACATAACTTGGAGCTTTTCATTTAACTCCACTTTCAGCCATAACATTTGATCTTTTGAGGCAATCATCTCTCATTGTGAGAGGAATAGACAACACTTTTCTTTGAAGAACAGGCCTTTGGCCTTTTTGAAAGAAATTTCACTTTTGATATAAGGTCGCTTACCCTTTTTCCTAGTCAAATACTAGAATGTGCGACAGGCTTTTGCAGCTCAATATCTCTTTTCATTTGGAGATTTACATTTGATGAGCTCTTTTTGGCAAAACAAAAAAAATAAAAAGTGGGAAGAGATATAGACACAAGTCTATGCATGTTTCAAGATCAACATAACCATTCACTAATCATTCATGACAAGCTTGAAGATCTATTTACAACAATCACATAGATTTCCAGATTTTTCCCACAGTGATATGAGTGCATGAAAACAAGCAATGCTCGAAAATGCACAAAGCCATTAGCACAAAGATACAAGGCAAAACGAGTCTTAAGACAAAAACTCAACAAAGTCAATCAAGCTTTTTGATTTTCAAATTTTTTATGTAATTTTTGGATTTTTGACTCAAGAAACAAAAAGACTGATAAAACACAATTAAGAAATATTCACAAGAAGATAAACAAACAACCAAAAACAAAAACAACAAGCATACTACACAAACATAGTCACAAAGCATAGGAAGTATTAGTGCATGGACATATTGTAATGCTTATGCATGAGTACCCCTTTTCACCCACACGCCACTTGCGTTTGGGGTGATTTCCTTAAAGGATTGGGTACGGGAGTTAGGGCTTTCAAACCTTCGTGAGAAGCTTTCCAAGCAGTTGGTGAATGCACCAATCATCTTCATCACGTTCATCATTCTGGGATCTCCATTTTGCTCTCTAGGTTGATCCCCTGCCCAAGTTCTCCTATCAATTCTTGGTCCTCCTGACCTTTGAGGAGTAGCACTGTTCTTTGCTCTCAGCTTTTGGCAATTTGGTCGAGTGTGCCCTTGAAGTCCGCAATAATGGCACACATACATTCCTCTAGGACCTTTTTGTGGTCGAGGACGTGACTTGGCACGAGACTCAGGCCTGCCCACATACTGATTACGATGATTCAGCATCCGTTGGTTCACCACATTCTTCTTCTCCTCCACCTCGAGCTTCACACCAGTAGGGTCAGCTATAACTGGATCTTTGGCTTTGACAAACTTCACTTCTTTGGTGACATTTCCAGTTGAGCTACTTCCTCCGGTAAATCCCAGTCCGGATTTGTCTGAGAAGCTCTTTTGAGATGATATAACATCATCTAGCTTCTTGGTGGTGACCCTCTCTATTTTTGCATTTGCTTGAACAACCTCACTTTCAAGAAATCTCACTTTAGTGTAAGCTTCGGACAGCTCACCATTCAGAGTTTCAATCTCGCATTTGGCCTCCCTATACCGGATTAGGAGACTTTTGTAGTCCTCCTCAGCCTTCTTCATCTTTCTCACAGCAGCCTTGGCCACCCTTGTGTATTCACCAGACTTCTCCAAAAGTGAGTTGTAATTTTCTTGAAGAGTTGCTGTGCTTTCTTCTTCTTCAGCTTCCGATTCTTCAACAATTCCTAGTGAGTCATCCTCACTATGTTCTCCAAGGTCTTGAACAAGCAAATTCAATTCATCCGAAGACTCAACATGAGCAATCGTCATGAAAGCTGAGTAGTTCCCTTCTCCATCACAGCTCTCTTCAGATTCTGAGTCGGACGAGTCTGAATCACTCAAGGTCGTGGCATACACCTTGCCTTTCGATTTCAAATAGTTCGGACATTCCTTCTTAAAGTGTCCATGCCCGTTGCATTCAAAACAAACGACACCTTGTGTGGATTGGGATTCTTTTCCATCTTTCCTTTGGAAATCCCTCTTCTCCCTTCCAGAATTTTGGAATTTTCTCTTATCATCAAATTTTCCATTGTTTTTGAATTTCAAAAACTTTCTGAAATTTTTAACAAGATAGGCTACATCTTTGTCCACCATATCTTCTCCCGATGTGCCTTGATCTTCCACCTTCTCATTAGTGGTCTTTAGAGCAAGGGATTTACTCTTCCGTTGATTTGGCAGAGACATCTCATAGGTCTGTAGAGAACCAACCAGCTCCTGAACCTTGATGTCGTCAAGATCCTTGCTCTCTTCAATGGCTGTTACTTTGGCACGGAAGCTTTCCGGCAATGATCGAAGGATCTTCCTTACAATCTTAGAGTCCTTCATCTTCTCCCCCAAGTTAAACTTACTGACAACCACTTCATTTAACTTCCCATAGAACGAGTCGAAAGACTCATCCTCACTCATCTTGAGCTCCTCAAACCGAATGGTCAGCATTTGTAACTTGGTATCTTTCACCTTCTTCGTGCCTTCATAAGTTGTTTCCAGAATCTCCCATGCATCTTTGGCAATAGTAATGTGAGAAATCCTGTGAAATTCATCTGGAGACACACCACAGAAAATAGCATTTAGTGCTTTACTGTTAGCATTAGATGCAGCAAGTGCTGCCTTATCCCATGTGGATTTGGCTGCTTCAGGTTTGGTCCAACCCATCTCAACAGCATCCCACACGGATTCATCAATAGAGCATAAAAAAGCTCTCATACGAACCTTCCAAAACGCATAATTACTTCCATCAAAATATGGAGGTGCATTAAGGGATTGAGACCTATCCATCTCAAAAAGAAAGGGAGTCAAGGATCACACAATGGTAATAAAACCAAACAGATGTGTACCCGCTCTGATACCAATTGAAAGTTCAAAAACGTGTACAAAAACACTTTTGAACGTTTAGACCCCCAAAAACCAATTTAATCAACACACGCAATATGTTAAACAACTAGTGTGCGGAAACTTAACATATGCTATAACATGGAATTGATTAAACAACTATCTAAGCCACAACAAAATAAACCACAGCAGATAATGTAAAGGCAGAGATAGAGAGGAAGGAAGATGCAAACACAGCGATAACACCAGATATGTTATCGAAGAGGAAACCGAAGACCTCGGCGAAAAACCTCTCCGCTGCCCTCCAAGCGGTAATCAATCCACTAGAAAATACAGTTGGGATACAAGGACAGCAATAGACCCTCCAAGCCTAATCTACCCAATGCACCTAAGCCCTCCAAGCTTCTTGCTCCAACGAGGTTTCGCCGAACCTTTTTCTTTTCTAGCTTTCCGGATTCCGCTACTACACCGTAGCATCAACCAATGAATATTGGCTCCTTCCTAACTGCTTCCCAGAACTCCAAACGTCTGTCTCACAGGGATGATAATGGTGAGAACCAGGTTTGGTATAAAGCCTCTCAAGGATTTGACAATGGAGAGGAAGAGAGTGAGGGAATTTGATAAGACTCTAAGGTAGAGATTGTGGGTGAAACAATCTGGTTTTTCTTTAGGGTTTCTCTCTCAAAATTCTCTCCGGAAGCTCTCTTTCAATCGTGGGTTAAAAGGGTATTTATACTGGAGTGAAGAGGAATGTGAAACGTCAGGTTTTTCCAAAACAGGGGTGGCTCGCGGCTTGACTAAGTCGCGAGTTCCAGTCGCGAGTTAACCGTATGGCCAGTTGTCCTGTTTTGTCCTGTAGTGCTCCAGCTAGCATGACTGTTCATCTTCCAGCATGCTTGGCACGTGTGCATCTTCTGGCGGGTTGAAGCCGCGAGTCCACCCGCGAGTCCCAGCCGCGACACTCTGTTTTCTTGCACACTCTTGAGCAATCTTCACACTATCTCACTCACTACCCTTACAACAATCCCACCTAAATACAGGGTTACTAAATGCTGAATTACAAGCAAATTTGGCACGGAATAAAGCCAATTAGATGGTTGAATAAATTCAACCTTACAGTTAAGGTTTTTGCAAAATTTTTGGGATGGCTTTTTGTTTTAATGATTTTAAATCATCATGCATTGCATAACATATTCATTTTAACTATATTCTCATGCATTATAGATGTGTGCTATATATGTTGAATTGCTGTGTGCTGTTAGGTTTGGATTGGGCTGAGCCCATGATGCTTTTTGTGTTGCATATCACATGCTCATGCATTTTCATACATACGTACCAATTTTGTTTCTACCATTTGATACTAAACTGTTTGGTGCTTTTCTATGTCTCTCTCTCTCTCTTTATCCCTTTCTCTCTCTCTCTTTCTTACGTTAGTCTGCTTTATGGCACCTAAATGTAAATCTACTCCATCCTAGAACCTTCTTCCTTCCGGGGCATCTTCCTTTGATCCTACCCCTTCCCATGTCAGGTTCCATGATGAGATGGCCAAGTCGGACTTCTTGGAGAACTTTTCATGACGCGGCATTCATTCGGAATGCTAAGTCATTCTATCAGATATTTTCGATACTGACCTTCTCACTATCATCTACAGTCGGGGTTGGGAGTCACTGTGTGGCATCCCGGTCACTTGTCCTTCCGTGATCATATAGGAGTTTTACTCCAATATGCACGGATTCGATACTTCAGTACCTTATTTTATTACTTGCATTCAAGGTATGCGCATTGTAGTTACTCCAGATATTGTATCCAAGGTGCTACACGTTCCTAAGGTAGTGTATCCTAACTACCCTAGTTGCGATCATTTGAGGACTGTGTCCAAAGACGAACTGTAAGGTTGAATTTATTCAACCATCTAATTGGCTTTATTCCGTGCCAAATTTGCTTGTAATTCAGCATTTAGTAACCCTGTATTTAGGTGGGATTGTTGTAAGGGTAGTGAGTGAGATAGTGTGAAGATTGCTCAAGAGTGTGCAAGAAAACAGAGTGTCGCGGCTGGGACTCGCGACTGGACTCGCGGCTTCAACCCGCCAGAAGATGCACACGTGCCAAGCATGTTGGAAGATGAACAGTCATGCTAGCTGGAGCACTACAGGACAAAACAGGACAACTGGCCATACGGTTAACTCGCGACTGGAACTCGCGACTTAGTCAAGCCGCGAGGTCAAGCCGCGAGTCACCCCTGTTTTGGAAAAACCTGACGTTTCGCATTCCACTCCTCTTCAGTATAAATACCCTTTTAACCCACGATTGAAAGAGAGCTTCCAGAGAGAATTTTGAGAGAGAAACCCTAAAGAAAAACCAGATTGTTTCACCCACAATCTCCACCTTAGAGTCTCATCAAAATCCCTCACTCTCTTCCTCTCCATTGTCAAATCCTTGAGAGGCTATTATACCAAACCTGGTTCTCACCATTATCATCTCTGTGAGACAGACGTTTGGAGTTCTGGGAAGCAGTTAGGAAGGAGTCAATATTCATTGGTTGATGCTACGGTGTAGTAGCGGAATCCGGAAAGCTAGAAAAGAAAAAGGTTCGGTGCAACCTCGTTGGAGCAAGAAGCTTGGAGGGCTTAGGTGCATTGGGTAGATTAGGCTTGGATGGTCTATTGCTGTCCTTGTATCCCAACTGTATTTTCTAGTGGATTGATTACCGCTTGGAGGGCGGCGGAGAGGTTTTTCGCCGAGGTCTTCGGTTTCCTCTTCGATAACACATCGCGTGTTGTCTTTGTGTTTGCATCTTCCTTCCTCTCTATCTTTGCCTTTATATTATCTGCTGTGATTTTATTATGTTATGGCTTAGATAGTTGTTTAATCAATTCCATGTTATAGCATATGTTAAGTTTCCGCACACTAGTTGTTTAACATATTGCGTGTGTTGATTAAATTGGTTTTTGGGGGTCTAAACGTTCAAAAGTGTATTTGTACACGTTTTTTTTGAACTTTCAATTGGTATCAGAGCGGGTACACTTGTTGTGGTTTAAATACCTAAGTGTGATCCTTGACCCCTTGTGTTTATTTGCCATGGATTGTGCTTTGTATGACTCTTTGCATGATTTGGTTGGTGATGAATGTAACATGCCACGTGTTTGTGAAAATGCCTCTATGAGCGTTAATCCTCATAAGTGTGATGACATGTTATTTGAATCTATGGGTGTTGTTGACAAACTCTTCAAGAAAAATGCTTAAGAAGTTTCAAAAGAATTTGAGCAAGTTATTTTGTGAAAAGGATGATTTGATTGCTAAGCTCAATGAATCCAACAAATTGGTTGAGAAATATAAAAAACTTGCTGAAATTTCTCTTGAAAAGCTGAAAGAGTTTGAATGTTTGAATATGGACTTGGATGCTAAACTTGTTTTGTCTAACAAACTTGTTGATGATCTTAAATGTGAAAATGAATCTCTTAAGATGCATGCCAAGTGTTTGATTGCTGAACCTATTGTTAAAAAGGATGAAAATATTTGTTGCAATCATGTTGTGGTACCCGATTTTGTGCCTAGTGTGTGTTCTACCTTAAAGGACAAATCGGTGTACATTCCTCCACATAAAAGAAATCAAAAGGTGGAGAGAAAGGCTGTTAAGTCAAAGCCTTCGTTTAGGTCTCAACCTAAGGCTTTGGATGGATCTAAGTTTGTTCCAACTTGCCACCATTGTGGTGTGATTGGTCATATAAGACCTCAATGTCATAAGTTGAAGATGGAACAAAATCATATTGCTAGATCCCTTCCCAAAAGGCCTAGTGGACCTAAACACATTGTGTGTCACCATTGTGGTGCCTTTGGTCATCTAAGACCTCAATGCTCTAAGTTTCATGCTTTTAAAAGAATCAAAAGAAAAGAAAAACTTGAGCTTCTTGGAAGTTGTGCTAAAAAGGATAAACCGGATTTGAGTGATAATAGCATGTTGTTAAAGAAAGTGTTTAATGCTCTTAACTCCTTGTCTATGTGCATCTCCGGTTCTCATTCTTCCAACCCTCGTCTCACTTCTCATGAGACACTCATTCCAAACAATTGTTCTGTTTGGATGAGGAAGGGTTCCTATGGTTGAGCTTTTGCTCCTTTGGTCCTTGATCTAATTCTTTCGATCTTTGTAGGACCCTTCATGCATTAGATGCTTCATTGTCATGCATTTGTGCATCATGCATATCTTTATATGCATTGTTTTGTTTTTGTTTTGATCTTACTTTTATGTCTTTGGTTTGTGTGTGTAAAAATCCAAAACCACATAAAAAGTAGAAAATCAAAAAGCTTGATCGACATTGTTGAGTTTTGTCTCAAAACTTGTTTTGCCTTGTACCTTTGTGCTAATGGCTTTGTGCATTTTCGAGCATTGCTTGTTTTCATGCACTCATATCACTATGGGAAAAATCTTGAAATCTATGTGATTGTTGTAAATAGATCTTCAAACTTGTCATGAATGATTAGTGAATGGTTATGTTGATCTTGAAACATGCATAGACTTGTGTCTATATATCTTCCCACTCTTTATTTTTGTTTTTGCTAAGAAGAGCTCACCAAATGTAAATCTCCAAATGAAAAGAGATATTGAGCTGCAAAAGCCTGTCGCACATTCTAGTATTTGACTAGGAAAAAGGGTAAGCGACCTTGTATTAAAAGTGAAATTTCTTTCAAAAAAGGCCAAAGGCCTGTTCTTCAATAGAAAAATGTTATATACCCCTCTCACAATGAGAGATGATTGCCTCAAAAGATCAAATGTTATGGCAGAAAGTGGAGTCAAATGTAAAGCTCCAAGTTATGTTATCATGTTATGTGGGAGGTCATATATTCATATTTCTATAATTGAAATTGGTCACATGATCTAGTGCTAATTGTGTATGCCTTGGTTGAATTGATCATTGAAGCTTCACATTAGACAAAGGACTATTTCATTGTTGATATCCACACACAACACACAAGTTTATGTTTGATAAATGCCATATTCATTTGTGTGATTGTACTTGATAAAATGTGTTTTCACATGCTCAATCTTTGTTAATTCAAGCGCAAAAAGTTTTTTGAGTGTTTTAGGTGTTTTTGGAAAGTATTTTGTTAAAAAAAAAATCTGAAATTTTTCAAGAAACCCAGTCTTGCCCTGTTTTGGCGACTCAGTCGCGGGTAAGTCAAGTCGCGAGATTCAGTCGCGTCTCCGCGGGTCATTTTTGGCAACTTGTTCGCGAGTGGAAGGTCCAGTCGCGAGGGTTACTCAGAGATTTTGGCGGCTCAGCTCGCGACTCTCTCGCGGGTAGACCTTCCAGTCGCGAAAAACACTTAGAAAAATTTTTCAAAATTTTGTCTTTGAGTGTTTTGGCGGCTTGCCCTGGCGATTTAACTCAGTCGCGAAAATCGCGTGTTTTGCACATTGAGGTTTTTTTTTTTTTTTTTTTTTTTCACAGTTGTTGTCAAAAATTTTCATTTTTCCCTCCTGCATCATTCTCTTTGTTCTTACCTTCATCTCTTACCCTCGTTTCTCCTTGACCCTTTGTCTATTCCTGACGAAAAGGGGGAGAGTATACTCTAAAGAGTATGTCGGAGTGTTTTGTCATTTCTATATGACTCTTGTGCACATCCTTAGGGGGAGAAATTCTATTTCTCATGCACATTTGTAGGGGGAGAGATATTCCATAGGGGAGATGCATATACCAAGGGGGAGAAGACATTGTGTTAACTAGAAAACTTTGTTATGTTTGTTTTCTTGTTGGCTTTATGGTGCTTTGAGTTATGCTTTGTTGTTCTCATTGCATCATGTTTGTGCTTTGGACATGCATACTTCCTTATGCTATTGTGCTTCATTGAATGCTTGTTCGGATGATCAATTGCTTTGCTATGTGATCATTGTAGTCATTTCTATATGACTGTTTTGGTGTTTGATCAAGTTGCTCATATGTTTTACATCATGTTTACTTGATCGCAATTTGCTTGTTACATTATACTTGTCCTTTTATTACTTGCTTTACCCTGAGGGTCTAATGTGTTTTGTGCAAGTGTTTCAGGGTACAAGTATATATATGTTCCAAGTGCATCACAACTTCTCATCACTTTGAAGGGGAGAAATTTTAAGCACTTTTAGTTAATATTGTTTAAGTTTTTATTCAATATAATGGGTTTGTACCCATATGCTTCTGTAAGCTTTCAGGGTTTATGTTTTATGCATAGTTTGTAGGCCTTGTGGTATGTACCATGCTTAAGTGCAGCCTTTATGCTATATTGAAATCAGTACTTTAATCTAAATGTTCTGCATTATGGTTTATGTACTGTCACTCTTGTGCCCTTGTAGGATTGTTCCTAGATGCATATGCCATGTGAGCTATGCATTGGTTGAGTGTTGAACATGCAAGTGTCATGCTTTGTGCTTGTTAACTTGTATGTCCTTGTGTTCATTCCAAGTGTGAATGAACACTGTGATCACTACCTTGTGGTGTTCACTTGGTTGATCAAGCCATGGTTTGTTTATTAACTCCATATTTGCTTGATCTCATATTGCCTGTTTCATATGCATTTATAATTTTCTGCTTACAATGATCATGGTGTATTGTTGTGTTTCAGGAGTTTATGTTCATATGATTCAAGTGCTTCACAGCTTCTAGAATTAGGTGTGAGTGAGTTTTGATCAACTGTTCCCAACTCACATGTTAAGTCTAGAGTCTGTTTTAGGGTTTTGTCACGGAATAGCCAAAGGGGGAGATTGTAAGGTTGAATTTATTCAACCATCTAATTGGCTTTATTCCGTGCCAAATTTGCTTGTAATTCAGCATTTAGTAACCCTGTATTTAGGTGGGATTGTTGTAAGGGTAGTGAGTGAGATAGTGTGAAGATTGCTCAAGAGTGTGCAAGAAAACAGAGTGTCGCGGCTGGGACTCGCGACTGGACTCGCGGCTTCAACCCGCCAGAAGATGCACACGTGCCAAGCATGCTGGAAGATGAACAGTCATGCTAGCTGGAGCACTACAGGACAAAACAGGACAACTGGCCATACGGTTAACTCGCGACTTAGTCAAGCCGCGAGGTCAAGCCGCGAGTCACCCCTGTTTTGGAAAAACCTGACGTTTCGCATTCCACTCCTCTTCAGTATAAATACCCTTTTAACCCACGATTGAAAGAGAGCTTCCAGAGAGAATTTTGAGAGAGAAACCCTAAAGAAAAACCAGATTGTTTCACCCACAATCTCCACCTTAGAGTCTCATCAAAATCCCTCACTCTCTTCCTCTCCATTGTCAAATCCTTGAGAGGCTATTATACCAAACCTGGTTCTCACCATTATCATCTCTGTGAGACAGACGTTTGGAGTTCTGGGAAGCAGTTAGGAAGGAGTCAATATTCATTGGTTGATGCTACGGTGTAGTAGCGGAATCCGGAAAGCTAGAAAAGAAAAAGGTTCGGTGCAACCTCGTTGGAGCAAGAAGCTTGGAGGGCTTAGGTGCATTGGGTAGATTAGGCTTGGATGGTCTATTGCTGTCCTTGTATCCCAACTGTATTTTCTAGTGGATTGATTACCGCTTGGAGGGCGGCGGAGAGGTTTTTCGCCGAGGTCTTCGGTTTCCTCTTCGATAACACATCGCGTGTTGTCTTTGTGTTTGCATCTTCCTTCCTCTCTATCTTTGCCTTTATATTATCTGCTGTGATTTTATTATGTTATGGCTTAGATAGTTGTTTAATCAATTCCATGTTATAGCATATGTTAAGTTTCCGCACACTAGTTGTTTAACATATTGCGTGTGTTGATTAAATTGGTTTTTGGGGGTCTAAACGTTCAAAAGTGTATTTGTACACGTTTTTTTTGAACTTTCACGAACTCTCGTCTCTATTTTGTAAGACACCTTCATCTTGGGGTGACCGTCAAAACACCCCTTGCTCAGGCTTTGCAAAAAGTCTGATATTCCTTAACATGGTGATGACATTCGTTCTCCATCCATTGTCTCGCTATAACTCTATCATAGAGCCTTGTACTTGATTTTTGTTATCTCTTCTTAAGGGACTTTCTATTGATTTTCCCTCTCACTTCATCCTATCCTTCATAGATGTCTATAGGGATATGGCGACCCGTGATATGCTCATTTTTCCTTCGGCTATGACGCGAATCCTTCGCTATTTTTTTGTCTCTTATCCTACATCCCCTCATTTCTTGGTCATGTGTGCCATAGATACAGCTACTGTCAGACGGAGTGAGGCCCATCTTCGATTGAAGCGGCCACGGATCGAGACAGCAGCTCCTCCAGCTTCTTTTGCTCCATCCACATCCGCACCTTCTTCATCGGCAGGTGGTGTGACCCTCGAGGCGATCATGGCACAACTGTAGCGCATGGATGCTCGCCTTGACACACTCAGTGACGAGTTGTGTCAGCTGAACACCCGTGTCGGCCGTATTGCTAGATGGCAGGCTCGCCTTGGTGGCTTCGTGGAGTCTCCCTCTCCTTCTCCAGAGGCATTTGAGGTCGAGGACAATGACAGTGACTTCGAAGACGATGATGATGATGATGATGAGGATGCTAGCTCGCCCAGTGATGATGAGAGTAGTTATATACATAGGGGGAGAGTTAGCATAGGAGATTTTTGTTAGGGGGAGTGTCTATATTTTTTTGAGGGATGTAGTGAGGACTTATGTATTTTATTTCTTTCTTCTTTTAGAGATACATTGTTCTTACAATGTGATAGCAAACCTTGTACTTATGATGTCATATATATGATGAGGTTGTTATTATAGTTCTTTCACCTATATTTACATGTGTTGTTTCTTTTCTCTCTTTATGCACATGATTCTTATATATTGTATGCAATCTTTTATTTTTGTTTCACACTAAGATGCCTTGATGAGTTTTGTTTAAAGTGTTTCAAAAATATAGGTTGTCAAAGTCTTCTAGCCATGAACTCTCTTCTTGCAAAGTTTTTCAAGAGTTTGTGTTAGGGTAGATTTTACTATATTAAAAAAGTGAGTATGAGTTAAGTGATTTATGACATCTCTCATATGTTCATTTGTTTGTTGTGGTTTTGTCACGAATTGCCGAAGGGGGAGGTTGTTAGGACATATGTGATTCATTGTTAGGAACATATGTCAATATAAAGTTGGCTAATCCTTTGACAAAACGCACCTTACTTGTAATTAGGTAGATCTAGGATGTGTTTAATGCTTCAAGGAACAAGGTTTCAAGATCTAGTGTTAAAGCCATGCAAGTCTGTCTAAGAAACAAGTGGTGAAGTGCTGGATTTTAAAGCTCGACAGGTAGTATCTATCGAGGTTTAAAAAGCTTTTTCATCCCGATGCTTGACAGCTATCTCAACAGATAAGGTATCTATCGAGGTTTATGAAATTTAGTTTTTCAGAGCTGATTTCACTCCAATCCGTGAATAGATGTTTGAGATTTCTTTTCTCACAACCCTAAACATATATAAGAATTATTTTAAGGGCCGTCACAATGGATGTAACTCAATGCAAAAGTTTTTCACAAGCATATTATGAACTGGAGACATATGCCCTAGTTAATCTTTTTCTATTCAAGAAGTTGCTGTGTTTGTACACCGTAGGGTTTTGTAACCAAGGAGCTTCATGATCTTCATCATGTTGATGAACTGAAGAACTTTGTAGCCAACATCTTTATCAAGTTGGTGAGTAAGCTACGTACTAGGATCTGCGCACCAAATTGTTTAGTCACGTACTGAGAGCTGTGCATTAAAAGGAGAGATTGTCACTATAGAATAAGTCCAATTGGGTATTGGGGTAAAGGTTTAACTGTAGGTTGGTATAAGATACTGAGATTCCTTTGCTTGTAACCACTTGTTATGATAATAGCGAATTCTCCGGAGTGGTGACCTTAAAATCACCTGGTGGGGTTTTTACTGTGTAGGTTTTCCCATTTCTAAACAAATCACTGTGTCAATTTATTTTCCGCTACATTTTAACTTAGTTGGTGATTTGTTTGTGCTTCCTTGCTTATTAAATGAAAATTGAATTAATTAATTAACTCGTCTAATTAATTGGTTATTTCATCACAATGGGTTAATACATTCTTGGCCTATCAAGCTTCAGTGTGAATCAGATCTCATTTTCTCTTATCTCTCTTGACAGAAATCTTTCCTTTCACCTCCCAAACACTCACTACTTTCTCTAAACTTCAACCTACTTGGATTTCGGCCAAAGTTGATCATTTCTCACTTGGTATAATCTCTTTTCTCTTATTTGTCATGCATTTCATTCATTTAGACCTAGGTTTTTGGGATTTTGAAAATTGATGAGTTTTTTTTTGAAAATTTTTGGGTTGGGTTTTGTTTAAAGGATCCTATATGCTCATGCATTGCATCACAATTGCATTTTCACTATGTTTAATGCATTTAGATGTGTATTACTCTGTTGAAAACTTGTGTGGTAGGATTGGATTAGGCTAAGCCCATGATGTTTTTTTCTTTACACGTCACATGCTCATGCATTGTTCATGCATACGTACCTTTTCTTTTCTTTTATTGGTAATCTTTATGATTGGGACTTTTTTGTTTGTTTCTCTCTCTCTCCCTCTCTCTCTTTCTTAAATAGTTTGCATATGGCACCTAAGCACAAATCCACTCTGTCAAGGAACCCTCTTTATTTCGGGGCATCTTCTTTTAATCCTACTCCTTTTTCTATCCGATTCCATGATGAAAAGGCCCGTTAGGATTTCTCAGAGAACTTCTCCCAACATGGCATTCATTTGGAACACCGCGTGATTCTATCGAATTTTTACGATACTGCTCTACCCACTGTCATTCATAGTCGAGGATGGGAATCTCTACGTGAGATACCCGTGAGCTGTCCCACCGTGATCATATAGGAGTTCTACTCCAATATGCACGGTTTCGATACCTCTATACCTCGGTTTGTTACATAGGTTCAAGGTGTATGTATCGTAGTCACACCGAAGCTTATCTCCGATGTACTACACGTTTCGTGGGTGGAGTTTCTTAACTACCTTGGTTGTCCTTGTCTACGGACTGTGTCCAAAGATGAACTCTCGTCCTCTTCTGTGAGACACCTTCTTCATGGGGTGATCGTCAAAACACTCAATGCTCGGGTTTTGGAAAAGGTTTGAAGTTCCTCAACATGGTGATGACATTCATTCTTTATCCTTTGTCTAACTATAACTCTATTACCGAGCCTCGTGCTTGCTTTTTACTCTCCCGCATTGAGGATCTTACCATAGACGTCCTTTCTCACTTCGTTCTCTTTCTCATTGATGTCTATAGAGACATGGTGACTCGTGATAAGCTTATCTTTCCTTCTGCTATCACGAGGATCATTCGCCACTCCTCTGTTCCTTATCTCAAGTCTGCTCATTTCACCATCATGGGTGCCATTAGCGCAGCGTCTGTTTGATAAAGTGAGGCCCAGCTTCGATTGAAGTGGCTACGGACCAAGATGGCAACTCCTCTAGCCTAGTTTGCTCCATCCACCTCTGCTCCTCCTTCTTCTTCTTCTTCTGCAGGTGGTGTGACACTAAAGGCCGTCATGGAGCAGCTTGAGTGCATGGATGCTCGCCTTGATACACTCTCTACTGAGTTGTATTAGGTGAACACCCATGTCAGTCGCACTGTACGACGAAAGGCACCCATGGGTGGCTTCACCGCGTCTCCATCTCCCTCTCTATCTCCATAGGCTTCAGAGGATGAGGATGATGATGATGGCTCCAGTGATGATGATGATGATGAGGATGAGGATGCTAGCTCTTCTAGAGATAAGGAGATGACTACTTCTCAGGGACTTGCCCTTTGTCATTCATGACAAAAAGTTGGAGTAATTTTGGGTATGAGTGTAGTCATGTACTTTGGGGGAGAGTTAGCATAGGACATTTTTAATAGAGGGAATGTTTTTGTTTATATATGAGGGATGTAGTGAGGATTTATGTATCTTTTCTTTTCTATCTCTTTTAGATACATTATCTCTTGTATATTGGTCTTGTGACCATTTAGTGATAGCAAACAATGTATTTATCCTTGATATATATATTTGATGATGTTGTTATCGTTTTCACCTATCTCTTTACGTGTTGTTTCTTTTCTCTCTTTATACACTTGTTTCTTATTTATGTATGCAATCTTATATTTCTGTTTCATACTAAGATGCCTTGATGAGTTTTATTTAAAGTGTTTCAGAAATACAGGTTGTCAAAATCTATCATGCCATGAACTCACTTCTTGCAAAGTTTTTCAAGAGTTTATATTAGGATTAGATTTTATTGTATTAAACAAGTGAGTAAGAGTTGAGTGATTTATGACTTCTCTCATATTTCACTTGTTGGTTGTGGTTTTGTCATGGATTGCCAAAGAGGGAGATTGTTAAGACATATGTGGAACATGTTAAGAACATATGCAATATAGAATTGGCTAATCCTTTGATTAAACGCACTTTATTTGTAATTGGGTAGATTTAGGATGGTTTGAGTCTTTAAGAAACATGTTCAAGTCAAGAGTTAAAGCCATGCAAATTTGTTCAAGAAACAAGTAAAGAAGTGTTGTATATTAAAGTTCGACAGATTATATCTATTGAGATTTAATAGGAGATTTTAGCCCGATTTTCGACAGTTGCTCGACAGATACCCTATCTTTTGAGGATTATGAAATTCAAATTTCCAAATTTGTTTTTCACGCATATCCAAGCTATGTGTTCATGTTTTCTTTTCTCATAACCTTAGACATATCTAAGGATTATTTTAAGGGTCGTCTCAGATGATGCAACTTGATGTAAAGGTTTTATTCATGCATATTGTGCTTGAGAAAATTTGCCCTAGTTCATCTTTCTCTTAAACAAGTTGCTGCGTTTGTACGCCGTAGGGTTCATGACTAAGGAGCTTCTTAATCTTCATCGTGTGGATGAGTTGAAGAACTTTGTAGCCAACATCTTTCTTAAGTTGGTGTGTTAGTCACATACTGGGATTCGTGCATCGATCGGTTAGTCATGTACTTAGAGCCGTGCAATGAAAGGAGAAATTGTCACTACATTACAAGTCCAATTGTGTATTGGGGTAAGGGTTCAACTGTAAGTTGGAATAAGGTATTGAGATTCCTTTACTTATAACTGCTTGTTTTGATAATAGTGGATTCTCGAGAGTAGTGACCTTAAATTCACCCGATGGGGTTTTGTCTCAGTGGTTTTCCCCAGTCGCAAACAAATCACTCGTGTCAAATTTAATTTCCGCTGCATTTAGTTATTTGGTGATTTGTTTATGCTACCACGCTTATTGCATGTTAATTGACTTAATTAATTCACTTGGCTAATTAATTGGTTAATTTACCTAAGGGGTCAATACATTCTTGGCCTTTCATCGATAGATACATTTGTCGAGCTATCTATTGAGCTTCATAATTTAAGTCTCGATAGATACATTTGTCGAGCTTTAATGAACAACACTTTTTCACTTGATTCTTGGATAGATTTGTGTGGCTTCAATACTTGGGCTTGAACTCTTGTTCCTTGAAGTATTAAACACATCATAGATCTACCTAATTACAAATAAAGTGCTTTTTGTCAATGGATTAGCCAATTATATATAACATATGTTCTTAACATGTTCCACATATGTCCTAACACTCTATCTCAATATGAAATTAAAGGCGACCAAAAGGCTTCTCTATCTTGATCTGAATGGAAGGTAACCAAGAGGATTCTCTATCTTGGAACCTGAGGCGATTGAGAGGCTTCTCTATCTTAATCTGAATCTAAGGGCAACCAAGAGGCTTCTCTATTTAGATCTGGTTGGAAGATAACCAAGAGGTTTCCCTATCTTGAAACCTGAGGCGATTGAGAGGCTTCTCTATGTTAATCTGCATGTGGAGGTGACCAAGAGGCTTCTCTATCTTGATCTGAATGGGAGGTAACCAAGAGGCTTCTCTATCTTGGAACCTAGGGCGATTGCCTGCAAAAAACCAAAGTCTGAGATTAGATTTTAAATGATTGGTTCTTTATTGTTTCATCATTTTAAGATGTGTGATTCTTTTTTCTTCTATCTTTTTTTTTTTTTTTTTTTTTTTATATATATATATATATTTTTTATTTTTAAGAATTGAATTTCCTTTTCAAAAGGAAAAACCATTGATTTTTATGAAGTCCTTTGAAAAATTTTCATCACCTATTTTTAGAAATTTGTTTAGGAGATTTTTCCCTTTTTCATGAAGATGTGTTCATGGAGATTTGTCCTTTGAAGATTTGTTCAGGAGATTTTTTTCTTTTCATGAAGATGTGTTCATGGAGATTTGTCCTTTGAAGATTTCCTGCAAGAAAAACAAGAGTTGACTTCTAGTCAGTTAGCTTGTATAACTCATGAACTACCACTCTTTGATCTTTGCATTTGATGACTTTGATATGTATGGACTTATTCTTGTAAGAGCTTGATTAAAAAAAGTTTAGAGTTTACCTGATGAAGGTTTATGGTGCAAAGGTTTGAATTTACCTGACAGGTTTTGACAAGGGTGATCTTACCTAAATGAGGCATAGCTAAATGCCCCTAGTCTACAAATTGAAGCATGATTTTAAAAAACCTTGACTTTTGAGGAAAAGATGATTTCTTTTTTTCAAAATGGATGAGGCATGGTCGAATGTCCCTAGTTTATAAATGGATGCATGATTTTTGAAAATCTTGATTTTTTTTTTTTTTTTTAAAAATGAATGAGGCATGGCCAAATGCCCCTAGTTTGCAAATTGATACATGACTTTTGAAAACCTTGATATTTGAGGAAAAGATGATTTCTTTTTTTAAAAAATGGATGAGGCATGGCCGAATGCCCCTAGTTTAGAAATGGATGCATGATTTTTCGAAATCTTGATTTTTTTTTTTGAAAAGATGATGATGATGATGATCTTGATGAGCCAATCGGCACTGTTGGAGTGTCGATCGGAACATCTCTAGCCTTGTCCAGTTGTCGCATTTTTAGCCTTTTTTTGGGACATATGGTAGCATCTAAACTGAAGATTGATTGTGAATGTTGTGTGGATGAAAGATCCATGTCCACCTCTTGCAAAAAGATTCTTTTCATGGGCTTGTTAGTAATAAGTTATTATAAAAATGTTTTGGTCCAATGCCCCTAGTTTAGACATGCTTGCACAAAAAATTGATACCATGCTTGCATACTAAAAAAAATGGGCGAATGCCCCCAGTGCAGATATGCTTGATGCAAAACAAATGTTCCTAGACTAAAATTCACCCAAACAAATGTCTTGATTTTGAGTCTTTGAAAATTTTTTTTTTTTTTTTTGAATGATTGTGATCGGGCCTTTGGAAAGGATGCCTACATACCTCTCTCATAGAGGATTAGGTCCAGACATAGTTCGGAAAAAGTTTTGAAAAATCTTCATTTTTGAAATGAAGTTTCTTTTTGGGTGATTGTGACCAGGCCTTTGAAAAGGTTGCCTACGTACCTCTCTCACAGAGGATCAAGTCTAGACGTAGTTCGAAAAAAAGTTTTGAAAAATGAAGTTTTGAAAAATCATTTTTTTTTTAAATGAAGTTTCTTTTTGGGTGATTGTGACTATACCTTTGAAAATGCTGCCTACATACCTTTCTCATAGAGGATCGGGTCCAAACGTAGTTCGAAATAAAAAGTTTTGAAAAATCTTCTTTTTTGAAATGAAGTTTCTTTTTGGGTGATTGTGATCGGGCACTTGAAAAGGCTGCCTGCGTACCTCTCTCATAGAGGATCAGGTCCAAATGTAGTTCGGAAAAAAGGTTTGAAAAATGATTTTTTGAAAAATCTTCTTTTTTGAAATGAAGTTTCTTTTTGGTTGATTGTGACCGAGCCCTAGAAAAGGCTACCTATGTACCTCTCTTATAAAGGATTAGGTCTAGATGTAGTTCGAAAAAAGTTTTTTGAAAAATGATTTTTTTTTTAAATGAGTCTTTTTTATTTTTTATTTTATTTTTTTGAAAACAGTAATTTAGTTATAATGAGACTTTTTGAAATTTTATCTTTTTCAAATGAACAAAAGGTGATCCTTTGAGCAACCTCTTTGACCAATCATAATGCTCAATAGTTAACTCGATCTCATTGGCTAGGAAGGATTTGAAATCATTAAAAACATGTAATCAAATTTGCTTCTTCATTCTGAAAATTTTTAGATTAAGTCTTCAAAGACAATCAAGAAATGAAATGCTTGGGAATCACATATGTTGGGAACAGGCAAGAAAGGGAAAAATCCTAAGTTTGAAGATTTAAAATTTTTTGAGAATTTGGAAATTTGTTCTCTTGAGAGTTATTTTCTGTTGGAAGCAAACAAAGTGAGTGTTTGGAGCTTAGAATTTATTTTTTTCAATCACTTGAGAATTTGTGAAATTTATCTTTTAGAGATATCAACCAGTGGGGCTTGATAATCTTGAGTAGTTTTCCTTCTTAATCCAAGAGAAAATATTATCAGAGCTAAATGTGTGCTTTTAATCAACAAGACTTCAAGGAGGGCTATATTCAAAGGTTGTAACGTAGGCCAGGTTCAAGTTATTGAAAGGAAGGATATAAAAGGCTCAAAACCCTTATGATATTTCCCAAGTATGCAATACTTTAAATTCAAGCATTGGAAGATTTTTTTTCACATCTTCCATCATTGACTCTTGTGCTAAAATCCTTATCATGTTCATCATCTTCGCATTGGTCTTTATTGATTCCTTCCATTTGGTCTTGATTTTTTAGCTTGTCAACTTCCTCTTTTGGTCTTTTTAGCATCCTATCTTGTGGTTAGATCACTCACTCTCATTTTTTTTCTCTTTTTTTTAATATTTTTGTTTGCCCTAATTTTTGTCAAGACTGCCCTTTTGGGTTTTCAGCCTAGCATGCTTTTTTTTTTTTTTTTGGCTCTAATTTTTGCCTAGATCACCCTTTCTAGTTTTCAGTCTAGCGAGCTTTTTATTTTATTTTTTTTTTCTTGGAATTTTATTGGCTTTCACTCAACTACATTTTTTGTTTCTTTCAATTTGACAGACTTCCATCTTTCCTCGATGAATTTGCATTTCTCCTTGATACCCTCTTATCCTTTCTAATGCCCTTTCATTTTTCTTGACTTGATTGAACACACTTTTTTGATGATATGTATCTTAATTTTTCTTTTCCTTGTCTTACTCAATTTGATTGAATTTTGCTTTTGATGAATCTTCATTTTCGCTCATCCTTCTCAACTTGAATGATCTTTCATGGAATCTCATGTCTCTTGTGTCTTTTGATGAATCAGTATTCTTTCACAACTTGATGAAAATTCTTGCATTCACTTCTCTCTCTTTGATTGTTAAAGTCTTTTCTAACTTGATGGCCTTCTCTTTTTTCTCACAATTTGATGCTTTCTTAAAATCTTATCTCTCCTTGATGGGTTTTTTTCTTCCTTCCTAGCTTAATGAATTGAACTTTCACTTTTTGTTGATGAACTCTCTTCCCCAAACTTGATGAAATCTTTATCTTTTCCTTCTTCTGAAGTAGTCTCATTGTCTTCATTGACGACCTTACCAAGTGGTGCTAAATCCATAAAGTCAACACGTCCTTATCTTGAGATTTAAGCATGCATACTTAATTTTCCCACCCAAGGTTTAAGTTTTTAGTGGGTTCATTGAAAAATAGGTTAACTATTTAAAGGCTCAAGTTGGCTAGCAATGAATAATTATTGTAATAGGTGTCAAGGAATAATGTGAGTTACCAAAGGTGGCCTCCTATCCTTAGTGTTAGGTTCTGAAGACTTAAGAACTAATGTATTTAGAACTCTAATGTGTATTGTTGGCAAACCATGATCAAAACAGGTTGTTTAGACTTGCTTAAAGTTGTGTCTTTTATGTAAAGTTAGATTCAAGCTGATGCAGAATTGATAGTGCATTTCGGCCTGGTTCGATCGATTGAAGCTTAGGCTATATCAATCGAAATTCAGGCAGAATGCGTTTTTTTGTAGAATTCCAACTCAGCCCTAGTTCATTAAAACGTTTAGGGTTTTATGTTTTTGCCCTAGGTATATAAGGCAAACCCTAGCCACGTTTTAGATGTTGCTCATATTGCTATTTATGTAAATCTCTTGTGAGATCTGTGAGGAGCTTTCCTTTACACAAGCTTAGGGTTATCAAAAGGAGATTCGTTCAAGAACTTGATGATCATTCAGTTGCTGTCATAAAAGCTTAAAGAAATACAAGCGGGTGTGCTTGTACTTGCTGAAGAATCTAAGAAAGAAGGAGTTCGTGGTTTCGGAGCTTGTATGTGATCGTGTCAATATCTACTGGTGGGTAGCAATAGGATGTTAGCAGTCTAAGTCCTATTGTAAAACTTCGTTTCTTTCATAGTGGATTCAGGTTTACCTTGAGGATAGCTAGGTTAAATCCTCCCCAGGTTTTTACAGGTTTGGTTTCCTAGGTCATCATATCATTGTGTTATTTATATTTCTGCTGCTATGCATGATATGGTTGTTTAATTGTGATAACCTAGATCTGGAATTTGGACTAAGTAATAATTTGGCTAATTAACTAGGTTAATCCAATTGTGTTTTAAGGGGTCTAAAAACATACAAGTGGTATCAGAGCAGGTAGCTCTTTTGTTTTAGATCTTTTGATCTAAGAGCTGATCCTTGACCCCTGTTGTCATGGATAATTTGAAGTGTTTTTCTATTCATGCTTCTGTTGATTTTATTGATTCCTTTGAAACTCTTCGTAAGGAATTATTGAAATCTATGAAAATTGCTAAGAAATTCAAGGAAGAGTTAAAATTAGGTAATCTTGAAAAAGAGGAATTGGTTGTTAGATTAGATGAATTTAATAAAAAGAATGATTTTTTGAGAAATCAAATTTCCTCTCAAGATGAGAAGATGAAAAGCTTGGAACAAGAGTTAGTTGAATCTAAAGCTAAAATTGAAAATTTGACTAGTACCAAGCTTGCTGTTGATAACAGAAGTGTTTCTATTTCTCTTAAGCCTAAAAATGAGAAAGTTTATATCCCTCATTTTAAGAGGAATAATAAAGAAAATGCTTATTTTGCTAGGTTAGACAAAGGTAAAAGTTATGATGTAGACGCTGAAGTTTCTAAACCTAAGTATAAACCTACTGTTAGAAAGCATAATAAATCTATTTTTGTGCCTACCTGTCACCTTTGTGGTGTTGTTGGTCATATTAGACCAAATTGTTCTTTGTTGAGGCAAAAACCAAAATCTGAGACTAGATTTGTTGTTAGGAATACTGATGCTCCTAAATTTGTTCCTGTTTGTCACTTTTGTGGTGTCTACTGTCACATTCGTCCTAATTGTCATAAAATGAAATTTAAGCATTCTGTGTTTCAGTTTAGGATTTGTGATGATATTTCTCCTGCCATAAGTCCATATAAATTGTTTCATATTCTTTTGAAAAATTTGAGCTTGTTGGCTTGTGAAAGGAATTTGCAGGATTTTAGTCTTTTTCAGAAGATTGGTGTAATCCCTCAAATACACTCTACCTCTCATGGATTTTCACCTACAAAGCCGAAGACTTGTGCTATATGGGTGAGAAAAGATTCTCCATGGTGAGTGTTGCTGACTTGTCTCTGATTTAATTCTTTCAATTATTTGTGGACATGTTTTGTTTCTGTTTTTGGTTGTTTTAATTTTTCTTAAGGATTACATGAATTATGATATCTCTCTCTTGATTTAGAACATGCTTGACATTGTGGAGAAACTTGAATAGTATGTGTTATAAGTGCTAAACTATTTTTGATTTTGTATGAGTGTGTACTAGTTTGTACATGCACTCAAGGGTTAATTAAGAAATTGATATTTCTTGTTTGTGTACCCTCTATAGCTTAGTTAAGCATTGTCATGCGTTGCATTTGCATTGTTCATTTAGCATAATGTGTGCTTTTTGTTTTCGGTCATAATTTTTTTTACCAAAAAGTTTTTTGTGTTTTGTATTTCACATGTTGGATTTATAATTAAGAGTTGGCCATATTATCTTTACATAACATGTTTATGTACCTTGTTTAGCTTGGATGAGCTTCTTTTATTGCACTTTACTAGTTTGAGCTTTGTAGTGTATGTTGTGTGGGAGATGTTTATAGTTTTTGATCACTTTGTCTTGATCTTGAAGTCACATGTCTTTGACTGTCGAACTTGAACCTTTTGAGAAAGGCATAAATAACCATCTCACCACTGTTTACTAGCCAATTGTGAATACCTTAGTGCATATCGTAAGATTTTGTACTCGAGAAAGTGTAGCACGTGCACAAAAAGAACATAAGGTGTAGCCTCGGTTTAAATGTTAAAACTGGTTTGTACATTATTGGACTTAATGCTAAATCAAACAAATAAAATTGGTGTGTACATTATCTCAGCTATTTTAATAAGTTTCTGATCAAATAAAAATTGGTGTGTACAATATGAGGCAAATCAAGAAACTTACATGATTGCAAGCTTATTTTCTAGGAGATGTGGGAGTTATATGATGTAACTCTTTTGGTGATAGTCTCTTTCAAATTTTATGTGATGAATTTTGTAAACTTTGTGATTGATTTCTATTTACATATCATCTCACATGTATATTAAGTTTTTGCTAGTTGCACACACCATATAAGTTACTCTTTGCTAAACTTGGTATATTATATCGTGTGTGATCTTGTTGTGGCCATCCAAGATTAAAAGTTCCTTGATTTTGATGCAAAATGTACTTAATGTTTGAGATTTGAGGACAAATTGATTGAAAATCTTGTTTTTGGAAGATTTGGGTTGAATTCAAGGGTTTTTTGAAATACTTTTAATCTCATACTTATGCATTTCATTCATGAAATATTGTGTTTTGAGGAGTTTCTGCATTAAATTACTCTGTTTTTCAAAATTTTAATTTTTCTAGATTTTTGATCGATCGAATTTGTCTCTTGACCAATCGAAATTGCAATAAAAATTTTTGGTTTGAATCTGCCTGACTTGATTGGCATTCAATCGATCGAGCATCGATTGAAACTGAAAAATTTTCAGCTTTTAAGTTTTTGACCAAATTTTTTTTATGCATCATTTATGTTTAGGATTCACATGCATTGCATTGATTTTTTGTATCCATCTTGCAGTTTTGCGGTCATATCTCTCATTGTTTTCACATATAACATGCATACACTTTGCTAAATTGGGTACTCAACTTGATTTAAAAATTGATTGATTAATTTTTTGAGCTATGTACTTTTTAGTATATGCTATTTTTATGTGTGCGCTGCAAGAAATATTTTTCTTACGAGATATGATGGACAATCAATGTGCTAATATTTTCTCTACTCATGCAACTGTTTATGGGTCACATAGTGTTAAGTTTGCATTTATTGAAAGAGATAATATTTTTCTTCATGTGTATCCTTACCTTATTGTTTTTAAGTTTGTTTTGTGTGTCTTTATTTTCCCCGCCTCCTAAATTTTCCCAAAACTGTTTTTCCCAACACTTGTTTTGTGTTTCCTATTTTTCTAAGGGGAGAAGCTTGTTTTTAACCCTTGTTGTTCATAGGGGGTGTTGCTGCTCTTCGTAGGGGGAGTTGTCTCTATTTTCTATAGAGTTGAATTGTTTTGTGTTCTCTTGATTGTCTATTTTCTCTTGACTTTTGTTACTCTTTGTTTGAGTTATCTTTGTCAATTCATGACAAAAAGGGGGAGATTTAGATGAAATGTGGGAATATGTGTGGAAAATACAAGAATGTTCTGTTTAGGGGGAGTTAACATTGTTTTTGATGTATCTAACTTAGGGGGAGAGTTAGTTTGCATATTTGTTGATTTACTATTTTTGTTTTTCTGTCACACATACGTTTATGCGTTTTGTTTAGTGTTTCAGGAAATATACAGGTTGATTCAATTGAGCTGTTGTCTACACTTGCAACTGATGGATAATAGTTAGGATTGGATTTGTTATAATGAGTATTTTTTTTGTAAAGGGCTTTTCTTTGTAAACTTTGAGCTTTTAGTTGTGTTTTGTCACGGATTGCCAAAGTGAGAGTTTGTTAGGTTCTAAAGACTTGGGAACTAATGTATTTTGAACTCTAATGTGTATTGTTGGCAAACCATGATCAAAATAGGTTGTTTAGTCTTGTTTAGACCTGCTCAAAGTTATGTCTTTTATGTAAAGTTGGATTCAAGCTTATGCAGAATTGATAGTGCATTTCGGCCTGGTTCAATTGATCGAAACTTAGGCTCGATCAATCAAAATTTGGGTAGAATGTGTTTTTTTGTAGAATTCCAACTCAGCCCTAGTTCATTAAAACATTTAGGGTTTTATGTTTTTGCCCAAGGTATATAAGGCAAACCCTAGCCACGTTTTAGATGTTGCTCATATTGCTATTTGTGTAGATCTCTTATAAGATCTGTGAGGAGCTTTCCTTTACACAAGCTTAGGGTTATCAAGAGGAGATTCGTTTAAGAACTTGATGATCATTCAGTTGCTACCATAGAAGCTTAAAGAAACACAAGCAAGTGTGCTTGTACTTGCTGAAGAATCTAAGAAAGAAGGAGTCCGTGGTCTCGAAGCTTACAAGTGGTCGTGTCAGTAAGTTTCTACTAGTGGGTAGCAATAGGATGTTAGCGGCCTAAGTCCTATTGTAAAACTTCGATTCTTTCATAGTGGATTCAGGTTTACCTTGAGGATATTTAGGTTAAATTCTCTCCCGGTTTTTACCGGTTTGGTTTCCGGGGTCATCATATCATTGTGTTATTTATATTTCCGCTGCTTTGCATGATATGATTGTTTAGTTGTGATAACCTAGATCTGGAATTTGGACTAAGTAATAACTTGGCTAATTAACTAGGTTAATCCAATTATGTTTTAAGGGGTCTAAAAACTAACACCTAGTGATGCTTTCTTGTAAGCACAATGACTTTAAACTCCTTTAAGAAATTTTTCTTTGAATAGAAGTATAAATGCTCCAACGATGTGAAGAATTCTATAGAGATTATGATTGTGTATGTGGTTTGAGGAATTTGGATGAATGGTTGAATTTCTTTGATTGCCTTTTAGGACCTTTTCTTATCATATTTTGAATGTTTAGCAAAAGTCCTTACATGGATTGAATGAAGTTAAATCCCTCATTGGCACAAATTGATTGGTAAAGCAATTAATCATCATGGTTTGGAAGAAGCTTTGTCAAATGGATCATCTTGTATTCTCTTGAAAAGAAGGCTTTTGAAAAAATTATGGAGTCTTTGAAAGGAAGGTTTTGGAAAACTCTTGGGGTCTTTGAAAGAACAAAAAGGGTTTTTTAGAAAAAAAAAAAGTTTACTAAGAAGGCACAATGCCCCTAGTCCAATTTTTTTTTTTTTTTTTTGAAAATGAATTGAAATGACTAGAAGGCTCAATTCCCCTAGTCCAATTTTTATTTTTTTTTTTGAAAATGAATTGAAATGACTAGAAGGCTCAATGCCCCTAGTCCAAAATATTTTTTTTTTTTTTCAAATTTTTCGAAAACAATTTTTTTTTTTTAAGATTTTTTTCGAAATCTATTTTTTTATATTTTCATTTTTTTTCGATTTTTTTCTTCTTTTTTAAAAAAAAAAAATTATTTTTTTGATTTTTTTTGAATTTTTTTGAATTTTTTTTATTTTATAAAAAAAATGCATGAAACATGATAATCAACAAAAATACATTAAACTTTAACAAATATTCTCATTAGAAACATGTAGTAAACAATAAACTTTAAGATAAAACAATGATCCTAATAACCCAGCTATGGCTTGACTGCTTGTGAAACGAGGCAAAGTCGGGCTGCTTGTTTCTTCTTGGTCCATTGTGGATGTTTGATTTGTAATTCTAAAAATTGGACCTTACTAGGCCTAAACCTCGAGGAAGATGACTTGATCTTAATGGAATTGGGCTTGAATTCTCATTGAGCTTGATGGACTTTGGGCTTAGCAAGCTTGGGCTAAAACTGCATATATGCATGACATACCTTTCTTTCTAGGAAAACAAAATCAGGTTTATAAAGCACACAGCATTCAAACAATTATGATGGGCCCAAGTATTGAACTTGGGCTCACCAAACGCACACAATATGCAATGCAATTTTAACAAGGACTGGCCTAAGGACAGGTTCTAAGTCATTACATTGTAAGGTGGGTTTGTTGTTTTATTGTCTCCCATAGCTAGGACATTACACCTCCCAACTTGTAATGTAATGAACATTACGTTGGTCCAAACGGCATGGTCTATCCTTTTTAGTCAACCGAAAATGATTCAATGACTTTGGACTATGAGTTGGTGAGTTCATCACTAGGTACCTTGTTAAGAACATATTTTGTGTAATTGACTAATCCTTTGATAAAACACACTTTACTTGTATTTGGATAGATCTAGGATGTGTTTAATACTTCAAGAAACCTTGTTTCAAGTTCAAGTGTTAAAGCCATACAAGTCTATCCAAGAATCAAGTGAGAAAGTGCTGCATTTAAAAGCTCGATAGCTGCTCGACAGCTAGGCTATCTGTCGAGCTCTTCAGTTGATTGTTATCGCAATCTCGACACCTCTTGATAGCTAAGTCGATCGATCGAGAAACTTTCTGTCCCCTTGATAGCTCCTCGATAGCTTTTCGATAGTTGTACCTGTCGAAGTTTAAAGCTCGACACCTCCTCGACACCTGGCTATTTGTTGAGGTTATGGGAATTCAGATTTTCAGATTTGATTTTAGGCCCATGCTAACATGTATGTATAGGGTTTCTTTTCTCACAATCCTAGACCTATATAAGGCTTATTTTAGAGGCCGTCACATAAGAGAATACAAGGAGAACATATGCAAAAGGTGACTAATGCCTTATTCTCTCTGAAAGAAGCTACTGCGTGAGTTTTGTAACCAAGTGCTTCTTGATCTTCATTGTTGATGAAGTGAAGAACTTTATAGCCAACAATCTTCTTCTAGTTGGTGATTAAGTCGCATATTGGGATCCGTGCAATTGGTTAGTCATGTATTGGGATTTGTGCATTAAAAGGGTGGTGTTCATATATTGAAGAGTTCAGAGGTTTTGAAGCGGTAGAAGATTTTTGCTATGAGTTCATCTATGGGGATTGTAGAGTCTAGGGACAAAGGTTTTGTACTAGATTTGAAACTTCTCTTTGCTATAGTGGATTGCTTTTCGGGAAAGTTTCCCCCCACGTTTTTTACTGTGAAACTAGTTTGTTTCATTGGTTTTCCTGGGTTATCATATCTTGTCTTATTTATTTTTCCGCTATGCATGATTTTGACATGATATTGATGTTTGTTTGTTTTAACAAGTTTTATTATAATAAATCTAATTAACAACTTAGGTTTAAAACTTGTTAATTCTATCAACCGGAGTCTAAATTTCGCAACATACCCAAATCTAATGAAGACCGGTAATCCATGGTTACTACCACCATATGTTGAGATGGGTGCATGCATATTTGTTGTTTTGATGGCAGACACTATGACAATTAGGGAAAGCTTTTAACAATCAACATGACAACACAAACAAAAAATATTATACAGACATCTCAAGACATAGACAACTAAACAAACAAAAACATCATACAAAAACAAGGGTATATAATTGGTCACTAAAAGTCTAACACGAAACTTAGCCATTGACATCTTTGTAAGGATTAGTGTCTTTAAATCCTATTGTATGATGCTATGTATGATATTAAGTATGACATTATGTATGACTTAATATTGTGATTAATAAATTTGTTTTATTATTTTCTGAAATAATGGTAACATGAATATTCGGATATTATCATATAGTCCTTGAGAAACATAGTATGTGATTTATGTGAAAAGTCATAGAAGATATAAATCATAAGTTCTTTGTAAACTCAAAATTATAGTTCGTAGTCGGTGATGAAATTGGGCGTTTCATCTGCGAAGACTATAACATATCAACTAAGATGATTTGTCTTGATCATGGAAGTGGAGACTTCTAGTTGATATGTTGATATGTTTTAAGAGTTAAGACATATTGAACTAGACCACTGTGAGATTTATTATTCTCCTGATGACTGTCAATTGAATAATAAATCTCACGACTTCTATTTACATAAACTTTTAATCCTAAGAGAATAATGGACCTGATCATGAAATTTAGGTTGCTTTGATATATCAGGAGTGAGATCTAAAGTTACGGTCAAAATCTCAGTATGTTGGGCAGCCACATTTAGTGTTGATGGAACATATATTTTCAAGATGGAATTCATAGTCTCTTAACAAAGATATAAAATATTTCATTGAGATAAGTTTAATGTGTATGGTTATTCAGAGTGTTAGGTCTAACCACTTTAGTAAGAAATTACTAAAGTATATATTTATGGAATTTGATTTCATAAATATATGATGAATAACTTAAAAGGATTAAACCATGTACTCAAGGATTAAGATGTAGTAATCTACAAAGTGGCAGTCTTCATTTATGACTTTGTATTATTACGAATATTTTATGAAGGGATTGCATGTACAATAAATTCTTGGGATATAATTCATTAATAAGGCCTAGAGTGCAATTATATTTATATAGTGGTATTAAATATAATTAATGGTAACTTTGGACTTGTCAAGAGTTGACAGAAAAGCCCAAGGCTCATTGGAGCTAGTGTCTTATTTGTTCCCTTTTGGTCCCACTCCAAGCCACATACTAAAGCCCAATTGGAAAGACCCAAAAGGCCAGCCCAATTAAATAATCAGTTGTAAGGGGAGAAACATACAGATTTTTTGGAATATACATGAAATGGTGTATGTGAGTGTTGGACACTCATTCATTCTCCTTTGAACAAACTCATAGAAACTGATTGAGAGACCACACTTCTTGGGCGTTAGTGGAATTGGAGTGAAGACTATAGGTGTTCTCAAGAACTTCTGATCTTTGGTTTTGAATTTCACCACATTAAGGTACACTCTTGTGTTCTTATATTTTGAAACTTACATAGCACATGTTATCAATAGCAAATGAAGTAGATCAGTTAATTTTCCGCTGCATACTTGCATATTTCCATCAAATGGTATTAGAGCGGTCTTCAATTTCGAATTGTATAACATGTTTTGTGAGTTTTGGAATTAGAGGTTATAGTTTCATGTTGTTAGAAGATTACACATTTAATTTTTTGCATGGCTGTTGAAACTATGATTTGATAAAAACTGATATTGATGTTATGATGTTGTTTAAATTTGAATTTAAGTATGTTAAATTGATCTTTAAGGCTATAGCATCAATGAAATTCAGTTTTGATATCAATCTCTATCTATCATGTTAATATGTTGGTTGTTTGTTCATGAAAAACTGTAGAAAACTGCCTTAGAAATTTTTTGGAAATTCGAGTTTCACGAGTTTCGATCGGTCAAAAATTGCTTTCGATCGATCGATCGAGTGAAATAGTGACCAATCTTTTTTAATCGATTAATATTCGATTGCTAGTCAATCGATCGAATTTGTCTTTCGATCGATTGAGAAGCGATCGAGTACCGATCGAGCTAGGCAGACGGTTAGGTTCGAATTTTTTAATTTTTTCAATCGATCGAGGGGCACATTTGATCGATCGAAAACTGGGAATTCAAAAATTTTTCTAAGTGTTTTCACATGTATAAAGAGCAAGGCTATGTGTAATTAGATTGTGCATGTTTCAAAATGAAAAACCTTTCTTTTAAAACATCTAGTGGGAGAGAGATACAAGGGTTGGATCTCACGGCCTCCATTGTCGGTTCATAGTAGTGTGAAATATATACTTTGTCTTTGCCTCGAACTTAGCATTCCATGCGGAGAGTATTTATTTCGTGGTCCTACAAGATTGAATTTCTTGGTTTGTAGTGGTTTGATCAAACACCTTGTCTTAGCTTCGAGCTTTGCATTCCATGCGGAGGGTGTTTTGTATCATGGTACTACAAAATAAGCCTGTTAAGGGGATGAAATGTGGCTACACATGATTCTAGACAATGGTATACAGTAGACTAAATATTATAGTATCCTCTATGCTGAGTTCTTACTATTATTCTTTAGAGACCAAATGTATAACGGCATATTATTAATGTTTGATAAGAGTTATCATGATAGCATTAATAATGAGAATAGTTCTCAATCAATCATAGTATTTAATGTTCACTCTATGCTGAGGGATATTGAATATGGGATTGGGTTGTTGTTGCATATATTATATTATGGTTTTATTAAGGTTCCATACTATATGTTTATATGCTAAATTGATAATGTCAAGTTTACTTATTATATTCATGTTTATTATTTTCAGATTTGAACATGGCATCATTTAGCCCACTTGTTACTATTCTTATTCAAAACAAACTGACTGGATCCAACTATGTTGACTGGAAAAGAAATTTGGACATAGTTCTCACTGCTGAAGAGCACAAATATGTGCTTACTAAACCATGCCCTAGTTTTCCTTCATTAGATGCTCCTCCTGAGGAAAAAAAATGATATGATCATTGCCAGAAATCTAATGGGATGGCCAAGTGCTACATCCTAGCATCTATCTCAAATGTTATACAGCATCAAATGCAGGATGTAGAACTAGCTTCAAACATCATGCTAAGTCTAAAGGAGATGTTTTTATAATACCAAAATGGCTGAAGGTAGTTCAATAAGGGAGCATTGTCTTACAATGATCTCTAATCTGAATACATTGGAAGTTTTAGGTGCCAATATTGATGGAGAATCCCAAGTGGATATGATACTCTAGTCATTACCAGAATCATTCAAGGAATTCAAACTTAATTACAATATGAACAAAAATATTTACTCATTGTATGAATTGGTAGCGGCGGAAGACATTCTTGGTACTTCTAGTGTTAATGCCAATATGGCTGAAGCTTTTACTTCTCAAAGTAAGTTGAAAGGCAAGGGTAAAAAAAATAAGAAGGGCTTCACCAAGCAAGAGGGTAAACAAATTTCCTTAGGGGTTGTTGATAAAGGAAAGAAGTTTAAAGGAAAAATGTTTCCATCGTGGTGAGAAAGGACATTGGAAGAAGAATTGTCCAATATTTAAGGCTGCCAAGAATAAGGGTATCAAAAATACATTCCTTCTTGAAATATGTTTGGTATAGAATCCCACAGATTCTTGGTGTGTGGATTCAGGTTGTACTAATCATATTTGCAATTCCTTGCAGGGGTCCAGGAGACTAGAAAACTTAAAGAAGGGGAGTTGTTTCTTACTTTGGTTGATGGGAGCAGGATTCCAATTGTAGCTGTTGGTGTTTAAAATTTATGTTTTGAGTCTAGAGTTTTAATATTGGAAGACTATCTATATGTACCTAATGTTCGTAGGAATTTAATTTCTGCAACTTATTTAGGTAAACATGGATATTGTGTTATCCTTAAAGACAATTTTGTAATAAAGAAGGGTAAAATGTTTATCTGTTCGGGCAATATTGTGGATGGTCTTTATATTTTAACTCCTGATAAGCATGAATTATATAATTCTGAATTAGATAATGACTCTTATGTAAAATCATTAATGAGAAAGTTTCCTTCCACTAGTGATGCATATCTTTGGCACTTGTGTTTGAGTCATATTAATTCAAACAGAATTCAAAGACTAATCAAAGATGGACTCTTAGAGCCCACGGACTTTGATGAATTTCTAGTTTGTGAATCTTGTTTGGAAGGTAAAATGACCAAACGACCTTTTAATGCAAAAGGTAGAAGAGCACAAGATTTGCTAGAGCTAGTGCATTCAAATGTATGTGGTCCTATGTCAATCCAGGCAAGAGGTGGCTATAAGTATTTCATCACATTCACTGATGATTACTCTAAATTTGGTTATGTGTACCTAATGAAATGGAAGTCTGAAACCTTTGAAAAGTTCAAAGAGTTTAGGGCTGAAGTTGAGAATCAATTAGGTAAACGCATAAAGGCCATTCAATTTGATCATGGTGGCGAATACCTTCTTGAGGATTTCAAGGATTACTTAACTAAAAATGGGATTATATCCCAATTGACTGCACCTGGAACTCCATAACAAAATGGTGTAGCAGAAAGAAGGAATATGACTCTTTTAGATATGGTTAGGTCCATGATGAGTTATTCAACTCTATCTATTTCTTTTTGAGGATATGCCTTAAATACTGCAATGTATCTTCTGAATTTAGTACCTTCGAAGTCTGTTCCTAAAACACCTGTAGAGTTGTGAATGGGCGCAAGCCTAGTATGATACATCTCCATATTTGGGGTTGTCTAGCACATGTGTTGAAAGGAAAGTCTGACAAGTTACAGTCTAAAACAGAAGCGGTTTTCTTTGTAGGGTATCAAAAAGGAACTTTTGGAGGTTTATTCTATAGTCATAAAGATAATAAAGTGTTTGTTAGTACAAATGCCAAATTCTTGGAAAATGACTATATGAATGATTATACTCCTAGAAGTAGAGTTGTTTTGGCTGAAATGAAAGAACCTGTAAATGAACAACCGATAGATGAAAATAGGAATGATGTGGTTATATTAGATACACCACAAGATACTACACATGAGATGTCTGGTACACAAGTGCCTCGTCGTAGTGGGAGGACTGTTAGGCCACCTATAAGATTTATAGGTCTGGGAGAAACTTATGAAGCTATCTCAGAAGAGGCCAAAACTGATCCTTACACTTATGAAGAAGCAATAAATGATATAGATGCAGATCATTGGGTCAAAGCTATGAAATCTGAATTAGATTCTATGTATTCCAATCAAGTTTGGAATCTTGTAAAGGCGCTTAACAGTATTAAACCTATTGGTTGCAAATGGGTTTACATGAGAAAGAGAGGGATAGATGGAAAGGTTGAAACCTTTAAAGCAAGGCCAGTGGTGAAAGGGTATACACAAAAGGAAGGTATTGATTATGAAAAAACCTTTTCACCAATAGCAATGCTTAAATCTATCAGAATTCTCTTATCCATTGCTGCTCATTATGATTATGAAATTTGGCAAATGGATGTCAAGACTACATTTCTCAATGACAATCTTGAAGAGAAAATCTATATGATGCAACTAGAAGGTTTTATAGCTAAGAACCAAGAGCAAGCATCTAGGTCATGGAACATCAGATTTGATCAAGCAATCAAGTCATTTGGTTTTGAGCAAAATCTTGATGAACCATGTGTGTACAAAAGACATTGAGATAAAGTAGTAATGTTCCTAGTGCTTTATGTTGATGATATTCTACTCATTGGAAATGATGTAGGATATGAAGGACTTGGGTGAGGCTAACTTTATTCTAGGGATCAAGCTTTGGCGAGATCGCAAGAATAAGATGTTAGGCTTGTCACAAGCTGGATATATAGATAAGGTTCTAGAACGGTTTAGCATGCAAAACTCCAAGAAAGGACTACTTCCTTTTAGACATGGAGTTCCTCTGTTTGATGACCAAAGGCCTAAGACTCAAGAGGAAGTAGATATGATGAGACAAGTTCCTTATGCTTCTGCAGTAGGAAGTCTCATGTATGCCATGCTTTATACTAGACCAGATATCTGTTATTTAGTTGGCATGATCAGTCGGTATCAATCAAATCCAGGACCAAAACATTGGCAAGTTGTAAAACATAGTCTCAAGTATCTACGGAGAACGAGAGATTATATGCTTGTTTACCGATGTGAGGATTTGATTCCCATTGGCTATACAGAATTAGATTTTCAATCGGATCTAGATTTTAGAAAGTCCACATCAGGATGTGTATTCACCTTGGGAGGTGGAGCCATAAGTTGGAGGAGTATTAAGCAATCTTGTATTGTAGACTCCACCATGGAGATAGAATATGTTGCTGCTTGTGAAGTGGCAAAAGAAGCTGTCTAGCTCAAGAAATTCCCTTCTGACCTTGGTGTAGTGAGAATGGAGCAAGTTCCAATCACATTGTTTTGCGACAATAGTGGAGTAGTTGCACAATCTAAAGATCCAAGGAATCACAAGAAAGGAAAGCACATTGAAAGGAAATATCACATCATTCGAGATATTGTTGCTCGTGGAGATGTCGTGGTAGCAAAGATGGAAAGTGCAAATAATCTAGCAGATCCATTTACCAAAGCCTTGCCTCAAAGGACTTTCGATTCACATTTGGAGGGAATGAGAGTTAGATTAGTGCACAATAGTCTTTAGGGAAAGTGGGAGATTGTTAGGATTAGTGCCCTTAAATCCTATTGTATGATGCTATGTATGATATTAAGTATGACATTATGTATGACTTAATATTGTGATTAATAAATTTGTTTTATTATTATTTGAAATAATGATAACATGAATATTCAGACATTATCATATAGTCCATGAGATGCATAGTATGTGATTTATGTGAAAAGTCATAGAAGATATAAATCACAAGTTCTTTGTAAACTTAGAATTATAGTTCGTAGTCGGTGATGAAATTTGGCATTTTATCTGCGAAGACTATAACATATCAACTAAGATGATTTGTCTTGATCAAGGAAGTAGAGACTTCTAGTTGTTATGTTGATATGTTTTAAGAGTTAAGACATATTGAACTAGACCGCTGTGAGATTTATTATTCTCCTAATGACTGTCAATTGAATAATAAATCTCATGACTTCTATTTACATAAACTCTTAATCCTGAGAGAATAATGGACTTGATCATGAAGTGTAGGTTGCTTTGGTATATCAGGAGTGAGATCTAAAGCTACGGTCAAAACTTTAGTATGTTGGGCAGCCACATTCAGTGTTGATGGAACATATATTCTCAAGATGGAATTCATAGTCTCTTAATGGAGATATAAAATATTCCCTTAAGATAAGTTTAATGGGTATGGTTATTTAGAGTGTTAGGCCTAACCACTTTAGTAAGAAATTACTGAAGTATATATTTATGGAATTGGATTTCATAAATATTTGATGAATAACTTAAAAGGAGTAAACCGATTACTCAAGCATTAAGATGTAGTAATCTACAAAGTGGCAGTCTTCATTTATGACTTTGTACTACTACGAATATTTTATGAAGGGGTTGCATGTACAATAAAGTCTTGGGATATAATTCATTAATAAGGCCTAGAGTGCAATTATATTTATATAGTTGTATTAAATATAATTAATGGTAACTTTGGACTTGTCAAGAGTTGACAGAAAAGCCCAAGGCCCATTGGAGCTAGTGTCTTATTTGTTCCCTTTTGGTCCCACTCCAAGCCACGTACTAAACCCCAACTGGAAAGGCCCAAAAGGCCAGCCCAATTAGATAATCAGTTGTAAGGAGAGAAACATACAATTTTTTTGGAATATACATGAAATGGTGTATGTGAGTGTTGGACACTCATTCATTCTCCTTTGAACAAACTCATAGAAACTGATTGAGAGACCACACTTTTTGGGCGTTAGTGGAATCGGAGTAAAGATTAAAGGTGTTCTCAAGAACTTCCGATCTTTGGGTTTGAATTTCACCGCACCAAGGTACACTCTCTTGTTCTTATATTTTGAAACTTACATAGCACATGTTATCAATTGCAAATGAAATAGATCCGTTAATTTTCTGCTGTGTACTTGCATATTTCCATCAATCTCTAGTGGAGTCACCACAGTGAGAGACCGCATGGGGGTGCTCTCAAAGAAAGAGATTTGGGTGCTTAGGGCACCTCTCTTTTGGGTAATTGTGTGAAGTCACCACTTATTTTTTTGTACAAAAAAAAAATTAAATAAAATACAATAACATGTCAAAAAAAATTCCTCGAATGTTATTAATTGACTATGGAAATACAATTATATCATGGTAGAATAATTTTACAGGGCTTTGGTTCTAATACAATCTATGTAAAAATTACAAAGTTTTGATTCTAGTTACAATCTACCAAAAACAAAAGACAAAACACTAGTCTACCTATCCAAAAACCTAAGTTCGGGGCTAGGTTACGGAATGGGAAGATGTTAGGCACCCATTCCGCTTAGACAGAATCTGGACTTCTAGGCTCTAATGACCATTATATACCCTTTTGTATGATATTGAATGATATGTATCTAATAAACACTTGGCAAAAATTAATTTAAACAAATTTGTCTTATGAATATGCCCTTTTTTCAAAGAAAAATCAGATCTGTTTTGAAAAGTTAAAAAGAAAAAAAAGAAAAAAAAGAAAGAAAAAAAAAAAGAGATTTGATTGGTTAAAATTAGAGCAGTTTTTGTAAGGGTAAAAGAAAGATTTTGTTAAGAAAAATCATATTTGTTTTGAAAGATTAAAAAAATGAGATTTGATTGGTAAAAATTAGATTGGTTTTTGTGAAGGGTAAAGAAAGATTTTGTTGAGAAAAATCAGATTTGTTTTGAAAAGTTAAAAAATGAGATTTGATTGGTAAAAATCAGATCGGTTTTTATAAAGGGTAAAAAGAAAGATTCTGTTAAGAAAAATCATATTTGTTCTGAAAAGTTAAAAAATGAGATTTTTAGAGGAAGATTCATATTCATAATTCAAATCTATTATGTATGCATCTCATATTAAAAAAAACCTTGACCTAATTCTTAATTCATTCTTTGAAATTCCAAAATCTGCAATTTTAATTATAATGAAAATACAGATTTGTTTTTGTGACAAGAAAAAAATTCCAGATCTGTATTTAATGAAAATATAGATCTGTTTTGGACTAAAAATTTTTTCAAATCTGTATTTAGTGAAAATACAGATTTGTTTTGTATTTTAAAAAAAAATGTTTTAGTGATTATTAGCAGATTTTGAAATCAAAGAAAAAAAATTAGAGCATACAATCCACTAAAGAACATATCAAAGAAAATTCTAACTAAGCATATAAGCATAGCAAATATGAATTAAGAACAAGACATAATACAATCAAACATATTAACCAAATTCATGCAATGAACAAACACAACACATTAATTAATAGAAAAGAAAAATAGATAGAAGAATAAAACTAAATACCTCTTGCATGAGCATACCTTTCAATAGAAGAATATTTTAGAAATCAAAGAAATTTTCATTTCTTTGAGGTCTAAAATATTTTACTTACGAAAAAGAAGTTCTTAAAGCCAAGGCTTCCAGAATGTCTTTAATATAAGTGCAGCAGAGAAGTTAGAAATGAAGAGCTAGAAAAGGGTGCTGAATGTTGAGAGGCCTCCCCTATTTATAAAGGTTGGGATGCTTGAAAAATAAGCTGAATGATATTAGATACAAATTGGAATGCGTCCTTATCTCTAAAAATCTGAAAAAGATAGGTTTTATCTTAATCAGGAGGTTCCCAGGCCTGGCCACGCATTTGGGCGAATTGGCACTTGCCATGTGCCGATTGGCACTCCAAGAATGCCAACAGGCCCTCTTGGGTGCCAGGCCCACTTTTCAGTTTTGGTTTGATTTGGACTCGTTTTTTGACGATTTTTTTTATGGGAATTGCACCTAGACATCTTTTGAATCTGTATTCTAAAAATTAATCCATTTTTCTTGATATTCAAGTCTTAAAAGTGATAATTACCTGATAGATAAATATTCGAAAAAGACTTAATTATCCACAACTTCTTTGTTATCTAATTATCCACTTTATTCCCATGCAAGCAAGCATATTTTGACACTAACCAACAACCAATCACAAAATTATTTAATTAATTTTATTGTTTAACCAATCTAAATTTATTTAAATTAATCATGCGTGGGTCAGTTCCACCAAAACAAAATGCATGTAGACCGTGAAAACTTGATCATGTGATATCTTTCAATTCGACGGTCCGATTTAGAAATCGAGCATACCATCGTGACCGTTAGAATCTCAAGATCATTTTTATGATATGAAAATGCATGTAATGCAACTCTAAATTTTGGGTATATGAATGGTCATTCTAGTCATCTTCCAAAATTAAATTATAAGTGCAAAATCGAGTATCTACACCTTCGTTAAGGCCCCGAAAACAGTGTTTTTGCTATTTATAGTAATATTTGTTTTTCCTTAATAAATTTTAGTTTAAAAGTCAAAATAAGATCCCGTCGGTTTTGGGATGTCTCTACGAGACAGTATTTTCAATTTCTGCAATTATTTAAATTTTGCTATTTTTGGTAAAAATTACTATTTTGCTACCTAATTATGTGATTAGCACAAATTAGGGTTTCTGGGCATTTTCCTAGCCGCTCTAGGATTTCTTTTACTATTTAAACATATAATAGCCTCCAAGGCTGTTCAGTTTTCAAATTTATAAAAAAATACAGGCTTTGTCTATTTCTCACTAGTGGATTCTAGAACCATATCACCTTGTGGATTCAAGGGGCTTCTCATGGATTCAAGGTTTTCATTCAGAAGATAACATAGTCAGTTTCTTTTCCATTCAGAAAGCAACATGTTTGTTTTCTTGTAGCTTCTGTGACATTAATTGGTATCAGAACATTGATTTATCCTGTTTTGATGGTAGGTAGGCACGACAATGACCACCCCATCAATGACGAAGTGGAAGAGCCAGTCCTCAATAGGGCTGAGTTCCAAAAATTTTATGAGGAGAACTAGCAAGTAATGCATGATCTACAGCAAGCAGTCGCTGCCCTACTTGGTAAGAACCCTAATCATGACGACCATGGTAAATGTGATAATAAGAATGCACATGGATCTCATATGCGTGGTTATAATAATCGAAATAGGCCTCCAACCTATGATGAAGATGACAGTGAAGATGATGAGTATGAAGAAAACGTTCATGGAGGATATTGTGGTCCTGTTAGGGAACATGCTCGTGATAATCTGGAGTACCATATGAAGATGGAATTACCTTCTTTCAATGGAGATATGACTATAAAAGAGTTTCTGGGTTAGGTCACTGAAGTGTAGAGGTTTTTATATGGAGACTCCAGAAGATAAAGAAGTTAGGTTAGTAGCCTAGATATTGAATGGGAGAGCATCTGCTTGGTGGGATCGTTTGCAATTGACTTGCACTCTTCAAAGGAGAGCCCTTGTGCATTTATGGAGGTGAATGAGGAGGTTGATGGAGGAACAATTTTTGCCACCAGATTATTAGCAGGAACTGTTCAAGCAATACTAGGATTGTTAACAAGGTTCCATAACTGTCAATGCCTACATGGATAAGTGTTACAGGTGTGGTGAAATAGGGCATCAATCTCACTCATGTCCTAAGCTGGCCACTATGAATTTAGTAGAGTAAGTAGAGGAAGGGACTGAAGTAGAGGGTGAAAGATGAGGTAGGAGATGAAGGTGCAGATCCCTATTCCTTTACCCCCAATAAGATCCACAATGATAAAGAGAGTGAGCCCTAAAGGAGGTCCTTAGTCATTTAGAGGCAACTGCTCACACTAAGGAGGGAGTTGAATGATCAGCGACACGAGATCTTTCAGGCACGTTATACCATCAACAAGAGGGTTTGTGACCTTATTGTTGATAGCAGCAGTGTGGAGAACATTGCTTCCAAGAGTTTGGTCGCCGAATTGGGATTGAAGATAGAGAAATAGTACCTCTCTCCATATAGAATAGGCTGGATTAAGAAAGGTATAGAAACTCTTATTACTCATCAATGTCAAATTAATTTTTCTATGGGTAAGAGTTATGTAGATGTGATACTATGTGATGTTGTTGAGATGGATGCATGTCATTTAATTTTGGGAAGACCATGGCAGTATGATGTAGATGCTACTCCTAGATGCAAGAACAATGTGTGTGTTCTTTAAGAATGGCAAGAAAATTGACCCTGGTCCATCAAGGAGAGCAATGTACCCAAAGCTTCTAAAAAAGTGGAGGGGAAACAATCTCTTCTTCTAGTTAACTATAAGGACCAATTTGACAAAGAGGCTAGGGAATCAAAGCAGGCATTTGTGGTTATGGTGACTGATGGAGGGCCCAAAGTAGCACTTGAAATACTACCAACAGTGCAACCATTGCCTAAGGAGTTTGAGGAACTATTTCTAGAGGAGCTATCTGCAGGATTGCCATCGATGTGTGATGTTTAGCACCACATTGATTTGGTCCCTAGAGCAAGCCTACCAAACTTGCCACATTACTGGATGAATCTACAAGAGCGCCAAATCTTGCAAGTTCAAGTGGATGAATTGCTTAGCAAGGGGTAGATTAGAAAGTATATGAGTCCATGTGCAGTACCTGCCCTATGGACACTTAAGAAGGATGGAAGTTGGCACATGTGTGTGGATAGTTGAGTCATCAACAATATTATAGTTAGGTATCGATTCCTTATCCCTCAATTGTATGATATGTTTGACATGTTGAGTGGGTCTAAGTGCTACACCAAATTGGATCTTAAGAGTTGATACCACCAGATTCATATCTGAACAGGTGATGAGTGGAAGACAACCTTCAAGACAAAAGAGGGGCTTTCTAAGTGGATGGTTATGACATTTGGCTTATCAAATGCTCTGAGTACATTCATATGACTTATGAATCAGGTATTGAAACCATTTATTAGGAATTTTATAGTTGTCGATTTTGATGATATCCTGATATATAGTAAGATAGAAGCTGCTAATTACAATCATGTGCATGAGGTACTAAAGGTTTTATTGGCCAACAAGTTGTATGTCAACTTGTAGAAGTGCAGTTTCTTCATAGATAGGTTGTTGTTCTTGGGGTATGTAGTAAGTGTTGAGGGGATCCATGTCGATGAGGAAAAGGTCCATGCTATTCAAGAATGGTGTTGATGCCACCAATTTTTCCCTCCTTGGGGGAGGAAATGGGAGTATGCCTCGGCCGAGTGGACCGGGGCAGAGAAAGGATAGAGTTGCCACCTAGTTTAGGTCTAGGAACCATTTACATAGTGCCTTTACGTGGAAGGACTGATCTTACTACCAGAGTATGGGTTTGAAGTTTAGGTATGATTTTGCATTCCATACTCACACACACACTAGCATACAACATGGCATTTCATCCCAAACCCTAACATACATCTATAATGCTTCTCATATCATCATAAACTCTAGCATACATCTATCATGGTAATCCACATCAAACCTAGCACACATCTATCATGGTAATTATCTTATCCCATCCAAGGCAACAAGCAAGCAAGGTATCTTAAAGTCAACAACATAATAGCAATCAAACAAACATGTTTATCATATTGAAAGCATAGCACATGGACTTTGCATATACACATTCATCAAGGGAATATTAAGGCCATATAACAAACAAATGCATGACTCACCTTTACTTATCTCGCTGCACCATAGTACCTATGCATCAATGCATGGACATTTAAATGCATGTTCATGGCATATCAAAGCAAGAAATAGAAAGAAACCCTAATCTAGCATGTTAAAGGCAAACAGACAATCACACAAAGAAACAGAGACTTAAAAACATAAAAGAAGGTCAAAATAGAGGCATGTTATTTGGGAAAAAAAGAAAAAGAAACAGAAGCAGAAAACTCAAATTAGGGATTCTAGGCATGAGTATGTGTGCACATACATAGGCCTGCGTACATAGGCCAATTATATGCGTACGCATACTTCGAGCTAGCATATGCATACTTTGAGCAAGTGTACACATGCAAGGAGCATGCGCACGCAGATATGCCCTGAACCCTAACCTAAGAATATAGAAACACATAAAACAGAGCAAAACTTAAAACTAGCAAATCTAACAACCTAACATGCTTTAAAATAGCAAACTACCTAATCCTAGGTTACCTAAACATACCAAAATATAAACAAAGCAAGAATTCAAGAATAAAACAGTATTAAAACAAAGAAATGAAAAGAAAAAGGTTAGAACTCAATACTTCAAACAAGAAGCTTTTCAAGCTTGATTTTGACCGTTCCCCTTAGTCAATCTATTCACAATCAAATACAAAAGTGATTTGTAATCTTAAAACTTGAAAATCAAGACCAGAAAAGGTCCCAATCAAAAGAAAATTGACTTAAGGATGTTTTGTGAAAAACTCTCTCTTTGATTCGCTATTTCTAGTGAATCTTAGGTTTTCTCTTAAGATTTTCTGTGTGTTTTGAAAAAGTACCATGTGGCTTATTATATTAAGAAAATAGGGGTTTGGAATAACTCCTAGACGATGTGGTATTCATTCCAAACCTCAATCTTTAATGTAGAAAATTTGCATTTCATAACTTCTGGAATCCTAGCTGCATACGCAGGCTCGTGTTTGCGTATGCATACATCAAATTTGTGTACCTATACGCGTGTATGAGTACACAATCCTAGTGTTCCCATGGTCTTTATTTTCCAAAAATAGCTTTATTTTATTCGTAAAAGAGTTATATTTTCCATAAAATCTTCCTCAAGTCAATTAATAATCTGATCGAGCCCTAGACTAACCTTCGGCTGTAGAATTTTACCATCATTGGGGAATGAAGGCCCAAGTCAAAAAGGGTACAAAATGCGGTGTCTACAAGTGGCCAACCCCAAAGATAGTGAGTGATGTGTGGAGTTTCATGGCCTAGAAACCTTTTACCAAAGGTTTGTTCAAAATTTTAGTAGCATAGTAGCCCCTATCACAGCATGCTTAAAAAAGGGGAAATTCTGTTGGAGTGAGGCAACAGAACAAAGTTTTACATTGATCAAGGAAAAAGTGAGTACTACCCCAGTTTTAGCCCTACCTTATTTTGAAGCATTGTTTCAAGTGGAGTGTGATTCATCAGTTGTTGGAATTGTTGCAGTATTATCATAGGAAGGTATGCAGCTTTCTTCATTGAAAAACCTTTTGAGTCCTGAAGCAAGTGGTCTACATATGAGTTGGAGTTATATGCTTTGGTGTGAACTTAAAGCACTAGGAGCACTACTTAGTCTAGAGAGAGTTTGTGTTGTATACAGATCATCAAGCTTTGTAATTTATTAATAGTCAAACTATTATCAATAGAATGCATACCAGGTGGGTTGCATACATACAACATTTTTCATTTGTCCTTAAAGCACAAATCTGGTGTTAATAACAAGGTAGTAGATGCAGTTAGTCGACAAGTTTCTTTGCTGGTAATATTCTGATTAAAGGTCATTGGGTTTGATTATCTAAAGGAGCTATATAAGGAAGATGGGGATTTTGGAAGGGTTTGGAGTCAATGTCAGCAGACTGAATTTGTTGTGGATGGCATACACCTTCAAAATGGCTTTCTCTTTCGAAGGAATCAACTATATGCCAGGCAAGATGTTGGCAATCATGTGAGGAAGTGCCCTATATGCCAAGCAACTAAGGGGCAGTCTCAAAACATTGGTTTGTACATGCCACTATTGGTTTCTCAAGCACATTGGGAGGATTTGTCCATGGACTTTATACTAGGTCTCCCTTGAACCTAACGAGGTGTGAATTTTGTTTTTGTTGTGGTTGATAGGTATTTGAAGATGTCTCATTTCATAGCATGTAGAAAGTCCTCAAATGCCATTAAAGTAGCCAATCTGTTCTTCAAAGAGGTAGTGCATTTACATGGTATGCCCAAGTCCATTACCTCTAACCATGATACCAAGTTCCTCAATTACTTTTGGAGGACTTTGTGGAGGTGGTTTGACACATCCCTTAATTACAACAGCACTAGTCATCCTCAGACCAATGGCAAGACAAAAGTAATCAACCAAACCTTACGTAATTTGATCTGGTGTATTTATGGAGAGAAGCCCTAATAGTGGGATCTTACATTGTCTTAAGCCGAGTTTGCTTACAACAACACTATTAGCAGGAGCACGGGTAAGTCCCTTTTTGCTATTTTCTATTTCGTGCCCCTAAAATGCGCTTTGGATTTGGTACCCTTAACTAAGGTTCCAAGATTGAGCCAAGTTGCAGAAGATATGGATGACCACATTCAGGCTGTGCAAGAAGAAGTTAGGCAGAAACTTAAGGCTTCGAATGCTAAGTACAAGGAAGCTACTGATAAGAAGAGGTGTGAGAAGATCTTCAATGTTGGGGATTTAGTACTAGTCTACCTTCAGAAGGAGAGGTTTCCTATTGGTACTTACAATAAATTGAAGGATAAGAAGTATGGGCCGTTTCAGATTACTAAGAAAATCAACAACAATGCCTATGTGGTAGCTCTTCTGCCAGAGATGAACATTTCATCTACCTTCAATGTTGCTAAATTGTATGATTACCATCCTCATAATGAGACAAATAGTGGGAACTCGGGATTGAGTCCTTTACAAGTGAGGTAGACTAATATAGAACAGACAACATAGGCATTCCTAAAGTAGCATAGGCATTGGAAGTCATGAGGCAAGATCAAGGGGGGGGGGGTGCCAGTAGAGGCCAATAGGGTGACGGTATCGGAATTGCATGAAATCTGGTAGGTTGAAGGAAAACGAAATTCTAATCAAAACTTGAAATCACTTAAGCGTCACCTAAATTTAGCAAATTCCTTTGTTAAGGCCCCGAAAACAGTATTTTTGCTATTTATAATAATATTTATTTTTCCTTAATAACTTTTAGTTTAAAAGTCAGAATAAGGTCCCGTCTATTTTGAGACGTCTCTTAGAGACAGTATTTTCAATTTCTACAATTATCTAAAAAATTTTCTTTTAGGAAAAAATTACCATTTTGCCACTTAATTACATGATTAGCACGGATTAGGGTTTCTAGGCGTTTCCTTGCTGCCCTAGGGTTTCTTTTACTATTCAAATATATTGTAGCCTTCAAGGCAGTTTAGTTTTCAGATTTATAAAAAAAATATAGACTTTGTCTATTTCTCTTTAGTGGATTCCAGAACCCTATCACCTTGTGGTTCAAGGGACCCCTCGTGGATTCGAGGTTTTCATTCAGAAGCTAATGTGTTTAGTTTCTTTTCCATTCAGAAAGCAACGTGTTTGTTTTCTTGTAGCTTCCGTGACATCACATGCATAAACACACACATACATATTTCAAAATGATACACCAATATTAATTAGTTGTGGGCACAAGGGAGTACACCTTGGCCTTGGGTTGGACAATGGCAGAGGGTAAAAAATGGAGTCACCACCTAGATTAGGTCTAGCAACCATATTGGGCCCTTTAGGCCACTCACTTACATACATAAGTCTGCATACCAGATTATGGGTTCAAAGTTTAGGTACAGCTTGGGAAGGTGTTAGGCATCCAAGACCACCTAGCTTGTGCCGACCTCCATTATGTGTTGCTAGGCCATATTTAGATAAATAAGTTATTAAAAAATTCCTAATTCTTAACTTAAACATTCATCATGTACTTCAATAAAATAACACACACAACATATTAAAGATCGCATCATAACATAAAAGGAAACAAATAAAACACATTTAAACGAATATTATATTAAAAAGGAAAAGATAACAATTAAATAAAACACACAAGGAAAGAAAATAAAATAAACCAAACATGGCAAGAATACTCAAACAAATATGGAAAACAATTAAACACAAATAATTAACCTAAACAAAGTCAAGCAGAATGAAATAGCACAAGGAAAAATGATTAAAATAAAAAATAAGATTTTTGTCAAATCTGAGTTCGTGGTGAGTAGGCATACTCAACTATGCATACGCATGGGCATACTTAATGATGTGTATGCATCCTTTAGCACAAATTCAAAAAATCACATTTTTATAGATTTAATCAAACAAAGATATAAACAAATAAGCATGTTAGAAACCCTAAAAATTAAACTAGCATAAACCAAATAACACAAAATATTATCATAACCAAATAACCATGGAACAAATCAAACAAATATACTAAACTAACATAAAATAAATAAACATGTTAAACTTTACATAAAACCAAAATAATGAAACAAGAACAACCAAAATATATTATAAACAATCTAAAATCATATTAACACATATCAAAAGAATAAAAAACAATAAGCAAATCAAATATAAAAATAGAGAAACTATATTAAGAACTCATGTGAATCATATTAAGCAATGGAGGAGTTTATGGGAAGAACACTCACCTTACTTAAAATTATGATTTTGGAGTTTGTTTAATCGACCTCTCAGTACCTACAACACAAAGATTAGATGGATAGAATAAAGAAATTAAAGAACACAATAGTTTTTAGGAATCACAACTCAAGAACAAAGTTTAATTGAAAAATATTTTGAGTTATCAAATTAGAACATTAGTTTCTGCCTTAGAACTAACTAAATAGAGGTTTTTTTATGATTAAAAAATGTGCTTAGGTTTGTTTGGGAGTTTAGAAGAGATGAACTAGGGTTTTAGAAAAGATGAACAAAGTTTAATCAAAACTCTCTTTAGCTAGGGTTTTGATTGGAGACATAAGGTGAGTATTTATAAGTTAAAATTAGGATTTTCGAGGCTTTTTAGAGGTTTTTGGACGTTCCTAAAGGTCTAGGGGCTGGCCCACATCAAAGAATGATGTTTTGGGCCCTTAAAAATGAAGTTCTACTGCCTAGAAAATGAGTGTGCATACACATCTTTCGAGTGTGCGCACGCACACTTATTCATGCATATGCATACCCTAATTCTTGACAGCTCTGATGGCCTAATTTCGAACCGTCATAACTTACTCAATATAAATCCAAATTAGGCAAAATTTGTGTTTGAATTGAAGCTCAGGATGTCTACTTTCCAATGAAATAAACCTCACTCAAAATGTTTTGTGGATCAAAAGTTATGGTTAAACATTGAGCTAAGGTCATTTTTCATTATTGTTTTCAAAGCGATTTAAGTATTTTTGAGTTGTGATTACTTCAAAACTATTGTGAACTCTTTAATTATCCTTGGTTGACATATGTCAAGCTCATAATTGGGCCCGGCCCCTTTGGCCCAAAGATTTTTTTTACTTGTTATATTTTTCATTTTTGTAGTTGGGCCTCCCTCTTCCAAAACCTTAAGCTTCTCTCATCTCCAATCAGCCTAGCTAGCCTAGCCCAACTAACAACTATCCAACCCTAAAACTCAACAAAAACAATAAAAGCATTCACAATGGTGATTGTATCATAGAAAATAATCTATTTTACTACCAAAGAACCAAAAAACAATGTGTTATTTGAGAAGCTAAAACTAAATTTTTTGCAACTATAATAAACTGGTATAATACCAGTTGACTGTAGCAAGTTATTAAAAAAAATACAATATTTTATTAAGATTCTCCTTATTCCTTCAATTAAAATTTGCTCTCTTCCTTTATTATTTTAATGAGTTATTTATATTACTTTAAATGAAGTAGTATCAAAATAGAACATTTGATGTTAGGTGTATTGTAAAATAAGGTGGTAAAATAGATAATGTAGCCTTTTGAGGTGCTAAAAACTAAATTTGTTAGCACCACTACTATGAATGCTCTAACTTATATATATATATAAAAAAAAAAAAAAAAAAAAAAATCCTAGCCATCCTAATATTAAAAAACAATATTATTTTATGTTTTTTTTTTTTTTGGTAGATGATTGCATCTTAATGTATTAAGATTTTGTTTATTTATAATTTTTTAATACTATATGAATGTTTATTTGGAGTAAATATATATATATATATATATATATATATATATATATATATCACATGCAGTCAAGCTTAATTTGTGAGAGTGCATCTTGGCTATTAAAACTTGATTTGATGATAACTTCCAATCATATGGTTTGATTGAGGCTTATGACTAGTAATTTTGATCGTTACAACATCAAGATCACTTTGATGAAACAAAATATTAAGGATCCAATGGCCAAAATTAAGTAAGATGCTTATTTCTAAGGTAAAATCATTCTTTTACCCTCTATGTGAGATTAAATATGGATTGCAAAATAGAGAATCAACATATGTGTAGTCCTATTTCAACGCTGCCCCCGGGGGGAGGGGGAGAGAGGTTATCATGTGATGTGACGAAATCTGCCATTGAGTTATAGATACACTAATTTATTCCACATATGACGTTAAGTTACTATATAATCAAACCCTCTTTGTATATTTCAAGCTACAAAAACCATACAGAGTATATATATGCAAGTTACACAAGCATATTTTACTCATACTTCTATTCTCCCTTTCTCTATTTGTACATGTCTTTAATTTCAACATAGGCTCGTTCAACCTTTACTCGACATCACCTACCTTTTCAAATCTCAAAGTTGATCTCACAAATCAGGTTTTGAGCATTCATGCTCTCAAAGTCTCAAATTCGAGTCGACTCTGAGCATTCATGCTCTGTCACGCGCCACTAGGATGTGCACTAAATTTTTTCATAAAAACCACAATTCTCTCCAAGCATTCATGCTCAAGATATTATTTCTTATATCTATTAGTGCACGTGTTACTACATTAAAAATTTAAAAATTATGACAATAGATAGTAGATACACAATTAAATATTTATTTGAATCATAAAATTGATCAATTTGAAATGGAGAGAATCCTTCTCATTTTTGTTTAATTTAACAATTATAATGTGGTATATTAGTGATCTTAATATAAAATCAGGTCAAATTCCACAACCTATGAAGTAAAATACAATTTCTTTTTCCAAACCGTGGCAAATTTAAAAATTTGAACCCAAAAACTAATTTAAAATTAAAATTCACAAACTTTATTAAATGGGAAAAGTAACTTACTAAAATCGATCAATTGCAATTCCTGCATTGAAACCTTATAAATCTACATTCTGATTCAGATAGGTGGCACAAGTATCTTTTAAGCAAATTCTTGACAAATATGCAAACCCTACAACTAGGTATCCATAATAAGTAGGTACACTTATGGTGATCATCCAAACACTCAAAAAGTAAAATCTTTGTGATCTTGGTTAACAAAATTTAAAGTCTTGTAAACAAATTTAAGATAAACAAATAATAAATTCAGCTATGAAACAAAAAATGAGAAAGAAGTACAAGCTTGATATATTGTCATACTCATATATCGATAAGTATATTGTTAGTTCAAACATTTTGTCTGAGGCCGAAGCCATACTATTTTCTTAGGGGGGCAATGGGTAAAACTCAAGATATATTTTTTATTAATAGAAACAGCATCAAATACTCATGCAAAATATACACTCAACAACCCATATACTGCATTAGATTAGCACTTAATACATTGTCGTTTGCACAAAATGAAGATAACTACAATTCTCCCAAAAAAAAAAAAAACTACAACACTCAAACGTGGCCTGAAAAGCAAAAAGTGACAGACAAACGACTTGTATCACACACAACTTAAACGCACCCATAACCTTTTTTCTAATCAGTGCTTGACCCTAGAACTATTCATTTAGAAATACGTATAAGTATACCTTAAGTTGTAGCGTTGGGGTTGTCCGAGAAGATGTCTCGACTTGCGCCAGTGACACTCTCAGAACTATTAATTGTAGATGGCTCATTACCAGTATCCGAATCCAACACGGGTCCAATATTGTGAAAGTTGTTTTGTCGGGGAGCAACAGCGCCAGCTGGGCCAGAAACATGAAACGATCTCACTTCCTGATAGGTAATATCAGCATTAGGATTGATTTTCTCCTGTTCGGTGTCCGCATTTTGTTGCAGCTCCAATGCAAACTCGAGCCTTTCCATCACATCGTTCATCGTAGGCCGTTGGATCCCCTGATCACGCACACAATTCTCTGCGATCTCTACGTAGACCTTGAAACATTCTGGCGCAATCTTCCCCTTTAGATATGGATCAATGATCTCATAAATGGTACCATTTCCAATGCATTTCCGAGCCCAGCTGGCTAGATGCAATTGCTCTTGCCCAAGTTTTGTATTCACAGCCTTTCGTCCACATAACACTTCCAACAACACCACACCAAACGAGTATACATCAGTTTTCTCAGTCACTTGCTGACGCCTTGCATAATCAGGATCCAAATATCCTGGTGTACCCTTAACAATGGTCGTAACAGCAGTTTGATCCAAACCCATTTTGGACAACCCAAAATCCGAAACCTTAGCTGCCCATTTATCATCCAATAGAATATTGGTGGCCTTCACATCACGGTGGATAATAGGATTCTTCATGCATGTGTGGAGGTAGTGCAAACCACATGCCGACCCGAGGCATATCTCGAGTCTTTGTTTCCATGTTAGAGGATCGTTTTTGGTGTCAAAGAGATGCTCACTGAGGGTTCCATTTGTCATGTATTCGTAGACAAGGATCATCTCACCCTCATCATTGCAGTATCCAATGAGAGAAACAAGGTGGCCATGACGAAGTTGGGAAAGCATCTCGATCTCAGTTCTGAACTCTCGATTACCTTGTCGAGACTCGGGGTTCAAGCGCTTGATTGCCACAATCACAGTACCATCGTCGATGAAACCCTTATATACATAGCCAAAACCACCTCGGCCGATAATCAGTTCTTGGTTGAAGTTGTCGGTTGCTGTTCTGATTTCGTCTATTGAGAATTGGCGGCATAGTTCTTCAGGTAATGACGAGGCTTTCGTCCTTGTTGACTTTCCTTTGTATGGATCACGCCAGCACCAGCACTTTGATAGTGAGTAGTAAGAACCATAGCGCTTAGACTTCCTTAGTTTCAAGAGAACCACGCAACACACTGAAGTGAGTACCACTAAGAAGCCCACACCACTTCCAATGGCAATGAATATTGTTTTCTTTGCTTTGGACTCCTTGATTGTTGAGGCATCACGTGGAGTGGGAAGCATTTCACTAGGTCCTGCAAGGTTACCAGTTTGGTCGCTCAGTTTGAACACTTCCACACCGTTTAAAATCGCATCGTCGAAAAAACTGTCAGTTACACTTACAGGGTGTAGATCAATGGAGAGAATATGGTTGTCCTCATTTCCCTTCTTTTGGATCATTACTACGTAGTCCTTGTAAATTGGCGTATCGCGACTCTCAGTCCACCCAATTACATCCGCATCGAGTTCAGCAAACTGATAGTCTATATCAATAACGAATCGCCTGTCGCCTGGGTTGTTTATATTGAAGTCTATTTCACAGAAATGGAGCCTCACCAGGTAACGGAATCCTGAATCAACTTGTAATTCCCATGTCAAATTCGACTGCTTGTTCAAGTTTCGGTTTGTACCCATTGTCCTTGCAGACCGATAAACAGCATCTGGTGCTGTGTAATTTTTTATTTTTGTATAGATGGGTTTCAAAGATGAATTATGAGGAATTACGAATTCTGTACCACTCCAGAAATACTTGTTATCCTGCAACCATTCTCTAAACATGCCAGTGTCTTCTGTTGGTGGTATCGAGCTCCCACCCACGTTTAACCGATAAATCTTCTCGAGTGCCATGTTGTAGTCTATGTAGAACGTTGTTGAACTTTGGCCGACTATGGGTGCACCTTTTGGACTGTAGTACAGCTCATCAGGCATGGACACGATCTCAATTCCATTAATGAAAGCATAGAAATTAATAGTAGTGGTCGAAAAAGGGATGAAGGTTAAATTCAATTTTTGATTCTCTTCGACGTTGATGCAGAACTCTTTTACAATTTGCGAAGAATCAGCAGAAATAACGGAAGCAGTGAAGTTTCTAAGTAAGGTGAACGAACCTGATTTGACAGTGAAAAAGGCCTTAGATCCACCAACACCTGAGGAAATGACTGGGCTAAAGTGCAACCGAACGAATTTCGGGCCAGCGGGGAGTGGAAATACGTAGGTGAATTGAGAATAAGATATACGTGCAGTGGTGTAGGGGGCTTTTATTTCGATGCCTTCTTTTGGGGCTTGAGAGGTATTAGATTTGAGATTAAGTTCTTCTTTGGGAAAGAACTTGGACTTAAAGTCCCCAGTCCAGTTGCGCCCATACCTATCTATCGATGTGGCTGAAGTGGCACTGCCACAGTCGAGGGTAATAGCAACAATAGGGACATAACAAGGAGGCGTGGAAGAAGGTGTGATATGATAAAGAAGGGAAAGGAAGAATAAGCAGAAGATGGAAACGATAGGTGCGAGCACCGACAGATTCCTCATCATGGGAGCTTAGCAAGAGTCCAATTGAGGGAAACAAAATAAATAATTGAGAGGAAGAAAAGCTGCTTTTATACCTACTTAATAAAGGTACATAACACCATTATTGAGTTTATATGATCAAACTATTTTTTTTTTTTTTTTTTGAATAATAATGGCGGTTTAGTAATGTTATTCTAATAATTTTATTTATATTTTTTAAAAATACATATAAATGAAAAAATATATGAAGTTTAAAATATCATACCAAACGGCTTTTGAATGGACTGTCTTAGTGAGACCTCGTCTTGCTTTTTAGAGTCAGTCATAAACATAGAAAGTTTTCTTTATTATTAATTTTCAATCCTTATTCCTTTATTATAGCCAGACATGGTGTTCCCACAAAATAGGGATCTTTTATACGTTGAATGCAGCCATTAGTTTCATACTTTAGAAAAATTATACAATTTTTAAAAGAGAGGCCCACTAATTATTTAGCTAAAAGTAATTTAAAACTTTGAAATTATAAACTTCTATTATTATTATTATTATTATATATAGTAACCTTTCATAAATAACAATCTGTCTACCATTGAGAATTTGTCATCTTAGCAATTGTGCCAAAAATCATGAAAGAATTTGAGTAGGTAGACTTCTTGTTTTTTTTTTTTTTTTTTTTTTTTAAACCATCATGCTAAAGAACTAGCGAGACTCGTACCTCCAACTTGTGATTGGCTCAAATAACAACCTATAATGACTTAATTAAGCTTATGGTTTGTGAAAAATTTTATTTAGACATGATATATATTATAGAATAAAAGTTGGGTAGTACACAATGGTTTCTTCAAGTGGATATTCTAATTGATTGCCATATGTACAACAACTTTTACTATTATTGTAATCCCATAACTAAAAAACTTCTGAAAAGAAAATATTTCTTAGTAAAAATGTTATCACCACTAAAGTACCAATTTTTTTTAGTTAACAATTTTGTAAAATAAAAAATCATATATAAATTAAAAAAAATATTTTAAATAAATATCAAATTTTATTAAATTATCAGCGATAGGATCACACTTTATTTAAAATAATAATAAAATATTGAAAATATTTATCAAGAAATGAATGATTGGATCGACCGGGAGGCAAATGCCGAGGATGACGATCATGAAGATACTAATGAAATGGTCTTGGAAAAGCACTCAGTATCTCAGATTCTGGTTTGTGTGTAATTTATTTTCATTTTAATTTTCTTTTTTATGCATTAAGAAAAACGCTCTAGATTAAAATTTTCATCATATATGTAATTTTTAAATTGTTGCTTAATTGGCATAAAATATATTGCTATGAAGTGTTGAATTTAATAAAGATATGATGCTAAACTCATAATTTTCACCGTTCAATATGAACTTTTCATATCAATATTTTATGTAAAACTCAGTGTATCTTACTATATACAATAACATCTCAGTAAATTCCTAATTTTTCAAACATTTTTAGATCAAACAATCTAACATCCACTCCCACCAGTAAGCCACAAACAATCATCCAACCCATGCAGTCAAGAGGAGCCGTCAGAGACTTTGCTAGAGCTTCCATTAATGTGGTGGTCGTGACCCCAAGGTTGGATTTTTTTTCTTGAAGATATCCCCTCAATTTAGGGAAATTATTGTGTACTTCTGGAGTACCATAAATACGTACTCCTTTCTCTCACATGAATGGTGAGTCTTACTAATTAAATTCATGGTGGGACCCATCATTCATGTGAGAGGGGGGAGTACACATTTATGGTACTCCGGGAGTACCTAATAATTTTCCCTCAATTTAATGTAGCTAGTAGAGCTTGAGGAATTAAGGAGACTCATTCGCACTAGCAAGTCTGTACTTAACTGTGTAGTATACAAAATTTTCAAAATTCCTTATGCCCAGAACATGCCTGTTGAGAATATATTCTAGTTTTGCCAAGATAAATAGAAAGGTGGGAGAAAATGGGCAAATGCCCATTTAAAAAAAAAAAAAAAAAAATATATATATATATATATATATATATTCTAGCATTTTGCCCCATTTCCCAAACTAATTAAGGAAATGCTCATGTTATAACTCGATTGTGCAAAAATCGAGTTTCAAAACGCCACTATAGGATCTTTAAAACGTCACTATAGGTATGGGGCGATTAAAATTAAAAAAAAAAAAAAAAAAAAAAAAATTGCATAGAACTCGAGTTCATGGAGCTCGAGTTTCAAAACGCCGCTATAGGATCTTAAAACGCCACTATAGGGCTCCAGAATTTTTTTTTTTTTAATGTTTAATTTGTTATAACTCGACTTTCCAAAAATCAAGTTTTAAACTAAAACTTGATTTTTAGAAAGTCGAGTTTTAAAAGAGGGGCATTTCCCTAATTAGTTTAGGAAATATGGCAAAACGCTAGATTGTTTTTTTAAAAAGGGCAGAGACCAATTTTCTCTTGGAAAGCTGCTTTGCCTTTCTCTTGTTTCAATGTTCAGTAGCTATAGAAAGATTGGTAAGTTGTGAAAATATAATTGAAACATATCCCATTATTATTATTATTCAGCATGTATAAATCACAAAATGAAAAAAAAAAAACATTTGTACAAACAGTTAAAAACATAAAAGATTAATGCTAGGACACCCATTCTCACACCTTGATGATGTGTCAACTATTAATTAGATTTCAACTTTTTCAAGTACATGCGGTGGACCTATGTGAAAGTGGTGAAATTCTAATAGAAGTTAACACATAAGCATAGTGTGGGAAGAGTAATTCTTGAGTACTCCCGGAGTACGGAGAACGATGCTACCTTCTCTCACATTCATGATGGGGTCTACTCATTAAATTCATGGTGAGATCCACCAGGAATGTGAGAGAAGGGAGCACAATTTCTTTGTATTCCGGGAGTATCTAAGAATTTTCCGTGTGGAAGAGTAATTCTTAGGTATTCTCGGAGTACGGAGAATGATACTCCCTCCTCTCACATTCATGATGAAGTCCATTAATTAAATTCATGGTGAAGTCTAAGAGAAATTATACAGTTCTCTGGTGGACCATGTCACTTGTCCATGATTCTACTAAAAGACTCCTACTTGTTTAAAATTGCTGAGTCATTAATCAGTTTCTATTTTTTTTTTTTTAAATTCTAACACAGCAATTTTAAATATGTGGAAGTCTTTTAGTGGGATGATGGACCACGTTACTTGACCACCATGAGGATCTTATAATTTCTCGAAGTCCACCATGAATGCGAGAGAAGTGAGCACCATTTCTTCATACTCCTTATCATTACTCGAACATTCCAAATTCAAATTCAAATCTAAGTTTCTATATATATTTTTATTGAAAGTTCCTATATTTTTAACTGGGTTTCAAGCCTTTTATCAAAGAAAAAAAAAGTCAATCCCTAGTTTGTGGCCACCACACAAATGGCAATTTAGGTAGTGTTTTTGTTGGCGGCTTCAACCACACTGCTTGGCGGTGTCTCTAGTGGGTTGGGGGTTCCTTGGTGGCTAAGCGGTAGAAGAATGAGATTTTAGTCTGATCAATGACTTCAAATGTTTGGGAAATTGGCTATGAATGAGTAATTATTGTGTGTGACAAGTATTATTCTTTAAGTTGTAAAATGCTGATGTGTCATATTGATATTGGAGAGTGTAAATAGAGGCTTTTGCACTCAGTCCTTACTGAATTAAAACTCTTAAGAAAGACAATGTATTTTTACAAGGTGTGGATGAAAGTGTAATAAAACAAATCTACGGCATTTCTGAAGAAGTGACTGATTTGATAAAGTTTTCCCTTGAGTTAGCAAAATGTTTTCTTTGTTTATATTGGATGTCTGGTGAGTGAAAAAAATGCAGCTTGACTTTGAATTCATTACCTTTGTTAATCAATGGAGCATTTTTTTATAAGACAAAATTTATTTACAAAATTAGTTGTAACCTTAGGTTACAACTTTACTCAATATTTTTTTACTAAAAGTGAATTTTGACAAATCTACTATAGGATTACATTTTTTTTCTTATATTTTCCATGCTTGCAAAATTTCTAGAAAATTAAAAATCAATAACTACTTCATCAATAAATTGTTTAAATTGCAAGTTTTTATAATTTAAAATTATGCATAAAATATAAACTTATAGATTATATGGTAAATAATATCTGATTAACACAATATTTGACATGTGTATTAAGAGCATAAAGAACATGCAATTCAATGGTTAGATTTTCAAAATATATTGTAATGTTTATTTTATTTAAAAAGATTGTAGTCTAAGGCTTCGTTTGGGAGTTCATAAAGGAATGGAAATGAATGAAATAGAATAATCATAAGGGAATGAAATGTATTAAAACAAGGGAAATTAATAGAAAAGAAAGGAATTGAATGAAATTAAGTAACCTTATTTGGATGTTTTAAAATAAATGAATGGAAGGGAATAAAAATGAATAGAATGTTAGTATAGCTTTGTTAGGGACTAACATAGAGGGAATGGAATAGAATTATTTTATGACAATATTACTATTTGACCCCTATTTTAAAATAAAGGATTGAATATATAAGGGTATTTTGGAAGTTTTAGTAAAAAAAAATCATTAAATTTGATTCCATTCTCTCAAATTCCTCCTAATTTCAGGGGGAATGAAAATTTGAGATTTCAAAAGAATAGAGAGAAATGAGTGCTCCCTCCTTCCTGTTTCATTCCATCCCACTTAAACTTCCAAATAAGGGAATGGAAGTCCATTCACTCCATTAAAACTCTCAAACAAGGGATGGAAGAATATTCTAAAATTATTCTTTTCATTCATTTCCATTCCAATCCATCCTCTCCTCCCAAATGAGGTTTTAGACTACAACAAATTTTGTAGCTAAATTTTGTCTATTCTGATAAGGCATAATATCAATTTGGTTTATAGTTATATAATTACCTCTCTTTTTTTTTTTTTTTTCTTTCTTTTTTTGGTTGAGAAGTTATATAATTACCTTATTATACTAAACATCACTGGACTTAATTACTAGTATAGACATAGAATTTTGTGATTATGAAAGGAAAGGAAACTGAAAATGAATATTGTGATATTGTGAATTTTATTTTATAAAAGCATTGATCTTAATCAGCATGAATATTATGATAAAATAAATATTGTGATATTATGAATATTGTCTTCTTTTTCCTTGACAATTTAGTTGGATGTAATTTTGGTTTCCAACTATCACGTTACTAAACTAGTTAATATTAAATTTATGATTAGAAAAGACTAAACATAACTCTAATTTCATTTTGGAATATAAAATAAAAAGTTATGAGAGAAATAATACAAGCAATTTAGGACAACAAAAAAGATAAATGATCACATGCTACTACTATAAAATTATGTATGTTATGATGAATGCATTAATTAAAATATGCTAATATTTTTTGATACATTTTATGTGGGGGAGAGCGGAGATTTCAAATTGTAAACATTTTTGTTAGAAACACACAAAAATACGATGCATCTAGAAGTCATTGGTCCGCAAAGACTAATCTTAAACTAACTCAACTCAACAATTAAAAGTAATATATATATATATATATATATATAATTAATTGTATTAGTAGATTTCAGTTATAAAAAGTTTTTGCCCCAATTTTACTGTTTATTTATTTTTTCTTTTTGCTGTTGTTGTTGAGAAGGTCAGGATGTCTCAGTTATAACTTTGTTGCTTTTGTTTATTGAATTTTAGTTATTAAGAAAAAAAAAAAGATAAAGTTTAGTCAAGATAGCAGCCTTACGTGCTAAATTGTTTCGACGATAATATTTTCTAGAAAATGAAATATTTTTCAAAAAATATTTTCTATAAAACTATCTCATTTTCCTATGTTTAGTAGCAACCTTAAATAAAAATAAATAAATAAATAAAAAAACACAATTTTCTAACTTTTTTTATTTAGGGTCCGTTTGGATACAGCTGAAAACTGAAAACTAAAAAATACTGTAGCAAAATAATTTTTAAATGTGTGAATAATACCGTGGGACCCATTTTTAATGAAAAAGTTGGTGAAAAGTGAAATTTGTGAGTTCGTGAACAGTGCACAGGTGTGCACTGTTCATGAAAAAGTCAAACATTTCGGCTCCTAAAATAATAAAAAAGTAACTGAAACGCAAACATGCATCTGGGAGTTGCGCTTCCCAAATGCATACTTAGTTTACGGTAAAATAGAGTAGTTTTTCAAAAAAATTTAGGTGAAAATAATTTCTAAAAATAAGCGACACTCTTTTTTAACCAAATATAGTTTTTCTTTTTTCTTATTTTTTCTTGATGTTACTAAATCCTAATATATATATATATATATATATATATATATATATATTTTAACAAATTTTTTCATTAAACCAGCGTTTGAACTTTGTTTACTCTTCGTTTTCCTTGCCTCGCATTTCCTTGAGTAGTCCCATCACTTTTGGTTAAAACAACAAAGCAATCCACCAAAAAAGTTAGGCGAAAACATTATTTTGATCCCTACATTTTAGTAGCAGTCAATTTGATCACTACTATTTTCAACTTGCAACTAACTTGGTCTCTATTGTTAACTTACTAACGGAAAATGTATATGTGGCAAACGGTGTGCATTATTAGCACACTTGAGGCAAACATGGCTTATAAAATATTATTAAAAAAATATTAAATAACGTTAAAAAAAATAACATGTAAGCCAAAACAATATATAAAATATATCACACACAAAAAAACATAGTTTTCTCTCTCCACTGATTGTTCTCATTCTCCATTTCCCCAAATTTCAAATGATTCTTGCAAACTCCACCACCTTCTTTGCCTCTTCTTCCTTTTACCTTCTGTCATCAAATTATATTTCCTATTTCCTCTTAATAAGAGCATCTTTCATCAAATCCAAATCTCCAATTATCTTTGATTGATTATAAAGCTAAACAAAACAGAGAAAAGGAGTTTCAAATTCCAATTCAAAAGTCAAATGCAAAAACCACTAACAATAAACGGTAAAGGAAAATAGAATATGTACAAGCAACAGACATATATAGACAAACCTAAAATAATCTCCACTTCAGTCAAAATATTTGTTTTCCCTCATTTTCTCAGTAACCAAAAAACAAAAAACCCGAAGCCATATCTACTGGGTTTACCCAAAAAACACAAAGGAAAAAAGAAAAGAAAAGAAAAGAGAGATTAGAGAGGGGAAATGGTTGAGGCTCAGATTGGGCTCTCCTATTAGGCAAGTTAAAGGGGCACCATCTTGGCTGCAACAAACTACACCACTCCGTTGTATGCTATTTTTAATTTGATAATTTGGAGTGCCCGTGAGAACTTGAAAAATCTTAAGTAGTGGGGTGAAATCGAGAGTAGAAACAAAATTTGGAATTTGGGGAAATGGCGGAGAAGAACAAACGGGGAGAGAGGTATTTTTTTTACGTTATTTAATATTTTTTAATAATATTTTATAAGCCATGTCAGCCTCAAGTGTGCCAGTAATGCACACCGTTTGCTACATATGCATTTTCCGTTAATAAGTTTACGATAGGGACCAAATTGACTACAAGTTGAAAATAATAGGGACCAAATTGACTGATACCGAAATGTAGAGACCAAATTGATTGTAACCAAGGGCGATGTTACCTTAAGGCCAGGGGGTTCAAATGAACCCCCTAACTTGGCCAATTTTTTATTTATTTTTTATTTTTTTATATCTATATAATTTCTAATAAAAAATTTTGGAGTCCTTAAAATAAAATTTTGAACTCCTTGACCTTAAATATAAGTTTGAATATGATCATCTTAATGTTACTTTTACAATATTTTCACAATAATTTAACAATAAAGGTTAAGTGGCAAGTTGTAATTAGTTTTTATTATGACCCCCAACACCACTTTTTTCCTACCTTTAACAACTTGTCACTTGGGTTTTATTGTGAAATTGTTGTGTCAATAGCACAACTCTTAAAATATTTAATTTTATAAGAAAGAAAAAAAAAATGTTTCAAATTTTTGCTCATTCGTTAAAAAAAAAAAAAAAAAAAAAAAAAAATTTATTTTCCAGAACTTTGACTTACTTTTCCATTAATAGCAGAATAAAATTGTTTTTCCCTGCCCTTTTCTTCTTCATCAACAAAAAAAGTACACCACAGTTACAACTAACAGATTTTTATTTATTTCTGTGATTATTGCTTCGTTCTCTCTATCTTTCTTTTTTTCTTCTATACTTTCTTAGTTTTTCTCTCTTTTTGATCAAGGAGTTTGATAAATGCTCTATAGATTTCCAAATACAAGAAATCTTTTGTGCTTGCTCTAATTTTGAGAGACTGACCACGTGTATGGTTAGGAAGTCATACACTTTAAAAGTAATGTCGGAGCATTTTAATATTAATTAATTAAAATGAATAAATATTACAACATAAATGTAAAGATGAAGGAGTGAATATGGAAGATAAGAAGTTAGTGAAAATGTTTAATCCCACATTGAAAATAAGAGAGACTATTTTATTCTTTTTAATTTTGGTGATTAATGGGCTAACATGAATTGTCTCGGATATTGGGTTAAATACGTGCCCAAAGGGGTGGTGAAGGGTAGAGGTATCAAAAATGAAAATAAATCAGCCTCTTGGATCCTCCTACTTGACAGCCCATCAGATTAATATCCAGCAATTAATCTTGTAACACCCATTACATCAGAATAATGGACCTAATTAATCAGATTAATTTGGGTAGTAATTTTGTAAGGCCCATTGAGCCTATAAATAGACTCATTTAGACTCAATCCATGTTACTGCAATATACGCACACAAAAATAGAGAGGTTCTTGGCAAAGAAGGGTGTTCTTTTTTGTGGAGCTTTGGGCTTAAACACTTTGTGTAGAGGTTGTTTTAGCCATACGACATATGTTGGGCTGTTGTATCCAGGGGGAGACAAGTCAGAGAAAGTCTGCACCAGTTACAAAGTTTAGCCAACCAAGGGCTTGAATCTCCTTAAAGAGAGCGAGTGCTGCGCCTCAGTCCAAATAGTATTATGTAATTTTTCTCTCTACATTAATAATATTCAAAAGTATTATTCAGTTTCTTTTTGTGTTATTTCCATTATTATTGTGTTTGCACCAACAATTTTAAGGAGATTCAACACATGGAGCCTACACAAGAGAAACCAAATGATCTTGTTGGAAATCTTAACAAGCTCTTTCGCTTTAAGAGAGCCCACTTCAAGAGGTGGAAAGGAAAGGCCCTTCTTCTACTTGAGTCTTCTTAAAGTCGCCTACATCCTCACTGATAAGAATCCATCAAAGGTTTCTACCGATGAGATGAGTGAGGAAGAATATAGTCTCTATCAAGAAAAAATAGATAAGTATACAAAAAATGAATATAATTGTTGCTCTTATCTTTTGAATTGTCTTGTCAATCATTTCTATGATTATTATGATACAACTTATAATTCTGCCAAGAAAATTTGGAAAGCTTTACAAAGTAAGTATGATACTGAGGAGGCTGGTGCAAAGAAGTATGCTGCTAGTAGATTTTTCCGTTACCAAATGGTGGATGGAAAATCGGTGATGGATCAAGAACAAGACTTCCAAATGATTATGGTAGAATTGAGATCCAAAGGCTCAAAGATTGGAGACAATTTGGTGGTAGTTGGCATAATTGATAAACTACCACAATCTTGGAGGGAGTTCCAAAAGACTTTACGACACAAACAAAAAAAGACATCCTTGGAGACTTTGATCACACGCATCCGTGTGGAGGAGGAGGCTAGAGGACAAGATGCACTCGTGACATAGGAGAGCAATGGTAATTCCACCACAAAGGTAAACCTTATTTCAGCCAATAATAATATGCTCAAAAATCATTTTCCTAGAAATGGTCAATTGAAGCCTAAAAAAAGAGTTTTCAAAAATAATAATAGATCTCAAGGAAGGGGAAACCCGAATAAAAATGACAATAAGAACCAATGACCCCCTTCACAAGATCAATTTAATAGATCATGTTTTGTCTGTGGCAAGAATGGGCATATTGCTCGATTTTGCAAATTTTGGAAATGTGAATCTGTCTCGAAGGCTAATGTAACTGAAGAGCCTTTAGTGGCTATGATTACAGATATCAATATGGTGCAATATGTTGAAGGGTGGTGGGCAGATTCTGGTGCTAATAGGCACGTCTACTATGACAAAAATTGGTTTAAGTTGTACACTCTTTTTGAAGAAGAAAAAACTGTTATGCTTGGTGACTCTAGCAAAACCAAGGTTCTTGGGAGTGGTGAGGTTGAATTGAAATTCACTTTTGGACGTGTGCTAACATTAAAAGATGCACTTTACACTCCGTCCACGAGGAAGAATTTGATGTCAAGTTTTTTGCTTAACAAGGCTAGCTTTAAGCAAACTATGGAATCTGATAATTATGTAATCACTAAAAAAGAATTATTTGTGGGTAAGGGTTATGCTTGTGATGGAATGTTTAAATTGAATGTTGAGAATAATAAAGCATCTACTAGTTCAGTTTATATGCTTTCTTCTATTAATTTTTGGCATGCTCGTTTGTGTCATATAAATAGTAAATATGTGGGAATCATGAGTAGTGTAGGATTAATTCCAAGACTATCAAAAGATTTTGAAAAATGTGAAACTTGTAGTCAAGCTAAGATTGCAAAAAAGCCTCATAAAAGTGTTGTAAGAAATACCAAATTGCTTGAGTTAATTCACTCCAATTTATGTAGGGAATTTTAACTCGTGGAGGAAATAGATATATTATCACTTTTATTGATGATTTCTCAAAATATACAACTTTTTATTCGTTGAAAATAAAAATGATGCTTTTGAAAAATTTCAAGATTTTTTAAAAGAAGTTGAAAATCAATTTGATAGAAAAATAAAAAGAATAAGAAGTGATAGAGGTCGTGAGAATGAATCAAGTGCATTCAATTCATTTGTTTAGTCTTTGAGAATTATCCATGAAACTACTACACCATATTCACCTGCTTCTAATGGTGTGGCTGAAAGAAAAAATAGAACTCTAGTTGAGTTAACAAATGCTATGTTAATTGAATCTGGTGCACTTTCACATTTTTGGGGTGAAGCTATTTTAACTGCATGTCATGTTTTGAATAGGGTGCCACATAAAAAGTCACATACCACATCTTTTGAGATGTGGAAAGGGCATAAGCCAAATTTGGGATATTTGAAAGTATGGAGTTGTCTTGCTTATGTAAGGCTTACTGATCCTAAAAGACCTAAATTAGGTATAAGAGCTACTATCTGTGCTTTTTTTGGTTATGAGATTAATAGTGTAGCCTATAGATTTTTTGATCTTGAAAAAAAAATAATTTTTGAATCTGGTGATGCAATTTTTCATGAAGAAAAATTTCCTTTTAAATTGAAAAATAGTGGGGGTGAAGAAAATATTTTGTCACAATCTAGTTCTTCTACTTCACATTTACAAATCAAGAAAATTTTGAAATGGAACCTAGAAGAAGTAAAAGAGCTAGGGTAGAAAAGTGTAGCTACTCCTTTTGATTCTAGTGTTCATTCATTTCCTATGAATAATGATAATGAGATTTTTAATCAAAAAGATTATGCTAGCATCATTGGTAGTTTGCGTTATGCTACTGATTGTACCGGACCTGACATTGCATATGCAGTAGGAGTACTTAGCAGATTTATTAGCAAGCTTAGTAGAGATCATTGGCTAGCTATTGAGTGAATCATGAGATATTTAATTAGTACCAAAAGCTATGGTTTATTTTATAAAAAGTATCTTGCTATGATTGAAGCTTTTAGTGATGCCAATTGGAATACTTTGTCATGTGATTCTCTCTCTACCACTGGTTATATTTTTACCTTAGGTAGTGGTACTATTTGTTGGAAATCTAAAAACAAACAATAATTGCTAATTTAACAATGGAAGCTAAATTAATAGCATTAGCTTCAGCTAGTGAAGAGGCAAATTGGCTTAGAGATTTTTTATATGAAATTTCACTTTGGGAAAAGCCAATTCCACCTATATTAATTCATTGTGATAGCACTGCCGCAATTAGTAGAGTTAAAAACCGTTACTACGATGGTAAATCCAGACCTATAAGAAGAAAGCACAGTACTGTGCGTTCTTATTTGAGTAGTGACATCATAACTGTGGATTATATTAAATCTAATGATAATCTTGCAGATCCATCTACCAAGGTCTTGGCAAAAGATAGAGTCTAGAATACATCGAGGGGGATGGGACTAAAGTCCATAAATTTATGAGTCATGTATGAGGATACCCAACCTAAGGATTAAAGATCCTGAGAATTGGGTTTAATGGGAAAAACGAATCATACGTTAATCGTAAGAAATGCACTAAATTTTTTAATTATTTATTTTGTAAATAATTTTTTAAATTGTTCATCCTTATGATGTAAGTGCATTTATCCTGTAATGTGGAAAGGTTAAGTATAAAACTCTTAATGAAATTTGTAACTCATATGAGTGGGGTGTCAAAATTACAGGAGCACTATTGACAAAATTTCACCTATGTGAGTGTGAGGGTGGGACCGCTCCCTATGAGATTTGGACTTAATCTCAAATACACTCATGAAACTGGAATCAGCACACGGCCATAAAGTGCTAGCTATAAAAGCTCATATCAACACCTGAGTTGTTATGTGTAAGTGGTGACACTTAATTTTCCTAAAGCAGTCCTAATTCAAGTTGGAGACCACTACTACTCTGGAGTTGAGATTGCTGTTTTACTAAGTGAAGGTTCAATGCAGAGTACACCTTCATGATGCATAGTGACTCGTCTTTGCTTGGTAATCTCTCTTTAACTAAAAAATTTAATATTAAAATGAGTGGGGGATTGTTGGATCATTTTAATATTAATTAATTAAAATGAATAAATATTACAACATAAATGTAAAGATGTGGAAGTGATTTTTTTTTTTTTTTTACAAGATAGAATTTCTACTCTAGCTTAATCTAAGTGTATATGTGTGTGAAGCTCTCTCCTGGAGACTTGAACCTTGGCCCTTACCCCCCCCCCCCACCTCACAAGCATTTATACTTGTGGAGTGACCACCACACCAAGGGTGCGCGGTGGTGATGTGGGAGTGAATATGAAAGATGAGGAGTTAGTGAAAATATTTAATCCCACATTGAAAAGGAGAGAGACTATTTTATTCTTTTTAATTGTGGTAATTAATGGACTAACATGAATTGTCTCAGATATTGAGTTAGATACGTGCGCAAGGAGGAGGTGAAGGATGGAGGTATCAAAAATGGAAATAAATCAGCCTCTTGGATGCCCGAATTAATACTCCATTTTTATTGTGGAAAATGAAGAGTCATTAACCCACTAAATGGACTATTCATTTAGGCCTTTTCGTTCTTCAGAAACTCCTTATCTCACCATTAATTGTGTAACTCCAATCCATCAGATTTGGGCTTGAACACTTTGTGCAGAGGTTGTTCTAGCCATACAACACTTGTTGAGTTATTGTATCCTAGGGGAGACAAGTCAAAGAAGATCTGCATCGGTTACAAAGTTTAGCCAACCAAGGGTTTGAATCTCCTTAAAGAGAGCGAGTGTCGCGTCTCAATCCAAATAGTGTTGTGTAATTTTTCTCTTCACAAGCATTTATACTTATGGAGTGACCACCGCACCAAGGGTGCGCGGTAGTGATGTGGGAGTGAATATGAAAGATGAGGAGTTAGTGAAAATATTTAATCCCACATTGAAAAGGAGAGAGACTATTTTATTCTTTTTAATTGTGGTAATTAATGGACTAACATGAATTGTCTCAGATATTGAGCTAGATACGTGCGCAAGGAGGAGGTGAAGGATGGAGGTATCAAAAATGGAAATAAATCAACCTCTTGGATGCCCGAATTAATACTCCATTTTTATTGTGGAAAATGAAGAGCCATTAACCCACTTAATGGACTATTTATTTAGGTCTTTTCGTTCTTTAGAAACTCCTTATCTCACCATTAATTGTGTAACTCCAGTCCATCAGATTTGGGCTTGAACACTTTGTGCAGAGGTTGTTCTAGCCATACAACACTTGTTGAGCTGTTGTATCCTAGGGGAGACAAGTCAAAGAAGATCTGTATCGGTTACAAAGTTTAGCCAACCAAGAGTTTGAATCTCCTTAAAGAAAGCGAGTGTCGCGTCTCAATCCAAATAGTGTTGTGTAATTTTTCTCTTTACATTAATAATATTCAAAAGTATTATTCAATTTCTCTTTGTGTTATTTCCATTATTATTTTGTTTGCACCAACAAGTAAAAACTTATATTAGTTACTATTTTTTTTTTCTTAATTTCACATTTACCATTAGTCTAACTCCAAGAGACTAACCACATGTATAATTAGATATTTAATTATATTTGTTTATGCATTCAATGATTAATTAGAAAAAAATTTAATTATTTTATTTTTTTACTTGTCCCCATGAGAAATTCCTAACTTCACCACTACTAACCCCCCCAAAAAAAATCCTGAAGCCGCCACTAACTTATTAAAGTGGCTAATTGTGAATAATGAACAATGATCTTTTTCGTAATGATCCATCATTTTTTTTTTTTTTAATTATCACTTATAGTCGACTACATTAAAATTGTGGCAAAAATTGTAACATAAAAGATTGGTGTTCTTAGACTTTTTCGATTAAAGAGCAGTATGAAACAAACAAACCCATTCCTCCTTACTTGCTGTAGTTCTCGAGCAACCTCCTATTCTCACATAATCCTCACTCCCTCTCCATTGACAACCACATACAAGGGAAAGGAGACTGAAATCTAAGATTAAAACAGTTGTTTCAACAGTGGATCAAAGCAGCATGAAGATTTCTCAGTCAAGGGTGGCAGCTCCAGCGGCTTCTTCAAGTATTGGTTCTGAGGACTTTTATGGACGTCCGACACTTCTTTTACGAGGGCACAACAATTTTTTTTTGTTTTTGTTTTTAATATTTGAAATATACTCATCGAATATGATTTAATAGGAATATGATAGTGTGTATTAATATTTATTTTTTCAGATCATTATTGAAATTAATTAAGGTGCACATATATAATGTCGCAGTCCTTTAAAATCACTTACCATCGATTTTCAACACTTATTTTATTTTATTTTGTCAATTATCAACCCTTATTTATTAATGGAGTGCACCAATGTGGTCTTAGAACGTTACATATATAATGGAAATTTTATTAGGTAGTTTGGGAGTATACTCTCTCCCTTTCACATGGGGATAGGTCTCATGGTAGGTAGGACCCACCCTTATGTGAGAGGGAAAGAGTATACTTCCAGAGTATCCAATAATAACCCTACATAATGTACACATAATCAAATGTTCTCTGTCTTTTACTTTAAAAAAAAAAAATACATAATTTGTTGGGAATAATACACAAAGTAATAAAGGAAGAACAATAATAACACAAAAGACAAACAAAATTAGATAACTTGGAGACACAAAATTGTTATTGTTAGACAATATTTGTCTCCACACTCTTGTTGCTAAAGGGTTATCGCAAATTTGTCCCCAGAATACTACCAAATTGTTGGGTTCTACAGATAGCAATTCTGGAGAATAAACATAGGATTTCTTGTGTTTCCTCTAACTTACTATTTCATCTAGGACTATTTTCTTACTATTTCGATTGATTGAACCAAAGTTTCAATCAATTGAAAATGTTGGATTTCGAATTTTCACTTAGAAAATTCCAAAACTTGAATTTTAACTTTAACAACTTTATTAAACAATATTCTCCAAACTCAAACATCATTATTAAAACTTATCCATGTATATACTTATATATACAACATAATCAAATGTAATTTTTTTTTTTAAATTTCAAAATAAAGCAAAAAATATTTTAATCCACTTAATTGTGTGTATTATTTATTTATTTTCTGGAAAAAGCTTATCTCCAAACTAGTTTGGAAGAATATTTCTCCAACCCTTATGTGACGGTGGAAAAGACAATTCATGTGTAATTTTAGATTTTTAGTCGCATGAACTTTTTAATGAGTCATGTGAGTTATTTAAATAATATATATATATGGTGTTATAAATCGACATGTAGTCAATTGGGAGATATTATTTCAAACTAGTTAAGAGGTAAACTTTGTTATAATTTTTGTATTACTTATAAAATTTTTTTTCCTTAAAAAAAAGGTAACATTTTAAAAATGTAATATAGATTATTCGTTAGTTTCTCTCCTCTTTGTCATAGGAGATGATGATAAAAAAAAAAAAGGTTTGACTCCAAAATGGTTTGGAAATATCTTTTTTAACTAATTACGTAATAATTTATAAAACTATCTATATGTATTTGTAGGGACACGATTTTAATGGCGCAATCCTTGTCGATCAAGTCTTGGCCCAAGAAGTCCCACACAATGAATTTTTCTGTAGAGTATGGGCTAAAGAACTTGGTTTCAGTTAGCTTAAACGGTTTGTTGCATGGATTCAGGGAATACAGAAACAAGAACAAAAGAAAATAGAAGTGAAGAGAGATCCTTCTCAAATGATAAGGTCTCAAACTTGATTAATGGACACAGATTAATGCAGTAAAATTTCTTTACAGTGTTCTCTCCTCCTTTTTCTCCGTCCCCCCTCTTGGGGGACTTCTTACATATTATATAGGCCCTTTCATATCATCAGGGTTTTACACTTGTTGATCATCCAAACCCCTACTTGAGCACCTGTCTCATCAGACACCCCTATCAATTCTTTGTGAGTTGCGGTAGCCAAGGTAGCATTGTTCAGGGGTCTTCTCTTCATTAATGCGGCCAAGAGAGTAGTTGTAATGCATTTAATGTGGTGGTGGCAGCCTTTGCTGAGATATCTCGGGTTTCCTTCCTTTTTACGTATTTGGAAAATGGACTGTAAGGGCTTGGACGAGCCTTTGATCTGGATTTTGCAGTGTCCGAGGAGAAATTACTCCTCAGACATGTTCTCTTTGCCCCAATGGGCCTAAATAAGGATTGTTTGGGCCTCGATGGCTCCTTGGACGGGCTTCGTTCTCGGACGGGCCTAGGGCCCAGCTAGCCTATTATTTTGGGCCAGTCCCCACAGTATTATTAAAATAAATTACATGACTCATTTAAAAATTCATATGACTAAAAGTACACATGAATATAATATCTTTAATCATCACATAGTAAGATATAACAAGATAATTTCAAGCCAATTTGGAGTCAAACTTTTTCACCTTGAAAACAATAATTTGCTCTAATCATCTTTGATGACTTCAGATTCTATCTAAAAAAAAAAAAAAAAACTTTAATTAGAAGTTAAACTAATTGGACTTGAAAACACTAATTCGCTCATAATCTATCTTAAAAATAGAGACTTTTGATTCTCGACATGGCAATAGTGGGATGGCGAAGCCCACGTGATCACCTCTTTTTTTTGTTTCTATAATTCTATCTCATCTCTCATCTAAAACACTTTGGCATAATCACGTTTCTTTTTCTCCTCTTCAATCGATCGTCTTCATTTTCCCATTCACCTTTTCCATTATTACCTTTTATTCATCGCCCATCAATCATGTTGCTTTTAGTTTTGTCCAATCACTCAATAAAGGGGACTGCAAAGTTCCTAATCATTCAACCCAAGAATGGCGACTAACTGGAGTATGTGAATCATGCTAAACAACCTTCGAAGCTGTTGCATTTAAAAATAGAGTAGAGATAAGAGCATCCTCACAACGTTGTTAACTTGACTAAAAAGTTAATTTAGCAACCAATTCTCCAAAATTGTTTCCACAACAAAGAAGTTATCTTAAAAAAATTTGACTTTGAGTATTTTAATATGTTGATAGTTGTGATTGTTATTTATTGTGTTTGATATATTATTTTATTGTGTTGTTTATATTATTTTAATGTGTTGAATGTTAAAATAAAACATTTGATGTTGGGTGTATTATAAAATGTGATGTTCAAATAGATAAAGTATTGAATTGCTAAAGCTAAATTTTTTAGATACTTTACCGTGAATGCTACCATCAATTGATAAGGGAATTAAAAAGCAATTCTTGAATTTTCTTACAAAGTTTTTTCTTTCGTGTTTCCACTTTCCATACTATTTCTCATTGACATAATGTCAACCTTATTTATTTTAGAATGATATTTGTGGGGCCAGAGAACTTGTGACCTCGGCCCACTTTGCGTTAGGGCCCAAGGCCCAAGCCGAGGAGGGACATTGCCGAGGACATACAGTGAAAGTCCAAATGGCCTAGAGATATAGCCGAGGACGATTCTGTCCTCGGCATCCCAAAGCGCTCTTGAAAGAAAGGGCAAGTACGGTATAGGAACAGTTTAAGGAAAAGCTGAACACCTCCGCATTGATGGAGAAATGACCCCTGAACAATATGGCGATAAAGGACAAAGGAAAGACTGCCATTAGTACAATTAAAGACTCTGCACCTGACAGAGCAATGTTTTTCAGCTTTTACAACCACCCCCAACCACTTTGGGTATGGGCTGATAGAACAAGTATCAGCCCTAGGAAGCTAAACCTACACGTGGACGTTGGAGGGAGGGTAAAGGCTAGTATAAAAAGAGAAGTAAGCAATCCAGAAAGGGGGTTGGGAAAAAAGGCCAAGAACCAGAGCCTCCCAGGCCGTGCCGAGGAGAAAGACTTCTTGGGCAAACATAGCTCACCTCTGTGCGTCCACCATGAGCACCATGACTAACCACTGTCCAGTGACCAAGGCCTAGCCTTTCAGCCCACTCTCTACAAATTTATTGTTTGGGCCTTTAACGTACGAACCCAATATCAGTTTGGGATCGTTACAAATTGAATTCTTACAATATTAATAAAGGTTTTTTTTTTTGGTGAGTATTTGGCTACTCTTTAGGTGTATATAGTCTCCAGTCTAATACACATCAAGTATTAAAATGAAGCATCCTTTAAAAATGGTGCATGTTTTTGTTTAGAGATTTCGAACATCGAATCTCATAACCAATTTGCATGATGCATTATCATATGCTAAAAAGGTATATATATATATATATATATATATATATATATATATAATCTTATATTAATCGCTAATAAATGAAGAATAATTAAGTATTTATCTTTACACAACCAAACACACTAACAAATTGTTGTAAAGTATCCCTAGGGTGCCCGATCTTAAAGACAATTATAATCCAACAACATGAATGTTAGAAGTTACTTCAAATTCACTGTTGAACTTGAACTTTGTGTAAGTTTAATGAGATTACATGAAAGCAAAAGGGTCCTTATAATTGTCAGCCACCATACTCAGTCTCTTGATGCGTCCTAACTCCTAATTGCATAGCATATATATATAAATATAAATATATATATATATATATATATATATATATATATATGTCTACATGTGTATGCAAATTATGCCACATTCTTTGCAAAATATATAAATCATGATCAATGAATACTTCATATTGTCTATATATACATATATAAATAAATGTATATATTTGTTCATAAAATTAATTAATTTAATATGAAAATCTTAGAGCTTGGAAATGATTATTGCACTTCTGACTGTAGGCAAAACAAAGACTTGGTCAAGCAATTGAGTTCACCGTCTCCTACTACTAGTTCAAGGGAATTGCATTTTCCACAAAATGGTTGGGAGCAGTTCAAAACGTGCTTATGAAAATAACACTTGTGTCCGATTGGTGTAGTCCTTAATACAATGAGCTTTATTTTGCTGTCCGTCTGATCTTAATTCGCTGTTTGGAATATGGTTCTAGAAGAAAGGAGAGAAAATGTTAGTTGGAACAATTGCATTTATATGTGCATTGAAAAGAATATTTGAACCCCTTGGTTGATTTTAAGTGGAATTTAATCAATTTTTAACAAATAAATTACAAATTAACAGGTTATTCAATTTCAATTATTATTGGACATATTGGTTAATTACCATGTATTATAAACTTCACTAAACAAAAAGCACAAAGTAGTAAAGTAAAGAACACAAAAAATTAAAAGGAAAAGTATTATATATTAGCTAAGAGTTTATACCTTAACTATCGATGTATCTCAAAGGATTTTATATTAAATTATTGATTAATGGTGTTAAAACATTGACAAGATAGCCTATTATGTGCTTTTTGTCTTTGAAATTTCAAGTAAGCACTATTGTATATTGGTTCCTTTGTCAACTTTCACTAATTTTCATTCTTATGCGTCTAACAAAGCAATGATATGTCATTTTTTAAATGATGCGGCAATTATTTTTATTATAAAAAAATTACATGTCAGCAAACCTCACCACCCTCCACATCCCAATCTCTCTCATCCGACTTCCACCGCCTTGAGTCTGCTGTTGTCTCTGGAGCCAATGGCAGCTCCACCTTATGTCAGGGTGGTCACAGGACCACCCTGACTTGCAAAAAATTGTGTATATATAGTTGTAAAAAAAAAAATTATATACTAAACTAACTTATTTTGACTACTATAATAAAAATGTTAAATACTCTGACTTGAGAATCACAAAAATGCTTTTGTCACACACACATATATAAATATAAATATATATATATATATATATATATATTGTTTATATACATATATAAACAATAATTTTTCACCACTTTTGAGATGACAACTTGTTATTGATTTTCACATTAACATATCACTAACATCACTTTGTTATTTATTATTACAAACTTATCGCTCACAATTGGCATTAAAAAAAAAAAAAGAAAGCTGAAAAATAATATGTAATTTTTTTTTTCATTTTGTTTTTTTTTTTTTTTTTTATTTTTTGGCTTCTAACTATAACATAACTGAACTACCGACACTCTTATGTGTGGCTCAATCAAGCTCCTATAATAATGAGTTAATTAAGTTTATGATTACAAAAGACTAAACATAACTCTAATTTTATTTGGGAATAAAAAATTATGAGAAATAATACAAGCAATTTAGGACAACAAATTAAAAAGATAAACGATCACATGTTACTACTCTTATAAAATTATGAGAATAAGGATCCGTTTGGATACAACTTATTTTTACTGAAACTAAAAACTAAAAACACTGTATCAAAATAATTTATAATTGTGTGAATAGTACCGTAGGACACGTGAACAGTGTATGAATCCATGCGATATTTCTGTTCATGTGCTGAAAAAGAAAAAAAAAAAAAGGTGAATTTGAATTTATACTATATCTTTATTAAATTTGAATTTATATATATTTTTTTAGAAAAAGTTTCTTAATATTTGTTTGTATCACACGTCGTAAAATTAATATATATATTTTTTTTCTTTTCAAGTACGTAAAATTTTTATCTTTACAGGCTTGCAGAGTACAATGGATTATCCTCTCTCCTCTCCGGGAAGGCGACGAAAACAATAATTTCTATGATGCGTTCAGAATTCAGATTCTCAGCACATTGCGGCAGCAGAATGATAAAGCAAAAGTGATAGGCACTAGTCAATGGCCAAGCCCGCCCACGTGATGCCCTCTGTTTTGCTTTTTTATCTTTTGTCTCATCTGTAACCCTTTTGGTTTTGCTTTCCGAAAAGGTACTTTTGGCTAATCACTCAGTCAGTAGAGGGGACAGCAAAGTTCCTATCATTCAACCCAAAGATGGCGACATGGACTACGTGAATCATGCGCTAACAACCTCCGTCATTGTCGCATAAAAAATAAAGTAAAATTCAATTCTTATATCCTCAACTGATATAAGGGAATTGTATAACAATTATCGACCTTTTTTATAAGGGAACGATTTTTTTTTTAATCGTTCTTCGTTAACAGAACATCAATTGCGTGACGCGTAACTAAGGCCAAAATTCAATAGCAAGATATAACAAATAGAAATTGAAACATGATGTCATGGAATTTTCCTTAAAAGAATGGGGCGGACCTTCACCCTCGTGTAAAGCCTGATTTAGGAGTGGCAATTTTTATCCATATCCATGAATCCACCCATTACCCACCTTATTTGGATAAGTCTTAACCCAACCCATTTGAATATTTGGGTTAAATGGGTAAAGACTCATTTGGTTATTTAATTAGATGGATCTAAATGGATAATCTCACTAATACCCACTAAACCCATCTAAAATTTAAATAAACAACATAAAATCTAAATTTCTAGAAAATGACTAAAATACCCCTGAAACTTAAAAAATGACCAAAGTACTACCAAAACCCAAAAAATGACCAAAATACCCCCGAAACCTAAAAAATGACCAAAATACCCCCCAAGACCTAAAAGTTATCAAAATACCCCCAAAACCAAAAAAATGATCAAAATACCACCAAAACCCAGTAAATGACCAAAATACCCCCCGAAACCTAAAAATTACCAAAATACCCCCAAAATCCAAAAAATGACCAAAATACCCCTAAAACCTAAAAATTACTAAAATACCACCAACATCCAAAAACTGACCAAAATACCCCCGAAACCTAAAAATGACCAAAATACCTCCAAAACCCAAAAAATAACCAAAATACCCCTGAAACCCAAAAGAGTGACCAAAATACTCCCAAAACCCAAAAAATGACCAAAATGCCTCTAAAACCCAAAAAATGACCAAAATACCCCTAAAACCTAAAAATGACCAAAATACCTCCAAAACCCAAAAAATGACAAAAATACCCTTGAAACCCAAAAAATAACCAAAATTCCACCAACACCCAAAAAATGACCAAAATACCCCCAAAACCCACAAAATGACCAAAATACCTCCAAAATCTCTAAAATGAGCAAAATACCTCTGAAACCCAAAAAATGACCAAAATACCCCTAAAACCTAAAAATTACTAAAATACCACCAAAACCCAAAAATTGACCAAAATACCCCCGAAACCTAAAAATGACCAAAATACCTCCAAAACCCCAAAAAATAACCAAAATACCCTTGAAACCCCAAAAAAATGACCAAAATACTCCCAAAACCCAAAAAATGACCAAAATACCTCTGAAACCCAAAAAATGACCAAAATACCCCTAAAATCTAAAAATGACCAAAATACCTCCAAAACCTAAAAAATGACAAAAATACCCTCGAAACCCAAAAAAAATGACCTAAATTTCACCAAAACCCAAAAAATGACCAAAATACCCCCAAAACCCACAAAATGACCAAAATACCTCCAAAATCTCTAAAATGAGCAAAATACCTTTGAAACCCAAAAAATGACCAAAATACCCCTAAAACCTAAAAATTACTAAAATACCACCAAAACCCAAAAACTAACCAAAATACCCCCGAAACCTAAAAATGACCAAAATACCTCCAAAACCCAAAAAATAACCAAAATACCCCTGAAACCCAAAAAAATGACCAAAATACTCCCAAAACCCAAAAAATGACCAAAATACCCCTAAAACCTAAAAATGACCAAAATACCTCCAAAACCTAAAAAATGACAAAAATACCCTCAAAACTCAAAAAATGACCAAAATACCCCCAAAACCCACAAAATGACCAAAATACCTCCAAAATCTCTAAAATGAGCAAAATACCCCCCAAAACCTCTCAAATGTCCAAAATATCCCCAAAACCCAAAAAACTGACCAAAATACTCTCAAAACCCAAAAAATGACCAAAATACCCCCAAAACCCACAAAATGAGAAAAATACCTCCAAAACCTCTAAAATGAGCAAAATATCCCCCCCCCCCAAAAAACCTCTTAAATGTCCAAAATATCCCCAAAACCCAAAAATTACCAAAATACCCTAAAAACCCAAAAAATGACCAAAATGCTTCATAAACCTAAAAAATGACCAAAATACCCCCTAAACCTTAAAAATGACCGAAATACCTTTGAAACCTTAAAATTACCAAAAATACCCCCAAAACCTAAAAAATGACCAAAATACCTCTAAAACCTGTAAAATGATTAAAATACCCCAAGATCTAAAAAATGACTAAAATAACCCCAAAACCTATTACAATAACAAAAATACCCCAAAAACCTAAAAAAATGACCAAAATACCCCCAAAACCTAACAATTACCAAAATACTCCATAAACCTAAAAAATGACCGAAATACCTCTAAAACCTAAAAAATAACTGAAATACCCCATAAACCTAAAAAAAGTTACCAAAATACCCTGAAACCTAAAAAATGATCGAAATACCCCAAAAACCTAAAAAAAATGGTCAAAATAACCCCAAAACCTAAAAAAATGATCGGTAAAAACCCCTGAAACCGAAATTATGACCAAAATGCCCCTAAATACGTAAGATGACCAAAATACACCTGAAACATCTAAAATTACCAAAATAGAGGTTTCAGGGTATTTTGGATGTTTCAAGGATATTTTTGACAAATTAAAGGTTCTAAGAGTCTTTCGTTCATTTTATAGGTTTCGAGGGAATTTCGGTAATTTTTTAGGTTTCGGGGTTATTTTGATCATCTTTTAGATTCTAAGGGTATTTTAGCCATTTTTTAGGTTACAAGGGCATTTTTGTCATCTTTTAGTTTTAGGGTTATTTCGGTAAATTTCTACGGTTCAGAAGTATTTTGGTAATTTTTAGGTTTTGGGGTATTTCGGTAATTTTTTAGGTTTTGGTAGTATTTTGGTCATTTTTAGGTTTCGAGGGTATTTCGGTCATTTTTCGGGTTTCAAGGGTATTTGGTATTTTTTGAGTTTCGGGGGTATTTTGGTATTTTTTGAGGTTTTGGGGGTATTTTGGTCATTTTTAGGTTTTGGGGGTATTTCGGTAATTTTTTGGGTTTCGAGGGTATTTTGGTAATTTTAGGTTTTGGGGGTATTTTGGTCAGTTTTTGGATTTCGAGGGTATTTTGGTAATTTTTTAGGTTTCGGGGTATTTTGGTCATTTTTTGGGTTTCGGGGGTATTTTGGCCATTTTTTGGGTTTCATGGGTATTTTGGTAATTTTTTGGGTTTCGGGGGTATTTTGGTAATTTTTAGGTTTTGAGGGTATTTTGGTCATTTTTTGGGTTTTGGGGGTACTTTGGTCATTTTTTGGGTTTCGGAGGTATTTTGGTCATTTTTAGGTTTTGATGGTATTTTGGTCATTTTTTTGGGTTTTGAGGGTATTTTGGTCATTTTTTGGGTTTTGGGGGTATTTTGGTCATTTTTAGGTTTTGGAAGTATTTTGGTCATTTTTTAGGTTTTGGGGGGTATTTTGGTAATTTTTAGATTTTAGGGGTATTTTGGTCATTTTTTGAGTTTTTAGGGTATTTTGGTCATTTTTTGGGTTTTAGGGGGTATTTTGGTCATTTTAGTGGTTTTTAAGCATATTTGGTGATTTTAGAGATATCATGGGTATTTTGGTCATTTTAGAGGTTTCATGGGTATTTTGGGATAATTTTGGATGTCCAAGGATATGTTGGTAATTTTGAAAGATTAGGGGTATTTGCATCATTTTAGGTATTTATAGGTATTTTGGAGGTCAAGAGGGTATTCAAGTAGTTTTAGAGGTATTTGGGTCATATTGGATTAAATGGGTGGGTTACTAATTAAATGGGTTGGATTGGTAATGGATAATTAATTTATATATAAATGGGTCATAAATGGATAAATGGGTAATTATACACCCAACCCATCTATGACCCAACCCATTTATGACCCAACCCACCCATTTGCCATCCCTAGCCTGATTAAAAAGAAAATGAATTTTTCTTTTGAAGAGAGACATCAATTTCATTTTTAATCAAAGTGAACCAGTGGTGGTTTTAGGAATTTTTTTGAGGATGGTCATTAAAAATCTTAAATTATACAAAATCTAATAAAAAGATAATTACATTTATTGACCAAAAAACACAAACATACGCAAACACAAAATCTTACAATTTTTTTCTACGAATTTTTTATTTTGAAATCGTTATATGATAGCTTTGTTAATAATATTGCAAGCTACATATCTTTCAAAATTTTAGTTAAATAAAATTTTTTTTGGACTTTTTCTTTTTATCTGTAAGGAACTAACATATTGTTAAGGGGAACAAAGTTTAAGAACAAAATTTGGCTACAAATCTCACTAAACAAATTAATATTGCTACATATTTTGAAAATCTAACCATTAATTGCATGTTCTCTATGTTCTTAAAACATATATCAAATTTCATGTCAATCAGATGTTATTTACTATTCGATCAATAAATTTATTTTATATGTATAATTTTAAACTACAAAAACTTAAAATTTAAACCTTTGATTGATGACATAACTATTAATCTTTGATTTTTTTTGAAATTTTGCAAGTATGGAGAATAAAAAAAAAAAAAGTAATTAAATGGTAGATTTGTCAAAATTCACATCCAATAAAAAAATATTGAATGAAGTTGTAACCTTAGTCTACAACCAAGTTTATTGCCAAAGTTGAATTATGTTGGGCTTAAAAAAATTTAGGGTGGTCATAATTTTTTTTAGGATAAAAAAAATCATAAATTTTTAAAATTTATGCATAATAGTTTTTTTTCCTGGGTCAGGGTGGTCTTGTGACCACCTTAGACTCTATGTGGAGCTGCCCTTGAAGGGGACAAATCAACTTGAACAACATAAAGAATGTTTGGTGGCACATCTTTCATCCAGACAAGTAAATTGGGCGAAATAATTGCCCTTCTAGCAAAAGATGCTCTACAACGTTCCCTTGACAACAAACATGGGAAAAACTAATACCAAAAAAGTAAGAAGCTAAGGGGGTGTTTAGTGAGTGTTTCCAAACAATAATTTTCAGTTTTTAAACAACATTTCACGCATTTCCACACACTTTTTCACCCACAATTATTTTCACAAAAATTTGTAAACAACAATTTTCAATTTTTAAACACATATACCAAACGGGCCCTTAAAGTTCTACATCATGAATTAAACCCTAGTTCTGGCTCGGTTTAATGATGTCTCGTCCATTTTGCCTGTGATTGGGAAGCACACTGTTGGATCTGAAGGTTATGGGAAGATAATTCATGTGGGTGAGAAATCATTGAAATCCGATGGTTGGATATATCTCGCAGACAAGGTAGTCAAAGTTATTTGAGTTACAAGTGTAGAGATTAATGTTTATTGCTAATGATTTTCGGGCAGTCTACGATTCATCAACCCACCATTTGCTTGAAATAATGTGGTCAAATATTGATATTGACCAAAAACAGTGGTGCAATTGAACGGTCAGATTTTGAGAATGAAGAAGTCAAAGTACGTAAAACTTGGTAAAAGGTCAAACTTCAGATCATACTCCCAAATTTCCGGATTTGACTTGGTTTTACTAAATCTAGCTAAAGTGGGGAGGTTTGAGTTTTTTCTTGGCATTATTTTTCTTAATTTTCGTGTTTTCTAGATTTTTTATTCCAGAATGTCAAAACAGGGTAGTAACTTGTTACAAGCTTTCTAATATAATAATAAGAAAAAGCAAGTTTTGATTTTATATTTGTCTTTTAATTTGTAGGGGGAGAAAATTATCCTTAATATAATATACTAGTCGCTAACCCGTGCGATGCACGGGAAACGTATTGAGTACAATATATAATTTAATCTTTGTTTATTTTACTACAACACCAAAATTGAATTTGTAAAATAAAATCATATAGCTAAAACATTTGTTAACAGCTATACGTTTCAGACATTTATTAAACAATATTATTATTATTATTATTATTATTATCAACTTAACAGTATTTTAATATATGATACCAACATGCTTCAAGAAAATGTCCAACACTGAAAACAATTTCGAAAACAAACTCAACTAAACAATTTGATGAATAAATATATTACAATCTATAATATAAGCCAAGAAATAAACTTTGAAACCAATATGAACAAAATCCACGTCAAACAAAACCATTTCGATCATTAAGAATATGACTCACTAAAGTCATGAAAAACACAGGATTCATTACAAAAAAGAAAAAAAAAAAAAAAAAAAAAGCATCTTTAGTCTTTATAGATTTTGCCTAATATAGGAAAAAAAAGTTAGGTATAGAAATATAAGATAAAGATGGGTTACCCTCAAAAAGAATAATCCATGGATATTCATTGAAATCTTCTAGATAATTTCTGATAATAGAAAAAATAAAACCCAAAAGTTATGATGTTAAAACTTCCAAAAGGCCAAAAAAAAAAATTTTTAAAAAAATCAGAAGATTCAAAGTTTCAAAAGTATTGAAATAAAACAATATATATATATATATATATATATATAATTACGCAATAGAGAAATACAATAGAAAGAAGGGAATCCATGATTATAGCTTTTCTATTATTGAAATTGGCCAAACAATTAAATGTATTGCAAAAAATGAACTTAAAAATTCATATGTAAACCAAACAATTAGAAAATTTTGAGCCAAGAATTTATTAAAACAAAACAAAAATTATGTGACTACACAATGGAGAAATATAATAAACAAAAAAAAATATGTCTACACAACATAGAAATATTAGAGAAATATGAGTTACCTTATGTGGGGGCCCAAGAATCTACGGGCCCGGCTCGCTCACTTATAGGGAATCCACAGGCCCCCAAACTAAAGGAGGCCAGGTCCCAAGCCCGAAAGTAGTGAGCTCGATATGGCCAAAAGACACGTCCGAGGACCACTCCGTCCTCGGAAAGCCCAGGACCCCACTGACGAAAATGGGATACAGGCGAGCTTGAGAGGTCAGAAAATATCTCATGGAAATAGTCCTTAATACCCTTCCTTGACATAACACTGCCCCTAACAAAGCCGGGATCTTAGGCTTTATGGATCATCTACAGCAAATTTGGGACTAGACTGATGGGACAGATATCTGTCCCGGAAAGATCGACCCTACACGTGGACGAAGGACAACTAACGTAGGCTAGTATAAAAGAGAATGTTATGTGACCAAAGGGGGACTCACATCTGGCTTCTGGAGAAAGACTTGATGAAAGTGAGGGTCTGGATAAGACACGCCGGACATCACCTAAAATCCCACCGATGGGTGACCGGGAACAGCGCCCTCACGCCTCGGATCATATCCGAGGAGCCAAATCCTCCTAGATACAAGATTGAAGGGCCTGAATATCCAGCCCGAAGCTCTTCCTCATGTCGGTATGCCTGTAGTCCGGCCCGAGATGCCGCCCCGCGACCCAACGCTGGCCTTTTGTTAAGCCCACTCTCTACAAATATCATTGTGAGGGATTTTCCTTGCGCGAGCCCAACAACGTTGATGGGCCGCTGAAGATTTTGTGTCCCTACAATTGGCGCCGTCTGTGGGAAAGGGCTTGCGCGTTGGCACGGGTGGCGCACGAGTCAGCTCTCCAGCAAACAGAGGCTCACGGGTTTTTCCCATTCCCGGCGACGTACGGTTGTTACTCCGCCATGAGCCACCGCTAGGAGCTGCGCCGTGCACTGCCAACGGAGTGGACAGCTCTAGGGGCTTGCGGCCTCGAGCCAACTCTTCCCTCTCTGGTCTAGGGGCTGACCTTCAAGGAATAAGTCAGTATAGAGAAAAGACTATCAACAACGAAGAACTCTTATAAGTAATGGACAGAACCAAGGCCTTGCATGGTCCTCGGACCCAAGCCTGTGGGGAAACCAAGTACAAAGAGGACATCTTAAAAGTAATGGACAGAACCAAGGCCTTGCATGGTCCTCGGACCCAAGCCTGTGGGGAAACCAAGTACAACGAAGAACTCTTACAAGTAATGGACAAAACCAAGGCCTTGCATGGTCCTCGGACCCAAGCCTGTGGGGAAACCAAGTACAAAGAGGACATCTTAAAAGTAATGGACAGAACCAAGGCCTTGCATGGTCCTCGGACCCAAGCCTGTGGGGAAACCAAGTACAACGAAGAACTCTTATAAGTAATGGACAGAACCAAGGCCTTGCATGGTCCTCGGACCCAAGCCTGTGGGGAAACCAAGTACAAAGAGGACATCTTAAAAGTAATGGACAGAACCAAGGCCTTGCATGGTCCTCGGACCCAAGCCTGTGGGGAAACCAAGTACAACGAAGAACTCTTAAAAGTAATGGACAGAACCAAGGCCTTGCATGGTCCTCGGACCCAAGCCTGTGGGGAAACCAAGTACAACGAAGAACTCTTATAAGTAATGGACAGAACCAAGGCCTTGCATGGTCCTCGGACCCAAGCCTGTGGGGAAACCAAGTACAAAGAGGACATCTTAAAAGTAATGGACAAAACCAAGGCCTTGCATGGTCCTCGGACCCAAGCCTGTGGGGAAACCAAGTACAACGAAGAACTCTTATAAGTAATGGACAGAACCAAGGCTTTGCATGGTCCTCGGACCCAAGCCTGTGGGGAAACCAAGTACAACGAAGAACTCTTATAAGTAATGGACAGAACCAAGGCCTTGCATGGTCCTCGGACCCAAGCCTGTGGGGAAACCAAGTACAACGAAGAACTCTTATAAGTAATGGACAGAACCAAGGCCTTGCATGGTCCTCGGACCCAAGCCTGTGGGGAAACCAAGTACAACGAAGAACTCTTATAAGTAATGGACAGAACCAAGGCCTTGCATGGTCCTCGGACCCAAGCCTGTGGGGAAACCAAGTACAAAGAGGACATCTTAAAAGTAATGGACAGAACCAAGGCCTTGCATGGTCCTCGGACCCAAGCCTGTGGGGAAACCAAGTACAAAGAGGACATCTTAAAAGTAATGGACAGAACCAAGGCCTTGCATGGTCCTCGGACCGAAGCCTATGGGGAAACCGAATACAAGAAAGCGTCATCGGAGTCCCCTATGTCCCAGTCAATTGCTCAGATGGATTGCTTAGAAATCATCAGCCTTGGACGATATTCATGCGCTCATCACAGAATACACAACTGATATCTCGGTCAGTTTCCTAAGTTCGATTTATTACAAATTATCGATGTAATACCTGATAGTGCTGGTAGATGAGAGTTGGTTAGATTATATTTCAAAATAGCTTTGTTACAAATATTTTCAAAACAACGCATACATAGAGCACATTCGTTCACAAAGTGGTATTGCCCAATAGATCAACGCTTAAAACATGTAAGTCAATTTCCATTTTTATTACAACGAAGAAATAGTACAGAGTACAATGAAAAGCTGGAATCAGCCTACGTCAAAGCTTACTACAGAAGCAAGAAAAAGAAAAATACAAGAAAGCTGGAGAAAGCCGAGGAGGTATGTCGGAGGAAAGGTTGGCTACAGCTCCGAGACCTTATTCTTCCCCCGCGCTCCTACATGCCCATAACTCAGGCAGCCAAAGAAACCCAACTTGAGCCTGGCACCGTTGAAGGAAAGATGCAGGGAGTGGGAAACTGAGGGGCTTTCTCTAAATATTCGCCTGCTGCTAAGCAGAGGCGCTGATGGCGGAGAATCTTTCTTCTGACATACCAAAGTGCTGGCATGAACAGAGCCTGCTTCGGATTTTGACTAAAAGAGGGAGAGACGCCGTTCCCCCTCGGTGGAGATGGAGTACTCTTCTGAACTTGTGCTTCCTGTGCCCATACCTTACTATTATAAGCCTCATGAGGACACGGCGCTTCTGCGGCGGAGAAGGTTCTTTCTTCCCAACCCTCGCTTTCCACATGTTATGCCAAGAAAGGAGAGCTACGGATATGGGGAGCGTGATATGAGAGAAAAATAAAAGGATGGGTGTATATATAAAGCAACCCTCTCTCCCTCCTATTTATTTGAAAAGACAAGATGATGGCAGTCAACTCACGCGGTGTCCCAAGGAACACTACAGACAAAGTGGCTTTGGCTCAACTTCCAACGTCAACTGCAGTCTAGAGACTCAAGAAGCCTCGTGAAGGCGCGCCTCGATCCCTGGGGCATCAGAGAAGTACTGCGTGGCCAGAGTTTGCAGAAATGTATCTTGATCCGCGGGTTCTTGGCGTGAAGGCCTAGGGACACCCTGTTTGGCACCTCGGGAAATGCTCAATGAAAGGGAAGATCTGAACTCAAAGTCTTGGACAGAACCTAAGGCTTGCATGGTCCTCGGACTCAAGCTAAAAGGGAAAACCAAGTACTGATGCAGACATTGGTCTCGGACAGAACCTAAGGCTTGCATGGTCCTCGGACTCAAGCTAAAAGGGAAAACCAAGTACTGATGCAGACATTGGTCTCGGACAGAACCTAAGGCTTGCATGGTCCTCGGACTCAAGCTAAAAGGGAAAACCAAGTACTGATGCAGACATTGGTCTCGGACAGAACCTAAGGCTTGCGTGGTCCCCGGACTCAAGCTAAAAAGGAAAACCAAGTACTGATGCAGACATTGGTCTCGGACAGAACCTAAGGCTTGCATGGTCCTCGGACTCAAGCTAAAAGGGAAAACCAAGTGCTGATGCAGACATTGGTCTCGGACAGAACCTAAGGCTTGCATGGTCCTCGGACTCAAGCTAAAAGGGAAAACCAAGTGCTGATGCAGACATTGGTCTCGGACAGAACCTAAGGCTTGCATGGTCCTCGGACTCAAGCTAAAAGGGAAAACCAAGTGCTGATGCAGACATTGGTCTCGGACAGAATCTAAGGCTTGCATGGTCCTCGGACTCAAGCTAAAAGGGAAAACCAAGTACCGATAAAGACACAAGTATCGGACTCAAGCCAAAGGGAAAAATCAAGCACATAAGATAAAACGCATAAGTCATGGACAAAACCCAGGTCTTGCAAAGTCCTCGGACTCAGGCTTCGCGGGAAATCGACTGCCCGAATGAAGAAATTTCTCGGTTTAAACACTGGAAAAGGTTAAGGCTCGCATGTCAGGAAGATGGCAGGCCAACCTAATGATCGTCAACCTAAGGGGGCCATTCATCCGATGGGTAACATGTCCTCGGAAAAATACTTCTCACACTTTATCGAGCATTCAACACCCATCACTGCTAACTTTAAGATAAGTCTCATTCTTCGCTGGTTGGATTGTTATGATGAATAGTAATCTCTTTAAAGTTATCGTGGCATCTTTTTATCAAGGATTGCTTTGGCCTTAGTTATTATAGATTGAAATGCTATACTATTATGCCGAGCAGCGCTTTCACACTTGTTAAAATATACAAATAAGACATAAGAAATAGAGTAACACTAACTTTTATTACTATGAAAATTTGTTACAACGTACAAAGAAGGGCTCAAACAAGCCTATACAAAAAATTTTTTACTGTTAAAACAGTAACAATATCCGTAATACAAATAAGTAAACCATCAGGTGCCTTCTGCATTCGTCTTCAAAGTCTTTCTGAAATCTATGCCTCGGTACTGCTCCTATCAGGGGAAGATCCTTATACAAAAATAATGAAGGAGAAGGAAGAAGAATTGGAACACATGGAAGCACTTCAGCAAGCTCTTGTTACTGAAGAATGCAAGGGCAAAAGAAAATGGAGGATATGAGCGGGAAGGAGGAGAAGAAGAGTGAAGCAATGAAAAGAAAATAAAAGGAGCAAAAGAGGGAGAAGGGGAGCCTTATTAGGTATGCTCGTGAGAGAGCAGATGGAGATGACAAGGGAAGTTTTCGACTCAGTCACACCAGAACTGGGGTGTGACGAGTCCCTGCTTCGGATTTTGGCTAAAAGAATAGGGAAGCCAGTCTTAAGCCTCCGCCATCCTTGCCCAGACCGAGCCATCTCGAGTTTTGTTGGGATATGGCGTTTCTGGGAAAAGAAGGATTTGTTCATGGTGGATTACTGAGAAATAAGTATTATAGAAGAGGGAGCAACCAGAAGGAGGAAATGGACTCTGGGAAGAACGTGAGGGATTCTGATATGAAAAGGTCACCCCCTGTTTTCTCTCTTTATATAGAGGACGAAGAAGAGGGTATGTGACACATTCGGACCCTCAAGGAAATCCAGAGTACGACGCGTCGCTTCGTTCTCCCACACCATCAGTAACCGTTACATTTGGAAGGTCTCGTAAATGGCAAGGGATTAAAGGCACGTTGCGGATAACCACGCGGCACAACGGCAGCGTACGTAAATCTAGGAAAAACGACTCGTAGACCGGCGCATTCCTCGGGGAGGTGAAGAGTCACCAACGTTGATCAAGGGCCGAAATTAAATGAGCCGCAGTTAAGGCTCGGAATTACCGAAACCCACCTCTCCAACCAGGACGTTGGACAGCAGGGTTTCGAGGGGCTATTGTGGGGGCCCAAGAATCTACGGGCCCGGCTCGCTCACTTATAGGGAATCCACAGGCCCCCAAACTAAAGGAGGCCAGGTCCCAAGCCCGAAAGTAGTGAGCTCGATATGGCCAAAAGACACGTCCGAGGACCACTCCGTCCTCGGAAAGCCCAGGACCCCACTGACGAAAATGGGATACAGGCGAGCTTGAGAGGTCAGAAAATATCTCATGGAAATAGTCCTTAATACCCTTCCTTGACATAACACTGCCCCTAACAAAGCCGGGATCTTAGGCTTTATGGATCATCTACAGCAAATTTGGGACTAGACTGATGGGACAGATATCTGTCCCGGAAAGATCGACCCTACACGTGGACGAAGGACAACTAACGTAGGCTAGTATAAAAGAGAATGTTATGTGACCAAAGGGGGACTCCCATCTGGCTTCTGGAGAAAGACTTGATGAAAGTGAGGGTCTGGATAAGACACGCCAGACATCACCTAAAATCCCACCGATGGGTGACTGGGAACAGCGCCCTCACGCCTCGGATCATATCCGAGGAGCCAAATCCTCCTAGATACAAGATTGAAGGGCCTGAATATCCAGCCCGAAGCTCTTCCTCATGTCGGTATGCCTGTAGTCCGGCCCGAGATGCCGCCCCGCGACCCAACGCTGGCCTTTTGTTAAGCCCACTCTCTACAAATATCATTGTGAGGGATTTTCCTTGCGCGAGCCCAACAACGTTGATGGGCCGCTGAAGATTTTGTGTCCCTACACCTTAAATTTTAAAATTCAAAATATTAAAACTTTTAAAAGGTTAAAAAAATTTGAAGATTTAATTAAAAGATTCAGGCCTAGCAATTAAATAAACAAAACAACAATTGACAAACTTATAAGAAAAAGCAACAAATCTATAATTTTTATTGAACAAATCAAATAACCCTAACCTTGATGCATTGACTGAAGAAGGAGAGGAGTCCAATACATAAGTGGAATATGTGAATTGTGAAGCATGAGCCGCCCTCAAAAAAAATCTTGAAGAAAAATAAGTTTTAAGGAGAAAATTGTGTTGCGGCAAAAGTCTAATTTGGCTTAGGTTTTCTCCGCGAATAGTTTTTAGGGCTTAGGTTTTCTACGCAAGCAATTCTTAAATAGGAGAGAGTAGAGGCGGTGGGAGAGTGTCCTTATTTGGCTAGAAGTCTAATTTGCATTGGACAAAGAAAACAATGATGAGGTGGAAAATTGTGGGAGCTTCAAAAGCTTCGGTTTTATATATATATATATATATATATATATATTAGTATATTTATGAAGTTTTGGGGAGGTCGAGGGGCAGTCCTCCCTTGCCACTGCCAACCTGTATAAATATTATTATCTATATAAGTATTATTTTAAGACAAGTACACGTATAAAACTATAATATTATATTATATATTTTTAAATTGAGTTTTATGTTCACGAATTTATTTATGAAAATATTTTATATTTGAACTTAACTTATTTAATAGTCGAGCCGAAACTTGGACATGAGTTTGATTTGTTTTTCCAGCCAAAAAACATAAACAAATATTTTCCCCAAGCCAAAATGAACTGCTCGTAAACAGTTTTGTATATTTACAGTCTTAACAAAAAAAACCTATGAGATTTTTGTCTATTTAGATCGAGGTTTAAGCAATTGCCTATGTGGCTTTAATAAATACCAGAGCTGACCTTGAGTTCTAGTTAGCAATACTTGTATTTCAAATTTATGATTTATCTTAAACCCCCGAGTTTGCCACCCCTAATTCTTTTTTTTTTTTCCCTTGCACAGAAGAAATTAGATTGTTGGAATTGGGAAAGCTTGTCTATTCAAGTATTTTCTTTTCGGTGGAAATTGAGAGCGTTAAACGAAAAAACTAAACATCAAAGAGTTAACATGCCACCCAAGCATATGAGTTAAGCTATCTTGAAAACTACTCGGAGAGTTTGACTACAATATATACAAGGAACATTAGTCTGATCATATGACTTCCAAATGTGAGTGATCAAAGCTGAAAGATCTCCAATTGTGCCATGAGGGCCCTACTATTATTAACGTTAGCACGTGATTCGTGAAAGTCCACAATGAGATTAAAGCAAAGCTATAAATAAATGAACCAATTAAGTTGTTTATGTGAACAATTCAAGCTTTGCCCAAGAATGTGTTATGTATAATATAACTTGTCACATTCTCTTTTAAAAGTTACTATGATTTTTTAATTGAGGTTGATGTGTACTTTTATGTTAGAACTTTATTTTTCCCCCCTTATGTGTGTGTTTCTAAAAAAGAAAAAAAAAAGAACCCTGGCTCAAAAAAAATACTTATTAATATTCATTTGTTTAGCAAACAAGTCAAACTTAGGTCAAGTCCAAGCTTAGGCTTGACAATTTAAACATCTAAACTCAAACATAATAATGTGTTTGTGAATATAATTAAGTTTGTGAACATGAAGCTCAATTTGGCTATATATTATACTTATATTTGTTTAAAAATATACTTATATAGACTTGAGATTTAATTGTATATGCTTTTAAATAGGTTTAATGACATTAAATTATTATTTGAAGTTCATTGATAATATAAATAGCCCATTCGTAGTAAAAATTAATTCATAGATTTATGAAGCGAAATTTTATTTTTATTTATTTATTTTTGTCATGCTCTTATTCTATATGAGAAAAAAGAATAAGTTAATCAAGTAGCTTATGAATAAATTCAAACTTGTTCGACAAAAAATGTCCAAATTTAAATAATAATCTTGTTTAGTAATGAGTTCAAGCTTGACTTATGTTTGAAATAAAATAAAATAAACAAATCTAAACTTTTAAAAGTCAGCTCAACTTGACTCATTCACAATCGTAGGTTAGAGTCTCTCTTGGGGAGAGAACCGATTGGGCATCTACTTCTATGAAAAGCTTGTGGATATTGGATTCTATTGCCATGTTGAGGCCATCACATAACTTTCACAATTTTGCTATAATGCTAAACGTGGTGCTTTTATTTCCAGAAAAACCATTAAGCCATCTTTGGTTATTGTCTGTGGTGATGGCTCTGCCATCCTGCTTGTGGGTTGCCGAAGACTGATTAGTTCGTTTTAAGTTTTGAAAAATCCTCCCAAAGTGGCACACATCCAATTGTGAAGGTAGACCCCATTGAATTGAGAACAATTGTCCATTTTTCTACGAGAAGTTTATAACTCAAGCCATTTTATAACTTAAACCATTAGCTCAAATTTTGTAATTTTCCAAATTATCCAAATTTTGAACATAATTGGGTATTTATTAGGTAGATTTGGAATACAATTATACAAATCTTCTATCTTATTTTTTGTGTTCTACCAATCACAACTTGTTATATATTTATTTGACTTTTTTATAAAATTATATATCATAATTAGTGGAGTACAAAATAGAACAAAAGTAGTAAGATATGAGATTTGTATCAGTAGATTTGTACTATATAAGTGATTTTGAGTACACCTAATTGTAATTCCTCAAATTATGTTAATGTTAAAATTTGCACCTTTTTTTTTATGGAATGTTAATTTGCGTCTTGAATATTTATTAGGTGAATTTAAAGTATATAAGTGATTACGATTTACAACTATACTTTATAATTGTAACTTGACTTAGTCAATGGTATCATTTAAAATTTAATGTTAAAAGTTCAAACTTCTAAGCGGGCTTTCAAGCTGTGTTGAAGCAACCTCAATAATTGTTTATAAATGTAAATTATTTTAAAAATTTGTACATGTAACCATGCCGAGATACAAATTCTTGATATTCAATAATTATAAAAGGAAAATAATAGCGATGTAAACTTTTTTATAAAAAACTTTTACAAATTGTTGATATGATGAGTAATTATTAGTAAATAAAAAAGTGATGTTATTGACGGGCTTAAATGAGAACCAATAAAAATTTGACCACAACAGTAATTCGTAAGTGATGGGATTGACGAGACCATATCTCCTAGACGAAGCCACTGAGAATGACGAAGTCATCTTGACAGACGGAGCAACCAATCATCACTGACGAGGATATGGAAGTCATTCAATATAGTCAATAAATGACTTGAGCAGTTACAAAGCTAGCCATGTAGGCCGTTGGGAGCCTATTAAAGCCCCATTACTAGGCAGGAGGCGTTACCAAGAAATGCATTAACAATCACAACGGCTAGAATCCAAGGCAACATATGTAAAGCCCTTGCATTGCCAACACAAGGTACATAGACACTCGGAGAGACACTTATTGTTATTCTGCTATTCTGTTTCATTTTACAAAGCACTTTCCTGTTCTGACTTTGGTATCGGAGGCGTTGTGGCAGGCACCACACCGGTGAGCATCTTGAAAGGAGCTGTCTTTTCATTTACGCAGGTACCCGGACTATGGCTTGGATCAATCTGGACACATTCAACTCAACTGACAAAGTCACGCTTCATCAGTAAGAATATTATAAAATAATTTGTGATTGTAATATTACTTAATATAAAAACTATCTGGAAAGAATAATAAATGCTATAAGTTTTATGATAATATGGGCATGAAATGAACTAGTCGTTAAATATTTCCTAATACATATCATACAACCCAATTCTAAATTTTATGAATTTGGCTTAAGAAGAACGTGCTAGAACACTTGACATGACCATATATTTTCACATAAAAATATTAATTAATATACTTAATCTATAATCCAACATATTAATATTTATTTTTTAATTTGTAAAAATTTGATGTGGCATATTGTTTTGGAAGGTGTATATTGGAATTTTTACATATGATTATTATTGAAATTACATTGCATATATATAACGTCACATGTCCTTTAAAATCACTTACCATCATTTTTCAACACTTATTTTATTTTATTTTATCAATTATCAACCCTTATTTATTAGTGGAATGTGCCAATGTGGTCTTAGAATGTTACATCATGTACACATAATCAAATGTTTTCTATCTTTTACTTTTTAAAAAAAAATACATAATCAAATGTATTTTTTTTTTAAAAAAAATTTGAAAGTAAAGTAGAAAAGGTTTTAATCTACTTCATTGCGTGCTTTATTCTTTTATGGAAATCGTTTGTGTGATGCTCCAATAATTTGTCTCTAAACTAGTTTAGATGAATCTTTCTCCTACTTCCATGTGACGGTTGAAAATACCATCCAAGTGTACTTTTAAACTTTTAGTTGCATGAACTTTTTAACGAGTTATATGAGTTATCTATATATATATATAAAACCGAAGCTTTTGAAGCTCCCACAATTTTCCACGTCAGCACAATATTTAAATTAAATTTAAATTAAATTAAATTTTCCACCTCATCACTGTTTTCCTTTTCCAATGGAAATTAGACTTCTAGCCAAATAAGGACACTCTCCCACCACCTCTACTCTCTTCTATTTAAGAATTGCTTGCGTAGAAAACCTAAGCCCCAAAAACTTATTTTTGCCGCAACACAATTTTCTCCTTAAAACTTATTTTTCTTCAAGAGTTTTTTTGAGGGCGGCTCATGCTTCACAATTCACATATTCCACTTATGTATTGGACTCCTCTCCTTCTTCGGTCAATGCATCAAGGTTAGGGTTATTTGATTCGTTCAATAAAAATTATAGATTTGTTGCTTTTTCTTATAAGTTTGGCAATTATTGTTTTGTTTATTTAATTGCTGGGCCTGAATCTTTTAACATCTTATTTTAACTTCACAGGAGACGATTTTCCATATACCTTAACAGAACTTGGGACCAAAGTGAAGGTGTTGAATTATAATGAAGCAGTTGAGATGGTTTTTCAAAGTACCAATTTGGTGGAAGGCGCAGGGCTTCATCCAATGCATTTGCATGGGCATAGCTTCTATGTGGTTGGATCAGGTCCTGGGATCTATGACAATGTAACCGACCCAAAAAGTTTTAATCTGGTTGATCCGATTGAAGTGAATACTTTCGGAGTTCCTAAGGAAGGATGGCTTGCCATTAGATTTGTGGCAAACAATCCAGGTATGCAATGTCTCTATAACGTAAATATTAATTAGTTTTAGTTATTCTAAAAGGAAATGCATATGGGCTTAAAATATATACTTTGGTTCAAGATCTTGCAACCAACAACCTGACTAGCAAATAATAATAATTTTAAGGGAGAAGTATATAAAACCGAAACTTTTGAAACTTCCACAATTTTCCACGTCAGCACAATATTTAAATTAAATTTAAATTAAATTAAATTTTCCACCTCATCACTGTTTTCCTTTTCCAATGCAAATTAGACTTCTAGCCAAATAAGGACACTCTCCCACCGCCTCTACTCTCTCCTATTTAAGAATTGCTTGTGTAGAAAACCTAAGCCCCAAAAACTTATTTTTGCCGCAACACAATTTTCTCCTTAAAACTTATTTTTCTTCAAGAGTTTTTTTGAGGGCGGCTCATGCTTCACAATTCACATATTCCACTTATGTATTGGACTCCTCTCCTTCTTCGGTCAATGCATCAAGGTTAGGGTTATTTGATTCGTTCAATAAAAATTATAGATTTGTTGCTTTTTCTTATAAGTTTGGCAATTATTGTTTTGTTTATTTAATTGCTGGGCCTGAATCTTTTAACATCTTATTTTAACTTCGCAGGAGACGATTTTCCATATACCTTAACAGAACTTGGGACCAAAGTGAAGGTGTTGAATTATAATGAAGCAGTTGAGATGGTTTTTCAAAGTACCAATTTGGTGGAAGGCGCAGGGCTTCATCCAATGCATTTGCATGGGCATAGCTTCTATGTGGTTGGATCAGGTCCTGGGATCTATGACAATGTAACCGACCCAAAAAGTTTTAATCTGGTTGATCCGGTTGAAGTGAATACTTTCGGAGTTCCTAAGGAAGGATGGCTTGCCATTAGATTTGTGGCAAACAATCCAGGTATGCAATGTCTCTATAACGTAAATATTAATTAGTTTTAGTTATTCTAAAAGGAAATGCATATGGGCTTAAAATATATACTTTGGTTCAAGATCTTGCAACCAACAACCTGACTAGCAAATAATAATAATTTTAAGGGAGAAGTATATAAAACCGAAGCTTTTGAAACTTCCACAATTTTCCACGTCAGCACAATATTTAAATTAAATTTAAATTAAATTAAATTTTCCACCTCATCACTGTTTTCCTTTTCCAATGCAAATTAGACTTCTAGCCAAATAAGGACACTCTCCCACCGCCTCTACTCTCTCCTATTTAAGAATTGCTTGTGTAGAAAACCTAAGCCCCAAAAACTTATTTTTGCCGCAACACAATTTTCTCCTTAAAACTTATTATTCTTCAAGATTTTTTTTGAGGGCGACTCATGCTTCACAATTCACATATTCCACTTATGTATTGGACTCCTCTTCTTCTTCGGTCTGCATCAAGGTTAGGGTTATTTGATTTGTTTAATAAAAATTATAGATTTGTTGCTTTTTCTTATAAGTTTGTCAATTGTTGTTTTGTTTATTTAATTGCTGGGCCTGAATCTTTTAATTAAATCTTCAAATTTTTATTGAACAAATCAAATAACCCTAACCTTGATGCATTGACCGAAGAAGGAGAGGAGTCCAATACATAAGTGGAAAAGCTATAATCATGGATTCCCTTCTTTCTATTGTATTTCTCTATTGCGTAATTATATATATATATATATATATATATATATTTATATTTATTATATATTGTTTTATTTCAATACTTTTGAAGCTTTGAATCTTCTGATTTTTTAAATTTTTTTTTTTTTTGGCCTTTTGGAAGTTTTAACATCATAACTTTTGGGTTTTATTTTTTCTATTATCAGAAATTATCTAGAAGATTTCAATGAATATCCATGGATTATTCTTTTTGAGGGTAACCCATCTTTATCTTATATTTCTATTCCTAACTTTTTTTTCCTATATTTTTTCTTTAATTGTCCGTGTTTACGTCTCTTTTGTTTTTCTTATTTTTTCTTTAATTGTCCGTGTTTATGTCTCTTTTTGTGTGAGTATGTGTCATCGTATCTGGGTACTTAGGCAAAATCTATAAAGACTAAAGATGCTTTTTTTTTTTTTTTTTTGGTAATGAATCCTGTGTTTTTCATGACTTTAGTGAGTCATATTCTTAATGATCGAAATGGTTTTGTTTGACGTGGATTTTGTTCATATTGGTTTCAAAGTTTATTTCTTGGCTTATATTATAGATTGTAATATATTTATTCATCAAACTGTTTAGTTGAGTTTGTTTTCGAAATTGTTTTCAGTGTTGAACATTTTCTTGAAGCATGTTGGTATCATATATTAAAATACTGTTAAGTTGATAATAATAATAATAATAATAATAATAATAATATAGTTTAATAAATGTCTGAAATGTATAGCTGTTAACAAATGTTTTAGCTATATGATTTTATTTTACAAATTCAATTTTGGTGTTGTAGTAAAATAAACAAAGATTAAATTATATATTGTACTCAATACATTTCCCGTGCATCGCACGGGTTAGCGACTAGTTTAAATAATATACATGAATAACGTTATAAATTGACACAAAGTCGGTTGAGGGATATTCTTTCAAACTAGTTAAGAGGTAAACTTCATCGTAATTTTTGCATTATCTTATAAGCTTTAAAAATAAAAATAAAAATAATAACATCTTAAAAAATGCAATATGGATTATCTGTTAGCCTTTCTCCCCTTCGTCGTAGGGATATGATGAAAGGAAAATGTTTGACTCCAAACTAAATTAGAATTATATTTTTCAACTCATTATGTGACTATTTATAAAAGGATAAAACTTATGTACAGTACCTTAGGTACTGTTCCTTAGGTTCCCCTTTTAAGATTTAGCCATGTGACTATTTAATTAAAAAATTAACTTCATTCCCATAAGAAAAAAAATCCATATGGTAGAATTTTAAAAGAGGAACCTAAGGAACAACACCTAAATATTGTACCTAAGTTTTGCTCTTTATAAAATTATCTATATGTATATGTATTACTTAAATAAGTTACATGTCTCATTTAAAAAGTCAAGTGACTAAAACTACACACGAATATAATATTATTAATCATCACATAATAAGTTGTAGCAAAATAACTCGAAACCGGTTTGGAGCCAAATCTTTTTCCTTCAAAACAATAATTTGCTCTTATCATCTTTGATGACTTCAGATTCTATATTAAAAAAAGACTTTAGAAGTTTAACTTTTTTGACTTGAAAGAAATAATTTGCGCTTATCATCTTTTATGATTTCAGATTCTATCTTAAAAAAAGACTTTTGATTCTCGACATGGCAATAGTGGGATAAAGCAAAAGTGGTAAGCAATAACCAATATTAATAGGCAATGGCCAAGCCCACGTGATCATCTCTGTTTTTTGTTTCTATAATTCTATCTCTTCTTTCATCTGAAACACTTTGGCATAAAGGTTTTATTAACATGTACCTTTGTGACATATATTAAGTAAACTATTTTAAGAGATTTTTCATGGAAAAATGAAAAAGTGATAAATTTTTTTGTCAGCCTTTTCAATTTCTCATAAAATGTTTCCTAAAATAAATGATTAATGTATACCCTAAAGACATACATTAATCATAGTCTTGGAACAATCATGTTTCTTTTTCTCCTCTTCAATCGATACTCTTCAATTAATGTATATGCTAAAGACATACATTATTACCTTTCATTCATTGCCCATCAAATCAATCATGTTGTTTTTAGTTTGGCCAATCACTCAATAAAGGGGACTGCAAAGTTCCTAATCATTCAACCCAAGAATGGCAACCAGATGGACTACATGAATCATGCTAAACAACCTTTGCAGCTGTTGCATTTTAAAAAAAAAAAAACTAAAAAAACTAAAAAAAAGACCTTATACCCATTGTTTTAAAAACCAAACCGAGAGCTGAATCGTTTTTTTTCAAAATTCCCAGTTTAACCCAATTTTGACCAACTTTCATCGGTTTTAGGGGTTTTTATCGGACCAAACTGGCTGTCAGTTTCCGGTTGAACCAATCAGACCGGCCAATTCGGTTCGGTTTTTAAAACATAGCTTATACCCATGGTTTTAAAAACCGACCCGAGAGTTGAACCCTTTTTTTCAAAATTCCTGGTTCATCCCGATTTTTGACTGGTTTTTACCGGATCGGATTGGCTCCCTACCAATTCAGTTCAGTTTTTAAAACATAGCTTATACCATCAATTGACAAGGGAATTATATAGCAATTTTCAAATTTTCTTACAAAGTTTTTTTCTCGTGTTTCCACTTTCCATACTATTTCTCATTGACATAACGTCAACCTTATTTATTTTAGTACTATAATAATAAAGTTTTTCTTTTTTAGTATCTGGGTTTTTTTTAGGTGTATATAGTCTCCTGTCTAATACACATTATTTATTAAAATGAAGAATCTTTTAAAAATGACCCATATTTTTTGTTTAGAGATTTTGAACACATAATCTCATAATGAATTTGCATGATGCATGTATAATGAAAAATCATTTTCTAAAAAAGTATATATATATATATATATATAATCTTATATTAATCACTAATAATTGAAGAATAATTATTTGTCTTTACACAACCAAACGCACTAACAAATTTAATGAGATTACATAAAAGGGTCCTTATAATTGTCACCATACTCGGTTTCTTGATGCATCCTAATTGCATAGCATTTTTATATTCACATGTATATATATACACACACATGTGTATGCAAATTATGTCACATTCTTTGCAAAGTATATAAATCTTGATCAATGGATACTTCATACTTTTTTAAAAAAAAAATTATTATCTTCATTATTTTGCAGTTGTTAGCAAATTTATGTCTCCATGGATTTTTAAATTCTTTAGCCTAATTTCCCCTTTGTCGCTTTTATTTTTAAATGAATCTCCTCTTCATTTGTTAATGCTTGATAAAAATTAAATAAAAATAGAAAAAAAAAAAAAAAAAACAACATAAGAAGATTTTTAAATGTGTACTCTTTGTGTAAAAATAAAAATTATAAAAATTATTTTTGGTACTTCACTATGTTGTAATAGAAATAAAATTTGGATAATGCAAGAGGAGCGCAACAAAGAAATTATGGGTGATAGAAATGGTCCTACCTAAGCTAGGAAATACAAAAATGATCATGGCCCAATAGGATTCTCACGAATCTCACCACATCATTATGACTTTTTATTTTTTGAGAGAGTTTCAACTTATAGTGTCTACTTTTAATGATAATTTTTTATTATCAAATCAGGACATTAATTGATTTTTAGTATAAGTAGGAATTAAACCTCAAATTTCTTATTTAATTATTAAAAATTTTACAAATTGAACTACCTGCAACCTATCACGTTATTATAACCTTTCTAAGGGGATAAAGCAAAAGTAGTAGGCAATGGCCAAACACTTTTGATTATTTATTTACGTTTCTTTTTCTCATTTCACCAATTTTGTCTTCATTTTATTTTAGCAATCATTTTTCCATTATTAACTTTCACTTTCATCCTACTTTAGTTTTGGCCAATCACTCGGTTGAGGTGGGGACCGCAAGGTTCCTATCATTCAATTCAATAATTACGACCTCCAAATATCTTGCATAAAAAAATAAAGTTAAATTTTTATCTTTTATATCCTCAATTGATAATGAGAATTTTCTTACATTCTATTTTCTCGTGTTTCCGTATAGTTGTTCAGAACATGAGAACATCAACTTCTTTGTTTATTTAAAGAACCATGGTGTACAAAGTTCCTTGACTACCAAAGCTTTCCCTACAAGCACAATACCCAATGGGACTTCTAAGCTTTCCCTACAAGTTCTTTGATATGTGACTTATTAAAAATTCAAGCACTTCTAAATTTTAGTGTGTAATCTGGACTTCAGTTTTTTTTTTTTTTTTTCAAATACGTAATATTTTTATTTTTACAGGCTTGCAGAGTACAATGGATTATCCTCTCTCCTCTCCGGGAAGGCGACGAAAACAATAATTTGCTCCTATTTCTATGAGGCGCTCAGAATTCAGATTCTCAGCACATCATGATGGTGGGATGATAAAGCAAAAGTGATAGGCACTAGTTAATGGCCGGGCCCGCCCACGTGATGCCCTCTGTTTGCTTTTTTATCTCTTGTCTCATCAGTAACCCTTTTGGTTTTGCTTTTCCAAGTTTATTTTCCTAGTCTTCATTTCCCATTCATTTACCCTTTTGGTTTTGCTTATTCAAGTTTATTTTTCTAGTCTTCATTTCCCATTCACTTTTCCATTATTTTACATTTCATTGTACATCATGTCGCTTTAGTTTTGGCTAATCACTCAGTCAGTAGAGGGGACAGCAAAGTTCCTATCATTCAACCCAAAGATGGCGACCTGGACTACGTGAATCATGCGCTAACAACCTTCGACATTGTTGCATAAAAAATAAAGTAAAATTCAATTCTTATATCCTCAACTGATATAAGAGAATTGTATAACAATTATCGACTTTTTTTTTTTTTTTTTTAATGGGAACGATTTTTTTTATTATTTTTATTTTTTTAAATCGTTCTTCACTAACAGAACATCTTGCGTGACGCGTAAGGCCAGCCAAAATTCAATGGCGAGATATAACAAATAGAAATTGAAACATGATGGCATGAAGTTTTCCTTAAAAGAATGGGGCGGACCTTTAATTTCATTTTCATGTAAAGCCTGATTAAAAAGAAGAAGAATTTAAAAGATTTTTCTTTTCAAGAAAGACATTAATCTCATTTTTAATTGAAAGTTCAAAAACGTGTACAAAACACCTTTGAACGTTTAGACCCCCAAAATACAACTTAACCAACTCAAGCAATATGTCAAACAACTAGTGTGCGGAAACTTAACACATGCTATAATATGAAATTGGTTATAAACTATCTAAGCCATAACAAAATAAAACCACAGCAGATAATGTAAAGGCAAAGATAGAGAGGAAGGAAGATGCAAACACAAAGACAACACGCGATGTGTTATCGAAGAGGAAACCGAAGTCCTCGGCGAAAAACCTCTCCGCCGCCCTCCAAGCGGTAATCAATCCACTAGAAAATACAGTTGGGATACAAGGACAGCAATAGACCCTCCAAGCCTAATCTACCCAGTGCACCTAAGCCCTCCAAGCTTCTTGCTCCAACGAGGTTGCGCCGAACCTTTTTCTTTTCTAGCTTCCCGGATTCCGCTACTAGACCGTAGCATCAACCAATGAAGATTGACTCCTTCCTAACTGCTTCCCAGAACTCCAAACAACTGTCTCACAGAGATGATAATGGTGAGAACCAGGTTTGGTATAATGCCTCTCAAGGATTTGACAATGGAGAGGAAGAGAGTAAGGGAATTTGAAGAGACTCTAAGGTATAGATTATGGGTGAAGCAATCTGGTTTTTCTTTAGGGTTTCTCTCTTAAAATTCTCTCTGGAAGCTCTCTTTCAATCGTGGGTTAAAGGGGTATTTATACTGGAGTGGGAGAGGAATGTGAAATGTCAGGTTTTACAAAACAGGGGTGGCTTGCGGCTTGACCTCGCGGCTTGACCAAGTCGCGAGATCCAGTCGCGAGTTAACCGTATGGCCAGTTGTCCTGTTTTGTCCTGTAGTGCTCCAGCTAGCATGACTGTTCATCTTCCAGCATGCTTGGCACGTGTGCAGCTTCTGGCGGCTTGCAGCCGCGAGTCCACCCGCGAGTCCCAGCCGCGAGTCTCTGTTTTCTTGCACACTCTTGAGCAAACTTCACTCTATCTCACTCACTACCCTTACAACAAACCCACCTAAATACAGGGTTACTAAATGCTGAATTACAAGCAAATTTGGCACGGAATAAAGCCAATTAGATGGTTGAATAAATTCAACCTTACAATCTCCCACTTTGGCTATTCCGTGACAAAACCCTAAAACAGACTCTAGACTTAACATGTGAGTTGGGAACAGTTGAACAAAACTCACTCACACCTAACTCTAGAAGCTGTGAAGCACTTGAATCATATGAACATAATACTCCTGAAACACAACAATACACCATGATCATTGTAAGCAGAAAATTATAAATGCATATGAAACAGGCAAATATGAGATCAAGCAAAGATGAAGTTAATAAACAAACCATGGCTTGATCAACCAAGTGAACACCGCAAGGTAGTGATCACAGTGCTCATTCACACTTGGAATGAACACAAGAACATACAAGTTAACAAGCACAAGGCAAGACACTTGTATGCTTAACACTCAACCAATGCATAACACACAAGGCATATGCATCTAGGAACAATCCTACAAGGGCACAAGAGTGACAGTACATAAACCAAAATGCAGAACATTTAGATTAAAGTACTGATTTCAACATAGCATAAAGGCTGCACTAAGCAAGGTACATACCATAAAGCCTACAAACTATGCATAAAACATTAACCCTAAAAACTTACAAAAGCACATGGGTACAAACCAATAACATCCTGAAAAACATCATCAAAATATATTAAAGTTTAAACAAAGAGTGTAAGTTATGAGTTAGGAATAGCTATACACCAAAACACAGTGTATCAAAACCATAAAAACACTAAAAGTACCCAACAAACATAAACCTAAAACCATAAGTTTAGAGAATAAGACTAAAAACAAAAGTATGTGTGTACTCCCCCTATCACTATGCACACTCCCCTTTGAACTTTTCTCCCCCTTACTGAATGCTCTCCCCCTTTTTGTCACGAATAGCTAAAGACTCTCGTCCAACTTTCGTTGAATCTCATCTAGCTGATACTCCATAGTCTCGAGGCGCATTTGGACATGGTTGTTTGTGGAGTAGAGAAGTGCCACAAGCTCATCAACGCGTTTCTGAATATGCTCAAGTACACTGCCGACTCTGTCAGTATGAGGAGCAGTCTGTGCTTGCGGAATACCAGCCGGTGAAGCTTCAGGAACAGCACGTGATGTAGATGTGGTATGTGCAGGTGTCTCTGAGTCAGGGGCAGATGGAGTAACCGGAGAGATGTGAGCACTTCTTGGTGATTTAGAGGAGTGACTTCTACTCGCTTGAAGAGTGAACAAGGAAATGGGACGTTGACGAGTCAACATTTTACCATCTGCAGGAGGAATAATGCCTGCACGAAGAATGAGCTTCATGACGAGACTGCAAAATGGAATAATTCCTCGAGCTGCAGATCGACACGCGGTCTTCCTCAAGGTGTAGTAGATGTGAGCACATATATCAATGGGGGCTCCTGTAATGAAGTCACACAGAAATAGAGCTCTCCCAAGATTGATGAATGTAGTGTTGGACAGTGGGTAGAGATTGGTGAACATGATCAACTTCAGTGTGGTCAGCTCAGGTGCAAACTTTGCGGTGCTGATGGATGTTCCTGCACTGGATACTTCATGATCGTGTCCTAGGATTTGTAAAATTTCTCCAACCTCTGGATTTCGTTCATCATAAGGAGTTAAATTCACATTCTGAGGTCTGGTGATGCTGAGAAGATCTGCGATGGAGTCTGGGGTAACACTAAACTCTGTTCCTATGACCCAGAAAATGAGTTGAGGTCCAAGATCAGTTGCATTGGAGAAGCATTCTTTGACCAGCTCATCCATTGGATCATCAAAGTTCCCGAACAAGTTTGCCCAATCTCGATTCTCAAAGATTCGAGGGATGAAAGTGGTCCCTAAAGTGTTGAACTCTACCACCCGTTCCACTATAGTGGTTGACTTGTCAAACAAATTTGAGTAGGCGTGTGAGTTAAGCGGAAGTCTGAACCTATCCTCATTGGGATCTTGAGATGCCTGAGATGATAGACGAGTCCTTTTAGCAACTGGTGTTGCTGGTTCGTCAGTAACAATGTCTTTACCCCTGGAAGATCGACGAGACATCTGCAAGAGAACAGGCCAACAGAAAAGAACCAAACAACAATACCCCACAAGATGATTGTCAACAAGGTTCAGTGTAAATAATATTTCAATATATAAACACAAACTGAAGATAGTGCAGACCCAACCAAAACTTCCAACAATACACAGAAGCACAAACTAACACGTGCATCAAAATTGGTGATAGTGCACCAAGACATAGATAGACAGCACAACTGACAAAACTGTCATTGAGACAGGTTAACATGACCATGATATGCAATCAGATACAGCATTTGAACATTTAGAGCAGATAACATAATTCACTCCATCAGAGACATGAACAAGGGGAAAATATTTCAACATGAAGAAACCAAACATCCACACTGGAGCACGTGGTTGAGAGACATACATTATGTTATCAAAAAAACTCAGTAACCAAAACCAAACACCAACATCAATACTCAAGCAAGTGTAAAGAGTAAGTCAAATAGACACCAAACCCATTTCAGAAAAAATTCTCAGATTCAATAATAGACAAAAATCAAAACAATGAAAAACACATTGTGACTGCTCGGCATGAAAACAGGTGAGAACAATATCAAACAAGACACGCCATACCCATTACACAAAGAGATAAGTATAACGAATACAATACCAGTCCAAACAGTAACAGAAATATGCAGGAAAAAAAAAAGGAAAATGAGATTGAGAAAGCAAAACCCATACCTTTTCTTGATGATTTGGATAAGAAATGAAGCACCAATGAGGTTCGAAAAATGGATTCACGAAGTGTTTGGAAGGAAAACAGTTTAAAGAGAAGATGAACAGTTACAAAAGTTCGAGGGAAAACTGAAAAAAGGTTTAAAAACTGCTCCTGTATCTGCCAAACACGCGATTTTCGCGACTTGATTAAGTCGCCACACAGTCGCCAGCTCAAGCCGCCAAAGCACTCAAGAACAAAATTTTGAAAAATTTTTCTAAGTGTTTTTCGCGACTGGAAGGTCTACCCACGAGTGAGTCGCGAGCTGAGCCGCGAAAATCTCTGAGTGAACCTCGCGACTGGACCTTCCACTCGCGAACAAGTCGCCAAAAATGACCAGCGAAGATGCGACTGAGGCTCGCGACTTGACATACCCGCGACTGAGCCGCCAAAACAGGGCAAAACAGTATTTTTGAAATTTTCAGATTTTTCAAACAAAATACTTTCCAAAAACACCTAAAACACTCAAAAATCTTTTTGTGCTTGAATTAACGAGGATTGAGCATGTGAAAACATATTTCATCAAGTACAATCAGACAAATGAATATGACATTTATTGAACATAAACTTGTGTGTTGTGTGTGGATACCAACAACGAGATAGTCCTTCGTCTAATGTGAAGCTTCAATGATCAATTCAACCAAGGCATACATAATTAGCACTAGATCATGTGACCTATCTCAATTATAGAAATATGTATATATGACCTTCCACACAACTTGATAACATAACTTGGAGCTTTACATTTTACTCCACTTTTAGTTATAACATTTGATCTTTTTGAGGCAATCATCTCTCATTGTGAGAGTGATATTTGACATTTCACTTTAATGATCAAGCCTTTGGCTTTTTGAATAAACAACTAGTGTGCGGAAACTTAACACATGCTATAATATGAAATTGGTTATAAACTATCTAAGCCATAACAAAATAAAACCACAGCAGATAATGTAAAGGCAAAGATAGAGAGGAAGGAAGATGCAAACACAAAGACAACACGCGATGTGTTATCGAAGAGGAAACCGAAGTCCTCGGCGAAAAACCTCTCCGCCGCCCTCCAAGCGGTAATCAATCCACTAGAAAATACAGTTGGGATACAGAGACAGCAATAGACCCTCCAAGCCTAATCTACCCAGTGCACCTAAGCCCTCCAAGCTTCTTGCTCCAACGAGGTTGCGCCGAACCTTTTTCTTTTCTAGCTTCCCGGATTCCGTTACTAGACCGTAGCATCAACCAATGAAGATTGGCTCCTTCCTAACTGCTTCCCAGAACTCCAAACAACTGTCTCACAGAGATGATAATGGTGAGAACCAGGTTTGGTATAATGCCTCTCAAGGATTTGACAATGGAGAGGAAGAGAGTAAGGGAATTTGAAGAGACTCTAAGGTATAGATTGTGGGTGAAGCAATCTGGTTTTTCTTTAGGGTTTCTCTCTCAAAATTCTCTCTGGAAGCTCTCTTTCAATCGTGGGTTAAAGGGGTATTTATACTGGAGTGGGAGAGGAATGTGAAACGTCAGGTTTTACAAAATAGGGGTGGCTCGCGGCTTGACCAAGTCGCGAGATCCAGTCGCGAGTTAACCGTATGGCCAGTTGTCCTGTTTTGTCCTGTAGTGCTCCAGCTAGCATGACTGTTCATCTTCTAGCATGCTTGCACGTGTGCAGCTTCTGGCGGCTTGCAGCCGCGAGTCCACCCGCGAGTCCCAGCCGCGAGTCTCTGTTTTCTTGCACACTCTTGAGCAAACTTCACTCTATCTCACTCACTACCCTTACAACAAACTCACCTAAATACAGGGTTACTAAATGCTGAATTACAAGCAAATTTGGCACGGAATAAAGCCAATTAGATGGTTGAATAAATTCAACCTTACATTAATAAAATAGGATCTGTGACGGTTCTAGAATTTTTTTTGAGGATGGTCATTAAAAAACTTAAATTATACAAAATCTAATAAAGAGAGAACTTCATATATTAACGAAAAAACACATACACGCAAATACATAAAATTTTACAATTTTCTTTTACGAATTTTCTTATTTTGAAATCATTATATGATAGTTTCTTTATTAATATTGCAAGCTATATATCTTTCAAAATTTTAGTTAAATAAATTTTCTTTTTGGACTTTTTCTTTTTGTTTGTAAGGAACTAATATATTGTTAAGGGGACCAAAGTTTAAGAACAAAATTTGGTTACAAACTTAGTTGTAACCTAAGGCTACAAATCTCACTAAACAAATTAATATTACTACATATTTTGAAAATCTAACCGTAGAATTGCATGTTTTCTATGTTCTTAAAACACATGTCAAATTTCATGCCAATAAGATATTATTTACTATTCAATCCATAAACTTTTTATATATATATAATTTTAGACTACAAAAACTTGAAATTAAAACATTTGACTGATAATATAGCTATTGAACTTTAAAATTCTTGAAATTTTGCAAGTATGAAGGATAAAAAAAGAAAATGTAATTAAATGGTTGATTTGTCAAAATTCACATCCACTAAAAAGAAATATTGAATTGAGTTGTAGCATTAGTTTACAACTAAGTTTATTGCCAAAGTTTAATTATGTAGGGCCTAAAAAAATTTAGGGTGGTCACAATTTTTTTTTAGTATAAAAAAATCATAAATTTTTTAAATTTATACATAATAATTTTTTTTCGTAGGTCAGAGTAGTCCTGTGACCACTCTAGACTCTATGTGAAGCCGCCCCTGAAGATGACATATCAGCTTGAATAGCATAAAGAATGTTTGGTCACATCTTTCATCCAAACAAGTAAATTGGGTGAAATAATTGCCCTTCTAGCAAAAGATGTGCTACAACGTTCCCTTGACGGCAAATATGGGAAAAGGTAATACCAGAAAAGTGAGAAGCTAGAAGTTTTATATCATGAATTAAACCCTAGTTCTGGCTCGGTTTAATGATGTCTCGTCCGTTTTGCCTGTGATTCGGAACCACACTGTTGGATCTGAAGGTTATGGGAAGATAATTCATGTGGGTGAAAAATCATTGAAATCCGATGGTTGGATATATCTTGCAGTCAAGGTAGTCAAAGTTATTTGAGTTACAAGTGTAGAGATTAATGTTTATTGCTAATGATTTTCAGGCAGTCTTCGATTCATGAACCCACCATTTGATTGAAATAATGTGGTCAAATATTGATATTGACAAAAAATAGTGGTGCAATTGAACGGTCGGATTTTGAGAATGAAGCAGTCAAAGTAAGTAAAACTTGGTCAAAGGTCAAACTTCAGATCATGCTCCCAAATTTCCGGATTTGACTTGTTTTTACTAAATCTAGCTAAGTGGGGAGGTTTGAGTTTTTTCTTGGCATTATTTTGCATGTCGGGTGAAATTAGGATTTTTCTTAATTTTCGTGTTTTCTTGATTTTTGATTTCAGAATGTCAAAACAGGGTAATAACTTGTTACAAGCTTTCTAATATAATAATATATTCCTCTTCAAAAAAAAAAAAAAAAAAAAAAAACAAGCTTTCTAATATAATAATAAGAAAAAGCAAGTTTTGATTTTACATTTGTCTTTTGTGTGGTGTGGGGGTGGGGGTGGGGGTGGGCGGGGGGAGAAAATTATCTTTAATATAATATATTAGTATATTTATGAAGTTTTGACTCGTTTGATGTGTATTTTTGTGTTAGAACTTTATTCTCTCACTAAATAAATAAATAAACATAGCTCAAGAAAAATGCTTATTAATATTAATTTGTTTAGCAAACAAGTCAAACTTAGCCCAAGTCCAAGTTTAGGCTTGACAATTTAAAAATCCAAACTCAAACATAATAATGTGTTTGTGAATATAATTTTGCGAACATGAAGCTCAATTTAGCTATATATTATATTTATATTTGTTTAAAAATATACTTATATAGACTTGAGATTTAATTGTATATGCTTATAAATAGGTTTATATGACATTAAATTATTATTTGAAGTTCATTGATAGTATAAATAGCCCATTCGTGGTAAAAATTAATTCATAGATTTGTGAAGGGTTATTTTATTTCATATTTATTTTTGTCATGCTCTTATTCTATATGAAAAAAAAAGAAAAAGTTAATCTTGTTTAGTAATGAGTTCAAGCTTGACTTATGTTCAAAATAAAATAAAATAAACAAATCTAAAAATTTAAAACTTAGCTCGACTTGACTCATTCAAAACCTTAGGTTAGAGTCTCTCTCGGGGAGAGATAACAGATTGGACATCTACTTCTATGAAAAGCTTGTGGATATTGGATTCCATTGCCATGTTGAGGCCATCACATAACTTTCACAATTTTGCTATAATGCTTAACATGGTGCTTTATTTCTAGAAAAACCATTAAGCAATCTTTCTTTAGTGTCTGTGATGATGGCTCTGCCATCCTGCTTATCGGTTGCCAAAAACTGATTGGTCCGTTTTAAGTTTTGAAAAATCCTCCCAAAGTGGCATACATCCAATTGTGAAGGTAGACCCCTTTGAATTGGGAACAGTTGTCCATTTTTCTACGAGAAGTTTATAACTTAAGCCGTTTTGATTTCATGTACAAATGAAGATTAGCTCAAATTTTGTAATTTCCCAAATTATCCAAATTTTGAACCTAATTGGTTATTTATTAGGTAGATTTGGAATACAATTATACAAATCTTCTATCTTATTTTTAGTGTTTTGCCAATCACAATTTATCATGTATTTATTTGAATTTTCTTATAGAATTGAGAAAATGAATCAAATACATAACATATCATGATTAGTGGAGCACAAAATAGAACAAAAGCAGTAAGATATGAGATTTGTATCAATATATTTATACTACATAAGGATTGCGAGTATACCTAATTGTAATTCCTCAAATTATGTTAAAATTTGCACCTTTTTTTATGGGATGTTAATTTGCACCTTGAATATTTATTAGGTGTATTTAAAGAATATAAGTGATTATGATTTACAAGTATACTTTATAATTGTAACTTGACTAGTCAATGGTATCATTTAAAATTTAATGTTAAAAGTTAAAACTTCTGACCGGGCTTTCAAGCTGTGTTGAAGCAACCTCAATAATTGTTTATAAATGTAAATTAATTTAAAAATAAATTGTACATGTAACCATGCCGAGATGCAAATTCTTGGTATTCAACATATATAAAAGGAAAATGATAGAGATGTAAAATTTTTTACAAATTTTTTTTTACAAATTGTTGATATGGTGAGTGATTATTGATAAATAAAAAAGTGATGTTATTGATGGGCCTAGATAAGAATCAATAAAAATTTGGCTGCAACAACAGTTTGTAAAAATATTATAAAATAATTTATGATTGTAGTATTACTCAATATAAAAACTATTGAAAAAATAATAAATACTATAAGTTTTATGATAATATGGGCATGAAACGAAATAGTTGTTAAATATTTCCTAATACATATCATACAACCCAATTCTAAATTCTATGAATTTGGCTTAAGAAGAATGTAATAGAACACTTGACATAACCATATATTTTCACATAATAATAATAATAATAATAATTATTAATATACTTAATATATAATCCAACATATTAATTTTTATTTTATTTTTGTAAAAATTTGATGTGGCATATTGGTTTTTGAAGGTGTAAATTGGGATTTTTACATATGATCATTATTGAAATTACATTGCACATATATAGCGTCACATGTCCTTTAAAATCACTTACCATCATTTTTCAACACTTATTTTATTTTATTTTATCAATCATCAACCCTTATTTATTAGTGGAATGTGCCAATGTGGTCTTAGAATGTTACATCATGTACACATAATCAAATGTTTTCTATCTTTTACTTAAAAAAAAAAAAAAACATAATCAAATGTAATTTTTTTTAAAAAAAATTTCAGAGTAAAGTAGAAAAGGTTTTAATCCACTTAATTGTATGCTTTATTCTTTTATGGAAAAAGTTTGTGTAATGCTCTAATAATTTGTTTCTAGTTTGGAGGAATCTTTCTCTCATCTCTATGTAACGGTTGAAAATACCATCTATGTATACTTTTAAACTTTTAGTTGCATAAATTTTTTAATGAGTTATGTGAGTTATTTAAATAATATACGTGAATAATGTTATAAATTATAAATTGACACATAGTCGGTTGAGGGATATTCTTTCAAACTGGTTAAGAGGTAAACTTTGTTGTAATTTTTGTATTACTTTATAAGTTTTTTTTTTTTTTTTTTAAAGACGTAACATCTTTAAAAATGCAATATGGATTATCTGTTAGCCTTTCTCCTCTCCATCGCAGGGAATGATGATGAAAGGAAAATGTTTGACTCCAAATAGGATTAGAATTATCTTTTTTAACTCATTATGTGACCATTTATAAAATTATCTATATACATGTGTATTATATATGTATTACTTAAATAAGTTATATGTCTCATTTAAAAAATTATGTGACTAAAACTACACATAAATATAGTATTTTTAATTGTCACATAGTAAATTGTAGCCAGATAACTCCAAGCCGGTGTGGAGTAAACTTTTTTGCCTTGAAAACAATAATTTGCTCTTATCATCTTTGATGACTTCAGATTCTATATTAAAAAAAGACTTGAGAAGTTTAACTTTTTTGAATTGAAAAGTGAAAACAATAATTTGCCCTTATCATCTTTGATGATTTCAAATTCTATATTAAAAAAAGACTTTTGATTCTCGATATGACAATAGTGGGATAGAGCAAAGGTGGTAGGCAATAACCAATAGGCAATGGCCAAGCCCACGTGATCACCTCTGTTTTTTGTTTGTATAATACTATCTCTTCTCTCATCTGAAACACTTTGGCATAAATAGTACGTTTCTTTTTCTCCTCTTCAATCAATCGTCTTCATTTTCCCATTCACTTTTTCCATTATTACTTTTCATTCATTGCCCATCAAATCAATCATGTTGCTTTTAGTTTGGCCAATCTCCCAATAAAGAGGACTGCAAAGTTCCTAATCATTCAACCCAAGAATGGCGACCGGTTGGACTACGTGAATCATGCTAAACAACCTTCGAAGCTGTTGCGTTTAAAAATAGAGTAAAAATAAGATCTTATACCATCAATTGACAAGGGAATTAAATAGCAATTCTCGAATTTTCTTACAAAGTTTTTTTCTCGTGTTTCTCCTTTCCATATTGTTTCTCATTGACATAACGTCAACCTTATTTATTTTAGAATGATATTAATAAAGTTTTTATTTTTATTATTATTTTTTTTTTGGAGTATCTACCTATTCTTTAGATGTGTATAGTCTCCTCTTCAATACAGATCAAGCATTAAAATGAAAAATCCTTTAAAAATGGCCTATGTTTTTGTTTAGAGATTTCGAACGCAAAATCTTATAACCAATTTGCATGATGTGTATAATGAAAAATCATATGCTAAAAAGGTTTATATATATATATATATATTCTTATATTAATCGCTAATAAATGAAGAATAATTAAGTATTTGTCTTTACACAATCAAACGCACTAATAAATTGTTGTAAAGTATCCCTGGGGTGCCCGCTCTTAAAGACAATTATAATCCAACACTATGGATGTTGGAAGTCACTTCAAATTCTCTGTTGAATCTGAATTTTGTGTAGGTTTAATGAGATTACATGAAAGCAAAAGGATCCTTATAATTGTCACCCACCATAATATGTCCACATGTGTATACAATTTATGCCACACTCTTTGCAAAGTATATAAATCATGATCAATGGACACTTCATATTGTGTGTGTGTTTTTTTTTTTTTTGATTAAATTATTATCTACATCATTTTTTAGTTGTTAGCAAATTTAGGTCTCCAAGGATTTTTAAATTCTTTAGCCTAATTTTCCCTTTTGTCTTTTTTATTTTTATATGAATCTCCTCTTCATTTTTTAATGCTTGATAATAATTATTAAAAAAAAAAGAAAAAACAGAAGAAAAACAATATAAGAAGATTTTTAAATGCGTTCTCTTTATGTAAAAATGAAAATCGTTAAAATTATTTTTGGTACTTCACTATGTTATAATATATATATATATATATATATATATATATATATTTGGATAATGCAAGAGGAGCGTTATCATTATAGCCTTTTCTTTTCTTTTTTGGATAATCCTATTGGTCATGGCTCAATACGATTCTAATGACACCACATTTCTTATTCAATCATAAAAAATTTTACTAGTTAAGTTAATTGGAATCTACTACGTCATTATAGCTTTTATAGGGGGATAAAGCAAAAGTGGTAGGCAAGGGCCAAACACTTTTGATTATTTATTTACGTTTCTTTTTCTCATTTTAGCAATTTTGTCTTCATTTTTTAGCAATCATTTTTCCATTATTGACTTTCGTTTTCATCCTACTTTAGTTTTGGCCAATCACTTGGTTGAGGTGGGGAACGCAAGGTTCCTATCATTCAATTCAATGATTGTGACCTCCGAATATCTTGCATAAAAAAATAAAGTAAAATTCATATCTTTTATTTTTATATCCTCAATTGATAAAGGGATTGCATAACAATTCTCGTATTTTCTTATACTGTATTTACTCGAGTTTCCATATCGTTTATCAGAACACGAGAACATCAACTTCTTTGTTTATTTAAAGAACCATGATGTACAAAGTTGTTTGACTACTTAGGAAAATTATTAAATACTCCGAGAGTATTATAAATGCGTATTCTCTCCTCTTACATGAATTGTGATTCCCATTATAAATTTAATTAGCGAGAAATACAGTTATGTGAGAGAAGGAAGTACGCATTTATGGTACTCCAAAAATACTCAATAATTACTCGACTACATAAGCTTTTCCATACAAGCACAATCCCCAATTACCTGCTAAAGCTTGTATTGAGGAAAGAAATATTAATAGATAAAGACTATTTTGAATGATTGCATATTATTGAGAGACAATTTTTTCCACGTCACACATTTTAATCTTATTATATTTCACCTACTCGGTGTCTGTTTGGGAATAGTTTATTTAGCTGAATCTGAAAATTTTTTGTTGAAAATGTAGAAAATAAGTTAAAAAATAAGCTAAATAATATAGTAGCAAAAATAAACTAAAAGTATAAATAAGCTAAATTTTTCAGCTGCTTAGTCGCTGAAAGAAATACGCGCAATAATAGATATCTTTTACAAATTATTTTGGGCCTACCTCACTTCACTAAAAAATTGGGCCAAAAACTCACCGTTACATTGCCAAAGCAAAAGCCCAAGATCTGTCCCAATCTAAATAGTTGGTTTGAATCCTTTTGTTGGTTGGCCAGATTTCTCAAAGTCGGGTTATTGATGGACGATCCTAAGCATAGGCTAACCTAAGTGGTCCACCATAAAAGTTATATTTGCCTCTTAAGAAAATGTAATCAAGTTAGGTTTTTATTTTATTTTATTTTATTTTTAAATTTTTTTTTTGAAGGGTGAAAGTAATCAAATAAGAAGTCCTAACATGGTTGGTAGGCTACCTAGGTTAGACCCTTCATAAAGAACACACAAATTACAAAAAAAGAGAGACTTATTATGAAAGTTAAAAGAAATTTAAAACCTTGAAACAATAAATTCCTTTTATAATGTTACATACACAACAATTTTCAGAACTCTTGAGATGACCACCTTTTTTATTTGATTTTCACATTAGCCTACCACTAAACTCATATTATCTACTATTGAAAACTTATCACTCACAATTGGGGAAAAAAAAAAAAACTGAAAAATAAAATTGTGTATGTAAATTTTTTTTCTTTGTAATTAATTTTTTTAGAAGAAAACTATAATCTTATTAAGGAAAAACAGTCAAATGAGCTAGGATTATAGGAGAAAGGTGTGGAAGAACATCTTCCATCTACAATGAGAACTCGTTGTCTAACATGTATTTTTGTTTTGTATTTTGTTTGTTTGTTTGCTTGTTTTACGGCTTCTAACTATAACCTAACTAAACTACTGACACTCTTAAGTTTGGCTCAATCAACCTCTTATAATAATGAGTTAATTAAGTTTATGATTAGAAAAGACTAAACATAACTCTAATTTTATTTTGAAATAAAAAATTATGAGAAATAATACAAGCAATTTAGGGCAACAGAAAAGCTAATGGTCACATGTTACTACTCCTATAAAATTATATATGTTACTATGATTGAATTAATGAATATATGCTAATTTTGTTTTAGATACATTTTATGTAGGGGAGAGGGAGAGGAATTCAAATCCTAAACATCTTAATTTATATATATATATATATAGGTTGGGTTCAAGTTACACCTAGTGTAACTCTAAATAATATTACACCACTTAATAACTTGTTAATGAATTAATATTTTGAAAATTTCACCATTAGATTATATGTTCTATATGTTCTAAACATGCATTATTTAGAGTTACACTAGGTAAGACTAAGAGTAAGAGTTATTTAAATTTCACCACTTATATCTTTATTTATTTATTTATGGTAAGACTAAGAGTAAGAGTTTTATTAAGAAACACCAAGAAAAGATATCGAAGTCAAAAAATCAACAATTCCTAACGCATGTTTTGCTAATAGATGTGTTGGTCTATTAGCTTACCTCTTAACATGAGAAAATTCAACCCGGCCAAAAGATCCACAAGCCATTACCATACCCCTAACAATAGAAGCTATTGAGGATGGTGGTGTAGAGAAACCACAGAAAGCGTTAAAAATCACCACTGAGTCACCCTCAAGGATGAACTCTTGAACAACAACGTCCCGAGCAAACTCCAGACTAGCTTCAAACGCCTTGGCTTCCACTTCCATTGCACCCAAAAGAGCATTGATTTTCTGCTCAAAGCAGCAATGACCTGTCCATAAGAATCCCGAATCAGCACCCCAACACCAGTAGATTTTTGAGCTGAGAAAACCGCTTAATCCACATTGACCTTGTATCTTGGCATTGGAGGAGGAGACCACCTAACCACCCAAGGCATTGCAGGTATAAAATCCACATTATTTGCCTCCTGATATTCCTACAAATAGTACTGCGCCCACTGAACAAGAGCCATGACACTTTTCATGTTACCCCATGTTGCGCCCCGAACCCCATAGGATCCAAAGCATGAGAAAGATGTCTCAAAGTATCTGTAGATTTTTCCTTTTTGACAATCCAATCCACATAAATCATATCAAGTACCAATATCAAGAATTATCATAATAATTCCATTGATTATACTCTCAAAGTAAGTCAGAGTTCTAAGCAATAATTAGAAGGACTATTGGCTACAAAAGAATAGAGGTCTAAATAAATAATTACATATCATCAGCTTGTCCCATTAGTGGGAATGACGTCACAACCACTATAATATACAAAAGAACGAGTCAAGCCTATTCTAAGATGTACATCATCTAATATCTCCATTACAAAAGTTCAGCCTCTATCAGTAGTTAGTCTAACTACTATTAGCCACCAAAAAGCTGTCTCAAAAGATTGTTGCCTACTCTGAAAAGTTTATAAAATAATGGGATGAGATTGATCTCAGTAAATAGCATAATTAATGGGGGTGGGGGAACTGCAAGTTTCATGATGATAACAATTTACAAATCATGTTTTAATTTGGGAATTTCCAAATAATTTCTACAAAACCATTTCCAAAAAGAATATGACAAAATGAATAAAATGACATGGCACAAAACTTCTCAAAATGCTCTCATGAAACCACATACTATAATTTGTGAGCAATAACAATACAATTCCATACCCAAGGCCACATGATAATGCCGTCACAAAGATGGAACTAATCTGTTGTCATAAAGATGGAACTCATCGCTGACACACAGCTGGAACTAAATAGGCCATCACAAAGACGGAACTAATATGCTGTCACAAAGATGGAAGTCATTGCCGTCACAAAGACAGAACTCAATAACCATCACAAAGACGGGTACTAAGATACTAATGTCACACAGACTATAGTATCTAGCTAGGTAATCACCAGGTAATCACATGTCACAGCACGTGGGTAGAACATAAAGAGCTCACAAATTACCTTTAATTCAAAATACATAATTCACTTCCAAGTAGTTTCATAAAACATTTGAATGCCCAAGATATTCACAAGGTTCTTAAAGCCTTCAACTCATTTCTTGTTAAAAAGATTTTGTATTACCTTCCCAAATAACATAGGTCAAGATAAAGCGTCTTTATATTTTTGCAAATAATACAATAATTCCATAAAATGCATTCTCAAGAATTTAATCAAAGATGTTAGTCTTTTCTATGCTAACAAATCATGCAATTCCCCATATGCAATAAGAATATGCACTTTCATATATAATCATATATAGTATGGTTACAACACAACACTTTTTAGAAAAACATAGTTCCACCATTAATTTTCTAAAATGTGTTGACCCAAAACAATGTTTATACAATATAGTTATTTTCCAAAAATCCCATTAAAAGCTACTTACCTAGCAACCTGCAAAAGCCTAATTTCTAAGCTCCAAATGAAATTAGCTAGAACCTAAACAATACCAAGCAAACCTATCATAATAAGCATAAAGCTTGATGTATCTAGCTACCTATTAGAAATTGCTAACTAAGAAATTAATTAGGCAAGCCTAGCATTTAACCTAAAAAATAATGTATTCCATTTCCAAAGTTTCTCAACAATTTCATTACAAGGCATAGACTCCAACTTATAATCATGTCATTCCAAGCTTCACATTTACCATAAGAGATCCTAACACTTTATGAATTTCTTCCTTAATATACATGCCATTTTCAAGAGACCCACAAAACAACAACATATATAACAATATCCACCATTACAAACCCCAAATGTAAATCCTCCACTAGCTCCAAATAAACAATAAAAATTAAATTCATCAATTGTTTCACATTAGAAAGTCAACCCCCAAATCTTTACTATTGGTAAATCTCAAACGGCTACCATTGTACAAAATCTACAACCATTCACCCAAATAGGTCCACCAAAGCAAAACCCATAAACATTATCACAAGAATATCACTCCCAAAACTTAGATTACAAAAACCTCTAGCAAAATATGAAAACCCACAAAACGTATAAAAGCTCTTACCTTAAATAAGATGAGATGTAGGAGTTTAAGAGGTTTTATGGAGCTTTTTCGCCAGAAGATAATGGTGGAGGCGGTGGAGTGATGCACTGGTGGGAGAGTGAGAGAGGATTGTGGGTGTTTGAGACAAAATGAAAAAGAAAAAGAGAGCAAAGTGAGAAGAGAGGAGAGCCAGCCAGCCAAAGGGGAGATATTTTGAGAAAAAAGGAGTGTTGGGGAATTAAGGGATAGGTGGGTAGGGCTCACGTGAGTCAAAAATCTGACCACCCCCTTTTTTTTTTTTATACTTGACTTGGGCTAAGGCGTTACACCCCATGCTGAACCTCATTGAGATTAAACCAAATTGACCACACCAGAGTTACCACTAGTGCTGCATCCCCTTCATCATAAGAGTCAGACATTAACAATAGCCATAACAGGTCATAGAAGGACTTAACTTGAGCTTGATCAAAATGGAACTTGAGCTTGGTGCACTGCTTGGCTTCCCTTGCCCACTGACATGTCTAGAAGAGATGTCCTGAGGTCTTAACTTTCTCCCTGCATTCATTGTAACAAGCATCCAGTTGAACACCCCTCTGCGATAGGTTCTCCTTTGTTGGCAAGATACCTTGGCAAGCTCTCCAGGCAAAATGGTGAACCTTGTAGGGAATCTACAAGCTCCATAGTAGCTTCCAAAATCTATGATTTTTGTTGTTATCCGAGCTGGCCCCTCTACTTGTTAGGCCGAGAATCCTCCACTGCCAACCTATAAACGTTGCGGACACTAAATAAACCATTAGGAGTGGCAGCCCACACTAGCTTATCTTCAGGCAAGTGTATGCTTAGAGGTATGATTTTGATCAATTCAGCTTCATGAGGAAGGAAAATGGCTTCAATGATCTGGGTTTTCCAAGCCACCTCTTCATATGAAATTAATTCACTGACCCGAGTTTCAGCATGTAGGAATTGCCTTGGAGAGGTGACTTTGAAAGTTGAGGGAGATGGGAGCCATTTGTCCTCCCACACACGAATAGATTCACCATTGCCCACATTCCAATGAATCCCTTTTTGCACTAGATGTTGGGCAGCCATTATACTTCTCCAAGTATAGGAGGGATTAGTGCCGAGTGATGCATGAATAAAATCAGTGAGGGGGAAATATTTTGCCTTCTATACTTGATATACTAGTGACTCGTGTTGTGTCTGAAGTCTCCAACCCTGTTTAGCTAGTAATGCAAGATTGAATTACTTTAATTGGCAGAAGCCCATACCGCCTTCTGCCTTAGGCTCGCACAATTTATCCCAACTAAGCCATGCCATCTTCCTCTCATCCATTTTTTGATCCCACCAAAAATTCTGAATCATACTATTCATATCATCACATAGAGAGTCTAGTATTTTAAAGCATCCCATTGTGTAGGTAGGTATGGCTTGAGCTACAACCTTTATTAGCACCTCCTTCCCTGCCTTAGAGAGTAATTTCTCTTTCCACCCTGCTAATTTTTTACTGAGCTTCTCCTTTATGGCATTGAACTTGTTCCTCTTATTTCTTGCTACGATGGAAGGCCCAGGTACTTCTCATACTGTGTAATCACTTGTGCCCCAAACCTGCTTTTTATCTCCTGTTGAATGCCATTAGGTGTACTATTGCTAAAAAAGAGCGAAGTTTTTGCTCAGTTTAGCTGTTGACCAAAAGCTTGTTCATAAACTATGAGGATTCTTTGCAGGGAGTTACATTCTTCAAGTGATGCTTTGCAAAAAATGAGACTATTATCTGCAAAGAATAAATGTGATAGTCTAGGGCCACCACGGCAAACTACTAAACCTTCCATAACACCATCATCCACCGCCTTCTTAATCAGAGATGAAAGACCTTCCGTACATAACAGAAATAGGTATGGTGATAATGAATCTCCCTGTTGTATACCAAAAGTTGGGGTAATATGCCCCCTAGGCTTCCTATTGACCCTCACTGAATATGTAATCGATGTAACACACTGCATGAGAAGCTTCTTCCACTTCTCATCAAAACCCAACTTGCTCATTATTTTCTCTAGCCAAACCTATTCCACTCTGTCATAGGCCTTGCTCATATATAATTTCAATGCCATATTACCCATTCCCCCCCCCCCCCCCCCCCCCCCGCCCCCCCCCCCCCCCCCCCGGCGCCCCATTCTTTTGGATGATATGGTGCATTGCTTCAAAAGCGACCAAAACATTATCAACAATTAACCTTCCATGCACAAAAGCACTTTGGGTATCACTAATAATGGACGGTAGAAATTTCTTCAATCTATTTGCAATTACTTTCGGTGCAATTTTAAACACTACATTACACAAGCTAATAGGCCTATAATCAGTCACCCTCTTTGGCTCCTTAACCTTTGGAATAAGAACAATATGGGTTTCATTGAAATTGAATGGAGATAGACCAAGATTAAGAAAATCTAGTATAGTTTGTGTAACCACATCTCCTATGTTTGGCCAAAAATGCTAATAAAATAAAGGGGGCATACCGTTTGGCCCCGGCGCCTTGAAGGGGTACATCTACTTCAAAGCCATTCTAACTTCATTTGCAGTAAAATCCATTATGAGTTTTTGATTCATGAAGGGAGTTACCTTTGGTTGCATTGCTTCTAATATCTCCGAAAACTCTGTCGGGTTGCTAGAAGTGAAGAGGTCTTTATAATAATCCACCACCATCTCACCCATTACTTCATCATCCTGCCACACCCCATTTACATATAGCAGCCCCTCCATTTAGTTTTTATTCTATCTTGATGAAGCTTTGGCATGAAAGCGACTCGTGTTCCTATCTCCAGATTGGTACCAATTAATTTTAGATTGTTGGTGCCACATAGCGTCTTCTTTCTCATGCCAACAATTTAATTCAACACAAGTGTTTCTCATGTCCTGGATAATGCTTGGAGAGCTAGGTTGCAGTTCTAGCCATTCCAAATGCTTTTGTAATTCAGAAATCTTCTTCCCTACATGATTGAACTCTACTTTGTTCCAAGCATCCAGTTGAGACCTGTAAACATTTGGACAAGCAATCAACAAGAAATTTGTTTGAGAAGCCAAACCTTTGGTCCAAGCATCCAAAACCACCTCCTCACACCGAGAATCCTTGAGCCACATCGACTTAAATCTGAACAGCTTCTTCTTTTTCTTAGCATTGATTTTCCTCACAAACTACAAAGCCAAAGGAGGATGATCCGAGGCCGAAGAAGTTAGGTGGTGCAGATGTGCCATAGGGAATAAATTTACCCAATTTGTTGTAGCAAGAGCTCTATCCAGTCGTTCTCTTATTTGAAACCCATTACTCCTTTCAAATAGCCAAGTAAATTTTGGACCAATAAATCCGATGTCCCTAAGACCAAACCAATTAACTGCGTCAACAAAATTTGCCATTTGCTACCTGGGTCTATCGCTGCCACCTTCCTTCTCAGACATCCCCATAAGCTCATTAAAATCCCCAATGACCAACCATGGTAGCGAAGAAGTAGTATGCAAATGCTTAAGCTTTGCCCATGATTCTGGTCTCCTCGCAGTTTCTGGATTACCATAAAAGCCAAATAAGTACCACCAACCAACCTTAGATCCACCATCCACCCAAGCATTTATATGAGACATAGAAAACGTTTGCACGTTCAATTGAACCTCTTCCTTCCATAACATTGCCAATTCACCACTAGAGCCGTTGCTCGAAACAAATAAACCATGTTTATCATGAACCATAACAATCCAGTCTTCATTCGATTTTGTCTCCATTAAAAAGACAATGTTTGGATCTTCTCTTTTAACTACCTCTTTCAAGGCATTGACTAATCGAAGGTTTCTAAGCCCTCGGCAGTTCCAACTTAAGAGACTCATTAGTCATGGCGGGGTTGCCCAGCAACCTCTGCCAATCTAAAATCCTATGCCAAAAGCAAACTCAAATGTTTAGCTTCGTCATTAACTTTAATCCTTCTTTCATTCTCTTTGGACTCCTCTTCCACCCTTGCTTTACTAATATGTTTTTTTGGTCCTTCTTTCTTAGTAAGATCCTCCTCAATGAACATTGTGTGAGGTCTACTGACTTCGACCCATGTTCCTTTCTTTTGAGTGCCAATTATCTGACTCATGTATTGGGCTTCTTGAGATCTGTTGGGCTTTTGCTTTACTCCCTGAGGCTCCACCTTTCCTAGACTTCTTACTCGTGGGCTTGTTAATCCATGCCGGACTGAACAAGTTATCGGATCCCACGTGTACACCAATCTGTTGCGAGAAACTATCCTCTTCCCTACTCAAATTTTGAGACCCCGAATACTCAGCGAGCACATCTAATCCCATTATACACACCATTTTGCCATCCTGATTCAAAGACAACTCCATATCTAAAGCATTTGATTTTTGAAAAATATTATCCCCGTAGATTGCCTCATCTATCTCCTGAAGTACCGCTTGAAAATCTGCATGTGGTTGGACCTGCCTCAAAAATTCCGTAACCTCTAAAACAGCATCACTCCCCATCTTTCCATTGGAATCCTCCGTCATTTCAAACTCGACTGGCGTGAATTGTCTCATAATGACCTTCCTTGTATTCTACACCATATTCTTCATTGGCCTTGAATTCAGTTTATTGTAACCTTGGACTTCGACGACAGTTTTCCTCGACTGATTGAACTGATTCGCTCGAAGCCACGACCCAAATTGCTGATCGTTACTAGACAGAGTGCCTCTACTTCTGAGCCAAAGCCCACAGTCGTTGTCATCATGAGTTAAGTGCCCACACCAATAACAGAGATTGGGTAGTCTCTCATACATGAACGACACCCATCCCTCATTATCATCATCAAAACCAACTCTTCTTCCACTGCAGAGCAGTTCAGATACATCAATGGCAACTCTTACACGTAGGAAATTCCCACCTTTCATCTCCGATGTGTCCCTTGGCTTAGAGATTGTACCAAGGGACTCCCCTAAGCTAAGTGCAACCTCTGTTGATAAGTGGGAATAAGGCAGGTTATGAATTTGAATCCAAAAAGAAACTTTATCGAATTTAAGCTCTTCAATGGGAGTAGAAGTTTTGTAGCATTGAAACACTACAATATGTCTATCAAAAGACCACGATTCCCCCATAAGGACTTTCTCAATATTCTCATCCGATTGAAAAGCAAAGAGTAAACAATTATTCCCTGCATCACACTTCAAAGTTGTCTCTAGTGCGCCATAACGACCTGAAAGTCTTGGCCACCGCTTCTACATTCAGTGACCGACAAGTAAAGAACTTTGTTGCTAAGACAAACCTCTGGTCTTTCTTATTCTTTTTCAAGTCGAGTTTATCTCCTTCTTTCTCTGATAGAGAAAGTTTCGTCCAACTGTTCGCTAGGTCCTCCATACCAGCCTAGAGACTGTATCCCTCGCCTCACTAGAATAAGAAACCAACCCTACTAGTAACCTATTTACTATAGGGACTCAACGTCCTCCTTGAAAAGGAGGGAAACACAATGCTACAATATGGAGAGAAGGCGTTACCAACCCTAACCCTACCGAGAACTCCAGTTATATCTTGTTGCTCTTGTTTAATGAATTTTAGGGTCTGTTTAGATATAACTTATTTTGCTGAAACTGAAAACTTATTGCTGAAAATACTGTAGCAAATAAGTGAAAAAACACAGATTAAAGAACCAAACACAGGTACTATAGCGGAGCTGAAAGTACTGTAGCATATAAATACCAAAAAAAAAAAACTCTTTCTTCCTTTCCTTCTCTATTCACTCCTCACCGTACCCTAGGGCTTGACCTTCAGAGAGTTCCACGCCAACCAGAGAAGACCTACATCGGTCCGACGCCGACGAAGAGCTCAGGTGAGAAATCCGATTACTACAGAAGAGAACCCCAGTCCGATGCCGGCGTGTACTCTTCCTTCAGAACAGGGATATCGTATCAGAACAGGGATCACCCAACTCACAGCCATAGCCCACCTGACCCATTCCTTCTTCCCCACAAAGCTTTTGAAACTTGTGAGGTTATGAATTACACAATCCCAAAGATTGTTAGCTGAATTATTATTTTTTGGGTATGTGTTTATGAATTACACAATCTCAGGTGTCAAGAAATAAATAGCACCTAAAAGTTTGTTAGCTGATTTTTTTTTTTTTTTTTTCGTAACATCCAGAGGAAATTTTTGGGCCAGATTGGCCTAATCTGGGTCAGATGACACTTTTTATTTTTTATTTATTGCTATCCTTCACACAAATACTTATGGTTGATAATGAAAGCTTTGTTTTAATTTCTGATGGTACATGTTTGGATGCAAGCGATTTATGGTTGAAATTTTAAACCTTTTGCTGTTGATGTATAATTATACCAAGAAGAGGGTTTGGGTTTTGGATCTTCATTGTTTTTTTTTTTTTTTTTTTTTTTTTTAATTATTCACAGTACACGCACCGTTCATCAGATTTGTTCACAGGATGCGCACACGAATGAACAGTACGCGCAAGAGCTTTCTTTAATGAAACGGTGCATATCTATGAGAATGAAGCAGCTCCTTATGAGGTTAATGAAATGCGCAAGAGCCTGGTCCATGGACAGTACAAAACACGCGTTTGGATTAATGAAACGGTGCGTAGAGAAGAACCACATTATTCATCATTTCAGCTCTTTTTCAGCTTTGCGTTTCCTGAGCTTGCGTTTCCACGTTTTGTAGCGTGGGTCCCAGCAATTTCCAGACGTAAACGCAAAACGTGGATCCAAACTATGCCTTAGTTTAAAAAAAAAAAAAAAAAAAAAAAAAAAAAAAAAAAAACAAAAAAGTCAAGTCAAGTCAAGACAGCCTTTTGTTTACTACTTTGTTTTCCTTGCCTCGCACTTCATTTCAGTTAAAATTAGTACTCAGAAGCCCCATCACTTTTGGTAAAAGCAGCAAAGACCAATCTAATCTAAGCGGTCCACCATAATAGTTATTTTCCTCTAATGAAATTGAAATCAACTGAGATTTCCTAAAGCGGTCCCTCCAAAAAATAAAAAACAAAACAAAGCAAAGCAAAAGAATTCCTTACACGGTAGGTAGCATCGTAGCATAGTTACTACAAATACAAGATGAAAAAGGAGTAAAGTAACAGATGTACTCTCTCTCTATCTCTAAATAGAAACTGAGCTTTTATTGATAATGAATGAATTGAATACAATTTGCGTCTAATCCTATCTTATATACAAGTTAAAGCCAAAACAAAAAAATAACTACTTTCACATTATCAGGTAAGGTTGTTACAATCAACTTCCCATTTAATCTTACACGTGTACATAGATCAAACCATAGAACTAATAATCTGATCATAGTGTGGAATTGATTCTATCAAATCCTCTATAATCCCACGTGTCAATCCTGTTGTAACCACCCTTTTAGTCTCTTCCTGATGATGCAATATAGGCTGTGTTGCACTGGATTGCATCTGTCCTTGTGTTGTACATGACAGCACACTGCCCTGATGATGTAGTGCACTCTGTGCTGCACTTGATTGCAGCTTGTCCTGATGACTGGTGCATGCCATGCGCCTTATTCTCTGTTGCTGCGTTGGACTTGCAGCTTTAACACTCCCCCTTAAAAGCAAAGCTCTTGGTCGATTTTCTTTACTTTCATCAACTTCCTTTGCAGTATTAGGAAACTGAATATGATGACTAAAAATGTTAATAACTCCCAACTTGTTAAGCAGCTTTAGAAAATTATCAACACCTAGTGCCTTAGTAAAAATGTCTGCCAATTGTGATCTTGATGAAACATAGAAAGTTTTAATTGTTCCATCCAAGATTTTATTCCTTACTATGTGACAATCAGCTTCAATGTGCTTTGATCGCTCATGAAACACTGGATTGGCTGATATATGCAATGTTTCCTGGTTATCACAGTAAAGTAGCACTGGTTTGTGATGTGGAACACATAAATCTCTTAACAAATACAATATCCAAGTCACCTCACATGTAGTTGTAGCCATGGATCTGTACTATGCCTCTGTAGAAGATCTAGATACTATATCTTGTTTCTTTGATCTCCAAGAAATCAAAGCATCACCAAGGAACACACAATAACCTGTCAAAGATTTTTTGGTATCAGGGTAGCCTGCCCAATCTGCATCATGGAATGCTTTAAGTTGCAAGTCTGAGTCTGTGGGAAAGAACACTCCTTGACCAGGTGTGCCTTTGATATATTGGAGAATCTTGATTGCAGCCTTCATGTGTGGTACTCTAGGTTGAGCTAAGAATTGACTAAGCCTATGCACAGCATAGGTTATGTCTGGTCTGCTCAAGGTTAGGTACATTAGTTTCCCAATTAATCTCCTATACTGTCCTGCATCTTTGAGCACCTCTCCATCAAACTTAGACAACTTTAGTTGCTGCTCCATTGGTGTTTTGGCTGGTTTACATCCAAGCATACCTGCTTCCTTGAGCACATCAAGTGCATATTTTCTTTGGTTTATACTAATTCCTTTAGCACCTCTAGCAATCTCTAGTCCTAGAAAATACTTGAGTGAACCAAGATCCTTGATACCAAATTTTTGATCCAATACCTGTTTCAGATTAACCACACAAGCTGCATCATTGCCTGTGATTATCATGTCATCAACATATATCAGCAAGGCAGTAAAATTAGAACCAATGGAACGCACAAAGAGTGAGTGGTTTGGTTGTGATTGCTTGAAACCAAGTGCTGAAATAGTAGCAGAGAGTTTAGCATTCCACTGCCTTGATGCTTGCTTCAAACCATAAAGTGATTTGACCAATTTGCAAACCATAGGAACTGATGAAGTGCACTCCCCCTTACTGTGATAACCAGGAGGTAGATCCATGTAGACCTCCTCCTCAAGATCTTCATGAAGGAATGCATTATTGATATCAAGCTGATGTAAAGGCCATTTCTGAGCTGAGGCAAGAGCAATGAGAATCTTCACAGATACTGTTTTGGCCACAGGAGAGAATGTTTCCAAAAAATCAAGTCCATCCCTTTGAGTGTAGCCCTTAGCCACTAGCCTAGCCTTATATCTTTCCACACTGCCATCAGGATTAAGCTTCACCCTATAGACCCATTTACAACCAATGGATATCTTACCAGAAAGTAAAGGTGTAAGAACCCAAGTCTGAGTTGCTTCCAAGGCCTGAATCTCTTTATCCATTGCTGCCCTCCACAAGGGATCTTGGACAGCTTGAGAAAAATATTGAGGAGTAGAATGACCTTGGCTAATAGTCATGAGATAGGATTTGTATTGAGGATCCAAATGGCAATATGTGAGGCAAGCTGATAGATCATAAGGAGACCCTGGAAGGTGAGTAGCTGCAGAAGCAAGTGATGAACCAGAGGCTGCATTGCAAGCATAATCTTGCAAGTAGGTTGGTGGTCTATGAACTCTAGTGGATTTTCTGAGTGGTTGATCTTCAGCTGCAAGGTTAGTATTAATAGAAGGTATAGAATCCAGCAAAACAGAAGTAGAATCAGATGGCAAAGAATCAGGTAAAGGAACATGATGAAGGAGAAGGAGTAATGTCAGAACAAGAGGCAAATTGGTCATTGTGCATATCAGGAACACTATAAGGAGTGACAAAAGGTCCTAAACACCCTTTAGAAGTGCTATCAACCTCAAAAATAAAAGGATCTGCAGCAGGAGGTTTAGCAGTACCAAAAGGAAAATTGGTTTCATGAAAAATAACATCTCTAGATATGAAAATAGTCCTAGTACCTAAATCCAACAGTTTGTACCCCTTAACACCAAAGGGATATCCTAAGAAAACACATTTCCTTGCCCTTGGGGAAAATTTGGATCTATTATGTGAAAGAGTGGATGCATAACAAAGACATCCAAAAACCTTTAAGTGACCATAATTTGGAGCATGACCAAAAAGAACCTCAAAAGGAGTTTTATGATCTAAGCATAATGAAGGTGTTCTATTTATCAAATAAACTAATGTAAGAATACAATGTCCCCAAAAATGCAAAGGCATGTTGGACTGGAACATAAGAGCTCTTGCCACATTTAAGATGTGTCGATGCTTTCTTTCCACAATGGCATTTTATTGTGGAGTTTCAACACAACCTAATTGATGCAAGATACCCCTTTTAACAAAGAAATCAACCATGATAAACTCAGTACCATTATCTATCCTGATGGTTTTGACCTTTTTTAAAAATTGTGTTTCAATCATAGTGCAAAATTGTTCCAAAATAGGTTGTGTTTGAGATTTATGCTTGAGTAGGTAAACCCAAGTACACCTTGAGCAATCATCTACAATGATTAGAAAATATCTACAACCATCAATAGTAGGAGTAGAAAAAGGACCCCACAAATCACAATGGATCAAATCAAAACATTCAAGTGAAGCATGAGTACTAGATGGAAAAGGAAGCCTTTTTTTTTTAGCCAAAGGACAGATTTCACAATGAACATCTTTATTAATGGTTGAAGCATGAGGTACATTATTATTTCTTATCAAAGCCAATTTGGCATTTGACAGATGCCCCAACCTGAGATGCCAAATATTTGGCTGAACAACAAGATTATTTACAAACATAGTACTAGGCTGATCAGTAAAGCTATATACAAAACTAGCTGCAGAAAAACAAGTTCTTGAGGTTGATAAACTCTCTTCCAGCAAGTATAGGCCTTTGAACTCTCTACCCAGACCAATTGTGCTCCAATGAGCAAGGTCCTGGATGAAACATATAGTCCCAAAGAAAATGAGACAACAAAGAGTGGTCTTAGCTAGTTGACTAACTGAAAGAAGATTAAAACTAAAAGAGGGAACACACAGGACACTGGTAAGTATAAGAGTTTTGGACACTTTAACAGTTCCTACATGTGTTACCAATGCTGTTTCACCATTTGGAAGATTAACAAAGGTATTAAGAGTGGCAGTAATAGAAGTAAAACAGGATATAGAATGGACCATATGGTTAGTGGCCCCTGTATCTATAATCCAATCTGTTTCCCTAAAGATTTTCCTATCAACAGTTTTAGCAGAAAAAATAGAATGCTCTAAGTGGGAACAAAAGGCACAATAGAATTGGTACCTAACATTAGAGCTGAATTGAAGTTTAGATTGTTTTGTGCAGAAGTTCCAACCGTCTTAGAAGCTGCACTAGAAGTTCCTTCATCACCAGTGACTAAACAAGAAGTGCTCACACTTGCAGCATGATGTCCATCACCAACAGCAGCACCTGATTTGAGAAAAGTCAGCAACTGCTCACATTGTGCCTTAGAGATAGGGCACTAATTGGATGTCACTAAGGCATGCTCTGCACCATTGACAGAATTGTAAGAAGCTTGATTGACATTGGCTTTCCCTCTTGGTTTATAACCTGGAGGATATCTATGCAACTTGTAGCATTTCTCAATCATGTGCCCTTGCATGTTGCAATGAGTGCAATAAGGCTTGTCTTTCTTAGAATTCCCTTTATTCCAATTGGAATTTCCTTTGGAATTGGTAAACATAGCCATTGAATTGGATTGTGAGGCAGTTGAGTTTCCATGTCCAATGTTCTTGTGTGATTCTTCTTGAAGTACCAAAGAATAAACCTTGCTCATTGAGGGAAAAGGATCATACATGAGAATCTGACTTCGTAAAGTCTCAAAATTCTCATTCAACCCCATTAGAAACTTCATCACATAGGCCTTCTCATGTGAAGCACTCAAGATCCTCATCGCACCACAAGAACACTCTGGCAGTGGCTCAAAATTCAGCAATTGATCCCACAATCGCTTGAATTTGGTGTAGTATTCACTAATTGTCATCTGATTCTGTGAAATGTGAGAGATTTCCCTCTGCAAATTGTAAACTTTAGGTCCATTTCCTTGTGAGTACAGGCGCTTCAATTCCAGCCACATCTCCCTTGCTGTCTCACAGTACATGATGCTACTAGAGACATCAACATGCATGGAATTAATCAATCATGAAAGTACCATAGTGTTGCAGCTCTCCCAATCCTCATATAAAGGTGAATCATCCTCTGGTTTTGAGATCTTGCCATTCACGAAGCCAATTTTCTTCTTGGCAGTGAGAGCAAGCACCATTGCTCGTGACCAAGAGTGATAATTTCGCATACCAAGCAAAGGTTGAGTGACTAGAATATTACCTAGATTCTCACTGGAATTGAGGAAATATGGATTAGGAGCATCGGATTCACTGGCAGAATGTGTATTTGTGTGTATGGATTGGATGTTATGAATTGTAGTAGGAGCATCAGTTTTTGAGGAAGCCATTGAAGGACCTCGAAGATGAGAGAAAGAACAGAGTAGAAAATTCTAGAAGATGAAGAGCTCTGATACCATGTAAAATATGTACTCTCTCTCTATCTCTAAATAGAAATTGAGCTTTTATTGATAATGAATGGATTGAATACAATTTGCGTCTAATCCTATCTTATATACAAGTTAAAGCTAAAACAGAAAAATAACTACTTCCGCATTATCAAGTAAGGTTGTTACAATTAACTTCCCACTTAATCTTACACGTGTACATAGATCAAACCATAGAACTAATAATCTGATCATAGTGTGGAATTGATTTTATCAAATCCTCTATAATCCCACATGTCAATCTTGTTGTAACAACCCTTTTAGTCTCTTCCTGATGATGCAATATAGGTTGTGCTGCACTGGATTGCATTTGTCCTTGTGTTGTACATGACAACACACTGCCTTGATGATGTAGTGCACTCTGTGCTGCACTTGATTGTAGCTTGTCTTGATGACTGGTGCATGCCATGCGCCCTGTACTCTGTTGCTGTGTTGGACTTGCAGCTTTAACAGAGTAAAGAAATAAAAAGGTAGTCTTTACCTCTATACTTTTAAATTTGGACTATACTTTTTTTTTTCCTTAGGGAAGGATTTTGGACAAATATTTTACACATTCATTTATTTGTAAATCCTTTAATCAAGGAGCATTAGGTGATCAAATGTCTCTACATTTTACAATATCTCATGTGATTCTCAAATAGATTGGATATCAAATTAGATTAGATAAGTGTGTATTGCACAGAAGTTTGTTAGATCTCACATTGAAAAGTTTAGTAGGTATGCATAGTATGGGCTATATAAACAATTATGAAAACAGATTGAAAATTCTTCATCTTGGATTGCTTTGTTTTAAAAGCCTTAAAACTCAAATCTCCATACTCCTTAGCGCAAAATTTCAAATATGACATAGCTACTATATAAGCACTGTGCAAATTAAAATTGGTCTATGGATCTCGGGAGACGCGTTAAATAACCATATCACCCATACTTTTAAAATTCTCTTTACATCCAGGGTGTCTCATCCGCGATCAACTGCTAGTCTAGGTTAAACCCAGCTGCCCAATAGCCCCATTTTGAGACAAGACCACTTGCTCTTAAGTATCCCTCAACCTGAAGGAATCACTAGGAATGTCCTATCTCTCCCTCCGTTGAAGGCACTTGGGCTGGATGGTTACCATGCCATTTTCTTTCAAAAGAATTGGCACATTATCGGTCCAATTTAGGTCATTCAAGAGATTTTCGAGAATCAAGTTATCCCACTAGATTGGGGTGTTATCAACCTTGTTTTGATACCAAAAGTGGCTTCTCCAGAAATGATCACTCAGTTTCGACCAATTAGTTTATGAAATTCTCTCTATTAAGTAGTCTCTCGTATTATCCTACAACGTCTAAAACCATTTATTGCTACGGTTATTAATCCGTGCCAAGCAGGATTTGTGCCAGGCCGCCGCACTAGTGACAATATTATTCTAGCCCAAGAAATTATACGAACACTGGTGCGTAAAAGAGGATAAGTTGGGTACGTAGCACTCAAATTAGATCTTGAGAAAGCGTATGATAAGTTAGAGTGGTCTTTTATCTAGGAGTCTCTCGATTTTTTTCAAGTTCCATCGGATTTGATTAAATTAATCATGAACATTGATAGGCCAAGAATGTATTGACCCCTTGTGATGAATTAACCAATTAATTAGCCAAGTTAATTAATTAATTTAATTAGCATGCAATAAGCGTGGTAACACAAACAAATCACCAACGAAGTTAAAATGCAACAGAAAATAAATTGATATGGTGATTTATTTACGAATAGGGAAAACTTACACGGCAAAAACCCCATCAGGTGATTTTAAGGTCACCACTCCCGAGAATTCACTATTATCAAAACAAGCGGTTATAAGTAAAGGAATCCCAGTACCTTATACCAACATACTGTTGAACCCTTACCCCAATACCCAATTGGACTTGTTCTGTAGCGACAATCTCTCCTTTTAATGCACGGCTCCCAGTACGTGACTAACTAATTCAATGCGCGGATCCTAGTACGTAGTTTACTCACCAACTTGAGAAAGATGTTGGCAACAAAGTTTTTTAATTCATTAACACAATGAAGATCACAAAGCTCCCTAGTTACAAAACCCTACGGTGTACAAACACAGCAGCTTCTTGAAGAGAGATGAACTAGGGCATATGTCTCCAGTTCACAATATGCTTGTGAAAAACTTTGGCATTGAGTTGCATCAGCTGTGACAGCCCTTAAAACAATCCTTATATATGTTTAGGGTTGTGAGAACAGAAAACTCAAACATCTATTCACGGATTGAAGTGAAATCAACTCTGAAAAACTGAATTTCATAAACCTCAACAGATACCCTATCTATTGAGCAGTTGTCGAGCATTGGGCTCAAACAACTTTTTAAACCTCGATAGATACTAGCTGTCGAGCTTTAAAATCCAGCACTTCTTCTCTTGATTCTTGGATAGACTTGTATGGCTTTAACACTTGAACTTGAAACCTTATTCCTTGAAGTATTAAACACATCCTAGATCTACCAAATTACAAGTAAAGTGCGTTTTGTCAAAAGATTAGCCAATTCTATATTGACATATGTTCTTAACATGATTCACATATGTCCTAACAATTCCCCCTTTGGTAATCCATGACAAAATCACAACAAACAAATGAACATATGAGAGAAATCATAAATCACTCAACTCGTACTCACTTGTTGAATACAATAAAATCTATCCTAACACAAACTCTTGAAAAACTTTGCAAGAAGAGAGTTTATAGCAAGAAGACTTTGACAACCTGTATTTCTGAAACACTTTAAACGAAACTCATCACGGCATCATAGTGTGAAATAGAAATAAAAGATTGCATACAATATATAAGAGGCGTGTGCATAAAGAGATAAAAGAAACAATACATGTAAAGATAGGTGAAGAACTATAATAAGAGGCGTGTGCATAAAGAGAGGAAAGAAACAACACATGTAAAGGTAGGTGAAAGAACTATAATAACAACCTCATCATATATATAAAACATCATAAGTACATGGTTTGCTATCACAATGTAAGAACAATGTATCTCTAAAAGAAGGAAAAAAAAAAAAAATACATAAGCCCTCACTACATCCCTCAAAAAATATAGACACTCCCCTTAACAAAAATCTCCTATGCTAACTCTCCCCCTATTTATATGACTACTCTCATATCAAAACTACTCCCCCCCTTTTTGTCACGACTGACAAAGGGTAAGTAAATCAAGTAGACATCTCATCATCACTAGGCGAGCTAGTACCATTGTCCTCATCAGCATCATCACTGTCGGAGCCATCATCACTCTCATCCTCTGAAGTCGGTGGAGATGGAGAAGTATAAGCAGTGAAACCACCCATGGCAGCCTATCGTTGTGCAATACAACCAACACTCGTGTTCACCTGACACAACTCATCATTGAGTGTGTCAAGGCGAGCATCCATGCGCACAAGCTGTGCCATGATGGCCTCGAGAGTCACTCCACCCGCAGAAGATGAAGAAGCTGAGGTGGAAGGAGCGGAAGAAGCTAGAGGAGTTGTTGTCTCTGTTCTTGGCCGCCTCAGTCGATGTTGGGCCTCGCTTCATTGAATGGTAGCAGTGTCTACGGCACACATAACAAAAAAGTGTGTAGACTTTGGATAGGAGACAGAAAAATGGCGAAGGATCCGCGTGATAGCCGAAGGAAAATGAGTTTATTACGGGTCGCCATATCCCTATAGACATCTATGAGGGATAGAATGAAGTGAGAAGGGAAGTCAATAGAAATGTCCTCTAAGAGGGATAACAAAAATTGAGCACGAGGCTCTGTGATAGAGTTATAGTTAGACAATGGATGAAGAATGAATGTCATCACCATGTTAAGGAATCTCGGACCTTTTGCAAAGCTCGAGCAAGGGGTGTATTGATGGTCACCCCAAGAAGAAGGTGTCTCATAAAATAGAGACGAGAGTTCGTATTTGGACATAGTCCTCAGATGATCATAACCGGGGTAGTCAGGATACGCTACCTTAGGAACGTGTAGTACCTCTGATATAAGATCCGAAGTAACTACAATGCACATACCTCGAACGCGAGTGACAAACTGAGGTACTGAAGTATCGAATCTGTGCATATTGGAGTAAAACTCTTGTATGATCACGGAGGGACAAGTGACTGGGATGCCACACAGTGACTCCCAACCCCGACTGTAGATGATAGTGGGAAGGACAGTATCAGAAAAGTCCAATAGAATGACTTGGCGTTCCGAATGAATGCCTCATCGAGAGAAGTTCTTCGAAAAGTCCTTTTGGGCTTTATCATCACGGAACCGAACAGAAGAAGGAGTAGAATTAGCGAGGGAAGAAGAAGATGCTCCAGAATGAAGAGGGTTCTAGGACAGAGTGGATTTTCGTTTAGGTGTCATAGAGCAACTAATCGAAAGAAAGAGAGAGAGAGAGAGAAAGAAACATGCAAAAAAGCACCAACACAGATCAATATCAACATAAAGATAAATGAAGGTACGTATGCATGAAAAATGCATGAACATGTGACGTGCAAACTTAAAAACATCATGGGCTTAGCCCAATCCAAACCTACCAGCACACATCATTACAGCAAAGTAAACACACATCTAAAATGTTAAACATTGTTATAATGCATATGTGATGCAATGCATGAACATTTTGGATCATTTAAACAAAAACCATCTCAAAAATTTCACATAAACTTCATCAATTTTGAAAAACCCCAAAAATTTTCAAAAACCCCAAAAGTTAGGTCAAAATGCATGAAATGTATGATAAAAAGATAGAAAGAAGATCATACCATAGTAAAAATGCAAGGATAAGACCGAAGAATGAGTGGGGAAGATGAAGAGAGTGATAGAGAAGTGTTTGAGAGAGAGAGATGTGATTTTCTGTTGAGAGAGATCGGAGAGAAATGAGAGAAAATCGCGCTGAAGCATATATATAGAAAATCATAAAGCTCGATGGATCGAGAGGTGTTGAGATAAAAAATGTGAGAATTAACTATCGAGCAGCTATCGAGGATCTATTGAGAGGTGTTCACAACAAAGGAGCTTGATGGATCGAGAAGCTATCAAGCATCCAAAAAGTTCCTCGATGGATTGAGTAGTTGTTGAGATGCTATCGAGAATGCGATAAAAAGAAGTTGAAAGGGCTCGATAGATAGCCTAGCTGTCGAGAGGTGTCGAACAGCTATCGAGATTGCTTAAAAACAGTTTTTCAAGAAGAGAAAAACATAGATATGAATGCAATCAAGCATGCTACACAACTAAGGATCCAAATAAAATTTTAAGCTCTCGAAATCATCTCTTAACAAGAAATGTCAAGCACATAGATCCAAAACACACACACACACTAAAAAAGTTTAACCAATTTTATATTTTAAAAATAAGTTAAAACAGTTTAGTGAGCATACATTAACACATTTATTCCTTGTGATGGCCAAATCACAATGTACCTGCACATGTATCAAGAGTAGCAAAGAATATTGCGTGTTGTGTGTGAAAAACATCGCAAGTTTGCATAAATGTCTACATGTTATGACAATTCAAGATATGAGAAAATCACTTTAACTCACACACAATCATAACTGTTTGATGGAGTCTATCACCTTCGAGATATGTCCTATAACTTCCACATCTCCTAGAAGACATGCTTGTAATCATCTATAAAGCATTTTAATATTTTTGCTTTAAATTTTCTTTGCATATTTTTCTTTTAATAAGCATATCATGCATGGGCATATAAGAGAGAGAAAAGAGATACCCAATCTTTTGCTATGCTGAAGCATACAGATGTCATTTCATGATTGACGGGCAATAGTGGTGAGATGGTTGTTTATGCTTTATCTTAGGATTTTCTAGTCCTTCCCATCAAAAAGAGTGATACGATTGTTAAGTACAAGAGATTACTTAATCTTACTCATCACAAACACGAGCCACAAAGCTCACTTGCTTAGTTGTGCATAGAGATACTCATCTAAGCTACAAAAGATACAAAGTTTAGAAAATTTTGTTTCAATGGCTATCCAAAGTACACAAGTACCAATGTACACAAACACACATTGTTTTTATATTTTTCTGATTTTTCAATTTTTTTTAATGAAAAACAAAATAATGAAAAACTGAAAAATAAACAAACAAAAACATGTTAGACAAAGTAATGCATTAAATTAGACTGTCTCAAAACAAGAAAGTAATACACACAAGTAATGCAATATCAAAAACAAGAAGGGGAGAGAGAGAAAAAGTGTCTAAATCACTTGTAGCCTTTTTCCTTCCACACCTTGGAAGAACCTTTCCATTTCGTAAACCCTTGATCTGGTGGTGAGGGGGAAGAATAGAAATCGTTCAAGTTCAAAAGGAACATGAGGGCTTTGAGTAAATCTCCAAGAGGAGCAAAGGAGGATGGAAGTTGATTATGGTTTCCCGAGGAGATCATATTGTTGCTCTGTTGAGTGGCTAACCATTTATAGCAATTAAGTCGAGTATGTCTAGCTGCTCCATAGTGATGACATAGATGCTGCTTCTTTTGTTTAGGCTTTTGAGAGTTTCCTTTCTTAGCCCTAGGGTTCTTAATTTCTTTCTTATCAAGCTTAGGGTGTGCTCTTAAGATAGATTTACCCTTGTCTATGTGCTCACTAGCTAACACATTTTTCACATCATTGTTCTCAGATTAACATTATTAGTAGGAGAAACAAAAACAATAGTACTAGCAGAAGCAATACTAGGAGAAGAGAAATCATACCCTAAACCGGTTCGATCAAAAGGAAATTTCTGAAGACTAAGCATCTCATCAAGCTTTGCACTTGAAGTACTTTCCAACTGAGCTCTGACTTGGAACAATTCTGCCTCAAGCTTCTTGGTATTTTTAGCCAAGAAATTATTCTCAAATCTTAGTGCTTCAATGGTCTGATTAACTTCATTAAACTTCGTGGAAAGCTCTTCTCGATCAAGTTCCAAATCACTCAGATTCTTGGTGGCCAGCCTATATAGTTTCTCATGCTTCTTAGAAACCTTATACAACTTTTCATAAGTTGTATGGATATCATCTTGATTGTCCATTTTCTCGAACTTAGAGTCCACCAAGTCCTCTTAATCATCAACATCTTCAATAATCCCCTTAGTAGGATTTACAATGGCAGTGAAGGCATTTAAGATTCCATCATCCTCATTGTCAGAATCATCTTCAGGCTTGGTGTCGCTTAACATAGTAGCAAGTGCCTTGCTCTTCCCAACGATCTTAAGATACGTAGGACACTCTTGTTTCATGTGACAGAAGTCTTGACACCCAAAGCATTTTGGTCCTGAGGGAATAGTGTACTAACTGCCATCTCTAGCATCCTTCTTCCCTTTGTCCTGGTTCTTGAACTGAGACGAGCTGGACTACTTGCGGTCTTTGTCAAATCCTTTAGCATTGGCATTCTTCATAAAATTTTTGAATTGCTGAGTGATATAGGATTTCATCTTAGAATCTTCATCATCTGAAGACTCATTTGTGTCACCGCTCTTGGCCTTCAGTGCCATGCTCTTTCTCTTACTAGATTTCCCTATCCTTGTAAAACCCAACTCATAGATCTGCAGATTGCCAACCAACTCTGTCAAAGGAATTTTGTCAATATCCTTTGATTCCTCAATCACGGTGATCTTGGCATGAAATCTCTCGAGTAGAGATCTAAGCACTTTTCTAATAATCTTGGCTTCGGGATTGGTTTCCCCAAGATTAAAGGCCGAGTTCACTATGTCCATGAGCTTGGCATAGAACTCATCAAATGACTCATCCTTCTCCATATTAATCTCTTCAAAGCTCGTGGTAAGTCTCTGAAGTTTTGAATCCTTGATAGCCTTGGTTCCTTCATAGGTTGTCTAGAGGATGGTCCATGCTTCCTTTGCAATTTTAGTAGATGATATTTTCTTGAATTTCTCATTCGTGACCACACTGAATAAAGCATTCAATGCCCTGCTATTGAAGTTTGCTGCCTTGATCTTAGCATCATCCCAATCAGCTGGCGCTTCCTTTGGCTTGGTCCAGCCTATCTCCACAACTTGCCACACCTTTTCATCTAATGACTGCAAGAAAGCTCTCATGCGCACTTTCTAGTATGCATAGTTAGTGCCATCAAATAAAGGAGGTATAATAAGAGATTGTCCTCTCAATGGGTCACACAGCAAAGATTAACCCTAATCTGAGTGTGCTTGCTCTAATACCACTTGATAGGCCAAGAATGTATTGACCACTTGTGATGAATTAACCAATTAATTAGCCAAGTTAATTAATTAATTCAATTAGCATGCAATAAGCGTGGTAGTACAAACAAATCAACTACTAAGTTAAAATACAGTAGAAAATAAATTGACACAGTAATTTATTTACAAATGGGGAAAACTTACACAGCAAAAACCCGATAGGGTGATTTTAAGGTCACCACTCTCGAGAATTCACTATTATCACAACAAGCGGTTGCAAGTAAAGGAATCCTAGTACCTTATACCAACCTACAGTTGAACCCTTACCCCAATACCCAATTGGACTTGTTCTGTAGTGACAATCTCTTTTTTTAATGTACGACTCCCAGTACGTGACTAACCAATTCGATGCGCGGATCCCAGTATGTGGCTTACTCACTAACTTGAGAAAGATGTTGGCTGCAAAATTCTTCAGTTCATCAACACGATGAAGATCACAAAGCTCCTTGGTTACAAAACCCTACGGTGTACAAATACAGCAGCTTCTTGAAGAGAAAGATGAAGTAGGACATATGTCTTTAGTTCACAATATGCTTATGAAAAACTTTTGTATTGAGTTGCATCAGCTATGACGGCCCTTAAAACAATCCTTATATATGTTTAGGATTGTGAGAAAAGAAAGCCCAAATATCTATTCACAGATTGGAGTGACATCAGCTCTAAAAATCTGAATTTCATGAACCTCGACAGATACCCTATTTATCGAGCAGCTGTTGAGCATTAGGTTGAAATAGCCTTTTAAACCTAGATAGATACTAGCTGTCGAACTTTAAAATCCAGCACTTCTTCACTTGATTTTTGGACAAACTTGCATGGCTTTAACACTTGAACTTGAAACCTTGTTCCTTGAAATATTAAACACATCGTAGATCTACCAAATTACAAGTAAAGTGCGTTTTGTCAAAGGATTAGCCAATTCTATATTGACATATGTTCCTAACATGATTCACATATGTCCTAACAAACTTGATAACATCAACGAGATACCATATTCAGTGGAATGGCATGCCTCTGTCGGAAGTGAGACCGAGTAAGGGACTGCGTCAAGGGGACCCGTTATCCCCATATATCTTTATTCTATGTTTGGAGCACCTTTCTAGGCTTTTGGAAAAGGTGGTTCAAGATAGGAAAGTCCACCCTATAGGATTTTGGGGCAAATTTGTATATCACATTTATTTTTCACTAACAATATTTTCTTGTTCACCAAAGCTAAAATAAATGATTGTCAGAACCTTCGGTGTCTGTTTCAGAAATTCTGCAATGCCACGGGCCAAATTGTCAGCACCCATAAATCTCGTATTTGGTTTTCACCCATAACCCTTCGGAGAACGAAAACCCTTCTTGATGGCATCTTTGATATACCTACTACGACGCAAATCGATACTTATCTAACGACCCCTATATTTACAACAAGACATACAACCACTGCATACCAATTTTTAGTAGATAATATCTAGAAGCGAATTGCAAGATGGTAGGCAAAGTACCTCACCATGGCTGGTAGGGCCACATTAATTAAATCCTTGATGGCTTTAGTACCTCTTTATGCCATGAGAATAACATTGCTCCCCTAGAAAGTGAGTCGAACTCTTGATAGACTCAGCTGTAGGTTCTTATGGGGAGATACGAATTAGCAGTGAAAATGTCAAATGGTGAGTTGGGAAGATATTACGACACCTAAGGAAGTAAGGGGGTTGGGGCTACGAACAACTTGTCATATGAATGTGGCAATTCTTATGAACCAAGCTTGGCGTCTTCAACAAAATCCTCATATGCTATGGGCACAAGTTCTAAAAGCAAAATATTTCCCAACCACGAATTTTTTTGATAGCGTCTGCGATCCCTGAAGCTCACATATTTGGACTGCCCTGCATGAAGGCATGCAATGGCTCCGAAGTGGGATGCAATGGATTGTAGGTAATGGACAGACCATTCATGTTTGGCAGGATAATTGGCTTCTTGGGGGCACCCTCCAAAGTCGCATTGCTGGGCCATTTTAGCCGAATGAAGAACAACATCTAGTTACATCTCTGCGCAACAATGATAACTGGACGTTCGATTGTCTACAAGTACCTTTCCCAAAACATATAGAGCAACTCCTTCAAGGGTATACCTGTGACACAGGTCACTAGCATTCCTGATGCTTTTGTGTGGTCCCATAATAATGGTATTTGTACGGTCAAGTTAGCCTCGAAATATCTTTTCCAAACAAAGAGAGTGTCCAAGGACAAAACTCTGTGGAACTGGATAAGGAAGCTTTTATGCCCAAAAAAGATTCAATTCTTCATTTGGAAAGCCATGCGGAATTGGGTTCCTACAAGGCAGTATCTTTCTTTCTCTCGACCATACATAAGTGACCGATGTTCTCGATGTAATTCTCTTGAAACAACAATACACATCTTAAGAGATTACCCATAGGCTAAGGAGGTCTGGTGTCATTCACCAAGTATCCTGTCCCTTATATTTTTCCAATTACTATTACAAACATGGTTGAAGACCACGTTTCCCATTTTTATCTTGAACCTGAAACTTCCCTGAAAAATATATTTCCCATTTTTATGTTGGCATCTATGGTAGCCCACAATGAGCGTATATTCCATAATCAATCGAGTTCCCAGAATAGACTTATTTATAAAACGGTCCAGGCAACTATTGAATTTTATTATTTGGTTAGCCCTGATAAACTTGTCCAACGTAAAGTATATCAACCTGTTATATGGACTGCTCCAGCTAATCCATTTATTAAGCTCAATACAGATGGTAGGTCATTAGGTAATCCAAGAAGGGTAGGGGCAGAAGGCCTTTTATGAGATAATTCTGGGAAATGGATATTGAGCTTTTCTTTAAATCTGGGCATTATGTCAAACAATGTCGCAGAACTGGGAGTAGTTCGTCAAGGACTTTAGTTGGCTTGGGATTTAGGATTTAAATCTATCCACCTTGAAGTCGATTCTATGATAGTGTTAGCCTGGTTCACTAATAAGAATTCTACTTTCCTCCTAATGTGTTTCCTTTATTATGTGATTGCAAGAGCCTAACGGCATAGGCTTGGGAGGTTCGGGTGCACCACATCTACCGTGAAGCAAATGAATACGCTGATGGACTCGCGAAATGAGAAAACCACCAACAACAAGTTTCGACTATATATGACACCTGCCCTACTTTTGTGTATCCATGTTATATAAGGGACATGCTCGGCCTAGGGAGTAATAGACTGTGTGCCCGACGGTCGGCTTTAGTTGTTGTATGAACAATGTTTATTAGTAAATAAAGTCTCTGTTTCTACCCAAAAAAAAAAAAAAAAAATTGGCGTACATGTATTAAACCAATATACTTCCCAATTAAAGATAGTTTGTTTAGGACCATTCTATTTGCCATAACTTATTGAAGTGGTCAATTATGAGTGATAGACAATGATCACTTTCATAATGATCCATTAATTTTTTTCACCATCACTCACATTCAACTGTATCAAATTTGTGTAAAAAATTGTGATATAAAAGATAGATGTTTTTAAACTTTCTTAATTAAAGAGATGTATGAAAATAACAGTTAAGTTATTTTTGTTGCTACTTACAAAAAAAAATCTAATACAAGAAACAAACAAACCCAACCCCCCCTTACTTGTTGCAGTTCTCAAGCAATCCCCTATTCCCACATAATCCTCACTTCCTCTACATTGATGGCCACATACAAGGCTTGAAGCAAGGGAAGAAGATTGAAATCTAAGATTAAGGGTCTATTTGGATACCGCTTATTGCTGAAAACAAAAAATAGAAAACAATGTAGCAAAATAATTTTTAAATGTGTAAACAATGCCGTGGGACCCAGTTTTAATGAAAATTTTGCTAAATTCCGTACTTGTGAGTCCCGTAACCAGTGTATAGGACCCACTAACAGAGATGCAAACACGTTGAAAAACGTTTTCAGCGCAGTCCAAACTAACACTAAAATGGTTGTTTCAACAGTATTGGGTCAAAGCAATATGAAGATTTCTCAATCAAGGGTGGCGGCTCCAATGGCTTATCCAAGTAGGGTTTAGCTTTTGTCAAGTGGCCACTGGCCACTGGACCCGTCAGGATACGTACGCGTGTCCAGTCTTGGACACATGTTCATAATCCAATGTGTCCAGTGGCACTAGCCATTAGATAGAAGCCGGATCCATCCAAGTATTGGTTAGCGTATAGAACTTTCATGGTCTGACGCTTCTTTTAAGAGGGCACAACAATTTAAATTTTTTTTTAATTATGTTTTTAATTTTTTAGAGAGTTTCAACCGCTTTTAATAATAACTCTTTATCATCAAACTAAGATATCAATCAGTTTTTGATCTAGGGATAGATTGAACTCTAAATCTCTTATTTAACCATTAAAAACTTTATCAATTGAGTTAACTAGAATCCACTTTGTTTTTGTTTTTAATATTTGATAATTACTCATTGAATATAATTTAATAAGAATATGATGGTGTGTATTAATATTGGTTTTTTAACTTATAAAAATTGGAATGGTATAGGAAGGTGTAAATTGTGACTTTTACATTAGATCATTATTGAAATTAGGTGCACATATATAATGTTACATGTCCTTTAAAATCACTTACCATCGATCTATTATCGACCCTTATTTATTAGAGGAATGTCCCAATGTGGTCTTAGAATGTTACATCATGTACACTATCAAATGTTTTCTATCTTTTACTTTAAAAAAAAAAAATCAAATGTAACTTTTTTTTTTTATACATTTCAAAGTAAAGCAAAAAGATTTTAATCCACTTAATTGTATGCTTTATTCTTTTATGGAAAATGTTTATTTCTGAACTAGTTTGGAGGAATCTTTCTCGAACCTCTATGTGATGGTTGAAAAGACAATCCATGTGTAGTTATTTAAATAAGTCATGTGAGTTATTTAAATAATATACATGGATAATGTTATAAATTGACACATAGTCGGTTGTGGAATATTCTTTCAAACTGATTAAGAAGTAAACTTTTTCATAGTTTTTTTTTATTACCTTATAAAATTTTTTTTCCCTTTAAAAAACGTAACATTTTAAAAATGCAATATGGATTATTGTTAGCCTCTCTCCTCTTGGTCATAGGGGATGATGATGAAAGAAAATTTTTTGACTCCAAACTGGTTTGGAAATATCTTTTTCAATTCATTACGTGATGATTTATAAAACCATCTATTTGTATTATTTAAATAAGTTACACCATTCATTTAAAAAGTAATATAACTAAAATTATACATGAATATAATATTTTTAATCATCATATAATAAGTTATAACAAGATAACTCCAAACTAGTTTGGAGTCAAACTTTTTGGCCTTAAAAATAATAATTTGCCCATATCATCTTTGATGTCTTCAGATTTTATCTTAAAAAAAAAAAAAAAAGACTTTAGAAGTTAAATTTTTTGGACTTGAAAACAATAATTCGCTCAAATTCTATCGTAAAGAAAGACTTTAGATTGTCGCCATGGCAATAGTGGGATAAAGCAAAAGTGGTAGGCAATAAGCCAATAACCAATAGAAAATGGTCAAGCACACGTGATCACCTCTGTTTTGCTTTCTATAATTATGTCTCCTCTTCACATAATAGTGGGATAAAACAATACCTATGCATATTCACGCTTCTTTTTCTCTTCACATAAAATACTCTCCGTTTTACCTTTCACTTTTCCACTATTACTTTTCAATTTTCATTGGCCATCAATCATGTTGCTTTAGTTTTGGCCAATCACTCAATAGAGGGGACTGCAAAGTTACTACCATTCAACCCAGAATAGCGATCTGCTGGACAACGTGAATCATGCTAGTAAACAACCTTCGAAGCTGTTGCGTTTAATAGCAATTTTGAATAGCGATCTTTCTCCAACCTTAATAGCTGTTGCGTTTAATAGTCATGCCAATAACATCAATTGACAAGGGAATTTAATAGCAATTCTCGAATTTTCTTACTAAGTATTTTTCTCGTGTTTCCACGTACAAGACCGTTTCTCATTGACAGAATGCCAAACTTTATTTTTTTAAGAACGATATCAATAAAACTCTTTGAGTATGGACTATTCTTTAGGTGCACATAGTCTTCTCGTTACATGCACATTAGGTGTACAATACTTTCTTTTTATTATTATCATTATTATTATTATTAATTTTATATCGATTTTGAACACAAAATCGCATAAGCAACTTGCATGATGCATTTATAATGAAAAATCATATGCTAAAAAGGTGTTTATATATATATATATAAACTTATTTTATTCACTAATAAATGAAGAATAATTAAGTATTTGTCTTTACACAATCAAACGCATTAACAAATTGTTGTAGAATATCCCTGACGTGCCTGCTCTTAAAGACAATTATAATCCAACAACAGGCTATGTTAGAAGTTACTTCAAATTCTGTTGAATCTGAACTTTGTGAAGGTTTAATGAGATTACATGAAAGCAGTAGGGTTCATATAATTGTCACCTACCATAATGGGTTTCTTGATGCACTACAAAAAACGCAGCTACAGCTGATCTATAGCCGCGTTTCTATGAAACGCCGCTAAACCCTCAAGTGGCTATAGGTCCAGTCGAATAAATTTTTTTGAGGGTGACCTATAGCTGTGTTTTTTTAAAAAACGCGGCTAGAGCTAACCTTAAAATGCAGCGAAAGGTTTTCTATAGCCACGTTTATGAAAAAATGCGCCTATAGCTGACCTTTAGCTGCGTTTTAAAACACAGCTACAGGTTACCTATAGCCGTGTTTTTTAAAAACGCACCTATAGGTCCAGTCGTAATTTTTTAAAGGGTGACCTATAGCCGCATTTTTAGAAAACGCAGCTATATGTAACACCCCAAAAAAAAAAAAAAAAAAAAAAAATTTTCCTTCAACTTCCCACGTACCAACCCTTTCACACCTACATCCCCACCTACCCCACTTTCATCTTTTCTTTCTTTACTCTTTCTTTCATTTTCTTTCTTCATTCTTCACTCACTCCACCGTCTTTAGGTTCTTCTTTCTCTCTTTTTTTTTTTTTTTCTTCCTTCTTCACATTTGGGTAACTCTTTTTTTTTTCCTTATTCTTTCTTCCTTCTTCACATTTGGGTAACTCTTTTTTTTTTTGTTTTTTTTGTTTTTCTTTCTTCCTTCTTCACATCTGGGTAACTCTTTTTTTTTTTCTTTGATTCTTTGGAGCTGCTGCTTCTTTTTCTTTCTTTTTTCTTTTTTCTTTTTCTCCCTTCTTCACTCTAGCACAACTCTTTTTTTTTTTTTTCTTTGATTCTTTGCAGCTATGTACTTTTTTTCTTTTTTTTTTTTGTTATTTTATGTTTAGTTGGTAAGAAAATGGAGGAGATGCTGAAAATTTTGAATGAAGTGAATAGCCCGCATATTTTGAATTTTTTGGGTGTGTTTGTATTGTGAGAATGTTGTGTTTGATTTTGAATTTTTTGAGTGTGTTTGTATTTTGAGTATGTTGTGTTTGATTTTGAATTTTCTGGGTTTGTGTTTGATTTTGAATTTTTTGAATTTTTTTTATTTGAATTTTGAATTTTCTGGGGAAAAAAAAAAACCCAGAAATTTTTTTTTGTTTTTAAAAAAACCTATAGCTGCGTTTTTAAAAACGCGGCTATAGGTCCGAAGCTATAACCGCGGTTATAAACGTAGCTCAAAGCTGGTCTATAGCCGTGTTTCTAAAAACGCAGCTATAGGTCCGAATCCTATAGCCGTGGTTAAAAAACGTGGCTATAGGTTTGACCTATAGCCGCGGTTACAAAAACGCGGCTATAGTCCTATTGCTGCACTGTTTAGGCCGTGTTTGTAATATAGCCGCGTTTTTGGGGTCTATAGTTGCATTTTTGAAACGCGGCTATAGACCCTTTTTTTTTTTTGTAGTGATGGATCCTAATTGCATAGCATTTTTATATTCATATGTATATATTTTGTCCGTATGTGTAAGCAAATTATGCCACATTCTCTGCAAAGAATATAAATCATATGAATGGATACTTCATATTGATATATATATATATATATACTTTTAAAAATGTGGATATATTTGTTCATAAAATTAATTAATTTAATATGAAAATCTTAGAGATTGAACTATACATGACTATTGCTCTTCTGACTATAGGCAAAAAACAAAGACTTGGTTAAGCAATTAGTTCACCGTCTTCTACTGCTAATTCAAGGGAATTGCATTTTCTACAAAATGGTTGGGAGCAGTTCAAAGCTTGCTTAAGAAAATAACACTTGTGTTCGATTGGCGAAGTCCTTCATTCAATGAGCTTTATTTTTCTGTCAGTTTGATCTTTGCTGTTTGGAATATGGTCATAGAAGAAAGAAGAGAAAACGTTAGTTGAGACAGTTGCATTTATACTTGCATCGAAAATAAGTGGTTTCTCACAAAGTTATCCACTTTGTCACAAAGTGGTTTCTCTCGCGGCTAGGGTTTAGGGTTGACTCTTCCCACGGCTAGGGCTTAGGGTTCTCTCTTCCCATGCGTGTAGAATTTTATACGTAACCTGGTTTAGGTTTCTTGTTTCCTTCAAACTCTAGTGTTTGATAGGACGGTGGGGTCTTGTTGCTTGTGATGTGGCGGTTATTTCTTCTCTGTTTTTGGTTCATCCATGGCTGGCCTAGAAGAGCTGTGGTCATGGTTTTCTTTAACAGAGGGAAAAGGAGGGCGGGGCAGAGGTGGCTCATCAGGATGAGGTTGTGATTCACCGTTTGGCTGGTAAATTTTTCACTATGCGTGTCCTGAATGTTGATGCAGTGGCTCGCATATTCAAGCCATTGTGGAAACTAGCTGGCAAACTTAAGATCTAAGATATCGAAGAAGGCATTCTGTTGTTTGAATTTGAAGATGTTCTCGACCTTGAGAGAGTGCTAGAATATGAGCCATGGTCATATGATAAGAGTTTGTTGGCTTTCAAAAAGGCTACTGATATAGAGTCTATCCCATTCTTAAAGTTTGGTCGTGTAACTTTTTGGGTGCAAATCCACAACGTGCCCGAGAAGAGCTAGAATCATGAGACCGGTGAAGCCATTGGTAAAACGATTGGTTCAATTATCCAGGTGGCCGACGCAGACGATGATGGTTCTGGTGGAGAGTTTTTGCGAGTCTGAGTTGCCGTTGACATAACCAAACCTCTTCCTCGATGTTGTAAGTTATGGTCTGAGGGAAGACACATTGGTTGGGTTAGTATTTGATATGAACGCTTACCTAATTTTTGCTATTGATGCGGTCGGGTTTCGCATGGAGAGAGGGATTGTGTAGTATGGCTGAGAGGGAAAGGTAATTTGAAAAAAAAAGGATAAAAAGGTGAATGGATGCGGGATGAATAGTTTAGACAATCACGGAAGTCTATTGCAGTGATTTCAGGTAGCTGTCGCAGCCAAGCTCCATGGGGCAGAAAATACAAGTCTCCATCAAGTAGTAACAATGGAAAACTGATGACAATTTTTCGGCTTCCTCTGAACATGGATCAAAGGGTGTTGCGGCTTCTACCATGAAAGTGAACCAGCGAAAGACTGAAAAGGGGGCTCCTAAGACAGGTAGAGATGGTAGTCCAAAGGGTAGGGTTTAGGGTGATAGAGATGGAAATGAAGGAAATAGGGTGTGCTATTCTTCTCGGATTGAAAGGGCTGTGGTGGGTCTGTCGTTGAAGGATGGGAAGGATGGAGGTAATAGTTCTGCTAGTGGGTTGAAGCTTCGGCTAGGTCCACTAGAGGATTGCACTAATAAAAGTGTAGTGAAGTCTGCCCCTCTAAGAACTTGGAAAAATATTGCCTGTCAATGCCAAAAGTCCGATGTAGACAAGCAGCCAAGTAGCATGGATAGACGCCCAGAAATGGATCTTGATGAAGTCACTTTGAATAAAAGGCAGTGAATGGATTTTTCCTACTCCTATGATAAGGAGAATTTTGAGGTGGTGGTTGGTTCCCAGCACCACCGAGCACAATGAGTTACCTAAGCCGAAACTGTCATGGGCTTGGAAACCCATAGATAGAGGATGAACTAGTTACTTTAGTCGGCAACAAAGATCCCAAGTTAGTTTTTTTAATGGAGACTAAGGTTGATAAGGTAGTTTTGTAGTGAGTAGGAAGAAAAATTTAGAAATCTAATATCTTTGTGGTTCCACAGCATAACATTGGGGGTGGGTTGTCTTTATTTTGGCCGAATGGTATAAGTGTGGATATACAATTTGTTAGGTTCTAAAGACTTAGGTTTTTATGTATTTAGAACTCTAATGTGTATTGTTGGTAAACCATGATCAAAACAATATGGTTAGTAGTGTTTAGTCTTGCTTAAAGTTGTACATTTTATGTAAAGTTGGAATCGAGCTGATGCAGAAGTCATTGTGCATTTCGGCCTGGCTTGATCGATCAAAGCTTAGGCTCGATCGATCAAATCTCGGGCAGAATGCGTTTTTCTGCAGATTTCCAACTCAGCCATAGTTTGTTTAAATTTTTTAGGGTTTTCTAATTTTTCTTAAGTATAAAAGGCAAACCCTAGCCACGTTTTAGTATTGCTCATATTGCTGTTTGTGTAAATCTTTTGTGAGATCTAGAGGAGCTTTCCTTTACACAAGCTTAGGGTTTTCAAGGAGGAGATATTATCTACACCTTGATGATCAACTTAATTGCTGCCATTTGAAGCTTAAAGAAACACAAGTGGGTGTGCTTGTATCTGGTGGTGAATCCAAGAAAGAAGGAGTTCGTGGATTCGGAGCTTGTACGTGGTCATGTCAGTAAGTTCTACTGGTGGGTAGCAATAAGAAGTCGAGCATGGGGGCTTGTAAGTCTTATTGTATGAACTTCGATTCTTTCAAGATAGTGGATTCAAGTTTACCTTGAGGATAGCTAGGTTAAATCCTCCTTAGGTTTTTACTGGTTTGGTTTCCTGGGTGATCATATCTTTGTGTTATTTATCTTTTCGCTGCTATGCATGATATGATTGTTTGATTGTGATAACCTAGTTTTTGTTAAATTTGACTAAGTAACAACTTGGCTAATTACCTAGGTTAATCCAATTATGTTGTTAAGGGATCTAAAAACTATCAAGTGGTATTAGAGCGGGTTGCTCTCTTGTTGTTGATCTTTTGATCACTGAGCTAATCCTTGACCCCTATTGTTATGGATTCTTGGAAATCTTTTTGCTTATTTATCAACTTGCTTACTTTGTGTATTTGTCGCTTGTTGTTTTTGTTAAATCTTTCCTTAGACGTCTTGGTCTTATCATATGTGATAATAATTATTTGTGTTATACTGCCTTAACCATCTTAAAGGCACGTGATTCTTGTCTTTGGTATTTGGATAGTGGTTGTTCCAGGCATATGATAGGAAACAAAGGATTATTCAAGACCCTCTTTGAAGGAAAGATTGGGACAGTCACTTTTGGAGATGGACGCAAATCTGTGATCAAAGGCATTGGAACTGTGGACATTCTAGGGTTACCGAGCTTTGAAGATGTTTGGTATGTTGATGGACTGAAGGCAAATTTACTCAGCATCAGTCAGATTTGCGACAATGGACTGAATGTTCTCTTCACTAAGTATGAATGTGAGATACTTGATGGAGGAGGTGACTGTATGTGTGTTGGTGTAAGGACAGTGGACAACTATTATGGATTGACACCAAGCATAAGCAACAAATGCTTTAGTGCAAAGATTGATCAAGTTGATTTGTGGCATCAACGGTTAGGGCATGCAAGCCATAAGCAGTTAGAAAAGATTTTAAAATGTGATGCCGTTGTTGGTTTACCTAAGTTTGAGAAGATAGATAAGTGCATATGTGGACCATGTCAGATAGGTAAACAGATAAAATCTAAACATCCGTCTGAAGTAAGTGTTCAAACTTCAAGACCTCTGGAGTTATTGCACATTGATCTTATAGGTCCTGCTCGAGTTCAAAGTTCAGGAGGAAAGAAATATATTCTAGTGGTTGTGGATGACTTTACCAGATATGCTTGGGTTGTGCTTTTGAAAGATAAAGCTGAGGCTCCTAAGAAGATGATACATCTGTGCAAGAAATTGTAGGTTGAAAAAGATACTATAATAGCCAAGATCAAAAGTGACCATGGAAGAGAATTTGAGAATACCAAGCTAGCTACCTTCTGTAATGATCAAGGCACACATCAAGAGTTCTCTTCACCCAAGACGCCTCAACAAAATTGAATAGTTGAACGGAAAAATAGGGTTGTTCAGGAGATGGCACGTGTCATGCTACACAATAAAAAGTTGCCCAAATCCTTTTGGGGAGAAGCAGTTAACACTGCTTGTCATACACTCCACCGGGTGTATTTCAGACCTGATTCCAAGAAGACTCTGTATAAACTCTGGAGAGGAAAGAAGCTGGTTGTTAAGTATTTCAGGATATTTGGTAGTGATTGTTACATTCTATGTGATAGAGAGAACTTAGAAAAATTTGATGCAAAGAGTGACAAGGGATATTTTCTAGGGTACTCCTCTATTAGTAGAGCATATAGAGTGTATAATCTGAGAACCAAAACAGTCATGGAATTGTCAAATGTTGTGATTAATGATGAAGTATGTCTAGAAGCACATTCAGAAAGTACTGCTCCGGTTCAAGATAAGCCTATGGAGGTTAATGACTCACTTCTTGTTGATTATGTTGGGAAACATAGTGATGAGGAGTTAATGGTGTTGAATGATGCAATTTCTGTGCCATCAAGTCCGGAACCATCCACTCCGGTTCATGAGACTCAACAAGCTCAACATGAGTTTAGTCATTCCTCAGAACAAAAAGGTACATCCACATCTCTAGTTAAAGGTTCTTCCTCTAGAGTAAGGCTTAATCATCCCTCCTCAAACATATTGGGAAGTCTGAATGATAACATGAGATTAAGGTCAAAAGCCTTAAGTGTAATTACACATTCATGCTATGTGTCCCAATTTGAACCGAAAAAGGTAGATGAGGCACTTCAAGATGCTGATTGGGTAAACTCTATGCATGAAGAAATTCATCAATTTGTTCGGAATGATGTGTGGGAATTAGTTCCTAGACCAAAGGGTGTAAATGTAATTGGAACTAAATGGATCTTTAAGAACAAGTTAGATGAACATGGCACTGTTATCAGATTTAAATCAAGACTTGTTGCTCAAGGTTACACACAAGTGGAAGGGATTGACTTCAATGAGACCTTTGCATCGGTAGCAAGATTGGAATCCATTAGGATACTGTTGGCTATAGCTAGTCATCTGAACTTCAAGCTATATCAAATGGATGTCAAAAGTGCTTTCTTGAATGGAATGTTGCAAGAAGAGGTATATGTTGAATAACCGAAAGGCTTTGTTGACCCTCACAGACCGGATGATGTGTATAAATTGAAGAGAGCTCTATATGGTTTGAAACAAGCTCCACGGGCTTGGTATGATAGATTGACTGCATATCTCACTAAGCATGGCTTCAATAGGGGAACTGCAGACACTACTCTCTTCATAAGAAAGGATAAGAACAGTTTGGTTGTAGCTCAAATTTATGTTGATGATATTGTTTTTGGTGCTACTAATGACTCTCTTGCTCATTCTTTTGCATATGAAATGAAGGCTATGTTTAAAATGAGTATGGTTGGTGAACTAACTTATTTCTTGGGATTACAGGTGAAGCAAACGGACTCAGGGATCTACATCAACGAAGCAAAATATGCAAGGAATCTAGTAAAGAAATTTGGACTGGACAATGCTGCACATGCCAAAACACCAATGGCCACCAATGCAAAATTAACAAATGATCCGTCAGGTGAGTCTGTTGATGTTACATTATACAGAAGTATGATTGGATGCCTTTTATATTTGAGTAATAGTGGGCCTGATATTGCCTTTAGTGTTGGTGTTTGTTCTAGATTTCAATCTAATCCTAAAGTTTCACACTTAAATGATGTCAAATGAATCATTAAATATGTTAGTGGAACTTGTGATTATGGATTATTTTATAGTAAAGAGTCTAATCTGTCTCTTGCTGGTTTTTCTGATTCTGATTGGGCTGGTAATGCTAATGATAGAAAAAGCACCACTGGTGGGTGTTTTTATGTTGGAGCCAATCTCGTTGCTTGGATGAGTAAAAAGCAAAATTCTGTGTCCTTGTCTACTGCCGAGGCAGAATATATTGTTGCTAGAAGTTGTTGCTCACAACTTCTTTGGATGAAAAAGGTTTTAACTGATTATGGGATAACCCAAGATACCACGGTTGTTTACTGTGATAACTCTAGTGCTATTGACATATCTAAGAACCCTGTTCAACATTCTAAGACTAAGCACATAGAGATTAAGTATCACTTCATTAGGGATCTTGTTAAAAGAAAGATTGTGTGTCTTGAGTATGTTCCTACTGAACGTCAGAATGCCGACATCTTCACCAAACCTCCTGATAGAAGTAAGTTTGAGACACTTCGTCAAGTAATTGGTGTGATTCTGTGTCCCTGATCTGTCTTGGCCTTCTTGGTCCTTGTACTTCATTGCTCTACCCTTTGTCACCATTGTTTTTTTTTTTTTTTTTTTTTTTTTTTTTTTTTTTTCTAGGATTTGCATTGCATAACATTCATGCATTTCATTCTAGGTGTTTTTTTTAATTAAAAAAAAAAAGGGAAAAGGGAAGAAAAAGGAAGCAAATTGTGTTTTGCACTGGTTTATTGGTTTTTGAGAACAAGGTTGGTCAATTTATTTTCACATAACATGTCTTTTGTACCTTGTTTAGCTTTGATGAGCTTACATATTGCACTTTAGTAGTTGAAGCTTTGTAGTACATGTTGTGTGGGAAAGATGTTTACGGTTTTGATCACTTTGTCTTGATCTTGAAGTCACTTGTTTTTGACTGTCGGACTTGAACTTTTAGAGAAAGACATAAATAACCATCTCACCACTGTTCACTAGCCAATCATGAACACCTTAGTGCATATCGTAAGATTTTGTGCTCGAGAAAGTGTAGCACATGCACAAAAAGAACATAAGGTGAAGCCTTGGTTTAATTGCTTAATGCTTAAAATTGGTGTGTACTATTAGGCTTGATGCCAAATCACATAATTAAAATTGGTGTGTACATTATTCTAGCTCTTTAATAAGTTTCTGTATAAATTAAAATTGGTATGTATATTATGAGGCAAAATTCAAGAAACTTACATGATTGCAAGCTTATGATCTAGGAGATGTGGGAGTTATATGATGTAACTCTTTAGGTGATACTCTCTTTTAAATTCTATGTGATGAATTTTGTAGACTTTATGATTGATTGCTATTTACATATCATCTCACATGTATCTCAAGTTTTTGCTAGTTCATGTTATTGTGTGTGTTTATGGTCTGACCAACCAAGTTTGTAATTACTTTGAATTCTGTGCAAAATTGATTTGATGCTTGAAAATTTTTGGAGAATGCAAGAAATTTTAATTTTGGGAAATTTGGGCTTCAATTCTTGTTTTTGAAAATCATATCATCACATACTCATGCATTTTGTTCCTCAATGTCAATGCTTTGAGTTGTTCCTAAATGTTTTCAAAAATTGTGTTTTTCCTCAAATTTAGTGAGCCTCTGCCAGTTTTGATTGATCCAATCTATTTTTCGATCAATCGAAATTCTTTTAAATTGTCTAAGGAAGCCTCTGTTTATTTCGATTGATCGAAACTGTTTTTCGATCGATCGAAACTGTTTTTCGATTGATCGAAACTGTTTTGAAATTGTTTTAAAAATTTTTAACGAGCCTCTGTCTATTTCGATCGATCGAAACTGTTTTTCGATTAATCGAAACTCGTGAATCAGGTTTTTTAAAAACTCAGATTTGACTTGTTCAAAACACTTTTTCAAAACTTTTCAAACTTTTTTTTCTCTCTCTCCGACTAGGCAAGGCTCCACTGAGATTTTTTGTCGTTTTCCTCCATTTTTCTTGCAAGGATTCTCTCTCCCTAAGCTGGTATGTCTATTTTGCCCTTCCTTTTGCATTTATTTTCATGTTTTCATGCATAAACTCATGCATTTTTGTGGGATTTTCGAAAATTTTCAAAATTGGGATTTTTTTGGAATCAACCCTCTTTTTTCTGAAATTGATCATTGGGTTTTGTTCCTATATTGATATATTCATGAGCTATGTTGGTTAATTTGATTAATTTGGGGTTTTATGAAAAATAAAAAATTCTAGGGCTTGTTTTGAATTTGAATTGGGCCTTTTTGTTCAAATTGGCTCAATTGATGAAATTAGCTTGTTGTATTGATGTAATTGGTCATTATTTTCTGAAATCTATCTTGTGTGATGATCAATTCGTCAATTTATTACAAATTGATCAAGTGGTTTTTCAAAATTTTGGGGTTTTTGTTAGAAACTCTATGCTCAAGCCAAATTTGTGAACTTGAACTAATTTTGAACTTAATTGCACTGCATTAGGTCATGCATCACTACATTTAATTTGTTCATACTTCATATAGATTTTTGTTCTATATTGTTTTTGTTCTAACTTGCAGTCTGCCCTTGGTTTTTGTTTTTGCTTTGTGTTTTGGTCCTTATCCTAGCATTATGCCTAGGAAAACTAGAGCCCATAGGACCCCCTCCACTTCCTCTGAGTCTCCCTCTAGGAGTGAGGTGTTTAGGAATGATAAAAGCAGAGAGGCCTTTGAGAAACTGAACAGTAAGCGTAAGATTTGGGCTGAGCGTGCTGTGATTTTGGATGAGATTGATCTGGCCATTAGGGCTAACTTTGAGTCTAGAGGTTGGTTGTCCCTCTTAGAGATAGATCATCCACCCTCGACCGCCTTGATTAGAGAGTTTTTCTCGAATCTCTCTTGCCACGTCTATGATTCCAACACTCTTGTTAGGAGTTGGTACGAGGTGTTGAGTTCACCATTACTCCTTGGGTAGTGGCTGAAGCTTTTAGGGTTCCGGTTGTTCGGGAGCCTAACTATCCCTATGATGAGTCTCCTCCCTTAGATGTTGTCATGTCATACATCACTGGGTCTTCTATCTAGTGGGGCTCTGATCCTCGGATCACGTCTGCTGAGCTTACTGAGACTGCCTATCTTTTCTTTAGGATAGCGTGTCATTCTTTGTGGCCTATCTTTCATCTCCACACCATCCCTCTAGAGCGATGTGTGTTTTTGTATACGTTTGTTTTTGGTGCGTCTATCAGTTTCCCTCATCTGTTCCTTCGTTCTTTGAATGAGGTCATAGGAGTTCTGCCGTAGGGCATGCGCTTATCCATCCTATTTTCATTCATAGGATTTTGTTGTTTCTTGGTCTAGATAGTTTTCCTTCTGGTGAGCCTGTTCATGTTGTTGCTCCCATAGGTGCCACATTTCTTAGGCAGAGGGCTGCTCACTTGAGAGTTGCTCCTTTGCGTCCTAGAGGTGCATCATCTGGTACTGTTCCCCCTCCTCCCTCTTCTACAGATGCTGATGCTGTTGAGACGTCTGGTGCTGCTGCTGCTGATGCTGATGTTCCTCCATCGACTACTTCGGATGATTCGGACATTCGACGTACGTTGGATCATGTCTTGACCGTTCAGGCGGCTCATGGACAGATTTTGGTGGACGTGCTCGATGAGATCCATGCTTTGCGCGCCGAGTTGGCACAGTTTAGACGATCTTCACCGCCACCTCCCTTTTGATGATGGATTTTGATTGCCCTTTGGCATTCCGTCACAAAAAGGGGGAGTACATATTTGAGCATGTAGAGTTTTGTCTTCAGGGGGAGAGTATTTTTGTTGGTTGGAGCTTGTGGAGTTTGGATTGTATCTAGGTGCTTCACATTGTATTTTATCTTTTCAACTCTTGTCATATTTTGTTGGGATATTCATGTTAGGGGGAGTTACTTTTATTGCTTTTTATGTTTCTTGTTTTCAACTGTTTATTGATTTATATTTATGAGTTATTCATTGATATATGTCTTTATTGTGTGTTGTTTGAAATCAAGAATTTATTTTGTTTACTTGTATTTTCCACACATGCGGTTATGCATTTTGTTTAGTGTTTTAGGAAATATACAGGTTGATTCAATTGAGCTGCTGTGTACTATTGCAACTGATGGATAGTAGTTAGGATTGAGTTTGTTCTATGAGCATTTGTTTTGTAAAGGACTTTTCTTTGTAAACTTTGAGCTTCTAGTTGTGTTTTGTCACAGATTGCCAAAGGGGGAGTTTGTTAGGTTCTAAAGACTTAGGTTTTTATGTATTTAGAACTCTAATGTGTATTGTTGGCAAACCATAATCAAAACAATATGGTTAGTAGTGTTTAGTCTTGCTCAAAGTTGTATATTTTATGTAAAGTTGGAATCGAGCTGATGTAGAAGTCATTGTGCATTTCGACCTGGCTCAACCGATCGAAGCTTAGGCTCGATCGATCGAATCTTGGGCATAATGCGTTTTTCTACAGATTTCCAACTCAGCCCTAGTTTGTTTAAAACGTTTAGGGTTTTCTAATTTGTCCCAAGTATAAAAGGCAAACCCTAGCCACGTTTTAGTGTTGCTCATATTGCTATTTGTGTAAATCTCTTGTGAGATCTAGAGGAGCTTTCCTTTACACAAACTTAGGGTTTTCAAGGAGGAGATATTATCTACACCTTGATGATCAACTCAGTTGCTGCCATTTGAAGCTTAAAGAAACACAAGCGGGTGTGCTTGTATCTGGTGGTGAATCTAAGAAAGAAGGAGTCCGTGGATTTGGAGCTTGCACGTGGTCGTGTTAGTAAGTTCTACTGGTGGGTAGCAATAAGAAGTCAAGCGTGGGGGCTTGTAAGTCTTATATGAACTTCGATTCTTTCAAGATAGTGGATTCAAGTTTAGCTTGAGGATAGCTAGGTTAAATCCTCCCCAGGTTTTTACCGATTTGGTTTCCTTGGTGATCATATCTTTGTGTTATTTATCTTTCCGTTGCTATGCATGATATGATTGTTTGATTGTGATAACCTAGTTTTTGTTAAATTGGACTAAGTAATAACTTGGCTAATTACCTAGGTTAATCCAATTGTGTTGTTAAGGGGTCTAAAAACTATCACAATCCTATTCAGATCATCATATAGATGCTATCATTGACCATGGAGTTGATGACGCCTGGCGGTTAATGAGTTTCTGTGGTGACCCCGATATCGCCAGCCAGGAAGACTCTTGGTCCCTCCTCAAGACTCTTAGTGCTCGGTTTTCCCTTCTGTGGATTTGTATAGGTGATTTCAATGAAATTATTTTGGCTGAGGAGAAGCAAGGATGGCTTGATTGACCAAAATGTCAAATGCAAGGTTTCTGTGGTGCTCTTGATTTTTGTGTATTAAAGGATTTGGGATTTCATGGTTTTCCTTTCACTTGGAGAAATAGATGACCTGGGGATAAAAATGTTTGGATTTGTCTAGATAGAGTTGTGGCAACCATAGATTGGACCCTTCAGTTCCCAACCTCATGCATTCATCATTTGGATGTTTTTCATTCAGATCATAAACCCATTCTCTTGTGTTTGGATTCGGAGCTCCCGTTTTTACCGTAAAGGTCGTCCCTTTTGCTTTGAGGCTATGTGGTTGAAAGACAGTACTTGTGAAGGCGTGGTAAAAGATGCATGGGGAGATGACTCAGTGGGGGGTTCGGCTTGGAGCTTTAATAGGAAAATTTATACTTGTCAAGACAACCTTAGAGAGTGGAACCGAAAATCCTTTGGCCATGTTCGTAATTTGATGCAAAGAAAATTGGCTGACTTAAAAACCTTGGAGGAATCTGATAGGTACAGGCAGTACCCCACTCGACTTCAAGCTCTTAGAGAGGAAATCCAACAATTAAAATCTAAAGAGGAAGTAATGTGTAAGTAAAGGTCTAGGAATGCTTGGCTGAAAAAGGATGATAGTAACACTAAATACTTCCATTGCTGAGCCAACCAAAGGAATAGGCGAAATCATATCTTGGGCTTAGAAGATGAGAATGGGGTTTGGATTGAAGAAGAGGCAGCAATGGGCAAGGTGATTGAGAGGTATTTTGAGGGCATTTTTACATCTTTAAATCCTTCGGGTTTTGAGGAAATTCTTGATGGTGTTCTTCACATTGTCACGACAAAAGATAATGTGGTAGTTGTCGGTGATTTTCATGTAGATGAGGTGTATCAAGCTCTCAAACAAATGGCCCCACTCACGGCTTTGGGTCCCAATGCTATGTCACCCATTTTTTACAAATCTTTTTGGCATATTGTGGGTAAAGATGTCACGGAGGTTGTTTTTAATGCTTTGAATTCAGGTATCATTCCCGAATCTCTTAATACCACATATATTGCTTTTATCCCAAAAATTAAAGATTCGAAAAAGGTGGTTGACTTTAGACCCATAAGTCTTTGTAATGTTATTTATAAACTTATTGCTAAAGTGGTTTCTAAGCGTTAGAAGAAGTTTTTAATCCAAACTGTTCCAGATTCTCAGAGTGCTTTCTTGTTGGGGCGTCTTATCTCTGACAATGTCCTGGTAGCATTTGAAACCTTGCATTACCTCAAAAGAAAGACCATCGGTAAAATGGGGTTCATGGCTCTCAAGCTTGACATGAGCAAAGCCTATGACCGAGTTGAATGGGAATTCTTGGAGAAAATTATGCACCACCTGGGGCTTGATGAAAAATTGATCCGAATTATAATGTCATGCATGAAATCGGTCTCCTATTCGGTTCTCCTAAATAGGCAACCAGTGGGTAGAATTAAACCTTCAAGAGGTTTACAACAAGGTGACCCGTTATCCCCTTACTTATTCTTATTATGTGCCTTGGGTTTACAGAGTTTAATTCAAAAAGATGAAGTAAATGATGATATTAGAGGTGTGACTATATGTAGAAATGGTCCTCGGGTTTCCCATTTATTTTTTGCAGATGACAATGTGCTTTTTTGTCGTGCTACAAAAGTTGAATACTAAAGAATATTGGCTGTATTGGCTTTCTATGAGAGGGGCTCGGGGCAAAAAATTAATTGAGAGAAGACCAATTTTGTTTCCAGCTCAAACACTCAAGCCTAAGTGAAGTTTTGGATCTAAGCTCTATTGGGGGTTCCTTCTATTCGTCAGTATGAGAAATACTTGGGGTTGCCAACTCTTGTTGGTCGGGCTAAGAAACAAAGCTTTGTCTACATCAAGGAAAGGGTTTGGAAGAAATTACAGGGTTGGAAGGAAAAGCTTCTCTCACAAGCCAAAAGGGAAGTTCTTATAAAGGCAGTGATTCAGGCCATCCCTACTTATACCATGAGTTGTTTCAAGCTTCCTAAAGGTTTGATAAAAGATTTGGAGGTTTAACTCGTAAGTTTTGGCAGAGATATGGGGATGGTAGTAGGAAGGTTCATTGGGTCCATTGGAAGAAACTTTGTCAAGATAAAGAGATGGGTGGCATGGGGTTCAAGGAGATAGAAAAATTCAATGACGTGGTGTTGGCCAAGCAAGTATGGAGGATGATAAATAATCCTAATTCCCTTTGTCATCGGGTTTTCAAAGCAAGATTTTTCCAACGTGCTCAATCTTGGAAGCAAAGGATTCGAACATGGGGTCATATGCTTGGAAGAGTATCCTTAGTGCAAGAGATGTTATTTGGAAGGGAATGGTGTGGCATATAGGGAATGGGCAGAATGTACGGATCAAGGAGGATAAATGGTTGCCGGGTAGCCCCAATAGCCCCATCATCTCACCTTTGCCCACTATTGCAGCCGCGACAAAGGTTCAAACTTTGATTAATCAGGAGTTGGGAGTGTGGAGAGCAAACCATGTTAACCAACTATTTTTGCTGAAAGAAGCTTTCGCCATATTGGGAATTCCCTTGAGTTGCCAATGCCCTCCAGAAAGAATAGCGTGGGCCTACACTCCTTCAAGTGTTTTTAGTACAAGTAGTGCTTATAAGCTCCTGGCTGCTAGGGTGGATGATAGTCAAGCAGAAACTTCAAACCAGACAGCTCAAAAACAATTTTGGAAGGCAGTTTGGGGGCTTCGAGTCCCTAATAAATTCAAGCATTTCATTTGGTGAGCATGTAATAATGCTCTGCCAACTATGAGCAGTCTATTTTAGAGACAAATCACACCATCTGACAAGTGTGAACTCTTCAACCTCTACCCCGAAGACCCAATGCATGCCATTTGGTTGTGCAGAGAAGTGGAGACAACTTGGAGCTCGTCTCACTACTTCAACCAAGCAAATCTCCCCCACCCCCAGAGTTTTAGTGACTTACTATCTCTTTTTTTGCAGGTTAAGGATGACTATAGAAAGGAAGTTTTCTCTATTGCAGCTTGGCTGTTATGGAACCGGAGAAATGCCATCCACTTTGGCAGACCTGTGCGACCTACGGCCCAAATCCTACCAACAGCAGGAAATTTGCTGCAAGACTTCCTAGCAGTCTAGCAAATAGACACGACCCTGCCTCCTCCCCCTACCATGCAGCACTGGAGCACACCTGACTTAAACTACCACAAAGTCAACTTCAATGCTGCAATGTTCAAGGACTCTCATTTGGCTGGAATTGCAGTTGTCGTTCAAGATTGGAGAGGTGAATTTGTTGGTGCATTATCTTCCCCAATGCTCTTGACTCACTTAGTTGCTGATATGGAAGCTCTAGCATGCCAGAAAGCTGTCGAATTTGCTGCAGAAATTGGATTACAGAGAGTGATGTGCATTTACCCATACTAGTCAAGCATGTAATTGTGTGGTTCATGCTCTTGCAAAAAATGCAAAAGCTTGTAGGAGTGCTCTGGTTTGGTTTAATTCCCCTCCCGAGGACATAGTTTCCTTACTGTTGTTTGATGTTCACTGAACACTTGTTTTTTTCTATTCAATAATAGGGACTTGTAGTCTGGTTTCTCAAAAAAGAAAAAAAAAAAAATATATATATATATATATATATATATTGAACCCTTGGTTGATTATAAGTGGAATTTAATGAACTTTGACAAATTAAACAATTATGCAATTTCAATTATTATTGGACATACCACCGCACACCGTTGGTACGATGGTCACTCCACAAGTATAAGTTCTTGTGAGGTATGGGGGGCAAGGGCTAGGGTTTAAGTCTCCAAGAGGGAGCTTCACACACATATACACTTAAATTAGGCTAGAGTAGAAATTTTATCTTGTATAAAAAAAATTATTATTGGACATATAGGTTAATTACCATATATTATAAACCTCACTAAACAAAAAGCTCAAAGTAGTAAAGTAAAGAACACAAACAATTAATGATGAAGTGGAAAACCTATGAATGCATTTAAAGGAAAAGGTACAACTAGGTTAGTCCTAACTCCAAAAAGGAATTTCACTAGTCTCTACTAGACATGGCAAAACAGGTCAGAATTTTCTTACCCAATCCGACCCGACTCAAAAAATACTTGACCCGAATCCAATTTTTTTGACCTGAAATAAAAACGGGTTGACTCGTAACTCGACCCGTATTTTTTGCGGGTCAACTTGAACCCGAACCCAAACTATTTTTTTAAAATTTTTTGTTTTGGTAAAAAAATAATAAAAGTAAGACAATATTGGTTTAATTGTTTGTTGTGAGTTTTAAGGAAACAATTGAGATATTTACATAATCGTATGCAAATTAATTGAAAGATGAATGGTTAAGCATTTTGTAATGGGTAAAGATTTTTAGATATCAAATAGCAAAATACAGGCCTAGATAATCTGGTTACAGTAGAGTTAAAAACATAGATTTAAAATTGTAGACATGTATGAGAAACATTCACAAGTATGAAAATAGTGAAGCCAAAGTATCAAATTAGTATAAATTATGAATGCTTAGACCTATTTTTTTTGACAATTTATGTCCAAAATAAACGGCTTTTCAAAATAAATTATGATATTTTCTAGAGTGTGTGTTGCTTAACAATGATTTAATATTCATAAAAGAGAGCATGTACAAATAAGTAAACAATCAAACTTTAATATATATCTCAAATTGAAATAGAGTGCCAACCACAATTTATAATAGATTATAAAATTAATTTTCAAGATTGTGAATTTCTTATATATTTTTATTCTTTATCAAATGAGTTATCCAATAAGTCATTTGTAATTTTGTTTTATATTTTTGGATGTTGATATTGTGTATAAATTAAACTTGTGTATTTGTTTTACTTATCTTTGTGTTATTTTGTTTTAAATAGCAATGTTAGGATTTGTATAATTTTAAAATTACTGAATAAGTATTAATAAGTTTAATTGAGTTCATTCTTGATATAAGTGGTGAATTCAAAGTAATGCATTTTATATTAAGTAATTTGTTGCATGACTTTCCAAATGGAAAATACATGTTTTCTTTATATAAAAAAAAAATCATGTGAAAAATATGGGCCAACCCGACCCGCCCCGCCCGTTTTGCCATGTCTAGTCTTTAACCCATAGAATCAAAGTTGTACAAACTTAATCCAACCCTTGATCCTAGTCTCTACCCCATAAAAAAACATAAAAAAAAAATGTAACCCCAATATCAACAACAAGCCACTTTAACTGTTCTAATTAAAAACCCTTCCACGAATTGCTTACCGAACTCCAAGAACCACCTTGAAGATTTGATCTTTGTACAACATATTGGAAAGAGGTTTGTGGCTTTAGCTTTGATAATCAATTGGAAAACCATCTTAATATTTACTTTTTGAACAACGGTTTATCGTGAAATGGAGGGTTTTTTTTTTTTTTTTAACAAAATAATATCACAAGCCATTACTTTTGAAAACCTCTCTTTTGAATTGAGTTTAGTGTGCCTTCAAATAGTTATGCATGTAGCTCATATTTATCAAGGTAATTAATAGCCAACTAAATTAAATAAGGGTCATGCTGATGAATGTTATTAGGACAATGATTAACAATTTATTTTAGGAAAGTTTTTATACCACTTTTATGGGAAATGGAAAAAACTGTTAAAACATTAATTGCATTGTTTTTTCTTTTTTCATAAAAACTTTCTTTAAATGGATTACTAATCATTATCTTAAGGGTATTCGTTAGCATTTCCCATTAAATAAATAAAAAAAGAATTCTTGTGTCTCGATTCAACGAGCCTAAGATGTGAGTGTGTTGAGAGACATATCTCAGTCAATCAAAACACGATCAAAAGAAAGTTGAAATTCTAGAAACTGCCTTCTCTTAAGTTTCATCTTGGGCACTTGATCTTGTTGTGAATGCAGGTTATCAAGTCAAACTACATTAATTCCCACTTCTGCTTTGTCTCTCTTTTCTCTCTTTAACTCAAATTCTCCTAACACTTCTCTCTCTCTCTCTCTCTCTCTCTCTCTCATACACACACATTTACAATAAATAGGGAGATATGCATTGTGCACTTTAGGAGATTTGAATATTTACCCTTATTTAAAGGAGGGATAGAGCCATATAAATACCACTCGAACTAATTTAGAAAGGTATTGAAAGATGACTATATGCATGTGTAAGGATAAAATCTATGTACGGTTCCTTAACTACCATGTTTTAGATTTCCTAATTAAATTTAATCATTTAGTTGCATTAATCAAGGAGACCCTTTGTCACCTTATCTCTTCCTCTTGTGTGTAGAAGGCTTGTCTGCTTTGATTCAATCAGCAGTGGATAGGGGTTAAATGGAGGGTGTGAAAATTTGTAGGGGTGGTCCGAGATTGTCTCATTTGTTTTTTGCAGATGATAGTTTGATTTTTTGCAAGGCAACATTAAAGGAGTGTGATGAACTATAACGATTGCTTGCTGTGTATGAGAAAGCTTCCAGTCAAAATTTAAACAATGCAAAAACATCTTTGTTCTTCAGGAGTAACACTTCAAGGGAAGTTCAAGACGAGATAAAAAATTGGTTTGGTGCCCAAATAATTTAGCAACATGAGAACTATCTTGGCTTACCTTCTTTAGTGGGGAAAAATAAAAGACTTACCTTCAATGCCATAAAGGAGAAATTGGGGAAAGTGTTGGGGGGTTGGAAAGAAAAATTGTTGTCCAAGGTGGGAAAAGAAGTTTTAATAAAAGCTGTGGCTCAAGCAATTCCGATTTACACTATGAGTTGTTTCAAATTTCCAAATTTGCTTTGTGATGAAATGATGGGGATGATTAGGAATTTTTGGTGGGTTCAAAAAAAGGAGGAAAGGAAAATTGCACGGCTTAGTTGGCAAAAAATGTGTGAGCCTAAGTGTGATGGAGGATTGGGTTTCAAGAATTTAAAACGGTTTAATAAGGCTTTGCTTGTGAAGCAAGGGTGGCATCTTCAAATGGGAGGTGATTCTCTTGTTTATAGGGTCCTTAAGGCAAATTATTTCCCAACAGGTGATTTTGTTCATGCTTCGATTGGACACAACCCTTCTTATACATGGAGGAGTTTAATCTCTACCCAAAGCTTAGTCATTGAAGGGATGCCATGGAGAGTTGGTAATGGAGCAAATATCAAGATTTGGCAAGATAAGTGGCTGCTAGAGGTTTCATCTCATAGAGTACTTTCTCCAAGGTTGTTTTTGAGTGCTGATATGAATGTTGTTGACATGATTGACTCAGGAACAACAAAGTGGAAAATTCAAGTGATTGACAACCTCTTTATTCCTCACGAAGCTAAATTAATCAAGAGTATTCCTTTGAGTGTTACTCTACCAGCAGATAAAATGGTTTGGGCTGAAATTGCCAATGGAAATTTCACTGTTATAAATTAACTGTTAGTTTGTTTACATTTGCAACCTATGGAACTACTTCTGATGGTAGTTTATTGAGGAGGTTTTGGAAGAAAATTTGGTCTTTGCCCATTGCTTATAAGGTGCGACACTTTTGTTGGCGTGCTTGTTGTGACACTTTACTGACCAAAGTCAAGTTAAGGAGGCGTAATGTAATTGCTGAAGACATGTGTGTTTGCTGTCATGATAAGGCTGAGACGAATGGTCACATTTTTTTGGGCTGTCCGAAAGCACAAGAAACTTGGGCTGCTTCAAAATTACAACTACTGCCTTTGGATGTTCATCTTGATTTTTTTCAGGACCTGTTATGGTTTGTCGTGATGACTAATGCAGTTGGAGAGGAGAAATGTTCACAACTTGTAACAACTACTTGGGAACTCTGGAGTAACAGGAACGAAATTCATTATGGTGGTGAAGGCAAAACAGGTCCGGCCTTGGCTCTTTAGGCAGCAAATTACCTTCAGGAGTACTGGTCTGCAATGGATTCATGTATTGATGCTGCATTAGATCCGGTTTTGCACTTACCTCACAACAAGAGCCTTTGCACTTAGCCTAGTTACCTCCTTCAGCGGGTTTATTCAAGATCAATGTAGATGGGGCTCTTTTTACATCAAAGAAACAAGCTGGTGTTGTAATAAGAGATGTTGAAGGCAGATTAATGGCAGCATTGTGCAGAAAAATTAATGCTCCATTGGGGGCACTTGAAGTTGAAGCTAAAGCCTATGAAGCTGGCCTGTTGCTAGCAAGACATTTGGGGCTGCGAGATAGGGTGTTGGAAGGTGATTCCTTGACAATCTCTAATGCTCTCAAATGATTTACACTGTCACCCACTTCTCTCGCTGCTGTTGTGGAAGGCATTCATGAGTTAGGCGCTAAAATTGGTGTTGTTAATTTTTCTCATGTACACACAAGACTGGCAATAAGCCAGCTTACATTCTAGCAAGACAAACTCAAAACCTTGTCAATGATGTAATTTGGATTGAAGAGATTCCTTGTTGTATTCAGCAAGCTCTTATCCAGGATGTATCTGTATTGTGATGTTGTTATAATAATAGTTTTAGTGTGTTTTTATCAAAAAAAAAAAAAAAATCAATGCAACACAAATAGCGTTGTCTTTCCACAATGTCAATTAGATCTAACTATGTAGTTTATTGACCAATGTAATCACATGGTTAAATTTAATTATAAAACCCAAGGTATTACATCCAAGCAAATGTATCTACGTTTTACCTGCTATGTATAATGCCTATTCGGGAAAAGTTTCTCAAGCCATATACTATTTTGAGTGCCATGCTTTATTTGATGTTTAGGATGGTTCGATTTAGCAAATGGAAAACCTTAGAGGATTGGTTGGTTGTCTTCTATGTGGGACACATATGCTCCGTATACGTCAATCAAAATCACATTATGATGTAGGATAAAATCTACAATTTAATTATTGTAATTTATTAATTTTGGTGTTTAATTTGTAATTTTTCGTTATTTTAGGTTTAGGGTTATTATTTCCTTGTTTTTAGGTGCTTTTTAATACTTTTTAGGTCAAATTCAATTCCTGTTATGGTTAGATATCAATTATGAGTTATTTTATATTATATTTTCTTGTTTGTCAAGTTTTACGAAGTCTTTAAATAAGCCCTTAAGTCTATACACGTTTTTTAAACAAATATTCAATCAATAAAATACAGACTTTTGTTTTTCTATTCTTTGGTGGATTCTAAACCCTTTCTCCTTGTGGATTTAAGGGCCCTTGTGGATTCGAGATTATTTTTAGACGCAAACGTGTTTTGTTTTCTAGAGGTAGAAGTGTTCTTCTTCATGACACTTCCGCATCCCGCATCATATTAAAATTGATTCTACCTCTTTTCAAATATATTACTAAATTCATATAAGAATGATTTTTCTAATCTTCATAAACTAATCAATAGATATAATTAAAAAAATTTCATAATTATTTTAGGTTAAACTATTAATTTGGTACTATAGGGTAACGTTCAATTGGATCCTCAACTATTGATTATGTCAAAGTAGTCCCCCAATCTTTAATTGTGCCAAGTCAATATCTTAACCTTGTAAAATGAAGTGAATTTTATTCTTGAATCTACTCCCCGTTTTAAGTTAAACGAATTTAGTTAATATGGCAAATGTGACGTTAGTTAGAAGGTTATTATAAAAGTTTAAAAATTTTCAAACTCAAATCAATTTTAACTATCATTTCATTAAAAATCAGGCCAAAATTGGCTTTTACCCATTTCTCACAAACTTTTCAGCAAAATGCCCCATGTCTGAAACTAATTATTGAATCTCGATTTTCTAGAAATCGAGTTTCAAATGTAAAACTCGATTTTTAGAACATCGAGTTATAACGAATGTGGATTTAGAAATTTTATTTTTATTTTTTTTTTTTGGAACTCGAATTCCATGTAAAGTACTCAAGTTCATGGAACTCGAGTTCCACTTGAAATTTTTCAAGGAACTCGAGTTCCATGAACTCGAGTACTTCACATGGAACTCGAGTTCCATTTAAAAAAAAAAATAAAAAATTCAATTCGCTATAACTCGATTGTCCAAAAATCGAGTTTTAAATTGAAACTTGATTTTTAGAAAATCGAGTTTCAAAACAAGGGCATTTCCCTAAATAGTCTCAGATATGGGGTATTTTGCTGAAAAGTTTTGGCGAAAAGAGCAAATGTCCATTTTCTCCTTAAAAATTGAATGGATAAGTGATCCAAGTATGAAATTGACTTGATTTTATAATTCAATAGACTAAATTGAAACAATTAATAGTTATGGGGTCTAATTATACTTTATCCAATAATTTATAGACAACATTAATAATTTTTTTTTTTCACACTTATAATCTCAAGTGAAAGTGATTTTATACCAGTTGAAGTAATAGTTCAACGATAATTGTATCATTTATGGTATCCCATATATGTGGTTGGAGCCTACCTTCTCTTCCCCCTAAAAGTAAAATTATATGATGAACACTTTTCATTAGAGCATTCAGATTGAATTCTCTAAAATAGCACAAGAGTCCAATTAAGAACATGACTTCCCTACACATTAGTCAAAGTAAAATTTTGCTAAGGTGCTTCCCCAAAATAAAGAACATTGTATCTTATCCAAATGAATATTTTGTTCATATTTGGAAAAGTGGGTGTGGGTGTCTTGAAAATGATGTCATGGAACTCTGAAGAAAGCACAAATGGTGCTAGCTTTCTTTGATGGAACAAAATTAAACTGTTAGTTTCTAGTAGTAAACCTTAAATCTACAAGGGGTTCCTTTGAATCCATAAAGTAATAGGTTTGAAATCCACTAGAGAAAACAATAAACAAAGTCTATATTTTATTAATCTCATGAAAAATTGAATTGCCTTTGGAGGCTACAATGCATTTAAATAGTAAAAAGAAAACTTAAGTTGGCTAGAAAACCTAAGATGACTATGAAACCCTAAGGTAGTTAGGAAAGTGTATAAAACCCTAATTTACTAAACAACATTAAAAGAACCTAAAAATAAGAAAATAAATATCCTAAACCTAAAATAATGAAAATTACATAAAAATACCAAAATTAATAAATTTCAAAAGTTAAATAGTAAATTTTGTCCTACATTAGAAAAGTGAAGAAAAGGTTGGTGTTTTGAAAAGTGGAGGAAATAATAATAACAATTGATTAAAAAAAATGAAAAAAAAATAATATTTAACCTAAATGGATTTTAAGATAAAGAATTGGATGTGTGCTTAAATAAGTAGTTAGCTAAAATAAAATAGATATTTTGCACAACTCAATTAAATGCTCTTGTTCCTTTATTCACTTGGCGGATCTCAAAAGCAAGCATAGCTTTTCCGACAGCGCTCCTATTGGATTTATTTTTTGGTAACAGCTGACATTTAAATTTGGACAGGGAACGAAGCATTAAATTTAATAAAATCAGTCAAATGACAATAGCCAAAGTATCGTATATTAGCCAAGAGTTTATATCTCAATTAGCCCCCTCTACGCAGCGATATCAAAAATTTAAATTTGTCAATCCTCAATTATAAATATATCTCAAACTGATGAGGATAAAAGGAGAGAGCCTCAGACTGACGGTGTTATGCTGTCTTCCATACATAAATAGACGGAGCAATAGCTGACGGTTATAGCGATGGCCCCCCAATGATTGACGGTTCCGCCAAGTGACGCCCAAAAAGCTGAAGGAGATACATTGAGGCCGACGGATCAATCATAAAGTCGACTTGCTTCCCACGTTATAAGTCAAGAGTTGACTTGTTTCCCACGCAAGAGAATATTCAAAGGGACTCCTATAAGGAAAGGATCCCGGAAAATACGCCCAAAGGGACTCCTATAAGGAAAAGACTTCTACTCCAAGGAAAAGAGGGATGACCCTTGCTACTATAAAAACCTTAGCACTCTCGTTACCCGAGGTACGCATAATTTTACCCTCTCTAGCACTCTAGAGCAGTGAGAATAGTTCTAACTTGACCTTCGGAGGGTATTTGGCCGGTACCACACCGGTGCTCTCTACTAGGTTATTCCTTTTCGTTGTGCAGGTGCCATTTGCGATCAAACGAGGAGCGTGTGACTCATTGGTGGTATTGTTTTCGGTATCATCACAAAGGATTTTATATTAAATTATTGATCAATGGTGCTAAAACGGTGACCAAGATAATCTTCTAAGTGTGGGTTTCAGTTAGCTCAACTGGTAAAGTCTTTGATGGTTGAATAAGAGATCTGAGGTTTAATCTCTGCCTATACCAAAAACTAAATGGTGTCTTGGTCTGATGACAAAGAGCTATCATCAGGAGTGGACGCCATAGGTTGAAACTCTCTCAAAAAAAAAAGAAGATAATCTTGTAAGCACTTTTGGTACTTGAAATTTGAAGCGAGCACTATTGTATATTGGGATCTTTTATACGTTGAAATGTGAGAGTCCAAAATGATTGGGCAACTACTTCTATGAAAAGCTTGTGGATATATATTGGATATAAGATATAACTGATTTTCATATATGTGGAGACCATCACTTAACGTTCTGCCCTCCTACTCATGGGTTGCCAAAAACTCAGCGGTCCGTGATAAGTTTAGAAAAATCCTCCCTTTGGTGTCCATCCAATTGTGAAGGTAGACACCTTTTAATTGAGAACAGTTGAACATTTTCATGAGAAATTAAGAACTTGAGCCATTATGATTTCATATTCAAACTGAGATTACCTCAAAGTTTGTAATACTCCACTAATTTGCTCATTGGTGTTTATTAGGTAGATTTGTACTATATATAAGTGATCATGAGTATATCTAATTGTAATACTAAAATTACGCTACTTTGCACCTTGAATGTTTATTAGAAAAATTTGAACTTACAAAATGCTTACGAGCATAGTTATTAAACTTGGATTGGACATTAATTCGGTCTATGAACTAGGTCACTGGGTCATTGGTTCAACCAATAGGTCATTGGTTGAACTGTAAGGTCAAATAAAAAAAATTAAAATAAATATATATAAAAAAAGTTTATGAAATCATATCATTAATATGTAATGTAAGGGCAGGTTTTGGATCCTTGGCCCAAATGATCAATGGATCAAGGCCTAAAGAGACCAATGCAATGAATTTGTAGAGAATGGGCTGAAAACTAGACTTTGATATTTAAGACCAAGTCCATGATGGATTAGAGATGATAATGACACAAAGATAGCAAGTTTTATACAAAGAAATTCTTCCTCGGCAAAGTTCGAGGAGAGTAGTTCTTGCATAGGATTCTCTTAGACTTGATTACCATTACAATTCTTTGTGCTACGGTTCTTTTTCCACAGATTCTCCACCCTCCTCACGTAATGGGATTTTTCTTCTTTATATTACCCTCCTTTGCTCCATCTCAGCCCTCCACATGTAAATTAGATGGCTAACTTCTTTCCTTGTCCCCTGAGCACCTTCATGAAGTCCTTAGAGATAGCTGTAAGGCTGAATCCCACTGTTCAGGTATCACCTCCACATAAATGCGGCTAGAGAGTTAGATACAGAGCATTTAATGCAGTGGTAGCAACTTTCCCTTAGATATTTCTTACTTTCCTCTTACCTTATCCTTTCCTGATACTTATCCCTTCCAGTAGAATTGCCCAAAACGTTGCCCCTGATGGCAGGCTAACCCTTCTGACCTCTGCCCTATTACGTCAAGGTGAAATTTATCCTCGGACACACTTCCTGGAACCTCAAGACTAGACCCCTTTGCCCATGTAATATCTTGCAGTCCCACACTTACGTCTACTTGTCCTCGGACTATTGAATGTCCTCGAATAGGGCCCATGACCCAATATACCATTCTGAGCCTGCCATTCCTACAGGTTAAAAAAAAAAAAAAAAAAAAAAAGGCATATGCCTAAAATAAACTCTCCATTATAATTCAAAATTAAGGTTTTACAAATAATAGAATTACAAATTCTTAAAACTCAAAAGCAAAATAAAAAAATGTCATAAAATTGCGACAAAGTTTTTGCTAAATAAAATCTTGTTATATGTCATAAAATTTTGGATATTAAAAAAAGGCAAATCTGAAACTACTTAAACAAAAGAAGAGGAAAAAAAGAAAAAGAAAAAAAAGAGAGAGAGAGTTAAAGACTTAAACCTAAAGCAATAAACAAATAAAGCACAAAAACGCAAACAAAAGAAGAGAAAAGAAGATTTAAGCAATAAACTATGTAACATATATTGATATATTCATACCTACATGCTAACTAGTTATGTGAGACTGAAAAGTGAATGTTATTAAATTACCATATTCTAATGCATTAAACAGTAAAGAAGTGAGGGAACAATACATTTATTTTTTCTTTAGGTTTTATCTTATTTAAATTACCATATTATCATAAATTAAACAATAAAGAAGTCAATGGAGTGAACTTATTAATATAATTTTACACAATTCACAAACCTAGTTGGGTTATTAAAACCTAACCAGGTTACACGGTTTGCTTAAAACCCTCTGGGTTTTACCGGTTTGACCGGGTCTTATGTACATCCGATCCTATTGATGACCTGGATCAATCACTATATTGGGTCACAAGGTTACCGGTCCGACTGGTCGGGCTGGACCGGATTTAATAACACTACTTAAGAGTATACTCAATTGTAACTTGACTTAGGTGATGATATCAATTAAAATTCAACTTTGCTATGGGCACGAATTGAAATTCTCAATAATTTTTTTCAGATGTAAATTGAAATTTTTTGTTCAAATGTAACCATGCCGAGATACAAATTCTTAACTTTTTGTTACAACAATACACTATTCCTGTAGTATTTACTCACTATTTGGCGAGTGAAAAAATTTGAATCAATAAACATAAAAACTAGCTGAAGAGAATAATAAATGCTACAAGTTTTACAATAATATGGGCATGATATTGAAAGTCATTAAATTTTCCTATAATACTTATCACACAACTCCTTTTTTAATTGTCAATTCAATGAGCTTTGATTATGAAGTGTGTTCTAGAACAATTGACACCACCTTATATTTTCACAAGATTTCATAACATAATTGTAATAATTAATCTACTTAATAGTACAACCTAGATTGAGAACTTTATTTATGTATCTTAAAAAAAAGAAAAGAAAAGAGAAAACTCATTTCCTAAACTTTACTGGTGTTAATGAAAATGTCTTGTGAGACGTGATACTCTCTATCTCAAAACTTGAACATGTTAACCCTGTCCCAGTCCCAGTACCATCCGATGTCATCCCGTGTTCATTGTGAACATTAGTAGCCCAAAGTCCATCATTTGTAACATCAATACAAAATGATAATGTATCCAAGTAAATATGCTCACCACCAGTATTGATACTCTCTTTCTCAGCATCTGCGTTCTCTTGCAGCTCCAATGCCAACTTGAGCTTGTCCACCACATCACCCATTGTGGGCCGTTCGATGCCTTGATCTCGTGTGCAACCAGGGCCGGCTCAACAAGTTTTGGGGCCTTAGGCGAAAAATTTAAATGGGCCTTTTTATAATTAAATATTAATAAAATTAAAATGATAATTTAACTAAAAATAAAATTTAAAGTATAGAACAATAGAACCTGATTATTGTAATTTTTCTGAAGCTGTGACAATTTGAAAATTTAAACCTGCACAAGTAAAAATTAATTTAATATATAATTTAATAAATTAGTGTTACTATAATACAAATGAGTTAATATGATATACATCAAATTATTAATTGACATAATTATTTATAATAATAAATAAAGTGTCAGATTTAAAAAAACAAAAAAACAAAAAAAAAAGGGTTAGAAACCGTCGGACCAAATCAGTAAATAATAGTGGTCTCTGTGGTCTTTAACAAAGAACAACAAACAAAAAAACAAAAAAAGTGTGGTCAGTGGTCTGTCACGTGATATGACAAACCACTGACCACAGTACCACTATATAAAAAAAAGGGGTGAGAACCATGCTGTGATCCAGCCGGACCAGCCTTTTCTTCAATTTCTATGGCTAAGTTTTAAAGCAAAAAAAGGTCCACAGATGGGCAGAACAAAAACGTGTCCCATGCCATCAACATCAAACAGTTGTTCAGTGACAGTTGCGATGAAAGTGTGAAATAAACTAAAAATATATATAATATAAGTTAAAGAAATAGAAGACTCTTGGGTCTTTATTTTCAGCAAGACAAAGAGAAAGAGGGGAAGAAAGAACTGAAGCAGAGAATGAGAGAAATACCTTCTGTGACTGTCGGCTAGTACTGGTAGGCTGGTATGCTGGGATCAACAAAGAAAAATTTTAAGCTAGAGGGGCTGACTGAGTTGATGGAAAAAGATCAAAAATAAAGATGAAGATGAAGAAAAGAAAGGTAAGGCCGTAAGAATATAGATGGACAGGCAGAAAGATAGAGAGATGAGAGGTTTTTGTTTTGTTTTTGATATTTATAATCTCTATTTTAGCATATTTTAAGACACGTTATATTATTAATGAATTTGTCTGTTATTAATTTTAATTTTAACATATTTCAAGAATGGATTAATACATTTGTCTCCTAAAATTTAATTGTGTTAGTTGAATTTTGACTTTTTTTCCTTTTTAATATTTTGCATTTTAGGATACAATGTGGTCTTTTTAATGCATTTTATTGACCAATAAAAATACTTAAAATTTTTTTAACTAAAATATATAAATAAATATATTATATATAAAATTTTTTTTTTTACAAGTGAGGCCTTCTTTTATTTGGGGGCCTTAGGCGGTTGCATCGCTTGCATCTACTGTTGAGCCGGCCCTGTGTGCAACTCTTTGAAATCTGTATGAACACTTTGAAACACAGTGGAGCTATCTTCCCCTTCAAATATGGATCAATGATTTCATTGATTGTCCCTCTCTCAATGCACTTCCGAGCCCAATGGGCTAGGTTCCATTCTTCTTCCTCTAGTTTTTGATTTAGTGCCTTTCAGGCACATAATACCTCCAACAACACCACACCAAATGAGTATACATCAGACTTGTCAGAAAGCTTTTGACAACGTGCGTATTCCGGATCCAAACAGCCCCAAGTACCTTTAACCATGGTACTAACTGCAGAATTATTTTGATCCATTTTGGACAATCCGAAATCTGAAACCTTGGCAACCAATTTCTCGTCTAATAAAATGTTGGTGGTCTTCACGTCTTGGTGGATAATAGTATGCTTCACACCCCTGTGAAGGTAGTGTAATCCCTGTGCTGCTCCAATGCATATATCGAGCCACTTTTTCCATGGGAGTGGATGATTTTTGGTGTCGTAGAGGTGTTCACAGAGTGTCCTGTTGGTCATGTTTTCATAGACAAGGATCATCTCACCCTTCTCGTTGTAGTATCCGATAAGAGAGACGAGGTGAATGTATCGAAGTTGAGAGAGCATCGCAATCTCAATTCGGAACTCATGGGCACCTTGTAGTGACTCAGGGTTCAAGTGCTTGATTGCCATAGTCATGGTTTCCTCACCATCAATTTGACCCTTATATACATTGCCAAAGCTGCCTACTCCTATAATTAGATCTTCGAAGTTGTTGGTTGCAATTTTGATCTCGGCAAGTGAAAAGTAATGGCACTGTTCTTTCCTCATTGAGGAAGTCATTTTTAGGGATGGTAATTTCTACCCGACCTGCGGGTACCTAGCCTAACCCTAATGAGTCGGGTTTTACTCGGCTCGATAAGGAATAGGGTCGGGTTTGGGTTTTTATTTTAAAAAAATCTGAACTGGGTTCGGGTTTTGTAAAAACCTGGCCTGAATCCCGACCCGACCCGATTATATATAATTTATCATTACTAAAATACCCATATATATATATATATATTGTTATAAACCCTAAAATTTCTATTCCTCATCGTCATTTCATTTCAGCTCACACAAGCCACAGCCCGCCTCTCTCATCTCTATTCTCTTCAGTCTCACTCACACAATCTCACTCTCTCACTCACAAATCACAATCTCACTCACTCTCAATCTCACCTTCGGCCAACTACCCAACCTCTCACCGCCGGTCCAATTTTCGCCGCCGTCCCAAGCTCTGTCAGTGTCACCACTCTCCCTCAAGCGACCTTGTCGACAAGCACCTCTCCTCATGGACCTCACCTCACCGAACCCTCCTCCACCTCACAAGGCCACAACTCTCTCATCTTTCTCACCTTGTTGTGAACTCAAGCTTTTGCACTGAAAATTGTTCATTTTGTTCAAAGAATCAAATCTGTATTTTCTAGTTTAAGTGTTATTTTTGTTGAATAGGATCGGCTTGTTTGATTTGATTTTGTATATGTTAATTCTTGTTTTTACTTTTGATGTGGGAAAATTTTGTAATTAAAAAAACGGTTTTCCAATATGTTCAAATTTGGATTTTCTTGAGTGTTCCCTACTCTTTGGTTGCTGAGAACATCAGTATTAGGCAAACATTTTTTTTTTTTTTTTAATTGGGCAATGGAATGGGCCCTGAAGTGGCATGGCTCAACGGGGCCGGTCTGGGCCCTAGAAAAAAAAATCCGTTTAATAATCGGGCCAGGTCCGGGTCACAGGTCTTGGCTTGCGGGTCAGGTCCGAGTATTAAAAAACCTAGCCCGAATCCAACCCATTGTCATTCCTAGTCATTTTCCCTATTTGCTTTCCTTTGTATGAGTTGAGCCTGAACCAGCACCAGCAACTTGATAGTGGATAATTAGAAGCATAGCATTTGGTTTTCCTCTGTTTCCCAAAAACCACACACACTATAAGAGAGAAAAGAGCAAAGATACCCGTACCAATCCCAATGGCAATGAATATTCTTTTCGTTGTCTTGAACTTTGGTAGATGAAACACCGAAAGTGAATTGGGTTTAGCAAGATTGCCATCACGATCGCTCAATTTGAAAACTTCGATTCCGATTAAAATGACATCGGAATTATATTCAGGGACCAGCGAAATAAAGGTCCCATGCATTGTCTCTACCTCCTCCTTTTTGATCTGTATTACGTAGTCCTGATAAACCAGTATGCTAGAAAGCACGGACGCGGTTGGGAGCGTGCCGCACCTGAGTCCGACGCGAGACGCAGCGTCTAACGCGGTTGACCGTGCGTTGGTGCCGTGTCTGAGTTTTTTTTTTTTTTTTTTTTTTTCTCGGATTCACGCCGACTCAACTTGATTCGTATCGACGCAGCTAGATTCACACCGAATCGGCTTTGTTTCGCGCTGAACCGGGCTGATTCTGCCAGAATTAGGCCGTATCGGCCATATTGAGTCGTATCAGCCGGCAACCGATATGGCCAATATGGCCGAAAGCGGCCTTGAAACTCGCTGGAGAAGCTGAAATTCTGACCTCATATGTGTTTCTTGCCTTCTTCTTTCTTTGTTTTGTGAATTAAGGTATATTAATGTCTTTTTAAGAATATTTTAACAGTAAAAATATATAGAAAATATAAATAAAAATATTTTTAATAATTTTTTAATCTTCGAGTCCCGCCCCACCCGCACCCTACTTTTTTAAAAATTGCCAAGTCCCGCACCCGCACCCGAGTCCCAAAATGCACCCATGCTTCATAGTTGGTATGTCAGTGCCACCAAGGCCGGTCCATAAACTTATATTAGCGTTTTCTTCAGCTAACTGATTCTCTATATAGATACTGAATTGGTTGTTGCCAAAGTAATTTATTTCGTAGAAATGGAGCCTTATTAGATATATAAATCCCGAATCAACGAATAAATTCCACGTTAAATTTTCCATCTTGTAAATAGGTATTGCGCCTATAGGCATAGTTGTCTACCCATTGATCTTGCAGTCCCATAGACCTCATCAGGTGCTGTGTAATTTGGTATTTCTGTGTATTTGGGTATGAATGATTCATTAAAATGAATCATGCCTTCAGATAAGAAATACTCTTCATCTGGGTACCATCCTCTGAAGAAGCCCGTGTCCTCAATTGGTGCTATCGAGCTCCCACCAACATTTAATCAAAAAACCTTCTCGAGTGCGCTGGTGTAGTTTATGTAGAACTCAGTACGTCCGTCAACATTGCAAGGCACTTTCTCATCAGGTGTACCTTTTGGACTGTAGTACAGGTCTTTAGGCGTGGAGACAATCTCAATTCCATTAATGAAAGCATAAAAATTAATAGCAGCAGTTAAAAAGGGATGAAGGTTTAGTTCAATTTTTGATTCTCTTCGACGTTGACCCAGAACTCTTTGACAAAGGATTTTAACTGAAAAGAATCAGCAAGAGCAGAAACACTGAAGTTCCTAAGTAAGGTGAACGAACCTGCTTTGATAGTGAAAAAGTCCTTAGACGCCTCAAAACCTGAGTAAGTGGTCTGTTGCTCTTCTATGCTCATAGTCTGCAAGTGGTCGTCCATTTCTAACATCACTATGTAGCACTCGCGTGCTGCCACTTGGTCTCCTCGTACCTCTCCTACTCTGTACTCAGTGGGGAACTTGATCATCAGGTGATAGGTCGAAGTTACGGCTTTCCACGAATTGAGGGTAGGACGGCCTAGTATGGTGTTGTAAGCAGAAGAACAGTTGATGACAAGGAAGGTAACATCCTTGGTAATTTGTCGAGGGTAATCCCCAACCATCATGGGCAATGTAACTGCACCGAGGGGGTATACTCTCGTTCCTCCGAGCCCGACAAGCGGTGCATTGGTCGATACGAGCCGTTCTCTCTTGATCCTCATCTGCTGGAATGCTCGGTAATAGAGGATATTAGCAGAGCTTCCATTATCAACTAGGACCCAGTGAGTGTTGTAATCCCCTACTCGTATGCTAACAACAAATGCATCGTCGTATGGGTGGTGGAGACATCGAGCATCTTCCTTCGAGAACCTAATTTTGGGGTTGTCGACCTGCGCTATCTTTGGAACGAAACCCGTTAGCTGGACGCTCTGAACCATCCTTAGGTAAGTCTTACGTGCCTTTCTAGATGAACTGGGAGCTATGGTTCCCCCTACAATCATCCTTATGTCTCCCAGGGATGGCCTAGGACATTCATTATCCCTTCTTACAACCTGCTTTTATGGTGGGTCTGCCCTTTCCTTGCTGACGAACCGTTGCAGTTTCCCTTGTTTGATTAGGGTTTCGATCTGCTACTTCAAGTTATAGCATTTAGACGTGTCGTGACCGTGATCCCAATGAAAATAGCAATACTTATCTCAAGACCTCTTACTGGGGTCTCCCTTCAACTTGCCAGGTCACGTCAAGGTCGTATCATTCTTAATCTACATCAACACCTGATCAATTAGGGCAGTCAGTAGGGTGAAGTTGGTGAACCTTCCAGTGGGGGGTTTGGAGCGCCTATCCTCCCGTTAGTCTCCGGTTCTAGCCATCTTCCGTTCCCTTTCCTGCCATGCATCTTCTTGCTTTTCCCTCTTCTTGGGTTTCTCCTCTCGGGCTAGTAGCGTGTCATCTACATTCATGTACTTAGTAGCTCGATAAAGCACATCTGACATGATCTTTGGGTCGTTCTTATATAAGGAGAACAAAAACTTCCCCTTCCATAGACCGCTGGTAAATGCAACAACAAATATCTTGTCATCAGTTTTGTCTATTGAAAGAGCTTCTTTGTTGAAACATGCTATGTAGGACCTCAGTGTCTCATCTTCTCTCTGTTTGATGCTTATCAGGCACGCAGTGGATTTCTTGTACATGTGCCCCCTATGAAGTGTGATGCAAATTGTGCACTTAGCTCTTTGAAGGTACCGATGGAGTTGTGCATCAATCTGCTAAACCTTATCCTAGCAGGACCTTTCAATGTAGTTGGGAAGGCCCGGCATATAATTTCGTCCAGAACTCCTTGTAAGTGCATGAGGGTTTTGAACGATTCTAAGTGGTCCAAGGGATCCTTTAACCTGTCATAGGCTTCTATCTGCGGCATGCAAAACTTCACAAGAAGGGGACACAAAGTGACTCGCGCTATAAATGGCAAGTCCGTCCAGTGGACCAGCTTGTCAAGGTCGTTTGACATACGCCCCTTGAGGGTGTTCATCATGAAGTCCATCATTTCCTTCATCATCTGCATCTCAGCAATCATATGCGACGGTGCCGTATCTGCGACGGATGGACGGCTAGTATCTTGTCACTCTTGTTTGCTCAAGGCAATGCTGCCTTCTGATCCTTCTTGGTCCCTTCTTTCGGTGCTAATGCCCTCTTGCTCCTCTCCGTGACTGTTGGGCCTAGCATCCTTTTGGCATAGCTGTTCCTCCAAGTTGTGGTTTTGCTTAGTAAGGTGTTCGACAGCCGCGGCTAAGGTCTGTACCTGTCTTTCAAGGGCAGTAATGCATGGTTCATCTCTGTTATTGTTGTTGGTTGCCATCAAGCGAGTGAATACCATACAACTCTTTGTCTGGGAAGTGGTAGTATGACTTTTACTACGAGAATTGTTTCCCACAGACGGCGCCAACTGATGATGCCAAAAATCATCAGTGAGCCGCACAGTCCTCACGTACCCTAGACAAATCCTGTGAAACAGAAACAAAGAAAGACTTTACAGAGAATACCGGTTTGGTTTTGGCCAAATACCCTCCGAAGTTTAAGTTAGAGAGAATTTCTACAATTCTAGAGTGCCAGAGCTGGGAAAATTATGCTTATCTTGATTTATGAGGGTTTTATAGTAATGTAAGGCCGACCTTAATTTCTTGGTGGAGAGGGTATTTTCTTGTAAGGAAGATCTTCATCAATATTCGCAATTTACAGGATTATTTCCTTAGAGGGATGCCTATAATTATGGTGGGGCGTGGAGCACAAGATATTTCCATACCAAAATCCTTGGAGACTACCCATGCCACGTGGGTGCCATATAGATACCATTAGGGTGACACGTGGCTTCAACAGACCGTCTCCTTTTTATCCATTCACTTAAAAGTATCTGTCCATTTCCTTATCCTTCTATCTAGGTCACGGATCCGTCTACCAGCTTTGTTATACTAGCTATACCGTCTCTTCTGGTTACCTCGTCTCTAAAGTCTAACCTCGTTAAGTCAATCCATCTGCCCTGAGATTTACCCCTATCAAATCCATACTACGTAGTCCCGATAAACTAGTATGTGAGTGCCACCAAGGCCGGCCCATAAACTTATATTAGCGTTTTCTTCAGCTAACTGATTCTCTATGTTAGATACTGAATTGCTTGTTGCCAAAGGAATTTATTTCACAGAAATGGAACCTTATCAGATATATAAATCCCAAATCAACGAATAAATTCCACGTTAAATTTTCCATTTTGTGTATTTGGGTATGAATGATACATTAAAATAAATCATGCCTTCAGACAAGAAATACTCTCCATCTGGGTATCATCCTCTGAAGAAGCCCGTGTCCTCAATTGGTGCTATCATGTTAAGAAAAGGGATGAGAAGAAGTTTATCAAGAATGGTTCAGGTTCAAGCAAGGTAAGACTCAGTAAGTGCAAGGAATTGAAAAAGGAACGAAATGGCATGAAGTCAGTGAAGTTGAAGCACAAGCAAGGACTAAACGACAACAAAAGCTTTAAAGGAAGAAAGAAGGCTTGTAATGAAACGGTAGCGTTTTGGATTAAACAGTTAAGCAAACTGCTTGTAGTCTTGAGAAGTTAAGTAAGGCATGTGAGTATCCCGTGAGAATGATTGTATTCAGTTAGGATTACGACACTTGTCATAAGCTTATTGGTTCCGTGTTTAGTGGATAATTAGTTAGTTTCCCGCCTTTTCTTTAGAGAGTTAGTTACTCTGTTTTGGTCGTACATAAACGCAGAGCATGTACATTGTAGAGCAGTTTTTCATTTTCTCAATTTTCAGAGTAAAGAAAGTTTTCTCTCACTTTGTGTTCTTCTAGTTTTCTCTAAAATCATCTTCTAATCACAAGTTCCCACCAACATTTAATACGAGCAGTGGTGAAGGGGATGATGCCTTCTTTTGGGGATCGAGAGGTGTTAGATTTGAGATTAAGTTCTTCTTTGGGAACAAACTTGGACTGAAAGTCTCCAGTCCAGTCGCGGCCATCCATACCCTTCGACTTGCCTGAAGTGGCACTGCCACAGTCCAGGGTAATATCATCAACAGGGACATAACGAGGAGGTGTGGAAGAAGCTACTAGTGTGATTTGATAAAGAAGGAATAATAAGCATAACATGGAAACGATAGGTGTGAGCATCGAGAGATTCCTCATGGGAGCAAAAGATCATTCACTGCAACCAATTGAGGGTAAATAAATAAATGAGAGGAAGAAAAGCTCTTTTTGTTTCCAGCAATTAGTATAGAGGTAAATAAAATATTATTGAATTATTTGATCAAGCTACCCACTTTTTTTTTTTTTTTTTCAATTTTTCCATCCCAATTAATTAGCTCTATTTGATAGTTGTGAGTGCTCGAGAAGTTGATCGAGGGGTACAGTACACTAGTTTACAAATCCAATTCATAGCTGTGTTTTGCCCCATGCTCCGAGTGGAAGACCTGATGCTTGCTTTTTCACTTTTTAGAGTCAGTTATAAACATAAAGAGATTTATTTATTTTCGATCCTTTCCTATATTCTTTTTTTTTTGGAACCACTTTCCTATATTCTAATCAGACATGGTGTTCCCCACAGAATTGGGATCTTGTATAATATGGGTTGAATGCAGCCACAGAGCCACTATTTTCCATACTAGAATATGGTATATTTTAAAAAAGAGACCCACTAATTATTAAGCTAAAACTAATTTAAAACTTTGAAATTATAATTTTTTTAATCGAGTACCCACATATATAATAATCTAACAACTGTATGAGGTAGTAATTTGTTATTGATTTTCATACAAGGTCTCTATTAATTGATAGCACATTACTTTTTATCTATTGGGTTATTCATAGGTCTCCCCTTAAATAATACCCACTAATTATTAAGCTAAAACTAATTTAAAACTTTGAAATTATAATTTTTTTAATCGAGTACCCACATATATAATAATCTAACAACTGTATGAGGTAGTAATTTGTTATTGATTTTCATACAAGGTCTTTATTAATTGATAGCACATTACTTTTTATCTATTGGGTTATTCATAGGTCTCCCCTTAAATAATATAAAATCCAACAAAATTCACCTCTCAACTATTACAAATAAGCAAATATCCTCCTGCCGTTGACTTTGCTATTAAGAACCAACATAATATTTTGACTCATTTTTATATTTCATAGGAAAATGACTAAAATACCATTGTGAGGGGATTACAAATGACTTAATTTTTTTTTCTTTTTTTGATAGGAAATGACTTAACAGTTAAGGGAGGAAAAATGCAAATGACCCAATAGACATCATCACATAATAAAAGTTGGCTCCTAGAAACCATAATTTTACCATGTAGATATCCTAAGTAATTGCCACATATACTACAATTTTTATCATTACTGTATTGATAGCAACTAAAAGACATAAAAAATATATATACTTCTCAATTTCAATTTTATTAGCTTTAAAGTAGGAGTAATAGTTTCTATTAGTTAACAGTTTTGTAAATAAAAAATCATATGTAATTAAACAAAATATTTTAAACAAATATCACAGTTCATTAAAATCTCAGCGATGAGATCAAACTTTATTTAAAATTATAAGAAAATTTGAAAATATTTATTCAACAAGTCAGAAACAGGATGGACGGGGAAGCAAATGTCAAGGATGACGATCATGATGATATGGATGAAGCTGGTCACGGAAAAGCACTCGGTTGCTGGTTTGTGCGTGGTTTGTTTTCCTTTTGTTTTTCTTTCTATACATTGATAAAAAAAATAAATAAATAATATAAAATAGAATAAAATAAAAATAAAAAATACACAAAAATAGGGTGAATGGTTGTTAAATAACCACATTTCTAAGAAAGATAATGTATTTTAAAAGGTGTGTATGAAAGTTCAAGAAAACAAATCTACGGCATTTTTGAAGGAGTGTTTCGGTAAAGTTTTCTGAGTTAGCATAATGTTTGCTTTGTTTGTATTGGATGTCTGATGAATAAAAAAACAATGAAGCTCGGTTTTGAATTCGTTATCTTTTGTTAATCGATTGAGGGTTTTCTAATAAGGCAAAATATAATTTTGTTTTAAGTTACCTTATTATACTAAACATCATTAGTTTTAATTAGCAGTATAGAATATAGACATAAAATTTTGTGAATATGAAAAGGAAAGCGGAAACTGAAACTGAATATTGTGATATTGTAAATTTTATTTGGAATTGGATTGGGTCAAGTGAAAAATGAATACTACATCCAACCCTTACCCATTTGATTTAATAACAATATTATTATTATTTTTAAAAAGCTTGATCTTAATCAATATTTTCAAGAGAGAGAATGTTTTCCAATTAAGGAAAGGAGAGGAAACAAAAACTAATTTGTCGACACTATAAATATTCTTTACTTCTATGAAAATTTGGTTGGATGTAATTTTTATTTTCAATTTTTGACATATTCATTTAGTTTTGGGACTTAGGACACATGATAAACCTTATATCCGGATGTTAGAAATACTGAATGCAATGGTATTGATTTCTTAGTGAAAGAATATATATGAGTGCCTTTATATAGGAGGCATATGAGTGCAGTACAAATGAGTGTGCTATACAAGTAAACAAGGTGGACCTAAAGCCCACATACCCTAATACACATTAACAGTCCCCCTCAACTCAAGGTGGATGTGAGACCAACTTAAGGTTGTCAACCAATGTATGAAGGCGTCCCTTAGGATGTGATTTGGTGAAGATATCTGCAAGTTGATCTTTAGAGGAGATTGAGATAAGCTTGAGAGCACCATGGACAAGATGATAACGGATGAAATGACAATCGATCTCAATGTGTTTAGTCCGTTCATGGAAGACATCATTGTGAGCAATATGAATAGCACTCTGGTTGTCACAATAAAGAGAAGTAACAGAGGATGTGGACACACCTAAGTCTTTGAGAAGCCATTGTAGCTAAAGGAGCTCAGATGTGGTATCAACAAAGGCACGATATTCTGCTTTAGTACTAGAGCAGGCCACATGAGTTTGTTTCTTACTTCGCCAAGAAATCAGAGAAGAACCAAGAAGAAAGCAATAACCAGTGGTGGACCTGCGATCAGTGGGATCTCCTACCCAATCAGCATCAGAAATTGCACGGAAAATAAGAGGAGATTGAGCAGAGTAAAAAAGACCATGGAAAATAGTGCCCTTTAGGTATCGAAGAATGCGCAAAACAGTAGTATAGTGAATTGATAGGGGAACAAATAGATACTGGCTCACCTAGTGAATAGCATAGGAAATGTTTGGACAAATAACAGCGAGATAAACTAGGCTACCAACCAAGCATCTATAAAGAGAGGGATTAGATAATGGTTTCCCCCCTGAAAAAGTCAAATGTGCATTAAACTTAACTGGAGTATCAATAGTCTTGCTATCAATAAGTCCAGCTCGAGACAAGAGTTCAGAGGCATACTTGGCTTGAGTAATATACAGTCCATCTGTAGAATGAGTGATTTCAAGACCCAAGAAGTAGCTGAGATGTCCAAGATCTTTCATCTCAAATTGCTGACTAAGAAAATCCTTGAGTTCTTAAATGTCACTGAGGTCATCACCAATTATGATCATATCATCCACATACAGGTGAAGTAAAATAGTGCCTTTGTCGTTACGACGAAGAAATAAGACAGAATCATAATGACTGGCTATGTAACCCAAGCGAGAGATGGTAGAGCTGAATTTGGCAAACCAAGCTTGTGGAGCTTGTTTAAGGCCATAAAGTACACGTCAAAGGTGACAAACCTTATTTGATTCAACAGAGAGACCAAGAGGAGGTTGTATATAAACTTCTTCACTTAAATTCCCATTAAGAAATGCATTTTTGACATCCATCTAAAAAAGGTCCCACTTACTGATAGTAGCAACAACTAAGAGAGCACGAACAGATGAGATACGAGCAACTGGAGCAAAGGTCTCTTCATAATCAATCTCATACTCCTGTGAAAAACCTTTTGCAACAAGACAAGCTTTGTAGTGCTTAATGGACCCATTAGAGCGAGTCTTAATCTTGTAGATCCACTTACAACCAACCACAGATTTCCCAAGGGGGAGAGTTACCAAATCCCAAGTATGGTTTTTAGATAATGCATCAAGTTCCTCTTTCTTTGCAATTTTTCATAAAGGGTCAGTGGAAGCCTTATGATAGGTGTGAGGCTCGTGCAGTGTAGTAAGGGCAGTGTAACAATGATAGTCAAGTAAATAAGCAGGAATGGATCTTACCCGAGTTGAGTGACGAGGTGGAATGTCATATGCAAGATCTTCAGGCAGAGCAGGAGCAGGGGACCCAAGCTCAGGGTTAGGTAGCTCGTCTTCGACCTGTTCATCTTCCACTTGTTCATTAAAGGGTGAACTAGGAAAGGGATCAAATGTATATGGTGGTTTGACAAAGAAGTCTATAGGAGAATTAGGAGCAATTACAAGAGGATCAAGAGCAGCTACAGAAGGAATATGTGCCTCATCTGGAAAAAGATCTAAGACAAAGGAGAAAGATAGGGAGGCACGAAAGTGAGAAAGCTCAACAAAGGAGTGATGTTCCTAAAAGACAACATTGCTGAAGATACGAAGACGATGAAAGACAGGATCATAACACCGATACCCCTTTTGAGTTTCACCATAGCCAAGAAAACAACAAAGCCTTGACTGAGGCTCAAGTTTGCTATGCTCATGTGGCTGAAGAAGAATGAAACAAGTAGAATCGAAGGAGCAAAGGTGGTGATAGTCTGGAGGTGACCCAAAAAGGTGTTTATATGGAGTTTGATTTTGGATAATAGGACTTGGAATGCGATTAATAGCATGAACAACATGAAGAGTAGCTTCGCCCCAAAAAGGAGCAGGAACTTTGGTAGAGAGAAGGAGAGCACGAACAGTGTCAAGAATATGACGAAGTTTTCGTTTGGCTTTACCATTTTGTTTAGAGGTACCTAGAGAAGTTAGTTCATAAACAGTGCCATAGGAATGCAAAACAGCTTAGAAAGCATATTGACTGTACTCAAGAGCATTTTCAAATCGAAAATTTTTGATACGTTTGAAAAATTGTGTTTCAACCATTTTTACAAAATTAGAATATATTTGCAATAATTTAGAATGATGTTTCATATGAAAAATCCAACTATAGCGGGAATAATTATCAACAAAGAGAGCAAAATATCGAGATCCACCAATACTAGAGACAAAGAACGGCCCCCAAACATTAGAATGAATTAGGTCAAAGATATTAGTGGACATTGATTCACTAGTATTGAAAGGCAAAGCTGGTTGTTTGCCTAACTGACATGAAACACAATCAAAATTTTCTGTGGACACTAAACCTAACAAACCTCTAGAAGCCAAGTGTTGTACCAAAGAGGAAGATGCGTGACTAAGTCAGGTATGCCAAAGTGCAAGGGAAGAAATAGAAGAAACTGCAGCAACAGAAATAGGGGCAACAAGTGGAAGATGAAGGTTGTCCACGGGAAACATACGCCCAACTCTGGGACCGGTCCCAAGCTCCTGACCCGTCCTAGGATCTTGCACAATACACCCAGAATAATCAAAGATAATGCGATAACCCAACTTAGCCAATTTTCCCACAAAAAATAAATTGTAAGAAAGGTCAGGAACATTAAAGACCCCAAGAACCGAGAGGTTAGACGTTGAAATGGAACCTATATTATGACCAGACATTGTGGAACCATTTGCTGTGCAAATATTAAGAGGGTATGGTGCAAGTTTAAGTTCAGAAAATAAGGATGAGTGAGGTGTCATGTGATTGCAGCAAGCAGAATCCATAAGCCAAGAAAAAGGAGACATACCAGATAAAGCTGAGAGAGAAGAGGAATAAGATGCATTACCGACCATACGAATGACATTAGCAATGATGTTTTTAAGGTCATCTGCGGACATGGTGAAAGTGCTTCTTGAAGATTTAGACTGTGTAGAGATGGAGCCATTGGTTAGACACTCTCAGTGTTAGCAACAGTAGCAGCAGAAATTCACAAATGACTAATTTGTTGCGATGATAATAAGTCTCAATATTGTGGCCAAAATGTTTGTAAAAATTGCAAAAACGTTTGCTGAATTGTTGGCGATGATTATTGCAACAAGAAAGAAGACCTGTCCTTATTCTTCATTTACAACCAAAATATGTAAAAAAAAAAAAAAAAAAAAAAAAAAAAAAATGGACTGCAAAAATGAAATCTACATGAAAAACTGGGTAAAGAGCACCTGGACTACAAAAAGTCAACTTCAGGTCAAAGTCAACGGTCAATGCACGGTCAAGTCAACGGGCAATTTTCAACAGAGGCTGACATAAGCACACTGACTGGGTGCTGATTGGGTGTTGACGTCAGTAGGTGACGTCACCTAGTAGGTGAGCAACTAGGGTTGACATGGTAGATGACGTTAGTAAGTGACATCAACAGGCATTAAGGCGGCGCATGTAGTGCGTGTGGCTCGTAGCTGATGTTGTAGAGAATTTCAGGCAGCGCGTAAGGGCTCGTGAGACGTCCGATAAGGCCGATTCTTTTCCGACTATGTAGATTGGAGAAAGACGGTTCCGACAACGGAGACAGTGACAGGATCAAAGCAACACCAATGGCACGAAAGGCGTGTGAATTTATTTGCTAAAACTTTGACCGGCGCGTGGTGGCTCATGGTTGGTCAAATGATGATTTTTCTGACGGCGTTGTGTAGAGCGATTGAAAATATACACGAAGATATGTCTTATGTCCTAATCGGAGCTCCGATGTGAAAAATCCGAGGGAGGCATTGGTCTTGGTGGTGGAGATCGAACTTCTGGCGGCGGAGATTCAACCTTGAGTACCTCTAATAGCGGTGGAACAATCAAGAGAGAGCATAGAAAAAGGTTTATTGACCAAAGAAGTCAAGGCAACAGAAAATACCAACAATGACAAGACTGCAATACACAAGAAAGTTAGAGCAATAACTCTAATACCATGTTAGAAATACTGAATGCAGTAGTATTGTATTTCATAGTGAAAGAATATACATGAGTGCCTTTGTATAGGAGGCATATAAGTGCAGTACAAGTAAGTGTGCTATACAAGTAAACAAGGTGGGCCTAAAGCCCACATACCCTAATACACGTTAACACCGGAAAACGATGTTGGTCAACATTACTTTCTTATAGGGCCACAAGATTTTGGTGTAAGCTTACCTTAATCAGTATTTTTTTTTTTTTAGAATCTAGACCCAAAGGTCAAGTTTTATTCATTCATGAAAAATTACAAAGTATCTCTAATAACAAGAGGAGTTATATCATCAAGAATGGATTCAAGCCAAACCTATAGCTCATTGCCTAACTTAGAACTTCTGACAAGAAAATGGGCAATAGAGTTAACTAACCGCTTAACATTAGTGAAATCACAAACTTCTGAAGAACATGTCCATACTCTGAATGAGAGACCACTCTGGCCAGCAGTGATTTGATAATTATCTCTGCATCACCTTAATCAGTATTATAGGAAAAGAATGTTGACAAATTAGGAAAAGGAGAGGAAGTAGAAAATAAATATTGTAATATTATGAATATTCTTTTATTTTTCACAGGAATTTGGTTGGACGTATACATGTATGTATCATTAGCATACACTATTTTTTTTTTCTTTTACATATGATTAAATGATTATATATTTAAAATAAGTTTTTTCATTAATTTTTATAATATATATCCAATGCTTAAAATATTTTGTATAATTTGCATATGATTCTTAATTATGTTGTCTATCATATGAAAATATACTAATGTATGTGTATATATATAAATATAATATGAAAATATTTGCTTTCCTGCATACTAGAAGTAAAAGAAACATATGTTTTGCATTGTAATAAAAAAGTGTAGTTTATTTATATTGTGCAATAGCGAAAGCTTCAACATTAATTATTGTGATTTGAGGCTAGCTGAAGTGCATTCACTTGAATAATAATAAAATAAAATAATCACATGATACAACAATATTTAATGTGGTTTTGTCAACTCTATGTTGTTAGATTTTAGACCTCTGGAAACACAGTTTGTTTAACCTAGCTAATATATTAGCCAAGTAGTTATTTAGGTTAATTATTCAAATCTAGGTTAAACAATCATCACAAAATAAAAAACACAATAAAAAAGTAAATAACACAATGGCCTCGGTCCAAATGCGCCTCGACGCCCGGTTTAAACCACAAAACCCTATTGGGGCTACTATGTTTTGAATGGTGAAAATGAGCACTTCCCAGGAGTAATATTGCTCGGGGATACAAGGTCCTAGCGACCCGGTATTGCCTTAGGGATTTTTGCTACCGAATGGCCTTTCGGTGGCAGGAACCAATTCCAATGCCATTACCACTGTTCCTAACGAAACATCCACTAAGGCCACTTAGAAACGTTGGAATTGGACCCCTATTTTCACTAATGATCAGGAACAATCATGACACCTCCACTCATCTCAGGCTATAAATAAGAGAATAGAATGAGAAAAATGGGGTTGGAAGTTCTGGAGAGAAAAAGGGGAAGAAAAAAGTAACTAAGCCAAGAGAGAAAAAGAGTGATTCTGTGAGGTAAAGAGAAGGAACTAAGGAAATAGGAATGTGTTTGGTTCACCGGGCATAGGATCACCCTTAGTAGGAAACCCAAAGCCCACCACATAAATAGATTGTGAGCCCAAGTAAAAGTTAAGCCCAATAACCAAATTTTGGGCACCTACAATTGGCGCCGTCTATGGGAATCTCCTACAAAGCTATGGTTCTACTAGGACGCGCACGGGAAAATGTTTGGAGGACAATCAGGGAGCTATGTTGAAAGCGGCTCTGGGAGATCTTCTCAGGGATCCACTTGGTGGGAAAGTTGGTAAAAGGGACGTGAGGATAGGGAGTATGAGGAGTAAGGGCAATTCGGCCTTGGAGAGGGGTCGTTTCAAACGTATCGGACAATGTTCGGTTGCTTCAGGGCGCCACGTTTCGATAGAAGGACTGAAGTGCTTGAGCAGAGGGATGAGGAACTTGAGTGTCTACATAGGTTGGTGAGGGATTTGGAGTTGGAAGCGAGAGGTAGGCGTCGAAGAAGGGACCATGAGGAGCGAGGGGAAGGGTCGACTAGTGTAGGGGGCCATCACGAAGCAGGGTCCCATTAATCCGGATCTCATCGACACTAGGATCACTCGTGAGAATATGCAAACCAAGATTCAATTTCCCCAGAGGAGCGACGACCCCGGAATGCTGCCATGGACGCTATAAGCTACGCATTACGTTGGGCCACCTGATCACCATTCTCAAGGGAGATTGAACAAGCCCCTATGCCGAGCAGATTTACATGGCCACCGTTCAATTCTTACAATGGAAAGACGGACCCGGTACAACATGTAAGCCATTATATTCAAATGATGTCTTTGCATACTCATAACGATGTACTGATGTGTAAGGTATTTCTCTCAAGCCTTGGTCCCACTGCTTTAAGGTGGTTTAATGGGTTAAGGAAAGGCTCGATTCACAGTTTTTTCGAGTTGATTCAAAAGTTTGGTGTCCGGTTCATGACCTGTAGCTGAGTTCCGCTGCCCGTGGATGCGTTGCTATCAATGAAAATGGGGGTTGGGGAAACCTTCCGCAGCTATGCTAACCGGTACTGGGAGCTGTACAACGAGATTGGCAGAGGTAATGAAAAAATCGCGGCGAGTTATTTTCGGATGGGATTGCCCAAGGATTCTGAATTGCGAGACTTGTTGACAAGGAGGCCTCTCGAGGATATGAGGCAGTTGATGAGGCGTATTGAAGAATATAAACGGTTGGAGGATGATTGGTTGCAGGGCAAGGGTAAGGCCCAGGTCATAAATCACCCTCAGTAGAACAGTTTACAATCAAGGCCCAGGAAAGACTTGAGAATTCAAGAGTCGGGGCCACAGATGGAGGAAGTGAATGGAGCCTTTAAGGAGCCGATGCACAGGATTGTAGACAGAATCAAGAACGAATTGTACTTCTGATGGCCAAACAAGATGTAGGGTGACCCTTCAAGGAGGAATTAGAACTTGCATTGTACTTATCATAAGGATTAGGGGCACACCACCAAATAGTGCAGAGTGTTAAAAGATCATCTCGAGCAGTTAGTAAAGGAAGGGTATTTGAAAAAGTTTGTGGTGGACCCTAGGAATTAGGAAGCAGTATAGGGTGCTCGGTCTCGTGGGAATCCTTTATCACCCCTATTGGGAGTAATAGAAGTCATCCACACAGCCCCAAGGGGCATTCAGATGTCCAAGAGGAGTGGGGTGTTGGCTGTGGTATCGGTGAAAAGTAGCTCGAGTGAGCAACCCTCCAAGAAGAAGTTGAACTACACTCAGGAGCCCATTGCTTTCAATGACGATGATTTGGAGAGGGCACGATTCAACCACATGATGATGCTTTGGTGGTTACAGCCTGAATAGATGGTTTCATAATAAAGAGAGTGTTGATAGATCAGGGGAGTGGTGCTGAAGTGATGTATCCCGATCTGTTCAAAGGGCTTGGCCTGAAGAATGACGATCCCTCCAAGTACGATATGCCCCTGATGGGGTTTGATGGTCGCATAGTGATCCCAGAAGGACAGATCTCGCTTCCCATGAATATGGAAGGTAAGGAGGTAATGGTAACATTCATAGTGGTTGCTCATTTTTCTCCGTACATGGTGATCCTTGGAAGGCCATGGATTCATGTAATGAAGGCTATACCATCCACTTTGCATGTAAAGATCAAGTTTCGCACCGAACAGGGTATTGCCGTAGTAAGGGGCAATTAGCAAGTGGCTAGGCAGTGCTTGATAGCTGCAGTTGATCGAGGAATCAAGTAAAAGGAATCAACCGAGGAGACTCCCTTATATCAATTATAGGGACCCTAAGAGGAAGCGATGGCTAATTATGTCGAAGACTTGGTAAAAGTAAGGATATTACCAGATGATGACATGAGTTTTCTGATAGGAGCAAGTGTGAAGGACAAAGAGAGGGTAGAGATGTTGCTGTTTCTTGTGCAGAACGTTAATGTGTTCACTTAGAGCCCGTATGAAGTGCTTGGGGTGGACCCTGAGTTCATAGTTCACAAGCTCAATGTGGATTCCTTGTACCCTCCCAAGAAGCAGAAGCCGAGGAGATCGGCTAAGGAGCACGTCGAGGTTGTCAAGCATGAGGTTAAGAGATTAAAGGAAGCATGGGCTATAAAGGAGATATTCTTCCTGGAATGGCTCGCATATATCGTGGTGGTGAAAAAGAAGAATGGCAAATGGAAGGTGTATGTTAACTTCACTGACCTAAATCAAGCATGTCCGAAAGATCCATTTCCCATGCCTAAGATTGATCAGCTAGTAGAAGCCACCTATGGGCACCCAAGGATGAGTTTTTTGAATACTTTTCAGGGCTATCATCATATTGCACTGGCTGTCGAGGATCAAGAGAAGAAAACATTCATATCCCTTGATGCTAACTATCATTATACTGTGATGCCATTTAGGCTAAAGAATGCTAGAGCCACATATAAAAGGATGATGACGAGAATGTTCAGAGATAAGATTGGATGCATAGTCGAGGTGTATATTGATGATATGGTAGTAAAAAGCGAACAGGAGATGCAGCATATTGATAATCTCAAGGGGGTGTTCGAAGTACTTCGATGGCACAAGTTGTGCCTTAATGCCGATAAGTGTGCTTTCGGAGTAGGGAATGGTAAGTTCTTGGGGTATCTGATCACTAACCGAGGAATAGAAGTCAACCCCAATCAGATTGAAGCAATAAAACCCCTCAAGCTGCCGGGTAATCCAAAGGAAGTTCAAAGTATTGATCGGCATGTTAGCTGCCCTTAACAGGTTTATTTCCAAATTTGCCGACTGATGCCATCCATTTTACGAATTTTTGAAGAAATGGAAGGGATTCCAATGGAACGAAGAGTGTGAAAAGGCTTTCCAAGATTTAAAGGAGTATTTTACGTGGGCCCCTATGCTGACAGCCCTAGAGCCAGGAGAAGACTTATACATGTACCTCTTGGTATCCGAACATGCTGTGAGTGCCGTGCTTTTGAGAGATCAAGGTGTGCAGCAGCCAATATACTATATCAAAAAACTTTGGTCGATGCCGAGATGAGGTATTTGCCTCTGGAAAAGCTGGTATTGGCATTAGTCCACGCTACGAGAAAGCTACCTCATTACTTTTAGGCTCATACTGTTTACGTATTGATTGAGTATCCTTTATAGTTGTTATTAAAAAGGTCTAACTTCACGAGAAGAATTGCAAATTAGGGGACTCAGCTAGGCTCTTTTGACATTAGGTACAGGCTCAGAAGCTTGATGAAAGGTCAGGTCCTCGTCGATTTCATTGTAGAGTTTTCCCCGAGATGGGGGATGGAGATGATTTGCTCTATAGAAGTAAACCTGTGGAAGGTATTTGTGGACGGTGCATCCAGCGCATTAAAAGCTAGGGTGGGAATTGTAGTCATCACCCTAGAAGGAATAAAATTGGAGCATTCCTACAGGCTGGGTTTTAAGGCCTCTAATAATGAAGCCGAGTATGAGGCCCTGCTAGCTGGGTTGAGAGTTGTTTTAAATCTAGGCATTAAGAAAGTAGAGGTCGAATCGGACTCTTGGTTGGTGGTTAATCAGGTGTAGGGAAGCTTTGGGGCTAAGGATCCCCGAATGATGGAGTACTTACAGTTGGTAAAGCAAACTATGGACCGCTTTTAGAATGTGAGAGTGGTTCAGGTGGCCAAGGGGCAAAACCGACACTTCGACTCTTTGGCCACATTGGCGTCATCTTTGACAGAGAAAATCCCCCGATTAATTAAAGTGGAGTTGGTAGCGGAACCAAGTATCAATGCAGGGGTAGGTGTTTTGTAAGTGACAATAATGGGACAATGTTGGATGGATCCGATCATCAATTTTTTAGCCGAGGATCAAGTACCCACTGATGAAAAGGAAGCAGAAAAAGTGCACCAAGCAGCTGCTCGGTTTTGGTTATCAGCTGACCGTAAGCTGTACTGGAGGTCCTTTGAGGGGCCTTACCTATAGTGTTTGCACCCCAGTAAGATCAAAGGACTCCTGACTGAGCTACATGAGGAGGTGTGTAATAATCACGTGAGGGGACGTTCACTAGCTTACTTAGCAATGACTCAGGGATTTTGGTGGCCGTGAATGCAAAGGGACGCTACTGAGTATGCATGAAAGTGTGAGCAATGTCTGAAGCATGCCCCAATGATCCACTAACTGGCAAGGAGATTAAATCCTGTTAGTAGCCCTTGGCCCTTTGAGCGGTGGGGGCTAGATATCGTTGGCCCATTCCCTCGGGCCACAAGGAACTGAAGATTTGCCCTAGTGGCTGTAGATTATTTCACCAAGTGGGTAAAGGTTGAGGTGTTAGCAAACATCCGGGTTGTGGATGTTAAGAAGTTTGTATGGAGAAACATCATGGCGAGGTTCGAGGTCCCAAAGTCCCTAGTATCAGACAATGGGCTGCAGCTTGATAGCAGGGCTTTCTGTGAGTTTTGTAGTGGCCTCGATATCACAAACCGATATTCTACCCCGACATATCCACAGAGCAATGGCCAAGTTAAGGCTACCAACAAAGCCATTGTGAACATGTTAAAGAAGAGATTAGAAGGTGCTAAGGGTAGGTGGGCAGAAGAGTTGCCTAACGTTTTTTGGGCATACCGAACAACCCCGAGGAGGTCCACAGGAGAAACTTCATTCTCCCTAACATACGGAGCGGAAGCAGTCATACCGTAGGAAATAAACTTGTGCAATGCCTGGGTTTCAAGATTCACCCTAGCCAAGAATTCAGAATTAACACTAAAACAGTTGAACTTGATGGAGGAACGCCGGGAATTCGTGACTATACGACTAGTAGAATATCAGGAAAAACTTGCTCAGAGGTACAACAGGGACGATTTGAGAAGGGAGTTTGTAGTGGAAGATTTGGTACTCCGGAAGGTGGTAGGGAGCACGCGAAATGTCAACACGGGGAAGTTAGCACCAACTTGGGAGGGACCTTATAGAGTTACCACCATTGCGGGTGCAAAGGCGTACTATTTGGAAGATTTGGACAGGAGGCCACTTCCACGGCCGTGGAACGTCTACAATTTGAAAAGTTTTATCACTGATTATCATTACACAAGGGTATGAATTGAATGTAATGTTATGTGTACATAATATTAATCAATACGAAGGTGATGTTTATCCATGCAGGTGTGTTTGTACTTACGAATTCCATTGTTGTTAGCTCATTAGCCCTGGTCAACAAACATGAGGAGAACTAAATCTCAAAAATTACTCTAAGGACAGAAACCTGCTCCTCGGTTCAATCTCAATCACCAGGTAGGTGGAAACCTTTTATCAAATTACTCTAAGGATAGAAACCTGCTCCTCTGTTCGATCTCAATTGTCGGATAGGTAGAAACCTTATATCAAATTATCTAAGGGCAGAAACGTGCCTCTTGGTTCGATTTTCATCACCGGACAAATGAAATCCTAATCTCAAATTTTATCTAAGGAAAAAAACTTATGCCTGGTTCAATTTTCATCACCAGATAGGTGGAAACCTTACATAGTTATTTCAAGGATAGAAGTTTGCACTTGGCTCGATCCTAACCACCGAACAGACAGAAACCCTACTCCAAATCATTCTAAGGACAGGCACCTATCCTTGGTTCACCCTATCCCTAGCTTGACCCATTAGCACCGAGCATAAGGGAACTTTACAATGAAATTATCTCTTTTTTCTTTTAGGAGTGGACGCCATACATTAACAGTTATTCTTTAGAAAGGACGGGAGCCTGACATACACTTTCACTAGACACGGGCGTGCACTTTATTCAGCTATAATTGCCGATAAGGCATAAGCCTAGTATTTACCTCCAACTACGAAAAGTATGAGAAGCAATTCGGCAAACAAAGTAACATTTTATTTATAGATAGATGTCTAATTACCATTTTAATTGACTAGCTCAGCAAGATAAAGTAAGTGCAAGTTAAAATTTAAAGAGTATTTTGTCACCACACCCCGGTGACCGTAGGTAATAACCAAATAAAGGAAAATTAAATAATAAAACAGAAAAACAATATTCAGTTGGCAAAAATCTTCTTCAAACTTATGCGGTTGGATCGGGGGACTGTGACAGAGTAGTATCCTCAGCAAGCCGTGTTGGTGGTTCCTGGATTGGCTGATCAAAGGGGAGTTGCTTGGCATGTATGTCTATGGCAACGTTGAGGTTACTGATGACTTCAAGGTTGATTATCTCCATGTGCATATCAATTACTTGCACCAGCTCCCTTATGTTAGGGGTTTCCTCCTCATCAGCAGTAGTGGCTTGACTTTGGATGGGGGGAGGGGGAGCCAGATAGGGAATCTACTCGGGATTCCTCAGTGGAGAGTCATTAGCTACCCCCATATCTTGCAGGGCTGCCAACCACCCATCCCTGAACCCATGATGCCGAGCTTGAAGGACGATAGGCTCCACAGAGTTTTTGGAGTCCGTAAAGCCTTCGTTGTATCATTTGTTCTCGTAGGCATCAAAGGCTGCTTTAAGGTCCGTAACCTCGTCAGCTTGAGCCAAGTTTAGGCTTTCAGCCTCTGCCAGTTTCAACTCCGTGCTCCCTAGTTTGGCCTCCACCTTGGTCAACTTTTTCTTTGCCACCAACCAGGCTTTCTCAACAGATTGAGCCCTCTTTTTAGTGCCCTCAGCAGCCTTGCCCTTTTCCTTCACCGTGGCAGCCGCGATGTCCTTAAGGGCCTTTTCCAGTTCAGCATCCTCGACAAGCTCCTTCAGCCTCTCGTCAAGGATGTGGGTCAACTGTGCAGCTTGATAATGCAATAGTGGTTAGTATGAAGGAAATGGGAATACATATGCCTCAAAATAAATGGGAAGGTGAGAAGAAGTTACCGCTATGGTGTGCCACTGTAACTGCCTGGCCAGCGACTCCTCGGTCCCGTCCAAGAAAAATTGGACGTCCTTGGGTAGTAAGAGGTTGTGCACCTAGCTTTAGGTCACCTGCCCCCCTTGGCCCTAGGCCTAGGTCCTTATGTAAGTGGATGCTGGCAGAGGCCCATCACTGAATTTGAAAGTGGGCTGCCAACCGACCTTGGGCTGGGATAAAGATGCCACGTCGATGCCAACCTGGGCAGTTGGTTGGGAATCACCCGCTGGCTCCCTGATCATGATCCCGCCCAATGGCTTAGGAAGGGTCTTCGAAAGGGCATCACTTGAAACTCTGGGTGGCTAATTGCCAACGCGTTGCTTCTTTTTAGCACGACCAGTAGGGGAAGGAGGATGAGTACGGTCCTTGCTCTGAGGTTGCTGAGTTTGAGCTATAAGACGAGTGTCGGGCAAGAACCAATCAATAGTCATTTTTCTCCTGGTCACTATCTCTGTATCTTGATCAGCCTCGGCTACTTCTAGCTTAACGGTTTAGGCTAGAGCTTTGGGCTCTTCAACAGGTACATGGACCTTACAGCTTTGAGATATGCGTTTAGCTAATTTGTCTTTCACCGGTGTTAGGTCCTCTGCGGTGGTATATTTGGGCCGAGGTCCCGAGCTTCGCTGACGGTCAAGGAGGGCGGAAGGAAGTTGGTGTGCCGGACGTCAATGTACAGAAGTGGGCTATCCACCAACAAAGCTTGGTTGAATGACTACTAGGTGGAGTATACGGGTTCAATGCCGAGTATGAGATGAGATGCTCGGAGCTACCCGTCTATATGCACAAAAATCTCTAACCTAAGTACAAATTTAAGGTCCCTCACATGCACAACTCTAAGATCCGGTTTAAATCTTCTTCCTTTTGCAAAAAATCAATAAAAAGACAGCTCAGTACATATGTGAGTAAACCGAGTGAAAGTTTCGAATTTAAAACAAGTAAAGGTACTCAGTACTGACCAACATCACGCAGTGAAAGTAGACAAGGGAGCTCATTGGCAAGCCAATTGCCGCTCACGTAGATGAACTCTCCCGCCAAGTTTCTGTTGGAATCGGGAAGGCATGATATAGGCCATACCCGCATATCCCTAGTTTTTTAAGTAGTAATCGGACTTAATGTTGCCGCACAAACTATACATGAAATTGATGTCGTGATGGTTTAGTTGTAACCTAAATACTTGGTTTAATCTATTGACACAACTCACCACTCGGTAAAAGTTGGGGAGGAGTTGGTCAGGACATAGGCCGTAAAACCTAAGGGTACCTATAATGAGAGGGTCCACGGGAAACCTAACCCCTCCCTCTAGAATGGCCATCAAAGGGAAAAAGGCTACATTTGAACTAGTGTGCCTTTGGAGAGAAATATCACCCTCGTGACAGTAGGCGATATCAACCTCTTTAGGAACACCATAGGCCACTCTAAAATTGGACAAAGGCACTCCAGAAGCGAGGAGGTAAGAATAACCCATTCTTAAACTCTAAGTGTGAAGGAAAACTAAAAGGAGAAGGAAGAGTAAAGAAGACTTATTGAGGAATCTAGGAAGTGATGATCTAGGTTGGACATTTTACGCACAGGAAAACTATGCTCAAGAAGAAAGGATGCAAAAAAATGATGTGGGAAATTAGGAGAAGCTATTTATAGGGATAAAAGCATTTAATGAAGAAGGAGGCAGGAAAACTCTTCTGATCCCTTTTGGTAACCCCCACACGTGTGGGCTCGGTTCACGAACCATTAGACGGTTGGCGAATCGTCGGGCTAGAATTACTAACGGATGTGAAAGTTTGGCACATCGCTCCTTTTAAGAAGGCATTGATGGTCATCCTATTCAGTTGACAGTTAATGATCGAACTTCTCAGGGAACCACCCACGCCATTTAGATTGTCCTTGATTCGTTTCTGGTATCCAGGCTCAAATCAAGGGGGGGCTATTGTATAGGGCAAGGCCTTGAGCCCATAGGACCTTGAACCCCAGCCTCATGTTAAAGTGAAGGATAGGGCCTCAGGCCATTGGGCCATGGACCCTAGCCTTGCAATACAACACCTAACCCAACCCCTATTGGACTAATGGCCTCGATTCGAATGCACCTCGATGCCCGGTTTGAACCACAAAACCATATTGGGGCTACTATGTTTTGAACGCCGAAAATGAGCCCTTTCCAAGAGTAATATTGCTTGGGGATACAAGGTCCCAGTGACCCGATACTACCTTAGGGAGTGTCGCTGCCGAACAGCCTTTTGGTGGCAAGAACCAGTTTCGATGCCATTACCACCATTCCCAACGAAACATCCACTAAGGCCACTTAGAAATGTTGTTATTGGACCCCTATTTCCACTAATGATCAGGAACAATCATGACACCTCCACTCATCTCAGGCTATAAATAAGAGAATAGAATGAGAAAAAAGGGGTTGGAAGTTCTAGAGAGAAAACGGGGAAGAAAAAGTAACTAAGACAAGAGAGAAAAAGAGTGATCCTGTGAGGTAAAGAGAAGGAACTAAGGAAATAGGAATGTGTTTGGGTCACCGGGCATAGGATCACCCTTAGTAGGAAACCCAAAGCCCACCACACAAATAGAATGTGAGCTGAAGTAAAGGTTGAGCCCAATAACCAAATTTTGGGCACCCATAATCTTAAGCACCCGAGTTTGCCTCCCCTAATCCTTTTTTTTTTTTTTTTTTTTTTTTTCTGGCACAGAAGAAATTAGATTGTTGGAATTGGTAAAGCTTGTCTATTCAAGTATTAACATGCCACCCAAGCATATGAGTTAAGTTATCTTGAAAACTACTCGGAGAGTTTGACTACAATATGTACAAGGAACATTAGTCTGATCATATGACTTTCAAATGTGAGTGATCAAAGCTGAAAGATCTCCAATTGTGCCATGAGGGCCCTACTATTATTAACGGTTAGCACGTGATTCGTGAAAGTCCACAATGAGGTTAGAGCAAAGCTATAAATAAATGAACCAATTAAGTTGTTTATGTGAACAATTCAAGCTTTGCTCAAGAATGTGTTATGTATGATATAACTTGTTATGTACACTCTCTCATAAAGTTATCATGATTTTTTAATGAAGTTTGATGTGTATATTTGTGTTAGAACCTTATTCTCTCACCCTTATATGTGTGTGTTTCTAAAAAAAAAAAAAATGCTCAAGAAAAATGCTTATTAATATTCATTTGTTTAGCAAACGAGTCAAACCTAGCCCAAGTCCAAGTTTAGGCTTGACAATTTAAACATCCAAAGTCAAACATAAAAATGTGTTCTTGAATATAATTTTGTGAACATGAAGCTCAATTTAGCTATATATATTATATTTATATTTGTTTAAAAATATACTTATGTAGACTTGAGATTTAATTGTGTATGCTTATAAATAGGTTTATATGACATTAAATTATTATTTGAAGTTCATTGATAATTGTAGGAGGCAAAATTTTAAGCCAATTATAAAATGCCACATCAAAATTTAATGGCAAATTCTGAATTAATGTCATTAAATTAATTAAATCAAATGATGACATGTGTCATCCAAATGGGCATCACATTGGCATATCAAAATTTGCCATGTGTCATTTGGCCCACAAGATAAAGATAAATTTTCTATTCAAAATTTATGGGTAATTATCTTTATTAAAATAAATAAACAAATAAAATAAAGATAAATTTTCTATTCAAAATTGGTAGATAATTATCTTTATTAAATAAATTTAATAGAGATAATTATTTACCTTTGTAGATTATTATCTTTATCAAAATATGATCTTTATCAAAGATAAATAGAGATAATTATCTCTAAGAAGAATTTGGACCAATGAAAAGTCTACTACATACTTTCAAGCATATCAATTCATAGTGAAGCTTATCCTGTGAAATCACTATAAATAGAGGACACCCCCTCTTATTTTGGGGACCAAGTTTTCAAGAGGTCCAAGCTCTGGAGAAATTATGTCTCAAGAGTCTTTGAAGAACTTGAAGAACAACAAACCTCTATCAAGCTCAAGGCTAGAGATTCGTTGAGAAGACCGTTCAATCCATCTTCCAACCAAATTCAATAAGATCTATTGTTTGAGTTCTTTGAAGTTCTATTGGAATTAAGCTAAAAAGCCTCCATAAACCTCAACAAACCCAAATCTTTGAAGCTCAATAAATCAAGCCTCTAAAGCCCCAAAGAACTTCAACCCTAGAGCCTTCACATTCGAAGACTTGAAGAACAATAAATCTCTAATAAGCTCGAAGCTAGAGATTTATTGTGAAGACGGGTCAATCCATTTTACAATTAAAGTCAAGAAGATTCTTGTTCGAGTCAAATTCAATGAATATAGAATAAGAAGGTATTCTTTTGTAAAAGAATCGAAATAGAGATTGTACTCATTATACATAAATACAAATTTATATTTGCAAACCTATTTCTTTTCAATTGTTTGATTTTCTACAATTGAGAAAAATTTGTGTTTACATATAAATAGCCCATTCGTGGTAAAAAATAATTCATAGATTTGTGAAGGGTAATTTTATTTTATATTTATTTTTGTCATGCTCTTACTCTATATGAAAAAAAAAAAAAAAAAAAGAGTTAATCAAGTAGATCATGAATAAATTCAAACTTGTGCGACAAAAAAAAGTCCAAATTTAAACATATAATCTTGTTTGGTAATGAGTTCAAGCTTGACTTATGTTCATTATAAAATAAAATAAACAAATCTAAACTTTTAAAACTTAGCTTGACTTGACTCATTCACAACCGTAGGTTAGAGTCTCTCTCGGGGAGAGATAACCGATTGGGCATCTACTTCAATGAAAAGCTTGAGGATATTGGATTCCATTGCCATGTTGAGGCCATCACATAACTTTCACAATTTTGCTATAATGCTTAACGTGGTGCTTTTATTTCTAGAAAAACCATTAAGCCATCTTTTGTTATTGTCTATGAGGATGGCTCTGCCATCTTTGCTTGTGGGTTGCCAAAAACTGATTGGTCCGTTTTAAGTTTTGAAAAATCCTCCCAAAGTGGCATACATCCAATTGTGAAGGTAGACCCCTTTGAATTGAGAACAATTGTCCATTTTTCTACGAGAAGTTTATAACTTAAGTCATTTTGATTTCATGTAAAAACTAAGATTAGCTCAAATTTTGTAATTTTCCAAGTTGGCCAAATTTTGAACCTAATTGGTTATTTATTAGGTAGATTTGGAATACAATAATACAAATCTTCTATCTTATTTTTAGTGTTTCGCCAATCACAACTTATCATGTATTTATTTGAATTTTCTTATAGAATTGAGAAAAAGAATCAAATACATAACATATCATGATTAGTGGAGCGCACAAAATAGAACAAAAAACAGTAAGATATGAGATTTGTATCAGTAGATTTGTACCATATAAGAATTGTGAGTATACCTAATTGTAATTCCTCAAATTATGTTAAAATTTGCACCTTCTTTTTTATGGGATGTTAATTTGCACCTTGAATATTTTATTAGGTGTATTTAAAGTATATAAGTGATTATGATATACAAGTAGACTTTATAATTGTAACTTGACTTAGTCAATGGTATCATTTAAAATTTAATGTTAAAAGTTAAAACTTCTGACTGAGCTTTCAAGCTGTGTTGAAGCAACCTCAATAATTGTTTATAAATGTAAATTAATTAAAAAAAAAAAAATTGTACATGCAACCATGCCGAGATACAAATTCTTGATTTTCAATAAATATAAAAGGAAAATAATAGAGATGTAAACTTTTTTACACATTTTTTTTTACAAATTGTTGATATGGTGAGTGATTATTGGTAAATAAAAAAGTGATATTATTGATGGGTCTAGATGAGAATCAATAAAATTTTGGCTGCAACAATAATTTGTAAAAATATTATAAAATAATTTGTGATTGTAGCATTACTCAATATAAAAACTATTAAAAAAATAATAAATGCTATAAGTTTTGCGATAATATGGGCATAAAACAAAATAGTCGTTAAATATTTCCTAATACATATCATGCAACCCAATTCTAAATTCTATGAATTTGGCTTAAGAAGAAGGTGCTAGAACACTTGACATAACCATATATTTTCACATAATAATAATTAATATACTTAATATATACTCTAACATATTAATATTTACTTTTTAATTTGTAAAAATTTGATGTGGCATATTGGTATTGGAAGGTGTCAATTGGGATTTTTACATATGATCATTATTGAAATTACGTTGCACATATATAATGTCACATGTCCTTTAAAATCACTTACCATCATTTTTCAACACTTATTCTATTTTATTTTATCAATTATCAACCCTTATTTATTAGTGGAATGTGCCAATGTGGTCTTAGAATGTTACATCATGTACACATAATCAAATGTTTTCTATCTTTTACTTGAAAAAAATATATATAATCAAATGTAATTTTTTTTTTTTTAATTTCAAAGTAAAGTAGAAAAGGTTTTAATCCATTTAATTGTACACTTTATTCTTTTATGGAAAAAGTTTGTGTAATACTCCAATAATTTGTCTCCAAACTAGTTTGGAGGAATCTTTCTCCTCCCACCTTTATATAATAGTTGAAAATGCCATCCATGTATACTTTTAAACTTTTAGTTGTATGAATTTTTTAATGAGTTATGTGAGTTATTTAAATAATATACATGAATAATATTATAAATTATAAATTGACACATAGTCAGTTGAGAGATATTTTTTCAAACTGGTTAAGAGGTAAACTTTGTCATAATTTTTGTATTACTTTATAAGCTTTTTTTTTCTTTTCCCTTTTTCTTTTAAAAGACGTAACGTCTTAAAAAATGCAATAGGGATTATCTCTTAGCCTTTCTCCTCTCTGTAATAGGCAATGATCACAAAAGGAAAATGTTTGACTCCAAATTAGATTAGAATTATCTTTTTTAACTCATTATGTGACTATTTATAAAACTATCTATATGCATGTGTATTACATATATATTACTTAATAAGTTATATGTCTTATTTAAAAAATTATATGACCAAAATTACACTTAAATATAATATTTTTAATTAATAAATTGCAGTAAGATAACTCTAAGCCGGTTTAGAGTCTTTTTTTTTTTTTTTTTTTGCCTTGAAAACAATAATTTGCTCTTATCTTCTTTGATGACTTCAGATTCTATATTAAAAAAAGGACTTTAGAAGTTTAACTTTTTTGACTTGAAAACAATAATTTGTGCTTATCATCTTTGATGATTTCAGATTCTATCTTAAAAAAAGACTTTGGATTCTCGACATGGCAATAGTGTGATAATCCAAAAGTGGTAGGCAATAACCAATAGGCAATGGCCAAGCCCACGTGATCACCTCTGTTTTTTGTTTCTATAATTCTATCTCTTTTCTTATCTGAAACACTATGGCATAACCACATTTTTTTTGTCCTCTTAAATCGATCATTTTCATTTTCCCATTCACTTTTTCCATTAGTACCTTTCATTCATTGCCCATCAAATCAATCATGTTGCTTTTAGTTTGGCCAATCACTTAATAAAAAGAGGATTGCAAAGTTCCTAATCATTCAACCCAAGAATGGCGACCAGCTGGACTACGTGAATCATGCCAAACAACCTTCAAAGCTGTTGCGTTTAAAAATAGACTAAATATAAGACCTTATACCATCAATTGACAAGGGAATTAAATAGCAATTCTCAGATTTTCTTACATAGTTTTTTTCTCGTGTTTCCACTTTCCATACTGTTTCTCATTGACATAGCGTCAACCTTATTTATTTTAGTACGATATTAATAGAGTTTTTTTTTTTTTTTTTTTTAATTATCTGGCTATTTTTTAGGTGTATATAGTCTTCTGTCTAATACACATTCTGTATTAAAATGAAGAATCTTTTAAAAATGATCCATGTTTTTTGTTTAGAGATTTCGAACACAGAATCTCATAATCAATTTGCATGATGCATGTATAATGAAAATCATATGCTGAAAAACTTTATATATATATATATATATATTATATAATCTTATATTAATCACTAATAAATGAAGAATAATTATCTATCTTTACACAACCAAACACACTAACAAGTTTTTGTAAAGTATCCCTAGGGTGCTCGCTCTTAAAGACAATTTTAATCTAATGTCATGGATGTTAGAAGTTACTTCAAATTCGCTGTTGAATCTGAACTTTGTGTAGGTTTAATGAGATTACATAAAAGCAAAAGGGTCCTTATAATTGTCACCCACCATACTTGGTTTCTTGATGCATCCTAATTCCATAGCATTTTTATATTCACATGTATGTCTATATATATACACACACACGTGTATGCAAATTATGTCACATTCTTTGCAAAGTCTATAAATCATGATCAATGGATACTTAATATCTTTTTTAAATTATTATCTTCATTATTTTGCAGTTGTTAGCAAATTTAGGTCTCCATGGATTTTTAAATTCTTTAGCCTAATTTTCCATTTGTCGATTTTATTTTTAAATGAATCTCCTCTTCATTTGTTAATGCTTGATAAAAAATAAAAATAAAAAACATAGAAAAAAAAAAACAATATAAGAAGATTTTTAAATGTGTACTCTTTGTGTAAAAATAAAAATCATTAAAATTATTTTTGTTACTTCACTATGTTATAATAGAAAAAAAAAATTAGATAATGCAAGAAGAGAGCGACAAAGAAATTATGGGTGATAGAAATGGTCCTACCTAAGCTAGGAGATACAAGAATGGTCATGGCCCAATAGGATTCTCACGAATCTCACCACATCATTATAGCCTTTTTATTTTTTTATAACTCTTTATTATCAGACCAAGACACCAATCGGTTTTTAATGTAAATGAAGATTGAACTCCAAATCTCTTATTTAATAATTAAAAACTTTACCGATTGAGTTAATTAGAACCTACCATATTATTATGCCTTTATAAGGGGATAAAGCAAAAGTGGTAGGCAATGGCCAAACACTTTTGATTATTTATTTATGTTTCTTTTTTTCATTTTAGCAATTTTGTCTTCATTTTAGCAATTATTTTTCCATTATGAGTAGTGCTACAGTCACAAACTATTTTACAACATTTTTACAAAATGTTGATGCCATCCTTTTATTGGTTTTCATCTAGACCCACCATTAATCACTTTTTCATTTACCAATAATCACTCACCACATCAGCAGTTTGTAAAATAGTTTGTATCTCTAGCATTATTTTTCCATTATTAACTTTCATTTTCATCCTACTTTAGTTTTGGCCAATCACTCGATTGAGGTGGGGACCGCAAGGTTCCTATCATTCAATTCAATGATTGTGACCTCCGAATATCTTGCATAAAAAAATAAAGTAAAATTCATATATTTTATATCCTCAATTGATAAAGGGATTGCATAACAATTCTCTAATTTTCTTACATTGTATTTCGTTGTTCAGAACATGAGAACATCAACTTCTTTGTTTATTTAAAGAACCTTGGCGTAACAAAGTTCTTTGACTACTTAAGCTTTCCCCACAAGCACAATCCCCAACTACCTGCTTAAGCTTGGATTGAGGAAAGAAATATCAATAGATAAGGACTATGTTGAATGATTGTATATTATTGAGAGACAGTTTTTTCCATGTGCCACATGTTTTAACCTTGCTATATTTCACTTACACAGTCAGCTCTTTTTCCCAAAAAAAAAAAAAAAAAAAAAGTATTCAATCAGCAAAAAAAAAAAAAAAAATACATAGAATCATAAATATCCTTTACAAATTATTTTGGGCCTACCTCATTTCACTAAAGAATTGGGCCAAAAACTCCCCATTACATCGCCAAAGGAAAAGCCCAAGATTTGTCCCTATCTAAATAGTTGATTTGAATCCTTTAATTGGTCGGCCAGATACATCAAAGTCGGGTTATTGATGGACGGTCCTAAGCGTAGGCTTTTTTTTTGGAGGAAAAAGTAAGTAAATTTTATTGAACTAAATTCGATTGGAAAACAACATCCAAATCACTAGGTAGAGATTCTACCCATACAACTGTATCTGCAGATAAAACTGCTCTTCTAGCTAAGGTGTGAGCTAATCTATTTCCTTCCCCTAAAACATGCTGAAACTTGCAATACTGAAGACTAGTGCCTAAACTTCGACTCTTATCTATCACATGACCAAACAAAGTGATGCATCTTCTTGGATCAGTCAAGGCTTTGATCACCTGGGAGTAGTCTCCCTCTATTTCCACATTGAACAAGCTCAGCTCCTTGGCAAACACTATCGCACGTCTTGCCACCAAAGCCTCCGCTAACTCCACGGACTGAACCAATGGGATCTTTTGACTCAAAGCAACAATAATATTTCCAGTGTGATCGCGAAAGACAACTCCAATACCTACACAACCTGAAGCATTAAAAAATGCAACATCAAAGTTGCCCTTATAATTTTGCTTCATTGGAGGAGTCCAGTGAATCCCAGCAGGCCAAGTTACAGGCTGAGTTACAGTTCGAGTAGGCTATTTCTTCACATCGAGATACTCTGAGACTAGCTCCTTAGCACGATTCTCTAGTTCATGAAGCTGCCAAGTCGGTTGGTTCTCTTTAAGCCTGTTCTAGTCTTGTCACAAGCACCAAGCTATGGTGGAGAAAAGTGCAACCCAATAAGCTGAGCCCCTATGCATCACCTTTTCCACCAAATCCTCAAACTCCCTATATTGTTTCTGATAAAGAGGAGCAAAACCCGGGTCTAACTTCCAAACAAATTGTGCATGATCGCATAACCAGAGGCTATGTAGCAGAGTTTCTTGATGATCATCACACAGATCGAATGTCTTATCTATCGAAATATGTCGAGCTCTTAGATTTTGTTTCATTGGAAGTGAATCTTTCACTGCACGCCAAAGGAAATGTATGATTTTATTGGCAGTCTGAACTTCCAAATACTCTTCTGTAATCTCTGTTGCTCTGTTGGTGTGGAAGAGCTTAGTGTAGTGCTTACCTCTACTGAAGCTAACAAGCGATACGCACTCCTAACACTATAACTTTCATCTGCAATCAGAGGTCATACCAGTAAATCATCATCACATGCCTCACTCACCTAAATTCTGCTTACCATATCAGCTTCCCAACGGTAAAAATTGCTCTCCAGTTTGCCAGGATCCTAGATTCTTGTATTGGAGTAGAACAACTCACTAACCTGATTAACAGTGGAATTTGCTCTTGGAGATACAATCTTGTTGTAACTAGGATTAGGGAGCCATCTATGTTTCCACACATCAATCATCTGACCACTCCCGGCCCGCTAGATAGCACCTTTCTCTATAACCTCCCGTGCTTGCAATATACTCCTCCATGCATAAGAGCACTTTGGATGAATAGGGGCATCAAGAATACTCCCATTGGGAAAAAACTTTGCACTAAAAACCATATAGAGAAGCATATCTTTCTGGTGAATTAATCTCCACACCTGTTTGGCTAGTAAGGCATTATTGAACTTTTGAATATCTCAAAAACCCATCCCTCCAACAGATTTAGATAAGCACAAAGAACTCCATTTAACCTAATGAATCTCTTTTGAGTCACCTTGTCCCCACCAAAACTATCGAATCATTGTTTCTATTTCCTTACACAAACTGACCGGCAATTTAAATACACTTATCGAGTAAGTAGGAATAGATTGGATGACTGCCTTTATCATAACTTCCTTACCAACTTGTGGCAGAAGCTTCTCTTTCCACCCTTGCATTCTTGCCTAGATCCGCTCTTTCACATTAGTGAAGCAAGCTTTCTTCTCTCTACCAATGAATAAAGGAAGGCCCAAATATTTCTCATAATTTTGTATTGTTGGTACATTAAGAGAAACTTTTATAGCTTCCTATGTTTGTTCGTCAGTGTTCTTGCTAAATAATAGAGTGGATTTTTCCTTATTTATCATTTGGCCTGACGCCACCTCATAATAGGCCAATAGCTCCTGAATTTTGTGACACTCCTCCAAGGTGGATCTGCAAAATAAAAGACAATCATTTGCTAAAAAATAGGTGAGTAACTTTCGGCCCATTCCTACACAGAGAAAATTCCTCTATGTCACCCTTCGTTGTTGCTTTTCTGAAAATAGCATTTAACCCTTCCGCACAAAATAGAAATAAATAAGTTGAGAGGGGATCACCCTGCCTCAAACCCCTAGAGGGGGAAATCATACCCTTGGGCTCTCCATTTACTAGAATGGAATAAGAAACAATGGTATTACACTCCATAATCAAAGCCACCCAAGAAGCTTGAAAACCCAACTTCAAAAGGATTTTTTCAAGGAAAATCTACTCCACCCTATCATAGGCCTTACTCATATCCAACTTAAGTGCCATAAAGCCCTTCTTCCCAGTACAATTAGTCTTCATATGATGCAAATATTCAAAAGCTATTAAGATGTTATCTGTAATCAATCTATCAACAGTAAAAGCACTCTGAGTTTTTGAAATAATAGAATTAAGTAAAGGCTTAAGATGGTTTGCAATCACCTTACTGACTATCTTATAAATCACATTGCAAAGACTAATAGGATGAAAATAAAAAACTTTTTTCTGGATTATTCACTTTAGGGATCAAAGTGATGAAAGTGTGATTTATAGATTTCAAGATAGCACCTGAGTTTAAACTTGACAAGACAGCTTGATGAACATCCGTTCCAATATCAGTCTAGTAGGTTTGATAAAATAATGACAGTATCCCATCTGGGCCAGGGGCCTTTAATGGCGCAATTTCCTTGATAGCTACATCCACTTCCTCAATTTTGTAAGGTCGGGCCAGATCTGCCCTCATTTCATCAGTCACTACTTCATCAACCCCATCCAAAATATAATCAAAATCATGAGGATTTGAGGGTGAAAATAGCCGAGAGTAATAGTCATTTAACAAACCCAAAAAGAACTCCTCATCCTCATGCCAAACACCATTATCATCCTTCAAACCCTTTATGAAATTTTTCCTCTTCCATTGAATAGCTGACCCATGGAAACATTTTGTGTTTTAATCCCCATTTTTGCAACCATTGAATCTGCGACCCCTGATGCCACATTTTCTCTTCCCTGTCATATAAAACCACCAATTCAGATTTGAGGCAAGCTACCTCCCTGTAATTCCCAAACCTAACCGAATTCTCTTCTACCCTCAAAAACTGATCTTTGAGCTTCTTAATATTTCTCTGAACACTCCCAAAATGATCACAGCTCTAGGCTTTCAATATCCTCTTACACTTCTTCAGCTTTTTGTTAGCAGTAAATATAGGAGTACCCTCTGTACTGCATTCCCACGCTCTTGTGACAATATCTTTACACCCTGGATCTGTCAACCACATTGCCTCAAACCGGAAAGGCTTCCTTCTCCATCTTTGATTTTCTCCATTTACATCTAGCGCCAAAATAATCGGGCAATGATCCGAAGTGAAGTAATTTAGATGTTGTGAGAGTGTCTTTTTCGGGATACTCAGGCCCAAGGATCCCGAGCCTGAATGAAAAAGAAAGGATTTGGTGGACTGGGCCTTGATTCACCGCAGCTAAATGGCTGTTTAAGAATCAAGTGAATGTAGAGAATACTTCTGACAACATACAAAAAAGATGACAAACAAGGATATCGAGGAGTGCCAGAAATTAACAATGTAAGTTCAGAAAGAAAGAAAAGCAGGATTAGCAAGACGATAAAAAAAAAATATTGTGAGGATCCTGGAAATTATGAAACAGAATTTCATTAAGGCATTATCTGTTTAATTACAGAAAGCTCACTAGGACGTGATACAAGGTCTAATCGAGCTCAAAAATTGCAGCCTTGAATGGCTATTTCAGCCTTCAAAACTTGCGAAGTTTGATTCTCGTTGAATCCGAGTATGTACCATAGTTGCTTTTTCGGGATATCGGGAAGCAGTATTCGTTTTCCCTTAGTAATTTTCTTTCCACACAGATTTTCTGATAGTTTCTCCCTAAAGAATCTCTTCTTTCTTATGTTTCTCCCTTTTTTTCTTGCTGCCTTCTTCACAACCCATCCTCTCCTTTTATAGTGGAGTTTTTCTGGGCGTCTTGGGGAACTGTTGGTTCCCCTGTTTTGGTCTTTTGCAAACAGAGTATGTTCTGTCCTCATCATCTCGGTAAGTCCCCTTTTCCGTTTTCTCTCATTCTTTCCTTCTCTTGGTTCTGATTCCTTCGAAAGCTTCTGGTTGGCCATCCTCTTTGGGATGTGCTGAGGTATGCCCTTCTCGGCATCCTCACTTCTGGCGTCTTTTACCTTTCTGTTTCTTTCCTATTTGGGCGGAATCCTGTTCTGCTCTTTTGAAATCGTTTTGTTATCATTCTTCTTCCTTGTCTTGGTTCCCCGACGCCTTTTCTGTCTGTGCCATGAAGGGTCGCTTGCGTTCTTTTGTTTTTCTTGTTTTCTTTTTCTGTCTTCTTTCTATCGATCTGTCCTGGTCTTCTTTTTCTTTGCGCTTATTGATGGTGCCTGAGGATCCTTGCGTCTTATACTTTGCTGTGATGTTCTCTCTCTTTTTTTTTTCTTTGGTTGCTTTTCCTTTTCTGGGCTTCGGGATCCTCAGGGCCTTTCGTATAATCCCTTTGGACTTGGTCTGAGTTTTCTTTTTTTCTGGGCTTAACTCACTCTTTCTTGGGCTTAGCTTATTCTTTCTTGGGCTTATTTTACTGTGATTTTTTAGACCTCAACATTTAGCCCCCCGAGCTCGTGGGTTGCCTGAAGCCCACGCGTGAGTGATTTAGGTTTCCTTAGGTTTTTGTGGGATCCCAGCTCTCTTCTGCTGCTTTTGGTCGCCTCCTTTTTTGCTTGTTGTGTTCTCTTATAATTATTACTTTTCGCAGCTTCCTCTTTACACGGGACGTGGCAGTTGAGTATTTGAGATAAAACTCTCCTACCCACTTATCTCGTTTCCCATTGCTTCTCATTAATAACTGCTGATTAACCCCCTCTTCAAATTAAATTTTTTTGCAACTGGCGCGTCTTTTCATAAACTGTTTTTCCCAACTGCTACTTGCGCCTTTATTGTAGCCGTTTCATCTTATCATTTTGCTTCTCTGAATTTTTTTCATTCCCTGAGTTTTTCTTCTTCTCTGTTACTCTGGTCTTCCCTTTTTCGCACTTTCAATCTCTTTTCTTCTTATAGTGTGTGCTGTTTCCATGGCTTCTTCTTCTTCTCGAAAGAGGAGAGAGCGTACTCCCAGTCCTTCTGAGGGGGAAGGTTCTTCTGGTTCTGCTCCGAGCGATTCTCGCAAGGTTGCTGAACGTCCGGCCTTCCCTTTACGGGATCCTTGGTATTCTCTTAGTTTATTTTTTCCCCATATATCTCATGGTGAGGCTCCTCCATCCCCTCACGTTTGGCTATTTTCTGGCCAAGCGGGTTTCGCTGGTTCCGCCCAAGTTCCTGACCCTAGAGAGATTTTCGATCTCCAGATCAGACAAGGAATCCGAGAGGCGGTTCCTATTTTCTTTGATTTTGTTCCGGGAAAGATTCAGGGTTGGCCTATATGGGTAGACAAGGAACTGTCTGATGCTGAGTTTGTGGGTCGTTTGGAGCGTATTTCCAGAAACCTTGAGGGTTTCAGAGACGCCAAAGGGCTCAGGCATCTGGTACGTCGTTGGTGTCCTTCCCTTCATACTTTTTTCTTTTCTACTGGTGAATTGACAATCACCTTGGAGGATGTGGTTAATAACTTCCTCCTCCTGGTGTTTGGTGAAGAAAATCCCTTTGATATTGATCTTTCTGGTGAGGATCTCGTGGTAGAAGAGAAATTATTTGGTCATTTTGGTGGTCGCTCCGCCTCTCCTGGTGGTAAGCCGGCTAGGATGGGGAGATGGGTGATGACCCTTTCTCGTGAAAAGGATAAGGAAGTGAGGTGGGCCGGTTTCCTGGCTTTTTGGCTTAGTAAATTTTTGTTTAGTGAGTTCCCTGGGTACGGAGTTAAGTCTTCATTTTTTCCGTTGGCAATCAAGTTGGCTCGGGGTACCCAATATCCTTTGGCCCCTCTGTTCTTGGGTCATGTTTATTCTCAACTGGACCAGCTTCATGGAGATGAGGCTGAGGGTGACTCTTGCTATGTGATCACTTCATCTCTTCACTGTGCCATTCTTCAGATTTTCATGTGGGACCGTTCTGCAGCTACTTTGGCTAAGTGTAGAAATTTGAAGTTTGTGAAGGACAAGTTCCAAGGATCCCCCGACATAGTGAAGGGTCTTTGTGGCAATTCTACTGATGCCTTTCCCATTATTTTTCGTTGGATTAGCTTGAAGGGTGGTGGCCTCAATCTTGTGGAGTTGTTTGACCAAGCAGGGAGCTTATATTGGAGATCCCCTCGTGAGTTTGGTCCTGGCTTCGCGTGTGATTCTGTGTTGTCTTCTTTTTTATCTTCAACAGGTAATACCTTTGACTTGCGCCGTGGTGATGAGGGCAGTCTGGCTTATCTCGCCTGTATTAGCCCCTCCTGGCTTCCTGTGCCTTCTTCAAGTGGCCCAAAATATACTCATTATTCAGCACACCGGGTGCTCCGACAGTTTGGTTTTGATCAGGACATTCCGCCAGTCTTTAAGGATGTGGTGCCATCCCTTCCTTCCTTGGATCCTTTCTTGAGGTTGCAGGCCTTTTCTTATTGGTCACGGAGGAGCCCCCAGTTTGTAGTGCCTAACTCCCAGAGAGGAGTCTTTGCTTCCAGTGGCTATACCAGTTATTGGAGAAGAGTACAAAAATCTTTTGTTGACTATGTTGGCACTGGCACAGTTCGGGAAGTCCCGAATTCTAGCATTGTTTCTGCTCCGACAGCTAATAGACGTTTATCCCTTCCTACTGCTGGGATTGTTTCTGTTGCTGCAAGCAGTAAGACTGGGTTTGCAGAGTGGCATGCCTCCAGGGGAGGCTGGGTGGCTTATAGACAGGATTTTCCTGAGGCCTGGCTGGGTGATAGTCTCATCATTGGTGCTTCCTCTGGGTGCCCATCAAAAAGGGTGCAACAGAGACAATTAGTGCTGCTACTGCTAAAGGTAAGGATGTCAAGTCGAAGAAAATGAAAGCTGCTGATGTTGGTGAAAGTACAGGGGGTGTGGAGATAGGCTCTGAGGCGAAAAGAAGAAAAACGGGGAAATCTCAAGCACACTTGGCATCACAGGAAGGCAAGGATGTCAGGGAACCTTTAGTTTCAAGGACCCGGAAGAAGACCAAGGTAGAGTCTTCTTTTCCCCAGGTTCCTGTGACCGCTTCAGTCCATGGTTCTTTAGGATCCTCTGGTTTGGTATCCCAGCCTCCTTTAGGACCCTCTGGGCGTACTCGTAGTAAGCAAAAGACTTCCAGAGAATCTGTAGAGAGAGAGAGAAGGGCAAGACTTCTTTCCTTCTTCTCTCTTTTTTTTTTTGTTGTTGCACTCACTTTATATTTTGCTGATGAGTGGTGATTTCCTTTGCAGTCCAAGCGCAAGTCTGATTACAAGAAGGGTAAGAGCCAATCTTCTGGAGACGACGTGGTACGTGTGTTCCCCCTTCTCCTATTCTTTTCCCTTTTGCTCTGACATTGTGTTGTTAGCATTCCCTGCTGTTGTGTTTTTTTTTTTTTTTTTTTTTTTTACTTAGTATTGCCTTCTCTGCTTCTTCTTCCTTTAGGTGGAGGTATCCCCTCCTGTGACTGGCAAGGCTCTGGGGGAGGAAACTGTCACAGCTCTTTCTGTCGTTTTTCCTGTTATGGGGGAGGAGCCCCCTACTGATGATCCCGCTGAGGAAACCGGGCAACCGATGCAAGGTTCCCAGGATTCTCAGGATCCCAAAGCTTCTAGGATCCCATCATCTCAAAGTCCCCATCTTGAACGCACTCCTAGTCCTATCAGGACTGTGTTTCCTCAATCCTTGTCAGATAAAGGTGCTTTGGGAGACACTCCTCTATCCAAACAAACAGGTAAACCTTGTTTCCTTGAAATAGCCTTATATTTTTTACTTTCTTTTCCAGTTTTTCTTGAATTCCCTTTTTTTTTTCTTTAGGTCAAACCAGTGAGAAATCTGCTCCCAGTGTTGCCTCTTCTTTAGAATCAGAGAGCTCAGAAGGTGAGTGCAAGCTGCTCCCATCGTGTTTCTTTTTTTTCTTCCCCCCCCCCCTTTTTATGGCGAAGCCCCCTGCATCTATCCCTTCCTTTAGCCACTTTGCCATTGGTCCTTCACCTTTTCTTCAACTTGCTTTATGTTCCTTCCCAGAATCTTCGGGGAAGTCAGGAGATCAGGAAGAAGAGGTTCTGCCTCAAGAAACTGGAACCGGTTTGTTCTTCTAAATCTGTTCTTCCTTTTCTTTTTCTTCTTTCTTCCTTTTTTTTTTTGAATACTGATACAGGCTTTGCAGGTTCTGAGCTTGTTATCCCTGAAGGAATTGTGAGACCTGTTGAAGTTGCTGACCTTCATCCAGAGCAAAAGGCTGCAAGTCCTCCGGTCTTCGCAAGTGGTGACACGGCGATGGGGGATGCCTCGAAGATGGCTGCCTCAGATCTTGATTCAAAGCTTCCCTCTTTCCTGGCTCGCTTTGATCTTTTGGAATTCAACAGTCTTCCTGCCAGCCACTTTCATGTTTTTGGATCTTCTTATGGCAGCTTCCTGCGCTTCTCTGTTCCTGTGGAAGGCTTGCCGCTGCTGGAGAGCCTGCTCAAGAGTCACGGGGATTTTACCAGCGGCTTCAGGGGAGGCATTTTTCTAGGCAACATTTTAATGGAGTTACTGTGTGCTCTGTTGATTTCCCTAAGGAATTCCTCTGTAGATTCGTTGTCTGAAGAAAAGCTTCTGGAGTGGAGAGGGGTGGTGCAGGACCTTCTGGAGGCCAAGTTTAATTTATCTTTTCTGCTGGATCACTTGCGTCTGCTGGCTCATATGCTGTTTCAAAGGCAATCATTCAAGAGTATAGACACTGAGATAGCTGTTGCTGAGGAAGCTTTGGCTCATGCTCACAAAGTTTTACAAGATTTGAAAGTCAAGCGGCAGAGGATCCTTTCTACTTTGGCTGTTCCTGCTATTTCTCCAGATGCTTCTTTGTTGGCCGGCCTCATTCCTTAGCTTCTTTTTTTTTTACATGAACAATTTGGGGTTGTATAAGTTTTTTTTTTGAACATTGCTCTGCTTCTTGCTTTCTCAAAACTGCTTCTTATTTCTTAGTATGTGAATCTGCCTTTTTCCTTGGATATATATATTGTCTTTACTTTCTCGTGACTCTTTTCTTTTCTGAGTCCTGGACCATGGTTCCCACAGGCTTCACTGTAAGTTCTGGTCCAGGTACCTGGTGATTTATTGTGCAAGTACTGAACTGGGTACACTAGTATCCTTCTCTATGTATGTTTTTTTTTTGAGATACGGTCCCAGTTCATGAACTTTGACAGGTTCCCCCTTTGCCAAGTGCTAGGCTAGGTATCCTAGATATTTTCTTTTATTCTGTGATCCTAGACCTATGCACTTGGGACTGTTTATGGGATATCTGAAATTATTTGTGAGGTGGATCCTGGGCCATATGTAAAAGGGTATTACATATTCTCCCCCCTTTTTTTTTTGACTCAGGTATCCTTCCTTAAATTTATCCACATTTGGTCTTTGCAGTAAAGAAAAAAAAACTTAAATGTTGAAGAAACAGGAATTCCATTAAAACATGATCATTTTTTTTTGGGAACAAAGAAAAAGTCTTTTGGTGCAGCATTGACCACAAAGTGTCAATCTATCACATGTTCCTGAACAAAATTATCTTAGACCAGAATTCTTGATAAAGGCTGAAAAATAAAAAGACAAAAAGTAAAAAAGGAACTTAGCAGATAGTGAAGCTGGTGAAAGGACCCTGAGGTACTGGGGATCCCCTTGTCCTTATGCATAATATTGCTTCAGCCATTTCCCGTTTATGGGTTCTGTCAGGACTGTTCCATCTCCTTTGGCAAGGTAATAATATCCACTTTCATGAGCTGCATTGATGATGTAGGGTCCTTCCCATTTTGGGGTGAACTTGGAAGGCCCTGGCAGGTTCCTCCTCACGTGCTCCGCCATCCTTAGCACTAATTGCCCTTTGGTGAACACTCTTGGGCGTACTGCTTGTGCATATGCTCTGGTCATTCTTTGCTGGTATCTTTGGCTCATTTTCTTGGCCAGTTCCCTTTCTTCTTCTACTCCTTCTAGATCTACTAATCTCTTTTCATTGCTTGCGTCTTCACTTTCTCCCTGATTTTCCTCAAGAACTACCCTTGGTGTAGGAATGATTAACTCCACAGGGCTGATGGCCTCTGTTCCATAAACCAGGGAGAATGGGGAGAATCCTGTGGCTGTCTTTACAGAGCTCCTACATGCCTAAAGCACATCTGCCAGATGGTCACTCCATTTTCCTCCATACTCATGCTTCATTTTCCTGAGGATTTTTAATATTACCCTATTAGTAGCTTCAGCTTGGCCGTTTCCTTGTGGGTAGTATGGGGTAGATCTTCCATGCTTGATGTGGTATGCTTCAGTTAATCCCTTCACATCTTTGTTTATGAATGGGGTTCCATTGTCGCTGATCAATCTTCTGGGGATCCCGAATCTTGTAATGATGTGGTCTCGAATGAAATTTGCTACAGCTGCTCCAGTAGCTTTTTTCAAAGGGATGGCCTCTGCCCATTTTGTAAAGTACTCCGTGGCTGCCAGGATCCATATATAACCATTGGATGGAGGATTTATGGGCCCTATGAGATCGAGCCCCCAAGTATGAAAAGGCCATGGCGTCGTCATATCCTGTAGGACATTTGGGTGAGTGTGAATTGCATCTCCTAGGACTTGGCAAGCATGACATGTTTTGACCAGCTCCTCAGAGTCTCTTTTCATCGTTGGCCAGTAATACCCCAATAACAGTAACTGCTTATACAGCCTTCTCTTCCCTGGGTGACTTCCACAATCTCCAGAGTGCACCTCTCTGACTACTTCTCTAGCTTCCTTTGGTCCCAGGCACCTGAGGGGATCCCCATGGTATCCCTTTTTGAACAAAATGTCGTTCTGCAAGAAATACCTGCACGCTAGTTTTTTGAGCTTGTGGGCCAGTTCCTTGTCAGTTGGCAGGATCCCCTGAGCCAGGTATCCTATGAAAGGAACCCGCCAATCTTCTGCAATAAACACCGCGTAGCTTTCTTCTTTATCGATTGCCAAACGACATTCCTTGCATTTCCCCTGTATGATTGCTGCTTCCTTGTCCATATCTGGCCAGTAATACCCCATGCGTTGCATCCTTCTGTATAGGTTGACTTTTTCTGCAACTCCGCATGCTTGGGCGTGTAATTCTTCTAGTTTCAACTTTCCTTCCTTCTCGGTGATACATCTGGACAGTATTCCTCCTGGCAGTCTTCTATACAATTCTCCTTCTATCTGAGTGTAATCCATTAGTTCTTTGATGTTCCCTCTAGGGTTTGCCTCTTTCATCCTTTCTTTGACTTCGTCCCTCCAGTCCCACTGTTTGGATTCCTCGGGGTACATCCCTTGGAGGATCCTTACAATAGAATGTTCCTGCCTTCCTATTTTTATCAGCGTATCTCTCCCATTAAATGGTATTTGGGATCCCAGGGTGGCAAGAGCATCTGCAAACCTATTTTAACTTCTTTGAGTGTATTCTATGCTGAAGGTTTGAAATTCCATCTCCAGCCTTTGTGCCCAAGTCCTGTAAGCTGCTAAACTTTGCTCCCGTAGTGCAAAGTCACCTTTCACTTGGGAGACTACAAGATTAGAATCTCCCAACACTCTCATATGCTTCACTCCTATGCTGAGTGCTATAGCCAACCCAGTTAAGTATGCCTCATACTCAGCTGCATTATTAGAGCATGAGAAACCAAGTTTGAAAGACAGGGGCATGATATCCCCATTTTCGTAGCTCAGTACAATTCCTACCCCATTTGAAGTTGCTGTAGCTGACCCGTCAAACCTCATGGTCCATTTCTTCCCTGGGATCTCCATCACTGCTACCTCACCAGGGATTTCTTCGCTCAGTGGGCCTTCTTCCTTTCCTGGGAATTGAGCTAGCAAATCTGCTATGGCCTGGCTCTTGACAGCCTTGGGGGTTCTTACACCTATATCATATTGTGAGAGCAACACTAGCCATTGTGCTATTCTTCCCGTGAGAAGGGGCTGGTGCAGGAGTGCTTTTATGGGGTGGGACTTGGTTACCAAGAGGATTTGGTGAGCTGAGAAGTACCTCTTCAACCTTTGGGATGCATAAACGATTACTAGGCAGGCTTTCTCTATTCTGGGGTACCTGGTCTCGGTATCCTTGAGTGTTCTGCTTACATAATATATGGGCTGCTCATTTCCTTGGTCATCTTCTTGTGCCAGCAAAGCTCCTATTGCCTGAGAGTTTGATGCTAAGTATAGCAACAGAGGTCGCCCACGTACTGGTGCCTGGAGGGTGGGCAGATGGTTCATAATGCCCTGAATTCTTTGAAAAGCTTCCTGCTGCTCTGTTCCCCAGGTAAATTCATTTCCCTTTTTCAATAGTTTGGATAGGCCTGCTGTAGCTGAGGCTAAACCAGGCACAAACCTCCTGATATAGGAGACCCTTCCCAGGAAGCTTTTGAGTTCCCTAACAGTAGTTGGTCTTCTCATCGTGGCAATAGCTGTGGCCTTGGCTGGGTCCACGCTTATGCCTTTGTGATGTACCAGGAACCCGAGGAACTTTCCAGCAGACACTCCAAAGGCGCACTTCATGGGGTTTATACGTAACTTGTATTTCCTGCATCTTTCAAAGACTTGCTCAAGTACTTGGAAATGTCCTGTTCTGGTTTTTGACTTGACCACAATATCGTCTACATAATCTTCCATCTCCTCATGCATCATGTCATGGAAAATGGCTGTCATGGTCCGTTGATACGTAGCCCCCGCATTTTTGAGGCCAAAGGGCATTACAGTGTAGTAAAAGTTCCCAATCGGAGTTCTGAATGCCGTCTTCTCTGCATCTTTGGCTGCCATGCGAATTTGATTGTATCCACTGTACCCATCCATAAACGAGAACATTGAGTTTCCTGCAGCTGAATCTACAAGGAGATCGATATTGGGCAAGGGGAACTCATCTTTAGGACATGCCTTGTTCAAGTTGCGAAAGTCTACACAGCAGCGGATTTGACCATTTTTCTTCTTCACAGGTACAATGTTGGAAAGCCATTTTGGGTGTTGGATGGGTTTGATAAAACCAGCCGTTAGTAATTTATTGACCTCTTGGACTATTTGAGCTTCTACCTCAGTGTGAAAGACCCTGGCTGGTTGGACTACTGGCCTCACCCCTGGTTCCACATTAAGAGAATGGACTACCAACTCCGGGTCTAGACCAGGCATCTCATCATAGGTCCATGCAAACACATCTCTGTATTTTTGAAGTAAGGTTACCAGTTGTTCTCTTTCTTGAGCCACCAATCGACTGCTAATGAAAACAGGTCTCCGGGATCCTGGTTCTGTTCCCAGGTCTACTTCCTTTAGTTCTTCCTCAGGCTGAATCTGGGCCTCCTTAACTGGTTCTTCTGGGATTTCTTCTTGGGCCATCATGCAGCTTGGTGGTCCGGGACCTTCCTGCACAATGCATTCGGGTCCCGCGCACCTTCATAAACGATAAATTAACCTTCCCCCAGGTTCCCGCACCACCACACATTCTCGGGATCCTGAAGAGCTGGGCTCCCTCTTTTGTCTTTTTCTTTCTAAGAGGTTTCTCAGGTCACGGGTGCCCCTTCCTCCTTCTTCTTCTTCTTCTAGGATAGGTGCCCCCGGGGTCCCCGGGGTGGGGTTCTCATCATCTGGCTCCAACTCATCATAAAACATCGTTTCTGCAAAGTTCACTTCTCCCTGGCTGAAAGGATTATGATTAGCAGGGATCCTTATGGGTCTCCCATTCAGTCTCCCTTTAATGCATTGATGGAACGTGGACGGAATAAGGCGATGTTTATGAAGCCACGGGCGTCCCAGCAGCACGTGATAAGAAACTTCTGCATTAATCACATGAAACCTTGTCAAAGCTACTATTGGCCCTACCCTTAAGGCTAGCTGCACGTATCCTTCTGTTGATTCCACTGATCCTCCAAATCCTGTTATCTCCATGGGGGTCCCCAGGATCCTTCTGTCAACTAAACCAACAGCTTCCAGGGTACTTAAGGCAATGAGGTTGAGTGATGCCCCCGTATCCACCAGTGCTCTTCTGACTTGAACACCGTTTATGGTGGCCATGAGATAAAAGGGTCTACGGTGGTCTGGGTGCTCAATTTCCATGTCTTCATCAGTGAAGGTTATTGCATTGGTTGTTTCTAGGAAAGCTCGACTAGCATGTGACTCAGCTGTAAAGCATTCCATCCCTGAATCTGCTGCTATGCTCATGAGAGACTCTGTGGCCACCCTTCTTGCTTCTGGTCCGAATCCTAATTGATTGAATAATGACCTGAACTTAGGATTCTTCTGGAGGGTTCTGACTGTGCTCGGGTGGAAGGATCCTTCGGATTCTGCTGCTTCTGCTGGGTTCCCGTGTATTACTACTGCTACCACCCCTTTCCCTTTGTGGTTAAGCAAGGGGTTCCTCTGCACTTCTGGCTCCTTCTGAGTGAGTTCCAAGGTTCCTTCCCTCAACTTTTTGTGGAAGAGCCTGCGAAGGGTCCAACAGTCCTTAGTGGAGTGCTTCACATAATTATGAATTCTGCAAAATAAAGGATTCTTCCTTTCTTCCTCGGTTGGTGGCCTGGACACAGTGAATGGCCTGACAACCCCATCTCCAATCCATTTGTCTAGGACATGGCTTAACTCTTCAGCTGTGCATGGGATCACTGGTGGTTCCTCAAACACTTTTCCATCTGGTCTCTTCCTTTTCTCTCTTGCTGATGCTGTCATAGCTTGGGACGCGGGCAGCCTTTTTGTTCTCATGGTTTGTGCTGTCCTTCTGGTTCTCTGTAGTAGGTCAGCAAACTGTGTGATACATAAATTTTCAAGGTTGAGCCTGTAATCAAAAAGCATGTTGGCTATACAGGTCTCTACGAGCTCCTTTTCTTCATGGTCTCCATAGCAGTCTAGAGACACATCTTCGAATCTTTTAATAAACTGAACAGGATCTTTTCCAGGTCTCTGCCTCACCATCTGCAGGTTCTGGAAAGTGATTTTGTCTTCACCAGGGTAATATTTGGCGCAGAATTTTTCCATCATCTCATCCCAGGTCTTGATGGACCCGGGTCTCAGCGTGGTGTACCAGGTGTATGCCCTATCCACCAAAGATTTGGCAAATTTCCTTAGACATAATTCTTTGTCTCCTGCATAGGGGCCCATAGTGTGGACAAACCTGCTCACATGTTCCACGGCACTTCCATTCCTCCCATCGAAAGGATGGAACTTTGGGGGTTCGTATCCCTTAGGATATGGTTTGCCAAGGAGTTCTGGAGGGAACGGGGGATCCCGAGAGAATTGCTTGGGGATCCCTGAGAGTTTTTCCCTTTCTTGCTCCAGGAGGGCATTGACGTCTGCTAGTGTCAAATACTGAGGGTTGGCTCTTCCTCTTACTGCTGACCCTCCTTCTGGCTGGGTCCCATCTTGGTGGCCAGTAGGGGGAATGTTGTCTCTGACTTCCTGTGTCCTGCCTTCTTTGAGAAGACGAACTTCTTACTCCAGATCCTTTAACATTGCTGTCATCCTGGCCATTAGGTCTGGTTCCTGTCTTGCGTGTCTTTGTTCCGACACAACCTCCTGTTCCACCAAGGGTATCCCACCTCCTTGCCTGGAGACTTCCTCGTTTTCTCCTACAGGCTCAGAGGTCGTAGGTGGCACATTGGTTCCTTTGCTGTTTCTTTGTCTTGGAGGCATTCTCTGTGAAGGGATTGTTTCTTCCTTCTTCTTTGCCCAGTCCCCAGTGGAGTCGCCAAAATGTGAGAGTGTCTTTTTCGGGATACTCAGGCCCAAGGATCCCGAGCCTGAATGAAAAAGAAAGGATTTGGTGGACTGGGCCTTGATTCACCGCAGCTAAATGGCTGTTTAAGAATCAAGTGAATGCAGAGAATACTTCTGACAACATACAAAAAAGATGACAAACAAGGATATCGAGGAGTGCCAGAAATTAACAATGTAAGTTCAGAAAGAAAGAAAAGCAGGATTAGCAAGACGATAAAAAAAAAATATTGTGAGGATCCTGGGAATTATGAAACAGAATTTCATTAAGGCATTATCTGTTTAATTACAGAAAGCTCACTAGGACGTGATACAAGGTCCAATCGAGCTCAAAAATTGCAGCCTTGAATGGCTATTTCAGCCTTCAAAACTTGCGAAGTTTGATTCTCGTTGAATCCGAGTATGTACCATAGTTGCTTTTTCGGGATATCGGGAAGCAGTATTCGTTTTCCCTTAGTAATTTTCTTTCCACACAGATTTTCTGATAGTTTCTCCCTAAAGAATCTCTTCTTTCTTATGTTTCTCCCTTTTTTTCTTGCTGCCTTCTTCACAACCCATCCTCTCCTTTTATAGTGGAGTTTTTCTGGGCGTCTTGGGGAACCGTTGGTTCCCCTGTTTTGGTCTTTTGCAAACAGAGTATGTTCTGTCCTCATCATCTCGGTAAGTCCCCTTTTCCATTTTCTCTCATTCTTTCCTTCTCTTGGTTCTGATTCCTTCGAAAGCTTCTGGTTGGCCATCCTCTTTGGGATGTGCTGAGGTATGCCCTTCTCGGCATCCTCACTTCTGGCGTCTTTTACCTTTCTGTTTCTTTCCTATTTGGGCGGAATCCTGTTCTGCTCTTTTGAAATCGTTTTGTTATCATTCTTCTTCCTTGTCTTGGTTCCCCGACGCCTTTTCTGTCTGTGCCATGAAGGGTCGCTTGCGTTCTTTTGTTTTTCTTGTTTTCTTTTTCTGTCTTCTTTCTATCGATCTGTCCTGGTCTTCTTTTTCTTTGCGCTTATTGATGGTGCCTGAGGATCCTTGCGTCTTATACTTTGCTGTGATGTTCTCTCTCTTTTTTTTTTTCTTTGGTTGCTTTTCCTTTTAGGGCTTCGGGATCCTCAGGGCCTTTCGTATAATCCCTTTGGACTTGGTCTGAGTTTTCTTTTTTTCTGGGCTTAACTCACTCTTTCTTGGGCTTAGCTTATTCTTTCTTGGGCTTATTTTACTGTGATTTTTTAGACCTCAACAGATGTCTAACTCTACCTAAGGGAAATCTTGACAACCACTCATAGTTTGCCACTCCTCGATCTAACCTTTCTCAAATCAATTCACCCCTTCGCAGACCATGCCATGTAAAATCCAGCCCTGAGTAACCTAAATCCACAAAGCCATACTGATCTAACGCATCTCTAAACATCTACATCTGATTATGGGCACTTGGAGCACCACCTCTCTTATCCTTCACCTCCAATAGCTCATTGAAATCACCAAAACAGCACCAAGGCAATTTTGGTTTTAAGCTAAGCATACGTAGCATACTCCACCCTTCACTCCTTCAGTTGGTTGCTGACTCCCCATAAAACCCAGTCAATCTCTAGGCATTCTCTGAACCTCCATTGAAAATAGAATCAATATGGTATTTCGAAAAACTATCCACCCAACTATTTGCACTTGCTTCCAAAGCAGTGCTAAACCACCTCCTTGACCATCATTCAAGACAATGAATAAACCGTCAAAGTCTGTCCTCTCTTTTATACGAACCATCTGCTCATTATCAGACCATTTCTCAAACAAAAACATGACCGTAGGCTAACCTAGGTGGTCCACCATAAAAGTTATATTTGCCTCTTAATAATTGGATAACTATGGCGGTAATACTGGCCAACTTGATTTCAAAATATACGGTAACTTACACACTTCGATCGGGCCAAAATTGGCTCTGATACCAAAAGGGGGGAAGTTACAGGGAATAGAGGGATAGAGGGCCAACTGAGGCCATCTGGGGGCAAAAGCATAAATAGGTTACAATTGTGAAGGCCATAACTCTGGTGTTACAAGTTCAAACTAGAAAATAAAAAGAGGCCATCTGTTTACAAAGTAAAGAGAGGGAGGTTCTTCTGAGAGGAGCTAAGGTAATCCTAGAATGAAGCCTTAATCCTAGTATGAAGCCTGCTGAAGACTGAGGCAAAGGGTTCCTTATATAGCTGGAGGAAGCCTTGGATTCTTTAGGACATTGCTGGAATCACGGAAGGTGAATTAATTTTACTCTGGGTGAATTTCTTTTCCACCAAAAGCAAACAGTAAACTAAATGATTTTGTCAGGGTGCTGTTTTGATGAACAGTATCGGTCATTGTTCATAAATAGTGAATTGTCCTCTTGTTTTTCTGAATAGTGTTCATGCACAGTGTTCTGGAACTGTGGATGAATAGTCTTCTGTCTACAGCTTTGCTGGTACGGGTACTGTTCTGGAATAGTAACTGGATTTGCAAAGGTGGTTTTTGAGCTATTCTGGGGCTCTGGGGCTATTCTGGAGCATCCTAGAGCTGTTCTAAATTTACTTAATCGTTGTCCAAGTTATAACCATCATAAGGATCTTGAGAGTCCTGGAATGGATCAATTGGAACACGATTACATGAGGCTTCCGAAGAGGCAAGAGAGTTCTTTTCTTCTTACTTTAACTGTTCTGATTGGAGAAGCAATTGTTGGGCAAGATCTTTTAATTCCTTACTAAATTTTTCGGTGATCTGGATGGAGTCTAAGCTGGACTATGATCTTGTACTATGAGCAATGGCTTTTTGAACTGGAGGAGGAAAGTCTTTGTGAATTTTGGAGATAATGTCATTGATTCTAAAACTATCCCACCACTTTACAAAGAATTCTCTATCTAATAGATTCTGGTTGATTGCATAATTCCACATGCTAATCCAGTGAATTTTGTACTTAATGGTCATGTGCAAAATTGCTGGAAATTAGGAAGTATGACTATCGACTTGATATCTGGTCCTGAAATATCCCAATGCATCCTGAAGGGGTTCGGGGAAGTTTTGAGGGATAGAACCAAACATTTCCCACCACTTGAGGAACCATGAAGGAATTAGGCCAAAGAATTTCTTCTAAAACTGTATGAACCATGAGTGATCATAGTTCTTGTTCTGGTAAAAAAAAACCTTTTCAAAGGCATCCATATAATCATAATAATTGTACAGGGGTTCTGATCCCTTGAGTACTGTAAGTGTTCTGAGTGAGGAAGGGTGTCCCCAATCTTTGCAGCTCACAAAAATTTGAATTATGAATTTATGGTATAAGACTTCTGTAGGGTTTTTGGTATTCACAATAGTCCTACTCTGGCAGACTTTTCTTGGGTGAGAATGCCTTTGTAGAATCTAATGTTCTTCTCTGGGCTGTTGGGAAGGGAATGCCATTCTGAAGGCAAAACTTCCATTGCTAATGCTAGAGGATCTGTTATGTGAACCAAGTGTGGCTCAATATAAGAGATGTGCTGAACAAAAGGCTTTCTGATATAGGATGATATTCCTGCTCTAGGAGGAAGGGAAGAAGAAGAAGGCATTCTGGGCACTATTGGACCAACTGTGTATGGGGTTACTACTTTGGGAGGAGTAGCTAAAGCAGAATTGTAACTGTGTTGTGCTTGGGGCTTTTGGTAATTTGGTTTTGGAATGGTGGACACCAAATAACGATTGGCAACAATGGATGGAGACACAGGTAAGGTCTTTACTGGACTGGAAGAAAAGGGTACTAAAGGGCCAAGGTTCTGTGCCTGACTAGTACTTCTAGTGGTTTGCTGTTTAGGCAATTTTGGGGGTTGGGGTTGTGCGGGTTTTCTCCCGAACATCTTGAACTGGATTCTGCTTCACGTGTTAGGAATTCAGGGATACTGTTCTGAGTTCCGCCTATGAATTCAATGTCAAAATCAAAAACTGAAAGGATGGCTTGCCATCGTGCAAAAATCTGTTTTGATGCAATGTTTTAAACATCTTTTTCTAAAACATGTTTTGCAGATTTGCAATCAATCCGTATTAAAAACTTTTGATTTAAAAGGTCACTTTGGAACTTTGAAATGCATAGTACTATAGATAAAATTTCTTTTTTAATAGTATTATAATTTAACTGAGTGGGAGTCCAAATTCCGGAATGAAAACAGACAATCTGTTCTGGGGAAGTGGGACTAACACACTGGAGGAGAATACCGCCATAACCAATGTTAGAGGCATCTGTCTGGATGACCTTGAAGGAATTTTCTGAGAGGATTCCTAGACAAGGGAATGTCTTGACATATTTTTTGATTTGTTGGACAACCACTGTATGAGTGGGGGTCCAGGGTGAAGGAATTGATTCGAAGTCTATCAAAGAGAGGCTTGCATTACTGTCTAAGATTTTGATAGAAATCAGAAATGTAATTGAGAGATCCTAGAAATCTCTGAAGTTGGGTTTTTTCTAGGATTTCATCTGGAAACTTATCTACAAACTGAATGGCTCTGTCTATCGGTTTGATGACACCATGCCTTATAACAAAACCTAAGAACCGGACATTAGTTTGGAAAAGTTTGATCTTTGGGGCTAAAACAACAAGACCATTGAGCTTGATGGTATAGAGGAAGGCTCGAAGGTGTTTCCAATGTTGAGTCAGGGATTCTGAAAAGATGAGTACATCATCAATGTACACAATGGCATGACTGGAGAATGGATTAAAAATCTCATTCAAGATATTCTGGAATTCAGAAGGTGCATTTTTTAGACCAAAGGGCATTACATTCCATTCGTAATGGCCAAAGGGTGTGGTGAAGGTTGTCTTATACCTATTAGACTCTCTGATTTGAATTTGCCAAAAACCACTCCTCATGTCGAACTTACTGAAAACCACTGTTTTACTAAGTCTATTAATTAAGTCTCTTTTGTTGGGAATAGGGTACCTAATCCATTCTAAGACTTTGTTAAGAGGCTTGTAGTTGATGACAAGTCTAGGGACACCTCTCTTAATCTCAGCGTTTTTCTGGACATAAAAGGCTGGACAAGACCATGGTGACCTAGAGTTTCTGATGATTCCTTTCTTAAGAAGATCCTCTATTTTAGCTTTACAAGTATCCATCAGTTCTTGACTCATCTGGATAGGTCTGGCTTTGGTAGGGATGTTATTTTCATGGAAATCTTTGACATACAGGAGGGCAACCTCATGCCTTTTCCTATGCCAAAAGGTTGTGGGAAGATCAGAGCAGACTTCCTGCTTAAGTTTTCCCTCAAACTTTCTGATCTCGGCTTGGTAGCTTTTACAAGCTAATTGTTCATCAATTCTTTTGTAACTTAATTCATCATTAAGGTACCTAAGGTGTTGTGTTTTGGCACTGATGAGGCTAAGGGTTTTAGAAACAGAAACTTCTTGGAGACTGCTAATCTCTCTAGGTTCAGGGTTTCTAAGAAACTTAAACTTAACTGGTTGGCCAAAAGTATGGGTAGTGATTCCTTCACTATCTGTGATGAAAGGGTACAACAGACACATGAAAGGGTTTCTTAAGATGACCCTATCTGTCATGTTCTTGACCAGGACAAATGTGGTTTTGAAACACATATTGTCTTGGCAAACATGTGCTTTTGGGATTTTGAATTCAAGTTGTATTTTACCTCCACTTGCGGAAGTTAACCTTTCTTTGGTTTTCTGGAAGTATTTGGAGGGAATGATTTCTTCTTGAATGCAGTTGAGATCGGCGCCTGAATCTATTAAGGCAACTACCTCAAATTCAAAATCTTTGCTAATGACAATCCTGACTTTGGAGTACCATTTCTGGAAGTTAATCCTACTGACGGTCTGTAAGAACATTTCACTGGATGGTTCCTGTACCATATCAGCTGTAGGGTTAACTGTTTCATCTGCTTCTTCATCAGAAGGGTTTTGTAATGAGGTTCCCTCCTTATTGCCTTGATGAGAAGTGTTTTCTATCTGTTTAACTCTTTGGTCCATGAGGTTGTGGTCTACCCTGAGGATGGTTAACTCTTGCCTAAGGGTTCTCACTTTTGACTTGTTATCCTTAATCTCTTTTTGAAGATCTTGGACTGTAATTTCCTTTTTTGATTTGGTAAATCGACTGTAGATTTTTTCCAAATCAACTTTGGGTTCTTGAATTCTTGGTTTGGATGTACTGACTTCCTTGACTAGGGTTTTATGGAACTCACTAAGTCTTTGAGCTTTCTCAACTGGGTCTTTGATCTGTTCTATGAGATCTAAGGGAAGCTCTTCTTGCTTGGAAAGAACATTGATAGCTTTGTTCCTGCAAAGACTATCCATGCATGGTATGGGTCCATCAGGACTACTAGAGGTGCTAGACGAAGCTCTAGGAGAAGATGATGACTGGTAAATTTGACAGATTTCTCGGCTAATAGAACTATTGGGGGACTCACTTTCTGGGTGGTCAAGTTCCAAAAGCATGGAGATATCTTCACTAATTAGGGAGTTGGTAGGGGATTTGGCCCTAGCTGGACATTCTTTCCGAAAATGTCCTCTTTTTCCACATTTAAAGCATTTTCCTTTTGCTTTAGGTTTGAGGCTTCCAATGGACTTAGAGTTTCCTTTCTTATAGAAATCATCATTTTTGAACTTCTGTTTTCTATAATACTTGGAGGTTGTTTTCTTTCTGTGGAAATCTTTAGAGGATTCTTTGCCTCTATACTTAGATATCCATTTCATGGTCGAGGATGGATTTTGAAGCGGGTCATCTAGTTGTCCTATCTCCTTTTCATTATTAGAGGAGGTTCTGCTAGAACTGCTAGAGGTTATGTGAGCTTCTAAACATTTAGCTTAGGATTAATACTGGCTAAGGTAATGTCTAATGAAGAGGTGACTGGCTCCTCCTTCACAAGTGTCTCTTGTGGTGGATGACTAGACCTAACAATTTCTAGTTTGCTAGAACTTGGAGCATCCTTGTTGGGAAGTAACTTCCAATTAGTTTTGGTAATGACATAAGACTTTTTATGCCATTTAAAATGTTTCTCAAAGTATTCAAAGAAAGGATAATCACTGGATACCTCTCTCATGAATGCTTTCCATTTTTCCAAAACTTCTTCTTTCTGTTCTCTGGTATGGTTGGCTCTATAGGCTTCTCTTTTAACTCTGTTTCTTTTAGAATTAAATTCTTTGGTTAGAGCATCCATATCAGGGGTGAACTCTTTCCTTATCACCATGAGCTGATGATCAATTTCAGTTTTTTGCTGAAATGGATCCTACGGATTTCGCATGTCAGTTCCTGATGGTGAAGGAGGCTTTTGACTATCTTGACTAGTGCAGTCATTTTCTTGATCAGCAAATGAGTCTTCCTTGGCTATGTAGCAATGGGTACTAACCTAGGAATGGGTTTTTACACCTTGGAATTCTGGTCTTGGTCCTAGGTTCCTCCTTGATTTGGGGAAGGGAGCTAGGTTTCTGGACGAGCTACACTGGGATACAGGTCTATCTCTAAGGAGGATAGATGGCTGCCTAAAGGGTTGGCATAGATCTAATGAGGATCTAGACCTTGGTTCATGGTGTAGATCTATCGGGGATCTAGACCTGGGTTCATCAAACTCTAAGGGTGTCCTAATTCTAGATTAGTCAAAGCTAAGTCTAAACGTTCCATTGGCAAACTGCTAGACAAAATCTAGATCTGGATTCCTATTTGGGTTTTGGATCTGTAGATGATGGTTTTCATTATCTAGAATCCAATTTGCTGGGAATGTGACTTCAGATCATTTCAGGGTTCTGGGTACCTGAACTTTGGATCTAACGTCTGTGGTTTGGATAAGGGTGGTTTTACCAACCTTCCTTTTGTCTATGGCTTGGATAGACATGTTTGTTTTGATGCACTTATAATACACTCGGTATATAAGGGCTAGCTGTCTAGCTCCATGTAACATGAGAGTTCCATGGGTTTTGATGTTGAGGGTGAGGACCTTCATGATGTGAGGGTCATCAAGGGCTACAGTGTAATTGGGGAAACATTTGAAATGAACTGGTCCACCGCTTAAACTAGATTCCATGGTACCTAAAAGGCTGTCATTGAACCTAACATGACGAGTGTCTCTAAGGGTCATAAGGATTGAGTTGTTCAACCCTTTTCTGATCAATGGTTTTACTCCTACTTGGACTAAACCAATATGGAGGAATTTATGATCTTCTTTCCTGTGAGCTTTTACTACTGCAGAGGATAACAAGTAGCATGTTTCATACTCCTTGTTGATGCTATAAACTTGCTCTATAGTCTTGACATGGTAGTCTGTTTTGAAAGTCTTTTTCAAGGACCACGATGATGACTTATAGACCTGGTTTGTGGGTACTTTTGGTATGTTCCAATCTCCTAACTTCTGATCTAGATTTAAAAGCTGGTACGACTCCGAGTTGATCGTTCCATCATCTTGTGGAATCTCAGGGAGGGTTATACTGTAAGATCTAATGCTAGTGGATGAATCACTCCTTCTAAACATCCTATTCATCATTCTGGATTAAAGGCCTAAGAAATCAATTATAACCTAGACTACCTTTATCTTCCAATTTCTGGATCGAACCTTAGATCTGAAATAGGGAGTTCTCACTGGGACTGATGCCTTCTCTCATGCTTACTGCAACCTCTAATTGCCTTCTATTCCCTACCAGCGTCCTGCTAATTCTTTTCCGCTCAAACACTAAACGCTCTCTTAGCTCAACAGGCATTACTGTTTGGACTTCGGGCAAATGCTCACAGCTTGGAATATTCTCGGACTTACTGGGTTGCAAACAACACTGATTTGGATTGAGACGTCTCAATAGTACACATCTGCAACAAATTTTAGGCTAAAGACAGGAATAAGAAAAAGCAGATAACTGGGAAACAATTGATTAGCTTGAACAGGTAATCACAGAATAATAAATAGAAGAATGAATGGGAGGCTCAACCTACCACCAAAAGAAAGTACAGTATACAAACATTGAGAAGAAATAATAGATGAAGGATGTCATGTATAGGAGTGGAAGTGCTATTAGAAAATAGATGTAAAACAAAATAATATTTGTAAGAGATAACATATTCAAAATAATGTATAACCACAAAATATTTGGATAACTATGGCGGTAATACCGGCCAACTTGATTTCAAAATATACAGTAACTTACACACACACACAGATATATATATATATATATATATATATATATATATATATATATATAAAGGGCGAAAGTAATCAAATAAGAAGTCCTAACATGGTTGGTACTTGGTAGGCTTCCTAGGTTAGACCATTCATAAAGGACGCAAATTTCAAAAGAGAGAGACGTTGAAACAATAAATTCCTTTTATAATGTTACGTATACAATAATTTTCAAAACTCTTGAGATGACAACTTGTTATTGATTTTCACATTAGCCTATCACTAATGTCACTTTATTATCTACTATTAAGAACTTATTACTCGGTTGGCATAAAAAAAAAAAAAAAAAGCTGAAAAATATAATTGGGTATGCAAATTTTTTTGTTTTTTATTTTTTGTTTATTTTATTTTTTGTTTTGGCTTCTAACTATAACGTAACTGAACTACTGACACTCTTAAGTTTGGTTCAGCAAGCCTCCAATAATAATCAGTTAATTAAGTTTATGATTAGAAAAGACTTAACATAACTCTAATTTTATTTTGGAATTTAAAAAAAAAATTATGAGAAATAATACAAGCAATTTAGGACAACAAAAAAAGATAAATGGTCACATGTTACTATGATCACATTAATGAATATATGCTAATTTTTTTTAGATTCATTTTATGTAGGGGAGAGAGTGAGGAATTAAAATCCTAAACATCTTCATCAAAATACATAATATATATAACCATGTATCTAGAGGTCATTGGTGGGCATAAACTAATCTTAAACTAACTGATCAGTTAAAGTAGTATGGTTATAATTATATCCATAAAAAATATTATAGTTATATACTTATAATTGCGTGTACTATTAGATTCCAGTTATGAAAAGTTTATATTCCATTTTTTTTTTGTTATTATTATTTCTTTTTATTTTTTGATAAAGATGACCCAGTTATATCTTGTTGCTCTTGTTTAATGAATTTTAGTTTAATAATATTAATAATAATAAATAAATAAAAACGTAAATGTCAAGTTAAGAGTAGGGGTGGCAAATGAGTGGATTGGGTAGGATTTGGGTTAAGTCATAAATGGGTTGAACAGGTAATTACTCATTTATCAATTTATTATCCGTTCTTATATAAAACGTGTACGCAATTTTTTTTAATTTTTTTTTTGTTTTGTATTTTGTATTTTTTTGGCTTCTAACTATAACATAACTGAACTACCGACACTCTTAAGTTTGGTTCAGCCAACCTCCTATAATAATGAGTTAATTAAGTTATGATTAGAAAATACTTAACATAACTATAATTTTATTTTGGAATAAAAAATAAAAAAATTTATGAGAAATAATACAAGCAATTTAGGACAACAAAAAAAGATAAACGGTCACATGTTACTATGATCACATTAATGAATATATGCTAATTTTTTTTAGATTCATTTTATGTAGGGAGGAGAGTGAGGAATTCAAATCCTAAACATCTTCATCAAAATAACAAAAAAAAATATAACCATGTATTTATAGGTCATTGGTGGGCATAAACTAATCTTAAACAAACTGATCTGTTAAAGTAGTATGGTTATAAATTATAATTATATCCAAATATATATATATTATAGTTATATACTTATAATTGCGTGTACTATTAGATTCCAGTTATAAAATGTTTATCCCTGTTTTTTTTTTTTTTTTGGTTATTATTATTTCATTTTATTTTTTGAGAAAGATGACCCAGTTATATCTTGTTGCTCTTGTTTAATGAATTTTAGTTTTAAAAAAAATTAAAAAAAAAAAAAAAAAAAAAAAAAAAAAAAAAAAAACAAAAACAAAATCAAAAAGTCAAGTCAAGAGTAGGGGTGGCAAATGAGTGGGTTGGGTAGGTTTGGGTTAAGTCATAAATGAGTTGGGCATATAATTACTCATTTATCAATTTATTATCCGTTTTCATATAAATTAAATTCCTATTACCCACCAAACCCATCTAATATAGTAACCTGTCCATTTAACCAAGAATGGCCCAATTATCCTCTTGACTTCCAAAAGTATCAAAATACCCTCCCAAGTATCTAAAATTACCAAAATACCCCTTTGATTTCTAAGAAAACTAGTAGTTCGGTACACTCGACCATTGTATGGTATTCGAGAAAATCGATTCAGCCACTATTTTGTTAGAAAATTGAGAATCAAACAAAAGGTGTATGTTTTTAGACCCCTTAAAACACAATTGGATTAACCTAGTTAATTAGCCAAGTGATTACTTAGTCCAAATTTCAGATCTAGGTTAACACACAATCATATAATCATATCAATGTAAAGTACAGAATATAAATAACACAAAGATATGATGACCTAGGAAACCACACCGGTAAAAACTTGGGGAGGATTTAACGTAGCTATCCTCAAGGTAAACTTGAATCCACTATGAAAGAATCGAAGTTTTACAATAGAGACTTAGACCACTAAAATCCTATTGCTACCCACCAGTAGAAAACTTACTGACAGGACCACGTGATAGCTTCGAGACCATAGACTCCTTCTTTCTTGGATTCTGCAGCAAGTACAAGCACTCCTGCTTGTGTATCTTTAAGCTTTTATTGCAGCAACTGAATGATCATCAAGCTCTCAATGAAATCTTCTTCTTGATAATCCTAAGCATGTGTGAAGGCAACCACCTCTCAAATCTCACAAGAGATTCACACACATAGCAAATATAGCAACCTCAAAAACGTGGCTAGGTTTTCCCTTTTATACCTAGGGTAAAACATAAAACCCTACACGTCATATGGGCTTAGGGCTGAGTTGGAAATTCTACAGAAAAACATTCTGCCTAACTTTCGATCGATCGAGCCTAATTCTCGATCGATTAAGCCAAACCGAATTGCACAATGAATTCTGGCAACAGCTCGATTCCAACTTTACATAAAACACATACTTTGAGCAAGTCTAAATAAGACTATAAAACTTGTTTTGATCATGGTTTACCAACAATACAAATTAGAGTTCTAATACATTAGTTCCTAAGTACTTAGAACCTAACAAAAGGAATATTCACTTTTGACTCTAATCTTACATGCAATTTTGATCTAAGATTGAAAGTCACTCAAATAAGCAAAATAAATTTAGAAAAAATTTTGAGTCAGATTCACAAAATCACTAAGAATTCACTTAAAAGCAAAACACCCATATGCAAAACATCGTATTTGTACCAAATCAAATGAAACAAGAGGACAAACTATGATCGTATAATACACAACCTTGAACATCATTTGTTTCCCAAGAAAACTTTCACAATGAAATGTTCTTGAGAAAATATAATTTGCAAACGAAAAAAATCAGTGTAAATTGAAAATTTTCACCTATTTAAGATAATTTCTTCGTTGTTGTTTCGAGCTTCAGCCTAAGATTCGTGGATTTCATGAATGACAACATTGAATCTTTTTTTTTTTTCCCTTTTCTCCCAACCGAATTGAAAAGAAATCGAAAATTTTCCAGGAAATTCAGGCAAAGAACCTTGAAGGTTGGGAGATTCTAAAAGTTCTTGCTTGGAAAAATGAACAAGATATAGAGAGGGATAGAGAGTACGTTTGGTAGCAGAGAAAATGTGAAGAAAAATGCAAGAAAGTCAAATAGAAGAAAGGTGAAGGATGGATTTGCGGCTGAGTGGAGAAGCTAAGTTAGGTTAGGGTTTTCTTACGAAAATAAAAAAAATGTATTAAAAATTTTAGATGGGTGTCTACTTGGTACCCAATGGTTTTACCCATTAAAAGTTATTTAATTGAATTACCCAATGGGTCTTTTCCCATTTAACCCAAATGTTTAATTGGGTTGGGTTTAGACTTATTCAAATTAGGTGAATAATGGATGGGTTAATGAGTTTGGATAAAAATTGCCACCACTAGTCAAGAGTCAAGATAGCCTTAATTTTGTTTACTAATTTGTTTTCCTTGCCTTGCTTTTTGTTTTAGTTAAAATCAGTACTCAGAAGACCCATCACTTTTGGTAAAAGCAGCACTTAACCCAACCACAAACCTAGCTATTAGACATCTCTATTCTTCTTTCTCATTAATTTTCTTGGGGTTTCTTCAAATTTTCTTAGCTACCAAACGAATCTCTCTCTCTCTCTCTCTCTCTCTCATTTATCCAACCAAGAGACTTTTAGAATCTCCAAGCCCTTAGGTTCCATATCTCAATTACTTGAAAAAATTTCAATTACCTTTTGATTCTGAGAAAACTAAGAAAACAAAAGATAAATTCACCCACTATTTGGTTTCCGAGAAATTAAGAAAAAACAAAAGGAAAATTCATTTTTGGCTCCTGATCTTACACACCTACTCCAATTTAAGAGTGAAAATCACTCAACAATCACTTCGTAAGTAAGAAACTTTTTTTCTCACGACTGGTGAGCTTTCTCTCCCACGACTGGTGAGGCTTATTCCTTCTCACTATAGGTGAGTAGTTTCTTTTCCTTTTTGCTTAACTATCTAAGTAATCAGTTTCATTGAACTGGACAATCAAACTCTCTTCTCTAGTAGCATGGATACGGATTTTATTGAACGGATACAGAATATCGCTCTGACTGAGGAAGAAGGGGAGGTGATTAAGGTTGGAGGAACACATAGAGACAAAATACTTGAGGAATGTTCGCTCAGTCTACTTGGACGTTTTCTCACAACACGCTCTTACAACCAAGGTGCTGCTAAATCCTTAATTAGGTCGGTGTGGAAGATGGGACATGACCTGAAGATTGTGGACGTGGGAGGTGGTCTGTTCCTATTTAAGTTTGCACTAGAAAGCCAGCTGAAGTGGGTTATCCACAACAGCCCGTGGAGTTTTGAAAATCATCCTCTAGTCCTACGGAGATGGGAGAGAGGCATGACGGCCAATACAGTTACATTCATCTCTATCCCACTGTGGGTCCAAGTGTGGGGATTACCATTTGATTTATTTTCTGAGGAAGCTTGTCGAGACATTGGTGGTGGACTGGGGAAAGTGGTGGAGATAGACACAAAGGCTCTTTCATCTGAACAAGCACGTTTTGCTAGGGTGAGGGTCGAAATTCCTCTTGATAAACCACTAAGACGGAGTGGAGTAGTAGTAAACCCCGAAGGAGATAAGGTTCGTGTCGGGTTCAAGTATGAGCGCTTGGTTGGGTTCTGCTATCAGTGCGGGAAAATAGGCCATGAAGCAAAAGAATGCTCCTGCCCAAGGGACCAAAACCAGCGTGGATACCCCTACGGAGAGTGGCTGAAGGCTGGTTTCAAGTGGCCTGCAAAAAACTCAGATAGAAGGGATGAGCAACCATCGCACAGGGATTCTGGTTATGACGGCATTCACGGCACCAGGTCTCCGTCTGGCACCACACAGCCACCTTCGTTTGGCGCCGGCAGTGATCTAGCTGGCACCGACTGTAGTCAAGGAGACGTTACAAATCTGACTAAACCGTTGGGGGCGGTAATTAGGGAGAAGGATAAACATATGGGCACACCAGAATTAATGGACACATTAATATCGGGATTTACCTCACCCCAAAAGGAAACTGATCTCTCTAATAATGAGGGAGACGTTAGCATGACAGCAATTACTCCAGAAACTAATCCGGTGATGACGGTACAACCATGTATAACGGACAATCTGATTAGTGTCCCTGTGGGTTACGATTCTGAGGTTTTGAAGCAGTGCACAAACACTAAACAACCACGTGAGGCAGCACGTGAGTTACATCAAAAACAAGTAGGGCAAACGTGGAAAAGAATAGCCCGTAACCCTACCTCCTCCACCTCTGTTTCTTCTGTGGTTCCAAGTGCCGTGGGATCAAAGAGAACGCACAAGGACACTGTATCAGCCAACGATGAGAGCTTAGTGGAAGGAAGTTGCAAGAATAGTAAGCGGGGTAGAATTGTGGGAGACAACCATGATACCATTTTTCCAACGGCGGAGGCTGAGGAGCAGCCCCGCCGAGTCCAATGAATCTCCTAAGCTGGAACTGTCGTGGGCTTGGGAACCAAACGGCAGTTGACGTTCTCTCAAATCTAGTGAGGGAAAAAGCTCCTAGTGTTTTGTTTCTGATGGAGACAAAACAATCTGTGGAAGAGATGAGAAAGGTACAAGCCGATTTACCCTACCGAGGTATGTTGGCTGTCCCAAGTATTCATAGAAGAGGTGGATTGGCTTTGTTATGGAAGGAAGATGTCGAGCTGCATGTACAAACTTACTCACCACATCATATTGATGCGTTGATTAAGGGTGAAAATTCGTTTTGGAGATTTACCGGATTCTATGGGTGGCCTGAAGAACAAAGAAAATAGGAGTCGTGGCAGTTGCTCAAGCATCTTCATGCTAGGAGTTCACATCCGTGGTTATGTTGTGGGGATTTCAACGAAATTTTAAGCATGGAGGAAAAACAAGGCCGACTCCCTAGGCCTCTAAGGCCAATGCTAGACTTTAGGGAGGCACTCTTGTTTTGTGGATTAACAGATTTGGGTTACCGAGGTAATATCTTCACCTGGGATAATGGAAGGATGGGCGAGAATTTGGTGCAAGAGAGGTTAGATAGGGCGTGTGCAAACATTGAGTGGAAAGCCCTTTTTCCCCATGTCAAGGTTAGCCACCTTCAGGTGTCTTATTCAGATCATGTGCCTATTTTGATAACAACGGCTGAATCACCCAATTTTAGGAGGAATAGGAGGCTGCCAAGGCGATTTGAAGAGAAGTGGGTTGCTCATCTAGATTGTGAGGGGGTGATTCGTGAGGCTTGGGGGCTGCCTGTCCGAAATGGGAGCCCAATGTTTACACTTTTTGAAAAAATCAAGCAATGCCGGCATGCTTTGGTGGATTGGAGCAGAATTACTTTGGGGAATTCTAAAACAAAACTAGAAGAGAAAAAAGCAACACTTGAAGAGCTATCAAGGGAGAACAAGGCCGAACATATGCAAAGAATTAGAACATTGAAATCGGAAATTAACACCATTCTACACCAGGACAAACTTTTTTGGCGACAAAGGTCTAGGTCCATTTGGTTACCTGCAGGAGATAAAAATACTAAATTTTTCCACCAACGAGCTAGCCAGCGGCGCCGTAAAAATCACATATCAGGTATCCAGGATGTAGATGGTAGCTGGAAAACATCTGAGGATCAGATTACACAGGTTGCTGAAAGCTATTTCCAGAATCTCTTCACTTCAGAAAACCCCATGAATATGGAGAGCGTACTGGATGTGGTGGACAAGAGGTTTACATCGGAGATGAACACTTCCCTATTACAGCGGTACACAGTTGAAGAAGTCAGACAAGCCCTTTTCCAAATGCACCCATCAAAATCCCCTGGCCCTGATGGTATGTCCCCTTTTTTCTTTCAAAAATTTTGGAATATTGTGGGGAGTGATGTAACTGAAGCTATTCTTTCAGTATTAAATTCAGGGCATATGTTGCGTAAAATGAATTTCACTCATATAGTTCTTATTCCAAAAAAGAATGACCCTTTGTTGATGGCCGACTATAGGCCCATTAGCTTGACTAATGTTGTATCTAGAATTTTATCTAAGGTGATGGCAAACATATTAAAGCATGTGCTGCCATATGTTATCTCGGAGGCTCAAAGTGCTTTTGTTCCAAATCGGTTGATCACTGACAACACCACTGTGGCTTATGAATTATTGCACCGGATGAGGAATAAACGGAGAGGCAAGGTGGGACAAATGGCAGTAAAGCTGGATATTAGCAAGGCTTATGACCGGGTGGAATGGGGTTTTTTGCGAAGTATAATGTTAAAGCTTGGCCTAGATCACAGATGGGTAAATATGGCTATGGAGACAGTCACTACAGCATCCTATTCCGTCCTTATCAATGGGGAACCAAAGGGTTTTATTACCCCCACAAGGGGAATAAAACAAGGGGACCCGCTATCACCATATTTGTATCTGTTATGCGCCGAAGGGTTGTCAGATTTATTGAGGAAAGCTGAAGAGAGCCGAGCACTCAAGGGTGTCCTATCTAGCCAACAGGGGGTACGTATATCTCACCTTTTATTTGCCGATGATACTATGTTATTTTGCCAAGCCACGGTTGAAGAATGTCAAAGACTGCTAGATCTTTTGGGCAAATATGAAGCGGCATCCGGTCAAGCAATAAATAGGCAAAAAACAACATTATTCTTTAGCAAGAATACAAGGCGAGAGGTGAGAAATGACATCCAGCAAATGTTGGGGGCTAGAATAATGTCAGAATGTGAGAAGTATTTGGGCCTCCCAATGCCTAATGGGAAATCAAAGGTGGGGACCTTCAAGGAGCTCCAAGAGAAAATCACAAAGAGAGTCCTAGGGTGGAAGGAGAAATTTATTTCAAAGGCGGGACGTGAAATTCTCATCAAAACAGTGGCACAAGCTATCCCTACATATTCAATGAGTTTATTCAAGCTTCCTAAATCAATATGCGATAGTATCAACTTTTTGGTGGCTAGATATTGGTGGGGTCAAAACAGGGAGGAGAGGAAAATCCATTGGATAAATTGGGGTAAGTTATGCACATCAAAGAAGAAGGGAGGAATGGGTTTTAGAGACCTCCATGCTTTTAACCTTGCAATGCTCACCAAGCAAGCATGGCGCTTAATCCACAACAATGGATCATTGTTCTATAGGGTTTACAAGGCACGGTATTTTCCAAATACCTCTTTCTTGGAAGCTGAGTTGGGCCATAATCCATCATTTGTGTGGCGATCTTTATTGGCTGCTAGGGACATCATCCATGCTGGGTCACGTTGGACAATTGGAAATGGCAGGAGTATCTCCGTGGCATCTAGCTCTTGGCTACCTCACTCACCTGGTTTCTTGAGTACACCCCCACAAGGAATGAAAGTGGCTGAGTTGATAGATAATGACTCACGGCAGTGGGACAGGGGAAAATTATCAGCTACCTTTGATAGCAGAACCTGTAACACCATCCTAGCGCTGCCCCTCAATAACCTAAATTCCCAGGATAAGCTGATTTGGAAAGAAAACAGAACACAAAAATTCACGGTTGGTTCGGCTTACCAGGTTGCTCTCCGATTACTACATCCTAACCAAGCTGAGCACTCATTAGGACAAGCCCACGGGTCCACCTGGAGGAAGATATGGAAGTTAAATGTGCCACCAAAAGTTCGAAATTTCCTATGGAGGGCCTGCTTAGGATGTTTACCCACAAGGGAGAACCTCCACAAGAAACGGGTCCGAGTTGACGAAAAATGCGAGCTTTGCTGTCACCATTGCGAGACAATTTGTCATGTGTTGTGGGAATGCCCGTTTGCGAGGAACGTATGGTCTCTGTTCAGAGGTACACTTCAGAAATGCAGCAACGAAACAGAGGATTTCTTTCTTCTGTTCAGATTGTTACAGCGGAAGCTTGATCAACGTGACTTGGAGAGGTGGGCAATAACGACGTGGAGTATCTGGAATGCTAGGAATAGGTTCTATTTTGAGCATGTCCAGGCACATCCAAAAGCTATGTTTGACAGTGCAATGGGTTTACTGGAGGAATACCAACGCCTTAATGCAGCGCAACGGGTCTAGGAAAAACTGATATCCATTTCTGTATGCAAACAGGTTTTTCTTCTTGGGACATCACCGGTTTTTGTTTTTTACTGATGTTGATGTTCCCCACAAATACTAGATGTGTTTTATCTAGTATATACATGTACCCCCAATTATATTAATAAATCTCTATCGTCTTTTGCTCAAAAAAAAAAAAGAGTGAAAATCACTCAAATAAGCAAAATAAATTTAAAGTAGGCTTTATTTTGACATATTTACTTAAATCTGACTAAGTTTCACAATTTTCTCATTATTTCCTACATTTTCCCTGAAACCAAACAAGCATAATAATCAACCGTGGGTATTTTGATTTTTTTTTTTCTTAATTTTTTGGGAAACGTATATTAGTTTTCAAAAAAAAAAAAAAGTCAAAAATCAATGGTGTTTTGGTAAAAATTCCTTTTTAGTGAATATATTTTGGTAATTTACAAGTTTTTGGTATATGTAATGTAAGTATATATATAAATCTAATAATGAGTTATATGGGTGGATTGGGTTCCGCCTAAATTCTAATGGGTTGTGTGGGTAATGGATATTTAGTCTGTGCTTGGATACTGCTTATTTTGCTGAAAACTGAAAACTGAAAATTGAAAACAATAAAAAAATATATTTCAGTTACTGTTCATTAATGAAATCACTGTTTATTTGTCTATTTACACTGTTCATGTCCCATGAATAGTGCAATAGGTGTTGGTTTATTATTAATTTTTTTTTTTTAAAAAAAGGTGCAAAACGTTGAAACGCAAAACGTGGCCACCAAATCCAAACAAACACTTAATTTATATTTATATGAGTTATAATTGGATAAATGAATAATTGCGTACCTAACCTATTTATGATCCAGCCCAAAAGTTATCCAACCCGCCCAATTATCACCCCTACCCAAGATCTATCTCTACCTAAATGGCCAAGTCCAATGCTGGGCCTACAAACCCAATTGCTTTACTTCACTTCAATTAAAACCCATGGTAATTGCTTCAATTCATTTCCTTTCTAAGCCCATGGTAATTAAAGCCCATAACAATTACGTCATTTCATAATTAAAGCTCATAATAGTAAGGTGCTTAGAATTTTGAGAGCAAAAGGTTTAGAGGAGACATTAGGTTGCTTCTGCAACATTACTCCTCTTAAAACTTTAAACATATTTACATACACACGTTCTCACATATCAAATTCTTTGTCAGCTGTCTTAAGACATCAAATCAGGGGAGCTAAAACCCAACATTCGATGTTTCACAAGCATCCACATGCACGACTCATTCATGAATAAGAAGCTCCAGCATTGTGAGGAGTCAATTTCACCTTCAGATTTTCCATGAAGCCATTGCTGACAAAGTGGAAAACCTATAGACGCATACAAATGAAAAACCACTACGAGGAAAAATCTTTACCCCCAGCAAAGAATTTTACTATTAGAATCGTAGTTAAACAAATTGAATCAAACTCTTGATCAAAGTTTCCACCTAGTGGAAAACTTATAGTTGTGACCCTATTATATGTTCCAAGCCGTTTGGACTCTTACCAACTTGAAATCGTTCCATGAACCACGTCCGTGTCCAATGACCACCATTAAAATTTTGATCTCCGTGGCAACACACTAGCAATAGGCTTTGTGGCTTAAGCCTTCATCATCAACTGAAAATATTCTCTTTAGATTTACCTTCTAAACAATGGTTTATTGTAAAATAGAGCTTTGAGGTTTCTTCAATGATAGCTCGCTGCAATTCTCTTGAAAGCCTCTTTTCTTAGTTGACTTTAGTGTCCCTTTAAATAGTTTTAGATGGAGGGCACACATACCAAGTCAACAATGGACCAAATTAAATAAATCAGAAAACATAATTCTCATGTGCTAAAAGAGAGCCTTAATTGAGAGTATGTTAAGGGGCCTATCTCGGTTGATTGAGACACGATTGAAGGGCAATTGAAATTCTAAGTATGGCCAAAATCTTTAATTTCATCGTTGACACTTGATATTATACTTGTAATGGACAACTCAAACAAGATTAAAAATGATGGAATTTTCTAAACATAAAACGTAACATGCCAAAACCATTTGAACAATATAAACTTTGTATCTATCCCTTCAGCTCAAATCTAAGTACTTCATTCATACATTGCACAATTAATACGAAAAATTTGCAACCTTTATCTTACTATTTGACCTTTTTTTTCTTTTTGGCCGGGGGGGGGGGGGGGGGGGGGGGGGGGGTGGGGGGGGTGGTGGTGTGGGTGTTGGCGGCTTGGGAATGCTGCTCTTAGTTTGAATAGGTGGACTAATGGAATGTTGGAAGTTAAAAATCTGGTCTCGCTTTATGAAGTAAGGTTTCAGGTTGTCCAATAGTTACCTTGTTGAAGTGCAGCATACCCCGTATAATTATAAGGAAGCTATTGTTGAAGTGCTAAAACATGAGGAATTTTGACAGTTTATTTTATTTTATTTTTTGAGAAAGGGGAAAAAAAGATCAAGAGGAGCGAGCCAAATAAGAGTAACGCTAGGGATACATTTTCTCATAACTCGTAATGTGGTGGGTTGTAAGTAATGAAGGTGTGGACCTAGCTACCATTTGACCTTCACTCTTTACAACTCACTATGTGGCTAGCTGTGACAAAAGTTTTAAGACTTTTTATATTCTTGACATTTTCCTTCCACCAAAGAATTTGGGGAGGGAAAAGAAAAATGAATTGCAGGGCTCTCTCTCTCTCTCTCTCTCTCATGGCACCATATTGGCTTTTCAAAACAGTGTTCCCCAAAATCAAATCCCATTTACAAACAGCATAGACAAATACCCAAAATCAATTTAATCACAATACCTAAATCAAAACCAATCTAACGCAAAAACCTTAATTAAATCCAATCCAAGCAAAATAACCAAAACTAAACCATACTTAACACAAATTTAAAAAATAAAAACACAAACTCTACTGATAACGATTTCAGCAATTTGACTGTGCCAGGACGCCAAAAGTTGGCAGTAGGTAGGCTTGACAATGGGTAGCGGCCTAGTAGGCAATCTAACAACTTTTTTGTTCTCGTTTTTTATCGACCACTAGGATTCATAGTCTCAGAGAACACTACCCTAGAGGACATGAATCCATCTGAATCCTTACTAGCAAAACTTCCCTGGCTTACTGCAGTTACTTGGCTGTTGCTCTTTGTTCTTGATAGTTCTCCACTGCAATTAAAAATCCTATCAACACTTTCATTAACATCGGATGTAGGGAAGAGAGGAAGCTCGTCATCATCCTTCATGTCAATTTCTGCCACATCAAGCATGTCATCTTTTTCTTCACACTCTTGCAACTCCAATGCAAACTCAAGACCCCAAACCACGTCATTCATTGATGGTCGTTTGGTTCCATTGACAAGCAAACAACTCACAGTGATCTCGCCAAATTTCTTCAAACATTTTGGTGTAATTTCCCCTTCAAAAATGGATCAACAACTTGATCAAGCTTTCCATTGTGATAGTACTGCAGGACCCACGCTGCTAGGCCTATTGGCTCCTCCTCAGTTGCACGTATGATTGGTGGCCTTCCACACAACACTTCACACAATACCACACCAAAGGAATACACATCAGACTTCACAGTAAGTTGTCGAAAGCGAAAATATTCAGGGTCCAAATATCCGAATGTACCCTTAACCACTGTGCTGACATGAGACTTAGACATAGCGGGACCAAATTTTGACAAACTGAAATCAGACACCTTGGCCAACCATTCCTCGTCTAATAAGATATTTGTCGTTTTCATATCACGATGAATAATAGTGTGTTTTGCGCCTGTATGAAGGTAGTTCAACCCCTGTGCTGCACCAATACAAATCTTGAGTCGTTGCTTCCAAGAAAGTAGCGGATTATTGGTGTTGTAGATATGATCACGGAGGGTCCCATGAGCCATATAATCGTACACGAGTATCATCTCGTTGCTATCGATACAATATCCGATTAGAGAAACAAGATGGCGGTGGCAGAGTTGAGACAACATCTCGATCTCTGTCTTGAACTCTTGCTCTCCCTGTAGAGAAGCGGGCTTTAACCGTTTGATCGCAACAGGGGTTGCCCCACCGTTAATGTATCCTTTATACACGTTACCGAAACCACCAGCACCAACAATGAAAAAGTTGTCAAAATTGTTGGTAGCTTGTTTAATCTCAACAAGTGAAAAGTAACGACACAAAATAGACGGAAGAGTTGAGTCGCAGGACTTTGCTGTGTCAGAGTCTTTGGCTCTCTTGACCAGTCGAAAAATCAAGAATCCGAGAACTGACAATATGGTGAAGCCGGAAATTCCACCACTGACTTTTCTAGCGAGGACAATTATTGTTGTTCTGTTATTCTTTGACTCTGTTGAATTTCTCAACGGAAGTGGGTCGGGGTTGGGTCCGGCTAGATTGCCACTGTACTCGCTTACTTTGAAGATTTCGATACCGTTCAAGATTGCATCATTGTATGTAGTTCTCCAGTCTTCAGGATTTGCTTGTAGGGCAATAGAGAGGTTCAATTTTTTCTCGCTTTCTTTGCCAAACATCGCCACAACGTAATCCTTATATACCAGAACACCTTTACTCCCACTCCATACTATAACGTCGGCTTCTTTCTCAGCGGTTTGATTTGCTATGAAAATAACAAATACTTGGTCATGCCATTCAATAATCTCCGGTTGAAACTCGCAGAAGTGCAGCCTAACAAGGTAATAAAACCCAGAATCTACGGGAAATTCCCAAGTTAGGTTGTACAGCTTATTGACAGCTTTGTACCTCCCCACAGTCCGGGCAGTTAGATAGACAGCTTCCGGTGCAGTGTACGGAGGTATTTTGGTGAACATAAGTTCAATAGTTGAGTTAACAGGTATAACAGATGACATAACATCTGCCAAGTACTTTTCGTCCGGACTCCAGCTCCCAAGCATTCCAGTGTCTTCAGTGGGTGAGATGTAGTTCCCTCCAACATTTACTCTGTACACCGTCTCCAGAGCAGTTCCGTTATCAATGCTGAACATGTACTCCTCGCCGATTAAAGGGAACCTCTTATCATCAGACGGAGTGTAATAGAGATAAGAAGGCATGGACAAAATTTCAATTCCGTTGATAAAAACAAATGAATTGGAATTGCTTGGATTGAAGGTTATGTTCAGCCTCAAATCTTCCATGATGTCAATACAGAACTCTCTAAATATTGCATCATCCGGATCACCATCGGCATCTGCTGTAAGTGAGGCATTGAAGTCTCGAAGAAGGGTAAAAGTTCCAGCTTTGACAGAGAAGAAGGCATTAGAGCGGTCGAAATTGCTGTACGTAGCTGGGTAGAAGTATAGTGGAACGAATTTTTGGCCGGTAGTGAGTGGGAATATGTAGGTGAATGGGGAGACAGACAAGCGGGCAGTGGTATAGGGTACTCGCGAAGCAGATGAGGATTGCTTAACTGAGTTTGTGGCTAGAGAGGCCTGGTTTTGTGATAGTTCTTGAGGGAAGAATTTTGAATTGACATCTCCAGTCCAGGTCCGACCATCTAATGCAGTCGAATTGTCAGAGGAGCCACAGTTAAGGATAATATTATCGACTGGTTTGTAAGGAGACGGAGAGTTAATGGCCAATGTGTTGGACAAGTGGAGCAGCAAGAAGGTGAGGTAAAGAGTTGTGAAAGTTAAACATGGTAGGACTGTGGTGCAAAGATTCGTGTTGCC